>NC_092760.1:86051122-87301122 GCF_047496795.1 Chiloscyllium punctatum
TCAAACTGAAAATAAACTAATGCTCTTCAATGATTATTTTGTCCACTCGTAAAAGTCTTTTGTATAAATAAATCCAGTAAATCTCTCTCTTGCTGTTTCTTTTTAAAAGAAATACCTCAACTCAAAGTATTGAAATCATTTCATAGAGGCCAGGATCCTGTCACCAAGTCATCCTTTATTTACGTATGGAGAGTCCTTGCCTTTAATACTGCCTCATTCAGAATCAGCTCTCAAAGTGCTAGAACCTCTGATATTTCTCTTTTTATCCATCAGCCAGGGCTTCCTGACCAGATTAACGGTCCCAATCAGGGAACTCATATTCTATGAGGTCCACCTGAGCTGACCATGTTGCAATCACTACAGTATTGTGCTGGAAAAACATTTTTAATTTGAATGCACTTTGGAAGTTACAATATTTGGCCTAGAGACATCCAGCAGAGAAACAGGTCTTTCAGAAAGTCATGGTGTTCTGGGGATTAGATGGGTCTTATAGATATTTTCTCACCAACCTTTGCAGAGATGCATGACGCATCTTTGGAGCAGGTGGGACTTAAACCTTGGCTCAGAGGTAGGGACACTACCACCGTATCACAAAGGCCCTCAGATAGGTCTTTTGTGTGCTTAAATATTGCACCTGTCCAGTTCAAATAGTTTGATCATTAACAATGCTAGATTAATGTTGGCAAATCCCTTTCTCTGAAAATATTGTGCACAGTATGTATTTACATAAAACAAATAAAACAATTGATGGGTTTTGTATCTAATTGTGAGAATGAACCTTTAAGTAAGAGGATAATGGCAATTCTTCTGAGATTGTAAAAATTAAAACATTCTTTCACACATCTTCTCCACATGACGTCCAATTTAATCAGTCATCCGCATTTATTATTTTGTATTTAACAAATTTACATCTTTCCTTTGAAATATTTGTTGGTTTTATTGTTATGAACATCAGGCAGCTCCATCGCATTTACTATCAGGTAACTGCAGGCAACAGAGGCTTCAAAACAGCATCCGTAAACAGCTTTGGAGATTTTGAAGATGTTTTGCTCCATTAAGGGAAAAAAAGAGAATAACCATTTCCTCATAAAAAAAAATCTTAAGTAGTTCACTGTACACTTTGCAAACTGTGTAAATGATGTATTTGCAGCTGAGTCAAGGAAAGCAATGATACAGTTGAAATGTTGCAACTATGAATAAGAATGAAAATCAATGCCAGGGAATGTGATTAAGTGAAAAAAACTGCTCAGAAAAAATGTTATTGCAAAATCTCTAATTTCTGCCCAAATGCAACCTTAAACTGGACAATATTTTTTTTTATTTCCACATATTAAAGTAATTTCCGGAGTTTGCCATTGATCAATGTCAAGAGGATTTTGCATTCTGTTAAACTATATACCGAAGACATTAATAAGAAGAGAATTTGCATCAATTGGAGCAGTGAGACCTCATGTATTGAGTGTGAAACGATGATTAATTTGCTAACTGTAAGCCTGACATGACCTCAAGCCTTTTTAGAAGCATTTTGAATAGACAACACCTAAAATAATTCCAAGCCCAAAAATACTGTAAACATTTAGGGTTTCACCATTGTGTCTTTCACAAAATCTTTGTTTCCCACATGTACAAGATTTTTCTCTTTTAACAAATACCACAAATCTCTTGTGAATGTGCCAAGATACAAGCAATTATTGGGGAAGATCATAGCTCGGGCTGTTTACAATTCTATTGGCCAAACATCAAGACCTATATGAACTTAACTTGATGAATAACACAGTAAACATTATGGGTAAATACCAGGTATAAGAAGACCACATGGATCCAACAGATTGTAGACTGTTAAGTGCTATGTATGTTTGCATTTGAATGGTCCACAAGAATTGTTAAAATGATCAGGTCTGCAGCCTGAGATTGCTGCTGTGACATTGGGTCCAATACATAGCTGTACTGCCGATACAATCGTTAGATATTAATCCAGAAGCATAAAAGTGCAAACTCAGCAACATAATCACACAATAGGCAGTGGCTAATCGAAAATAATATTAATTCAAAAGTCTTCCAACATCAAGAACAAACAATGTGCCACTTCCCAGGCACAGCATGTTAATTTATTTTATTCCTTGTACCTAGCGCACCATTTATCTTTAACAAATGAAACGGCTTGAGTTTTCATTGCAACAGCAACAATCAAGAGTTTATTTGAACGAGGAACTAATCAGAAAATCACTTTCAAGTTGTGCATTAGGGACTTTTTCCAAAAGGCTCTTTATTTTAACAAGGAAACGTTGTGGGTCAATAGAAAAAGATTTTTCTCTTTTAACAAATAGCACAAATCTCTTGCGAATATGCCAAGATACAAGCAATTATTGGGGAAGATCATAGCTGGGGCTGTTTACAATTCTATTGGCCAAAAGACAGTCAGGAGATAGAATTCCAATGAGCTATTTATTTATTTATTTACTCAATTGGTCTTTGTATCCACACATGAGAAGAATTTAGCTTTGTATGACACTTACAATACCAAAGTTCCTTAGGACAACAGAGGTCCCTTACCTCGAAGGAAAAGTTAAGAATCATCACTTTCTAAATAGTTTCAAGATTTGCTGTATTCTTTCAGTTTATGTAAAGGCACATGCAAGCATATTAATTAGGAGTAGGCCCCTCAGCCCTGTTTCACCATTCACTAAGATTGTGTCTGATCTGATTACTCCACATTCCCACCCTGCCTAGCTGACCTTTCACCCCCTAGTTTATCAAAAATCTGCCAACCTACACCTTAAAAATATTGAAAGACCCTACTTCCAACACCTTTCAAGGAAGCAAATCCCAAAGATGTGTAATCTTCTGTGAAAAACAAATGCTTCCCCAACTCAGTATCGAAGTACAGATGATGATTTCTTAAATCTGTCATTCAGCTCAAATAAGGCTGTAAACTCAAATAAGGCTGTAAAAGTTATTGGTGAGAGATAAAAAGAGTAGTCACAATGGTGCTGGGAAAAAATACTCTTAAGTATGGAGAGATTGTTTGAGAAGGGACCAGTTCTTTGAGAAGGTGACCAAACAGGTAGATGAGAGTAAACCAGTTGATGTGGTGTACATGGATTTCAGCAAGGCATTCGATAAAGTTCCCCACAATAGGCTATTGTACAAAATGCGGAGGAATGGGATTGCGGGAGATATAACAGTTTGGATCAGTAATTGGCTCACTGAAAGAAGACAGAGGGTGATTGTTGATGGGAAATGTTCATCCTGAAGTCCAGTTACTAGTGGTGTACCGCAAGGGTTGGTGTTGGGTCCACTGCTGTTTGTCATTTTTATAAATGACCTGGATGAGGGCGTAGAAGGGTGGGTTAGTAAATTTGCAGACAACACTAAGGTCGGTGGAGTTGTGGATAGTGATGAAGGATGTTGTAGGTTACAGAGAGACTTAGATAAGCTGCAGAACTGGGCTGAGAGGTGGCAAACGGAGTTTAATGCGTTCAAGTGTGAGGTGATTCACTTTGGTCGGAGTAACCGGAATGCAAATTACTGGGCTCATGGTAAAATTCTTGGTAGTGTAGATGAGCAGAGAGATCTCGGTGTCCAGGTTCACAGATCCTTGAAAGTTGCCACCCAGGTTGACAGGGTTGTTAAGAAGGCATACAGTGTTTTAGCTTTTATTAATAGAGGAATTGAGTTCCGGAACCATGAGGTTATGCTACAGCTGTACAAAACTCTGGTGTGACCGCACTTGAAGTATTGTGTACAGTTCTAGTCACCACATTATAAGAAGGGTGTGGAAGCTTTGGAAAGGGTGCAGAGGAGATTGACTAGGATGTTGCCTGGTATGGAGGGAAGGTCTTACGAGGAAAGGCTGAGGGACATGAGGCTGTTTTAGTTGGAGAGAAGAAGGTTGAGAGGTGACTTAATAGAGACATATAAGATAATCAGAGGGTTAGATAGGGTGGACAGGGAGAGCCTTTTTCCAAGAATGGTGACAGTGAGCACAAGGGAGTATAGCTTTAAATTGAGGGGTGATAGATATAGGACAGATGTCAGAGGTAGCTTCTTTACTCAGAGAGTAGTAAGGGTATGGAATGCTTTGCCTGCAATGGCAGTAGATCCACCAACTTTAAGTTCATTTAAGCTATCATTGGACAAGCATTTGGACATACATGGAATAGTGTAGATTAGATGGGCTTCAGATTGGTATGACAGGTAGACACAACATCAAGGGCTGAAGGGCCTGTACTGTGCTGTAATGTTCTATGTTCTATAAGAGCAAAGGTAAAACAGTTTTGGGGTCTACTCACAGGAGTCTGGAAGCATGAGAGGTGATCTCATTGAAACATCTAGGATTCTTAAGGGGCTTGATAGAGTTAATGCTGAGAGGATGTTTCCCTTCATGAGAGAGTTCAGGACCAGAGGGTATAGTCTCAGAATAAAAGGACATTAAGTCAAGAGTGAGAGTGAGAGGAATTTCTTCTCTCAGAGGGTGAAAGGGCTTCTGGAACTCCTTGCCACAGAGAACAGTGGGGGAGAGGGGGAATGGGGGGTTTGAGAGGGGGGAGTGGGAATTCCTTGTGTATATTTAAAGCTGAGATAGAGAGCTTCTAGACCAATCGGGGAATCAAGGGTTGTCGGGAATGGATAGGAAAGTGGATGTGAAGAGTGTTGGATCAGCCATGATCCTATTGAATGGCAGAATGGGACTGAATGGCCTACTCCTGTTCCTATTTTTTGAGGTCTAATTATTCTTTTAGATACCTTGCCAACTATTTCACAACAGTGACCATTAAAATAGTATTAAGCATTTCTTTTTGAATGACAAACTTGGTGTCCAGAAAAAAGCACCACCAGAAATTAAAAGCAAAGGACTGTTAAGACTATCCAAAGCCGTGCTGGGTCTGAGCAATGTGACCTCTTTCAATAGTTCACCCAACTCATATGATTTCAATCTGTAATTGATTTCAATGATTATATTGACATGTAAAGAGGTGCAGGGGGTTGGTTAGCTCGGTTGGTTAGATGGTTGGTCTACGATACATCATGCTGCCACCACATGGACCTAATTCCCCTTCAGCTGAATCACCATGAAGGTCCCAGCTGCTCCCCTGACCTGAGCCATGGTGACTGTCAAGTTAAATTCTTCACCAATTGTCTCTCTCTCTCTCTCTCTCTCTCTCTCTCTCGATTAAGAGGGTGTGATGAAGATGATTTTCTTTCACAATGGGTGCTGCAGTTCTTCTTTAGCCGTGAACAACTTTTACGGTAGAATTATCTGCTTCTCCTTCCTAAACATTGTTCAGTTCTGCATTCACCTTAGCTCATCTACTGCCTCAACACTTTTCCTTACCATCTCAACTTTCAGACTCAACAACTCCAAGGCACACCCAGCTGGCGCGACCCAAACTTGCACCACTTCCCATTCGCTCATCATCCTGTGCTGACCTACGTTGGCTCATGGTCCCTTTGAAGAAGAAGAAGAGTACATCACAGGAACAGGCCCTTCGGCCCACCAAGACTTTGCCAACATGACCCCTTTTTAAACCAAAAACCTTATCTGTCTATTCCCTCCCTATTCATGTTATAAGATGTCTCATAAGCGTTGCTATTGTATCCACCTCCACCACCTCGTCTGGTAGTTCATTACAGGCACTTACCACCCTCTGTGCAAAAAACATGCCCCTCATACCTCCTTTAAACTTACCCCTTTTTACTTTAATTCTATGTCCTCTAGTATTTGACATTCTACACTGAGAGAAAAGACTCTGACTATCTATTCTATCCATGCCTCTCATAATTACATAAATGTCCATCAGGATCCCCCCACATCCTTCAACATTTAAATGAAAGCAACTCAAAACTGTCCAATCTCTCCACAAAGCTAATATCCCCCAAACCAGGCAACATGCTGGTACAGAGGAACCTCGATTATCCGAACGAGATGGGCAGGCACTATTTCATTCAGATAATTGATTATTCGGTTAATTGATTTCCTCTGGGGCTCGGAGTTTTCTGTGAAGTCTGCTCCCTGTTCAGGAAATGAGGCAGCAGCACACTGCACACAAGCCCCTGCCTCCCTACCCTGTCCACACCCAACCCCTGCCTGACCCCAAATTCTGCCCGTCCCCCACCCCGTCCACACCCAACCCCAACCCCACCTCTGCCTGCCCCCAACCATGCCCCCACCACCACTCCACCCCCATACCTGTAAACAAAAGACGCGATCAGGGTTGAAACAGCTCTTAGATAGAATGTTTCTATTGGGACCTTAAGATCCCCTTCAGCTAATCCGATATTCGGATAATTGATATTCAGATAATCGAGGCTCCTCTGAAAACCTTTTCTGTACCCTCTCCAAAGTCTCCACATCTTTCTGGTAGTGTGGTAACCAGAACTGTACACAACATTCCAAATGTGGTCTAACTAAAGCTCGATACAGCTGCAGCATGACTTGAAAATGTTTATACTCTCATGCCCCGATGGATGAAGGCAAGCATGCTGTATATGTTCCTGACCACCTTCTGTATTTATGTTGCCACTTTCAGAGAACTGTGGACCTGTATGCCTAAATCTCTCTGCAAATGCTTCTAAGAGTCTGTCACTGATTATACATTGCCCCCACATTAAATCTACCAAATACATCACCTTGCATATGTCCACATTAAACCCCATCTGCCCTTTCTCTCCCCAATTCTCCAGCCTATCTATATCCTGCTGTATCTTTTAGCAATCCCCCTCACTATCCACAGCTCCCCCATTCTTGGGTTATCCATTGGGTCACCTACATTCACCTCCAAATTGTTTATAAACATTACAAACAACAGGGATCCCCAGCACTGATCCCTGTGGAACACCGTTGGTCACAGATCTCCAGTCAGAAAAACACCCTTCCTCCACCACTCTCCATCTTCCTAATGAAGAGCTTATGCTAGAAACGTCGACTCTCCTGCTCCTCAGATGCTGCCTGACCGGCTGTGCTTCTCCAGCGCCACACTTTTTGACTCTGATCTCCAACATCTGCAGTCCTCACTTTCTCCTACACTCCATCTTTGTCTAAGTCAATTCTGTATCCACTTTAACAGTTCACCAAGGATCCCATGTGACTTCACCTGTTGAATCAGCCTGCCATGAGGGACCTTGTCAAAGGCCTTGCTAAGGTCCATAGTGACAACAGCTACCACCCTAACCACAATCATCTTTGTCGCTTCCGCAAAAAAAAATCAAGTTTTCCAAGACACAACCTGTCCTGCACAAAGCCATGCTGCCTATCATTAATAAGCCCATGTTTTTTTCCAAATGTGAATAAATTCTATTCCTAAGAATCTTCTCCAATAATTTCCTGATCACTGATAAAGGCTCAACGGCCTCTATTTTCCCAGATTATCCCTGTTGCCCTTCTTAAATAAGAAATAACATTGGCTATTCTCCGATCTCTGGGGCCTCTCCTATGACTAGAGAAGATACAAAGATTTCGTATAAGGTCCGAGCAATTTCCTCACTTGTCTCCCTCAGCATTCTGGGATAGATCCCACCAGGTCCTGGGGAATTGTCTACCTTAATGTTTTTCAAAAACAGCCAACACCTCCTCTTTTCTCATCGTGACATGCCCTACAATATCAACACACTCCTCCTGAGACTCACTGTCTATCATGTCCTTCTCCTTTTTGAATACTGATAGAAAGTATTCATCAAGGACCTGAAAGTTAACTTCTTTATGCACAGGGTGGTGGATGGATGAAACGAGTTGCCCAAGGAAGTGGTGGAGGTGGGTACAATTACAACATTTAAAAGGCATCTGTATGGGCATACAAATAGGAAGGGTTCAGAGGGATAGGGGCCAAGTGCTGGCAAATGGGACTTGGTCAAGTTTGATATTGGTTGGTGTGGATGAGTTGGACTGAAGGGTCTGTTTCCATGTTGTATAAATCTGTGACTCTATCACTCCGTGATCGCACCCATTTCCTCTACCTCCATGTACCAATTCCCTCCTTTGTTCTTTAGCTACCCTTTTGTTCCTTATAAATGTTTCAAAGCCTTTGGATTTCACTTAATCCTGTTTGCCAAAGACATTTCAAGGTCCCTTTTCGCCCTCCCTATTTCACTACTTTTCTGTTATCTTTGTTCTCCTTCAGGGCTCTGTCTGTCTTCAATTTCTGGAACGTACGTCTGCCTCCTTTTTTCCTTTTTGAATAAGCTCTAAATTTCTCTTGTCATCCAAGGTTCCTGAATCGTGCTATCTTTATTCTTATTTTTACAGGAACATGCTGGTCCTGAATTCCAATCAACTGATCTTAAATAGATTCCCACGTGCCAGATTTACCCTCAAATAGCTGTCCCCATTCTACATTTCCTTTTTTCTGCCTAATATTGTGGTAATTAGCCTTCCCTCAATTCAGTGCTTTCACCTGAAGACTACTCTTGTCCTTATTCATGATGTGGAGGTGCTGATGTTGGACTAGGGTGGACAAAGTTAAAAATCACGCAACACAAGTTATAGTCCAACAGGTTTATTTAGAAGCACTAGTTTTTGGAGCACTGCTCCTTCATCAGGTGGTTGTGGTCATGAACCACCTAATGATGGCACGACACTCTGAAATCTTGTGCTTCCAAATAAACCTATTTGGCTATAATCTGGTGTTGTATGATTTTTAACTTCGCCCTTATCCATATGTAACTTAAAACTTACAGAATTATTGTCACTTATACAAACTTCTACCCCACAGAAACTTTGATTGCCTGGCTGGCTCACTCCCCAATACCAGGTCTAGTATTTTCCCTTCCTTAGTTAGACTATTTATACATTTTTTACAAAAAACATTTTGGATACATCCAACAAACTCCTCCCTCCCCCACCACACCCAGCATGAAGCGAGTCCTCAATCATATAGGGGTAGTTAAAATCACCCACAACAACAACCCTGTTGCTTTCACATTTTTTAATAATCTGTCCACCTATCTGTCCCTCTATCACCCATTGGCTATTGGGAGGCCTGTAGTACGATCTCATCAAAGTGATTCCCCACATCCTATCCCTGAGCCCTACCCATATGGCTTCACTGGATGAGCTCTCCAAGGTGTCCTCCCTCAGGACAGCTGTGATGTTCTCCCTGTTCAGTAACACAACTCTCTCACCTCTTTTACACCCCACTCTATCACACCTGAAACATTTAAATTCTGGAACATTGCCCCTCTCTCAACTAAGTCTCTGTAATAAATGCAACATCATAGTTAGACGTATTAATCCAATTTCTAAGTTCATCTGCCTCATTTATCATAATACTCGCATTAAAACAAATTCACTTCAGACTGCCAATCCCACCGTGTTCCATAACCTCTCCCTGAAGTTCATCCTCTTAGTCTCTGACTCTTCTTCCATCATTTTACATTCTGTCCTACTGCTCTGCTTCGAAATGAAGATTTTCCCTCCATGTTTTCAGTTTGCATGATAGTGAAGGGAGAGCCTGGAGGTGTTGCACTTTGCAAAATCAAACTATGGTAGAACTGATACAATAAATGGTAAGGGTCCTGAGGAGTGATATGGAATAGAGGGACCTAGGAATAGAAGTACATAGCTCTTTGAAAGTGGTGTCACAGGTAGACAGGATGGTGAAGAAGACATTTAGCATGCTGGCCTTCATCGATATAGCATCATTGAGTATAGCAGTTGGAACACCATGTTACAGTTGTGTAAGTCATTGGTGAGGCCGTACCTGGAGTATTGTGTACAGTTTTGGTCACATGTTATCGGGAAGACATGGTTAAACTGGAAAGAGTGCAAAGAAGATTTATGAGGATATTACCCAGACTAGTAGGCCTGAGTTATAAGGAGAGGTTGGCCAGGATAGGACTTTATTCCTTGGAACATAGGAGAATGAGGGGTGACCTTATTGAGGTGTATAAAACCATGAGTGACGTAGGTAGGATGAATGCATATAGACTTTTTCCCAGGCATGGGGAACTGAAAACTAGAGTGCATAGGTTTAGGGTCAGAGGAGAAAAGTTTAGGAAGGACCTGAGGGTCAACTTTTTCATGCAGAAAGTGGTACGTATCTGGAATGGGCTGCCAGAGAAAGTGATTGAGTCAAGTACAATAGCAATGTTTAAAAGAACAGTTGGATAGCTTCATGGATGAAAAGGGTTTAAAGGGATAAGGGCCAAATGCAAGCAATTGGAACTAGCCGACTCCCTAGCACCCCCAGCCACACATTCCTCTGAGATCTTTTCACTTCTCTGAATCTGGCCTCCTGCACATTGTTGATCTACATCTCTCACCCAGATGCAGCCACGTCTTCAGCTTCAGTGTTATGTTCAAGAATTCCCTCACTAAACCTGTCAGCTTCTCTACCTCTCTCTCTCTTTCTCTTCCTTTAAATATCTTTTTGAAAATAAATCAGTGACATGTAAGTTGTTGATTCATCCTAACGCAGCCATTTATGCCTTGGATTTTAAGAATCTAAGAACTAGGAACAGGAGTATGCCATTCAGCCCATCAAGTCTGCCCTGCTATTCAACCAAATCATGCCAGCTCCACCCCTGGCCTCAACTCCACTTTCATGCCAGTTTAGCATTGCTGTCAACTCCCTGATATGTCAAAGGTCGATCCACCTCCTATTAATTACCTCACAACTTAATGGGGTAGCTCCTTGGATGCTGCCTGACCGGCTGTGCTTTTCCAGTGCCACACTTTGTGACTCCGATCTCCAGCATCTGCAGTCCTCACTTCTTCTAGAGAATTCTAGGCATTTACGATCCTCTGAGAGAAGAAGTTTTTTTCTGCAATTTATTTAAATAAGTGTCCTTTTATTCTGTAACTATGCCCTTTGTTCAAGAATCACCTCCCCAGTAGAAACATCTCCTCTATATCTCCTGATAAAGGGTTTATGCTCGAAATGATGACTCTCCCGCTCCTTGGAGGCTGCCTGACCTGCTGTGCTTTTCCAGCAACACACTCTTGACTCTGATCTCCAGCATCTGCCATCCTCACTTTCTCCTCCTCAATAGCTAGCCCGTCGAGCCCCCTCAGAATCTTCTCCGTTTCCATAAAATCTCGCACACCCCCACCTCAAATCTCTAAACTCTAATGAATAAAGGCTGAACCTATTTAGCTGTTCGAGGTAAGTCCGCCTCTTCATCGCAGGAATCAGCCCAGTGAAACTCTTTTGAACTGCCTCCAATGCCAGGACATCTTTTCTTAAACACAAAACTTTACACTATACTCCAAGTGCAGTCTCACCAAAACTTTGTACAGTTGGAACAAGACTTACCTGCATTTAAACTCCAACCCCTGAGCAATAAAGGCAGAAATTCCATTAGCTTTTTGAATGACTTGCTGGTGTTGCATGTACAAGAACACACAGCGCTCATTGCACCTCATCCTTTGCACCTTTAATATAATTGGCTGCCTTTTGATTCTTCCTGTCAAAGTGTATGACCTCACACTTTCCAATCTTAAACCCCATCTGCCCAAGTTTCTGCCCACTAACTGAATCAATCCACATTTCCTTAAAGATTCCTTAAGCTCTCAACAAAATCTGCCCTCCCAACTATTTTGTATCATTGATAAATTTCGATAAGTTACACTCTGCTCTCTCCTTAAGTTATTAATAGATAAAATTCCTGCAAAGCACCTTAGGACCTTTTCAATTGAGTCAAAACAGAGTAACAATGCAGAAAAAGGAGAATTTTATTTGTCTCACAGAGACCAGTCATTCCGAACTTTGAGTTCACAGCCACTGGCTTATTCACTTGAAATCGATAAGGTGAAAGGTTAGAAATTCATTGTATAGCTGCCTGAGGAAGGAATGGAGGCTCTGAAAGCTTGCAGTTTCAAATAAACCTGTTGGACTATAACCTGGCATCATGTGTTTTTTGACTTTGTCCAACACCGGCTCCTCCACAACATTATACAAAGAGACACTGTCAAGATGGTCGAGATCATAGTCCTTCGAACACTGGAATGAGTAGATGGTGTGTATTAATGCAAGCTGAGCTCATTTGCCTCACTGGGTGTGCTGCACTGTCACTGATACGTTCTGTTGGACGAGCCATTGAACTGAAATCCCAGCTGCCCGCTTGACTGAAACACTCCTTGGCTTTAATGTCAAGAAATGTGCTGAGGTTCTCCATGACGTGCAGGAGATGGGGCAGTTAATTCGGCATTAGGGAGAGTGGCATGTTGGGAATCACGCCTCCTTCCCATCTCCACCCCAACTATATCTGTGAGGGAAGGAGCGTGAAATGCCATTTAACGTCAGCTTATATATAAACAGACAGGGGATTCATCTTTAGGAACACAACGAGCAATGCTGTACAGGATCCTGGTGGGATGGAGCAGAGGAGGGGTATCGCCCTGTTCATATGCACTCTGCCTTGGCAAGGGGGATGGGTATGTGGGAGGTTGGTGAGATTCTGCTGCTGAGAACCAAATATATGCTCATGCTGCCCTCCCCTCCTCCTTACTCCTCTCCCTACCATCTCTGACCTGTGGCCTGGAAATCCAGTGATGATCCGAGGTTTTGAGTGGATATTGTATCGGCAGTGTTTGCTCTCCAGTATTTGATTCGGGGGAAAGACCTGTTGAATGCTTCAGTACCACATGGTACATGGGCACCTTCCCAAAAAGAGATGACACAGCACCTTCACCAACTCTCCAGGTGAGACACCAACCACTTTCTTCTGATTCTGACCTCACTGAAGTTCAGGAATTGTTCCCTGAATGCACGTCACTTCCTGCTGAGAATCATTCGCCTCCTCCCTCTTGTAGCACCTTATCCTGCTCTGAGCCAGCTCTGCTTATTCTCCCACAATGCTAAGAGGATACTTCAGGCTTCCACCTGCCTCGGAACTACAGGGTCATTGTTTTTTCTTTGAAAGGAATTCAGCACCACATCATTCTTCGTCAGTTTCAACAACTCTAAACAATTCTAAAAAAGAGTAAGGACTTCTGCAATTGCGGCAAGGACCATTGGAAATCAATCAGAAACTAACATGATAGTCCCTTTCAATAGCATGAGAGGGGTTCCCTCCACATTTTTGAGCACTCATTAAGCTTGTGTGCCTAAAGCACTGATTGCATTCAGCTCCAAACTCTCAACAATGACATGAAATCAATAGTTACACACTAACTGGTGCCAGAATCTACCAACTTCAGCTGGACATTCAGTGTGCCCATCAATAACTTCTCCAAACACAGAAATGGGAAACTACGAAGCTATGCTCAACCTGCATTGAACCTTGGTTCAACTAGACCATGCACTGTTCTGGTCACCATATCATAAAAAAGATACAGTATACAGCTTGTTCTGTTAGAACGTGACGGATGTGTTCTTGTGTAACCCTGCACTATAGAAAAATTGCGCTTTAGAAATAATGCTTAAAGTGTTGGTGATGTGGTCGCGTTGTAGCCAACCCACATTTTAAAAATTTATGCTTTAGAAACAGCATCCCCAACTTGTCAATTGTGTTACAGCGAATCTGTGTAAAGAAACACACGTGATAACCTAAAGGGGAAATGGAGAGAATGCTGAGAAGATTCACAAGGATGACACGACTTTAGAGACAAAATATCACTTGTGGTGCCAAAAATCAGGCTCTATGTCAGTCAATTCCACATGTCTTGATCTGTTCCTAGTGGAATACTAAGGTTAACTGAAGATTGTGATCAGCTGGTGGTGCACTTAAGTCTTTGGCTTTTGAATTTCAGAAGTTATGTTCATTATAAGATACACAGGAAAGGCACATTATCTAATAACATGCCTTCACCTTCCTTTGCATGATGGAAGATTTGTGAGAAAATATTAATGAATTTTACATAATACTCCTTATAATGAGGTTATTTGTATAGTAAAGCCTCATGCATTGACTTACAAACATTAAATGTATGCTTATCACACACAGGGAAGCCACAGTGTTCCTAACCATGAGTGAATATTTTGTCAAAATTGATAACTATATTTTCAATTCTAACTTTGTGAATAAAATTCTATTTTATATTCAGAAAAGTTTACTACTTTATTGTCATAGGCTGGAGCTCAAACAATGATGAGAAAGAATACAGAAAAGGGATAGAATGCTTCATGGCATGGTGTAATGATAACAATCTCTCCCTCAACATCAGCAAAACTAAAGAGTTGATCATCGACTTCAGGAAGCAAGGTGGAGGACATGCCCCTGCCAATATCAAAGGAGCTGAGGCAGAGATGGTCGACAGCGTCAGGTTCTTTGGAGTGATGATCACCAACAATCTATCCAGGGCCAGCCACATTGATGCAACAGTCAAGAAAGCACAACAGTGCCTCCTCAGGAGGTTAAGGAAATTCGGCCCATCCACCAATTTTCATAAATGCATCATTGAAAGCATTCTATCAGGTTGCATCACAACTTGGTCCAGCAACTACTCTGCCCAGGACTGTAAGAAAGTACAGAGAGGAAGCAAGATGGTGGACTCGCTCCTGTCGACATCAGTGGCACTGAGGTGAAGATGGTCGTGAGTGTCACATTCCTGGGAGTGACGATCACCAGGGACACTACAGGGAGGTGTGAACACAGTCCGGTCCCCAGTCCATCACACAAGCCAACCTTCCATCCACTAACTCCATCTACATTTCTCACTGTTTCGGGAAGGCAGCCAACATCATCAAAGACTCCTCCCACCCCGATTATAATCCCTTCCAATCTCTTCCATCAGGCGGAAGATACAAAAGCTAATAGATTCAAGAACAGCTTATTCACCGCAGTTATTAGACATCTAAATGGGCCTCTCAAATTTCAAATCTAATGTTAGCCTCACTCTTTGAACACCTTCTCTGCAGTGTTAGCGTCGTATTCCTTGCTCTGTTCTATTACCCTAATGCACTCTGTATGGTATGATCTACTGTACTGCATGCAAACCAAAACTTGTCACTGTACCTAGGTACATGTGATAATAATAAATTAAATCAAGTCAAATAAATATGCAATTAAGCTTTACACACCAACTTTTATGTTTATTCCTGGATGAGCACATCACTGGGCTGGGCCAGCATTTATTGCACATCCCTAATTTGCCCAGAGGGGAGTTGAGAATCAACCACATTGCTATGGGTCTGGAGTTACATGTAGGCTAGACCGGGTAAGGATGGCAGATTGCCTTCTCTAAAGGACATTAATAAAGCAGGCTTTTCTTTTGACAATTGACAACAATCGTGGTCATTGTTAGACGACTGGTTTCAGATTTTTAAAAGCATGGATTTTAAATTTCATCCATGTACCACAGTGGAATTCAAACATTGGTCTCCAGAACATTATCTTGGTCCCTGGATTAATAGTCTGGTGACAGACAAGCCATTGCTTCATTGAGGACAAACCAGAGAAGCACAAAGGAGAAAGTTACAAGGTTGGAGCATAACACCTGAGCAGAAACCTCTGGGAGGTTGATCACTCTTCCAGATGGTAGGAGAAAATGAGGACTGCAGATGCTCATCACATCCCTGATGAAAAGCCGATGCTCGAAACGTCGAGTCTCCTGCTCCTCAGATGCTGCTTGACTGGCTGTGCTTTTCCAGCACCACACGTTTTGACTCCCAGATGGGAGGCTGGGACTGTTTTCTTTGATGCAGAGGAGGCTGAGAGGGAATCTGTTTGAGGGATACAAAATTCTAAGAGAGAAATAGAGTAGGTCATGAGAATGTTTTCCCCTTGCATCCATGTCTAAGAGCAGAGGGCAAAAGTTTGAGGTGAGCAGCAAGTGGTTTAGAGCAGATTATTCTCCCCCAGAGGGTGGTAGATAGATGGGACGTGCTGCCTGAGAGGGTGGAGGAGGCAGGTACATTTGTGACATTTGAGAAGTATCTGGATGAGCATTTAAAACACCAGGACACAGTAGCCTACAGATCAAATGCAAATAAACTGGATTACTGTAGTTTGGTGTTTATAGTTTGGGATGGCATGGTAGCCCAGTGGTTAGCACTGCTGCCTCAGAGCGCTAGGGACCCAAGTTCGACTCCAGCCTTGGGAGCTTGTCTGTGTGGAGTTTACACTTTTTCCCTGAGTCTGTGTGGTTTGCCTCCAGGTGCCCAGGTGCCCTCTACAGTCCAAAGATATGCAAGTTAGATGAATTGGCCATGCTAAATACTCCATAGTATTCAGGGATGTCTAGGTTAGGTGCATTAGTCAGGAGTAAATGTAGGAGAATGGGTCTAGGTGGGTTACTCTTTGGATCGTTGGTGTGGACTTGTTGGGCCTTGTGGACTGTTTCCATGCTATAGGGATTCTATGATTGGTCAGCATAGACATGGTGGGCCAAAGAGCATGTTCCTATCCTGTATGACTCTTTTCTGTTGACTGCCCTGGATGGTAGTCTCCATGGGAGAGTCTACTTCAGACACTAACAATAAGCCTGCATCTTTGAAATAGCACTGAATAATCTCATTCTTGGATAGGCAGGTTCATGGGCAAAGTAACAACTTTGTTCCCAGAGGGTGTTGGCACAGAGCTGTGGGTGTAGAATCAATGCCCAAGCAATATCTGAAGATGTCTGTCTCTCTGTGATGCCCAACTCAACAAGTACCGTGCCCATTTACTTTGAACGTAAGAGGTGCTCTGTGCAAGCAATGTTTGCATGCTTGAAGTAGGTCTACATCCAACACTTGGAGAAGACAATGAGAAGGTGTCTTCAGCCTCAAGTATAGTCATGGCGGTACGTGCTAGTACTTTCACAATAAAAGTTAAATGTTTAAAATGCGTCTTCTACTGCACATTCTGGGAGTCCCAAATGACAAAGTTGTGAACAGGAAAAAGGACAGTTTTGACCCAGTAGAAGCAAGACAGCAGGTATGAAGTAGAATTAGAATGGTTACAAGGACAGAAGGAGGCTATTCAGCCCATTGGGTACATGCTGGTTCTTTGAAGGAGTCGTTCATCCAGACCCATTCCTCAGCATTTCTTGTTGTCAGATAATAATTCAATTAATTCCCTCTTGAATGCCTCAATAGAATCTGTTTTCACCGCAATCTCACTCCAAATCCAAACCACACAGTACTGTTACAGCGCAGGAGCAGGCCCATTCTCCTGCTTACTCCCCATAATCCTGCACATTATTTCGGTTCCAATAATCAACAAATTCCCTCTTGAATGCCTCAATTAAACCTTCCTCCCCGACACTTCCAAATAATGCATTGCAGACCCAAATCTGGAAAAAGTTTTTTTCCCACGCTGGAAAACATTCGATTAGATTTTATTGTCACATCTATCTGAGTACAGGAGTACAGTGAAAAGTGCAAAGAGCCACCACTCTCTACAGCGCCTTCTGCAAATACCACAGAAAAAAGCAGATAGGAAGGGATGTTGGGGACTGAAGACTTATGCACAGACACAGAGGGTTGTATTGGTAGGAGGAGCTTACAGGGATAGGAACTGAAGGAGGTTACAAATATAAACAATAGAAGCAATCAAGAGGATGTTCCAGTTACTTGAATGGTGGCTGCGAGAGGTTAGAGAGTTGAGAAGGCTGGAAGAGACTGAAGAGGTTTGAGACAGAGAACATTATAGCAATGGGGGAGGTCAGAGAGAGAGAGAAGCTTGTTGAAACTGGTTGAGGTTACAGACAGGGAGGTATAGCATAGCTTCAGAAGGTTACACAAAGGGAGTACCTGACCTGTAGGAATGGTAGGAGGTTACAGAGGTCGTGAGTTGCTGTATTGTGGGAGGGAGGGGGGTTGAAGGGACTGGAGATGGTTCAAGTGATATCAGGAGCTGTAGGGGCTGGCAGAGAGCGCATAGATGGGGAGATTGGTCGAGGCTGGAGGATGCCACAGAGACTGTGTGAGCTGTAGGTACTGGACAAGATGACAGAGATCGGGATAATTGTCAGGACTTGACAAGGAGATTACCGTGACTGGAGCAAGAGATGGGGATGGCAGTCGGAATTAGAGTAGATTATAAATATATTGAGGGCTTGTTGGGAGAATTGGAGGTTACAGAGGTAGGAACTATTACAGGAGTTAGAAGGATTCAAAACACTGGCCTACAAAACGTTAGATGCAGTTTTGGAGAGGGAACACAGAGAGAAAGTATTGCCCTTCCTTCACTGTCCCTGGGGCAAAATCTGGGAACTCTTTCCCCGACATGACCGTGGACTCACCTACACCAAGTAGAGCGCAGCGGTTCCAGAAGGCAGCTCATTACCACCTTCTCAAGGGCAACTAGGGATTGGTTATAAATGCAGGCCCAATCCACATCCTATGAATGATTTTAGAAGACTGTTATTAACATCAGATTAGCAAATATGATGCAAGAACATTCTTTTGGGAGGTAGATCACTTTAACGGAAATAGATGTCCCTTAACAATCCATTAATCACTGAAGAACTCAGCAAGATTATTTTGAACTAGCCCATCCTATCAGTTTGCACTTTTTGCCATTTGAGTACTTTCACACTAACTGGCCGATTTTTATCAGCAAGTGTCAATGCCCAGGTTTGCTCTGCTCTTCCACAGTTTTCAAGCTGATATTGACTAATTTTGTATTTCAATTCCACACAGATCCTATCTGCAAATGATAAATTATTACAGGCTGACCATTCAATTGATCTGCTGCAAGGTGGTTTTCCACATAGGCATTCTCAAAGAGCTGCTCAGAGTTTGTAAACTGCTGGCATTTTAAGATTTTATCTGATTATTATTATTATTATTCAGGACAAATGCTAAATCCTCAAGAAGTGGAAGATCACATCCCTTGAATCAGATTTTCTAAATAGAGTCATAGCTTCATATCCTTTGGTCCGACTCATCCATGCTGACCAGGTATCCTAACCTGAATTATAGTTGGTTCTGGTATAACGTGATAGTTCCGTTCTCATGTGATCGTGCCTTATAATAAGATCATACAATAACTGCACCATTTAGACTAGTGGTGCCAGAATCACATTACAGCCAATACAGGTAAGTTTGCATTCCACAACTAGCAGTCTAAATTCTTCAATCGCACAAAAACTAATTTGTGTTGATGAACCACTTATTATAGCAAAACTGACTGTAGCCTCATTTGCCTGTGTTTGATTTATATCCCTCTAAACCCTTCCTATTCAAGTAGCTGTCCAAATGTCTTTTAAGTGTTGTAATTGTACCCACCTCTATCACTTCCTCTGGCAGCTTATTCCATATGCACACCAACCTCTGTGTGAAAGGTTGCTCTTTGGGCCCTTTTTAAATCTTTCCCCCTTACCTCAAACCTATACCTTCTAGTTTTGTACTCCCCTGACCCTTGGCAAAGGGCCTTGGCTGTATCAATGTATAGGCAGAGACATAAAAGAAGAAGTCACCACAGTCCTATGCTCTCATTAAAGAGAGATGACTGGTGGTGGTTTAACCTGAGGGTCACCGTGCCTCACACATCGTGAGAGGTTGAGAAGGAGAGTCCTTTGTGGTGACTTGAGCCAGTGTGGGGATTGAACCCACGCTGTTGGCATCACCCTGCACTGCAAACCTGCTACCTGAGCTGACTAATCTGCATGCACCCAAAAGAACAAGAGCAACTAACTGCACTTACATAGTGCTTTTGACATCAAATTGCACTAAATTTTATTGAACAATTGAAATCACTCACTGCTCTAACCAAAAGCTCAGTCCTACCAACACGATTAAGTGGTACTGGAACGTAAAGATTGAAATAAAATTTCTCAGAGGAACTAAATAATAAAGAAAAGGTAAATTTGTAGAAATGTAGTTACATAGGACTGAGGGAAAGGTGTAGGACATTTGCTCCTCCCCTCTGAGTCTGCTCCACTACAGAATGAGATCATGGTTAATCTGGTTTTGAGTCTTAGTCTCATTTTACTGTCTGGCCCTCATTACCTAAGATTGCTTTTTCTCTTAAAAGTCTCTTCAGTTTGGCCTTGAATAAATTTAAAGATTCCACTTCCATGACCTTCTGGGGAAGAGAATTCCATTTGAATGACCTTCTGGGAGAAAGAAAACACCTCATCTCTGTCCTGGCCTTACGAGAGGTCGACTCGCACAGTTTGTTTGATTGACTCAAGTCCGACTCAGATGGAATTTTTTTGAAGGTGTTTCACAACAAGACTGAGCGGGTTTTCTCACTGTCTCTTATCAATGTTGCCTCATTAGCTACCCACTCTGTCCCCACGGCATCTGATTCCTGTTCAATCTTGTCGTGTACTGTTCCAACTCAATGTTGCCAGGATATCCTTGAATAAACGACATGCCTTGCAACGGTAAAAGCCAATAGACTACCTGAGTCAAAAAGTGTGGCGCTGGAAAAGCACAGCAGGTCAGGCAGCATCCGAGGAGCAGCAGAGTCAATGTTTCGGGCACGAGCTGTTCATCAGTAATGTACTGGAGTGCGTCTGGTCACTATAGTGACCACCATGCTGTCAGTATGGAGCTGACCTGTAGCGTTACTGACATTGCCGGCTATGGCAGACCATAGGAACCACAGAAATGGTACAGCATAGAAGAGGGCACTTCAGCCCATCTTATACATGCCGACCCAAAGGCACCCAAAAGCCTTTTGTCCTGCTCATGGCCCGTAGCCCTGCAGCTTAAGGTATGGATCCAGGTACTTTTTTGAAAGAGTTTCGGGTCTCTGCCTTCACCATCAACTCAGGCAGCGAATTCCAGGCTCCCACCACCCTCTGTGTAAAAAAGATTCTCCTCACACTCCTCCCCCACCAATCCTTCTGCATCTTAGCTTAAATCTATGATTTTTGAACTCTCTGTGTCTACTCTATGCCTATTCCTCACACCTTTGTATACCTTAATCATGTTACCCTCATCTGTCCAAGGAAAACAACCCCAATCTCTCCTCGTCGCTACAATTCTCCAGCCCTGGTAACAAACTAGAAAATCTACTCTACACTCAATCCAGTGTAAGATTTGGACCTTGCGACCTCTGTCTAAAATTCAAACCAAACTCTAAACAGGACACCTTCAGATGTTTAGCCAGCCCATGTGAACTAATCTAATTTGCCACAAAGTGCTGCTAAAGCTTCTGATCAGGGAAAAGACAGTCATGAGACTCCAGTATCCCTACTTCATCGTAAATATGTGAACATATTTAGGTCAATAAAATGCACATCAAGTGAGTGACAGAACATCACCCAGTGCACAAACATTCTGGATGTCAGGATCTACAGCTTTCACACACTGAGCTTTTCATTTGGATTTGTGTTTGCACGTTCCCAAAACTGAAATACAAACAATGCAGGAGAAAATGTGATTGTGTCAAATTAAAGATCTGGAAAATGCTTCAGATAAAAACATGAACTGTGTTAGACAAAGGCACACAACCAGAAGGCGTAGTTTATTCGGGTGGCAGAACAATTGACAGAATCTAATGTCACGCATTCAATACGTCCATCGAAACATCGGAAAAAGGAGCAGGAGCAGGCCATTCAGCCCTTCAAGGTTGCTTCATCATTCAGTATAATCATGGCTGAGCATCCAACTCAGTCCCCTGTTCCTACTTTCTCCCCATAACCTTTGAACTCTTTAGCCCTAAGAGCTATATTTACAATTGTTAAAAATCACACAACACCAGGTTATAGCCCAACAGGTTTAGCAAGAAGTATGAGCTTTCTGCGTGCTGCTCCTTCATCAGGTAGCTATGGAGCAGGATCATTAAACACAGAATTTAGAGCAAAAGACCACGGTGTCGTGCAACTGAAAGGATATATTGAACAAACCATAGCTCTCTGATGAAGGAGCAGTGCTCTGAAAGCTAGTCCTTCCAAATAAACCTGTTGGATAATACCTTAGTGTTGTGTGATTTTGAACTTTTTTTAGATTAGATTAGATTAGATTACTTACAGTGTGGAAACAGGCCCTTCGGCCCAACAAGTCCACACCGCCCCGCCGAAGCGTAACCCACCCATACCCCTACATCTACATTTAACCCTTACCTAACACTATGGGCAATTTAGCATGGCCAATTCTCCTGGCCTGCACATCTTTGGACTGTGGGAGGAAACCGGAGCACCCGGAGGAAACCCATGCAGACACGGGGAGAATGTGCAAACTCCACACAGTCAGTCGCCTGAGGCGGGAATTGAACCCGGGTCTCAGGCGCTGTGAGGCAGCAGTGCTAACCACTGTGCCACCGTGGTCCACCCCAGTCCAATACCTGCACCTCCACATTGTATCTACATTGCTATTGGAAACATTTAACATCATCAAAGACTCCTCCCACCTTGTTTATAATCTCTTTCAATCTCTTCCATCACGTAGAAGATACAAAAGTTTGAACACACACATCAACAGGTTCAAGAACAGTTTCTTCCCTGCTGTTTTGGGACAGCTGAATGGATCTCTCAGATTTCAAATCTAATGCTGACCTTGCTTTTGTACACATATACTGTGCAGCCATAAGTTTGCATGCTTCACTCTGTTCACCCTCTGGTCTGCATGCAAAACAAAACTTTTCACTGTATTTAGCTACAGGTGGCAACAATAAATCAAATCAAAATCAAATGTAAGTTTTGACTTCAACTGTTTTCGGTGAATTCCGTAAGCTCACCACTCTGTGGGCAAAGGAATCTCTTCTAATCTCAGTCCGAAATGACCTACTCTGTATTCTTATGTTGCATCTGGCCTTTCGACATTCTTGCACTTCAGTTAAAGTTTGAAATTGTTCCACTCTGTAGATCACAAAGCACGAAAGATGTCCCCTGCTTCAAACAAAGATGTGCTGCTAAGGAGCAGAAAGTGTGGAGGGAATCCACAGAAATGTTTGTTCCCCCAGAAGATGGAAGGTACATGGAAACCATTGCCGGGAAGGCAGAAACCCTCAAGACATTTAAGGAGCATTTAAATAAGCACTTTAAACATTACAGCGTATATGTAAACAGGCCAAGTGCTGGATAATGGGGTGAAATAGATAGATTCTTTATTACCAAGTATGGACATAATGGGCTGAAGGGCCTCTCTGTGTGCCGTTAAAAACCTTATGACAAACTTCAAGATTGGTTGATTATTTCCAGCATTTTCTGCTTTTAGTGCAAAAAAAACTAATTGGTGGTGCATGCGACAAACCAAGTGCCTGAATGTAATTAAACAGAATTTGAGCAAGATAATTGGAATGGAATTTTAACAGTAGAGCAGAGGTTCAGAATACTTGTCAAACAGAGATAAATGTCCTCAGAACCTCCCCCGCTTTGTGGCTGCAACTTCAGCAGAGACCCCGTTTACACATTGTATGTCAAACTCCTGCCAAAACCTCCAAAGTTAGACCAGTACAGCAGGAGCCCAGGAAGAAATCCCCAACCTTGGTGCTACACTGATCAACTTAGTTAAAGTTGGAGAAAGATATTAGAGGAACAGTGTAAGCCCTGAGGGAATGCAACTCTGATGCTCCTGGAGATTTGATCAGGTGATATTTGAGCACATGTTTGAAAGTCATGTGACATCATTTGTGCTGATACATTGCCAAGTCATGGGATATTTCCCCAATATTTACTGTAACGTGAATTAACTCCATAAAAATCAGTATCCAGTCATCAAATTCCCCTTTATTTACACATGGAGAATCCTTGACTCTAATCCAGCTCCCTCAGAGCCAGCTCTCAGAGTGAACAGAACCTCTGACACTCCCGTTCATATCTGTCAGCCAGGGCTCCCTGATGAACCGATTAATAGCCCCAATCAGGGAACTCATATTGTATAAGGTCCACATGACCAATCTCTATATTACTGACCCCAAACTTTCAATAGATGTCAGAAACCCTGAGCTGAGTTATTGCAAAATTCAGCTAACTGAGAAGTTTGAGGATTTTCAACATTTAACCAATCAAGTATATCACAGAGTCATAATGCTTATTAACAGCACAGAAAGTGGTCCTTTGGCCCCTCATGTCATTGCTAGTCCTCAAGTATTTATTTTCATCCCATTTTCCTCCAGGAGCCTTACAGGGTAATCATAGAATCCCTACAAAGTGGAAACAGGCCATTCGGCCCAACAGGTTCAGACTGGTTCTATGAAGAACATCCATCCAGACTCAGCCCCCAACCCTATTCCTGTAACCTCGCATTTCCCCGGCTAATCCACCTAGCCTGCACATTGGTATTTTAACATGACCAATCCTCCTAACATGCGCTTCTTTGGACTGTGGGCGAAAACTGGAGCACACAGAGGAAACCCACACAGACATGGTCAGAATGTGCAAACACCACATGGACAGTCTCCCCAGGGTGGAATTCAAATGGCGCTGTGAGGCAGCAGTGCTAACCACTGAGCTACTCTGGCACCCCTAATTTGAGCTGAAAATGTGTTGCTGGAAAAGCGCAGCAGGTCAGGCAGCATCCAAGGAGCAGGAGAATTGACGTTTCGGGCATGAGCCCTTCTTCAGGAATGAGGAAAGTGTGTCCAGCAGGCTAAGATAAAAGGTGGGGAGGAGGGACTTGGGGGAGGGACGTTAGAAATGCGATAGGTGGAAGGAGGTTAAGGTGAGGGTAATAGGCTGGAGTGGGGGTGGGCGCGAAGAAGTCAGGAAGAAGATTGCGGGTTAGGAAGGTGGTGCTGAGTTCGAGAGCTGGGACTGATACAAGGTGGAGGGAGGGGAAATGAGGAAACTAGAGAAATCTGAGTTCATTCCTTGTGGTTGGAAGGTTCCTAGGCGGAAGATGAGGCGCTCTTCCTCCAATCGTCGTGTTGCTATGGTCTGGCGATGGAGGACTCCAAGGAGCTGCATGTCCTTGGTGGAGTGGGAGGGGGAGTTGAAGTGTTGGGCTACGGGGTGGTTGGGTTGGTTGGTCCGGGTGTCCCAGAGGTGTTCTCTGAAACATTCCGCAAGTAGGCGACCTGTCTCCCCAATATAGAGGAGGCCACATCAGGTGCAGTGGATGCAATAGATGATGTGTGTGGAGGTGCAGGTGAATTTGTGGCGGATATGGAAGTATCCCTTGGGGCCTTGGAGGGAAGTAAGGGGGGAGGTGTGGGCACAAGTTTTGCATTTCTTGCGGTTGCAGGGGAAGGTGCCGGATGTGGAGGTTGGTGTGAACCTGACGAGGGAGTCATGGAGGAAGTGGTCTTTTTGGAACGCTGATAGGGGAGGGGAGGGAAATATATCCCTGGTGGTGGGGTCCGTTTGGAGGTGGCGGAAATGATGACGGATGATACAATGTATATGAAGGTTGGTGGGGTGGTAGGTGAAGACCAGTGGAGCTCTGTCCTGGTGGCAATTGGAGGGGTGGGGCTCAAAGACGGAGGAGCAGGAAGTGGAGGAGATGCGATGGAGAGCATCGTCGACCACGTTTGGGCCGAAATTGCGGTCTTTGAAGAAAGAGGCCCTCCAAGGCCCCAGTGTCCCCCCTTACCTCCCTCCAAGCCCCCAAGGGATCCTTCCATATCCGCCACAAATGTGGATAACATTTTGAATTGTTGACTACACAGACACTGCGAGATTGGTCTGAGATAGTCACTCAGGTCAATGAAACGTCCACCATCTGGAGGAACATCCAACACTGGGGCCACAGGAAAGTTAATCACTCTCTGCCACTCTTAAGTGCCACCATTTTCTCTCTGCTGCCTCACACTGACTAACTCTGACTCTGCACACCCTCATACCAAGGATAATGGTCTATCATTCTCAGCGTTGCATATAGCACCTTCCCTAAATGGCTCTCACAAACTCCTCACCCTCTGTGCTGCCTTCTCACTCACACAGAACATCTCCTCACTTCTCGAGAAGTGAGTGCCTTGTGTCAGGCAGGTGAGGGCACTAGGGTGGCAGGTGGGTGAGGGATTAGAGAGGTAGGTGGTTGAGAGCATTAGGAAGCCTGGTTAGTGAGATGGACAGAGTGCCAGGTGGGTGAGGGGGAATGTAGGATGCCAGGTAGGTGAGGGGCATAGATGTCAGGTTGCTAAGGGTGCTGGTGTGGCAGGTGGGTGAGGAGGAGAGGATGCCAAGTGGGTGAGATTTGGCAGAGTGCCAGATGGTGGAGGGATAGGGAGTGGGGTGAAGGAGAAAGTTAGGGTGACAAGTAAGTGCAAGGTTAGAGTGATAGGCGGATGGCAGGGGTAGGCTGATGGCAAGTGCGCATGATGGGTAGAGTGCCAGATGGGTGAGAGTAGAAGGTGCCAGGTTGATGTGGGTCTAGTGGGTCCATGTGGGCAGATAAGAGGATGAGTGCTTCTGGTAGGTGAAAGGATCAGGTCTGGCCAGGGTGTGTGGAGGGGTTTGGGATGTGAAGGTGAGGGTTTGGGTACAGTATTTTGGGTATTCAGTTTAAGAACTACCCAGACGTTAGAGCTGATTTTTAGTTTACTAGTTATTTTGGTAACTATTACCTTAAATAAGGCAGGACCCTCCATAATCTCTGACTCCAAAGGGACAATTTCAGAGAGTTCCGCGCACACAAGGAATTAACCATCAGAATTTTCAATTCCCTGGACAGCCCCTACGAGGACTTCTGCACAGCCCAGTCCAAGTGTCTGCAATGAATGTCTGACTATTAAACAAGCTTTCACTTTTGTGGAGCATATTAATATTAACAACGCTCAAGTTAAAAATACATTGTTTTAGATTTGCAGTGAGATGAATAAAATGAGTTATAATCAAAGGAAGGACACAAAAAAAGTAAAAGATTCAAGGGCATCCAATTAATTAAAAACTCGTCCTATGATGTTTTGATGGCATAGATGACAATGAGAACATTCAATACATTTCACTGATCTGCCAGAAAATAGCTTCCACCTAAGGCTGATACAGATTTTAAAACATTTTACAATACACAGCAATTTCTAAAATTAAGAAATAAAAGAAAAATGATTGGCTCCCATGCCCCATTGTTGAAGCCCAGTCTCAGAGAGGTATTATAGAGTCATAGAGATGTACAGCACAGAAACAGACCCTTCAGACCAACCCGTCCATGCTGACCAGATAGCCCAACCCAATCTAGTCCCACCTGCCAGCACCCAGCCCATATCCCTCCAAACCCTTCATATTCATATACCCATCAGATCTCTTTTAAATGTTGCAACCATACTTGCCTCCACCACTTCCTCTGACAGCTCATTCCATACACGTGCCACGTGAAAAAGTTGCCCCTTAGGTCTCTTTTATATCTTTCCCCTCTCACCCTAAAATCTATGTCCTCTAGTTCTGGACTCTCCCACCCCAGGGAAAAGCCTTTGTCTATTTATCCTATCCATGCCCTGGATGATTTTATAAAACTGTAAAGGTCACCCCTCAGCCTCTGATGCTCCAGAGAAAACAGCCCTAGCCTATTCAGCCGCTTCCGCCAACCCTGGCAATGTCTTTGTAAATTTTTTTCTGAACACTTTCAAGTTTCACAACACCCTTCTGATAGGAAGGAGACCAGAATTGCACACAATACTCCAAAAAATGGCTTAACCAATGTCTTGTACAGCCGTAACATGACCTCCCAACTCCTGTACTCAATGCTTTGACCAATAAAGGAAAGCATACCAAACGCCTTCTTCACTATCCTATCCTGCGAATCCACTTTCAAGGAGCAATGAACCTGCACTCCAAGGTCTCTTTGTTCAGCACCACTCCTGAGGACCTTACCATTAAGTGTATAAGTCCTGCTAAGATTTGCTTTCCCAAAATGCAGCACCTCATATTTATCTAAGTTAAACTCCATCTTCCACTTCTCAGTCCATTGGCCCATCTGATCAAGATGCCAGGCTTTTGCATTCAATAGAAAATGCTGCCATAGTCCCAGAGGACCATAGCTTTTATTAAAGACAGAAGGCTGTGGTGAGTTTAACCTGAGGGTCACCACATCTCAGGCAGGCCAGATGTCGAGAACGGGAGTCCTTTTCTGATCCCAGCCAGGGAGCAATTCGAAGTTATGCTATTGATTACACTTGCCTCTAGGGGCTGCATCACCATCAACAAGCAGTGATCCCCCATATAGTCTTGTGTAACCCCTTCAGAGTTTTGATACTGGAGAATCCCATTCTTCCTCACCCTTTGTAAGGATGGCAACTTCCTTCCCTAAAGGACAGCAGTGAACCAGATGGGTTTTCCTAACAATTGACAATGGATTAATGATTACCATTAGACTCTTTAGTTTCAGATATTTATGGAATTCAAATTCCACGATCAGCTGTGGCAGATTCAAACCTGGGTCCACAGAACATTGTCTGGGTCTCTGGATTAATAGTCCAGTGATAATGTCATGAGGTCATCACCTCCCAATATACAATGAGAAAGAAATAATTGGTAATATAGCTGTGAGACACCCCTTGGGGATGAGTGACCATAACATGATAGAATTCTTCACCAAGATGGAGAGTGCAGAAGTTGATTCTGAAACGGAGGTCCTGACTCTTAATAAGGGAAACAATGATGGTATGAGGTCTGAGTTGGCTATCATGGGTTAGGAAATGTTTTTGAAATGAATGACATTGGATAGGCTAGCATTCAAAGAGCAGATGGGTGAACTACAAAACTTTAACAAAAATTAAACCAGTTAAAGTGGGGGAGGGCCTAGTAATTAAAGTGTCCAGAACAAGCACAGTGGCACAGTGGTTAGCACTGCTGCCTCACAGTGCCAGAGACCTGGGTTCAGTTCCTGTCTTGGGTGACTGTCTGTGTGGAGTATGCACATTCTCCCCGTGTCTGCATGGGTTTCCTCCGGGTGCTCCGGTTTCCTCCCACAGTCCAAAAATGTGCAGGTTCGGTAAATTGGCCATGCTAAATTGCCCACGGTGTTAGGTAAAGGGGTAAATGTAGGGGAATGGGTCTGGGTGGGTTGCTCTTCGGTGGGTTGGCGTGGACTTGTTGGGCTGCAAGGCCTGTTTGCACTCTGTAAGTAATCTAATCAAGCAGTGGGACACAGAGTATGGAATAGTTCAGGAATGTAACTTCAGGTACAGCAAGTAAGGGGACATCTATAAGAAGGAGGCCAGTTAACACAGGACTGAGGTTGTTATGTTTAAGTGCAGATGGAAACTCTGTGCAGATGGAAAGTGCAGATATCACAGAGATGTGGCAGCAAGGGGATCAGGGTTTGGAACTAAATATCCAAGGATACATGTCCTATTGAAAGAGTGGGCAGAGGGGCAGAGGGGGCAAGTTTGCCTTGTTAGTAAGAAATTAAATTAAATCAATAGCAAGAGGTAATATAAAGCCAGAATTCCTACAAGTTGAGGGAGGGGAATGTTCAACAAGACCTGGGTGTCCTCATGCACCACTCACTGAAAGTAAACGTGCAGGTGTAGCAGGCAGTAAAGAAAGTAAACTGTATGGTGGCCTTCATTGTGAGAGGATTTGAGTAGTGAAACAGGGATGTCTTGACACAATTATACCCAGAAAGGGTGAGGCCACATCTGGAATATTATGGGCAGTTTTGGTCTCCTTATCTGAGGAAGGATGTTCTTGCTTTGGAGGGAGTGCAGAGAAGGTTTACCGAATTGATTCCTGAATGACATCGACATATGAGGAGAGATTGAATCAGTTAGGATTATATTCACTGGAGTTTAGAAGAATGAGGGCAGTGGATCTCATAGAAACCAAAAAAATTCTAACAGGCCTAGACAGGAAGGATGTTCCTGAAGGTGGGGGAGCTCAGAACCAGGGGGTATAGCTTAAGGATAAGGGATAAATCTTTCAGCACTAAGATGAGAGGAAATGTCTTTACCCAGACAGTGGTAACCCTGTGGAATTCACCACCATAGAAAGTGGTTGAGGCAAAAACATTGTGTGTTTTCAAGAAGGAGGTAGATATAGCTCCTAAAGGTATCAAAGGATATGGTGGGGATTAGGTATTGAGTTTGATAATCAGCCATGATCATAATGAATGGTAGAACAGGCTCGAGGGGCCAAATGGTCCTATCATCTATGTTTCTACATTATGCAATTCTATCAAGTTGTCTTTCAAACTTCTAACTCCAATAGATCCAAGCCTAATATGTCCAATCTTTGCCCATAAGACAATACAGCCATTCATGTATTAATCTGATAAACGTTCTTTGAGCTACTTGCAACACAATTATGCCCCTCCTGAAATAAGGTGACCAGTACTGTACAGTGTACTCCAAATGTGATCTCACTAATACCCTGTCTAATTGAAGCATAACCTCCCTACTTCCGGATTCAAATCCCTTTGCAATCAATAATCGTATCTGATTTTCCTTCCTAATTATTATTTGTACCTGCATACTCACCTTTTTCAATTCATGCACAAGGATACCCAGATTCCTCTTTATCTCAGAGGTGTACAATGGCTCTTCATTTAGATAATATACTTCTTTATTACATTTCTTTCCAAAGTGGATCATATCACATTTCCCACATATGCCAGAGTACTGCCCACTCACCCATATCCTTTTGTGGTCTCCTTCCTCTTCACAACTTTTTTTTGTCTATCTTTGCATCTATCAGCAAATCTGGTCACCACGTCTTCCATCGTTTCATTGACATCATTCAAATCAATTGTAAAATGTTGAGTCCTCAGCACTGCACATATTGGAGATTTAAAATCAAGCTAGCAAATGCTGGAGAAGCTTAGCAGGCCTGGTAACATTTGTGTGGAGACAGACAGGGAGAAGAAGGATAGAGAGAGTGAGAGAATGAGAGAGGTGAAAAGAGGAGACAGAAAGAGAAAGGCAGAAAGGAGACAAAGAGTGAGAAAGACAGGGCAAAGAGAAAGAAAGAGACAGTAACAGAGAGAGAGAGACTGATACAGAAAGAGGAGAAATAGAGAGAGAAATAGAAAGAAGGAAAGGAGACAGAGAAAGAGGGATAGACAGACAGAGACAGAAAGAGGAGAGACAGACAAACAGAGACAAAGGGAGAGAGAACAAGTGTGTTTGCGTCTGTGTGTGCGTGTGTCTGTGTCTGTGAACACAGAACAAATAGCAAGGAAAATTCCAGCACAGGAACAGGTCATTCAGCCCTCCAAGCCTGCACCAATTCAGATCCTCTGTCTAAACCTGTCACCTATTTTCTAAGGTTCTGTATCCCTCTGCTCCCTGCCCATTCATGTATCTGTCTCGATACATCTTAAATGAGGTCATCGTGCTCGCCTCTACCATCTCTGCTGGCAATGCATTCCAGGTACCCATCACCCTCTGTGTAAAGAACTTTTCACACGATATCACCCATAAACTTTTCCCCTTTCACCTCAAACATGTGACCCCTAGTAATTGAGTCCCCCACTCCAGGAAAAATGTTTTTTGTTATCCATCCTATCAATGCCTCTCATGATTTTATAGACCTCAATCCCCCCTCAACCTCCATCTTTCTAATAAAAATAATCATAATCTAATCAACCTCTTTTCATAGCTAGTGCCTTCCATACCAGGCAACATCCTGGTGAACCTCCTCTGCACCCTCTCCGAAGCATCCACATCCTTTTGGTAATGTGGCGACCAGAACTGTACACTGTATTCCAAACATGGCCAAACCAAAGTCCAATATAACTGTAATATGACCTGCCAACTCTTGTACTCAATACCCCGTCTGGTGAAGGAAAGCATGCCTTATGCCTTCTTGATCACTCTACTGACCTGTGTTGCCACCTTCAGGGTACAATGGACCCGAACACCCAGATCTCTCTGTACATCAATTTTCCCCAGGGCTTTTCCATTTACTGTATAGTTCACTCTTGAATTGGATCTTCCAAAATGCATCACCTTGCATTTGTCCGGATTGAACTCTATCTGCCATTTCTCTGCCCAACTCTCCAATCTATCTGTACTCTGCTGCATTCTCTGACAGTCTCTTTCACTACCTGCTATTCCACCAATCTTTGTGCCATCTGCAAACTTGCTAATCAGGCCACCTATACCTTCTTCTAGATCATTTATGCATATCACAAACAATAGTGGTCCCAACACAGATCCCTGTGGATCACCACTGATCACAGTTCTCTATTTTGAAAAACTCCCTTCTACTACTACTCTCTGTCTCCTGTTACCTAGCCAGCTCGCTATCTATCTAGCTAATACACCCTGGACCCCATGCAACTCTACTTTCTCCTTCAGCCTAACATGGGGAACTCTATCAACAAACACATTGACCTGGACCCTGAGAAAAAGAACCAGAAATGACATCACCATAGGAAATGACATTACTACAGGAAATGACATCACCAATCCAAAGAAACCCAAGCATGTAAATTGAAAGCAGCAATCATCAGCAATGCTTCATCCAGAGGCTCACTGAAGATGTTACCTAGTATGGTGACAAAATGTCTGAATGTGAACCTTCCAGCTCAGCAAGCAAACTTACATCCACCACCACCCTGTTGCTCTTACATCTTTCCATAATCTGTTTACATATCTGTAACTCTATCTCACGCTCACTGTTGGGAGGCCTGTAGTACAGCCCCAACATTGTTCTTGCGCCCTTCCTATTTCTGAGCTCTGCCCATATTGCCTCACTGCTCAAGTCCTCCATAATGCCGTCCTTCAGCACAGCAGTGATATCCTCTCTGACCAGTAATGCAACTCCTCCATCCCATTTACCTCCCATTCTATCACGCCTGAAGTATCAATAAACTGGGATATTTAGTTGCCTATCATGCCCTTCTCTCAACCAAGTCTCAGTAATAGCAATGACATCATACTCTCAGGTACTAATCTAAGCCCTAAGTTCATCTGCCTTACCTACTATACTTCTTGTATTAAAACAAATACATTTTAGACCACCAGCCCTTTTGCATTCATCATCAGATCCCTGCCTATTCTTCACCTTAGTCACGCTAACTTCATTATCTAGTTCATTACAGGCTTTAGTTACTACTTCCTTAATGCCCATTAACCACCTCATGTGGTTCCCCACCTCCGCCACATTTATTTAAACCCTCCCCAACAGCATTCGCAAAAGCACCCCCTAGAACATTGGACCCAGTCTGGCCCAGGTGTAGACCCTCCAATTTGTAATAGTCCCACCTCCTCCAGAACTGGTCCCAATGTCCCAAAAATCTGAACCCCTCCCTCCTGCACTATCCCTAAAGCCATGCGTTCATTCTGTGTCATTCTGACTAGCATTTGGCACTGGTAGCAATCCTGAGATTACTACCTCCTGAGGTCCCACTTCTTAACTTGGCTCTTAACTCCCTAAATTCAGCTTGTTGGACCTCATCCCGTTTTTTACCTAATTCATTAGTGCCCATATGCACTACGACATCTGGCAGTACACCTGCCCCCTTCAGAATGTTATGAGAGAGAGTGTGTGTGTGTGTGTGTGTGTGTGTGTGAGAGAGAGAGAGAGAGAGATAGAAAAACAGATTGCAAAATCTTTGGATTCAGTTCTGAAGAGTCACACCGTACTTGAAAGGTAACCCTGTTTCTCTCTCCACACCAACTGCCAGACTTGATGAGTTACTCCAATTTCTGGTTTAAATCTGCCATTCTTACTTGGGTCTGCCCTACATGTGATGATTACAGACTGACTCTGACCTCTGAAATTCCCAAGTCAAGTCATTCACTTGTATCGAAGACCACATACAAAGCAGCAAGAGAAAGATCCACTCCTGAGGAATAACCTGCGATCCAAAACATTATATAATGAATAAAGAATGAATCGAGTCTTTACTGAAATATAACTGCAAGCTTTCTTCAAAAGAATTGCCTCTTCTGTCACTTTCTCACTTACCATGAAGTGACAAGATTATCAAGGACACTTTCAATCTGTTCAAAAATAGCTCTGATTCAAAACTGGTTCCTGCATGACAGAGTCAGCTCCCTGTTCTCCCATGCCTGTGGATTTTCCACTCAAAATGCAGGGAACAATCAGAAGATATCAATATTTTGGGAATGCTTCAGCAAATTTCCTTGGTTTAAAATTAGGCAGCAGAGTTATCAGCTGGAAAGGATTGATCTTATCTGTCAGAGTGGTTAAAACATAGTCAGGAATGTAAAACAGACTTTCAGGCTCAGAATGTCTATTCTGTACAAATAACAAACTATGTCCAAATATACAGCAGCTCTGTTTATCTTTCGGACATTTTCATTTTTCCGTTTCCAAAAACCTACCAGATATCCTGCTACACACAGAGAAAATGTTAGGCCATGCAACAGACAGTCAATTATCTGGGTCACAGGCTTATACTGACTGAATGTCAAACTTCCTACTTATTACAAGAGGAAACAGTTTAAGGCTGCAGGGAAAGAACAGATGAATGGGATTATTTGGATAGCCTTTCAAAAAGCAGGCATAGACAAAATGTTGCCAATGGCCTCATATTGTGCAATATCATTCCATAAACAGTGATAGAACTTCTTTTTAAACTCAGAGGGTTCTGAACCTCTGGACCTTTTTCCCACAGGGGGCTGTAGTAACTCAATCTTTGAATATGTTTCAGAGCGAGATTGATGAAATTCTGCTTTGGCACAGCGATAGAATCCCTCCCTCTGAACTAAGAGGACTAGGTTCAAGCCCCACTTTCAGAAGTAACCCCACCCTGAAATATGACCAAGGAACAGCGTTAAGTTTAAAAATTAACTTTGCACTAAATCAGTGTCCAAATCAAGAGCACATCAGTACATGGAACTGCAACAATTGATATAGGATATAGCATTTGTGCCACACAAATTCCAGGCAATGACCATATCCAACAAGAAACAATCTACCCTCCACCTCTTGACATTCAATGGCCGTACTATCACTAAATCTCTGCCTGACCAGTGACCAGTGGGGTACCGCAGGGATCAGTGCTGGGACCGCAGCTTTTTACAATATATGTTAATGATATAGAAGATGGTCTCAGTAATAACATTAGCAAACTTGCTGATGATACAAAGCTGGGTGGCAGGGTGAAATGTGAGGAGGATGTTAGGAGATTACGGGGTGACGTGGACAGGTTAGGTGAGTGGTCAGATGCATGGCAGATGCAGTTTAATGTGGATAAATGTATGGTTATCCATTTTGGTTGCAAGAACAGGAAGGCAGATTACTACTTAAATTGAATCAATTTAGGTAAAGGCGCAGTACAAAGAGATCTGGGTGTTCTTGTACACCAGTCAATGAAGGTAAGCATGCAGGTACAGCAGGTAGTGAAGAAGGCTAATAGCATGCTGGCCTTCATAACAAGACGGATTGAGTATAGAAGCAAAGAGGTTCTTCTGCAGCTGTACCAGGCCCTGGTGAGACCACACCTGGAGTATTGTGTACAGTTCTGGTCTCCAGATTTGAGGAAAGACATTCTGGCTGTTGAGGGAGTGCAGCGTAGGTTCACGAGGTCAATTCCTGGAATGGCGGGACTATCTTATGTTGAAAGACTGGAGTGACTGGGCTTGTATACCTTTGAGTTTAGAAGACTGAGAGGGGATCTGATTGAGACGTATAAGATTATTAAAGGATTGGACACTCAGAAGGCAGGAAACATGCTTCCCCTGATGGGTGAGTGCCGAACCAGAGGACACAGCTTAAAAATACGGGGTAGACCATTTAGGACAGAGATGAGGAGAAACTTCTTCACCCAGAGAGTGGTGGCTGTGTGGAATGCTCTGCCCCAGAGGGCAGTGGAGGCCCAGTCTCTGGATTAATTTAAAAAAGAGTTGGATAGAGCTCTCAAGGATAGTGGAATCAAGGGTTATTGAGATAAGGCAGGAACAGGAGACTGATAAAGGATGATCAGCCATGATCATATTGAATGGTGGTGCAGGCTCGAAGGGCAGAATGGCCTACTCCTGCACCTATTGTCTATTGTAAAATTATGATATTGGAAATTAGATGGGATATTGCTTTCTTGGGCATTTCGAAGTCTTGCAAACTTTTATTGTTCGAAAACATGATTTTTTTGTGTAATACTGTTAAAACTAAATTTGTAGAACTGTGTGCTTATATTTCAGTGAGACACCATCACTCTAAATTTTTAAAAAATTTATCAAGGTAGGTTTCATTCTGGGATGTGACTTGCCAAGCTGGGATCATAACACTAGGATCTCTGAAAAACTGCCTCCTGGGATAGCTGATACATTGATTTTAATTTTTCCAAAATCCTCCAAATTTGTAGAACGTACCAATAAATAGCAAATGCAACTCCTTTATTCAAAACAGGAATAGTGTCAAAAAACTGGAAATTACAGGCTTCATACAGCTTAATATCTGTCAGAGGGAAAATTCTAGAAACTATGAAAGGAATTATAACAGGACACTTAACAAAACAACTCCAGCCATCAAGCCTGTCAACATAATTTTGTGAAATGGAAATCGTGTTTAACCAATGTATGAGAGCTCTTTGGGGGAGTAAGAGTTCTGTGAGTAAAGAGGAATCTGTGGCTTTACTGTACTTTGATTGCCAGAAGACATTTAATAAGGCTCTACATCAATGATCATTGCCAAAAACCCAAGTTCACAGAGCCAGGGTAATATACTGGTGAGGGTGGAAGATTGGCAGGGTTTACAGAAAACAGCATCGCTTGTCAGGTTGACTAGATGGTGTGTCACAGGAATCAGTACTGCGACCTTAACCTTTTCCAATCCAATCGATGACTTTGATGAGGGCATTAAAGGTCTGATTGCTAACTTTGCTGATGACACAGATTGATAGGAAGGTAAGTCACAAACAGGACTTAAGAAGGTTATAAAGGGATATAGGTGAGTAGACAAAAACATGGTCAGGGCAGGAAAAGATTCTGTTCTCTTTGGCAAAACAAATTGAGAACCAAAAGATGCAGATTTGAAATGGATGAAAAGATAAGGGAATGTTTTATTGAAGCAGTGATCAGTTGCAATCTGGAGTGCACTCCCTGAGATACAGTGCTGGCCTTCAAAAGGAAATCTGTTGAAGAGAAAACAAATGCAGAAGTATCATGCAGGGGTAGGATTAATGAGGTGGCTCTTGCAGAGAGCCAGGACAAGGTTCAATGTGATGACTGGCCTTCTCCCTTCTTCCAAAAGTACTATTCTGTGATTTGATGTTTAGAATAAGTAGGAGCCAGATTACTATCCTGTTGAATACTTGCTGCTTAGAAAATTGGGCTATTATCGAGTTCATTTTACACAGTAGGCTATGCTTTTGCAAAACAACGCCTCTTATCTGTTGTAATTTTGTCCCTCTTTAATAGCAACCCTCCCTTATTCAGCACTCATCCATTCACCCATGTGGTGCCAGCATTAGCACAGTGCCAGCACTTTTGCCTCTTGGAAAACTCACACTGACCTAAATTGGATATTCTGCCCACAGGACTGGCTGGAGAACACAAGCTCTGTTAGTTTATTTTTAATGTCTCAATCAGAACCTTGGCATCAATTTGCTTTGACCACTCCATCTGGAAGCAATGTTGGACTTGAAATGGTCGTCTTTGTATTGTTCACCCTGCCTACAACAACTTCATGGTGGGAAAAACAATGACTGCAGATGCTGGAAACCAAATTCTGGATTAGTGGTGCTGGAAGAGCACAGCAGTTCAGGCAGCATCCAAGTCTAAATCGACACTTTTAACGAGAGTAAAACATCTCAAAGGTGTTTCAGGGCATGATTCAAAGGCTTTTGATGAGACAACAAAGCAGGTGTGGCTAAAAGTAAGCAAGAGGACGAAGAGAAGCATATTGTGAAATGGTCAGTCAAAACAGTTTAGGGATGAAGACAGCTAAAAGAAAAGCAACTTCCACAGAGTGAAGGAATACAATGAAAGGTAACTAATTTACTTGAAGGTATCCTATTGTCAGGGTTCGTTTGTGAAGTGCTACCAAAATCATACAATCCCGACAGTGTGAAAGCAGGCTATTCAGCCAATTGAGTCCACACCTCACCTTCCCATCATTCCCTGCCCACACAATCACAGATTGTTTCTTTCCCGCATTTGCTACTGATTGATTCTACTTAGAGTTTACTGAGGTAAAAACAATGACTGCAGATGCTGAAAACCAAATACTGGATTAGTGGTGCTGGAAGAGCACAGCAGTTCAGGCAGCATCCAACGAGCAGCGAAATTAACGTTTCGGGCAAAAGCCCTTCATCAGGAATAAAGGTAGTGAGCCTGAAGCATGGAGAGATAAGCTCGAGGGGGGTGGGGGTGGGGAGAGAGTAGCATAGAGTACAATGGGTGAGTGGGGGAGGAGATGAAGGTGATAGGTCAAGGAGGAGAGGGTGGAGTGGATAGGTGGAAAAGAAGATAGGCAGGTCGGACAAGTCAAGGAGACAGTAACTGAGCTGGAAGTTTGAAACTAGGATGAGGTGGGGGAAGGGGAAATGAGGAAGCTGTTGAAGTCCACATTGATGCCCTGGGGTTGACGTGTTCCGAGGCGAAAGAGGAGGCATTCTTCCTCCAGGCATCTGGTGGTGAGGGAGCGGCGGTGAAGGAGGCCCAGGACCTCCATGTCCTCGGCAGAGTGGGAGGGGGAGTTGAAATGTTGGGCCACGGGGCGGTTTGGTTGATTGGTGCGGGTGTCTCGGAGATGTTCCCTAAAGCGCTCTGCTAGGAGGCGCCCAGTCTCCCCAATGTAGAGGAGACCACATCGGGAGCAACAGATACAATAAATGATATTGGTGGATGTGCAGGTGAAACTTTGATGGATGTGGAAGGCTCCTTTAGGGCCTTGGATAAAGGTGAGGGAGGAGGTGTGGGCACAGGTTTTACAGTTCCTGCGGTGGCAGGGGAAAGTGCCAGAATGGGAGTGTGGGTCGTAGGGGGGTGTGGACCTGACCAGGTAGTCACGAAGGGAACGGTCTTTGCGGAAGGCGGAAAGGGGTGGGGAGGGAAATATATTCCTGGTGGTGGGGTCTTTTTGGAGGTGGCGGAAATGTCGGTGGATGATTTGGTTGATGCAAAGGTTTGTAGGGTGGAAGGTGAGCACCAGGGGCGTTCTGTCCTTGTTACGGTTGGAGGGGTGTGGTCTGAGGGCGGAGGTGCGGGATGTGGACGAGATGCGTTGGAGGGCATCTTTAACCACGTGGGAAGGGAAATTGCGGTCTCTAAAGAAGGAGGCCATCTGGTGTGTCCTATGGTGGAACTGGTCCTCCTGGGAGCAGATACGGCGGAGGCGGAGAAATTGGGAATACGGGATGGCATTTTTACAAGAGATAGGGTGGGAAGAGGTGTAATCCAGGTAGCTATGGGAGTCAGTGGGTTTGTAAAAAATGTCAGTGTCAAGTCGGTCGTCACTAATGGAGATGGAGAGGTCCAGGAAGGGGAGCAAGGTGTCAGAGATAGTCCAGGTAAATTTAAGGTCAGGGTGGAATGTGTTGGTGAAGTTGATGAATTGCTCAACCTCCTCGCGGGAGCACGAGGTGGCGCCAATGCAGTCATCAATGTAGCGGAGGAAGAGGTGGGAGTGGTGCCAGTGTAATTACGGAAGATCAACTGTTCTACATAGCCAACAAAGAGACAGGCATAGCTGGGGCCCATACGTGTGCCCATGGCTACGCCTTTGGTCTGGAGGAAGTGGGAGGATTCAAAGGAGAAATTGTTAAGGGTGAGGACCAGTTCAGCCAAACGAATGAGAGTGTCAGTGGAAGGGTACTGTTGGGGACGTCTGGAGAGGAAAAAACGGAGGGCTTGGAGGCCCTGGTCATGGCGAATGGAGTTTACTGAGAGTTTACTGAGTTACTGCTGAGTTTACTGAGCCTATCAGCTGTAAGCACTGAAGAGAAATGGGCTGTGATTGGGCAAGCAGTTGGTCACATATCCTGTCACTTTCACCCATCAGGGAGTGACTTTTCTGAAGAACATTCCACCCAGGTCTAACCTATTCCTGTCATCCTGCATTTCCCATGGCTAACTCACCTCACCTATACATCCCCGGACACTCTGGGTAATTTAACATGGCCAAGGCACCTAACCTGCACATCTTTGTGACTTTGGGAGGAAACCAGAGCACCCAAAGGTAACCCATGCAGACACAGGGAAAACATTCAAACTCTACACAGACAATTGCCAATTAAACCAAAGTCCCTGGCGTTCTGAGGCAGCAGTGCTAACTGCTGAGCCACCATGATACCACATGAATTGAATGGTACTGAAAATAGAAGTGTAACAAAAGTTTAATAATCAACTTGCTAAACTAACTGAGAAACAGGGCATAAAACACTAAGTGAAATCACCTCTGAAAGTTCCTAAAGGATCAGGGGAAGGGGAACCAGTCACAACGAGCTGCGAGAGAAACGTCACTCTCTGATAGGTGAAGGTGACAGGATGTGTGACCAACTGCTTGTCCAATCACAGCCCATTTCTCTTCAGTGCTTACAGCTGATTGTACTCAGATTCTACTGAGCCTATCGATCAGCAGCAAATGCAGGGAAGAAGCAATCTGTGATTGTGTGGGCAGGGAACAATGGGAAGGTGAGATGTGGAACATCAGCAACTGGGATTGGAAGCCTGTGACCAGTGGTGTACCACAAGGAATGATGCTGGGACCCTTATTATTTTCTTATGTGCATGGTTGTGAATAGAGAAGGTATAATTAGTAAGTTGCGATGAGTGAAGGTGCAATAGTCAAGTTTTGATGGAGAGATGCTGTGCTGAGGAAAAAAATAATTTTATATCTGACAGAATAGAATACTCAGTGAACACAGAAGACAGGAAAAATATGAAGTCACTGGGTTCCTGAATTACTTGCAAATCAACATCAGAAAACAGCTTTCGTGTGCTATTATTATTACTTTACCTTCGAAGACAACTAGCCCATGAGTGTGACATTTTCTACACTTAATCAGCTGGCATAAAAATGTATTGTACTGTCACAGTAGCTTATTAATAGTATTGAGTTTAAAGCAATTTGATGCTCATTTCTGCAGTTTGAAACGCCCAGGCTGAATCCTAGAAAGCATTTATAGGTTAATAAGTTCGAGATAAATGATTTTTTTCCAAAGCTTTGGATTTTATTTGTCGATGAAGACTGAAAATGATTTGCCTTTCACATGCCAGCATATAATAATAAATAAAAGATGGGTTCAGGAGTGACACAGGAACAGCCGCATTGTGTAAATCAGGGCTTCCAAAATCTGGCCAAAGGCATGGATCTTTGTGCATAAGCAGGTGGTGTGGATCCTACATGAAGCGATACCTGCTGAAATAACTGCACAGAGGTCGGTAACCCATCATCAAGTCACCCCTTTATTTACTTGTGCACAGTACACTGACGATAGCCAACCAGCTCGGAGTCAGTCCCCTGAACTGAGCAGATTTTAAATCCCTTGTTTATATATTTTCTCTTTTTTCTCTCAGATTGAGCAGAATCTCTGACATTCCTGGTTTTTTTTTAATTTTCAAACCCCCACACTACCTCCGAACTGTGGTCGTGCCTATTTTTTCCCCAGCACCCATGTTGTGTGTGTGCAGGTGTGAGACACAGTGAAAGACAACAGGTGTACAAATCTTTATTCATTTCCCACCACCAGGAAGAAAGGAAACACCCGAGTGGCCAGTGACAAGCACTGCCCTTCACATCAAAGGGCAATGCTGTGTGATCAAAAAGGTGAAGGGGAGGGCAGGGATTCTCCTGTTTATATTGGTCAGACAGGGCTCCCTGCTTGGCCCAGGTTAACAGCCCCAATCATGATTGGGGGTCATGATCTATTGGCGGTCTGTATCTATTCCAACAAACAGCACCTCAGCCCTACATTAGAGCCTTGATTTTATCTGTGTAAAACCCACCTGATTCCAATCACGACACCTGCTGCAAACTCACGTCAAAAATTAGAAAATGAAGAAAAGTATTGCAAAATTCAAAGTTGCAAACTATTTTCTCACTGGAATCCTTGACTGTAAATTAGCCCATCTGTCACGGTTTGACACAGGTCTACCTTCCCAAAGTACTCCAGCAACTGTATTATCCTCCGCTGCTAAATCATGTGTTACACAGCTCCAAACATAGCAGTAAATTCATCACCGTGACACTCCTACATTCCGTTTCAAAATCATTAGGCTGAGCAAAAACTGATACTATCCATCTTGTGCTATCGCAGATTAAAACGTTATTATCGATACTTGCGCTACAAACTGAAAGATTAAGGTCAAATAACTGGATTAGAGTATTCCATCTTTCCCTGATGTATGTCTCAAAATTTCCTTGGTGAACCCCATACTAAAACAAAAGCAGATCCCTGTATTGTCATTTGAATTGTTCTCCGACAGAGCTAAAATATGCAGAGTTAGAAAAAAAACTTAAAAGAGACAAACTTGCACTTTTTCCTCTCTGAATCACTGGACTCAAAACATTATCTCACTTTCTCTTCCCACAGATGTTGCCCATCCTGCTGAGCTTCCCCAGCAAATTTCTGGTTTTGTTTCAGAAATAACAGTTTGACAATGGCCAGATAACTTGTGACGTTGTCAGAAGTCACAGGACATGAGGTTAGAATCCAACAGATCTACTTGAAATCACAAGCTTTCAAAGCACTGCTCCTTCTTCAGGTGAAGTGAGCAGTGCTCTGAAAGTTTGTGATTGCAAATAAACATGTTGGACTATAACCTGGTGTCCTGCGTGTCTGACTTTGTCCACCACAGTCCAACATCGGCACCTCCATACCATTTCTGTGATGTTGACTGAGGGATAATCACTGGCCAGGACTGAGGATAAGACCATAAGAAATGGGAGCAGGAGTAGGCCATTTGGCCACACTCCAGGATTCATGAGAATTGAGCTCTTCTTCGAAATGGTGACACATGATGGCTTTTACATCCACCCGATCAGTTGTATTGATAACCCAAATGCAGTGGTCTGTATCTATTCCAACAAACAGCACCTCAGCCCTACCTTAGAGCCTTGATTTTATCTGTGTAAAACCCAGAACAGTGATCAAACCCAGAACCTTGTAATCCAGGGGTAAGTGGTGCTACCAAGTGAGCCACAAGGTTCTCATTGCGATAAAAGCAAAGAACTGTGGGGGCTGGAAATCTAAAACAAAAACACAGAGGATGTGGGAGAAACTCAGCAGATCAGGCAGAGAGTTAATGTTTCGAGTCCAGGTGACACTTCATCAGAACAGGACTCAATACTGGACTCAAACAATTAACTCTACTTCTCGCTCTGCAGACCTCGCCTGACCTGCTAAGCTTCTCTAGCAGGTTCTAATTTTGTTTTGAACTGAGAACTATGTTCCACAAATATCTAGCTCGCTTCTTGTCCTGTTTCCTGGAACCCAACTGTCCGCGAATTATAACAGTGACATCAATTCAAAAGTACCTTCTTGTAATGTAAAGCATTTTGGTATGCACTGAGGTTTGGTATGCACAGAGGCTCACTGAAGATGTTACCTAGTGTCGTGATGAAGCCTCTGAAAATGAATCTTCTAGCTCACCTACATCCCATACTGAGATCACATAAAGAGTAAATGTAAGTACCTTGTAGGAAATGCTAAAATGGTACAATAAAAGGATGGTGCCATTTTTCCAATTGTGGCTCTGCCTGAGTTCAGGTAGCAGTCGAGAGTGTGGAATTCCTGAAGAAGGGTTTATGCTCAAAACATTGATTCTCCAGTTCCGAGAGTGCTGCCTGACCGACTGTGCTTTTCCAGCACCACACTCTTGACTCTGATCTCTAGCCTCTGCAGTCCTCACTTTCTCTTTTCAGGTAGCAGTACCTGTTTAATTCAATTTCCAAACTCTTATCCCATTACACTGTTCCTTTAAGTTGCCTCTTCCTTTTCCAATTACCTTAGACTGTAACTACAGATTATCTGCTGGAAATGATTTTTCCTGAACTGTACCAATTATTTCTAATTCCTGTATTAAATCCCTGATTAGTCTTCTTAAAGTTAAGTAACACCAGCTTCAATCTAATGACGCTAACTCACTGCTGTCTATGAGGAGCCAAACAGCATTACTAGATCTGAAACATTAATTCTGCTTTCTCTCCACAGGTTCTGCTGGACCTGCTGAGTTTTTCCAGCAATTTCTGTATTTGTGAATGAAATCTGCCATCCTTACCAGGTCTGACCGACATGTGACACCAAACCCACAGCAATGTGATTGGCTCATAGGTGTTCGGAGAACGGGTCAGTGGACCCGAAACATTAACTCTTACTTCTCTCCACAGGTGCTGCCGGACCTGCTGGGTTTCTCCAGCAATATCTATAATTGTTTCTGATTTCCAGCACTCACAGTTATTTTGGTACTTTGACAAAGCTGCAGCACTGATTCACAAATTCTGAGTTTGATATTTTCAAAGCAGCTTGTTCAAGGTGGTTATTGTACACCCTAGAGCAGGTGGGACTTCAAGTAGAGCATTCTGGCCCAGAGAGACAGACACTACCACTGCACCACCTTCCTAATTAAGATATTTTCTATATAACCTGTTCAGAAATGTCCTAGTGTATTTCTGAAGCTGGTGAGAATTGAACCTGGACCTCCTTGTCCAGAGATACAGCCATTACCACTGTGCCATGCAAGTATCCCACCTCCCTGATTAAAGCAGCCGATTCCAATTGCAAACAAAACATTGTTGTTCATTACGTCTTCCTGCTTTTCCCCTAATTATAAAAACGCTAACAGCTTTGATTCATTCAAAGCAGCTACTCCTCACTGAATAACCACCAAGATCATTAAATCATATTGTGGTTCAGAGATATTTCAATGATCAAATCCCTGCCGTGTTCTAATGAACCCAGCTGCAAAGAAAATAATTAATCCTCAGACTCAAATTTCTGACTTGAGCAGATACTTCTGGAGAGGTAACAAGGCAGATGCACAGCACAAGCAAAGTCTTGATACAATTATACTTATCTGGATCTCCTGATACCATCACTGCACCATTGGTGATTGTAATCTGCCTCTGAATTTCAATGCTTCTTTCCCAATAAGGTATAGCAGAGTACAGAGGGCAGGAGGGAAGCAGAATTAAACAGACCAGGAGGAGGAGATCAGGGTTAAGGAGACCAGGAGTAGAACAGAGTTAAGGGGACCAGGAGTAGATCAGGGTTAAGGAGACCAGGAGTGGACCAGGATTAAGGGGACCAAGAGTAGATCAGGGCTAAGGAGACCAGGAGTGGATCAGGGTTAAGGGGCTGAGATTGGAGCAAATCAGCTAAAGAGGAAGCTGGTTTATGAGTAATATTGTTGTATTATCTGTAAAGCACTGGGAACTAATTTGCCAGGAGACAGTGATCAAGTGTGGCCAGCTCCTCTATGGATTAAAAATTGGTTAATGGAATCAGTTTGGAAAACAGAGAGTAGGGATAAAAGATCATTCTCAGGATGACAGGCTGTGAGTAGAGGGAGGCACAAGGATCCAAATTTGGGCCTCAGCTGCTCTCAATATACCGCAGTGATTTTTAAGTGGGGGCCAATTGTAATATTTCCAGGTTTCTCGATGGTTCACAAACCTAGTGAGAAAGTGAGTTGTAAGGAAGTTGCAAAATCTCTTCGGAGAACTTAAGAGAGGGTGAAAGGGTGGGCTAGAGCATAGCAAATGGAATATTGTGGGGATAACTGTCAGGTTATCCACTTTGGTAACAAAGGCACAGAGTATTTGTTAAATGGTGACAGATTGTAAAGTGCTAGTGCTACTGAGGAAGGTTTAATCCATTGTGGAGGAGGATGATATTGCAAACTAGGAGTTTGATAAATGGAATATAATGGGGATAACTGGTTATCCAGTAGCTGGTCTACTGAGGAAGGTTTAAATGATCATCGGGGGGTTGAGGTTGTGAGCTAGGAGGCAACCACATGACTTATTTGTCAGGATGTATTCCCAAAGGGCAGCTTGGTGTGAGAATCCAGGACTGTGAGTTCTTTCTTACAGAAAACCTCACTTCAAATCAATTAGAAATTTCAGTTCCAAGTTGTACCATATTGTTTTTGCTGACATGGTAACACTGTATACTTGGTTTGTTGGGTTTCATGTTGCTATAAAGTTGAGAGTGGTTGCTAGGGTAAGTGCTGAAAGTGAATATGATGTTGCTGTTTGACTGTCTGAGATTAGCCTGCAGTTTTGGATGATTTGATGATTACCATGATTTCAACTGGTTTGGGGCAGTTTAAAAGCTGCTCGCTTCACACTCAAGTGCTGATTAGAAGCGATTTCATGCAGTGTTGTAGCTCCTTTGTCCCACCAAGTGATGGGCTACACTGGCTGAGACATGGCAGAAATGGGTTAGCACCAGTCCCAGATGAAGACTGAAGGTACCCACGTTTCCCAGACATAGCACGAGGAGTCCTGGTTTAGGAGGGCCAGAGGCAGAGGGCTATCCTATACCCATGGAACCTTTAGGGCTCACCATGCCCTGATGATCTTCTCCCTGGTAGCAGCTGATGCTACCCATCTTGACCCGATTCCCCTCCACTCAGAAGGTATCCCTCACAACATAGCAAGGCTGCATGCGTGCTCTTGCCCAGGGCTCATCTGTTCCCACATGCTTTTTTTTTTTCCTTTCTTCTCATTTCTGCTCTTTCTCTTTCATTTTTTCCTTCCATTTTCTTTTCTTCAGAGCTTTCTGCAGCGGGATAGTCAGCAAAATCAGTGTGGGAACAAAATTGGGATGAGTATGGAATGGCATGTGCTCCTGGCTGTCAGAAGTGGCAGCAGACATGGCTCCTCCTGATGGCCGGAGGTGGTGGTGGTGGTGGCAGCTGGCAGCAGCAGCAGGGATATCCTCCTGGCGTAAGGGACTAGCGGTGGCATTGGGCCTTTCAAGATGGTGGTGCTGCCAGGGCGATACCTCAGAGAGGGCAGGAGGAGCAGTGCCCTTGGCAAGATGGCAGTAGTAGAATGTTCTAGTAGCAGAGCCAGGGACTCATCATAGAGTCACAGAGTCCTGCAGCACGGTCACTTTGACCCAAACTGGTCTCTGCCAACCAAATTGTTCATCCACACTAGCCCCATTTCCATGCACTTGGCCCATAGCCTTCTAAACCTTTCTCAACCATGTGTGTCCAAATGCCTTTTAAATGTTGTTAATGTACCCACTTCAACCACTTCCACTGGCAGCTCCTTCCATATGTGTATCACCCTCTGTACATAAAATTTTCCCCTCAGGTTCCATTTTATTCTTCCCCCTGAATTGGCCATGCTAAATTGCCCATAGGTTAGATGCATTAGTCAGAGGGAAATGGGTCTGGGTGGATTACTCTTTGGAGGGTTGGTGTGGACTTGTTGGGCCGAAGGGCCAACTGTGGGGAATCTATTAAAAAAAACTTTAAACTGATGCCCTCCAGTCCATAATTCCCCAACCCTGGGAAAAAGACTGAGTGTATTCACCCTATCCAAGCCTCTCATGATCTTAAACACCTCTATAAAGTACCCCCTCAGTCTCCTATGCTCTGAAGAAAAAAGTCCTACCTTGTCCAACCTCTCCCTATAAATCTGACTGTTGAGTCCTGGCAGCATCCTTATAAATTTCTTCTGCACTCTTTCCAGTTTAATAACATCCTTTCGATTGCAAGGTGGCCAAAACTGAACACAATACTCCAAGTGTGGCCTTACCAACATCCTGTACAACTGCAACGTAACTTCCCAACTTCTACACTCAATACCCTGACTGATGAAGGCCAGTGTGTCAAAAGCTTTCTTCACTGCTCTGTCTACCTGTGACTCTACTTTCAGAGAATTGTGAACCTATCCTCCCAGATCCGGCTGTTCCACTACACTCCTTCAGGCCCTACCATTCACCATGAAACTCTGACCTTGATTTGACTCTCCAAAATGAAAGACCTCACACATTTGTACATTAAACCCCATTTGTCATTTTTCAGCCCACCTCCCCAAATGATCAAGGTCCTGCTGCAATTTCTGAATACCTTCCTCACTGCCCACGATACCGCTTATTCTGATGTCATCTGCAAACTTACGAATCATGCCTTGTGCATTATCATCCAAATCATTGATATAGATAACGAACATTAATGGCTGAAAATGTGTTGCTGGAAAAGCGCAGCAGGTCAGGCAGCATCCAAGGAACAGGAGAATCGACGTTTCAGGCATAAGCCCTTCTTCAGGCTTATGCCCGAAATGTCGATTGTCCTGTTCCTTGGATGCTGCCTGACCTGTTGCGCTTTTCCAGCAACACATTTTCAGCTCTGATCTCCAGCATCTGCAGTCCTCACTTTCTCAACGAACGTTAATGGGCCCAGCACCGACCCCTGAGGCACTCCAGTAGACACAGGCCTCCAATCTGACAGGCATCCTTCCACTATTCCTACTATTAAGTCAATTGTGTATGCAATTTGCCAGCTCACGCGGATTCCATGTGATCTAACCTTCCAGAGCAGCCTACCATGTGGAACTTATCAAAGGCCTTACTGAAATCAATATAGACCACATCTACCATCTTGCCCTTGTCAACCTTCCTAGTCACGTCCTCAAAGAACTCTAACAAATTTGTGAGGCATGATCCCCCAGACATAAAGCCATGCCGACGATTCAGATTCAATCCTGTCTTTCCAAATGCATATATATCTTATCATACAGAATCACCTCAAGTAACCTACTGACCACAGATGTTAGACTTACTGGTCTATAGTTCCCAGGTTTTTCTTTGCAGCCCTTCTTGAATAATGGCACAACATTCACTACCCTCCAGTCGTCTGGGACCTCATCCGTGGTTAACGATGATGCAAAAATATCAGCCAGGGTCGCTTCAATTTCTTCCCCAGCCTCTTGCATTGTTCTTGAATTTATCTGGTCAGGACTAGGAGATTTATTCACCTTCATACATTCTAATGCATCCAACACCAGTGGGAGTCCCTCTCCCACTGCAACTCCCAGGTCATTTCCTCTGCCCTGAAGCTCTTCAACCATGTCGTGAAACAAACTCGCTACCACAGCCACATTCGCCTCATTTCCCCTTCCCCCACCTCACCCTATTTCTAAACTTCCAGTTCAGTAACTGTCCCCTTGACTTGTCCGGACTTGTCCTACCTGCCTATCTCCTTTTCCACCTATCCACTCCACCCTCTCCTCCTTGATCTATCACCTTCATCCCCTCCCCCACTCACCCATTGTACTCTATGCTACTTTCCCCCACCCCCACTCTCCTCTAGCTTATCTCTCCACACTTCAGGCTCACTGCCTTTATTCCTGATGAAGGGCTTTTGCCCGAAACATCGATTTCGAAGCTACTTGGATGCTGCCTGAACTGCTATGCTCTTCCAGCACCACTAATCCAGAGCAATAGCTCCTGGTTGGAGTAGGCCCAAAGCAGGGAGTTCTAGTTAGAGTAGGCCAGAGCAGGGACTCCTGGTCAGGGAAGGCCCAGAGCAATAATTCCTGGTTAGAGTGGGCCCAGAGCAATAATTCCTGGTTGGAGTGGAACCCAGAGCAGGGACTACTGGGTAGAGTGGGCCAAGAGCAGGGGCTTCTGGGTGGGGTAAGCCCAGATCAATGACTCTTTGTTGGACTAGGCCCAAAGCAGGGAGTTATAGTTGGAGTAGGCCCAGAGCAGGGATTCCTGATGTCGGCAAGATGGTGACTACAAGGGAGGTAGTGTGATGAAGTACCATAGTGTAGGTTCAGTGATGTTAGTTTAGTAGTCTCCAAAACATCTTGGGGCAAATGTTCTGAGTGGTTTAGAGAAACTCTAGAAACAGTAAACCCTTGGAAGCTGAGGATACAGTAAACCTATGCATTTCTTTGGAAAGTGTTTTGCATTCATAGAGTTATAGAGAGGTACAGCATGGAAACAGACCCTTCGCTCCAACCCATCCATGCCAACCAGATATCCCAACCCAATCTAGTGCCATCTGCCACCACCCAGCCCATATCCTTCTAAACCCTTCCTATTCATATACCCATCCAAATGCCTCTTAAATGTTGCAACTGTACCAGCCTCCACCACTTCCTCTGACAGCTCATTTCATACGCGTACCAACCTCTGTGTGAAAAAGTTGCCTCGCAGGTTTCTTTTATATCTTTCCCCTCTCACCCTAAACCTACGCCCTCTAGTTCTGGACTCCCCAACCCAGGGAAAAGACTTTGCCTATTTATCCTATCCACGCCCCTCATAATTTTGTAAACCTCAAGAAGGTGACACTCCAGCCTCCGATGCTCCAGGGAAAACAGCCCCAGCCTGTTCAGCCTCTCTCTATAGCTCAAATCCTCCAAACCTGGCAACATCCTTGTAAATATTTTCTAAACCCTTTCAAGTTTCACAACATCTTTCTGATAGGAAGGAGACCAGAATTGCACGCAATATTCCAACAGTGGTCTAAGCAATGTCCTGTACAGCTGCAACATGACCACCCAACTCCTGTACTCAATACTCTGACCAATAAAGGAAAGCATACCGAACGCCTTCTTCACTATCCTATCTACCTGCGACTCCACTTTCAAGGAGCTATGAACCTGCACTCCAAAGCCTCTTTGTTCAGCAACACTCCCCATGACCTTACCATTAAGTGTATAAGTCCTGCTAAGATTTGCTTTCCCAAAATACAGCATCTCATATTTATCTGAATTAAACTCCATCTGCCACTTCTCAGCCCATTGGCCCATCTGGTCAAGATCCTTTTGTAATCTGAGGTAACCCTCTTCACTGTCCACTACACCTCCAATTTTGGTGTCATCTGCAAACTTACTAACTGTACCTCTTATGCTCGTATCCAAATCATTTATGTAAGTGACAAAAAATAGAGGACCCAGCACCAATCCTTGTGGCACTCCACTGGTTACAGGCCTCCAGTCTGAAAAACAACCCTCCACCACCACCCTCTGTCTTCTACCTTTGAGCCAGTTCTATATCCAAATGGCTAGTTCTCCCTGTATTCCATGAGATCTAAAGTTGCTAATCAGTCTCCCATGGGGAACCTTGTTGAATGCCTTACTGAATTCCATATAGAGCACATCTACCACTCTGCCCTCATTAATCCTCTTTGTTATTTCCTCAAAAAACTCAATCAAGTTTGTGAGACATGATTTCCCACGCACAAAGCCATGTTGACTATCCCTAATCAGTTGCTGGAAAAGCGCAGCAGGTCAGGCAGCATCCAAGGAGCAGGAGAATCGATGTTTTGGGCATAAGCCCTTCTTCAGGAATGAGGAAAGTGTGCCAAGCAGGCTAAGATAAAAGGTAGGGAGGAGGGACTTGGGGGAGGGGTGTTACGAATGCGATAGGTGGAAGGAGGTTGAGGTGAGGGTGATAGGCTGGAGATGGGGTGGTGGCGGAGAAGTCGGGAAGAAGATTGCAGGTCAAGAAGGCGGTGCTGAGTCCGAGGGTTGGGACTGAGATAAGGTGGGGGAGAGGAAATGAGGAAGCTGGAGAAATCTGCATTCATCCCTTGTGGTTGGAGGGTTCCTAGGCGGAAAATGAAGCGTTCTTCCTCCAGGCGTCGTGTTGCCATGGTCTGGCAATGGAGGAGGCCAAGGACCTGCATGTCCTTGGCAGAGTGGGAGGGGAAGTTAAAGTGTTCAGCCTCGGGGCGGTTGGGTTGATTGGTGCGGGTGTCCCAGAGGTGTTCTCTGAAACTTTCCACAAGTAGGCGGTCTGTCTCCCCAGTGTAGAGGAGGCCACATCGGGTGCAGCGGTTGATTTTATCCCTAATCAGTCCTTGCCTTTCCAAATACATGTACATCCTGTCCCTCAGGATTCCCTCCAACAACTTGCCCACCACCAATGCCAGGCTCACTGGCCTATAGTTCCCTGGCTTGCCCTTACCACCCTTCTTAAACTGTGGCACCACGTTAGCCAACTTACAATGTTCCAGCACCTCACCTGTGACTATCGTGGGGTGACACGGTGGTTCAGTGGTTAGCTCTGTTGCCTCACAGCACCAGGGTCCCAGGTTCGATTCCAGGTGACTGTCTGTGTGGAGTTTGCACGTCCTCCCCGTGTCTGGGTTTCCTCCGGGTGCTCCGGTTTCCTCCGACAGTCCAAAGATGTGCAGGTCAGGTGAATTGGCCATGCTAAATTGCCCATAGTGTTTGCTGCATTAGTCAGAGAGAAATGGGTCTGGTTGGGTTACTCTTCAGAGGGTCGGTGTGGACTTGTTGGGCCGAAAGGCCTGTTTCCATGCTGTAGGGAATCTAATCTAATCTAAATATCTTAGCAAGAGGCCCAGCAATCACTTCTCTAGCTTCCCACAAAGTTCTAGGGTACACCTGATCAAGTCCTGGGGATTTATCCATCTTTATGTGTTTCAAGATATCCAGCACTTCCTCCTCTGCAATATGGACATTTTTCAAGGTGTCCCATCTATTTCCCTACAGTCTATATCTTCCATATCTTTTCCCACAGTAAAATATTCGTTTAGTATCTCCCCCATTTTCTACGGCTCCATACAAAGGCTGTCTTGCTGATCTTTGAGGGGTCCTATTCTCTCCCTAGTTACCCTTTTGTCCTTAATGTATTTGTAAAAACCTTTTGGATTCTCCTTAATTCTATTTGCAAAGCTATCTCATGTCCCCTATTTGCCTTCCTGATTTCCCTCTTAAGTATAATCTGACTGCCTTTATTCTCTTCTAAGGATTCACTCGATCTATCCTGTCTATACCTGACATATACTTCTTTCTTTTTCTTAACCAAACCCTCAATTTCTTTAGTCATCCAGCATTCCTCTGCCTACCAGCCTTTCCCTTTCACCCTGACAGGAATATACTTTCTCTGGATTCTCGTTGTCTCATTTCTGAAGGTTTCCCATTTTCCAGCCATCCCTTTACTTGCGAACATCTGCCTCCAATCAGCTTTCAAAAGTTCTTGTCTAATACCTTAAAAATTGGACCTTCTCCAATTTAGAACTTCAACTTTTAGATCTGGTCTATCCTTTTCCATCATTATTTTAAATCTAATAGAATTATGGCCCCAAAGCACTCCTCTATTGACACCTCAGTCACCTGAGTAGGTCAAGTTTTGCACCTTCTCGAGTAGGTACATCCACATACTGAATCAGAAAATTGTCTTGTACACACTGAACAAATTCCTCTCCATCTAAACTCTTAATGCTATGGCAGTCCCAGTCGATGTTTGGAAAGTTAAAATCCCTTACCATAACCACCCTATTATTCTTACAGATAGCTGAGATCTCCTTACAAGTTTGTTTCTCAATTTCCCTCTACTATTAGGGGGTCTACAATACAATCCCAATAAGGTGATCATCCCTTTCTTATTTCTCAGTTCGACTCAAATAACTTCCCTGGATATATTTCCAGGAATATCCTCCCTTAGCACAGCTGTAATGCTATCCCTTATCAAAAATGCCACTCCCCCTCCTCTCTTGCCTCCCTTTCTATCCTTCCTGCAGCATTTGTATCCTGGAACATTCAGCTGCCAGTCCTGCCCATCCCTGAGCCATGTTTCTGTAATTGCTATGATATCCCAGTCCCATGTTCCTAACCATGCCCTGAGTTCATCTGCCTTCCCTGTTAGGCCCCTTGCATTGAAATAAATGCAGTTTAATTTATTAGTCCAACTTGTACCTGCCTGCGCTGACTGTTTGACTCACTTCTGTTCTCAACTATACCAGTCTCAGATTGATCTCTTTCCTCACTATTTCCCTGGGTCCCACTCCCCCCACCCTTACTAGTTTAAATCCTCCCGAGCAGGTCTCGTAAATTTCCCTGCCAGTATATTAGTCCCCTTCCAATTTAGATGCAATCTGTCCTTATTGTACAGGTCACTTCCACCCCAAAAGAGATTCCAATGATCCAAAATGTGAATCCTTCTCCCATACACCAGCTCCTAAGCTGCTCCATTAGCTCATAGCACTGGGAGTAATCCAGATATTACTACTCTCCAGGACCTCCTTTTAAAATTCCTGTCTAACTCTGTAATCTCCCTCCAGGATCTCAACCTTGTCCTTTCCTATGTCATTGGTTCCAATGTGGACAATGACATCTTGCTGGCCCCTCTCTCCCCTTGAGAACATACTGCATCCTCTCTGAGACAAACTCGATCCTGGCACCAGGGAAGCAACACGCCATTCTGATTTTTTACTGCTGGCCACAGAAACGTCTGTCTGTTCCTCATACTACAGAATCCCCAATTGATCTCTTGGAAGCTGACATACCCCTCTTTGCAATAGAGCCAGTCTCAATATTAGAAACTTGGCTGTTCATGCTACGTTCCCCTGAGAATCCATCACCCTTACATTTTCCAAAACACCATACCAGTTTGAAATGGGTATATCCACAAAAGACTACTGCACTAGCTGCCTACCTATCTTACCTTTCCTAGAGTTAACCCATCTATGTGACTGCATCTGAGACTTCCCCCCCTTTCCTATAACTGCCATCCATCACACACTGTTGCTGTTGCAAATTCCTCATTGCCTTTAACTGTCTCTCTAACCGATCCATTCGATCTGATATGATTTGCTACCAACAGCATTTATTGCAGATATTATCCACAGTAACACCTGAACTCTCTTTAAACTCCAACATCTGACAAAAAGCGTATATCACTCTCCTAAAGGCCATTTTTGCTCCTTCACGATCTGCAGACCCAGAAAATAACACCATCTTATTCCTCTACAAAACACTGCCCCAGGTTAAATTAATAGTTATGGCTTATATTTTAAGTTTAATCAAGAGACATATCTCAAAAAACATATAATCAAGAAAGAACCCACTCTACTCACTACTGCCGACTTTTTGTGTGCCACACTTAAAACAATGAACTTATCTGTTTCTGTGCTGTGACTTCACCCAAACAGTTCCTCCAAGATCAGTTGTAAATTTCACTATTTGTTAATTTTCCCACATGCACTTCAATGTCAAGTGAGACATGATTTCAAACAGCAAAGGCAATAACTGTGCAGGTTCACTCTTGTGTCAGTTTCTTTCTCTCTTTCTCTCCTGCACTGACCTCACCATGTGTTTCCTTTGTCTGTTCTTCTCCCTTATAAAACTGCTGTTGTTTTGACTTTTTTTTTCCAAAGTTCCAAAACAATGCAACAGCATATGAAAAAGTAATTGCTGCTCCTGGAATTCGAGGAAATCACCACCAGAACCTAAAATACCTCAAAAAAGGAACTGCTGTTACAACCAGAAAGTTTTCCCGTCCTCCATCTTGGATTACCCAGAATGCAGTCAGATGAAAGTTTCAGAAACTGACTTGCCAACTGCACAAGGATGTTTAAAATGGAGTTACAATGACCCTTCACATAGGTTTGAGCATTTGTGCCATTGTTTTTGAAGGTAAAAGCATTGAACCTCTATGTTAGTAATAACAACCATTTTAAATAGTTCTTGGAAAGTGTTTTTATGTTAAGTGAACACTGGCAGCCTCTTGTGAATGAATTGAACACAAGCAAAATCCTTGCAAAAGAAAAGCTTATGGTCTAGCAAGCCAGATTTCACTCTGGGATCTGATGTCTCTAGTGTTACCAGCAGCCAGGATCATAACATTGCTCGGAAATTAATTGATGAGCTGGTGAGAGGGGATGAGTATTTCTCTTGGGGAAGCTCGCCCAACTATTTCTCTTTCTTTCCCCCTTCACAGAGAGAAAATTTCACCCCATTGTGTTTTAACAAGGGCTGCTGACTCTGTGTTAAAATTCAGACAGACATTCAGGCTGTTGTGTTTCTGCCATTTCCTGCAAATCAGCCTGTTAGGAAAAGGTTTTCTTTTGTGAATGATTGTATACATAGAATGATTTTAGGCACATAACATGATCACAAAGATACTTTGGCACAAAACTTCCAGGGATCCAAAATGTCCTGAAGTCCCCCCGATTCAAATCTCCTTTGGTGCCAATAAAAACGATAATAAATTGTATTATTGAATGAGCTACTGTACTTGAGTTTATTCCAATTGTGACACGATTTCAGCCAGAAAGATTAGTAGGCTCTGAGAGTCAATGCTTATTGATGCTTTCTATAGAAGTATTGATTAACCAATAGGAAATGTAATGGCATGCACTGTGGTTAATCTTCTGGTTCAAAGGAAATACATCAATGAACAAAGTAATAAAACAAAGTTAATGTTTGGAAAATTCCCTCACAGTTTGTCAAGAATGGATTAGAATTGTGTTTAACTGCCAACAATTATTTTCTGATTGATTTTTTTTGTGTCGCTTGCATCAAATTTTCCCTCTTAACAGTGGCCCAGATCTTCCATCGAGGAGACCGTCAATACTGTAGGGTAGCATGGGGTTGGACATTGTGACCATGCAGAGGTCCTCAGATAGCTGACTCTGTGGAACCTACAAAGGAGGTTGGTTCAGCTGCTGGGCAGTTATACAGTAACCTCCCAAAAAGCCCCCAACTCCCAGTTATAGGCAGAGACTTTCAAAGGTACCAACTGTGAGTTCCCAGGAAATGTACGAAAAGTTCAAAACTGCTCTTAACACCTGGGTAGCCACTAAACCTGACCCTTCCACGTACTGTGCTTTGCCATTGATTCCTCACATTGACAGCCTGTGAATATCCAACTACATTTCCATTGTCATCTTCCCAACCTGGAAAATGACCTGATCCACAGCTTCCTCTGTTCCCCACACTACACACAGACAGGAGAACCTCAATCCCCAGTCAGACCAGACAAACATAGAACTCGCACAGACACAGTGCCCCCTGACCCAACCTGACCTGACTCCACATCCTCCTTTAACTTCTTAGGGATGACCTTATTGGTGGGCGGGGGGGGGTTTATAAAACCATGAGGGGCATGGATAGGGTAAATAGCCGAGGTCTTTTCCCCACAGTGGGGCAGTCCAAAATTAGAGGGTATAGGTATAAGGTGAGAGGGGAAAGATTTAAAAGGGACCTAAGGGGCAACTTTTTCATGCAGAGGGTGACACATGTATGAGCTGCTAAAGGAAGCGGTGGAGGCCAGTACAATTAAAACATTTAAAAAGCATCTAGATGGATGCATGAATAATAAGACATAGAGAGATATGGACCAAATGCTGGCAAATTGGACTAGTTTAATTTCGGATGTCTGGTTGGCATGAATGAGTTAGGCTGAAGAGTCTGTTCCCGTGCCATACAGCTCCTCTGGAACACTTACCTACTAGCTTGTCACCTTTTCACCACACCTACTTTAGCTTCCAGTCAGTCCAACCAGCTTTCACCAATGTTTACTCAACATTGTAAGTGTTAAGTGGTTCTCATTACAGTGACATACAGATATAGTCAAAAAATTCAGACCAATCAATAAACAGAAATACAATGTGTCTGTTCCTGGCAATCAATTGTATCAATAGTCCAAATTGCAATAAGTTCGCTGAGGTTCTCTTTAAAACTTAACCTGTAAAGAATTACAATCAACATTGAAAATGAAAACAGGAGTAGGCCATTCAACCCTTCAGGCCTGCCCCATTGTTCAATATGATGATGGCTGATCATCTAACTCAGTACCTCGTTCCTGCCTTCTCTCCATACTTAACTCATAGCATCTAGTTCCTTCTTGAAAATATTCAATGTTTTTACCCTCAACCACTTTCTGCGGTAGAGAATACCACAGGCTCCCCACTCTCTGGGTGAAGACATTAACCCTCATCTCAGTCCTCACTGGTCTAACTCATAACCTTAGGCTGTGACCCCTCATTCTGGACTCCCGGTGATCGGGCAACATCCTTGCAGCATTTATTCTATCTAATCCTATTTGAATCTCTTCCTTTTTATTTCAATCTTTGGTAAGTTTTAATAATATTGAAAAGGGCTAATATTCTGAGATCATAATTTGAGGAAGTCATGGAGGCTGAATTAAATGATACAGCTAAAAATGGAAGGGAGGAAGAAGCAGTCTGGGCCAGATGATGCTAAGGAATTGATTCACTTTCCATTGTTAGCCTCAGTATTTGCTTCCAGTCATTGTGTTAGTAGCAATTATTATAAGCCATTTTGAAAAAAGTCAAGACAGCAGCTCAGTGGTTAGCACTGCTGCCTCACAGCACCAGGTTCAATTCCACCCTCAAGAGACTGTCCATGCGGAGTTTGCACATTCTTCCTGAATCATAGAATCCTTACAGTGTGGAAACAGGCCATTCAGCCCAGACAATCCACACCAATACTCCAAAGAGTATCCTACTCAGACCCATCTCCCTATTACTCTACATTTACGGCTGACTAATACACCTAACCTACACATCACTGGACACTATGAGCAATTTCCCATGGCCAATTCACTGGACCTGCACATCTTTGGATTGTGGGAGGAAACTAAAGGACCTGGGAAAACCCACGCAGACACGGGGTGAAGGTGCAAACTCCACACAGAGAGTCAGCCGAGGTGGGAATTGAACCCTGGTCCTGCTGCTGTGGAGCAATAGTGCTAACCACTGAGCCACCATGCCAGCCCATGAGCAGTCCCTGTGTCTGTGTGGGTTTCCTCTGGGTGCTTTGGTTTCTGCTGTAATCCAAAGATGTGCAGGTTAGGTGGATTGGCCATGCTAAATTGTCCGTAGTGTCCGAGGATATGGAGGCTTAGGTGGATTAACCATGAGAAATGCAGGGCTACAGAGATAGGGTGGGTCTGGGTGGGATGCTCTTTAAAGGGATGGTATGAACTTGATGGGCCAAATGACCTGTTTCCACACTGTAGGGATTCTGTTCTATGAAAGTGTGAGTTAATGCTAATTCTTTGTCACTTGATTTTATTTCAGGGTCAAGGAGATAGTGAGGACTGCAGATGCTGGAGGAGTCAGATTTGATAAAGTGTGGGGTTGGAAAATGTACAGCAAGTCAGGTAGCATCTGAGGAGCAAGAGAATCTATGTTCTGAGCAGCACCCTTCATCAGGACTGAGTCAGCCACTGCTCTCCCACATAAAGCTTTGGGGGAAGTGAAATTAAATCTGAAAAAAAGAGGGAGAGTTGACATTTTTGCCGGCAAAGACTGGGAATCCAGCATAAACCCTCTTACTCCCCAGAGAGAGACAAGCATGAGGCCACTCCCATAGTCAAGTGGATCCATCCACCCAGAGTTTCCAGTGCAACAAGCTTCAGCAAGTGCAGCCTGAGATTCTCAACTGCCTGATTATTTATTCATATAGGACTTTGCTCTTGTTGTCAGGTCTCTAGTCTCAGACGATGAACAAGAGCTTCAACTATGGCTGAAGCCTTTACCTTATCCTCCTGTCAGGAATCCTGGCATCAGATTTCAATGAGACACTGGAAGATTCTCAATTGCCCGAGAATCAAGACCTGCTGCCTTGTAAAATTTGGCAGATGGAGTACAGCGTGGGAAATTGTGAGGTCATGCAGTTTGATGGGAAGAATAGAGGCATGGACTATTTTTAAATGGGGAGAAAATTCAGAAGTCTGAAGTGCAAAGAGACTTGGGGGTTCTAGTCCAGGATTCTTTCAAGGTAAACATGCAGGTTGAGTCAGTAATTAGGATGGCAAATGCAATGATGTCATTTATTATGAGAGTGCTTAAAGATAAGAGCAGGGATGTACTTCTGAGGATCTATATGGCTCTAGAGTATTTGTGCAGTTTTGGGCTCCATACCTCAGGAAGGATGTACTGACCCTGGAGCATGTTCACAGAAGGTTCACGGGAATGGTCCCAGGAATGAAAAGCTTAATATATGAGAACGTCTGAGGACCCTGGATCTATACTTGGAGTGACAAGTGGTGTTCCGCAAGGCTCTGTGTTGGGATCACAACTTCTTACTTTATACATTAACGATCTAGATGAAGGAACTGAGGGCATTCAGGCAAAGTTTGCAGATGGTACAAATACAGGTAGAGGGACAGGTTGCATTGAGGAGGCGGGAGGCTGCAGAAGGATTTGGGCAGGTAAGGAGAGTGGGCAAAGAAATGGCAGAGGGAGTACAACGTGGGAAAGGGTGAGGTCATACACTTTGGTAGGAAGAATAGAGGCATGGACTAGTTTCTAATTGGGAGAGAAAATTCAGAATTTGAAGTGCGAAAATTGACTTGGGAGTTCTAGTTCAGGACTCTCTCAAGATAAGCTTGCACGTTGAGTCAGTAGTTTGGAAGGCAAATACAATGATGGTATTTATTTTGACAGGACTTGAATATAAAAGCAGAGAGGTAGTTCTGAGGCTCTATAAGGTTCTGGTCAGACCACATTTGGAGTATTGTGCGCAGTTTGGGGCCCCATATCTCAGGAAGGACATACTGGCCCTGGAGTGTGTTCAGAGGTGGTTCACAAGAATGGTCCCAAGAATGGCTTCAGATTTGAGGAACATTTGAGGTCTCTGGGTCTATACTCACTGGAGTTTAGAAGGATGAGGGGGGAATACTGAATGACCTGGACAGAGTGGATATTGCGAAGATGTTTACATTGGTAGGAGAGAATAGGACCTAAGGACATAGCCTTAGAAAAAAGGGAAGACCATTTAGTGGAAATAAGGAGAAACTTCTTCAGCCAGAGAGTGGGGAATCTATGAAGTTCACTGCCACAGAACGCTGTGGAGGCCAGGTCATTAGCTATATTTAAGATGGAGATAGATTCTTGATTGTCAAGGGGATCAAAGGTTACGGGTAGAAAGCAGGAGAATTGGGTTGAGAAACTTATCAGCCATGAGTGAATGGCAGAACAGACTCAGTGGGCTGAATGGCCTAATTTCTGCTCCAATGTCTTATGGTCTTATGGCAAACAGAACATGGTTTGCATCAATTAAAATATCTGTACATTCAGGGAATGAAGTGTGCACTTTGTGCAAGAAGTGAACGATAACATGTTCGTAACAAATGGTGAAGAAAGCTTGAGGGGCTGAATGACCTACCCCAATCTGATTTTCTCTGTTTCTATGAATAGCCCGTACTGCTACTGCCAATGGCATTTACTAGATGATGAAACCAAAAGTACACTGGGGCCAAGCTTCCATGATGAAGATGGTCTGATTGGCACAATTCAGGCAGAACCAACCGAACAAACAAAGAAAGAATATGTAATTCAAAACACAGCATTATGGCCAGAACATGGCAGGTGCAGATATTCCACAAACTTTGGCAGCAGTCCAAGGGAAGGTGATGGCTGAATGGTAATGACCGTGGACTGCTGATCCTGAATCCTATATTCACGTTCAAATCTTCTCCATGGCAGAAGTTTGAGTTCAATCATAAAAAAACAAAAGTTAGCCTAATTGTAACCAATGCAGTAAATTGACCATAGTCTTACCAGACTATAGGGCTATTCTCTCATTAGAGAAATGATTGGTGGTGGTTTAACCTGAGGGTCACCATAGGGCAGAGTGGAAATTGAGAAGGAGAGTCCTTCCTAGTAACCTCAGCCAGTGTGGGGATTGAACCCACACTATTGGCATCACATTGTATCACAACCTGACTGCCCAGTCAACTGATTGTTATTTGAAAGCAGAGTTGGTTCATCAATATTCTTTAGGGAAGGAAATCTGAGGTCCTTGACTGATCTTAGTCTACATGTGACTTCAGGTTATATCTCAATATCCCTGTAGTCAGTTAGGGGTGGGCAATAAATGCTGACTTGGCTGATGATGCTCACATCTTATGAATTAAATTTTTGATTAAAAAATGGTCACTAATACAACACTGGCCATTCCATTAGATTGATGCTGAGCAACTTTGCCTGACTGAACAGCTACAGGAAGATTCTTCAAGTTGTGTTTGTTCTTTGATGCACAGGAAATTCTTTTATACCAAACATTCTTTGATTACCTAAGAAACCCTCCAGTATGCTGCAATAAAAACTTCTAAATAATTCAGCTTTTCTTTTCATGAGTTTAGTAATTTCAGTTCAGTTGACTCACAGTTGGAGAATTGGCTGCTCTTATTAAAATAGTTTGCTTCAGTGATAAATCATTATCTTTTTTTCGAGACATTGATAAAACTGCACATGGCTATCATTCAAGGCATACTTTATAATGGAAAAAAAGGTAAAAAGCTAATAATTACGGTACTGTCCAATAGTTCTGGCATACACAAGGTTTTATGCTTGTACTTATGCAAGTTCCTTTTAACAGAAACCTGAAGCTGAATAAATCCAGGATAATTTCAAGTGCCCTGAGAGCTCAATTTCCCAAATGTTCAATGACACCAACTGTACCGCACACAAACATATATAGGGAGATGAAGTGAGAGTAGGCCATTCAGCCTCTGGAGCCTGCTCCACCATTTAATAAGATCAAGACTGGTCTGATTGTAACCTCAATGGGGTGGCACAGTGGTTAGCACTGCTGCCTCACAGTGCCAGGGACCCGGGGTCAATTCTACCCTCAGGTGCCTGTCTGTGCAGAGTTTGCACACTCTCCCTGTGTCTGTGTGGGTTTCCTGCAGGTGCTCTGGTTTTCTCCCATAGATTAGGTGGATAGGGTTGGGGGTTTCTGGATGGGATGCTCTTTGGAGGGTTGGTGTGAACTCGATGGGCCAAATGGCTTGTTTCCACACAGTAGAGATTCTCAATTACATAGTTCAGACTTTTCATGCTGACGTTTCAGACCCTGACTGATCAAGAATCTATCTATTTCTGACTTCACTGACTATCTATTCACAGACTCTGTTTCCTACTCCCCCACCCCCCAGAAATGAATTCCAAAAACTCAGCACTTGCAGAGAAAAGTGAGTTGCCTCATCTCTGTTTCGAATGAGCAGCCCGAATTTTTAAACAGTGACTCCCTCGTTCTAAAGTTATCTGTTCCAGAAATATCCTCTCCACATCCACCCAAAAACGATTTTACTTCAAGTATCCTTCACACAGAAAACTATCACAGAACAGACGCCACGTTAAGGACTATACATACCCTTCCTATCTGGAAGGACCAAATGATTATTTGATGAGGAAAATTGTTCTTTTCCAATTAAAAAACTGAAAGAACTGCAGATGCTGCAATTCAGAAACAAAAACAGAAATTGTTTAAAAAGCTCAGCAGGTCTGGCAGCATCTGTGGAGTGAAGTCAGAGTTAATGTTTCAGTTCCATTGACTCTCTCTCCGAACTGATGGTAGTGAGAAAAATGTTTTTTATGTAGAAGATATGGTTGAGGGGGTGGGAGGAAAGAGGGTAAAATTAAACAGTAGGTGGAGACAGAGCCCAAAGAGAGAAAAGAACAGTTGGACAGGCAAAGGAGTGGATAAGGATCTGGCTGGGAGAGTGAAAAGCTACTAATGGGAACTGTTAATGACTAACAATAGATTGTGTGTAATAAGCAGACCATGTGATAAAATGGGGGAAGAACCTGCTGAGCTTTCTCAGCAATTTCTGTTTCTGTTCTTTTTTAATGTGTGATTTCAGAGAAATTAAATTAATCACTTCAAGTTTCTTCTTTGCCTGGAACGTTCCAAGAAGGAAAAAACATTTCACTTTTCACAAAAGAGGCAGCGGCTGTAGGAACAAATTAGCTCCATAGTACACCCACCAATCAGTCATGGTAAAAGCTCATATGACTGTGGTAGTGCACTTATCCCTGTTTGCATCCTGATTCTTGAAGGCTAAATGCTGGGCCACACCTTTCCACTAGCAATAGGAAATAGAAGGCACTATTATTGTGAAGCACTCTTGAGATAATGTGCAAGTTCTGAACAGTTGTTCATCATGCATAGTTCGAAATGTGTCTGAAAGTGTTTTAAAGAAAAACATCCAGATCTGAAGTCTAAAGTCTGATCTCTGTCAAGATTTTTGGAACCACTGATGCAGGGACCCACAGCTGGAGTCTCGATCAGTCTGCAAGTCTCCCATGGATTGCTGGGAGAAGCCACGCTGTTGCTGCTGCTGCTGCCTCTGATTGCTGGAGGAGTCGTGTCTGCTACCATCACCAGCCCCGAACGCCGGAAGGACATCCTTGCTGTAGCCTCCAAGCACCGGGAGGAACCACGTCTGCTACCGCCACCACCAGCTCAGACCACCAGGAGATTGCCGCCGATCCGTGCATGGGCCCACTGTCGCTGCTGGGCCGATTCCACTGATTAACCCACCCGCAAAAGATTTTATAGAAAAGAAACATGACAAAAAGGAGAAAGAAAAGGGGTAGAATTTAAAAGAAAAAGAAAGAAAGAAAACAAACGAGAGCGACCAAGTTCAGGAGCCTGGACACAACCCTGATATTCTGCCATTGTTGATTGAACAGCCATGATGTGGAGGTGCTGGTGTTGGACTGGGGTGGACAAGGTCAGAAGTCACACGCCACCAGGTTATAGTCCAACAGCTTTATTTGAGATGACAAGCATTCGGAGTGACGCTCCTTCATCAGGTCACCTGGACTTCACCTAAGGAAGGAGCAGCGCTCCAAAAGTATGTGATTTCAATAAACTTGTCAGCCTATAACCTGGTATCATGTGACTTCTGACCTTCATTTAATCAGCTGGCCAGCCAACTGAGCTAACTGTCATCATTACAGCCAGTTTAATGACGTAATAGTTTAGTGTCTGGCAGCTAGAAGGAACTTGGAAGTAACGATCCAGAACCACAATCACATGATGATTTGCCACATCCATAAGGTAATTCGGTCAAATAAATTTGAGTGCTTCAGTAGGGGCTTCCATTTCACATTCCTGTTGCTACTTAAAGAGCTCGCTGCTTGAATCCATGTTCCATTCTCCCTTCAGGAGTACTAGTGCATTGTTAATTTTTCCACATACATGCTGTATTTGCATGCCTTGAAAAAATAAATCCAGTTATAAACACATTACTCGATTACACCAAGTCCAAATTAAGGTAAGATTCTTCAATGAGCAAACCGCTCGCTATTGTTTCACTGCACTCAGTCCAAGTAGCTATGATAGCAACCTTCCTGACAAATGAAAAATAATATTTAACACAAAACATAATCAACTATAGCTGAAGCAAAATATTGTGGATGCTGGAATTCTGAAGTGAAAACAACAACTGTGTGTTTCTACTGTACAACACAGGAGTGCTTTAAAAACTCGGCTTTGCTAAAGTGAGCTAATTTGAAAATCGAAAATGTAAAATTCCTGAGTTGTTCTTGATGCATTAGAGTTTCCTCCTGTATCCTTGCATTGCAGGGCAACTCTATCATTTATATTATTGTATCTCAGCACTGGCTTTGCTGTTACGAGTTACCTGATTTCAGTGAATACTGCTTGTTGTTCTCTACCCCCGTGTCATTCCATAACAGTTTACACTTTGGTGAATCTATCACATTTTAGCCTTGCTTTAGATCTGTTGGACACTGCATCACAGCTACTGCTCAGATTTTGTGAGATCCGTGTTTCTCACTGTCTGAACATGGGCTGTGGACTCAGATTCAAGAACTTTTCATTGTAATTTTTTTTTTGTTCAGCTCCAGGTTCATGTGTCAAGCTCTGTCGAAGCAAGCACATTAGGTTTTAATCATGGTGTTCAGTTACTTCTGCCATTGTGCCTCCACATCCATAAACCAAGAGACCATCCATTATAGCCTCCACTCCGGGAAGATCACTAACTATTGCACATTGTCTGTATTGATATTCTTCTGGAACCAAGTTGGAAATGCCAATCATCCATCTCTCTCTCTCTCTCGCTCTCTCTTTCTGTCTCCCATCCTAAGGGCATCCAGAATATGAATAGAAAACTACTTTTCTCATCCAACTTCACATGCCAGTGACAATTTCTTTCCTTCAGAAGATTTTTGCCTGTGCTTGTTGTGGTAAAATCTCTTCGATGGTTGGCATTGGGTAGTGAGAACTCTTCCAGGTTTTATTTAGTTCCTTTGGATCAATGCACACTGTGTTCCACAGGGATCCGCGCTGGGACCACTGTTGTTTGTGATATACATAAATGATTCGGAGGAAGGTATAAGTGGTCTGATTAGCAAATTTGCAGATGCCACTAAGATTGATGGAGCAGCAGATAAAGAAGGGGACTGTCAGAGAATACAGCAGAATATAGCTAGATTGGAAAGTTGGGCAGAGAAATGACAGGTGGAGTTCAATTCGGGCAAATGCGAGATGATGCATTTTGGAAGATCCAATTCAAGAGTGAATTATACAGTAAATGGAAAAGTGCTGGGGAAAATTGATGTACAGAGGGATCTAGGTGTTCAGGTCCATTGTTCCCTGAAGGTGGCAATGCAGATCATAAAAGTGATCAAAAGAGTGATCAAAAAAGCATACGGCATGCTTTCCTTCATTGGACGGGGTATTGAGTACAAGAATTGGCAGGGCATATTGAAGTTGGATAAGACTGTGGTTCGGCAACATTTGTAGTTCTGGTCACCACATTACCAAAAGGATGTGGATGCTTTGGAGAGGATGCAGAGGAGGTCATCAGGATGTTGCCTGGTATGGAGGGCACTAGCTATGAAGAAAGGTTGAGTAGATTAGGATTATTTTCATTTGACAGACGAAGGTTGAGAGGAGACTTGATAGTGGTCTACAAAATCATGAGATGTACAGACAGGGTGGACAGCCAAAAGATTTTTCCCAGAGTGGGGGAACTCAACTCTGAGGGGTCACAAGTTCAAGGTGAGAGGGCAATAATTTAGGGGAGATAATGTGTGGAAAGTTCTTTACGCAGAAGGTGGCAGAGGCAGACACGATAGCATCACTTAAGATGATTTCTCGACAGAGACATGAATGGGCAGGGAGAAAATCCCTAAGAAAATAGGCGACAGGTTGAGATTGGATTGATGTAGGCTTGGAGGGCCTGTGCTGTAAATTTCTTTGTTCTTTGTTCACACTGTCTATCTTGTCTCAATGTGACCATGATGCTAATCCATTCTGTAGGAGTTTTCACTTTCTTGATTAGTCCTTCATTGTCCAACTCTTCTATCTTGACTTTCAGGCTAGACTTGAGGGCAGCCGGAACATCCCATGGCAGATGCTCGTGTACTCTCATCTACTTGGAGTTGGTAGCCTCCACGGAGATGCCCTCACCCTACAATAAACTTTGCTGTATTTCTCCACCATGTATTCCAGGGGCAATGGTATACTGTGCTGTGGCAGGTTGGCTTGTTGAACCTTTCAAGGCTTTAGACTTGGCCCAGCTGATATGAGTGACATTTACTTTCCATTTTTATCTGGAATTCCAGATCTTCATTCACGGCGTTGCAATGGACTCAAAGAGTACAACTTTGGAAATCTTACAGAGCAGAATGAGGCCATTTGGCCCATTAAATCTGCACCAACCCTTCAAAGAGTATTCTACTCAGACCCAATGCCCTCGCCACCCCACATTTATGCTGGCTAATCCACCGAACCCCACACACTACGGACAATTTGGCATATCCAATTCACCTAACCCCTTTGGACTGTGGGAGGAAACGGAGCACCCGGAGGAAACCCACACAGACACAGGGAGAATGTGCAAACACCACGCAATCATCTAAGGTTGGAATCGAATCCGCGTCCCTGGTGCTGTAAGGCATTGGTGCTAACCAATGATCCATTATGCCATCCTAATCTGTCCTCTTGGCACAAGTATGGTGCCATAACCTTGCCTTAACCTTACTTTTGAGACTTTCATTTTGGACTGCCATATTGAAGCACTTCACTTGGTTCAATGAAGATCCTAATGTTGCACAACATTTCTATCTGATCTTTTCTGATGATCCAATGTTCTCCTTCTGCAGTTGATATTGCAGCAGTCATAAAGCTGCGTATCAGTTAGCAAACTGACTGAACCAGCCTGCTTTTACTGCAGACTGATTTGTTGGAATTTTCAGCCAATATCTCTATGGTGGCCTTCTGTACCTGTTCTCAGTCCCTCTGAGCCAAACACTTGTGCAAGATTACTCAGCCTCTTGCAGTAAAGATATTGCATTCCATATTAACTTATGCACAGTGGTGCCTGCTGTATTTGTATCCTGGCCTTTGTCTGTGATCATTCTTGGCCCGTATGCCTGTGGAGTCTGTCACCAAAATGCAAGACCCGGTTTGTTCTTTCATGACTGTCCTTTAGCTGTTTGTTCACAACCACACCAATCTGCCCACTTCAATTGCTTGCCTAGTATAAATTGCTCTTTTCTGGGTCCCTTGTGCCCAGTACAGTCATGTCCTCAATGAGATATCCTTTGGTTGCACAAATTCACAGGTTTCTGCGAGTTATATTAATGGCATTATGTATCAATGGACACTTTAACACATTGTTCACTAATATTGAACACATTATATTCGTATGTCACATAAACTTGGGGCTCAGTGCAGACTTCAAAGCTTTTATAATTTTTGCTGGATAACTTTTCTGCTCTTCAGAGAGATTTAGTGGAGAATATATTTTGAAACAAGCACTTCTGTGCAGTGGTAAAAGTATGCGAATTATAACTATTCAATAAATCTGTTGCTATTTCATAATTTGGACACTGCATATTGGAGAAATTACTGATTTGGTAGATATCCCTTGTCATTGGAACAGAAGTTGGGAGGAAAAAGCTGAAGTTATTTTCTCTTAACCAGAGAGTGAACTGAATCTTTGTTCACTTTAGTGGTGACTTTCTGCTCTGCACATACCTGTGCCTCCTTGTTAGCAAATCTACTTCATTATAGCTCAACAGCAGTATCTTCAGTGCCAACTCTGACACCGTGTTTCCAACACACGTCACAGCAGTTTGTTCAACAAGATAGCCTTTTCGAAGTGAGCTTAAGACATCAGTCTACAGAATGTGTGCTTCATAGCAGAAGTCACCGGATATCAGCAAAGTGAGAGGGACACTTGTACATGATTGTATTTCAATCCAAACACTCTGGGTCTCCACTGCCAACAAGGAAGCGATGGCCTAGTGGTATTATTGCTAGATTGTTAATCCAGAGGATTGTTTTGAGGATCTGGATTTGAGTCCTGCCATGGCAAATGGTGGAATTTGAACTCAATAATGATTAAGAGTCTCATGATGACTATGAATCGATTGCTGGAAAATTAGACCAGCTGGTTCACCAATGCCTTCCCTCCCCCTAGGAAGGAAACTGCTATCCTTACCTGGTCTGACCAGCATTCTGGACAATTAGAAATGAACAATAAATGCTGACCTAGCCAGCAATGCCCAATCCATGAATTAATAACAGAATCCCTTCGTGAAGTGCACACCGACCATTCTAACCTATATTATGCTATTCCTGCATTTCCCATGGCCAATTCACCTAACCTGTACATCTTTGGATTGTGGGAGGAAACCCGCAAAGACATAGAGAGAATGTGCAATCTCCACACAGACAGTTATCCGAGGATGGAATTGAACCCAGATCTCTGGCGCTGTGAGGTAACAGTGCTAACCACTGAGCCACTGTACTACTCACTTTTAGATATTTGTGATCTCTAATCTGAGTCTCCCTCTTCCACTCTGTTCCATTCGCTTCTCCCACACAATTTAAAACTCATTAATTTTCCAGCCCTCTCTTAAGTTCTGAAGAGTTGACTTTTGGACTCAGAACGTAAATTCCATTTCTATCTCCACAGGTGCTGAGAGAGAAGCTGAGTTTCTCCAGCATTTTTGTTGTCATTAATTCACAAATTACTAATGTTTGTGGAATTTTTATTAATGCAATCTGGCAGGGCAGCATTTATTACCTGCTCTTAGTTGCTTTTGAGAAAGTGGTGATTGGTTGCCTTCTTGAACTGTTGTTGTCCTTGGAACTTAACTGTTTTACAATGCTATTCAAGAGGATTTTAACCCAGAAGAAAAGTATTTCCATTGACTGAGAGAAGGTGAGAACCGCAGTTGCCGGTGATCAGAGTCGAAAAGTGTGACGCTGGAAAAGCACGACGCTGGAAAAGCACAGCAGGACAGGCGGCATCTGAGGAACAGGAGAATCAACATTTCAGGCATACGCCCTTCCTAACAAAGGGCTTATGCTTGAAATGTTAACTCTCCTGCTCCTGGGTTGCTGCCTGACTTGCAGTATTTTCCAGCATCACAACTTTCGACTCTGATGTGTTTCCATGTCAGGATGGTGAGTGGCTTAGAGAGGAACTTACAGGTGATGGTGTTGTCATGTATCTGCTGGTCTTGTCTTTTTAACTATTTGTGGGTTCAAAAGGTGCTGTCTAAGGAGCCATTCTGAATTTCTGCTGTAGATCTTGGAGATGGTACACAGTGCTGATACTGAACATTCATGATAGAGGGAGCAAATGTTTGTGGATATAATGTCAATCAATCAGATTGCTTTGTTCTTGAGAGTTGTTGGAGCTGCATTCAATAGCTGCACTACGGAGGAGTGAGCGAACTTTATGAACAGTTCATAAGTAAAACTTATTTTATCTTTAACTTCTAATCTACAGACACTGAAATATTAGATTATCAGGAATTTATTCCTTCAAAGATCATACCACTCAAAGTTTGGAAGAGACAAGTTTTATATGACTGTACAGATTACAAGACCACAAGATAATTAAAGATAAGGTAAGACACTCAGATCATCATAGGTTTCCCTGTGGCATTCATTGTGTTGATAGAAAGGTAACAAACTAGAAGTGACAGTCAGATATATGAGTGGACATATGTTTATGGCACAGGCTAATGGTACTCATCTGTCATGAACATGCTTAATTTAAAACACAAAGAGGTTAAACAGAGTAAATTGGCACCACATCCACAGCTATCCTTTCTCTCCAATGTTCAGTAGCCACAGTGTATACTATCTACAAGATATGCTGCAGGAATTTACCAAAACTCCTTAGACACCATCTTCTAAACCCACAGCTTCTATCATCTGGAAGGACAAGGGCAGCAGATACATGGGAATACCAAGTTCTAAGCCATTCACCATCTTGACTTGGAAATATATTGCCATTCTTTCACTATCACTGGGTCAAAATCCTGGAATTCCTTTCTTCAGGGTATAGTGGGTCCTCCTCGAGAACATGGACTGCAGCAGTGCAAGAAAGCAGCTCACCACCACGTTCTCAAGGGCAACTGGGGTCGGGCAATAAATGCAGGCACTACCAGCTATGCCCACATCGTATGAGTGAATTTTAAAAAATGAAGAGAAGAACTTTCTCTTGGCAGGAATACCCATAACCAGAGAGTACATGATTTAAGATGATTGACACAACAAGCAGAGGTGACATGAGGGTTAAAAATGATCAATATCAAGTGCTTAAGAGTTAGAGTACATCTAGATAGTGAATTTGTGTCCAACTGGACCATTTTTAAAAATGGTTCATTTGCTCAGTTGAGGTGTCATGGTGGCTCAGTAGTTAACACTGTTGCCTCATAGCATCCCAGGTACATCCCAGCCTCAGATGATGGACTGTGTACAGTTTGTACCTTCTCCCTGGGTGTCCTCTGGGTGCTCTGGTTTCCTCCCACAATCCAAAGATGTGCAGGTTAGGTCGACTGGCCCTGCTAAATTGCCCATAGTGTTCAGGGATGTATAGGTTAGGTGCATTAGTTATGGGAAAGTAAAATAATAGGGTAGAGGAAAGGGTCTGGGTGGGATCCTCTTTGGAGGGTTGGAGTGGACTTGTTGGGCCAAATGGCCTGTTTCCATACTGGAGGGATTCTATGATAACAATGTCAAGGAAACCATTTAGACATAATATGTATTTCCCTTCTGCCATTTCACATTTTATGCTGATTTTGAGTAAACAGATGACGTCTTTAAGAAATATACCTTTAGTTACAATTAATGACTCCATGTAAATGATAAATATCGTGAAATGATTGGGTATTGCATGAACCTAAATATTTGTAGAAAATGCAGAGCTAACAGAAAGCATTCAGACAAACAAATCTTTCGAACCTTTGATAAGATATGAGGCATTATGATCTGCCAAGGGCTGGCTCAATAATCAATCTCATTGCTCACAATCTGATCAAGATGAGTCAGGAGCTAATGGTTTCCACAAGCACGTCCTTTTGGACCAAGGTGTTACCATTGAAAAATGTAATTCAAGACCAATTAAATTAACCTACAGCAGCTAGAGCCAATCAATATGCTAACAGTCACCTGACCTAACAAAGCATGATGCTGACTAAGAAGGACAGAAGTGGAGTCCTGTAAAATGTTCATCACTATCATAGAAGTTCCTGCAGTAAAATTCGTGTCCAAATGTGTGCTAAGAAGTCATGCCAAGGACTATGCTTCAACCTGATCCTGCAATGGTTTGATAACTCTTCCTTTTCCTTCTCAGACTCACTGAATTGTCATGATGTAAGAGGAGGCCATTTGGCCCATCATGCCTGCACTAGCTCTTCAAACAAGCATCATTACCTAGTACCAATCTCCTGCTTTTTCATCATATCCCTTGCAAAGTATTTCAACCCAAATGATCCCCGAATGCCCTCTTGAATGTCTCTACTGAACCTTCTCTATCAATAAGATGAGTAACTCACGTCCTGACTACTCAAGCCTGCCCACCACCTCCAAGGCACAAGTCAGGGTGTGATGGAATACTCTACACTTCCCCTGGATGGGGGCAACTCCAACAACACTCAAGAAGCATTGCACCTTCCAGGACATTCCTGATAAGGAGGAGCTTATGCTCGAAACGTGCACTCTCCTGCTCCTCGGATGCTGCCTGACCGGCTGTGATTTTTCAGCACCACACTTTCTGACTCTGATCTCCACCATCTGCAGTCATCACTTACTCCCAGTTGACCATCCAGAACAAAGCAACTTGATTGATTGGCGCCACATTCACAAACATCCATTCCCTCACTACCAATGCACGATAGCCAGCAGTGTGTATAAGATGCATTGCATAAATTCACCAAAAGCTCATTCAACATCACTTACCAAACTGCCAACATCTAGAAGGACAAGGGGAGTAGATCTATGCAAACATCACTCCCTGCAAGCTCTCCTCTAAGCCACTCACCATCCTGACTTAGAAACATACTGCTGTTCCTTTGGTGTCATTGGTCAAAGTCCTGGACCTCCCTCCCAAAGGGCATTGTGGGTCCACCGACACCAAATGGACCACAATTGTTCAAGAAGGAACCTCACCACTACCTTCTCAGCTATGAGCAATAGCAGAGCAGACTCAATGGGTTGAATGTCCTAATTCTGCTCCCTATCTCTTATGGCTTCATAGCCTTCTGGTCTCAAGACAAACCAGGGGTGGGCAATAAATGGGGTGACATGGTGGCTCACAATGCCAGGGACGCAGGTTCAATTCTACCCTCAGGCAACTGTCTACATGGAGTTTACACATTTTCCCTGTGTCTGCACGGGTTTTCCACTCACAGTCCAACGATGTGCAGTTAAGTGGATTAGCTCTGTTAAATTGCCTGTAATGTCCAGTGATGTGTAAGCTAGGTGGATTAGCCATGGGAAATACAGGGTTATCAGGATCTTGGTGGAATGCTTTTTGGAGGGTTAGTGGGTCTGCTTCTGGAAGGATTCTATGAAAAAAAAATGTCAGCCCAGCTGATGAAGTCTACATCGCATGGGAGAATATTCATCACAATTTTGAAAAGAAAAACTCCTTAAAAGTTAATTTTAAGGGGAACTGGTATAGTAGTGGTAATCCAGCCATCAATGCCCACATCACATTCATGATTTCTTTTAAGAATAATATCTTTCTTTTAAATAACCTTTGTTTCGTTTATAGATTAAGGATTTTGTTTTACCGGATAGCCTTGTTAATACTAAAATCCGTAACTAGGTTATTTATAAGTAAAATTGTATTTGGTTCAGAACAGTTTGCAGTGAATTGATTAACATGGGATGTGTATTCTGTATAAGTGATTCAGAAGACTTCCCCAGTTAACCCTCCCACATACTCAGATTTAGAGATTTAAGCAAGTGTTGAGTAATTTTATAAAGTAATAAACCCATCTGGAATTTCTGCAGTGCACTTACTGATAAAGGAGAGAGATTCAACACTAGTCTTGAGAAATTAATTGGACAATTATCCAAAAGACAGAATAATTGCAGAATATAGGGGAAGAGTGGATATATAGCACTTCAAAAGAGCCTGCAAAGAATTGATAGGCCAAATGGCTCCAATCTATGATTCAAATATCGCTGTTAAAATGACAGAGAAGAATAATCTTCTGAAAAGATTATTTAACCAATATTTTTAAATGTATTCACAGGATGTGGGCATTGCTGACTAAGCCAGCATTTATACCCCATTCCTAGTTTCCAGAAAGCAGTTACATATCAACCACATTGTTGTGGGTCTGGAGTCACATGTAGATCAGACCAGGTGAGGATGGCAGATTTCCTTCCCCAAAGAGTATTACTGAACCAAATGGGCTCACTAACAATCAATGTCAGTTGAATGGTTAGAATCAAACTCTCAATTCCAGATTTTAATTGAGTGCTAATTCCACCATTTGCCTGGTTAGGGTTTGAACCCAAGTGCTTGGGTCTCTGAAATAATCATTCAGCGATAATACCACTCGGTCATTGCCTCTGATGTTTACACCTTATTAACACCATTGTCTAAGTAGCATTTTCTCATTCTATCTGCAATTTCTAGGCTAAGGTCAAAAATCTTGTTTTTTGTATTGCATATGCCTGAGTTCAAACAGCACAGTCATTAGAAAACTCAAAATAAGATTTCCCTCTTTTACTAACATACAATATTGTTGTATAAAGGAACAAAAATGTGAATCTTCCTTTGAGGAATGATTCATTCTGTTCTTCTGTTACATAATGAAGACATAATTTATTTTTGTTTTCATGGTAAGACCTGAACTTTAGAATACACGAAGGTATTCTTCTGTTTCAAGTGAGCTCTGACACAATACATAAGGTATAATGGTCCATTCATGGTTTTAGATTGCTAATGATCATAGAATCCATCCAGAGTGGAAGCTGGCTATTCAGTCCATTGAGTCCACAGCAGCCCACTGAACAGCATCCCACTCCATATCTGTAACCCTGCATTTCTCATGGATAACCCAACTAGCCTGCACATCCATGAGCACTGTGGGCAATTTAGCATGGCCAATTCACCTAACATGTAGATCTTTGGACTGTGGGAGGAAACCGGAACACCCAGAGGAAACCCACACAGACAAGGTGAGAACATGCAAACTCCACACAGACAGTCACCTGAAGCTGGAATCAAACCCAGGTCCCTGGTGCCATGAGGCAGCAGTGTTGACCACTGAGCGACCGTGCCCACCCCGAGCCCCTGAAGCAGTCTGAATATAGAGAAAGTTTGTTTGTCCTGAAATAGTGCCCTGGCCAGACCATGGGGAAAACTGATTCAAGGATTAATTTAAAAACTAAAGGACGTTGTAGACATTCCCATTATTTTCTTTAAATTTTCTCATTTTTCTTTGGTGGAACCATGAGGAAGAGTGAACTTTGACCAATTGTGTTTTTAAAGACGAAGAAAACAAATGCACATGGTTGTTGTTGGTGACTGGTCTGCAAAACAATGCAGTTTCATTATTAAAATCAATGGAACACTGAATGATGTTGCACTGAGCTGTTGCTATGCTCAGGGCTGGCAGCTGGTTGGATCTTGAGTTAGTCAACTGAGGGGGAATGATACTAATCAGCCAACCACAGACAATGTTGATTAAAAAAGGGGAAAAACCAGAAGACCCATTCTGAATGGCTTCTGCAGGTCTGGGTGATTTTTGAAGTTTCAGGGCTGGCAGCCAATTTATTTTTAACTTTCTCTGACTTTATATCCAGTTAAAGAATTGTTAAATGTTCTGAGATGAAGTACTATCCACAAGAAATACATCAATGCACCAGGAAGTTGCTGTACCTGTGAGCAACTGGCTTGGTGGTTAGCACTGCTGCCTCACAGCACCAGGGTCCCAGGTTCGATTCCAGCCTCGGGTGACTGTCTGTATGGAGTTTGTACATTCTCCCCGTGTCTGTGTGGGTTTCCTCCCACAGTCCAAAGTTGTGCAGGTCAGGTGAATTGGCCATGCTAAATTGCCCAACGTGTTAGGCGCATTGGTTAGAGTGAAATGGGTCTGGGTGGGTTACTCTTCAGAGGGTTGGTGTGGACTGGTTGGGCCGAAGGACTTGTTTCCACACTGTGGGGAATCTAATCTAAACTCATTATCCATGAATGCTCTGCATGATCATTTGAAACTGGTACCCTAACTGGCAAATGCAATTTTTTTTTAATATTAAATTTATCCCTTAACTGTGTCTGTCTGTCTGATTGTGTGTGAGTGGGATTACGATCAAAGAAGATTGAATTTAGATCATTTAGATCAATTAGATTACCTGATTGTTTAGATTTTCCCATTAAAATTGTAGTATTTATTACAAATTGTGATTTTTTGTTAAAGATATAAACGTGGTGTCCAAAATCTGATTATTGTAAAGTCTGCTGAGGATGAATTGGGCTAGTGTGAGGATTGTTGGACGTTTTAATTTCACTACGTTACAAATGCATTTATAGTGAGGTTGATTTGACTTGGATTGTTATTCCTGGTTTTAGCAATGTACAGAGATTAGAGACCAGGCCAAATCCTCTCAAAACATATTATGGAGATAGTCTAGACCCTCAGTTTTCATATTTTAAAGGTGAGTATCAGGTATTGTATTCTGGGTAGAACTCAATTGGTCAATCTACCAGTCGATGCAAAACCCACTTTATTCATCCAAAGTAAAGGTTGGAATAGCTTAGCTCTATTAGAAAACTTAACAGAATAATAGATTATTTAACTACTAAACAGTAATTGTTCCAATGTAGTAATATCCCATAAACGTATCCTTGGCAAAGGCAAATTCAGTAAAATAGATCGCCTCACAGGCAGTTCTCCAGTCCAGGAGTAAACACATCAAGAGAAAACTCTGAGAGAGAGAGAGCATAGCGGGGAAAGATGTATTGCAGCTTCAAAACCCCAATGACTGCGACTGAAAACCTAAAACTAAAAATCCTGGTTCTGTGAGAGCTTGACCCCACCCATTCAGGCTGTTTCTATTGTTCAGATTAAATAAAACCCAAGGCCTCACAAACTGTTAACTCTTTCGGCTCTGAATAGACTGATTGGCACTTCTGTCTCAACCTTTTCTCATTAAGAAAAAGGACAAAGGGCCCCTCTTAAATTCAAGGTATCATTACTACTGCAAAAAATAAATAATGGCTATGTTATTAAGACATACAATGGACATTCAAACTTCAGAAATCACTAGTTTGTTGCAATAAAGAGGGTTTAATTTCGCTATTTGGAGACTTCCTAAAGATTCAGTGTTAGATTACTACTCAAAAGTTGCCTAAATGTTGCCTGATGACTCTGTTCAGAAGTCTTTTCACATTCACCGATCCCCCTCTGTTAAGAATTCCCTGACATCAGGCATTAGTTGAAAATAGTTTTCCATATCACTCTTCTCCATTCCCATAACTCTCCAACAACTGATCACCCCCAGAGTGGTTCGTTTCCAGACTCCAAAGTGCAAGATTCTTAAATACTTTGTTTCAGTTTCAACAATTTCTCAGCTGTTTGGTCCAATGGCTCTAGCTGCGCAATTTAATCCTATTTGTCGAATGCTGTACTGCACAGGTTGGGCATACAAAGTCTCCTAAACCTATGTCATATTCTCCACTTCTTCCTTTTATTTCTGAGATGCCTCCTTCCATTATAGTGCCCTTTGTCTGAAGTCAAAAGTAGGAACATTACAGACCAGTTAGAATGGGTATTGGTGAGTCCACATCCTCACCTGGAGTATTATGTACAGTTTCTCATTGAACGAAGAATGAACTGTGTCAACGCAATTCAGAGGAGGCTCACCAGGATAATACTTGGAATTGGGGGCAGTGGATGGAGAGGTGTTACGAGCAATGATTGGACAGATTAGGTTTGTGTCTGATGGAGATTTGAAGAGTAGGAGGTGACTTGATTGAAACATCTAAGGGGCCATATCGGAGTGGGGGGAGTGGTTGGAATAGAAGTTATTTTTTGTGGGAGAATTTAAAACCACAGGTCAATCTTTCAAATAATGGATTGGTCATTTCAGACAGAGACAAGGGGATTTTTTATTTTCTCACAGAGGGTGTCATGAGTCATTGGAGCTCGCTCCCTCAGAAGGTTATGGAGGCAGACACTTTGGATGTTATTTTTTAAGTCAGTAGTCACATGACACCAGGTTATAGTCCTACAGGTTGATTTAAAGTCACAAGCTTTTGAAGCTTTGTCAACTGGGCTATAACCTGGTATCGTCTGACTTCTGAATTTGTCTAACCCAGTCCACTCCAGCACCTCCACATCGTGACTGTGTTATTTTTAGGGCAGAGGTTTATGGATTCTTGATAACCAAGAGAGGATTAGAACTTAGAATCCCTACAGTGTGGAAACAGGCCCTTCAGCCCAACAAGCCCATACTGACCCTCTGAAGAGTAGTCCACCCAGATCCATTTCCCTATCCTATTATCCTATGTTTATCCCTGACTTATGAACCTAACCTACATATCCCTGACACTACGGGCAATTTAGCTTGGTCAATTCATCTAAGCTGCACATCTTTGGATTGTGGGAGGAACCCGGAGCACCTGGAGGAAACCCACGCAGACACTGGGGAGAATGTGCACAGTCGCCCGAGGTTAGGATTGAACCCAGTCCCTGGCGCTGTGAGGCAGCAGCACGAACCACTGAGTCACCATGTTGCCCCGTTGAAAGATTATTAGGGATAGGTAGTAGGTGTTCTAATCAGACCAGCTATGATCTTATTCTTTAACTTGTTTTCAATCTATCAATGCAACTCTCTCGATACCTGTATGTAACACCTATTGCTTTTTAACCCAGGCTATTTTTACTTTTGTTGCTGTTCTTTGCTTGCAGCCCTTGCTGTATCCTAATTATTACTTGTTCACTGTTTGTTATTCTGTTTCCCAGTTCATGTTTATTCATTTCATGATTTCAGCATCTGCGGTATTTCCCTTCAGTATTGCTGCTTCCTGTGTTTCTGCCATATCCCTCCAGCATAGCGGCCATTTCAAATCTCCCCAAGTTGTGGTTTTGATTCTACCTTTAGAGAGCAAAAAAAAAATGATAAGACAACATTTCAACATTTTTACATGGAAATGAATTATGAAAATATGCCAGACTAGAGGAGTTCAGTCAAACATTGCAAACAGAGGCTGTTTTTTTCCCGTTCATTATCCTGTGTTGCCAACTCATTCATACTCCAGCATTATCTGCTGACAGGAATTGTTTGAAGAAACAAATAATTCTCAAAGCTAGGATGAGTGAGAACCAAGACTGAATCCTGAAAAAGTACTTGGAAATCATATTCCTTTGTTGCACTTCTCTCTCTTTGGGCTTTATCCCCACTTATTGGTTTACACCTTACCCATTTCCCCTCACCCTATCTTCTGCTTCTCAACCAACATTTTGCTACCGGCTACCAGTTTTGAGGAAGGGTCACTCGACCCAAAAGGATAACCCTGATTTCTCTCCACACATGTCTGCTGAGCTTTTCCAGCAATTTTTATTTGTGTCTGTTTGTTACTAAACACAGAGATACAGATCCCAAAAGAGAAAATGCTGGAAAATCTCAGCAGGTCTGGCAGCATCTGTAAGGAGAGAAAAGAGCTGACGTTTCAAGTCTAACTGACCCTTTGTCAAAGCTAGACAGAGATGCAGATATCTCTAAACAACCCATTCTGATGTGGTATGACACACCTCTGAAAGCAAGCATTTACAGCTCAGAGGTAGGGACACTACCCCTGTGTCACAAGTGCCTTTCTCTGCAGATATCCCTAGGAGGGGAGAAAGCAGACTTGAGTGGGCCAAATGGCCTACTTCTGGCCCTAGTTTATTTGATTTGCAGGTCTTATTTGTCCTTCAGTGCCGGGGTGGGTTTTAGGTAGTGGCTCTGAGGCGCCCAGGCTGCAGTTAATACATCAACAGATTTATAAAATCGTAGAATTTTACAGTATGGAAGGAGGCCATATGACCCATCATGGCTATACTGGTTCCCAAAAGATCTACCCAGCTAGTCCCATTCTCCAGCCCTATTTCTGTAGCAATCTACATTCATCCCTTTCAAGTATATATACACAGTCCTTTGGAACCCCTTCTGGAATTCACCTCCACCACTCTCCCAGGTAGCACATTCCAAATCCTACATTTCTCCTTATCTCCCTCCTGCTCTCTTGCTGACAATCTTGAAATTGTGACCCCTAGTCACTGACACCAACTAATAAAAAAAGAGAATATTCTTCTTTACCTTGTCAAAATTGTTTGCAATTTTGAACACCTCAATAAGGCCACCTCATTTGTCCTCTACGCGCCAAGCCCAATCTCTCTAATCTTTCCTTGTATTTAAAATCCCTCATTCCTGATTTCATTCTAGTGAATCTCCCTTTCAGTCTCTCCATAGTCAAGGGGAATATTCAAACATCACATGCTAAAACAGTGGATTCTTCAACAAATCTCATACTGTAATTTTCCAAGCTATTTGATTTAGATTAGAGGAATTAGATCACCCACAATGTGGAAACAGGTCCTTCGGCCCAACCAGTCCACACCAACCCTCCGATGAGCAACCCATCCAGATCCATTCCCCTATACCTAACACGGTGGGGAATTTAGCATGGCCGATTCACCTAACCTGCACATTTTTGGACTGTGGGAGGAAACCGGAGTACCCGGAGGAAACCCACGCAGAAACAGGGAGAATGTGCAAACTCCACACAGAGAGTTGCCTGAGGCGGGAATTAAACCCGGGTCTCTGGTGCTGTGAAACAGCAGTGCTAACCATTGTGCCACCACACCGCCCATTGGAAATCAGATGCATTTTCATAATAATTACGGATACGTTGATGGTTACTGTTACTGAATCAGCTTCCAATTTGAGCTTGATTGACTGAATTCAAAATCCTGCATTGGCTCATGTGGGACTGGAACCCTTACCCCACGACATTAAGCCGAGTCCCGGGATTACTAGCTCAGTCAGACTGCCACCATGGCAACATCTCCCTGAATTAACAAAGGTTAAGCCTCACAATAAGTGGATTTCGTCAGTCTGTGTGCTGCCAGAGAAGTTCTGGTTTTAAAAAAACTCATCAGTTTAGATTCAAGCATAAGTAGCTTTAAAATGATTTTAATTCCATTCGCATATCACTCTTTTACTCACTCATATACACTGGTACCCAGTTTAGCAATATCTCTGTATTAAAGTTGTCATCCTTGTTTCTAAACCTCTCCATGGCTGATCTTAGAGTAGACGTAAGGCCAGATTATGTTATGATATGTCCAGAATGGATAATAGTAGGAAGTGCTGCTCAGATAAATCTTCATGAAAAATAGCATTAAATACTTCTAGATGGCAGGTATATCTGGCTTGGGTGGGGATAACAGTTGGTCTATACTGTAGGTAATAAGGTTTGTAATTAGGATCACTGCAAAGACACATCATGTAACACAAATACCATACAACATGAATATATTTCATTCAGTAGCAGCCCTTTCTCCAGTTCATATGAACATGCAACCAAACATACAAAGTGAAGGCCTTGTGTTATTGTTGTTAGATTATAAGTCCTGAACCCCAGGTAACATTCTGAGGGCCAGGGTATAAATCCTGCCATGCAGATGGTGGAATCTGACTTCATAAATATCCAGAATTAGGTGTCGAATGATGACCATGAAACTGTTGTTGATTTTCAGGAAAAGAGCATCTGGTTCACTAATGTCATTTCGGGAAGGAAATCGCTGTCCTTACCCAGGTCAGGCCTACATGTGACTCCAGACCCACAGCATTGTAATTGACCCTTAACTGCCCTCGAGGTAATTAGCGGTGGGCAATAAATGCTGGCCTAGCTGGTGAAGCCCAAATGCAGTGGGTGAATTTAAAAAGAAAGTGATCCAGGAGCAGGAATAGATTATTCGGCCTGTATGAACTTGTTTTCATCATTCAATAAGATCATGTTTGATCTGGGTTAAAAATCACACAACACCAGGTTATAGTCCAACAGGTTTAATTGGAAGCACACTAACTATTGGAGTGTGACTCCTTCATCAGGTGATTGTCAGGAGCGTCGCTCTGAAAGCTAGTGTGCTTCCAATTAAACCTGTTGGACCATAACCTGGCGTTGTGTGATTTTTAACTTTGTACACCCCAGTCCAACACTGGCATCTCCAAATCATGTTTGATCTGAATCTTCCACATTACTATCTGCACTCCCTTTTGACCCTTTGCTACAACAATCTATTTCTGTTTTTTAAAAATATTCAACGTTGGGAGGTCATGTTGCAGTTGTACAGGACTTTGGTTAGGCCATTTTTGAAGTAATGTGTGCAATTCTAGTCTCCTTCCTATCAGAAGGATGTGAAAGGGTTCAGAAAAGATTTACAAGGGTTTGTCAGGTTTAGATGGTTTGAGCTAGAGGGAGAGGATGAATAGGCTGCGACTGTTTTCCCTGGAGCATTGAAGGCTGAGGGGTGAGGTTTATAAAATCATGAGGAGCTTGGATAGGGCAAATAGACAAGGTCTTTTCCCTGGAGTGGGGGAGTCCATAACTTGAAGGCATAGGTTTGGGGTGAGAGGGGAAAGATATAAAAGAAACCTAAGGGACAATGTTTTCACAGAGTGGATGGCCTGTGCATGGGATAACCTGGCAGGGGAAGTGGTGGAGGCTGGTACAATTACAGAATTTAAAAGGCATCTGGATGGGTCTATGAACAGGAAGGGTTTAGGGGGATATGGGTCAAGTGCTGGCAAATGGGACTAGAATAATTTAGGATATCTTGTTGGCATGGACGAGTTGGACCGATGGTTCTGTTTCCGTGCTGTACATCTCTGTGACTCTATGACTCTAAGGATCCTGCCTTTGAGGATATGACTTCCAAAGAGTCAGGATACTCTGTGGGAGTGCATGTGCAAAGAGATTATTTTAGAACAAATTTCCCAAGTGATGTTCATTTACGGGCAGTTATAAGGAAGGCTGACACTAGAGTGAAGAATTATGAGGGATGAAACTGTGAAAGGCTGGTGCTGAAAGCAGTCTGATGTAAAGAAAGCAGCACACCCAGTCTCCCAGCGAGAGAGTGTGGATGGTGGGGAGCTGGAGGGCAAAGAGAAGGCAGTTTAAAGATTAACGTTGTGTGTGAGCAGGGCAGTCAATTGAAGGGTTTTGTCATACAGTGGGAAAGTCTTCTGTGAACCGACTTCTCTTGAGTACCCCATTCCACACATGCACCAGGCAATGATCCCTATCTCCAACAAGAAAGAGTTTAGCCATCATCCCCTTTACATTCGAAGGCATTACCATCATTTCATCATACATCATCCACGTCCTGGGAGCTAACCTTGTCCCCAGGAGCTGAATAAATGCTGTGGCAATGAAACCAGGTCAGGGGCTGGGAATCTTGCAGCAAGTAACTCATCCCCTGACACATCTTGTCTATAGCTACAAGGCACAATTCATGAGTGTGATGGAATACTCCCCGGTTGCCTGGGTAGGTGCAGCTCCAACAAGACTTGAGAAGCTCGACACTGTCCAGGAGAAAGCACCCTCTTGGTTGGAACTCTGTTCACCAGCTTCAACATTTACTCCCTTCAGCAATAATGCACAGTCACAGCAACGTGTATCATCTACAACAAGCCTTGCCGTGCCTTACCAAGGTTTCTTTGACCACACCTTCCAAGTTCACAGCCATGACCATCTTGAACAACCAGGGTAGCAGATAAATGGGTACACCACCACCAAGCCGTTCACCATTCTGACTGGGAAATATATTATTGTTCCTTCACTGTTGCTACTTCAAAATCCTGGAATTCCTTCCCTAATGGCATTGGACGTCAACCCACACCACATGAATTGCAACTGTTCAAGATATCAGCACAACACCGTCTCAAGGGCAACTGGGGGCTGGCAATAAATGCTGTCACCCAAGTCCTACAAGTGAATAAAAGAAAATAAACCCCATGCACACTATTCAGTGAAGTTCAACACGTTTAGAAAAGATCTGTGGAGGTGCTGGAGTGTTTTAGCTGGAATGGCAAATTGATTTTTCTTTTGTTATTAATGACTTCTGTTCATTTAAAACAGTTCTTAAAACCCCAATGTACACCAGACAATATAATCCTCACATCCTTGTAGGAATCTGTCAATGCTGAAAGCTAAGAAATTGCATTTTTTTTCTTTAGCAAGTAGAATTTGTTTCAAAGACCACTGGGAGGATGCTCATATTCAGCCATTAACAAAGATCTGTATCCCAGAGCCTCAAATCTCCGGAGCCCTCTGTGATACTGGCACTGATGATTAATATTGGCAGCAACATCAAACTGCAGTGCAGAACACACAAGCCCTTGACCTAAATGTAGTGTATGGTCAGATTTTAGACTTACATAGAATGCATTTAACAGAAGCTACAGCAAAGCTCATACACCTCAAAACAAAATCAATGCTTTAATTGTTTGCATGTTCACAATTGGTTTCATTTCAAAGTTTATAGAATATAAGTTGTTCACATCTGCACAGTGAAAAAGAGGGACATGTTGATGCAATTCAGTTAGAGCTGACTCTCCTCTTTTGTTAATTCTTTCTTCCAGCTTTCTTCCCCTTCTTTACTTCTCCTCACTTATTATTTTCAAATAACCAAATCCTCTTTCTTTGCCATGAGATTTTATCAACCTTTTCTCGCATAGCAACATCTGAAGAACAATGGAAGCATTTCAAGTGTGCCCTGCAAAGTGCTTGTGATGATAGACCATAAATTCAGACAGAATATAAGATGGCTGATGCTAATACATTGCTACTACAGGCTAGTTTGTATTACAACGTATCAAATGGAGATAACTCCCAGAAAGACTGATTGGCTGATGGGTTCACCCTGTGCAAAGATCAGAGAATTAGAAATGTGGGCCTGTATTTCTAATCACTGGAACAATTGCACTGTATATAATAGGCTTATAATAGATGTTTGATGGAAGGAGTATTGCTGGGGTGAAGGAAAACATGCAATCAAAAATGGCTATCCTGCCTATCAGGATTTTAAAGTGCAAGACAGGGAGCTTTCTTACACTCAGAGGGTGGTGGGGGTCTGGAATGCACTGCCTGGGATGGAGTAGCTGAGGCAGAAACTCTCACAACCTTTACAAAGCACCTGGGTGAGCACTTCAAGTGTCATAACATTGAAGGCTATGGGCCCATTGTGGGAAAGTGGAACGAGTGAAGACAGTGGCCTTTGGGCAGAAAGGCCTCTTCCGCACTACAATTCCATAATTGCTCCACTGAAGATTCATGTAGCTTAGATTAGATTACTTACAGTGTGAAAACAGGCCCTTCAGCCCAACAGGTCCACACCAACCCTCCGAAGAGCAACCCACCCAGACGCATTCCCTTCCATCTAACATTGGCAATTTAGCATGGCCAACTCACCTAACTTGCACATCTTTGGACTGTGGGAGGAAACCCACACAGACACAGGGTGAACATGCAAACTCCACACAGACAGTTGCCCAAGGCAGGAATTGAACCTGGGTCTCTCGCGCTGTGAGGCAGCAGTGCTAACCACTGTGCCACTGTGCTGCCCCATTTTCTCATCCATCACGGACAATGACATTCTCTTAAATCCCTGAATCAAAATTCTGTGTAAGCAATCTGTTATCCACATAGTAAGCCTGCAATATTCTGTGTTATTTGCCCTTCCCATTTGTCCACTTCCTTCCACTGATATCCTGCCCCACTCAGCCTAACCTTCACTCGGTTTGTGGAATAAGGCTTTAATGACCATGTAGACAAGCTGCTGAAGCATGTTGCTATGTGATTGTGACCTCAGCAGCCAGGCTGAGACTCTCCAGGAGGTTGGAAGCAGAACAGTTTTCAGCCGAGATGACTGTGTAAAGTGTTTTTTAAAATCTGTTTAAAGATACCTTGAGGCATAAGCTGAGCTGGGAAGGCAATGGCCTAGTGGTATTATCACCAGAGTATTAATCCAGAAACTCGGCTAATGTTCCGGAGTGTGGGATCCCTTCATAGTGGAATGTGAATCCAATAAATAATCTAGAATTAAGATATAATGACCAAGAAAACATTGTTGATTGTCAGAAAAATCCATCAGGTTCACTATTACCTTTCAAGGAAGGAAATCTGCTATCCTTACCTGATCTGGCCTCTACATAATTCCAGACCCACAACAATGTGGTTAACCCTCACCTGTCCCCTAGAAGTTTTTTTTTATTATTATCTCTTTGCCTAAATTAATCGGTTCATAGCTCATCCCTTCACTTGTTATTCAGCTGTTGACACTTCAGCCACACCTTTGTATTAATCTGTTGATACTTTTGATCACCCGAAAAGACTCATTATTCAGTCTGCCAACACTCCAGTAATACTGTTTGGGTTTATCCATTAACACTCTTAATTACCTGGAATTATCTTGCCATTATCTCTCTGTCAGAATATTCTGTGGCTGCGTGTCGTCATCTGATGGAAAAGCAACCCTCTGGAAACTTGTGATTTAAAATAATCCCGTTGGGTTATAACCAGGTGTCATGCTACTTCTGACTTGGTCCACCACAGTCCAACACCAGCACCTCTACATTACGGCCCTCTGGAATGGCCTTACACACCTCTCAGTTCAGGGACAATTAGGGATGGGCAATAAATGCAGCGTGAACAACGTGTGAATTATAGAAAAATCTGAAGAACCCACACTGAAACAGGCATCACAGCCGACCCTGGGACATCTAAAAACATCCTTGAACAAGTATGTATCCAGAAATTAACTAAAACAACTCAGTTTTGCTTTTACTCTGCATTAGTTCCTCAGATTCCCACATTCCAACTCAGGTGACATAAACATTCAGATTTTAGTGAATCATAAAAATATAGTTATCTCTTGCTTTCAGGTGAGACACTAAACTGAAATTCTCTTTGGCATTTCACAATTGTTTTTAAAATTCCTTTCAGGGATGTGGGTGTTGTTGGCTAGGCTGGCATTTATTGCCCACCCCTAATTGCCCAGAGGCAGTAAGGAGTCAGCCAGCTGTGGGACTGAAGTCACGTATAGGCCAGACATTAGTGAATCACAGAATTGTTAGGGCGCAGAGTGAAACCATTCATCCCTTCATATCTGTACTGGTTCTGTTACTTAGTGCCGCGCTCCTGCTTTCTCTCCATATCCCTGCACACCATCCAAGTAACCATACAATGTCCTCTTGAATACTTCATTTGAACCTGCCTCCCCATATTTCCACGCAGGGCATTCCATACCCCAACTAATCACTGTGTGATTAAATCTAACCTCGCTGGTTCTATTTTACTGGCAGGAACAGCTTCTTCCTATTTACTGTACGCAGTGTGCTGATGACTTTGAAAACCTTTATCAAATCTCCCCGCAGTCTTCTTCTCTCCCAGGAGGACAGTCTCAACTTCTTCAATCAATTTTCCTCACTGAAAATTCTCCTTCCTGGAAACCATCCTTGTTAATCATTTCTACACTCTCTCCAATGCATTCTCATCTTTCCAAAGATGTAAAACTCGCAACTGTACACAATAGACCCTCTGAGGTCTAACAATTGTCTTATACCTCAAGCACTATGCCCCTATTAATAAATCTGAGGACACTGCATGCTTTATTAACTGCCCTCTCCACCTATCTCCTGTCGCCTCCAATGATTGTGCACATGTAGCTCCCTCTGTTCCCACACCCCCTTTACAACTGCACTCCCTACACTGTACACTTGGTGGCACGGTGGCACAGTAGTTAGCACTGCTGCCTCGGTTCAATTCCCACCTTGGACAACTGACTGTGGAGTTTGCACATTGTCCCTGCGTTTGCATGAGTTTTCTCCGGGTGCTCCGGTTTCCTCCCACAGTCCAAAAATGTGCAGGTTAGGTGAATTGGCCATGCTAAATTGCCTGTAGTGTTAGGTGTAGGGGAATGGGTCTGGGTGGGTTGCTCTTCGAAGGGTCGGTGCGGACTTGTTGGGCTGAAGGGCCTGTTTCCACACTGTAAATAATCTAATCTATTTTGTACTGTCTTTCAATGTTCTTTCAACTAAAGTACATTATCTGTCACTTCTCTGCACTGATTTATTGATTTATTGAATTCATATTCTACTCTCTGCCATAAGTAAATTCCTCCCATGTCCTCAGAACATGACCTTGGGTCCTAAGTTACTAGACCAACGACATTACTGCTGTCCCACTGCCTCCTTTATGAAAGACACCCACGGTGCTATTTAGACAGGAAATTATCCTTGGTACCCCAGCCAATATTATCTCTCAGTCAGCTTCACAAAGAAAAGGACCGACACATTGGTGGAGTGGGCAGATCATAGGCAGATGGAGTTCTCCATCGAAGTGATGACGAGGAATTCTTTTCTCAGAAGGTCATGAATCTGTGAAATCTTTTACCTCAGAAGGCTGTCAAAGCTGGGGTCATTCATTATATTTAAGGCTGAGAGAGACAGATTTTTAACCAGTAAGGGAATCAAGGGTTATGGGGAAAGGGCAGGAAAGTGGAGTTGAGAGCGGTTAGACTTTGTTGAATGGCAGAACAGCCTCATTGGGCTGAATGGTCTACTTCTGCTCTGAGAGTTTATGGTCTTAACCAGGGGTCACAGTTTGAAAGTGTTTTGCGAAATAAGTAACTGGGCAGTGAGAATAAAGCATTTAGCAATCAGTGAACGTCTTGGAACACACTGTCTGGGAATTGTGATGGAGGCAGAATCACTCGAGGCATTGAAGAGGGCACTGGATAATTGTTTAAATTGAAACAAAGTGCAGGGTTACTCGGAGAAGGCAGGAGAATAGGTGTTTTTTTAAGATTAGATTAGATTACCTACGGTGTGGAAACAGGCCCTTCGGCCCAACAAGCCAACAACCCTCAGAAGTGTAACCCACCCAGACCCATTTCCCTCTGACTCATGCACCTCACACTATGGGCAATTTAGCATGGCCAATTCACCTAACCTGCACATCTTTGGACTGTGGGAGGAAACCAGAGCACCCAGAGGAAACCCACACAGACACGGGGAGAATGTGCAAACTCCACAAAGGCAGTCATCCGAGGCAGGAATCAAACCTGGGGCGCTGGTGCTGTGAGGCAGCAGTGCTAACCACTGAGCTACCATGCCGCCCAAGTTGAGATAAAGTGGTCAGAGACACAGTGGATGCACAATGGGCCTTAATGTTTCTGTGATCATCATTGCTACTTGCAAACAGATGGAATTCCTACATCACAGCAGTAATGACACAGGCTTTAAAGTGCTGTGGAGCATTAGCTGGTTGTAAAAGGTACTCCAGAAATACAGACCTTTCTCTTTCTCTTTTCCTTTTGTCTGTGGATGACTATAATGTTATATGTAAACTGAACGTATGATTCCCCGTAAGCCAGCAGGCAGAAACCAGCCAGCTAAAAATTCAAGTGAAACGTAGAACATTTTTAAAACAGATGAATTAAAAGTCACAATTTTCAGAAACGGCCATCTCAAAATTTAGCTCACTTGTACCATTCTAAGTTATCACCTGTTATTATTTGCCAGGCAAGAGAGACATGAGAACTATCTATAAAACCTACTACATGCAATGATGTTGCATCATCTTTATAGAGATTGTAGAATAGAATCCCTGCAGTGTGGAAACAGGCCATTTGGCCAAACAAGTCCACACCAATTCTCAAAAGAGCAAGCCACCAAGACCCTTCCCCCTATCCTATCCCTGTAACCCTGCATTTCCCATCTCTAATGCACCTAACCTAAACATCCATGAACACTATGGGCACTTAAGTATGGCCAATCCACCTAACCTGCACATCATTGAACTGTGGAAGGAAACTACCAGAGGAAACCCATGCAGACCCAGGGAGAACGTGCCAACTCCACATTGACAGTCACCCGAGCCTGGAATCAAACCTGGATCCCCGGTGTTGTGAGGCAGCAGTGCTAACCACTGAGCCACCTTAAAGCTTGTGATTTCAAATAAACCTGTTGGACTATGACCCCCTGGTGTCAAGAGTGTGGTACTGGAAAAACACAGCTGGTCAGGCAGCATCTAAGGAGCAGAAGAATCAATGTTTTGAGCATAAGCTGCTCATTTGGATTCATTCCTGATGAAGAGTTTAGGCTCAAAATGTCGACTCACCTGCTCCTCGGATGCTGCCTGACCTGATGTGCTTTTCCAGCACCACACTCTCGATTCTGATCTCCAGCATCTGCAGTCCTCACTCTCCCAGCTGATTACAATCTGGTGTCGTGTGACCTCTGACCTTGTCCACCCCAGTCCAACGCCAGCAGCTCCATAATATGGCTATTACTGAGATGATTGACAAAACAATTTGCACCACACAATTAGCAGGTGAAAGATCAACAAACGAGTGAACTTCTAAAGATCAAAAGAAACAGAAATTCTAAAGGAATACTTGCAAGAACTGAAGCACTCTCTGTTGACAACAGCTAAAATTTGATAAATCGCTGCACTCTGAGACATATGGTATACCTAGATCTCTTCATAAAATGGAGCAGCTAAATTGAATAACTGGTATAAACAGACTGCCAAAGACGTACTGTGCCCCATTTGCATTCTGACAAAATGCACAGAGTATCCAGATACAAACTGCTAATCTTGTGACACTGTTGTACTAACTGCACAGCAGGATACACAGTAACAATGGCCCAATACACACATCCCTCTTCCTGAATTAACAAATTGCAGTTCAACAAATATGCACATTATAATGCAAACACGGGGAATATATCCTTGGGCACAATGACTTGATTATGAACATATGAGAAGATGAGAGAGCACAGTGAAACCTTTTCAAATGCAAGTTATTTTTTATGCTTTACAGGTATTCACTCTGAGTGAGTAGCGAGCCCTCATCAAAAGCAATGAATTCATACACAAGAGTCTATTGATGTGGCCTAGATTCCTCCAATTTAAAATGAATGAAACAAATGCAGTTCCATATGTTTGTAGTGACAGTTTTATATCAATTGCTGCTGCCTTACACCAGTGTTAAACTGCCAGGGAATGAAAAACTCTTGACTGCAATGAAACACATGTCAACAGAGTCAGATGACTCACATTTCATTAGGTGAGTGCAAACATAGGAAAGTAGGTGGGTCTCAGAGTCCTAGAGCTGTACAACACGGAAACAGACCCCTCGGTCCAACTCATACATGCTGACCAGACATCCTAACCTAATCTAGTCCCATTTGCCAGCACTTGGCCCATATCCCTCCAAACCCTTCCTATTCATATGCCCATCCAAATGCCTCTTAAATGTTGCAATTGTATCAGCCTCCACCACTTCCTCTGGCAGCTCATTCCATACATGTACCACCCTCTGCGTGAAAAAATTGCCCCTTAGATCGCTTTTATATCTTTCCCCTATCACCCTAAACCTATGCCCTCTAATTCTGGATTCCCCCACCCCAGGGAAAAGACTTTGCCTATTTACCCCATCCATGCCCCTCATAATTTTGTAAACCTCTATAAGGTCACCCTTCAGCCTCCGATGCTCCAGGGAAACCAGCCCCAGCCTGTTCAGCCTCTTCCTACAGCTCAAATCGTCCAACCCTGGCAACATCCTTGCAAATCTTTTCTGAATCCTTTCAAGTTTCACAACATCTTTCCAATAGGAAGGAGACCAGAATTGCACGCAATATTCCAACAGCGGCCTAACCAATGTCCTGTACAGCTGCAATATGACCTTCCAACTCCTGTACTCAATACTCTGACCAATAAAAGAAAGTATACCAAACACCTTCTTCACTACACTGAGTTGTTTTTCTTCATTCATGAGATGAGGGTGTAGCTGGCTAAGCCAGCATTCCTTGCCCATTTCTAACTGCCCAGAGGGCAGTTAAGAATCATTTATATCATGATGGGTCTGGAGTCACATGTAGGCCAGACCAGGTAAGGATAGCAGATTTCCTTCCCTCAAGGGCATTAATGAGTTTTTTCAATAATCAACAATGTTTATAGTCACTAGTTGATTCTTTTTATTGAATTCAAATTCCACCATCTACCTTGGCAGGATTTAAACCCAAGTCCCCAGAACATTAGCTGAGTTTTTGGGATTAATAACCCAGTGATAATACCACTCAACTATTACCTCCCCATCGTCTCCTCTACTCTGACTCTTTCTCAGAATACCGAAGAAGAGTTCTGAAGGAGTCATATTGGACTCAAAAAGCTCACCGTTTCTCTCTCCACAGATGCTGCCAGACCTTTAGGGTTTCTCCAGTGATTTGTTGCAAATCCCAGCATCCAGAGTATTTTGCATTCAGTTGAGTTTAATGAAAACTGAACCTAATAACGTTCACTATGTGAGTTGAGTGAGGAAGGTTTGAAAGCAGGTTCCTGTCATGGTTCCACCATTAAAGGCAGGAAATTATTTCATTTGAAGGAATTGGTGCTGTGTCAATAGAATATTGACATATACTAGTAAATTTATAGCTGTAAAATTTCATGTTGTTGGCTGACAAAGGATTAATAAGACTTAAGTCAATTACATCTAGCTTGATATTTCACAAGTAAATGATGTCTTTACAGGTCACCTCAGAACATGTGGGAAAGCTTTGGTTATTAAAGGTTACAGCAGAGACTGAAAGATTATATAATTAATATTTCTCATTACTTCAGAGTTGTATTTAATTTAAAATTGGCAGATTCTGCTGTCATGATTGTAACTATCATTCTGATATTAATAGGAATATTACGACTGAATATTGGTGAAAGTAAAGTGTATTTAAAGACAAAACCAATGACAGGTCACACCTAAAGACGTTTTTAAAAAGCCTTTAGTGAGATCTACAACCCAGGTACAGCAAATTAATTTTTAGATCAGCTCCTTGGCAAATATTTTCAGCACGACAGCAAGAACTCCAGGAGTTATGTACAATGTTAAAATTATGCCCACAAAACATTCTGTCAGCTCCCATTAAATTAGATTGCACAGAAGGAACTCCAATTTCCCCAGTGCTACCCTGACAACCTCGACAAATTTCTTAAACCGCCCCCACTCTCTCTGCTGCGATATAACTCCACACAGTGCTTTGGAGAAATAGATTTATCTCAGAACCAGGTATAAACTACATATCGACTGCATTTACTTCCCACTGCTATCCTTCCACTTGGAGTTTTTTAAATTAAACTGCCCCTTAATCACTCATTCCTGGCGTGCCTCATCTCTTTCATTCTTTCTACCTTTCCATCACATTGTCCACCACTACGTCTTCATTGACATTACTCAATGATAGACAAAATAATCACCCCATTGTTGGAGACCTTTGTGTAAATCTACAAGGAAACAAGGACATCCCACCTCACAAAAAGTGAGGAAATCAGCAGTGGTTTACAATCTTGGTTGTATAATTCCATGTTGGATGCCACATGCTATTCCATTTGGAGGTGCAGATTGGGTGATTTCCAATAGTGTTGCAGCATACTGTATTTAAGTGTCTGCGGTTAGAGGGTGAGGGATGATTCGGTATGGTATTAGGTGTAATTCAGGGTAACAGTGGTATAATGACAACATCGTTGGTCTAATTATCCAGGGCTAATGCTCTGAGTACATAAGTACAGCTGGTGGAATTTGAATCTGATTAATAAAATCTGAACATAAAACTAGTCCCAGTGATGACAACAATCACTGATAGTTATCAATATTCATCCGTTCCACCGGAGTACACCGTTAACTGGTCTGCCTCCATATGACCCCAAACCCATAATAATGAAATTAATTCGTAAATGTCCTCTCAAATGGCCCGAAAAGACTCTCATTTCAAGAGCAATTAGAGATGGGCAACATGGCCATATCCAATGAAAGGATAAATTTGGAAAAGGTATATAGCTATCGAGCACAAAGAGTGTCATTCTGTTCATTATGCCTACCCCTCTAAAAGAGTATTACCCCTTCCATGAGTGCTATGCGCATATTTTGCCTTCAAGTATGTCTCTAATTTCCTTTTGAAAGTCATTACAGTCAGTTCTCATACAGTACCATTTTGCTTTAACACTGAGAAACTAACGGGTTCATGGATTAATTGAAATAAAGGAGGAATATACTTATGTTGGAAACAGTTCAACGAAGGTTCACCAGAGTAAAATCAGAGTAGATTGGGCTTATAATCGTCTGTGTTTAGAAGGAGAGGCAATTTTATGGAAACATAAATATTCTGAGGAATTGATCGAGCAAAAGCTGAGGGAATATTTGACCTTTATGAGCAATGTAGAACTGGAAAATGATGGGATCAAAATAAGAAAGAGATGATGGTTAATTCCTTCTATCTTTAGAATTCTCTACACTTGAATGCAGTGGAGGTTGAGTCATTGATGAGAGAAAAGTCTTTGTGATCCATGTTCTAGGAACAGGAATGAAAGTGGAGTTGAGGCAAAATTAGATCAGGTATGATCAATGGGAGAGCAGGCATGGCACCCAGATGATCTACTTCTGCTCTCACTGTTTATGTTCTCCTGTAAGACGTTGAAGTGTTACCAAGACATTCGAATCAAAGCAAAACACTGAGGACAATAGAAATCTGAGACAAATGCTAAGAATGCTGGAGCAACTCAGCAGGTATGGCATGATCTGTGGAGAGAGAAATCAGTGTTGATGTTTCAAGTCTAGTCTGACTCTCCTTCAGAACCCAGTCTGATTAACTCCATTTCTCTCTCCATAAGATGCTGTTTTGTCCTGGAAGATGTTGCTTTGTCCTGGAAGATGTCAAGCTTCTTGAGGATTATTGGAGTTGCACTCATTGACACAAGTGAGGAGTATTCCATCACAATCCTGACATGTGCCTTGTAGATGGTGGACAGGCCTTGGGGAGTCTATACGACATAAGACAATAAGACGTAAGAGCAAAATTAGGCTATTTGGCTCATCAAGACTGCTCCGCTATTTGATCAACCCCTGCCTTTTCTTGCCTTCTTCCCATAACCCTTGATTCTCTTGTCAATCAAGAACCTATCTCTGCCTGTCGTAAATGCAATCAATGACTTGGCCTCCACAGCCCTCTGCAGTAATGAGTTCCACAGATTCCCCACCCTCTGACTGAAGAAATTCCTCCTCATCTCATTTCTGAAGGGTTGTCCTTCACTCTGAGGTTGTGCCCTCAGGAACTAGTATGTCCCATTAGTCGGAACATTATTCTCCATGACCACTCGATCCAGGCCTCTCAGTATTCTGTAAGTTTCAAACAGATCCTCCTCGTCCTACTAAACTCCAGCAAGTACAGGCTCAGAGTCCATAACTGCTCCTTCTATGACAAGCTCTTCAAGCCTGGATGATCCTTGTATAGAACTCATCTGGACCCCCTCCAAGACTAGCACATCCTTCTGTAGATATGGAGCGCAAAACTGCTCACAATATTCCAAATATGATCTCACTAGAGGGTTACACAACATCAATAGTATGTCCCTCTTGTATTCTAGCCCTCTTGAAATGAATGCCAGCATTGCATTTTCCTTCCTAACTGCCAACTCAACCTGCTTGCTAACCTGAGGAGAATCCTGAACTAGGACTCCCAAGTACCATTGTGCTTTGGATTTCCAAAGCCTTTCCCTGTTTAAAAAAATAGTCTGTGCTTCAATTTTCCCTACCAAAATGCATAACCTCACAGTTTATCACACTAACAGCTTACAACAGGATCTTGACCAGATGGGCCAATGGGCTGAGAAGTGGCAGATGGAGTTTAATTCAGATAAATATGAGATGCTGCATTTTGGGAAAGCAAATCTTAGCAGGACTTATACACTTAATGGTAAAGTCCTAGGGAGTGTTGCTAAACAAAGAGACCTTGGAGTGCAGGTTCATAGCTTCTTGAAAGTGGAGTCGCAGGTAGATAGGATAGTGAAGAAGGCATTTGGTATGGTTTCCTTCATTGGTCAGAGTACTGAGTACAGGAGTTGGGAGGTCATGTTGCAGCAGTACAGGACATTGGTTAGACCACTGTTGGAATATTGCGTGCAATTCTGGTCTCCTTCCTATTAGAAAGATGTTGTGAAACTTGAAAGGGTTCAGAAAATACTTACAAGGATGTTGCCAGGTTTGGAGGATTTGAGCTATAGGGAGAGGCTGAACAGGCTGAGGCTGTTTTCCCTGGAGCATCGGCGTCTGGGGTGTCACCTTCTCGAGGTTTACAAAATTATGAGGGTCGTGGATAGGATAAATAGGCAAAGTCTTTTCCCTGGGGTTGGGGAGTCTAGAACTAGAGGGCGTAGGTTTAGGGTGAGAGGGGAAAGATATAAAAGAAACCTACGAGGCAATTTTTTCACACAGAGGGTGGTACGTGTATGGAATGAGCTGTCAGAAGAAGTGGTGGAGGCTGATACAATTGTAACATTTTGAGGCATTTGGATGGGTATATGAATAGGAAGGGTTTGGAGGGATATGGGCCAGGTGCTGGCAGGTGAGACTAGATTGGGTTGGGATATCTGGTCAGCATGGATGGGTTGGAGTGAAGGGTCTGTTTCCATGCTGTACATCTCTATAACTCTATGACTGCAAAACACTTTCCGAAGAAATGCATAGGTTTACTGTATCCTCAGCTTCCAGAGGTTTACTGCTTCTAGAGTTTCTCTAAACCACTCAGAGCTTTTGCCCCAAGATGTATTGGAGACTACTAAACTAACATCACTGACTGAACTTGCACTATGTTACCGCATCACGCTACCGCCCTTGCCGTCACCATCTCGCCAACATTAGGAGTCCCCGCTTTGGGCCTAGTTCTACCACGAGTCATTGATCTGGGTCTACCCCAACCAGGAGTCCCTGCTCTGTGCCTACTCCAACCAGGAGTCCCTGTCTGGGTCTACTCCAGCCAGGAGCCCCTGCTCTGGGCCCACTCTACCCAGTAATGCCTGCTCTGGGCCCACTCTACCCAGTAATGCCTGCTCTGGGCCCACTCCAACCAGGAATTATTGCTCTGGGCCCACTCTGACCAGGAGTCCCTGCTCTGAGCCTACTCCAACTAGAACTCCCTGCTTTGGGCCTATTCCAACCAGGAGCTATTGCTCTGGGCCTACTGTAACTACGAGTCCCTGCTCTGGGCCTACTCCAACCAGAACTTCCCAGTTTGGGCCTACTCCAACCAGGAGTCATTGCTCTGGGCCCACTCCAACCAGGAATTATTGCTCTGGCCCTACTCTGACCAGGAGAGTCCCTGCTCTGGGCCTACTCCAAACAGGTGTCATTGCTCTGCACCTACTCCAAACAGGTGTCATTGCTCTGGCCCTTCTCTGACCAGGTGTCCCTGCTCTGGGCCTACAGTAATTAGTAAAGTGGTTCTTTAAGTATAACTAATAGTGAGAGAGAAAATAGGACCCTTCAAGGACCAAAGTGAACATGTATGTGTCGAACTGCAGGAGATTGCCGCATTCCTCAATGAATTTGTCTCCTCTATGTTTACCATGGACAAAGTAATGAACACTTGGGAATTGGGGAAGTTAGTGGGGGCTGTTAGTGGGGCTGTTTTCCCTGGAGCATCGGAGGCTGAGCGGTGACCTTATAGAGGTTTACAAAATTATGAGGGGCATTGATAGGATAAAGAGGCAAAGTCTTTTCCCCAGGGTGGGGGAGTCCAGAACTAGAGGGCATAGGTTTAGGGTGAGAGGGGAAAGATATAAAAGGGACATAAGGGGCAATTTTTTTCACGCAGAGGGTGGTACGTGAATGGAATGAGTTGCCAGGGGGAAGAGTGGACATTCATACAATTATAGCATTTAAAAGGAAATTGGATGGGTATACAAATAGGAAGGGTTTGGAGAGACATGGGCCAGGTGCTGGCAGATGGGACTAGATTGGGTTGGGATAACTGGTCGGTATGGAGGGTTTGGACTGAAGGGTCTGTTTCCATGCTGTACATCTCTATGACTCTACAATCTTCCACTTCTTTGCCCACTCTCCTTGGCAGTCAAGTCCTTCTCTGGTCTCCCAGCTTCCTATCCCCCCAACTATCTTTGTGGCATCTGTAAGCACAGAAACAATGCTCTCATTCAGATAGTTAACGTATATCATGCATAGTGTTGGTCCAAACACAGACCCCAGCAGAACTCTACTATTCACTGGCTGCCATCCTGAAAAAAAGGCTCCTTTTATCCCCAGTCTCTGCTTTCTGCCAGTCAGCCAGTCCTCCGTCCATGCGAGTACATTGCCCTGAACATTATCAGTTCTTGTCTTATTTAACAGTCACCTGTGCAGCATTTTGTCAAAGGCCTTCTGGAAATCCAAATAGATTTCATCCACTAACTCTGTTTGTTGAAGTTGCTCATTAACACCTCAAAGAATTTGAACAGATTTGATAGGCTTGACGCCCCTTGACAAAGTCATGTTGACTCAGCCCTGTTTTGCCATGCACTTCCAAGTATTTCACAATCTTTAACAATGGACTCTAAGCTCTTAAAAAGGACAAAGGTCAGGTGAACTGCATGCTAATTTCCCATCTTCTGCTTCCTTTATTCTTAAACATAAATATTACATTAGCAATTTTCTATTCCTTGAGGACCATCCCTGACTCCAGTAATTCCAATGGCTCTACAATCTCCTAAGGTATCTCCATCAGTACCCAGGGGTGTAGTCCATCTGGGCCTGTGCAATTTATCCATCTGCATTGAATTGAACTGATTTGAATTAGCTTTCCTATCATATAGTGGTTTGTCTCCGCCGCTTCCAGTTGTCAGTTCCAGCTGTCTGCTGCAGTGGCGGACAACCACCGCAGGAACTGTAAAACCTGTGCCCACACCTCCTCCCTCACCTCTATCCAAGGCCCTAAAGGAGCCTTCCACATCCATCAAAGTTTCACCTGCACATCCACCAATATCATTTATTGTATCCGTTGCTCCCGATGTGGTCTCCTCTACATTGGGGAGACTGGGCGCCTCCTAGCAGACCGCTTTAGGGAACATCTCCGAGACACCCACACCAATCAACCAAACCGCCCCGTGGCCCAACATTTCAACTCCCCCCCCCACTCTGCCGAGGACATGGAGGTCCTGGGCCTCCTTCACCGCCGCTCCCTCACCACCAGACGCCTGGAGGAAGAACGCCTCATCTTCCGCCTCGGAACACTTCAACCCCAGGGCATCAATGTGGACTTCAACAGCTTCCTCATTTCCCCTTCCCCCACCTCATCCTAGTTTCAAACTTCCAGCTCAGTTACTGTCTCCTTGACTTGTCCGACCTGCCTATCTCCTTTTCCACCTATCCACTCCACCCTCTCCTCCTTGACCTATCACCTTCATCCCCTCCCCCACTCACCCATTGTCTACTCTCTCCCCACCCCCACCCTCCTCTGGCTTATCTCTCCACGCTGCAGGCTCACTGCCTTTATTCCTGATGAAGGGCTTTTGCCCGAAACGTCGATTTCGCTGCTCGTTGGATGCTGCCTGAACTGCTGTGCTCTTCCAGCACCACTAATGCAATATTAAGAATGCATGTTTAGGGAACCCAGATGTTGCAACAATTTCAATTTGCCAACTTGAGATTGTCTATCCTCAGGCACATAGTCATGACAATACTTTATTTTGATTTGTTTATGGGACATGGGCATTTCTTGGCCAGCATTTATTGTACATCTGTAATTGTGAAGAAGTCAGCTAGGCATCACCAAACTGCTGTGAATCTGGAGTCATATGTGGACCAGATCAGGTGCAGATTACATAAAACCTTCCCTAAAGGCATGAGTGAACTAGATGGGTTTTTAAATCAATAATTGACTGTGGTTACATAACCGCCATGAGGTTTGATTTATCATTTCAGATTTTACTAATTTCAAATTTAACCATCTATTCTGGTGAGGGTTGAATCCATATCCCCAAAACATTAGCATGGGTAACTCAATTACTAGTCCAGTGATCTGAGCACTATGTCCTCAACTCCCATCTTTGAGGCAATGAACAATTCCATACCCTTGAGCCGGGTAGCTGCGTGTGTTTAGATCTGTATTGATGCTGGATGCACACTGTGGGACAATGAGATTCACGATGAGATGACTCTAAGTTCAGGAGGAGTGAAGGCACCAGTATGTGAAGAGAGGGAGGTCTTAAACACTGTGCTGGAGAGCTGTAAATGAAGGAGTGCTACAGTACATCAGGAGTGCAAACACCTTACTTAAGAGATAAGGAACTATCAGCCTCAGGGACAGGGCATATACAGACACCACAGCTCAAATTTACTCCAGACTGGTATCTCAATGTGCACGTATCAATGTAAGCTTAAAGTGCAACATTGAATGTACATCTTATGGGCTCTCTAGAGGATCAAATGGGTCTATATCTCTTGGGTCCATTTGGGGTTGGATACAGATATCATCCATTAGTTCATTGTTGATAATGCTTGGAAGCAGGAACACAGGGGCAAGAGGTGATTCAAAGCACAGTGCTGAATTGACAGAAAGAAATGTATTAACAATGGAATTTCAGTATTGTCTTCAGATAAGTGTAACAGTGCTAGTTTCCACTATGCTAGAGTGCCTCTTATAGATGAAATAATAAAAGTTATTTGGAGTTGTCAGTAAGTGGATCTTTTTGAGATGATATACGGATCCATATTTCACTGTTATATATAATTACTTTTGTATGTGTGGATATATAAATGTAAATGTGTACATTTGCAAGCATGTGTTAACTTCTGTCTAGGTATGTAATTCCAAGGAGACAAGGTAGTATCCTAAGGAATTTGACAATGTGGGTAACACTCACTTCTCCATTGCTAAGATCAGATTTGCAAAATTGAACCACTCTTTAATTTTGTTCCTTCAGATCCTTTTGTCATACTGAACATGAGTATTGCTGAAAAGACACATTTTGTTGAGGTTTTCCATTTTGTACTCATCACACTGGCACAGAAGGTTCTACACCACATTGTTCATTTTTATGATAGGCAGAACATTTTTCTGACTTGATGCAAGAAAGCTTGGCTGTTACCTGTCAACCATCTCTAACTGGCGCATTTCAATGGAAAGAGCTCTGCCATTCAGAGAACACTTGCCAACCAATCAGCACTTCCTTCTCATATGGTAAAATTATTGTTTATGTTCATATTGATATTCTTGTGAATGATCCTGATGAGTGCAAGGGATAAGCATCAAAATATGTCTTTTATCAGCAACACTTTGCTGCTTCTGATCATACTTATGTCAGCATGTAGTTAAATTATATTAATATATGGTCCCAGTGTATATTTTTGAATACCTTTGGTTCAGAGTATAAAGTGCTACCTGTTAAACAAATATATTTGTCTAATTTATAATTGGATCCATTATCTAAAATTGATACTCAAGTAAAGATTTTAAATGGAATGGATGAAATATTTCAGTCCATCCATAATACAAGCTGTGCTTAATTGTTACTGTAGGTTGTAGAGCTTTAAAAAAATCCAATTTTGGTAAGTATCAAACATAGAGAAGAAAGTGAGGACTGCAGATGCTGGAGATTAGAGCTGAAAATGTGTTGCTGGAAAAGCGCAGCAGGTCAGGCAGCATCCAAGGAGCAGGAGAATCGATGCTTCGGGCATCAGCCCTTCTTCAGGAATCATTCAGGAATCATTCCTGAAGAAGGGCTTATGCCCGAAATGTTGATTCTCCTGTTCCTTGGATGCTGCCTGACCTGCTGCGCTTTTCCAGCAACACATTTTCAGCAAGTGTCAAACATAGCCAAGGTCTTTTCCCAAGGCTGGGGAAGTCCAGAACTAGAGGGCATGGATTTAGGGTGAGAGGGGTAAGATTTAAAAGGGACCTAAGGGACAACGTTTTCACAAAGAGAGTGGTGCATGTATAGAATGAGCTGCCAGATGAAGTGGCGAAGGCTGGTATTTACAACATGTAAAAGGCATCTGGATGGGTATATGAATAGGAAGAGTTTAGAGGGATATGGGTCAACAGTGTGATGTTGGAAAAGCACAGCAGGTGAGGTAGCATCCAAGGAGCAGGAGAAATCTGATGAATGGTTTTTATTCGAAACGTTGATTCTCCTGCTCCTCGGATGCTGCCTGACCTGCTGTGCTTTTCCAGCAACACACTCACGACTCTGATCTCCAGCATCTGCAGTCCTCACTTTCTCCTTTAGAGGGATATGGGCCAAGTGCTGGCAAATGAGACAAAATTAACTTAAGATACCTGGTCAGCATGGATGAGTTTGATAGAAGGGTCATTTCCATGCTGCATATCTATAAATAGTTATCATTTAACGAGACAACACGTGCTAAAATCACAGAACAGGTATAGGCCCATAATCCATGTCTTCCCATCCCACTTCACATGACTCTATCAATATCAGCTTCACTTGCACTTTCCTTGTTTATCTGGTTCCCTCTTACTCATATCCTGCCATTCGCCAGAGCGTTTGTGAGAAAGTCCCACATTCTAAGCATTCCCAGGGTAAACTCTGGGTAAAGTTGTTTCTCCCAAGTTTCCTTTCAGTTTCATTCACAGGTGTGCTGCCCTGTGGAAATTTCTGAGATCAAGTTAATTAATTGTTCAATTAATTAATTTTTCATCAGAAAAACACTCAACCAATGCTCAAAACTGCAAATGAGATCTATCAATTTCAGCTAATGGTTTTTTTTTGGAGTGTAGGGAATGCATGCAGGGGTGGGTGAGATAAGAGACTTGACCAGTATACTGGGAAAACCCCATGATCCCTGTTAGAGCTCAATTTGGAATTTAGAGTTTAGAATTAGAATTTGATTTAGTGTCACATTTCACCAAGTAGACAAGCACAGGAGTACAGTGCCAACCCGCATGACACTATCTTCAGTATAATGTACCAAGGTTCAAATGTGAGATACAAAACAGAGGAATAAAGAAAAAAGTTAGATTACCCTACAGTTATTCATAGTATAAATTATAAAACAAAAAAAAGTTAAAAAGACAAGCATTACACTCTTTCTATGAGGGGCCAGCGATACATCAATGCAAGGGGCTTCCAGACGTGGTATGCCAAGGCTCACACCACAGCCGAGTCCCCCAACTGTTCCTGCTCCACTGCGGGCACAACTGTACCTGTTCTGAGCACATTGACCATTCCCACTCCGCTCCGGCCACACTGGCCATTCCCACTCTGCTACAGACACACTGACCATTCCCACTCTGCTACAGACACACTGACCATTCCCACTCTGCTCCGGGCACACTGACCCTTCCCACTCCACTCCAGGCACATTGACCATTCCCACTCCGCTCCGGCCACACTGGCCATTCCCACTCCGCTCCGGCCACACTGACCATTCCCACTCTGCTCCGGGCACACTGACCATTCCCACTCCACTCCAGGCACACTGACCATTCCCACTCTGCTCTGGCCACACTGACCCTTCCCACTCCAATCCGGGCACACTGACCATTCCCACTCGGCCCCAGACACACTGACCATTCCCATTCTACACTGGGCACACTGACCATTCCCACTCTCTCCAGACACACTGAGCATTGCCGCCACACTCCAGGCACACTGACCATTCCCAACCCGCTCCAGTCACACAGACCATTCCAACTCTGCTCCAGGCACACGGACTAACCCCACTCCACTCCAGGCACACTGACCAACCCCACTCTGTTCCAGACACCCTGACCATTCCCACTCCACCCCAGACACACTGACCATTCCCACCCCACTCCAGACACACTGACCATTCCCACTCTGCTCCAGACACACTGACCATCCCCATCCCGCTCCAGACATACTGACCATTCCCACTCTGCTCCGGGCACACTGGCCATGCCCACTCCACTCCAGACACACTGACCATTCCCACTCTGCTCCAGACACACTGACCATTCCCACTCCACCCCAGACACACTGACCATTCCCACCCCACTCCAGACACACTGACCATTCCCACTCTGCTCCAGACACACTGACCATCCCCACCCCACTCCAGACATACTGACCATTCCCACTCTGCTTTGGCCACACTGACCATTCCCACTCCACTCCGGGCACACTGGCCATGCCCACTCCACTCCAGACACACTGACCATTCCCACTCTGCTCCAGACACACTGACCATTCCCACTCCACTCCGGGCACACTGGCCATGCCCACTCCACTCCAGACACACTGACCATTCCCACTCCACTCCGGGCACACTGGCCATGCCCACTCCACTCCAGACACACTGACCATTCTCACTCCACTCCGGGCACACTGACCATCCCCACTCTGCTCCAGACACAGACCATTCCCACTCCGCTTTAGACACACTGACCATTCCCACTCTGCTCCAGACACACTGACCATTCCCATTCTGCTCCAGACACACTGACCATCCCCACTCCACTCCGGGCACACTGACCATTCCCATTCCACTCCAGCCACTCTGTTCCAGACAAACTGACTACTAGCACTCTACTCCAGGCACACTGACCATTCTCACACTGCTACAGACAACGCTGACCATTCCCACTCTGCTCCGGGCACACTGACCATTCGCACTCCTTCTTGACCTGCAATCTTCTTCCCGACCTCTCCGCCCCCCACCCCCTCTCCGGCCTATCACCCTCACTTTAACCTCCTTCCAACCTATCGTATTCCCAACGCCCCTCCCCAAGTCCCTCCTCCCTTCCTTTTATCTTAGCCTGCTTGGCACACCCTCCTCATTCCTGAAGAAGAGTTTATGCCCGAAACGTCGATTCTCCAGTTCCTTTGATGCTGCCTGACCTGCTGCGCTTTTCCAGCAACACACTGCTCCAGGCACACTGACCATGCCCACTCTGCTCCAGACACACTGACCATTCCCACTCCACCCCAGACACACTGACCATTCCCAGTCCACCCCAGACACACTGACCATTCCCACTCTTCTCCAGGTACACTGACCAACCCCACTCCAGTCCAGGCACACTGACCATTCCCACTCTGTTCCAGTCACACTGACCATTCCCATTCCACCCCAGACACACTGACCATTCCCACTCTGTTCCAGACACACTGACCATTCCCATTCCACCCCAGACACACTAACCACTCCCACTCTTCTCCAGGCACACTGACCAACCCCACTCCAGTCCAGGCACACTGACCATTCCCACTCTGTTCCAGTCACACTGACCATTCCCATTCCACCCCAGACACACTGACCATTCACATTCTGCTCTAGACACACTCACCATTCGCACTCGGCCCCAGACACACTGACAATTCCCACTCCACTCCAAGCACACCAACCATTCCCACTCTTCTCCAGACACAATGGCCATTCCCAATCCACTCCAGACACAGTGACCATTCCCAATCCACTCCAGGCACAGTGACCATTCCCAGTCCACACCAGGCAGACTGACCATTCCCACTCTGCTCCAGTCACACTGACCATTCCCAGTCCGCTCCACACACACTGACCATTCTCACTCCGCTCCGGCACACTGACCATTCTAACTCTGTTCCAGACACACTGATCATTCCCACTCCACCACAGACTCACTCACCATTCACACTCTGCTCCAGGCACACTGACCATTCCCACTCTGCTTCAGTCACACTGACCATTCCCACTCTGCACAAGATGCACTGACCATTCCCACTCCACTCCAGGCACAGTGACCATTCCCACTCTGCTCAAGATGCACTGACCATTCCCACTCCACTCCAGGCACAGTGACCATTCCCACTCTGCTCCAGGCACACTGACCATTCCCGCTCTGCTCCAGGCACACTGACCATTCCCACTCTGCACAAGATGCACTGACCATTCCCACTCCACTCCAGACACACTGACCATTCCCGCTCCGCTCCAGGCACACTGACCATTCCCACTCTGCACAAGATGCACTGACCATTCCCACTCCACTCCAGACACACTGACCATTCCCGCTCCGCTCCAGGCACACTGACCATTCCCACTCTGCACAAGATGCACTGACCATTCCCACTCCACTCCAGACACACTGACCATTCCCACTCCACTCCAGACACACTGACCATTCCCACTCTGGTCCAGACACACTGACCATTCCCACTCTGCTCCAGGCACACTAACCATTCCCACTCTGCTCCGGGCACACTGACCATTCCCGCTCCGCTCCGGGCACACTGACCATTCCCACTCTGCTCCAGGCACACTAACCATTCCCACTCTGCTCCAGGCAGACTGGCCATCCTGCTGCGCTCTGCTCTGCGTCTCTACATAACATCTGCACCTCCTGGGGTTGGATGAAACTAACAATTCCTTCCAATGATGCATAGAGGACCATCAGCTTTGTCACTCAGACATGGAGTTGCACAACATGCGGTGAATTCAAAACATAGCAGCAAGATATTCTGAGGAAAATACTGACCCACGAGGAAGGAAAGTAAATTCAGCACAGCACTGTGTAGCTAGCTGGAGAACAATGGTCATAAAAGCTCAGGCAGAACCTTCCCTCACGTTCCCAGATGGGGGGGTGTAGTGTGACATTAGAAAATCTTATAAAGAGAAAGCAATTTTGATCAAAAGGTTACAAAGAAATCCTTCACCCCCACGCTCTTTATTACAAGACAATTTTAAAGTTCAAGGTGCTTGAGGACTCTTCAGCTCAGAGTTGAAATTTGGCTTCCGCCAAAAGCTATTTGAATCAACCATTTTAAACTTAGAAATAAACTGAGCTTTTTTGCTCATAGCTAATTATCAAGTTTAATATCATTTTCTTACGGAGCACTGCATTATCTATCTCAGTTCCATCGGTTATTTATCGTCAGTGCAAAGAGTCATGATTCTTGGGAAGCTGGAGGCTGAAGATTATATCCTTGGTGCACAACCATTAGGAATCAATTAAATGTGATTTTTGACTCTCATTTGTCTCCTAGCTGTTTACTAATACAAACGCATGACAAATTAGATTGAAAACAAGAAGAAAAATATCACTATTAGATGAATCGGTTTTTAAAGAGTCAACACTAACACTTGCATTAACAAAGGACTCTTCTGCAGAATTCACAGTGGTTGTGAAATAAGACTATAAGGTCAGAAGAAATAGGAACAGGCCATTCAGCCCCTCAATCCTGCTCAGTGATTCAATAGGATCATGAATGATTTGACATTCTTCATGTCCAATTTTACCCTTTCCCTCTAACCTTTGCATCCTCAACTATCTCAGCTTTAAATGTACACAAAAATTCTGCCCCCACAGCTCTCTGTGGCAATATTAACTTTTTCTTGGTCCTTAGGTGCTGCCAAACAAGCATGTTTCTCTAGCATTGTCAGGCTTTACTTCAGATCTCCAGCACTTTGCTTTTTTTAAAAACAAATTAGTCATGGCTTTTGGACTACATTGACTGTAATAGGGTCAGCCAGGTGGACCTTATAGAATGTGAGTTCCCTGATTGGGGCTGTTAGTCTGGTCCAGTAGGGGAGCCCTGGCTGACAGATATAAACAGGAGTGTCAGAAGTTCTGCTTACCCTGAGAGCTGTCCCTGAGGGAGCTGGATCACTGTCGAGGACTTTCTGTGGGTAAATAAAGTGCGACTTAGAAATGGGATAACAGCCTCTGTGGAGTTATTTCATGGATGTCACTGGCTGGCCAACATTTATTGCCCATCCTAAAGGCAGACATAACATATAGAGAGACTTACAGTGGCTCAATGGTTGGCACTGCTGCCTCACAATGCCAGGGACCTGGGTTTGATTCCACCCTCCAGCTACTGTCTGTGTGGAGTTTGCACATTCTCCCCATGTCTGCGTGGGTTTCCTCTGGGTGCTCTGGTTTCCTCCCACAGTCCAAAGATGTGTAGGCTAGATGATTGGCCATGCTAAATTACCCAAAATGTCCAAAAATGCCCAGGCTCGGTGGATTAGCCCTGGGAAATGCAAGGGAGTGGGGTCTGGGTGAGATACTCTTCAGAGGGCCAATGTTGGCTCAATGGGCAAACAATCTGCTTCCACACTGGAGGGATTCTATGACAATTGACTTTCCTCTTCACAAGGCATTAGTGAACCAGAAGAGGGTTTTTTAAAGGAGAAAGTGAGGACTGTAGATGTTGGAGATCAGAGTCAAAAAGTGTTACTGCCCTACCTTCCTTCCCACCTGTACGCTCCACTCTCCACTCCAACCTATCACCATCACCTCCTATCTTCATCTACCTATTGCATTCCCATCTACCTTCACCCCAGCCCCACCCCACTCCCATTTATCTCTCAGCCCCCTTGGGTCTCACCCACATGCCTAATTGGGTTTTGTTTTTAAGTGTAATGGACAGCACTTGCCGGCTTTTCAACTCCAGATCATTTTTTAATTGAATTCAAATTTCACCATCTGCCACAATAGGGTTTAAACCCATGTTCCGAGAACAATAGCCTGGGGTTTTGGATGACCAGTCTGCTGTTATGAGCACTTTTCCACTGTCTCCTTAACGATGCTCCAATGACCTTTAGGGTCTATATTCCCCTGAAGTAATTATCGGCTCCTGGACTTTCATGTACAATCTCCATAATTGGAACAAATCACTCTCACACACTTGAGCAATAAATTCTGTGAGATAGGAATGTGTATGAGGGGATTAAGGACAAACTGAAGAGCAACTCTCATCTCCTTTGTCCTTTCTGTGCCCCATGAATAAATATGAAGAACACACTCAACTCTTGTACACATCACCTTTAGGGGGGAAACAGAATGCCTTTCAAAAGCTACATGACTCCCCAGATGATTTTGATTGTGTCAAAAAAATCCCTTAAAGCTTTATCAGCTGCAGATGGCCACAGATTGAATGGAAATACATTTCATTTCTCACATATTAAAATGCAATTTATTTTTGTTTCAAATTATTTATGTTCCTGTGCTGGTCATATTAAGGTCTTTCAATCAGAAGATAATCACACTGTCTGCCAGGGATGCAGGACTGATGCTGGGTTTTAAAAAGAAACTTAATCAGGACTACCCTTTGTCATTTTTTGTCTATGATAGCTGTAAGGAAGAATAGATGACTCCAGGACTCCAATGCTTCAGAGAAAATTAAATGTTTCTGATGGTGTGCTCCTATTTAAATGACAGCTTTCTGGAAGAAATACATAAGTGGTTACCTTTGAAACACGAGATGCAGACTTCAGTCAAAAATAATCAGACCAGCAATATTAACCCATTGTTAATCAATGCTGATAAAAAATTAACATTGAGTAAACAACCATCACGTTGAGGACTGGAAAACTAGTGCAAATGGAGGTAAACTGTAATGTTTCCTTCTTCAAATACACATGAACACTCAATCTGCTTTCACAGAATCCCTACGGTGTGGAAGCAGGCCATTTGGCCCATTGTGTTTATACTAACCCTGCAAAGAACATCTCACTCAGACCCACTCCATCAAGCTCTCTGTGTTCCCTCTTCACTCTTTGGTTTCAGGTGATAGGGTGTAACCAGTAGAGTTGATCAGGGCATGTGTGGATGTGATTTATTTGGACTTTCAGGAGGCTTTCAACAAAGTCCCAAATATGAGATTAGCATGTAAAATTAAAGCACATGGGATTGGGGATAGTGGATTGAGATGGATAGAAAATTGGTGGATGGACTGGAAACAAAGAGTAGGAATAAATGGGTGTTTTTTCTGAATGGCTGACAGTGATTAGTGCAGTTCCACAGGGATTAATACTGGGGTCCCAGCTATTCACAACATTGGTTAATGATATAGATGAGGCAACTAAATGTAATATTTTAAAATTTGCAGATGATACAAAGCTGGGTGGGAGGGTGAGCTGTGAGGAAGATGTAGAGATGTTGCAGTGTGATTTGAACAGACTGAGTCAGTGGGCAAATACATGGCAGATGCAGTAAAATATGAGATCATCCTCCTATTGGAATGGCTGTAAATTGATGAAGGGAATATTCAATAGGACTTGAGTCTCTGATGCACCACTCACTGAAAGTAAGCATGCCGGTGTAGCAGGCAGTAAAGAAGGCAAACCGTATGTTGGCCTTCATTGTGAGAGGATTTGAGTACAGGTACAGGGGTGTCTTGCTGCAATTAGGGCATTTGGTGAAGACACACATGGAATATTGTGTGTAGTTTTGGTCTCCTTATCTGAGGAAGGATGCTCTTGCTCTTGAGGGACTTCAGCAAAGGTCTACAAGAGTAATTCCTGGGAAGGCAGGGCTGACATATGAGGAGAGAATTACCTGGTTACAATAGTATTTACAGAAGTTTAGATTAATGGAAGGGGATCTCATAGAAATGTATAAAGTTCTAACAGGATTAGACAGGTTAGATACAGGGAGGATGTTCCCTGTGGGAGATTTCCAGAGCTACAGGTCACAGTTTAAAGTTAAGGGATAATCTTTTTACGACTAAGATGATGAGAAATCTCTTCACCCATAAAGTGGTGAGCCTGTGAAATTCATTACCAAAGAAAATAGTTGAGGCCAAAACATTATGTGTTTTCAAGAAGGGGGTGGATGTAGCTCTTGTGGCTAAAGGATAACGGGGGGTGGGGGTTGGTGCGGGGGTGGAGGAGGGTGAGATTAGGGTATTAGGCTCGATGATCAGTCATGATCATATTGAATGGAGGAACAGCCTTGAGGGATCACATGGTCTACTCCTGCTCCTATCTCCAATGTTTCTATGTTTCTAATTTAAGGCAGAAATGAAAAGGCATCACTTCTCTCAGAGGGTAGTGAGTCTGTGGAATTCTTCACCACAGACAATTGTCAAGGCTGGGTCTTTAAGATTATTCGAGGCTGGGACAGACAGAATTTAATCACGAAGGGGATCAAAGTGGAAAGATATGGGGGAAAGGCAGGAAAGTCAGGTCAAGGATTATCATGTCAGCCATGATGTCAGCGAATGGTCGACCAGACACAATGGGCTGAATGATCTACTCCTGCTCCTACATTCTATGGTCTTATGACCTTACTCACCTCAGAAACAGAAGCCGACAATGTAGGCTGACACTGTGCTGGTGCTGAGGAAATGTTGCACTGTCTGTGGGTGTTACCGATCAGCTGAACTGTTTAGATTTAGATTTAGATTACTTACAGTGTGGAAACAGGCCCTTCAGCCCAACAAGTCCACACTGACCTGCCAAAGCGCAACCCACCCATTCCCCTACACCTAACACTATGGGCAATTTAGCATGGCCAATTCACTTAACCTGCACATCTTTGGACTGTGGGAATTGAGTCGTTAATCCTGGCACTTTGTGTGTGGAACCTCTTTGAAGAGGAAGGAGTTCACCTGATTTACATGGAGATGGTGAGGTCAGAGTGAAGTCAGAGTGAATGAAGAGTGGGGCTGGAAAGGAGACAGCAAGTCAGGCAGCATCGGAGGAGCAGGTGAGTCGATGTTTTGGGTCAGGACCCTTCATCAGGTTGGTCGACTCTCCTGCGCCTCCGATGCTGCTTGACCTGCTGTGCCTTGCCAGCTCCTGATTAACATTCCTGAATGTCAGCAAAAACAAACATTGGTTTGTGGGTTATCAGTGTGGGAATAATTGTGTTCACCTCCATAACAACAGACTGCATTTTGAAACCTATTCCCCAGCAGGGCGGTGGCTCACCACATAAAGATGTTTGTAATTAGATCAGGAAAGTTATTTCTTTTTTTCCTTAAGGGTTGCCCACTTCAGAGAGAGCTGAGGAATTGCTGGCAGAGCATAGGAGGTTGAGTGGTGACCTTACAGAGGTTTATAAAATCACGTGGGGTGTTGATAGAGTTTATGGTAGGTGTCTTTTCCCTAGGCTGGGGGATTCCAAGACCAGGTGCATATTTTTAAGGTGAGAGGAGAGAGATTTAAGAAAGACATGAGGGGAAATTTTTTTTTACACAGAGTGTGGTTGATGTGTGGAATGGATTTCCTCAGGAAGTAATTGACGTAGACACAATGACGACATTTAAAAAGCACTGACATAAGTACAAGAATAGGAAATGTTGGAGGGTTAGGGGCCAGGAGCAGGCAGGTGGAACTAGTTTAGTTTGGGATTATGTTCAGCATGGACTGGTTGGACCAAAGGGTCTGTTTCTGTGCTGTATGACTCTATGACTCTATAAGGTAGTGAATCTGTGGAATTCTTGACATCCGAGGACTATGGTGGCGGGGTGATTAAGTATATTCAAGGCTGAGAAAGACAGTAAGGAAAAGAGTTATAGGGAAAAGACAGGAGAGTGGAGTTAAGGATGATCAGATCAGCCATGATCTCATTGAACAGTGGTGAAGATTCAATGGGCTGAATGGCCTACTTCTGTACCTACATCTCATGTCTTAAATTGGCTGTTAACCAAGAAATTCAAGAGTGAGCAACTGGATAGGAATGGGAAGCAGACAGTGGATAGCACATCGAAGGCAGGACACTAGGGAATGGCATTCATGAACACATGGACAGTACATCACATTTCATTCTTGCCGCATTAGAAATGGCCACAGTAAAACACTCTGCGGATGGAATATCATAATCAAAACATTTAATTTTCAGTCTTACATGGAATTAGAGGTGTGCCAAGCATTCGTGTGCTCGAAAAATAAGTATATTTAATTAAAAAATAGACCCCAGGCAAATACCTGGTGCAGCAATAAACGACAAACATATTTTATATGTCCTTTTCTAACTAATTCAGAGAAACGTCTTTCAGACTAAATGCTCTTGATCCTCCAAGGACAAGTTTTAGCAAATTTGTTTCGAGATATTTAATTAAAAGAAAGGCAACTTCTATTTGTATTGGTTAAAAGTGGTATTTAAACACACTCTAGATTGGCAGGTTGGAAGACTGCATGAAAACAACAAATGCTGGAGATAACCAGTGGGTCAGACTGTCTCCATTGATGCTGCCTAACCCACTGTAATCTCCAGTATTTGTTGCTTCCAGGACAGATTCCAGCCTCTGCAGTAATTTGCTCCTACATAGAGCACTACGTGACCAAGCTACCACTCTGACTAATCCAGGTCACAAACCCACATGAGGCACAAGGTACAGAGGCGCAGACCAGAGCCTGAAAATTGATGCTATTTATGATGGAGAACTGCAAAGCCAGTAATTTTTAATTTAGGTTTAAGAACGTTTTCCCTTTGTGCCACTGTAAAAGCTCATCTGAGATGGCACGGTGGCTCAGTGGTTAGCACTACTGCCTCACAGTGCCAGAGACCTGGGTTTGATTCCAGCCTCAGGTGACAGTCTGTGTAGAGTGTGTACATTCTCCCTGTGTCTGAGTGGGTTTCCTCCAGATGCTCTGGTTTCCTCCCACAATCCAAAGACGTGCAGGCCAGGTGAATTGGCCATGCTAAATTGCCCATAGTGTTCAGGGATGTGTAGGTTAGGGGAAAGCAGTCTGGGTGGGTTATTCTTCAGATGGTCGGTGTAGACATGTTGGGCTGAAGGGCCAGTTTCCAGTCTGTAGGGATTCTATAATTGCCATAACCAATATGAACCAAAACAAAAGGTAACATGACTGAGTTCTTTGAAACAAACACAGAGAATGCTTGAGAAACTCAGCAGGTCTGGTAGCCTCAATGCATGTAAATATAGTCTTGTATGTGTAAGAGCTACCTTTGGTTCATTGGGATGGAGTCAAACTCCAATATTCGTTTGTTTCCTGATGTGCTATTATGCAGAACCCAACGGTGTTTGTGATTGTGTGTATATAAAGATACTTTTTATGACTAAAATATATTTTTGAAATGGGAAAACACCACGGAGAGAGAAACAGAGTTAATGTTTCGAGTCCAGTGTGATTTTTCTTCAGAACAGTTCTTTGAGATCACAACTCCATGAGTTCAAAACTTTAACTACACTTCAGGACAAGCATTAAAAGTTCCCATTAAAAACTAGGTTCAAAGTTATGTTTTTTGAAATTTGTTTTGGTAATGAGGGTGTTACCATTCTGGGAGGGGACGGTTTAGTGGTACTATCAATAGGCTATTAAGCCAGAAACTCAGATAATGTCCTGGGAACCTGGGTTCGAATCCTGTCATGGGAGATGGTGGAATTTCAATTCAAAAGAAATTTAGAATTAGGAGTTTAATGATGGCACTGAATCTATTTTTGGGGGGATATCCTGACTGATTTGCTAATTCCCTTTAAGGAAGGAAACTGCCATCCTTACTTAGACTATTACAACTTCCCCAATCTGACTCCAGGCCCATAGCAATGCAATTGCCTGTTAACTGCCTTCTGGGCAATAAAAGTTGGCCTAGCCAGGGATACCCACATCCTATAATGAATGAAAAGAACATTCCTGAGATGCCCTTGAGATGTTGGTGGGAAGCTGCCTTCTTGAACAACTCTAGTTCTTCAGGTGCGGGGACACTCATGATATTACTTGAAAGGGAATTCCAAGATTTGGATCCAGTGACGCTGAAAGAACGGCGATATAGTTCGAAGTCAGGATGTTGTGTGACTTGGAAGGGATGTTGGAGCTGGTGGTGTTCTCAAGAACTTGCTGTCCTGACCTTTCTAGTTGATGGTGTGATTTTACCATCAACAAGGTGCTTTACCTGATGTGGTAATGTTATCCTCATAATGTAAAAACATGGGAGCAGATATCGTGGTGATGGGGAATCCCACCGTTATTTATTACAACTATCAATTACACACAAGCATTACATTTTTCAGGTACATAAGTGACTGGGCTATCATTAAACTACTATACTTCAATAGAGGGGCATACTTCTCGTAAAAGAGAGAGTAGATGAGAAACTTCAGTTATGATGATAGATTGAAGACATAATGACTGATCTCCTTGGAGAGAAGAATGTTGAGAGGTGATTTGAAAAAATCTTTTCAAAATCATGAGCAGGCTGAATAGAATAGACAGGGAGAACCTGCTCCCATATGTAAAAGTAACAGAAACAAAAATGCATAGATTTAAAGTAATTTGCAAATGTATTAAATGTAAGGTGCTATAAAAATATTTCATTCAGTTAGGAGCCCAGTATATGGAATCTCTGAAGAGTGATGTTCTGGGACCTCTGCTGTTTGTGATATATATATATATATATATGTGTGTGTGTATATGTGTGTATGTATAAAATGATTTGAATGAGAATGAAAATGTAGATGAATGAGTTAATCAGTTTGCAGATGAGACAAAGATCAGTGAAGTTGTGGATAGGTTAAAGGTTGCAAATATGGATGGAGAAATGGCAGATGAAGTTTAATCCAGGTAAGTGGGAGGTGGGAAATTAAATGTTAAGGAAAAGTATACAGTTAACGGCAGGACCCTAAACAACATTAATATACAAAGGGATTTCGGAGTTCAAGTCCATACCTCCCTGAAAGTGGCCACGCAAGTTGATAGGCTGGTAAAGAAGGCTTGTCTTTATTGGTTGGGGAATTGAGTACAAGGGTCAGGATGTCATTTTGCAGCTTTATAAGACGTTGGTTAGGCTACACTCAGAGTATTGTGTTCAATTCTAGTCACCATATTACAAGAAGGATGTGGAGGCTTTGGAGAGGGTGCAGAAGATGTTTACCAGGAGGCTGCCTGGATTAGAGAATATGAGCTAAAAGGTGAGGTGAGAAAAACATGGATTGTTTTCTCTGGAACAGTGGAGGCTGAGGGGAGACTGGATAGAAGTTTATGAAATTATGAGATGCATAGACAGGGTTCACAGTCAGAATCTTTTTCCCAGAGTTGAAATGTCTAAAACTAGGATGGCATGCATTTAAGGTGAGAGGGGGGAAAGTTCAAAGGAGATGTGAGGGGCAAGTTTTTTACACAGAGAGTCTGGAACGTGCTGCCAGGGGTGGTGGGGGAGGCAGATATGATAGGGCCATTTAAGAAACTTTTAGATTAGCATATGAATATGCAAGATATGGACAGATATGGACCAAAGACAGGCACTAGGGATTAGTTTCATTGATTGAGGCAAGTTCAATTGAGACATACACTGGGAAACACATAACACAGCCATTGAGAGATTACAACACTGGAAGGTGCTGCCGAATGTGCGAATTCTTCGTCAGAAACAGGGTCGAATATTCGGGTGCTATGATGTGGAGTTTTGAACATTGCCATTGATCCACAGCTGTCAATGATACTCAATCCATTGTACACCCCATGGTAAGTCTGAAAAGGGAGGCGAATTAACAAAATGAAAGGACAGCAAATAATGTGGGTATGGGGGGTAATTATTCGTGAAAAAAACCGACACAAAGTCTTAGTTTGTCTTACGCCCTTATTGTCACACTCTGAAGATGCTGCCCAATCTGATCAGCTGACGAATCCATTAACAACAGCAGTGGACAGCCCCAAGTCCACAAAGGATGGATCAGGGAGGATCAGGGTGTTTCAGCACTTTCAGGAGGGAGGGTTGTGTGTGGGGTTGGGGTGCCGATCTCATACAGTGGCTGAGTAGGGTAGAAGGTGGATCGCAATCATTTTGGCAAATGCTACCCTTCTCATAGTATCCCACTCCTATTCCTTCCTGCCATTAAAACAACAGGGCTGTCCTTCCCTGCCCATGTACCCACTCCAACTCTACTGTAGAATAGACAGTGTCATATTGGGATCAACAAGCTTTATTGACCATTGATTATTTACTATATTTATGATTATTGTTGTGTTTTCTTTTTAGTACACCTTGGAGTACTGTGTTTATTTGTCTTTCCTGGCTCTGATTTTCCTCAGGCAGAGTTCCAGCTCCTTTCTCTTAAGGATGTAGCCAGCAGCACTGATACACTGGCCAAGCCTTGAGGATACAGGACTGAACAGTACTCCCTGCTGGAATTGTTCTTCAAGCAGTGGGCTGATTCTTGCATTCCTTCTACGTTTACCCGATTTCTTCTGAATTCTCTCTGACCTCTTCTTGTTCAGAATCTCCTCCCTTTCAGGAGGCAGCTCATTCCATGCACGTACCAACCTCTGCGTGAAAAGGTTGCTCTTTGTGTCCTTTTATACCCTTTTATATCTTTCCCCTCTCACCTTAAAAGTATGCTGTCTAATTTTGGACTTCCCAACCCCAGGGAAAAGACCTTATCTATATATCCTATCCATGCACAAATTTGTTCCTCTGAGACAGGTAAGAAGGGGTAAGATTAAGGAACTCTGGATGATGAGAACAGAAGAAGTTCTCGTCAAAAGGAAGAAGGCAGCTTATGTAAGGTGGAGGAAGCAAGGAACTGCACAGCTTTAGAGGATTCCAGGCTTGCGAGAAAGGAGCTCAGAGATAGAGTGAGGAGAGCCAGGAGGGGGGGCACGAAAAAGGCTTGGCAAGACGGATTAGGGAGAACCCGCAGAATGGTGTGTTGTATCCCTGGTGCTAGGATCAAGGATGTCTCCGAGAGGGTGCAGAATGTTCTCACGGGGGAGAGGGGCCAGCAGGAGGTCATTGTCCACATTGGAACCAACGACATTGGAGGGGAAAAGATTGAGATTCTGAAGGGAGATTACAGAGAGTTGGGCAGAAATTTAAAAAGGAGGTCCTCAAGGGTAGTAATATCTGGATTACTCCCAGTGCTAAGAGCGAGTGAGGGCAGGAGTAGGAGGATAGAGCAGATGAATGCATGGCTGAGGAGCTGATGTATGGGTGAAGGATTCACATTTTTGGATCTTTGGAATCTCTTTTGGGGTAGAAGTGACCTGTACAAGAAGGATGGATTGCACCTAAATAGGAAGGGGAGTAATATACTGGCAGGGAAATTTGCTGGAACTGCTTGGGAGGATTTAAACTAGTAAGGTGGGGGGTGGGGGATGTTGGGACCCAGGGTGATAGTGAGGAAAGAGATCGATCTGAGACAGGTACAGCTGAGAACAGAAGTGAGTCAAACAGTCAGGGCAGGCAGGGACAAGGTAGGGCAAATAAATTAAACTGTATTTATTTCAATGCAAGGGGCCTAACAGGGAAGGTTAGGAACATGAGACTGGGATATCGTAGCAATTACAGAAACATGGCTCAGGGATGGGCAGGACTGGCAGCTTAATGTTCCAGGATACAAATGCAACAGGAAGGATGGAAAGGGAGGCAAGAGAGGAGGGGGAGTGGCATTTTTGATAAGGGACAGCATTACAGCTGTGCTAAGGGAGGATATTCCTGGAAATACATTCAGGGAAGTTATTTGGGTGGAACTGAGAAATAAGAAAGGGATGATCACCTTATTGGGATTGTATTATAGACCCCCTAATAGTCAGAGGGAAATTGAGAAACAAACTTGTAAGGAGATCTCAGCTATCTGTAAGAATAATAGGATAGTTATGGTAGGGGATTTTAACTTTCCAAACATCGACTGGGACTGCCATAGTGTTAAAGGTTTAGATGGAGAGGAATTTCTTAAGTGTGTACAAGACAATTTTCTGATTCAGTATGTGGATGTACCTACTAGGGAAGGTACAAAACTTGACCTACTCTTGGGAAATAACGCAGGGCAAGTGACTGAGGTGTCAGTGGGGGAGCACTTTGGGGCCAACAACCATAATTCTGTTCGTTTTAAAATCGTGATGGAAAAGGATAGATCACATCTAAAAGTTGAAATTCTAAATTGGAGAAAGGCCAATTTTGACAGTACTAGACAAGAACTTTCAAAAGCTAAATGAAGGCAAATGTTCATAGGTAAAGGGATGGCTGGAAAATAGGAAGCCTTCAGAAATGAGATAGCAAGAATCCAGAGAAAGTGTATTCCTGTCAGGGTGAAAGGGAAGGCTGGTAGGTATAGGGAATGCTGGATGACTAAAGAAATTGAGGGTTTGGTTAAGAAAAAGAAGGAAGCATATGTCAGGTATAGACAGGATAGATCGAGTGAATCCTCAGAAGAGTATAAAGGAAGTAGGAGAATACTTAAGAGGGAAATCAGGACGGCAAAATGGGGACATGAGATAGCTTTGGCAAATAGAATTAAGGAGAATCCAATGGGTTTTTACAAATATATTAAGGACAAAAGAGTAACTAGGGAGAGAATAGGGCCCCTCAAAGATCAGAGCTGAAAAATGTGTTGCTGGAGGGGCGCAGCTGGAGAAATCTGCGTTCATCCCTTGTGGTTGGAGGGTCCCTAGGCGGAAGATGAGGCGCTCTTCCTCCAACAGCCGTGTTGCCATGGTTTGGCGATGGAGGAGGCCAAGGACCTGCATGTCCTTGGCGGAATGGGAGGGGGAGTTAAAGTGTTCAGCCACGGGGCGATGGGGTTGGTTGGTGTGGGTGTCCCAGAGGTGTTCTCTGAAACATTCCGCAAATAGGCGGCCTGTCTCCCCAATGTAGAGAGGTCCACATCGGGTGCAGTGGAGTAAATGATGTGTGTGGAAATGCAGGTGAATTTGTGACGGATATGGAAGGATTCTTTGGGATCTTGGAGGGAAGTGGGGGGTGGGGGTGGATGTGGGCGCAGGTTTTACATTTCTTGCGGTTGCAGGGGAAGGTGCCGGTGTGGAGGTTGGGTTGGTGGGGGGTGTGGACCTGACAAGGGAGTCGCGGAGGGAGTGGTCTTTCTGGAATGCTGATAGGGGAGGGGAGAGAAATATATCCAGAACAAAGATCAGCAAGGCGGCCTTTGTGTGGAGCCACAGAAAATGGGGGAGATACTAAATGAATATTTTGCATCAGTATTTACTGTAGAAAAGGATATGGAAGATATAGACTGTAGGGAAATAGATGGTGACATCTTGCAAAATGTCCATATTACAGAGGAGGAAGTGCTGGATGTCTTGAAATGGTTAAAGGTGGATAAATCCCCATGACCTGATTAGTTGTACCAGAGAACTCTGTGGGAAGCTAGAGAAGTGATTGCTGGGCCTCTTGCTGAGATACTTGTATCATCAAAAGTCACAGGTGAGGTGCCGGAAGACTGGAGGTTGGCTAACGTGGTGCCACTGTTTAAGAAGGGCAGTAAAGACAAGCCAGGGAACTATAGACTGGTGAGCCTGACCTCGGTGGTGGGCAAGTTGTTGGAGGGAATCCTGAGGGACAGGATGTACATGTATTTGGAAAGGCAAGGACTGATTCGGGATAGCCAACATGGCTTTGTGCGTGGGAAATCATGTCTCAAAAACTTGATTGAGCTTTTTGAAGAAGTAACAAAGAAGATTGAAAAGAGGGCAGAGTAGTAGATGTGATCTATATGGACTTCAGTAAGGCGTTCGACAAGGTTCCCCATGGGAGTCTGACTAACAAGGTTAGATCTCATGGAATACAGGGAGAACTAGCCATTTGGATACAGAACTGGCTCAAAGGTAGAAGAAAGAGGGTGGTGGTGGAGGGTTGGTTTTCAGACTGGAGGCCTGTGACCAGTAGAGTGCCACAAGGATCGGTGCTGGGCCCTCTACTTTTTGTCATTTACATAAATGATTTGGATGTGAGCAAAGGAGGTACAGTTAGTACGTTTGCAGATGACACCAAAATTGGAGGTGTCGTGGACAGCAAAGAGGGTTACCTCAGATTACAACAGGATCTTGACCAGATGGGCCAATGGGCTGAGAAGTTGCAGATGGAGTTTAATTCAGATAAATGCGAGATGCTGCATTTTGGGAAAGCAAATCTTAGCAGGACTTATATACTTAATGGTAAGGTCCTCAGGAGTGTTGCTGAATAAAGAGACCTTGGAATGCAGGTTCATAGCTTCTTGAATGTGGAGTCGCAGGTAGATAGGATAATGAAGAAGGTGTTTGGTATGCGTTCCTTTATTGGTCAGAGTATTGAGTACAGGAGTTGGGAGGTCATGTTGCTGCTGTACAGGACATTGGTTAGGCCACTGTTGGAATATTGCATGCAATTCTGGTCTCCTTCCCATTGGAAAGATGTTGTGAAACTTGAAAGGGTTCAGAAAAGATTTACAAGAATGTTGCCGAGGTTGGTGGGTCTGAGCTGCAGGGAGAGGCTGAACAGGCTGGGGCTGTTTTCCCTGGAGCGTCGGAGGCTGAGGTGTGACCTTATAGAGGTTTACAAAGTTATGAGGGGCTTGGATAGGATAAATAGACAAAGTCTTTTCCCTGGGGTCGGGGAGTTCAGAACTAGAGGGCATAGGTTTAGGGTGAGAGGGGAAAGATATAAAAGAGACCTAAGGGACAACTTTTTCACGCAGAGGGTAGTACGTTTATGGAATGAGCTGCCAGAAGATGTGGTGGAGGCTGGTACAATTGCAACATTTAAGAGGCATTTGGTTGGGTATATGAATAGGAAAGGTTTGGAGGGATATGGGCCGGGTGCTTGGCAGGTGGAACTAGATTGGATTGGGATATCTGGTCAGCATGGACGGGTTGGACCGAAGGGTCTGTTTCCATGCTGTACATCACGGAAACATGGATAGATGAGGGACAGGAATGGCTGTTGGAGGTTCCTGGTTACAGATGTTTCAGTAAGATTAGGGAGGGTGGTAAAAAAGGAGGGGGGGTGGCATTGCTAATTAGAAATGGTATAACGGCTGCAGAAAGGAAGTTTGAGGGAGATCTGCCTCTGGAGGTAGTATGGGCTGAAGTCAGAAATAGGAAAGGTGCAGTCACCTTGTTGGGTGTTTATTATAGGCCCCCCAATAGCAGCAAAGATGTGGAGAAACAGATTGGGAAACAGATTTTGGAAAGGTGCAGAAGCCACAGGGTCGTAGTCATGGGCGACTTCAACTTCCCAAATATTGATTGGAAGCTCTTTAGATCAAGTAGATTGGATGGGGCGGTGTTTGTGCAGTGTGTCCAGGAAGCTTTTCTAACGCAGTATGTAGATTGTCCAACCAGAGGGGAGGCCATATTGGATTTGGTACTCGGTAACGAACCGGGACAAGTGGTGGGCTTGTTAGTGGGTGAACATTTTGGTGATGGCGACCACAATTCTGTCACTTTCACCTTGGTTATGGAGAGGGATAGGTGCACACAACAAGGAAGTTTTTACAATTGGGGGAAGGGAAATTACGATGCTGTAAGACAGGATTTGAGGAGCATACGTTGGGAGCATAGGCTGTCAGGGAAGGATGTGGTGGAAATGTGGGACTTTTTCAAGGAGCAGATACGACGTGTCCTTGATATGTATGTACCGATCAGGCAGGAAAGAAATGGTCGTGTGAGGGAGCCTTGGTTGACGAGGGAGGTTGAATGTCTAGTAAAGAGGAAGAAGGAGGCTTACATAAGGTTGAGGAAACAAGGTTCAGACAGAGCAGTGGAGGGATACAGGATAGCCAGAAGGGACCTGAAGAAAGGGATTAGGAGAGCTAAGAGAGGGCATGAAAAATCCCTGGCGGATAGGATCAAGGATAACCCCAAGGCATTCTATGCGTATGTGAGAAACCTGAGAATGACGAGAACGAGGGTAGGTCCGATCAAGGACAGTGGTGGGAGACTGTGTATTGAGTCGGAAGAGATAGGAGAGGTCTTGAACAAGTACTTCTCTTCAGTATTTACGAATGAGAGGGACTGTATTGTTGAAGAGGAGAGTGTGAAACGGACTGATAAGCTAGAAGAGATATCTGTTAGGAAGGAAGATGTGTTGGACATTTTGAACAACTTGAGGATAGACAAGTCCCCCGGGCCTGACGGGATATATCCTAGGATTATGTGGGAAGCAAGAGAGGAAATTGCAGTACCGTTGGCAATGATCTTCTCGTCTTCACTGGCAACGGGGGTGGTACCAGGGGACTGGAGAGTAGCGAATGTTGTGCCCCTGTTCAAAAAAGGGAATAGGGATAACCCCGGGAATTACAGGCCAGTTAGTCTTACTTCTGTGGTAGGCAAAGTAATGGAAAGGGTACTGAGGGATAGGATTTACGAGTATCTGGAACGGCACTGCTTGATTAGGGACAGCCAGCACGGATTTGTGAAGGGTAGGTCTTGCCTTACAAGTCTTATTGAATTCTTCGAGGAGGTGACCAAGCATGTGGATGAGGGTAGAGCAGTGGATGTAGTGTACATGGATTTTAGTAAGGCATTTGATAAGGTTCCCCATGGTAGGCTTATGCGGAAAGTCAGGAGGCATGGGATAGAGGGAAATTTGGCCAATTGGATAGAAAACTGGCTAACCGGTCGAAGTCAGAGAGTGGTGGTAGATGGTAAATATTCAGCATGGAGTCCAGTTACAAGTGGAGTTCCGCAGGGATCAGTTCTGGGTCCTCTGCTGTTTGTAATTTTTATTAATGACTTAGATGAGGGAGTCGAAGGGTGGGTCAGTAAATTTGCAGATGATACAAAGATAGGTGGAGTTGTGGACAGTGAGGAGGGCTGTTGTCGGCTGCAGAGGGACTTAGATATGATGCAGAGCTGGGCTGAGGAGTGGCAGATGGAGTTCAACCCTGCCAAGTGTGAAGTTGTCCATTTTGGAAGAACAAATAAGAATGCGGAATACAGGGTTAATGGTAGGGTTCTTGGTCAGGTGGAGGAACAGAGGGATCTTGGGGTCTATGTACATAGATCTTTGAAGGTTGCCACTCAGGTGGATAGAGTTTGTAAGAAGGCCTATGGAGTATTATCGTTCATTAGCAGAGGGATTGAATTCAAGAGTCGTGAGGTGATGTTGCAGCTGTACAGGACTTTGGTTAGGCCACATTTGGAGTACTGTGTGCAGTTCTGGTCGCCTCACTTTAGGAAAGATGTGGAAGCTTTGGAGAGGGTGCAGAGAAGATTTACCAGGATGTTGCCTGGAATGGAGAGTAGGTCATACGAGGATAGGTTGAGAGTTCTCGGCCTTTTCTCGTTGGAACGGCGAAGGATGAGGGGTGACTTGATAGAGGTTTATAAGATGATCAGAGGAATAGATAGAGTAGACAGTCAGAAACTTTTTCCCCGGGTACAACAGAGTGTTACAAGGGGACATAAATTTAAGGTGAAGGGTGGAAGGTATAGGGGAGATGTCAGGGGTGGGTTCTTCACCCAGAGAGTGGTGGGGGCATGGAATGCGCTGCCCGTGGGAGTGGTAGAGTCAGATTCATTGGCGACCTTTAAGCGGCATTTGGATAGGTACATGGATGGGTGCTTAATCTAGGATAGAAGTTCGGCACAACATCGTGGGCCGAAGGGCCTGTTCTGTGCTGTATTGTTCTATGTTCTATGTTCTATGACTCTATAACCCAAAGGAGTCAATTTGGCACCATCGTTCTGACCAAGGGGAACCACAAAGTGAGATTCATACGACTGCCTGAAGGGGGTTCAGTCAATGTGAACAACGCAGTTCTTCATTAAAGCTTTTGTCCCAAGTAAACCGTTCCTCCAGTTATTATTCCCATATTGGAGATCCTCTCTATCCATGTACAACATTCAGAATGCTAGGTGCAGTTTCCAGCATCCCAATCGCAGGGCCTGGTCCCTGTTTTGAGCAACACGGACTCTCATTGTGTCAATACAATGTGGGCCAATCATAGACGATCAAGTCCTGACTTTCTTTTATCTCTGGTTTTGCAATGTTTGTGGCAATTGCTCCAGGGGACACTCATACGATGGATTGGCTGCTGATATTGGAGTCCTCCAGCCTTTAGAATTATAGGGATGAGGTGAGTGAGTGCAGAAGCTGGGGTGTTCATCATCCTCTCCTCCCCAAAACACACCTGCGGGAGGCATGCAATATCCAGTTCAAAATCTGAAGTGCTGTTCTTAATCAGCTCCTTCCAACAAAACAGTGTTGATTGATGGATTGTTTGAGAAAGTCATGGCAGATAGCCTCTGCATTTGATCTGAAAAAGGATGACTCTTGTTTCTCTCTTACAGATGCTGCTGGATCTGTTGGGCTTCTGCAGTAATTTCTGTTTCTGTTTGTTTCAGATCTCCAGCATCCGCAGTTCCCGGTTTAGATTCTTCCATGCTTGTTTCATGAGCTTGAAAATCCTATTGCTGGCAACAAACTGACACACGTTGACATCCAGGTTGGAACTCGAAAGGTAAGCAGATCGCTTAATCGGAGAATCCATTTCTTATTGGTGTTTAATAACTCAGATCCTGGATCCGATCCAGGTTTTGCTACCTGGAACTTGCCAATGGACACTGCTCTAGCAAAAGAAGTAGGAGTCAGAGGAGGAGAAACCTATTTACTCAAGAGAGTTGTTAGAATTTGGAATGCACTATCTGAGTGACAAGTGGAGGTAGATTCAATGCAAGCTTTCAAAAGAGAACTATTTATGTATCTAAAGTGATGAATTTAGAAGACTAATGAGATAGGACTGGAGAATGGTAGATCTTCCAGAATGTGGTGCTGACATGATGGGTTGAATGGCCTCTAGTACTGTAAATTCTATGATTCTATAAGTCTGTTGAGACGTTACCGTTGCCTATACAACCACTGCCTAAATTCACCCTAGCATCAACAAAGAAAACCTACTAACTGGAGCAGAGGCAGGCCATTTGGCCCACTCAAGCCTGCTATACTATTCAATAACACAATAGCCAATCAGATTGTGTCACTTTCCTGCCACTCCTGTATAACCCTCAACTCCCTTACAGATTTAAGTCAGTCATAAATATAATCAATAACCAAACATCCACTGGTTTCTTGGGAAGAGCATTCCATACACGTGTGATTGTAACAAGGTCAGCCAGGTGGATATCACAGAATATGAGTTCCCTCATTGGGGCTGTTAACCTGATCCAATCAGGCAGCCCTGGCTGACAGATATAAACAGGAGTGTCAAGGGTGCTGTTCACTCTGAGAGCTGGTTCTGAGAGAGCTGGATCAGAGTCAAGGACTGTTCATATGTGAATAAAGGGTGACTTTGTTAAGGGATATTGACCTCTGTGGAGTTATTTTAATAAACATAGAAAATAGGTGCGGGAGTAGGCCATTCAGCCCTTCACCACCATCCAATATAATCATGGCTGACTCAGTATCCCACTCCCCCCTTCTCCCCATATCCCTTGATCCCTTTGGCTGCAAGGATCATGTCCATAGATTAGCCTGTGCATCACTCGACACTATGGTCAATTTAGCATGGCTAATCCACTTAACCTGCATATCACTGGGCTGTGGGAGGAAACCAGAGCTCCCAGAGGAAACCGATGCAGACACGGGGAGATGTGCAAACTTCTTACAAACAGTCGCCCAAGGGTGAAATCAAACCCAGGTTACTGGCACTGTGAGGCAGCAGTGCTAACCACTGTGCCACCTGCATTGTGGATTGGATTGCAATATTCTCACCAACCATCTCAAATACAAGTCCTTATACAGTCAGTTATACCGTATTCAGCACTTCAGAAAATTAGAATGTAATCCCTGTGTATTTGCTTCTGAGCTATCCACCAAACTGCAGAAAAAATACAATGATGGATCTCTGTAATTTGATTTCCCTCATTATTGAAAATTGCATGCTCAGCACATCATCCTGCTCCCCCATCCCCACTACCAGAGAAAAACTGATTGACTGCTTTGTGTCCCTGAGGATTTATTTACCAAAGCATTTCTTATTTTAATTCCAACGCTTTCAATATTTTTGATCAAATTGGGGAAGAGAACAGCAAATAGAGCACGGGGAAGTAATACCTGGTTGCAGGAGACTTACAATGCAGTAAAAACTAATAAATGTTTGCAAAAGATAGCACTGTAGTATGTGAGGTTCAATATGACTCTGAAACAGTGCAGGTTCACACACATCCACAAGTGCCTTAATAGAAAAAGAAATTCTGATGGTGAGAATTTTTTAGAATTTTTATTTTAATTAAAGTCGATTCAACCTGTCGAATGTGGTGAAGATGGGCCATTCTAATAAATAAGATTAAATGAAGTTAATCAAGAGAGAGATGCTTGAATAGCAACACCTCAACGTTGCTCAGTATCAAATAAAATGCTCATTGTGATGGACAGCACCTCTGGAGTAACCTGTCTCGATAGAAACAGCAGAATTGAATTTCTACGTGACTTCAACAATAGCATCTCATACAAGCTATCAAAGCACTGGCTAGAAAAATGAATTTGACGTACTTTTGTTCACTGAAAGCTTCCAATTTCATTTGGACCTGGTCCTACATGATATCACTAAGCCTTGAAGTTTGAAGAGAAAATGAAGTAGAGCTTCAAACATTGAAAGAACATACTTTTTACACTTCAGTCTAGTGAATATATCTGTAGCTTTAATGAACTGGGAGCCAGGCTTTCCAAGCTATCATAAACCAGTATGTGCTTTGCAGCACTGTGCACCCACACAATTGGGAACTTTTTGATAAGCAAAGGTTTTAAGGGATTTGGGCCATTGGCATGTATATGGAATTACGCCATAGATCAGCCAGGTGGAACTGGGGACTAGCAATCCCTACAGCATAGAAGCAGGCCATTCAGCCCACCAAGTCCACACTGACTCTCCAAAGAGCATCCCAACCAGTCCTATGCTATCACTACAACCCTGCACTTCTCATTGTTAATCCACCTAGCATATCTCTTGACACTTTAGCATGGGCAATTTAGCATGGCCAATCCACCCTAACCTGCACATCTTTGGACTGTGGGAGGAAACCCATGCAGACACAAGGAGAATGTGCAATCTCCACAGACACAGTCACCTGAGTGTGGACTTGAACACATGTCCCTAGTGCTGGGAGGTAGCAGTGCTAACTGCTGTGCAGCCTACACCTGTTCCTGTGTTCCAATGTTCCTAATTAAAAATCACACAACACCAGGTTATAGTCCACCAGGTTTAATTGGAAGCACTAGCTTTTGGAGCGTTGCTCCTTCATCAGGTGGTAGTGGAGGGCTCAATCCCCCTCCACTACCACCTGATAAAGGAGCGACACTCCAATAGCTAGTGTGGTTCCAATTAAACCTGTTGGACGATAACCTGGTGTTGTGTGATTTTTAACTTTACACTCCCCAGTCCAACACCGGCATCTCCAAATAATGTTCCTAATGTTTGGCTAGTAATGAACAGAAATAAGTCCCAACGGTCATACCTCTGACTGCCTGCACAAGTGTTTCAAAGATTGAAGTTTAGCTGTGTTTCAAACTGGAAAATGGATAACCACTGAATAAAGATTCGTGCAACAACTGAGAGAGTCACAAAGGTTCTGTTTGGGGAATTTACTGGCAGAAGGCAGAAGCAACAGCAGCAAAGGAAGAGAAGGACCAATTTCAATAAACTGAGCAGGAGAGGTTTTACTACGGGAGCAGCCATTACATTTAGGAGTCCCACCACAGCCCACAGCATCCATTTCAGAGAGTACGCACACCCTCAAATAAAAGCAAAATACCAATGATACTGAAAATCTGAAATAAAACCAGAAAGTGCTGAAGAAAGTCAGAAAGTCTGGCAGCATTTGTGGAGAGAGAATCACGCTTAATGTGCCTCTTCAGAACATTCTGAGTATGACACTTCTTCACAGTGTTCTGAAGAAAGGTCACTGGACTCGAAATGCTCACTCTGCTTTTCTCTCTCCACAGATGCTGCCAGACCTGCTGATTTCCTACAGCATTTTTGGTCTTGTTCCACATCCTTCAAGTGTGCAGGGATCCATTCCAAGCTTTTCCAGGCAGTCTCCCTATTGTATAGGACCCAGCCAGCACTGGAGAGATGGAACAACAAAGGGAGGATGATGTGGACTCAGTCCACCTAACACCACGCAAAAGCTCCTGTCCATTTCATACCTTCCCTCACTGCTTTTTGGGGAACTTTCTTCGGCAAGTGGTGGATGTGGCTCGAACCATTTCATGTTGAGTCTGATCAGATATAGATGACTGAAGAGTATGGGGCATAGGCCCAAAACACAGATTGACTGCAACTAATGATGGCGGCAAAGGGTGCCCAAGGCTGGAGAGTTCAGATGATAGAACGGCAGATTGGTGGGTCAAGGGTGCAGGTGTTGTGGGATGCAGCAGCACAAAGGTGATTCCAATGGAGTAGAACCCCACACTGGAGAGATGGTTTCGAATCCCACCAATTGAGATGGTGAAATGCAAGTTCAATGAAAAATAGGGAACAAGAGTGTCAATTGTGGTAAAACCCCATTTGGTTTCTGATTGTCCTCTGCTACAAAATGTGGTTGAGACCAAAACATTAACTGCTTTCAAGGAGTTTGACACAGTTTTTGGGGCTCAAAGGGTATGGGAGAAAGTGGAAACAAGGTACTGAGTTAACATTTTCAAGCCATGATCACATTGAATGGTGCAGCAGGCATGATGGGCTGAATGGCCTACTCCTGCTCCTATTTGGTACGTTTCTATGTTTAATTCGCTCGACGTTCTCACAACGTGATTTAACAACCTAATAGAAAGGAAAATGTACTAGCACAAAATCAAGGGCACCACTTTAAATTAGGAAACATTGGATTCCAGAGACAAGAAGTGAGCTATCGGAGAACAAGTGGAAAGAGTTATTGGCAAATTGGACAATAAATTCAGATGGTTAGACACCCTTTCTAACAGGGCTGTGTAAGGAATCCCTACACTATAAGGACTGCAAGAAGGCAGCTCAGCACCACCTTCGCCAGGAAAACTAGGGATGGATAATGTTAGCCTCGTCACTGACACCCACATCCCATAAACAGTTTGTTTTCAGTCTTTATAAAGGAGATACAGAGTCTCAGAATAAACTGATAGCAGTTAAATTAAAAGTTTCAGGTCTCAAGACTGGTGCACATAAAGAAAGATCAAAAGCAAGGTACGGCAGATACTGGAAATCTGAAACTCAGCTGAACTGACAGCTTCAGTAAATAGAGAAAAACAGAGCTAGCATTTCAAGATCAGTATGATTCTACTTCAGAACTGAAGAGGGATAGGGAAAAGGGGTGGGTTTTACATTGTCGAAGAATATAGAGAGGAGTGGGGGGAACAGAGGGGAGGTCAGGATAAGATGAATGAGAGAGAGAGAGATCATTGTGTGGGAGAGATCAGTGAGTGAGGGAGAGATCAGTGAGTGAGAGAGAGATGAGTGAGTGAGACAGATCAGTGAGTGAGACAGATCAGTGAGTGGGAGGGATCAGTGAGGGAGAGAGATTAGGGAGGGATAGCGATCAGTGAGTGAGAGAGATCAGTGAGGGGGAGAGATCAGCAAAGGAGAGAGATTAATGACGGAGACAGATCAGTGAGTGAGACAGATCAATAAGTGAGACAGATCAGTGAGTGAGACAGATCAGTGAGTGAGAGAGATCAGTGAGGGGGAGTGATCAGTGTGGGAGAGGGATCAGTGAGTGTGAGAGATCAGCAAAGGAGAGAGATCAGTGAGAGGGAAGGTTCAGTGAGGGGGAGTAGCAGAAAGCATAAGGGACTGTCAGAGAATACAGAAGGATAGACTGGAGAGTTGGGCGGAAAAGTGGCAGATGGCTTTCAATCCAGACAAATGTGAGGTGATGCATTTAGGCAAGTCTAATTCTAGAGCAAATTATACAATGAACGGAAGAGCCTTGGGAAAAGTTGATGAGCAGAGAGAAATGGGAGTGCAGGTCCATTGTACCCTGAAGGTTGCTGCACAGGTGGATAGAGTGGTCAAGAAGGCATATAGTATGCTTACCTTCATTGGACGGGGTATTGAGTGTAAGAGCTGGCAAGTCATGTTAAAATTGTACAAGACATTGGTTCGGCCGCATTTAGAACACTGTGTACAGTTCTGGTCGCCACATTACCAAAAGGATGTGGACGCTTTGGAGAGGGTGCAGAGAAGGTTTATGTGGATGTTGCCTGGTATGGAAGGTGCTAGCTATGAAGAGAGGTTGAGTACATTAGGTTTATTTTCACTAGAAAAAAGAAGATTGAGGGGGTTCTGATTGAGGTTTACAAAATTATGAAGGGTATAGACAGGGTGAATAGAGACACGCTTTTTCCCAGGGTGAAGGATTCAATAACGAGAGGTCATGCTTTCAATGTGAGAGGTGGAAAGTTTAAGCGGGATACACGCGGCAAGTACGTCACACAGCGGGTGGTGGGTGTTTGGAACGTGTCACCAGCAGAGGTGGTAGAGGCAGGCACGGTAGATTCATTTAAGATGCGTTTGGACAGATGCATGAGTAGGTGGGGAGCAGAGGGATACAAATGCTTAGGAATTGACCGACAGGTTCAGACAGTACATTTGGATCGGCTTAGGCTTGGAGCCTAAGGGCTTAGGGCCTGTTCCTGGGCTGTAAATTTTCTTTGTTCTTTGTCTTTGAGTCAGTGAGTGAGAGAGATTGGTGAGGGAGAGAGATCAGTGAGGGAGAGATCAGTGAGGGAGAGAGATCAGTGAGTGGGAAGAATCAGTGAGTTAGAGATATCAGTGAGGGAGAGAGATTAGTGAGGGAAAGGGATCAGTGATTATGGGTGTCACTGAATAAAAGCTAAAGGGAATGCTCATGGTTAGAAAGACAGAGGGACTGAGAGAGATCCAGTATAGGTGTTAATGGTAGAATTTAGGTCAATTCTGCGGAAATGAAAAAGAAACATGGGAGTGTAGGGAAACAGAATAGAGAACAGAGTTGATAAATAAGGAGTTGAGTGAGAAATGAAAATTAAACTTGCAGGGTAAATGAGAGATAGGATAAAAAAAGGTGAAAAGTTACAGAAAGCATGAGAAACTGGAGAAAGACAAATAAATTAGGAAGCCAAGTAAGGAATCTGAAATCAATAAAAATGGTCAGTCATGTATTTTGTAAACATTTCAGATATAAGAGAATTGTTAAATGTGAGCTTAGACATGGGGAGCAAAGAACAAAGAGTTAATGGAGTGTAGGTGGAAAATGACAGGAATACTTAACAAGTGTCTTACATCAATGCAGACAAAAGGAAGGACATTAAGGACTGATTGATGGATTTATTGTTGTTACATGTACCAAGATACAGTGAAAAGTGTCGTTTTGCATGCTATATAGGCGGATTGTACCATACAAAGTGCATCAGGGTAGCAGAACAGCAAGATACAGTGTCACAGATGCAGGGAAGATGCAGAAAGAGAGAGAGAGGAGAATTTGTATTTGAGAAGTCTGTTCAAAAGTCCGATAACAATGGGGAAGAAGCTGTTCTTAAAGCCATTTCATACATGTATTCAAGTTGACTGTATACTGACTGGAATAACCATGAGATGAGAAGCATTATAATTTTAAAAAGGAGAGTTTTAGGCGAGGTTTCCTAAGCTAAAGAACAACATGTTCCCAAGACATGATAATGAAAAATCCGAAGAGAAATAAAATGGAAACAATAGACACTGAAGACATTACGGACTGGATTTTCATTGTTAAAGTGGGTATGTGATTCACACACCTCGAGAGAAAATACCTGAAGTGATGGGATGGCTCCAACACAGATTCACTCTGTGACAGTAAAGGAGGCTAGGAATCGGGGATGGAAATCCTGGAAAACTGGCACTGAGTTCTGACAAAAGATCATCGATCTGAAATGTTCACCTTGTTCTGTTTTCAGCTGCTACCAGAGCCACCGGAACATACTACCAGAGGAACATACTACAGCGGGACTTCGGAGAACTAGGAAGAAGGCTGAAAAGCAGGACGTCCAGGGTGGTTATCTCCAGTTTGCTTCCAGTTCCTCGGGCTGGTGTGGCCAGAAACAGGGAGATAATGGACTTGAACGTGTGGTTGGGGAACTGGTGCAGGAAGCAACGATTTAAGTTCTTGGATCACTGGGGTATATTTTGTGGTAAGCATAAATTCTACAAGAGAGACGGCTTGGACCTTAATAGGTTAGGGAGCAGCATTCTGGCAGGCAGGTTTTTTTACTGCAACACCGGTACATTTAAACTAAGTAGCGGGGGTGGGGGGGGGGGGGTAGGGGACAGACTAGATGTTAAAAAGGAAATTGAAGGGAAAGTTAGAATAAGAGAAGTCAAGAAAGACAACTGTATCAATGAGGCAGAAAACTTGGAAAGGGATCATGCTGTAGGGTTGAGTGAAATAGGCGTTAATGGGAAGGGTGAGGGCAGTAACAAATTAAAAATACTATACATGAATGCACGAAGCATTAGAAATAAGATGGATGGGCTTGAGGCTCTTTTGGAAATTGCCAGATACGATATTGTGGGGATAACTGAGACGTGGCTTCAAGTGGACAGGGCCTGGGAAATGAATATTCAAGGCTACACGTGCTATCGTAAGGACAGACTGATGGGCAGAGGGGGTGGGGTGGCCTTGTTGGTAAGGGAGGATATCCAGTCCCTTGCGCGGGGGGACCTAGAGTCAGGGGATGCAGAGTCAGTGTGGATAGAGCTGCGAAATACTAAGGGTAAAAAGACCTTCCTGGGAGTCATCTACAGGCCCCCAAACAGCAGTCTGGAAATCGGATGTAAGTTGAATCAGGAGCTGAAATTGGCTTGTCGCAAAGATGTTACTACAATTGATATGGGGGATTTTAACATGCAGGTAGACTGGGAGAATCAGGATGGTATTGGACCTCAAGAAAGAGACTTTGTGGAGTGCCTCAGAGATGGATTCTTAGAGCAGCTGGTGCTGGAGCCGACCAGGGAGAAGGCAATTCTGGATCTGGTATTGTGTAACGAACCAGAATTGGTCAGAGACCTCGAAGTGAAGGAGCCATTGGGAAGTAGTGACCATAATACATTAAGCTTCAATCTGCAATTTGAGAGGGAGAGGGTACAGTCGGAAGTGACAGTACTTCTGTTGAATAAAGGGAAATATGGAGCTATGAGGGAGGAGCTGGCCAAAGTTCAATGGTGCAATACCTTAGCAGGGATGACCGTGGAGGAACAATGGCGGATATTTCTTTGTATAATGCAGAAGTTGCAGGATCAGTTCATTCCTAAAAGGAAGAAAGATCCTCGGAGGAGGCATGGGTGGCCGTGGCTGACGAGGGAAGTTAAGAAACATATAAAGTTAAAAGAGAAAAAGTATAACATAGCAAAGATAAGTAGGAAAACTGTGGACTGGGAAGCTTTTAAAGAGCCACAGAGGATTACTAAGAAGGAAATACGCAGAGGAAAAATGAGGTACGAAGGTAAACTGGCCAATAATATAAAGGAGGATAGTAAAAGCTTTTTTAGGTATGTGCAAGGCAATAAAATGGTTAGGACTAAAATTGGGCCCTTGAAGACAGAAACAGGGGAATATATTATGGGGAACAAAGAAATGGCAGAAGAATTAAATGGGTACTTCAGATCTGTGTTCTCTGGGGAAGACACAACCAATCTCCCTGAGGTAACAGCGGCTGAAGGACCTGAACTTACGGGAATTTATATTTGCCAGGAATTGGTGTTGGAGAGACTGTTAGGTCTGAAGGTTGATAAGTCTCCGGGGCTTGATGGTCTACATCCCAGGGTACTGAAGGAGGTGGCTCGGGAAATCGTGGATGCGTTGGTGATTATTTTCCAGAGTTCGATAGATTCGGGGTCGGTTCCTGAGGATTGGAGGGTGGCTAATGTTATACCACTTTTTAAGAAAGGTGGGCGGGAGAAAGCAGGAAATTATAGACCAGTTAGTCTGACCTCAGTGGTGGGAAAGATGCTGGAGTCTATTATAAAGGATGAAGTTACGACACATCTGGATAGTAGTAACAGGATAGGTCAGAGTCAGCATGGATTTATGAAGGGGAAATCATGCTTGACTAATCTTCTGGAATTTTTTGAGGATGTAACTCGGAAGATGGACGAGTAGATGTAGCGTACCTGGACTTTCAGAAAGCTTTTGATCAAGTCCCACACAGGAGGTTAGTGAGTCAAGTTAGGGCGCATGGTATTGGGGGCAAAGTACTAGATTGGATTGAAAGTTGGTTGGCTGATAGGAAACAAAGAGTAGTGATAAACGGCTCAATTTTGGAATGGCAGGCAGTGGCCAGTGGGGTACCGCAGGGATCCGTGCTGGGACCACAGCTTTTTACAATATATGTTAATGATATAGAAGATGGTATCAGCAATAACATTAACAAATTTGCTGATGATACAAAGCTGGGTGGCAGGGTGAAATGTGAGGAGTATGTTAGGAGATTACAAGGTGACCTGGACAAGTTAGGTGAGTGGGCAGATGCATGGCAGATGCAGTTTAATGTGGATAAATGTATGGTTATCCACTTTGGTGGCAAGAACAGGAAGGCAGATTACTACCTCAATGGAATCAATTTAGGTAAAGGGGCAGTACAGAGAGATCTGGGTGTTCTTGTACACCAGTCAATGAAGGTAAGCATGCAGGTACAGCAGGTAGTGAAGAAGGCTAATAGCATGCTGGCCTTCATAACAAGAGGAATTGAGTATAGAAGCAAAGAGGTGCTTCTGCAGCTGTACAGGGCCCTGGTGAGACCACACCTGGAGTACTGTGTACAGTTCTGGTCTCCAAATTTGAGGAAAGACATTCTGGCGATTGAGGGAGTGCAGCGTAGGTTCACGAGGTCAATTCCTGGAATGGCGGGATTACCTTACACTGAAAGATTGAAGCGACTGGGCTTGTATACCCTTGAGTTTAGAAGACTGAGAGGGGATCTGATTGAGACGTACAAGATTATTAAAGGACTGGACACTCTGGCAGCAGGAAACATGTTTCTGCTGATGGGTGAGTGCCGATCCAGAGGACGTAGCTTAAAAATACGGGGTAGACCATTTAGGACAGAGATGAGGAGAAACTTCTTCACCCAGAGAGTGGTAGCTGTGTGGAATGCTCTGCCCCAGAGGGCAGTGGAGGCCTAGTCTCTGGATTCATTTAAGAAAGAGTTGGATAGAGCTCTCAAGGATAGTGGAATCAAGGATTATGGAGATAAGGCAGGAAGTGGATACTGATTAGGAATGATCAGCCATGATCATATTGAATGGCGGTGCAGGCTCGAAGGGCTGAATGGCCTACTCCTGCATCTATTGTCTATTGTCTATTGTCTATTATATTCTGAGCATTTTCCATTGTTGTCTGTTTGAAGGCTGGATTGGGGTGGGAGGGGTGTGGCTCTTCAAACCGTGGAGTACAAATGAGTGAAGAAGTTTATGACAAACAGGGGTAGCATAATATGGACTTGTAGTTTCATAAACTGTTATTGCACAGAAGGAGGCTATAGGACAAACCTCTCTCCAAGCCACACACCATCTGACTTGGGACTATATCCTTCATTGTTATTGGGTTAAAATTGATTTCCCTGCTTTAAATGTCATCACAGACAGCACACAGACTTCGTCTTGCTCGTCTTCATGCAGTAATGTCCTCACACCACTTGGAGCATCATAGTTTTGATGGTTAATTTGGGTTAGTGTTTGACTTACTGTGTAGTGGCCACAATAAACTGACAGAAGGAGAGTGAATATGACAGATCATAGCATTAATATCATAAAGAAGGCAAAATGGGGGTTAGGTAGCTCACTCGGTTAGATCGTTGGTTCACAATACAAAGTGATACTAACAGCATGGGTTTAATTCCTGCACTGGATGAGATTATTATGAAGGACTGTCATTCTCAACCTCTCCCTCACCTGACGAATGGTAACCTGTCACCAGTTACCTGTCAATAATGAGAGAGTAGGTCTATGGCTATTTATCTTTTCAAATGGAAGAAGCAGCGCTTAGAAAGCTAGTGCTTCCAAATAAAACCTGTTGGACTATAACCTGGTGTTGTGTGATTTTTAACTTTTTCAGATGATGGGCCTTTAAATGTAGTAGTTCCACCCCCCAGTTGGTGAGGATAACATCTGCACCATTATAGCAACACCTTCCAGTGAGAAGTGTGAAAATAAAATAAGGACCTTGTTTGGTTGCATTGATTTTATTCACAATGCAGGTGCATTCAATTCATTTACTTTGGCTGGCAAATTTGTTAGCTTTGAATGAACACAATTTTCAAAAATAGATGAAAGCAATGCTCATCTGTCAGGCAGAGAGCTGAGCAAACAACAGTTCATTATCTCCCAGCTTTGATCCAATTTTCCCTGAGATTGTCTCTGTTCTTTTAATCGTGAAATGCCAGCAAGACAAAGAGGTGGCAGTTTCCTCATCATGATAATGGAGTCTGTGACCTTTTCATAAAAGACTTGAATGTAATCTGCTGGAACAGTGTTTTAACCATTAGTGTATTTAAATGATGCACATTCAGGCTTGTGTCAATTTGTTGCAATACATGATTGGTTAACATAATCGAACACTGAAGCAAAGTCTTGAGTGTTCACCTATAATAGAGGAAGGGTAAGCCAATGAACATCTCTCTCCTGCTGTTGCGGGGAAGGGGGAGTTAAACAAGAAACATTTAACATGTGAAGGAGCTGTCAGACGTGACCACATAATCAATTGGTAACTTCTTTGAAGCATTGAATAAAACTACAACCAAGAAGCAAAATGATCGTTTTCTCTTAGGATTTGTTGAAATATAAAACTGAATATTTTTCTGACCTCAACTGGCCCAATCCACCTCACAGCCCATTGTAGGGTCAATAAGAAGGGATTCCACAATGAACACTGATTAATGAGTTGTGTGTTAGTTAAAACAAATGTTTTCAAAACACAAGCAACTAATTGGCAGTTGTACCAGGCATGATAAACTGTCCTGCAGAGTACTGCTCAAATGTTGAGTACATAAAATTAAATCATGCAGTTGGCCTTTTTGAAATCACTAAAGTCCCCTTTATTCAAGAGTAATTACGGATTACTCTTCTGATGGAATGTTGTCTCGCTTTCACTGATTGCACATCCTCATTAGGTGAAGAAAAGCCTCTGCCTAAAAGAATGCTTGTCACTGCTAATACTATGCTAATTGACAGCCAGGACAGCATTGGACTTTCTTCAGAGGTTGCAGCTATCTACACAGAAATAACACCCCAGAACCTCTTTGGTAAGTTAGAGATGTCAGGCAGTGAGATCAGACACAGTTTGCAAGTTCCAGTCATGATGCATTTAGAGTCACAGTCATAGAGTCACAGAGATGCACAGCACAAATACAGACCCTTCAATCCATCCAGTCCATGCCGACCATGTTCCCAAACTAAGCTAATCCCAACTGCCTGCTTTTATCCCATATCCCTCCAAGCCTTTCCCATTCCTGCACTTATCCATGCACTTATTTAAACATGGTAACTGTGCCCATATCCATCACTTTCTCTGGCAGTTCATTCCACACATGAACCCCCTCTCTGTGTAAAAAGATTGTCCCTCATGTGTTTTTAAAAATGTTCTCCTGTCACCTGAAATATTTGCCTCCTAGTTTTGAACTCTCCTACCTTAGGGGAAATATCTTTGCTATTCACCTTATCTATGCCCCTTGTGACGTTATAAAACTCTGTAACATCACCCATCAACCTTCTATGCTCAATTTTGGCTGTGAGGTATGGGTTTGAACATTTTCTGTCCAGGATTCGGAAGGTAAGGGTGGGGGTGATGTTGGAGGGGAATGGTGGAGGGGAATGTAGCATCAGCTTTTTGTATCATTACCTCTTTGAAACCAAATGCCACTTCAGGGTGGTTTAATCCACACAGACACTAGCCCAGGTATAACCCTTCTTCAGAACTGCTGTGTTTAATCTGCCCTAGGAGGGACCGTGAACCTCCCCAGCAAGGTGATGTGGTGGGAACTTAGCCTTCCCTGCTCTTCTCGCACATCAATGTGAGAAATCCAAAACAAGTTAATTCAGACATTGCTCAGTCAGATGGAATTGGATATTCACCAGCAATGTGAATAATAACTACTCCTAAACAACACATCGTACTCTGAAATGGAAAACATTGCTAAAGAACTTTGTTACAGTGAATTACTAGATACTTTTGTGGTGTCAGTCTTCTTCCTCGGTAGTCCCTCAAGATCAAGCATGGGGGTGGCATGGTGGCTCAGTGGTCAGCACCACTGCCTCACAGCACCAGGGACCCAGGTTCAATATCACCCTCAGACAACTGTCTGTGTGGATAAACAGGAAGCTGGAAGAACACAGCAAGCCAGACAGCATTACAAGGTGGAGAAGTGGATGCGTCAGATTAGGTTAGATTCTCTACAGTGTGGAAACAGACCCTTTGGCCCAACAAGTCCACACCGATCATCCTAAGAGCAACCCACCCACACCCTATATTTACCACTGACTAATGCACCTAACACTATGGGCAATTTAACACGGCCAATTCACCTAACCCGCACATCTTTGGGAGGAAACCAGAGCACCCGGAGGAAACCCATGCAGACACAGGGAGAACGTGTAAACTCCACACAGACAGTAGCCCAGGTATAACCCTTCTTCAGAACTGCTGTGTTCTTTCAGCCTCTTGCTTGTCTACCTTGATAACCCAGTTGACAGGAGGAATTTAATTTATTATTGTCACGAGATACAGTGAAGAGTGTTGCTTTGTGTGCTGTCCAGACAAATCCTACCTTGCCTAAGTGCATCAGGGTAATAGAACAGAATGCAGCTACAGAGAAGGAGCTGAATCTTGGAGTACTGTGGTATTCAGTGACCCTGTTTTCTGAAGCTCAGGGTTCAAGTCACACTCCAATGAAAATACATGAATAACATGATCAAACCCATTGATTATCAAGCTGCAACTGTTTCCAGAATACACAAATGGCAGATAGTAAAAGCAGGAAGGATTTCGGGTCAAAGGTGGACAAAAATTGAAGCCACTCCCCACAATTCCAGACAATGTAAAGCTTCATATATTTTCTAATCAAACTTCCCTTGACTCTAGTCTCTTATAGGGTCATGAATCTGTGGTATTCAATACTCCAGAGTGCAGCAGATGCTGGGACATTGATTAAATTGAAGGAGATACATTATAAACTGGTAATAAATTGAAGAATGATGGAGAGCGGGCAGGAAAATGGAGTTGATGCCAAGATGAGATCAGCCATGATCGTATCACAGGATGGGGCAGGCTCGATGGGCTGAATGGCCTCCTCCTGCTCCTAGTTCTTATCAACCTCTTCAAAGATGTTGGAACACACCTCCAGAGTAGGTGGAACTGGAACCCAGGCCTTCTGACTCAGAGGTAGGGACACTACCCCTGCACCACAACAGCCTAAAACGCTTCTTGTTGTTTCAGCAACCTGAACTTCCAAGTTAATATGTTAGCCCTAATACCATGAGCTTTTACTTTCTGCAGAATTCTTTCATGTAGCACTTCATTAAATGCCTTCTGGAAATCCTTGTGCAATGTACCTACAGCACATTACTCCTTCAATGAACTCTGATGAACTGGTTGAACATGATTTACCTTTCATGAAATCATTCTGGCTGGTCTCAACTGCAGTAAGTGCATTGAGCATCCATCTATTCAATGATCAATTTTAATACCTACCCTGACACGGATCCATCTAACCGACATATAGCTTCCTGTTTTCTGCCTGGGTCCTGGCTAAAATAGAAATGACATCTTTACTATTTTCATTCCGATGGAACCTTTCCTGAATCTTGTAAATTTCAGAACATTAGCATTAATGCTTCGACGAGTTCATTTTAAGGATAATGTCTATCAGAAGCTGAAGGCATGTCAGCTCTATAATTTGCTGAGTATTACTTTCTCAGTGATTGTAATTTTGCTACGGTCCTCTCTCCCTTCCACTTCCAGCTATTACTGGAATGTGTTTTGTATCCTGTCTGATGAAGACAGAAGGGATATGTTTTTTTATTTCAACTGCCATTTCCAGTATTATCTGCCATTAACTCTCCCAGTCTCTGTTTGTTGGGAAACAGCACATGATTTTAAATTCTCCTTTCGTAAATATCTCCAGAAACCCTTGAGATCCATTTTTACACCTGTCACTAGTTTCTTCACATACTTTAATATCTTCTTCCTTATTCAAATTTTAGTCATTCTCTACATGCTGACTAATCATCTGATCTGTCACTCACCTTTGCACTTTTATACGCTTTTTCCTTGGGTTTGATGATTTTCTTAACTTCTTTAGAAAACCACGATGGGTATAATTTGTCTTTACATTTGGAATATAACAATACTGAGTGTTATAAAATACTCCTTTGGATGCCTGCAATTGTGATTATATCAATCTATTCCCTATATCAATTCACTTCAGGTAGCTCAGCTTTCACACCCACATAGTTGTCTTTATTTAGGTTTAAAACACTAGCCTTAGACCCAGTCTTCTCCTGATCAAACTGGATGCAAAATACAACCATATTGTGTTTACCATGACTTTTACACTGAGTTCATTAATTAATCCTGTCACATTACACAATGCCAATTCTGACAAATGTCACATGCCACTCAAAATTCAGTAATCAATGCTTGTCATATTGCTGGCTAATAATGGTTATCATAACATTTTTATTTACTACATGAGCATTCCCAATTTATTTACTTTGTTTTGAATGCTACACGCATTCAATAGACAATAGACAATAGGTGCAGGAGTAGGCCATTCTGCCCTTCGAGCCTGCACCACCATTCAATATGATCTTGGCTAATCATCCTTAATCAGTATCCTGTTCTTGCCTTATCTCCATAACCCTTGATTCCACTATCCTCAGATACAGAACACACAGTCCTGTTTTTATATTTATCTTTGTAAAACCTAGTCTTGGTCATTGATGTATTCTTCCACATTCTCTTTGTACCGTCCTGCATTCTTTGACCATCATTTCCATGTTACTATTTTCTGCGATTACCTCAGCTCTACTCTTTGATAGACCACATATTTTTGCATTTGAGTTCTTGCCTCTAGTATTTAGCTTAAAACTCTCTACATTTCTCATTGTGTAAATCACGAGAACTCTGGTCTGATACAGCCCAGGCCATATAGCTGCCACTTTCCCCAGTATTAGTGCCAGTGAATCACAAACCAGAACACATTCCACCCAGAATGACAGAATCTATGAAGAGACATTTAGTTTGGTCAAGGTTATATTCTCTGAAATTAGAGTCATAAAGTCATTGAGATGTTCGACATGGAAACAGACCCTTTGGACCAACTCATCCTTGCTGACCAGATATCCTAAATTCGTCCCATTTACCAGCATTTGGCCCATATCCCTCTAAATCCTTCCTAAACATATACGCATCCAGATACCTTTTAAATGTTGTAATTGTACTAGCTTCCACTATTTCCTCTGACAACTCATTCCATACACCTGCTACCCTCTGTGTGAATAGGTGCCCCTTAGGTTCCTTTTGAACCTTTCCCCTCTCACCTTAAATCTATGCTCTCTAGTTCTGGACTCCACTACCCAGGGGAAAAGACCTTGGCTATTCACCCTACCCACCCCCTCGTGATTTTGTAAACCTCCATAAGGTCACCCTCAGCCTCCATCTTCAGTGAAAATATCCCCAGCCTACTCAGCCTCACCATAAGCTCAAACCATCCCCCACCCTGGGGCAACATCCTTGTAAGTCTTTTCTGTTCAGAAGAATATGAGGGGTTGCCATAGAAACCGATAAAATTCTAAGATGGCTAAATAGATTCAATGCAGGAAGGTTATTCTTGATGTCCACAGAGTCCAGAACAAAGGTTCACAGTCTAAGAACAGGCAGGAGTGCATTTCAGAGTGAGATGAGGAGAAACCACTTCACTCAGAGAGTGGTGAGTCTGTTGAATTCACTACCACAGAGCATGGCTGAGGCCAAAACATTGAAAGTTTTCTATATTTCACACCAGTGTGTTAGCGATGTACTCACCTCTCTAATTTTATGCAATCGATGACAATTTTAATGAAGCAAATGTACGTAAGAGCTCAAGTTTCAGCAACAGTTCAGTCGACAGCACCTTTACGTCTTAGTCGCAACATTCTTTGTACAAATTCCACTCCACAATGTGTGCGGCATAATCTAGGTTGATGTTCCCGTGTGGTATTGAACAAGTGCTGAACTGTTAGAGGTGCTATCTTTCAGATGAGGCATTAAATTGTGTCTTGATGTGTCCTCTCAGCTGGAGATGAAAAGAATCCTATTTACTCGGAGAGCAGGGGAAAAATGCCCAGCCTCTGGTACAATATATATGTCCCTCCATCTATAGTACAACATAGATTATCTGCTCATTAACATATTGCTGCTATTGGGAGCTTGCTGTGCACAGACTGACTGCTATGCCTCCCGTATGACAAAAAGGACAACTATTGAAAAAGGTCTTCATTGGCTGTAAATGCTTTGAGGTATCTGGAGAATGCGACAGGCACCATATGAATGCAAGTCTTTCTTTCCCTTCTCCACTGCCTTGGTGGATCCACCAACCCATTCAAAAGAAGTGGATGGGTATCTCTTAAAGGAGAAGGGATAGGAATTGAATAATGAAGAAAGAATACATAACTATTATCTCAGTATGAAGTCACAATGCATGAGAAAAGGGTTTATTTCTGACAAACACAATGGAGGACGATGTTACAGGATTAATCAGCTTTGTCACGCAAATCAAAACAGCTCCTTTCCTTCCTAGTGTGAAGGTCAATTTTACATTTAAAGCAAACATCCTGAGTGTATCTTCAAACTTAAGATATGTTATTGGAAACAAACAATGATTAAAAGGAAAACATAGAGAGCATTTTCAATGTTAGTACGTGTCATATTTACCATCAATAGTCTGCAGTGTGCAGTTGAATCTCTTTGTTTCTTGTTTTTAACTTGGTTTCAGGAACAAATTTAACATTTCTCTCACTTTCAAAAGACTTCTTCATCAAATCAAATCCAAATCTACGTTTAATTAAAGACACTCATGATTGGCAGTTTGGTCATCTAAAATGCAATCAAGTTTTGTGAATCTTCACAGATGACAATTTTGTCGACAGAAGATCTCAAGAGAAATGCTCAAACCTCCCTCATTAATAAAGAGCTGTCACATTTGCAGGAATAACTTGCTTCACAGCATACAACTCCTGAGAATCCAATTTTGTGACTCACAGCCAAAAATCAAGACAGAGCCACACTAACAGTCTTTTAACACAAGTTGCTATTAAGCCATTTATTTAACCGGATTAACCGTACACAGGGCTGGTAAACCAGTTGAGGATTCTGCTGTAGCACAAAGTTCCTTCTGAATTTATTTTAATACCAAATGAAAAATAGATCATTTCTCAATGAATTTTTGCTAGCACTCGTGATCTCTGCAATGGAGCACTGTGAGAAAATTTCCAATTGTGTACATGGAGAAATAAAATGCAATCTCACGCCTCACATTTATAGTGCCATACAAAGCCAAAATCACCTTATGCCAATACGACATAGAATGTAAGTTGGATATGAAGGCATGGAATGATTCCAGTACAAAACAGGGAATGTTCTTTCCAGGAAGTCTTAGTGAACATTGGGTGTTGTGTCAAGTCCATTGGTGATGGATGGTTCAGGCTGCATTTGTAGTTTGAATGCAATGTGATAGTTATCAATGAATCAGGAGACCTAATTGGAAATGCAGAACAGGCTGACTAACACATCAGAGAACACATAAAGTTAATGAACAAAAATTACTATTGACCAATAAAACAGGCACACATAGACAGGAACAAAAATAGAAATTACTGGCAAAGCTCAGCAGGTCTGGCAGAACAGTTCTGAGGAAGGGTCACTCGACCTGAAACATTAATTCTAATTTCTCTCCACAGATGCTGCTGGACCAATGGAGCTTTTCCAGCAATCTCTGCTTTGTTTCTGGTTTCCAGCATTGGCAGTTCTTTCAGTTTTTATCACATAAGAGTAGATAATGGTTAGGGATATACAGTAGGATAACAATAACCATGATGCGGCATGATGCATTAACGATCTGCAAATGTTATTTCCAATAACCAAAAGATGAAACATGGGCCACACAGTACTGAAAATTCAATTCACTTTTATTAAAGCATGTGATATCTATACATGTACATTGTAAACCCAGGCATCTATGTCCCTCAGTTCCATCTAAACAATGCAAATGTACTGTGCTACTCTTACCTCAGCATTCAACGCTGCAAGGGGACATGGCTCAGTAAAATGGGGACTGAGAGTTTTGTACCATTGTATCACATGCATAATATGGTGGAAGAATCTATCACACATCTGCTGTGATACAGAAAACAGTCGTTTGCATTTACGTATTCTCTCTAACTATGCAGTGATAATGTTTTCATGTCTCTTTTTGTAGTTAAAATGGATTGTTTGGTGTTGGAATTTCCTGATCCAGATCGGAGATGGGACCAAGAAGAGGTGGTCATTGAGCCACACAATGAGCCTCCATTTCCACCCTCTCCCAGAGTGAAAGAGGAAATAGGCCCTGATGGAAGGAAATAAAGCAGACATATTCCCAACAAGTTCTTAATTCAGGTTGTCTTGAGTTCATTAAGAGTTCAGCAGCAATCCTGTATCAGATGAGCTACAAGACAGTGAACATCATTAAGGTGGGAAGTATTTTTAAAAAAAACAGTCTTGCCCTTTCAAATTTAACAGGTTCAGATTATAATTACCCCTGATTTGCACTCTGCCTTTGAAATCTGTGTAATTTTAAATTGGAGGTAAAACATATCTTTTACTTAAACAATGCTTGGCAGTTAACTGTCAGTCATCATACGCTAACATTTTCCATCCTAATCAGAGTCCATGTGCCAACCAACCAGCACACTAATACAGCATAAATGTCGGTTTTTCTCTTCAATTAGTATTCTTGGGAAATGTCCTGAAAGGTGCAAGATGAAAAGTTCTGCTATAATGTGCCTTTTTTGCAGCAATACTCAGCTTCTATACTACCGTGCGAATATTTCCGCTTGGTGCAATGTTGGAATAGATGCCATTTATTGGAGATTAATAGGCTATGAATGTGTTTTATGAACAAATCTTTCACTATTAAATGTATATGAGTGAGAGTTGTGTAAAATTGCTGGATGTTGTTTTATTCCCTATTCCACAAGGCTCCTGGCGTACCAATATGGTAGATAGCAAGTAAGTGGTGATGGAGTCAGCAAGGGAGGGGCTGATGGAGTAAGGAATGGGGAGGGATGAACACTTGAAGGGCTGACAGCTTCTTAATCAATTGAGTTGAGGTCCCAGTGCATCCTTCTAATCAGTTCAGCATTTACCTGACCCTGTATCCACCTCAACTTGCTTCTAGGTTTGACCCTATCTCATCATCACAGAATCCCTAGAGTGTGGAAGTAAGCCTTTCGGCCCATCAAGTCCGTACCGACGCTCCAAAGTGCATCCCCCACCCAGACCCACCCCATCCATGGGACCCTACATTCCTCACAGTCAATCCACTTCACCTGCACATCTTTGGACTGTGGGAGGAAATCGGAGCATCCAGATGAAACCTACACAGACATGGGGAGAATGTGCAAACTCCACACAGACAGCTGCCCAAGGCCAGAATCGAACCCGTGTCCTTGGCGCTGTGAGGCAGCAGTGCTAATCACTGAGCCACCAAGCCACCCAACCTCCAGGTTCCCCTCCAAGCCATTCACCATCCTGACTTGGAAATGTATCACTGTTCCTTCAGTGCTGCTGGGCCAAAATCCTGGAATTACATCCCTGAGGGGATTGTGGGTAAACCTACTACATGTGGACTGTAGTGTTTCAAGAAAGGAGCTCACTACCACCTTCTCAAGGGCAACTAGGGACGGGCAATAAATACTAGTCAGCCAGGAGTGCCCATATCCCACAAATGAATTTTAAAAATTCTGCATCCCTGGAGCAAACATTGGGTTAAATAGAACCCTTTAAATACAGGCTGGTCCACTTACTTGGGAAAACTGATTCAAACTATTTCCCTTGGTAACAAAAGTACAGCCCATATTACCCAGTTCCCATTGTACTTGGCTTGTCAAATTTCATTGGGACCATTCTTGCAGGTTTCATCATATGATCTCTAATACCATCATAATATGCTTGCCCCATGTTCCACATCAAGATGGCTTAGAAATGGAAGTGTTCAAACAAAATAAGAATTAGGAAAACTACGGTATGATATTTATCCTGGGTTGTGTCACAGCAGTGCCCAGAAAACTGAACTTTACTTGAAATTCCTTTAAGCTTCTGAATAGTGTTGAAAGTTTAGTGACTCCATAGTGAGTCGAGAGTGTGGTGCTGGAAAAGCACAACAGGTCAGGCAGCATCTGAGGAGCAAGAGAATCGATGTTCCCAATGAAGGTCTTATGCCTGAAACGTTGACTCTCCTGCTCCTCGGATGCTGCCTGACCCGCTGTGACTTTCCAGCACTACACTCTCGACTCTGATCTCCAGCATCTGCAGTCCTTGCTTTCTCCTACCTGACTCCATAGTTCAGGGAAACTATGCATTTCACTCAGTATGTGGATCTAGATGAGCACCCAGCCTCACTTTCTGGTGTGTAACTGACTGAAGCAAAGCACACCAGACACGTCTTCCATTCTCCACGCTTTACCAACATCCACCACATCATGAATTGAATATTCTTTTTCATTTGAGTCTCGGTTTCTCCCATTTGAAACTTAAATTAACTTCCTTTAAACAGTACCTCATTTTCCAGCTCAAATGATGCCTACCATTAATGAAATCTCATCTACGATTGTTATACAAAACTGAATAAAACCTAACAAGAGAATCAAAGATTGATTTCGCTGCAGTTACATTAAGAAATGCAATGTAACTGTCTCTGCAATGATGTCAAGAAGATCATTAAAGATTAAAAATTAGCTATTACAGGAGAAGTAAGATATTGCTAAATGACAATCAACTGAATGTAAACTATTTCTTGGCCTTGTCTTTCTAGTTTTGCTGATCACACATATCGGGATTTATACACTCCTGGGGAGTGTTGCTGAACAAAGAGACCTTGGAGTACAAGTTTATAGTTCCTTCAAAGTGGAGTTACAGGTAGACAGGATCGTGAAGAAAGCATTTCGTCTATATGCCTTTTTGATCAGTGCATTGAGCGTAGGAGGTGGGAGGTCTTGTCGTAGCTGTACAGGACATTGGTTTGGCCACTTTTGAAATACTGCATTCAATTCTGGTCTCCCTGCTATAGGAAAGATTTTGTGATACTTGAAAGGGTTCAGAAAAGATTTAGAAGCATGTTGCCAGAGTTGGAGGGCTTGAGCTGTAGGGAAAGGCTGAAGAAGCTGGGGCTGTTTTCCCTGGAGCATCGGAAGCTGAGGGATGACCTTTTCGAGGTTTATAAAATCATGGGGAGGCATGGATTCGATAAATAAACAAGCCTTTTCCCTGGAGTGGAGGAGTCTAGAACTAGAGAGCAGACGTGAAAGATAAGAGGGGAAAGATTTCAAAGGGACCTAAGGGGCAACGTTTTCACACAGAGGATGGGGCGTGTATGGAATGAGCTTCAAGAGGAAGTGGTGGATGGTACAATTACAACATTTCAAAGGTATCTGGATGGATAGATGAACAGGAAGGGTTCAGAGGGATATGGGCCAAAAGCCAGCAAATGGGACTAGATTAATTTAGGATATCTGGTCAGCATGGATGAGTTGGACAGAAAGGTCTGTTTCCGTGCTGTACAGTTCTATGACTCTATGACATATAATTCTCCATGCATTGCCAAATATTGCTCGTTATTTTGTAGAGTACAGTATTTAATCAACAGTTGTGACACCCTTTGTGATCTGCTTCGAAGTAGATCCAAAAAGCTTAAGCATCCACTGATCTTCTAACTTTTATTTCCTATGGACTTCTGAAAGCCTTCTTGAATCATTTGATCAGATTTTGGTGTTATGAACCTGACCTTGTGCACATGAGAGTTCTCCAGCCATGACCAATTCAGCCACTTAGATAAATGTCAAAGTTAAAGTCCAACTAAACAAATAGAGCCATAGGGTCATACAGCTCGGAAACAGACCCTTCAGTCCAACCAGACCATGCCAACCATAATCTCTAAACAAAACTAGCCCCACCTGCCTGGTCCTGGCCTATATCCTTCCAAACTTTCCTATTCATGTACGTAGTCAAATATTTTTTAAACATTGTAATTGTACCAACAACCATCACTTCCTCAGGAAGCTCATTCCACACACAAACCACCCTGTGTAAGAAAATTGCCTCCATGTCTTTTTTAAATCTCTCTCCTCTTACCTTAAAAAGTATCCTCTACACTTTAAATGTGATATAACATGTACAGAATGCTAATTTAAAAGAAGAAGCAACATTAGTGCTGGTTGGTTGGTAAGTGGTCTCTAATCGGCATGGAAAATGTGTTAGTTTATGATGACTGACAATTAACTGCTAGGCATTATTTAAATTTGAAACTAGACAGTTTGATTCTGATTGTTCAGATGTAAACCAGTGAAACAGGTGTAATGTGTGAATATATGATTTCAATCTACAAAGAACAAGGCCCAGTATATAAATAGACATAGCTTCCAGGGCATGTAATTGCACCACAACATGAGCCAACTGACAATCCTAAACTGATTGTAAGTGTATGTCATTGGTCAAGTAGGATTATCGAGCAAATGTTGTCCCATCACAGAATCATATCTAATATTAGACATTGTACTGTCAATTGTACGAGTGCAGGCTGGTCATTTACAATCACTTCCTTGCTATTTGATATGATAGGCTAGTCCTTGGGATGAAAGCGAAAGAACTATGGATGCTGGAAATCAGAAGCAAAACCAGAAAAGCTCAGCAGGTCTAGCAGCATCTGCGGAGAGAAATCAGAGTTAACATTTCAGGTCCAGAGACCCTCCTTCAGAAGGGTCTATTCTGAAAGAGGGTCACCGGACCCAAAACGTTTATTCTGGTTTCTCTCCACAGATGCTGCCAGACTTGCTCAGTTTTTTCCAGCAATCTCTGGTTTTGTAGTCTTTATGGTGTGTGGCCTACATACCCGTATCACATTGTATCTGCAATTCAGAGACCATATTCATGTAATAGGCAGAATGTCTTTTTGACATGATGACAGCATCTTAGACAATAGGTGCAAGAGTAGGCCATTTGACCCTTCTAACCATGGCTGATCATCCACAATCAGTATCCTGTTCCTGCCTTATCCCCATAACCCTTGATTCCACTATCTTTAAGAGCTCTATCCATCTCTTTCTTGAAAGTATCCAGAGACTTGGCCTCCACTGCCTTCTGGGGCAGAGCATTCCATATAACCGCCACTCTCTGGGTGAAGAAGTTTCTCCTCAACTCTGTTTGAAATAGCCTACCCCTTATTTTTAAACTGTGCCTTCTGGTTCTGGACTCACCCATCAGAGGAAACATACTTCCTGCCTCCAGAGTATCCAATCTTTTAATAATTTTATATGCCTCAAACAGATCCCCTCTCATTCTTCAGTGTCTTGTTAGCGATTCATGTCACTACTGCACAGCAGCAGCATGCAACACCTAGCTTCACCTGTTGCTCCAATTTCTCACATCCCTTACCCTGCTAGGGTAATCAAAGGTAGTGTCGACCCTTTTCAGGATCAAAATATCAGCTTTTGAGCCATTCATGAGTTTGTACAATACACAGAGTGAAGTGATCTGATCAGGGTAGTCATTATTCTCCAGGATGGATTTGATCCACCCAATTTCAGCATCAAGCATGCACACTGTACAAATGGCTCCAACCCAGCTTAGAAGATCAGGCTTATAGTTAGACAAACAGATTGTGTCCAATATTAGATGGACAGCATTGGCTACAAAACCCCGACTGTATTTGTCAATTCACTCGTGAGATGGGCGTGTTGCTGGCTGGGTACAGCATTTATTATCCGTCCCTAGTTCCTCTTGAGAAGATGATGGTGAGCTGCCTTCTTGAACCGCTGCTGTCCATGTGCTGAAAGCTGACCCACAATGCCTTGAGGGGGAGAAATTTCAGGTTTTTGACCCAGTGACAGTGAAGGGAGACTGATCTTTGGATTAGTAGTGCTATGGTAATACCCCCTCTGCTACGGCATCATTTCGATGCATGATTTGGACTATTCTACTTCCTCTGCTGGGGGAAAATAAGTTTATATCTTCCAGCCAGAAGAAACCTTAATGAATACAGTGACGGGAGCTGAAAAATGTGTTGCTGGAAAAGCACAGCAGGTCAGGCAGCACCCAAGGAGCGGGAGAATCGACGTTTCGGGCATAAGCCCTTCTTCAGGAAATCAGCGAGGGGACACAATTTCCTTCTATCTGAGCGTGTGAATTTTATTCCCATTACCACGGGACATGACTTAATTAAACAAAAACATGACATGACACTCCTGACAAATGGAAAACGTGTTATCTATATTTATAAAAGCAAATTAAAAATTGGCCTTACTTGCTTCAAGAAAGTTAGTACCCTTGAAGGATTTTCTTTAAAAATGAGGAAGAATAGCTGACTAGTAGGGAATTCTTACCTTCATTGTTCAATCTCTATTTCTATTTCACAGAATTATTTTCTTCATTTCATGCGTGTTTTTTTTTAAAGTCAACTCCCACTTTGGGTATTTGATTATTGTGGACGCATCTCCTTAATGTAATAGCTGGTTTCAAAGTCTTTATATAAACAGACAACATGGGTCAGTCACAGAGAATGTGGGAGAAGCCAAATAGATCATAGAACCATAGGGATATATAGCAACGATCATAGAATCACTACAGCTTGGAAGCAGACCATTTGGCCCATCTAGTACACATGCAGACCCACACCTCTACCCTATCCCCGTAACCTTGCATTCCCCATGGCTAACCCACCCAGACACTATGGATAATTTAGCATGGCCAATCTACCGAACCTACATATCTTTGGACTGTGGGAGGAAACCAGAGCATCCAGGTGGAAACCATGCAGACACAGGGAAAATGTGCAAACATCACACAGCATGGGGATTGAATCAAACCCAGGTCCCTGGTGCTGTCAGGCAGCAATGCCAACCACTGAGCCACTGTGTCACCCTAAAAGATGCTTCTGCCCATTCTGTCCCTATCAGTCAAGATCAACCACCTAAGTTAGGATATCTGGTCGGCATGGACGGGTTGGACCAAAGGATCTGTTTCCATGCTGTATATCTCTATGGCTCTTTCACTGTAATTATTCCAATACTGTTTTCCAGCACAGACTGAACTGAATTGTCCCCTTTTCCTGAGGAGGTTATGCTGAATCCAAAACGTTAACTGTTTCTCTCTCCACAGATGGTGCCAAATCTGCTGAGTTTCTCCAGCAATCTCTGTGTTTGTTTCAGATTCCCAGTATCTGCAGGATTTTGCTTTTATTAACGTACTGGTCAAGTCCTTTGCTCTGACTTATGACAATGCCTGAAAACAGATTATAACAGACTGACTAACTCAAACAAAATCAATGGGACGGTAAGCTGGCATGTGGTCTATAATGAGTAGTCACATCCGCCATCATGTTAACCTGAGAAACAGAGTGACATTCAGTTCAAACTTCTGTGCATGTGAGATGGAAAATGACATGAACAAAGGATTTTCCCTGAACCAATAGTTCCACTCTTATTTTTCTCAATGATCACAAAGAAATGTTCTGCTTTCAATCGTCTGATTAACAATCCATTACAAGTGCTCCCATCAGGAGAACAAGTTGTGAGAAGATGATGGTAACAAACACAACGGCAACGTTTAAGAAGCATTTAGACAGACACATGAACAAATGGAAGGTGCCATCAACAGTGCTATCAAGCAGCATTTACTCAGCAATAACTTGTTCAGTGACGCCCAGTTTGGGTTCCTCCAGGGCTATTCCTGACCTCATTACAGCTTTGGTTCAAACATGGACAAAAGTGCTGAATTCCAGAGGGGAGGGGAGAATGACAGCCTTGATATCAACGCTGCATTTGACCAAGTGTGGCATCAAGGAGCCCTAGCAAAACTGGAACTATTGGTTCTGGGGGGAAAACTCTCCACTGGTTAGAGTCATACCTGACACAGAGGAAGATGGTCCTGATCATCTCAGCTCCAGGACATCTCTGCAGGGGTTCCTAAGGATAGTGTCCTCTGCCCAACCATCTTCAGCTGCTTCATCAATTACCTTCATTCCATCATAATGTCAGAAGTGGGAATGTGTTCTGATGATTATAAAATGTTCTGCATCATTTGCGACTCCTCAGACACTGAATCCTTCCATGTTTCAATGCAACAAGATCTGGCCAATATCCAGGCTTGGACTGACAAGTGACAAGCAACATTCACACCACACAAATGCTAGACTATAACCATCACCAATAAGATATACTGTAACCACTGTCCCTTGACATTCAACAGTGTGACCATCACTAATTCCCCCACTGTCAACATCCTGGGAGTTACCATTGATCAGAAGCTCAACTGGACTCACTACATAAATGCAATGGCTACAAGAGCAGGTCAAAGGTGAGTAACTCATCTCCTGAAGCAGCAGTTTATACTGTCTACAAGATGCACTGCTATATAAACCTTTAGAAGGTTCCTCAGCCGCCGAACCTCCGACCTTAATCTGCCTGGCAGATTTTTTAAAAACATACTTGAACTCTACCATACTTATTTGTATAAAACAAACGGTGAAATGGATTGATTCCCAATATAAACCTGCAATTCTCCAGAGAAACAATCAGTCTTTCAGACCTTTCCTCAAAATTCAGAGCTCTAAACTGAGTATCATTTTGGCCACCCCATTCTGCAATTTCTCCAAATATATTTCACTCCCTGGGGGGGGATTAACATTGGATGTAGTCCTCCAATTACAGATATGTTTAAGTGTTAGAGAGCATACCATCATACTTATATACCATATAGCACCAGCAATACCATTACATTAACAGTCTCTCTATATCACGGCTACCATCTCTTAGTCTCTCATAATATGTTACATGTAAAAAATTGGTGCCATGTGCCAGAAGTTGAAAAGGTATTTCTCATGTTATCACTTAATAAAACTAGCCCACACTCTTACATTTAGTCTGATTTATTTATACCATGCATATTTTTGAGTCATTTGCAAATTTAAGAAATCGTACATATACCTTCACATTAGGAAAAATTAAAAATGGCACTGTAGCCACCACAGACGTAGTTATGATCAGAATTCGGACAAATCCATTTGTATTTATAACAACACAAAATCAATAATTGATCAGTGAAAGATACCTTGTCCAGTTGAGTCACATTATGTAATTTTTATCTGATGTCTTTCTGCACAGTAATTTAATAAGCCTCCTGCAGAATCAAGGTACTTAGCATTAAGCAGAGTACCATCAACAACAATACTTGTAATTCGATCAGATTTGCAATGCACTTTTCCTGAGGCCATGCTGGGAATTCCCAATAATTGCTGAACACTCCAAATGATCATAAATCACACTCCATTTACTGCATTTCAGCAGCTTCTGTCAAAACCCATTGCTGGGCTTGTGCGCAATAAGTCACAGTAATTCCCCATAATTACTGGGAGTTCACAAACTTCCTGCAAATCCACCAGAAGCAGCAGAGGCCTCAATAAATTACCGATAAAGTGACTCAGTCCCCTTTAACATCCTATGGTAAATGGAATTGAGTTCAATTGTATTATTCACTTTAAGTGCTTTAACCTCTGTTAAAGCAATTTTAACTCCATACCCATTCATATGGAAAGACTGATGTAAGAGTGCTGATTCAGCTAATCAACCCTATTTCACTCTCATCCCCAGCCTTATTCAAGTATGGACTTAAATTATTTTCTTGAAGCAGCGAGGAAAGGGGGTGTCAAATAAATATCATGAAAAGAAGATTTAAACGAGGCAAGAGAGACATACTTTAAGGTAAACAGGAGATGGTGAAGAAATGGAAACGAAAATCAGAGTTGAAGATAATTACTTATATACAAACATTGAAAGTATTCGCAGTAGCCAGAAAAAAAATGGACTGTTAAAGTGTTCTTTTTATGTTTCAGATGAATTTTGCCTTTAGCAAATGTGAGATTAGGAACTGAATATTTACCATTTGCAACTTTTCAGTAGCAATAATGAAATTGGATGTCTATTGGGAAAGGAATGCATTACAAAGTGGAAAGAGCAAGAGGAAGGTATTTCTTTAACCCATGACAGTATGACCTGCTGATCAGTGTTATTCTGCTCACTTTGATTCTATTGAAACCGGGAGGCTTAAAATATCAGGCAGAAAAAAACAAAACCCTCAGTGATGGTCGTGTTCAGGATCCATCCACACAGCAAAACATTGGCACTATATTGTAGACTAATCAGTACTGCGAAAGCAATTGAAAATGAAACATTTGATTTGATTTGATTTATTGGAGTCACATGTACATAGGTACAGTGAAAAGTTTTGGTTTGCGAGCAGTACAGGCAGGTCTTAGCAAACAAAGGCATAGAGATCATAGGGTGCTCAGACAGAGTGAGGCATACAATACCATAGCTGCACAGAAGGTGCACAAAGCAAGACCAACATTATTTGAAATTAGAGAGGTCCATTCGGCAGTTTAATAACAGCAGGAAGAAACAGTTCTTGAACCTGCTGGTGCGTGTGTTCAGGCTTATGTATCATCAGCCTAATGGAAGAGGTTATAGCAGAGCCTCTATAATCGGGGTGGGTGGGGTCTTTAATGATGTTGGTCGCCTTTCCACAGTAACACGAATTGTAGATGGAGTCCATGGATGGGAGTTTGGCTCCTGTGATGGTCTGGGCTGTGCCCATATAAACATATGATTTAGGAACAGAAGTAGGCCATTTGGCCCATCAGCCTTTCACTGCTATTCACTAAAGCCCAGCTAATCTGATTATGTTCAAAATTCCAAAATTCCCATCTCCACTTGATTATCTTTGATTCCATTGGTGAGCAAAAATCTATCTACCTCTCCCTTAAAAAGCCCTGCAACAATATAGAAAGGCTCACAATAGTTGTATGGCTGTAAGTATTATGCAATGTAATGGCTGTCAAGGCGGTGAACCCCTCTGTTAGTTAAACCAAACATCTGGAAAAGCTCACCTCGTCTCGTAATTTGTTAAAATATGAGTTCAGAGAGCTCCCAAGTCCCACTATTTAAAGAAAATAATATCAATTTATTCCTCAACTTGAAAAGTGAACATTAAACAACAACTATTCACAACGTTAAGCCTCCTTTCTCTTAACTGCTTATTATCTGCTTCCAACTCTATAACAATATACTGTTCCAATAAAAACATATATTAAAATTAGATCAACTTAATTTCAAAACCATACAGTGACTATTGTCTGTCTTCTTCCACCTGAAGATCTCCCTGGGTCATCTTCTATCTTTTTTACTATGAACATGTTTCATATGAAAAAGGTATCTTTAATAGAGTGTATTTGAATGGCAGTCTTTCTCGAAGGCAGTTACTCTCTGTCTGTTTTCTTTATGCCCCAAACATTGGATCATCTCATCAGAATGATGTTGGCAAAAACAATAAATTTGAACTTGATTAGGTTTTAGTATCCTGGGGCATAAATTTACTGATTGGATAGATTCAAGTTGTTGTCAAAACAGCAACCAACCCAGGTATCTATTTCACAGCCAAATGTAAGATATTTTCAATTTTCAAGTACACTCTGGGACTGCTAGCTGTTAAATATAAGAGGTGCTAGTAAGCTCTTAATGCAAAACATCATTCAACTCTCTCTTAAAGGTACAGTACATGCCTTTAACTTCACAACAGTAAAGTGACTGAAATAGACCAGAGAAATAATTCCACATGTGACAAATAAGGGTTATATGAGTTGAGAACTGTGTACACTATCAGGGCAAGTAAGAAATCAAGATGTAGGTAAGCTCTTCAGAAATGTCGACCATAATTATTTCTTTATTTATGGCAAGTGGGCTTCAATGGTTGGGACAATACTTATTGCCCATCCGTAAGTGCCCTTGAGAAGGTGGTAAAGAGATATCTCTTGAACCACTGGCCCATGTGCTGTAAGTTGACCTACACTGGTGTCAGGGAGGAAATTCCAAGAATTTTGTTTTCAATGACACAGAAGAAAGGGTGACGGTGTGCCAATTCGGGATGGTAATTGGCTTGGAGGAGGAACTTACAGGTGGTGTTGTTCTCAAGCCAGTCCTGTCATATATACTTGGAAAATAGAGAAAAGTATTCAAGATCATGGAACTGGACCGTGGAAAGAAAGGGAAATGGACCCAGTTCAAACAGAAGAGGAAAAAAAAGCCGATCACACAGCAGATTGATAGTGAAAATATGGAAAAGAAATGATGGATGAGGAACAGGGGAAACATACTCTAATTCGGAATCAATTAGGTGTTTTTGCTCATGTTTGACATGAGCAGATATAGTCCAGGGTAGAGAAGAGTTGAAGACATTTGAGAGACATGGATCAGCCCAGTCAATGGTAAGACCATTTGATATGCTGATAGCTGAAATGAAGAAGGCTGGGAGGAAGTTTACCTGGTGGTGCATAAACACTGTCACAGGCCAACCCACTGATTGTAGTGCTGTACACTCGATATCATTACAAATTGGGAAAGCAGAAAAAACATCAGCGGCAAACCAATTCCATCTTGTAGAGTGTGCCTCATGGACCCACTCTGTGTGAAATGGTGTATCTCAGGAGTCTCTCTCTGTGCTGGCAGCATCTGCTGCAGATAATGGGTTGCAGAGGGACATAATTTGCTAGAGTCTGGTTACTCTGGGCTCTCTTCTCAGCCAATCATGCTTGTTCTTCTGCTCACCTCTCCCAATGCCCTTCCAAACAGTCAGCCTGCAGTGTCATGGCCATCAGTGACTGGTGAAAAGTGTGGCCCTGGAAAAGCACAGTAGGTCAGGTAGCATCCAAGGAGCAGGAAAATCGATGTTTCGGGCATAAGCTTGTCATCAGGAATGTCCTCAGAAACATTGATTCTCCTGCTCCATGGAGGCTGCCTGACCTGCTATGCTTTTCCAGCATCACACTCTTCGACGCTGATCTCCAGCATCTGCAGTCCTCACCTTCTTCTGTCAGTTACTGTGTCCCAGTTGGAAAAACTCAAAGTCCACCATTTTCATATCTCACAACTGTATCCTTGCAATGAAGGCATGGACACCTTAAAGGTCATGGTTCAATGACCGGTTCATACACAAATTATCTTTGGTTAAGTGGCCTTCATCCGCCTGATGAATATAACAAGCCAGTGCAGTTGTCACTGGTTTTGCAATGAGTAATTTTAATCAAAAGTTCATGCACAGGATGTGTGCATCACTGGCTGTTCCACCATTTATTGCCTGCCCCTGAACGACCTTGCGAAAGTGCCTTCCTGAACCTCTGCAGTCCATTTTATGCAGGTAAATCCACAATGCCATTACAGAGGAAATTCCAGGATCATAACCCAGTGAAACTGAGGAATGACTATGTGTTTCCAACTCAGGATGGTGAGTTGCTTGGAAGGGAACTTGCACATTGCGCTGTTCCCATTCATCTCCTGTCTTTGTCTGCCTAGATGGTAGTTGTCATGGCTTTGGAAGGTGCTGCAGTGCATGTTGTTGATGATAGACACTGCTGCCGCTGAGACTCAATAGTGGAGAGGATGAATATCTGTGGAAATGTTGCCAGTAAAGTGGGCTACCTCTCCCTGGATGGTGAACAACTTCTTGAGTGTTGTCAGAGCTGTATTCTTCCAGGCAAGTGTGGAGAATTCCATCACAATCAATCAAACTCTGCAAAAAAGAGAGTCTGCTCATTTGCTGCTGTTATTGCTGCTCAGTATAGAACACTAGTGTGGCACTGACTGTGTTGATCGTGGCCTGATGAGGACATGGCATATCTATGCCTTGCACCTCAGATAAGTAAAGCTAAACAGCTTTCCAATAAGCAAACAGTTCCCTTATTTAGATGAAGTAGAGGGAGATGACAGCAGCAAAGAACAGGATATTGAATCATACAGAACAGGACAGGCCCTTCAGCCCATCCAGTCTGAACTGCCAAACCTACATTAAAACGACTCTAATCTCATTTTCTGGCATTTGGCCCATAGCCTTGAATGCTGAAATACTTCAATTGTTCATCCAACATTCAAGTATTTTTTAAAGGTTGTGAGGTCTCCTGCCTCAACTCCCCTCCCAGTGCATTCCAGACCCCGACCCTCTGGGGAAAGTCTTTTTCTTAAATTTCCCTCTTAACCTTTATACCTGCTCTGCAGCTTAAAATTATGCCCTTTTAAAGTTATTGGCTGTTCAACTAAGGAATACAATGGTTTTTGATTCACCCTGTCCATGCCCCTCATAATACTATACACCTCAATCTGGTCCTCCCTCAACTTTCTCTGCTCCAGAGAAAAATAACCAAACCTTACCCAACCTCCCTTCACAGCTGCAATGTTTCATCCCAAGAAACATTGTGGTGAATCTCCTCTGCACCCTCTCCAGTGCAATTACATCCTTCCTATGGTGTGGTGACCAGAATTGCTCACAATACTCCAGCTGTGGTTTCTTTGAAGTTCTGCACAGCTCCAAATAATCACCCTGCTCTCATAATCTGTCAAGGCTGTTGGAGAGAGAACACAGTCTTGCTTGACTTTACTGTAGACCCCAAAGGATTCTGATGTGGTCCCTAACCTTATCCATCACCTTGTCACAGAAAGCGATCACATTGTCTTTTTGCTCAAGCTGCTCAATTGCAGAAAAGGTAAAAGGATTGTGGGGTTGAGGCAGAGCAAAGTATAAAACCAAGAAAATTAATTGGTTAAGACTTAATTGCATCCCATTTGCTGACCTGATTAATGGAAGGAACATGCGTAAACACTTAATGGCTAGGATTCAATCTGAAGGAGGCTTAGACTGTAGCACAGAAGGAATAGAAACAGAAGAAGGCCATTTGGCCTCTGGAGTCAGCTGTGCCATTGAATAGGGTCATGGCTGATCCTATAAAACATTGCAAAAAGACAAGTCTGAATATTTTCTTCATGATGAGAGAACAGGAACAGCGATAGAACAAAGGGATGTATACAGTCTGAAAAGTACAAACGCAAGGGTATAACAAAGGAAATCAAGAAAGCTGATGAAATGTTATCCTACAGGACTGTATTCAGTCAATGACAGAATATCATCAGTATTGAGCCTTAGAACAGGCAGAATGTTATTAAATCATCGAGACAAGCAGTTTAGCGGAGGCCATTTGGCCCATCCAGTCTATGCCATTCTAAAACCAGCTATCCAGTTTAGTCCCACAGTCCAATTCTTGGTTCATACTCTGGTGTGTTCATATCAGGGACTTTTATTTTCTTTATTCATCCACAGGATGAGGGCTTCACTGACCAGACAGCGTTTATTGTCCATCCCTAATTGCCCAGAGGGCAGTTCAGAATCAATCGCACTGCTGTGGGTCTGGAGTCACATACAGGCTAGAGCAGATGAGGATGGCAGTTTCCTTCCCTCAAGGACATCAGTGAACCGGATGGGCTTTTCCTGACAATCAACTCCTGGTCATCATTAGATTGGTAATTCCAGATGTTTATTGAATTCAAATTCCGCCATCTGCCATAGCGGGATTCGAACTCAGGTCCCCAGAATGTTATCTGTCCAGTAATAATACACGGGGCCATTATCCCCATTACCATTATTAAATGGTAAAAGGCATTCTTCCATCACCACCCTTCCAATCAGTAAGTACAGATCCCATCAGTGTCTGGGTGACAACCCTCAACTCCCTTCAAATTCTTTCTGAAAGTATTTTAAATCTGGAACTTCAGAGGCCGAGGGGTGACCTTACAGAGATTTAAAAAATCATGAGGGACATGGATAGGGTAAAGAGACAAGGTATTTTCCCTGGGGTGGGGGAGTCCAGAAAGAGATAGCATAGGTTTATGGTGTGGGGAAAAGTTTGAAAGGGACCTAAGGGCAACTTTTTCATGCAGAGAGTGATGCCTGTATTGAATGAGCTGTCAGAGGAAGTGGTGGAGGCTGGTACAATTACAACATTTAACAGGCATCTGGATGGGTATATGAATGGGAAGGGATTACAGCGATATGGGCCTAGTGCTGGCAAATGGGACGAGATTAATTTAGGCTATCAGATCAGCACAGACAAGTTGGCCCAAAGGCTCTGCTTCCATGTTGTACATTTCTATGACTGTACGACTCTATGATAGATCTAAGCTCTGCAGCCCTGATATATCCTGTCCTGAATTAAATAACTCACTGGAGAAGAAGGCTCTACAAATGTCCCCTTTCTCAACCATGGAAAAGCCCAACATATCACTGGAAGCATTCACAGCAATCTTCAGCCATAAATACTAAGTGGAGATCCATCTCAGCTTCCTTCAGTAGTCCCCAGCATTACAGATATCAATCTTCAGCCAATTTGATTCACTCCATGTGATGTCAAGAAACAGTTAATTCCACTGGATCATGAATGGCTATGGGCCCTGACAACATTCTGGCAATAGTATTACAGACTTGTGCTCCAGAATTTTCTGTTTCCCTAACCAAGCTCTTCCAGTACAGTTATAACCTGGCATCTACTCACCATTGTGGAAAATTGCCTAGTTATGTCCTAGTCACAAAAAGGCAAAATTACTGCTCCCATCAGTCTACTCATGATCATCAGTAAAGTGGTGGAAGGTGTCATCAATAGTGCTATCAAGCAGCACCTGCTCAACAAAAGGTTAAGGCTAGGAATCGTGCAGCAAGTAACCCACTTCCTGACTCATTAAAGTCTGTCCACCATCTACAAGGCACAAGTCAGGAATGTGATGAAACTTATCGAGACGGGTGAACTCCAACAACACTCAAGAAGCTTGACACCATCCAGGATAGAACAGCCCACTTGATTTTCACTGCATCCACAAAGATCCACTCATCCCACCACCAACACTCCGTCACAGCAGCATCCACAAGGTGCACTTCATAGACAGCCCCTTCCAAACACATGACCACTTCCATCTCAAAGGGCAAAGGCTGCAGGTACATGGGAACATTACCCCCTGCAAGCTCCCCTCCAAGCCACTCGCCATCCTGAAATACATCATCATTCCTTCACTGCTGTTGAATCAAAATCCTAGAATTCCCTCCATAATGACATTATGGGTCAATCAAAGGCAGGAGATGTAGTGGTTCAAGAAGGCAGCTCACCACCACCTTCTCCAGGGCAACTAGGAACAGGCAATAAATGCTGGTCCAGCCAGCAACGCCAACATCCCAATAGTGAAAAAAACAAAGGTCTGAGTTTGTTTGTGCTTCTCGATAAATGACCACAGTGCTCTTTAGCAACAGCAGTGTTTTTGGTTTTGCAAGTTTCTGTGATTTCCTGCTCCCACTTAACCACACTCTCTGTGGAGAGCATCGCTGACCCAGGGAGTATATTGGTTTAAATCCAAAAGCACATTTGCATATCTACTGAATCCCGCTGCCTCCTTAGTCAGCACATGGACTGGTTATAGGGACCACTTACACCAAGGTAACAGATCTGGCCCACTCAAAGCACCATTTTGAGATATGGATTCTTCAGTGTAGAATGAGACAAGAAAAAAAACTTGTTGCTCACATGGAACTGGCCCCGTTTTCACCTGAACAATGTTGGTTAGTGCTTTAAAGAACTCCAAACTCATACACCCTGCCTCAGACTGACTCAGCTTGACAGAAATAAAATATGAACTTGAAACTCCCTCATTCAGTTCCTGTAGGCAGATATAAAAGTAAATAAGAGATTAAATTGCTGGATCTGATAGCTGGTGAATCCGGCAGTGCCTATTCTGGTCTCTTTTCAACATGATGAGATTGCAGAAAATTAATTCCTCCTGTGACAATGTTGCTCCTTTAACAAGGTGATGCTGTCCTTGGTATATATTTTTGCCAGAGAGGTCATAAAAGTTCAGGGGTTGAAGGGTGTCAGGGCTAATTTGATTATCGCTGACAAATGCTCAGGTAAAAGAATTGAGTTTTTTTTTTAAAAACTCTTACAAAGAAAGGGGAATGGCCAGTTCTCCCAGCTCAGCTTTTCTCTGGTTTGGTTTGGTTTGGTTTTTAGCAGTAGCACAAAAAAGTTGCTAGACCCAAAAGTAGCAGGTCCAGGCTGGTACTCTCTCATTGATTTCTCTTCTGTAAGAACCTGTATTTGATTTTACCTTTTGTGCCAAGGCATGTTTATGGGGATTGTTGCAAGTATTGGGAACAGCATCATTAAGTTGGGATGATCTGTTGGGTTTCAGATAAGTTAAGTTATTCTGTATTCTGTTCTCTTTTGTTAGTGTTTCATTCAGTAATTTTGCAAATAGATTTTGTTTTTTTTTACAAACTAAGTGATTTGACCAGCTGAAACCCTCCTGGAAAATCCATGTTACACCAGCTTAAAACAGCATACAAAGTTCGGTTCTGGGCTACCTTCTTGAAATGTTTTGAGGGGTCTGGCCTAGTCCATAACACTCCTGATGGCAGCTTCCCATTTTTTAACATCTCAGTGTAACCACTGTGCCTTGGCTAGATCTCTTGTCGACTGTGTGTAGGGTATTATCAAAACTCCTCAGTCTGTATCTACCCAGAATATGCACTTGTGTTGAAACATTGTCATCAATTCCATAATATGCTTAGCTTGCATTTTTTTTGTGTGAAATATTCAGACACACCAGCAAGGAATAAGAGGAGGCCACTCAGCCCTTCAATCCTGCTCCACCATTCAATAAGTTCTTGGCTGGTCTGATTTTAACCTCCACTCTCTTGATAATCTTTCATTGAGGTGTTTCTGTTTGACAATAAATCGAATTGAAATGCAAACCATAATTTTGGAAGAAACAGCAACAAAATGCAACTGTGTGACTGGGAACTATATTTGACAAAACGCCGAGGGACACTGTATGTTATAATCCTTGTCTATGGAGAAAGTGAGGACTGCAGATGCTGGAGATCAGAGTCGAGACTGTGGTGCTGGAAACTCACAGCAGGTCAGGCAGCATCCGAGGAGCAGTAGAATTGATGTTATGGGCAAAAGCCCTGCATCAGAATTCTCCTGCTCCTTGGATGCTGCCTGACCTGCTGTGCTTTTCCAGCACTACACTCACAACTTCCTTGTCTTATAGACCTACTCTTTTGACAGGTAATTTGCTTCCAGAGTTGCTGTAATATTATGGACCAGATCAAACTTCCTCAAATGTTCAGAAGATAATCTAGACCCAACCTTTTATTATTTTAAAGGTAAATTGAAGGTGTTGCATTCCAGATGTAATTTGATTGGTCAAACCACCAAATTTCAAACAAAATATGCCTTATTCATCCATTATAGTTAAATACAACAAAAGAAACAAGGAATTGAAATAACTTAACTCTACTAGAAAACTTAACATAATAATAGATGCAGTAACTATTACTAATTAGCTGTTCCAATATACTAACATCCCATAAACGTATCTTCAGCAAATGTTTTTATTCAGAAAACAGATTGTCTTACATATAACTCTAACAGCAGGAAGACAATCCCCAGCTTTTAGCTTTAACTGAGAGAGCAAGAAAAGCTTCTACTTCTTCAAGACCCCAACAGCAACTGCTGACAATTAAAAATGAAAATTCCTGGTTCTGTCGGACCATGAGCCCACCCGTTCAGGCTGCTTCTTTTGTTCCAACATTTTTTAAAAACCCGAAGGCCACACAAGCTGTTTACTCTAATGTCTCTGGTGGATAGCTCATGACCTCTGCCTTAAAACCTCTCTTCAAACAAAACACAGGACAAAATAACCTTTTAAAGCCATAGTATTTTCACCCTAGAAACTTGCAAATCGTTGAAACAGTTAGAATACCTTGCAGGTTTAAGAAACAGCGTGATACAATACATGCAGGGAAGGTAGCTTCAAAACAGGCATTGAACACAAAATTCTTTCTGACTCCTGAAGCTGTTTTAAGTAATTTCCTCTGGAGGAGGACTAGTCGCAGTGAACATTCAACACATATTATGCTGCTACATCTAATCGTATTGTTATGCTGTTCTTTATTGAATAAATGTCTTGTTATGACCAAGCGATAAATGGTGAGCTGGAACCCTCTTTTCATTTTCCCCTCAGTCACAACAAACAGCTTCGCTTCTTTTTAGCGCATAGATATCCCCAAAAAATGACATCCTCCACAATTAAGATGAATTGCTCGACAAAATTAAGAAGTCAGCTTCAAGGTTTTTTTGAGAGAAAGGAAGACGAATTTTACTGCCTGTTAAAACTGAAAACAAAAATAAAATGCAAACTCAAACACACACGCACACTCTCGCAAGTAAAAAGTTTTTAAAAGAAGAGAGTGCATTGTCCAGGCAGGACGAACAAAGGTTACACAGTTTTAAAGTCCTCAGGATCCTTGAAATGCTACTCAATCTGACTTGCCTAGTTTTGTTCAATGTTCCCTAATGTCTTCACCAAATGAAAATCTTTCAATCTCAAGTTTCAAAATTTCAATCGACCTGGCATCACAGCTTTTGGTTGTGGATGTTCTGGATTTCCACTGCCCTTTGTGTGGAAAAACTGCTTCCTGATTTCAATTGTAAATAGCCTGTTTCTCATTTTTTATTTTTCCTATGTTAAGATTGTCTCCTTTTGCTAGGCTCCTTCACCAGATGGATTCATTTCTCTCTAGCTGTTCTGGATGTGACAGAACTGCAGAGCTCAGATCTATCCATTGGTTGTGGGATTACTTTGCTCTGCCTATTGCTTGCTGTTTATACTGTTTGGCATGCAAGTAGTCCTGTTTGTCAGCTTCAGCAGGTTGACACCTCATTTTCAGGTGCCTGGCACTTCTCCTGGCATGCCCTCCTGCCAGGGTTGATCCCCTGGCTTGGTGGTAATGATTGAGTGGGGGATTTGCCAGGCCATGAGGTTACAGATTACAATTCTGCTGCTGTTGGTGGCCCACAGTGCCTCAGGGATGCCAAGTTGCTCGCTCTGTTTGAAGTCTGTCTCAGTTAGCACAGTGATAGTGCCATACAACACAATGGTGGGGGGGAGGGGGGGTGTTCTCAGTGTGAAGGCAGGACTTTGTCTCCACAAGGATGATGCAGTGGTCACTTTTACTCATGATTAGGAGATGCCGATGTTGGAGTGGGGTGTACAAAGTTAAAAATCACAAAACACCAGGTTATAGTCCAACAGGTTTAACTAAAAGCACTAGCTTTCGGAGCGCCGCTCCTTCATCGGGTGGTTGTGGGGGACACAATTGTAAGACATAGAATTTATAGCAAAAGTTTACAGTGTGATGTAACTGAAATTATACATTGAAACATACCTTGACTGTTTGTTAAGTCTCTCATCTGTTAGAATGACCATAATAGTTTCACTTCTTTCATATGGAAATCACAAAACCTTTTTAAAAAGTTACATTCTCAGGTTAACTGTAACAATTGGTGTCAGCCAGATAGGATGTTGAAGGTGTTGGCCCCCTGTGTTCTGTTGTCTGTGCCACAATATTAGACTGATTCCAGATATGGTTCATTGAATTTAAATTCCACCATCTGCTGTGGCAGCATTTGATCCCATAATGCCCCCAGAATATTAGCTGAGTTTCTGAGTTCACAGTCAAGCAATAAGACTGCTAGGGCATCAGCTCCCAAACAGAAGGACAGAAAAATGATTCCTGTGTGTTGGCAGCTTTTATGAAAGCCGTATAGAATTGGTGCTGGAGGGAGACAAAACGCATAATAATTCTGAATGGGTAGAGAGACCTGGGTGTATTGGGCACAGATCATTGTAGGTGGCAGGAAAGTTTGAAAGAGCTGTTAATAAAGCATATACTAATTTGGACACAGAGTACAAGAAGTTGATGCTGACTTTGTGCAAGACAATTGTTAGACCTCAGCTGGAATAACGAGCACAATTGTGAGCATCACATTTCTAGCTATGAAGAAAGGTTGAGTAGGTTAGGTTTATTTTCGTTAGAAAAAAGGAGATTGAGGGGGGACCTGATTGAGGTTTATAAAATCATGAAGGGTATAGATTGGGTGGATACAGACAAGCTTTTTCCCAGGGTGAAGGATTCAATAATGAGAGGTCACGCTTTCAAGGTGAGAGGTGGAAAGTTTAAGGGGGATACACGCAACAAGTACTTCACACAGAGGGTAGTGGTGGGTGTTTGGAACACGTTGCCAGCAGAGATGGTAGAGGCAGGCACGGTAGATTCACTTAAGATGCGTCTGAATAAATGCATGAGTAGGTGGGGAGCAGAGGGATACAGATGCTTGGGAATTGACCGACAGGTTTAGACAGTACATTTGGATCAGCTCAGGCTTGGAGGGCCGAAGGGCCTGTTCCTGGGCTGTAAATTTTCTTTGTTCTTGTTCTTTCTTTGTTCTTACAGGAAAAATGTCCAAGCACTGAGGAGAGTGCAGAAGGGATTTATAAGGATGTTTCCAGGAATGAGGAACTTAATTACAAGGATAAATTGAAGAAATTGGGACTGTTCTCCTTGGAGAGAAGAAGGCTGAAAAGAGATTTTTTTCGAGGCTTTCAAAGTCATAAGTGGGCTAGACAGAGTAGATAGAGAGAATTTGTTCCTGGTCATCAAAGGAACAAGAGAGAGAGACAGCATCAATCTAAAGGGTATGGGGAAAAGACACTTGGAAATGATGCTGTTTAAACAGTCAGTCCAAGCACAGTGGGCTAAATGACCTCCTTCTGCATGAGATTCTGAGAATTGCCACCAAAGAACTGGTGCCATCTGTAAGCTATTATTAAAGCAGTGTTTGGGAAAATAAGCAATTCTTTTTTAGAAAAATAACAATTAACCTTCAGATGAAGGTAGGCAAGTTGAAAATAGCTCTCTCAATATTAGAAGCAGTAGTCTCTCGTCCATTGGCTGGAAGGATTGAGATGAGAGATTGATGCAGTGTAAACTACCTGCTCCTAGAAATATTGTGTATCAACCATTGCTCAGAAATCAGAGAGCAATCCTCATCAGGTTGTTCTTGGCAGGGAGCTGACTTCTTCAGATGGAAGATGGACCACAAGCAATTGATGGAACACACAGGGAAGAGTTTCCCAATACTTTGACTGGAAAGCAGGGTGTTGACTTCATAACATTAATGAGAACAATACATTCATTGTCAACTGCCTGTTCCTCCTCTGTAATCAGTGTACTGTCCTCAATTATCACATTAGAATGTAAGAAATGGGAGATGGAGTGGAAAATGCAATTCTCTCGTCTGATATCATGAGTTGTATACACTCTTTGTCTGTTTAGCTGAAGCATCACATCCAAACTGCAACTTCTTAATAAACTTAAGAAACTATTCTAAACATTCCTTACAAATGGCCAAGTCCCGATATTTAGCTTCCAAGGTCTAATACTAGTAATGAACTTTACCCTGTCAAATAGGGTTCCTGTTGTTTGCTAGAGAGTAATAAACATCACTGGTGATTTCTTTTAGGGGTCTGGTGACAAAGTTTCAGTACAGGTCGTTCTCCGAGAATACACTGTTATGATGGTCATAAATTCATGGAGTCAGAGAGATGTACAGCATGGAAACAGATCCATCGGTTCAACCAGTCCATGCTGACCAGATATCCCAACTCAATCTAGTCCCACCTGCCAGCACCCAGCCCATATCCCACCAAACCATTCCTATTCATATATCCATCCAAATGCCGATTAAATGTCACAATTTTACCAGTCTCCACCACATCTTCTGGCAGCTCATTCCATACCCGTACCACCCTCTATGTGAAAACGTTGCCCCATAGGTCTCTTTTATATCTTTTCCCTCTCACCCTAAACCTATGCCCTCTAGTTCTGGACTCCCCAACCCCAGGGAAAAGATTTTGCCTATTTACCCTATTCATGCCCCTCATAATTTTGTAAACATCTATAAGGTCACCCCTCAGCCTTCGACGCTCCAGGGAAAACAGCCCCAGCCTGTTCAGCCCCTCCCTATAGCCCAAATCCTCCAACCCTGGCGACATCCTTGTAAATTTTTTCTGAACCCTTTCAAGTTTCACAACATCTTTCCGATAGGAAGGAGACCAGAATTGCACGCAATATTCCAACAGTGGCCTAACCAATGTCCTGTACAACTGCAACATGACCTCCCAACTCCTGTACCCAATACTCTGATGAATAAAGGAAAGCATACCAAACGCCTTCTTCACTATCCTATCTACCTCCAACTCCACTTTCAAGGAGCTATGAACCTGCACTCCAAGGTCTCTTTGTTCAGCAACACTCCCTAGGACCTTACCATTAAGTGTATAAGTCCTGTTATGATTTGCTTTCCCAAAATGCAGCACCTCACATTTATATGAATTAAACTCGATCTGTCACTTCACAGCCCCTTGGCCCATCTGGTCAAGATCCTGTTGTAATCTGAGGTTACCCTTTTCGCTGTCCACTCCATCTCCAAATTTGGTGTCATCTGCAAACTTACTAACCATACCTCTTATGCTCGCATTCAAATCATTTATGTAAATGACAAAAAGTAGAGGACCCAGCACCGATCCTTGTGGCACTCCACTGGTCACAGGCCTCCAGTCTGTCAATCAACCATCCAACACCACCCTCAGTCTTCTACCTTTGAGCCAGTTCTGTATCCAAATGGCTAGTTCTCCCTGTATTCCGTAAGATCTAACCTTGCTGATCAGTCTCCCGGGGGCACCTTGTCGAACACCTTACTGAAGTCCATATAGATCACATCTACCATTCTGCCCACATCAAACCTCTTTGTCACTTCCTCAAAAACCCAATCAAGTTTGTGAGACATGATTTCCCACACACAAAGCCATGTTGACTATCCCTAATCAGTGCTTGCCTTTCCAAATACACGTACATCCTGTCCCTCAGGATTCCTTCCAACAACGTGCCCACAACTGACGTCAGGCTCACTGGTCTATAGTTACTTGGCTTGTCCTTACCACCCTTATTAAACAGTGGCACCACGTTAGCCAACCTCCAGTCTTCCAGCACCTCACCTGTGACTATCGATTGTATAAATATCTCAGCAAGAGGCCAAGCAATCACTTCTCCAGCTTCCCAGAGTTTTAGGGCACACCTGATCACTTCCTGGAGATTTACCCACCTTTATGCATTTCAAGACATCCAGCACTTCCTCCTCTGTAATATGGACATTTTGCCAGATGTCACCATCCATTTCCCTACAGTCTATATCTTCCATATCCTTTTCCACAGTAAATACTGATGCAAAATACTCGTTTAGCATCTCCCCCATTTTCTGTGGATCCACACGAAGGCTGCTTTGCTGATGTTTGAGAGGCCCTATTCTCTCCCTAGTTACCCTTTTGTCCTTAATGTATTTGTAGAACCTCTTTGGATTTTCCCTAATTCTATTTGCCCCCTTGTTGCCCTCCTGATTTCCCTCTTAAGTATACTCCTACTTCCTTTATACTCTTCTCAGGATTCATTCGATCTATCCTGTCTATACTTGACATATGCTTCCTTCTTTTTCTTAACCAAACCCTCAATTTCTTTAGTCATCCAGCATTCCCTATAGTTACCAGCCTTCCCTTTCACCCTGTCTCACATTGTCTCAGCCTGTTCCTGCCCCACCGAACTCATCTCTGCATACCTCGACACAGTCCTGTCCCCTTTAGTCCAAGAACTCCCCACCTACGTTCGGGACACCACCCACGCCCTCCACCTCTTCCATGATTTTCGCTTCCCCGGTCCACAACGCCTTATCTTCACCATGGACATCCAGTCCCTGTACATCTCCATCCCCCATCACGAAGGACTCAAAGCCCTCCACTTCTTCCTTTCCCGCCGTACCAACCAATACCCTTCCACTGACACACTCCTTCGACTGACTGAACTGATTCTCACCCTGAACAACTTCTCTTTCCAATCCTCCCACTTCCTCCAAACCACAGGAGTAGCCATGGGCACCCGCATGGGCCCCAGCTATGCCTGCCTCTTCGTAGGATATGTGGAACAGTCCATCTTCCACAGCTACACTTGCACCACTCCCCACCTTTTCCTCCGCTACATCGATGACTGTATCGGTGCTGCCTCGTGCTCCCACGAGGAGGTTGAACAGTTCATCCACTTTACCAACACCTTCCACCCCGACCTCAAATTTACCTGGACCATCTCAGACTCCTCCCTCCCCTTCCTAGACCTTTCCATTTCTATCTCGGGTGACCGAATCAACATGAACATTTACTATAAACCGACCAACTCCCACAGCTACCTAGACTACACCTCCTCCCACCCTGCCCCCTGTAAAAACTCCATCCCATATTCCCAATTCCTTCGTCTCCGCCGCATCTGCTCCCAGGAGGACCAGTTCCAAAACCGTACAACCCAGATGGCCTCCTTCTTCAAGGACCACAATATCCCCCCAGACGTGGTCGACGATGCCCTCCACCGCATCTCTTCCACTTCCTGCTCCTCCGCCCTTGAGCCCCGCCCCTCCAACCACCACCAGGACAGAACCCCACTGGTCCTCACCTACCACCCCACCAACCTCCATATACATCGTATCATCCGCTGTCATTTCCACCACCTCCAAACGGACCCCACCACCAGGGATATGTTTCCCTTCCCTCCCCTATCAGCGTTCTGAAAAGGCCACTCCCTCCGTGACTCCCTCGTCAGGTCCACACCCCCCACCAACGCAACCTCCACTGCCGGCACCTTCTCCTGCAACCACAAGAAATGCAAAACTTGCGCCCACACCTCCCCTCTCTTACTTCCCTCCAAGGCCCCAAGGGATACTTCCATATCCGCCACAAATTCACCTGCACCTTCACACACATCATCTATTGCATCCGCTGCACCCGATGTGGCCTCCTCTATATTGGGGAGACAGGCCGCCTACTTGCAGAATGCTTCAGAGAACACCTCTGGGACACCCGGACCAATCAACCCAACCACCCCGTAGCTCAACACTTCAACTCCCCCTCCCACTCCACCAAGGATATGCAGGTCCTTGGACGCCTCCATCGCCAGGCCATAGCAACACAACGATTGGAGGAAGAGCACCTCATCTTCTGCCTAGGAACCCTCCAACCACAAGGGATGAACTCAGATTTCTCCAGTTTCCTCATTTCCCCTCCCCCACCTTGTCTCAGTCAAATCCCTTGAACTCAGCACCGCCTTCCTAACCTGCAATCTTCTTCCTGACCTCTCCGCCCCACCCCACTCCGGCCTATCACCGTCACCTTGACCTCCTTCCACCTATCGCATTTCCAACGCCCCTCCCCCAAGTCCTCCTCCCTACCTTTTATCTTAGCCTGCTGGACACACTTTCCTCATTCCTGAAGTAGGGCTTATGCCCAAAACGTCGATTCTCCTGTTCCTTGGATGCTGCCTGACCTGCTGCGCTTTTCCAGCAACACATTTTCAGCTCTGATCTCTAGCATCTGCAGTCCTCACCTTCCCTTTCACCCTGACAGGAATATATTTTCTATGGATTCTTGTTATCTCATTTCTGAAGGCTTCCCATTTTCCAGCCATCCCTTTACTTGTGAACATCTGCCTCCAAGCAGCTTTCAAAAGTTCTTGCCTAATACCTTAAAAATTGGCCCTTCTCCAATTTAGAACTTCAACTTTTAGATCTGGTCTATCCTTTTCCATCATTGTTTTAAATCTAATAGAATTATGTTTGCTGGCCCCAAAGTGTTCCTCCACTGACACCTCAGTCACCTGCCCTGCCTTATTTCCCAAGAGTAGGTCAAATTTTGCATCTTCTCTAGTAGGTACATCCACATACTGAATCAGAAAATTGTCTTGTACACACGTAACAAATTCGTCTCCATCTAAATCCTTAACACTATGGCAGTCCCAGTTGATGTTTGAAAAGTTAGAATCCCCTTCCATAACTACCCTATTATTCTTATAGATAGCTGAGATCTCCTTACAAGTTTGTTTCTCAATTTCCCTCTGACTATTGGGGGGTCTATAATACAATCCCAATAAGGTGATCATCCCTTTCTTATTTCTCAGTTCCACCCAAATAACTTCCCTGGATGTATTTCCGGGGATATCCTCCCTCAGCACAGCTGTAATGCTATCCATTATCAAAAATGCCACTCCCCCTCCTCTCTTACCTCCCTTTCTATCCTTCCTGCAGCATTTGTATCCTGGAACATTAAGCTGCCAGTCCTGCCCATTCCTGAGCCATGTTTCTGTGATTGCTCCGATATCCCAGTCCCATGTTCCTAACCATGCCCCGAGTTCATCTGCCTTCCCTGTTAAGCCCCTTGCATTGAAATAAATACAGTTGAATTTATTAGTCCTACCTTATCCCTGCCTGCCCTGACTGACTCATTTCTGTTCTCAACTTTACCAGTCTCAGATTGATCTCTTTCCTCACTAATGTAACACTTGGTTGAAACAAATAGCAGCAGATGAGTTGCCATGAAACAAATTAAAAGTTGGTCAATCAGTTTAAGCTATGCTCCAGGATACAAAACTCCAAATTCGAATTTAATATTTTGATAATATTAAAACCAATGAAATGATCCTTTGTTTTGGAGTATAAAACTGGACAGTTAGGGAGACAACTGCCAAAGACCAACAAATGTCGACTGCTAGCTGAAGTATTCTCTTAAAGGCTGTGGGGAATTTGCACAGCAGAACATGGAGACCGACCTGGAGAGAATCTACCGAGGAAAATCTACAAAGGAGAATCAGCTTTTGAAATGTGATTTTTTTTGTAAACCTTAATCGGGACTTTTTTGTCTGACTTGTATTGTAGAGTGGGAGGTAAAAGATAGGTTTAAGAGAAAGGAGTTGTAAATAGTTGTTGGTTTTAATATTCTCTGTTGTACTTAAAGAATGCAGTTGTTAATTTTTCTTTAAATGGTGACTTCTGGGATAGTTCTTTGCCTCTTGAATTTTAACAGATTACAGCACGAGGTGAATCTTTTCTGTGTGGCAAGTTTAAATTCACAGCATAGTTTACCCCATGTCATAACTACGCATTTCGGGATTGGGCTACAGCACGATTGGTGAATTGTGGAACGATTTTTTATTAACACAAACTTTTAAAGTGTGTCTTGGCTGTAATGCAATTACATAGCCAAAACGTTAAGTTTATTTGTATTGTGTGAGCTTTGTAAAGTGCGAGGTTGCACTGGAATGGAGTTACTGTTTAATAGCAGTAACTACTGTGTATTGTATCTTGTAAGATGAAACATCTCTGAATTACAACTTCCATGTACATGAAACTTCAAGGGATAGAACATAGCATTTCTCCCTATTCATTTGTGGGATGTGGGCATCACTGGCTGGGCCCAGCATTTAGTCGCTCGTCCCAAGTTGCCCCTTGAGAAGGTAGTGGTAAGCTACCTTCTTGAACAGCTTCAGTCCCATTTGCTGTAGGTTGACCCACAATGCCCTCAGTGAGGGAATGACAGGATTTTGACCCAGGAACACTGAAAGAATGGTGATATATGTCCAAGTCAGGATGGTGAGTGGCTTGGAGGGGAACTTGAATGTTGTTCCCACGTAACTGCCGACCCTGTCCTTCCAGATGGAAGTGGTCGTGGGTTTGCAAGATGTGACATTTTTTGTGAATTTTTATTTGAATTATTTGGATAAAAGTAGTGCATAGGAGTGTAGTAGGGCAGAGAGAAAACAGAAGATCAACACAGGTCATGTGCTCACCAAATGGCCTCCTTCCATGCTGTAACAATTCTGTGACTGTGAATATCTGATTGGTTTTAGACACAAGTCACCCATCTTTTAAGATTGAACTGGAACATTATATTTCTGTATTCTACCTTTTTGAAGTCAACAACTCCCAGAGCAAAGAGCCTGAGAGTTAACAATTTCAGTGAAGCAGTGAATTTGCATTCAAAAGAAGTTGTAACTGACCAATCAAACTAACATGGGATGTTTGGAGGCTCTCTCAAAGCAAGCTTTGGAAGCGGGTACCCCTTGAGCAAGAGGAGAACAGTCAAGTAACATCAAAAGTAACTGAGAAAGAAACATGGGAAAAAGCATTCTCCCTTTAAATAACAATAAATTGCACTTAGAGTTAACAAGAAAGGAAGCAGTAGAAAGGGATATCAAGGTGAGAAAGACCTTCAGGGATTGAGAGAAAAGATCAACACTTTCTTGAAGGTTGGCTTGAACTACCTTCTCCATTCCGACAGATCGAAAGCAGTATTTTATTCCATGTGATTTTTCTTGTATGACATTAGGACCCATGGAAAATTTCTTTTCATTTGGTATTGGCAAGCCTGAAGCTGTCTGACACTGCAATGTACCTTTGCTCTTGATTCCATTAACCTTTCCTTTCGCCTCAGGCTAAATCTGAAACAGCAAGAATGGTCCAAACTCTTTAATTTGGAGTTGAGATTTCTTCTCAATATTCATTCCTTTACCAGGCACCATTTTCACCTTTCTCTACATCTAATCTTCTCTTTGCTCTGCCATTGCATAGAACATAGAACATAGGACAGTGCAGTACAGGAACAGGCCCATCAGCCCACAATGTTGTGCTGAAGTTAAACTAATCTGCCCACCCTTGGTCCATATGCCTCCATTCCTTGCATATTCATGTGTTTATCTAAAAGTCTCTTAAACCGCAGCCCCCCCCCCTCCCCTCATATCTGCATGTTCCAGGCAGCTAGCACTCTCTGTGTAAAAAACTTGTGCTTCACATCTCCTTTGAACATTCCCTCTCTCACTTTAAATGCTTGCCCTGTCGTATTAGACGTTTCAACTCTGGGAAAATTATTCTGATTGTCAATCCTATTTGTGCCTCTCATGATTTTATAAAATTCTATCATGTATCCCCTCAGCCTCTGCTGCTGCAGAGGAAACAACCCTAGTTTGTCCAACCTCTCCTTATAGCTCATACCCTCTAATCCAGGCAGCATCCCGATAAACCTCTTCTGCACCCTCTTCAAAGCCTCCGCATCCTTTTTGTAATGTGGTGACCAGAATTGGACACAATACTCTAAGTGCCAACTAACTAAGCTTTTATAAAGCTGCAATATCACTCTTGACTCTTGGACTCAATGCCCCTACAAATAAAGGCAAGCAAAACATATCTTTCACTGTCCGTGAAAGTTCACAGCTGATGATAATCTATCTGTGTGAACACTTTCAGAGAGCAAAAACCCTAATCATTTAATCAGCTCAATTCTTATCTTCTCTGGGAAATTTAACATACAAAAAAAAAACTGGAACTATGCTATGCTCTCATTTTGTATACTTGTTTAATATATTTTGGTGTATTTAAAAAGTAAAAGTGGTATCTGTTAGCATCTGACATGGTCTGCTTGGAATGAGACTGTGGAGGTGCCAGTGTTGGATAGGGGTAGACAAGTCTGAAGTCACATGACATCAGATTAGAGTTGAACAGGTTTATTTGGAGTCAAAAGCTTTTGGAGTGCTGGCCCTTCATCGGATGGGTTGAGGAAATGTGCGATAGATACTTACTTGTTCCTTGGGTGTGAATTGGTTTTATGAATATACGGAGTGAGTACTCAGTATGGTGTGAGTTTTACAAAATGTGGCTAATTTCAGTTATTTCTAAATGTGTGGACATCAAATCTGTTTAAATACAGACATCTTCCAGAGTAAAATAGGATCCTGTCAGAATACTGTGGTTTCAAAGAGATTTCCTTTCATCCTTCTAAACTCCAATGAATTCAAGCCTAATCAAACCAATTTCATCTCACACGACAAACCTGCCATCCCAGGAATCACTCTCCACTCTGTCTTTAACACGTATATCTTTTTCAAAGTACAAAGACAAAGACTGTATACTTTATTAAAGGTGTGCTTCTTCCTGTTTCTCCTCCTTAAAAGAGTAGGATTGAAGGAGCAGGGTGTAACTGTGCATGGATCAACGAAGTTGATGGGCCAGATTGAGAGAGTAATTAATGAAGTTTTATTAATAGAGGCATAGAGTAAAGGGCCAGAAATTTACATTAAACTTGTATAAGATGCATTCTGTTCATGGACTACACATTTGGAAGGAGGTGTAGGCGTTGGAGAAAGTGCAGGAGAGCTTGATGAGAATGGTCACAGTGATGAGGGACTTCAGTTCTTAGGAACAATTGGAGACCAGAGACAATATTTTCACACAGAGGGTAGTGCGTACATGGAATAAGCTGCCAGAGGAAATGGTGGAGGTTGGTATAAAGGCATCTGGATGGGTATGTGAATAGGAAGGGTTTAGAGGGATATGGGCCAAGTGCTGGCAAATGGGACTACATTGGTTTAGGATATCTGGTCAGCATGGACGAGTTGGACTGAAGGCACTGCTTCTGTGCTGTACATCTCTATGACTCTATAAGTTGGGACTCTACTCCTTGGAAAGGAGAGGGTTGAAAGGAAATTTATTGAAATATTCAAAATCCTGAACTCTGTGGACAGGTTCAATGTTGACAAATTATTCCCATTCATAAAAGGATCATAAAAAGCACAGATTTAAAATAATTAACATTAGAAGAAAGCAGATGTGAGGAAAGAAAACATTCCTGCAGCATATGGTTAGGGTTTGGAGTGCAGAGCTTCAGAGAGTGCCACAATTATATCAAAAAAAAGGAAGGATGTGCAGGGTCACGGGACAAAGTGAGGAAAAAACACAAAACAAATAACTTATTCAGAAGTCTGGCATAGTCACAAAGGCGCGGAATGGCATCTTTCTGCATTATAACAATCTTGCAATTCGTGTTCACTTAATTATACTGGTTCCTCTCACCCTGTAATGTTGAGGATACCTCTGCAGGAGTTCCGCAGGGTAGTGTCCTCAGCTCAACCATCTACAGCTGCTTCATCAATGACCTGCCCTCCATCGTAAGGTCAGAGGTGGGGATATTCACTGATGATTGCTCAATGTTCAGCACCATTCCCAACTCCTCAGAAACTGAAGTAATCCAGGTCCAAGTGCAGTAAGACTCCAACAATATCCAGGCTTGGACTCAAAAGTGGCAAATAACATTCTCACCACACAAATGCCAGGCAATGACCATCTCCAATAGAGAGAACTTAACTATCGAATCTTGACATTCAATGGCATTACCATCAATGAATCTCCCTCTATCAACATTCTGGAAGTTACCATTGACCAGATACTGAACTGGTCTCATCATATAAGCACAGTGGCTACAAAGGCAGGTCAGAGGTTTGGAATCCTATAGCAAGTAACTCATCTCCAGACTTTACCATCTTCATGGCCCAAGTCAAGAGTGTGATGCAATACTCCCCACTTGCCTGAATGGGTGCAGCTCCAATAATATTCAAGAAGCTTGACAACATCCAGGACAAAGCAGCCCAATTGATTGGCACCAAATCCGGAAAATTCACTCCCTGCACCACTGGTGCTCAGGAGCAGCAGTGTATACTATCCACAAAATGAAATGTAGAAATTCATAAGGTTCTGCAGACATCACTTTCAAATTAACAACCACTTCCATCTAGAAGGAAAAGGGCACCAGATACATGGGAACATCACCCATGCAAGCTCCCCATCCTGACTTGGAAATATATCACTGTTCCTTTACTGTCACAAGGTCAAGATCCTAGAATTCCCTCCTTATGGGCACTATGGTTCTACCTATAGCACATGGACTGCAGTGGTACAAAAAGACAGCTCACTCTACCTTCTGGAGAGTAATTAAGGATGGGCAATGCTCAGGTCCCACAAGGGAGTAAGAAACAAAAGTCATAGGGAGATGTCCTTTCATATAAGAGGAGGTTTTTGACCCATTGGTGCTGCGGTGGTCTGCGTTTTTGGCACTCAACTTTGCTGAGTTTGGTGATTTGGGGCTAGACGGTTAAAGGGATGTAGCCAATGATCCTGGCATTCTTTGGTAACAAACTCTATTCAGCGACCTTTACTGTTAAGTATGGATGCATGGATTTGATGAGGTTCACAGGAATCATGCGATGTCTTCCCTGGTTGACACTCTAAGAATTATAGAGCCATAGACATTTCACAGCATGGGAAAAGACCGTATGGCCCAGTTATCAAGCAGCTATCGATAGTAATCCCATTTTTGAGCACTTAGCCCATAGCCTTGCATGCAGTGGAATTTCAAATACATATCTAAATACTCTGGAAATGGCTTGACAATTCTTGTCTCTCCCGACCATTTAAGTTGTGGGTTCCAGATATTCACCACCATCTTACTATTGATCCATCTTATAAAACAAACAGTTATTGGCGATGACAATGTCCTCAGAACATGAGCTCGAAAAATGTCGAGGGGAGGAAAGGAGAGCACGAGAAGAAAGCTTAATATCTCTTCTTGAGGTGTATTTAGCAAACAAAAGACCTTCAGTCCCTGCCAATATTTTCTGGTGTTGGCCTGGATCCAGTTGCAACTTGAAAAACTAATATCAGCTTCATCAGTCTGAGTAAAGGATGCGGCCAACAGGCAATGAAGCATTTACGAGAAGGAAGGTATTATTAGCTGTGATTGAAAACGGTTTTACAATCTAATGGCATATCATCTTCTGTGCACTGGGGTGAGAAAGCAATCTCAATTGCAGTTTTTTTTTCTCTGTTCTTTAAAACTGCTTTTCACACCACAGCACAAAGTCTACTTTACATAAAACAAAACCAACAGTACGCTATCATACACTGTAGCTCATCCTTTCAACACAAATTTCAGAATGTGGTTTACAGCTAGACTCTTTATACAGGGGCTTAAGCAACTTCATACGGTCAAATATTTAACAAAAGTAGGGAACTCTCACTTCACTCGGGCTGCCAGATCGGCTTGTATGGAAATGCTTTCATCTCCCAGGTCAGAAGGTTGTGGGGACAAGATTTATCCAACTCATGGGTTTGAAATCTATATGGGCTTTTCATGTGCTGCATTGCTTAGGGGTCACCGCTTTTGGAAATGTTAAACCAATATCCCAGTTGACTGTCTGGTTCAGTGTAGTTGATCCTCTGAACTCCATTGAAAAAGAGGACAATGTACTCCTAATGTCTTTGTTTACTTTGTTTTCTCATTCAAGAAACAGTATAGTATTTAAATAGAGAGAGATTGCAGGACAGAGGAAATAAGTGTCCAGCAAGTGACTGTGTTTATTGCAAGGGCCATCTCCCTGGCCCTACACTCATCCCTGGAACATCTGGGTAACAAGAACACCTACGTCAGACTCCAATTTATTGACTTCAACCCCACCTTCAACACAATGATTCAAACAAAACTCATACCCAAACTCTTGAGACCTAAGACACTGCTCCCTCTCTCCAATTGAATCCTTGACTTCCTGACCCGCAGATCACAATCAGTAATGATTGACGACAACACTTCATCCATAATAATCCTCACCACTGGCTCACTGCAAGGCTGTGTGCTCAGCCCCTGACTATATTCTTTATCCACTCATGACTGTGTGGCCAAATTCAGCTCTAACTCCTTTTACAAATTTGTTGATGACACCAATGTGGTCATTCAGATCTTAAACAATGACCAGTGAGAGTACAGGAAAGAGACAGCTTCATGGCATGGTATAAAGACAATCTCTCTCAATGTCAGCAAAATGAAGGAGCCAATCATTTATTTCAGGAGAGGGAGCGAAGGTCACACCCTTGCCTGCATCAATGGGCCTGAGGTGGAGGTAGTCAAGAGCATCAAGTTCCTCACAGTAAATATCATCACCAATCTGTCCTGGTCCATCCACATCAACACTACAGACAAGAAAGCACACCAACATCTCTACTTCCTCAGAAGGCTAAGGAAATTCAGCATGTCCTCAACAGTTCTTATCAATTTTTATTGATGCACCACAGAAGCCATCCTATCTGGGTGCATCACAGCTTGGTACGGCAACTGCTCTGTCAAAGACCACAAAAAAAACACAGAGAGATGTGAATACAGCCCAGTCCATCACACAAACCAGCCTTCCCTCCATTCACTCTGTCTATATTTCATACTGCCTTGGGAAAGCAGCCAAAATAATCAGGGACCCCTTCCATCCCAGTTGTACTCTCTCCCACCCTCTTCCATTGGGCAGAAGATACAAACGTTTGAAAGCACGTACCAACAGATTCAAGAACAGCTTCTTCTCCACTGCTGTCAGATATATTAGAGTTGATCTTTCCCTGCACCTTTTCTGTAGCTGTAACAGTATGGTCTGCATTCTGTTCTACCACCCTGATGTATTTATGTCAGATATGATTTGTCTGGTTATCGCACAAAACAATACTTTTCACTGTGTCCTGGTACATATGGCAATAAATCAAAGGAAATGGAATTTTAAAAATGGGAAACATAAATGTAAAGGCTTACCACATATTGGTACAATTTTGTTATCCTTTTTTTTTCAAATAAGGAGATGAGAAAGGATTAAACCAGTTCAGAGAAGGTTCACTTGACCCATCCCTGGAATAACTGGGTTATTTTAAGAAGAAAGCTGAGCAGGCTAGGCCTATAGTTTCTGGAGTGGAAAAGAATGAGTGGTGATTGAATTGAAACCTAAAAAATCTGAGGGGATTCCGAGAAGATGGTTCTCTTTTCCAGGAGAGCCGAAAACTTGGGAACACAGATTAATAATGAGGTTTTGTCTTTAAAATGACATTGAGGAGTATTTTTCTCCCTCAGAGGGCTATCAGTCTATCAGAATGTCTTCTTCAGAAAAACAGTGGAGATTGGATCATTCCAATTAATCAGGGCTGTTTGATGGATTTTTGACAGACAGCAGAGTAATGGGATGTGGGAGACAGGAAAGTGGAATTGATGCCACAACCAGCTCAGCCCTAATCTTACTGAATTAGGGAAAAAGCTTGAAGGGCTGAATGGCCTATTCCTGCTCCTAAGCCCTAAGTTAGAAACATAGAAAATAGGAACAGGAGGAGGCCATTTGGCTCTTCAAGCCTACTCTGCCATTCAATTTGATCAAGGCTGATCATCCAACTCAATACCCTGTTCTCACTTCTCCCTTTGATCCATTTATCCCAAAATAAAACCTAATTCCTTCATGAAACACTCAATGTTATGTCCTCAACCACTTTCTGTAGTTGAGAATTCCACAGGTTCGCCACTGTCTGGGTAAAGAAATCTCTCCTTATCTCAGTCCAAGATGAAAATGTGTTGCTGGAAAAGCGCAGCAGGTCAGGCAGCATCCAAGGAACAGGAGAATCGACATTTCAGGCATAAGCCCTTCTTCAAGAAAGAAGGGCTTATGCCTGAAACGTCGATTCTCCTGCTCCTTGGATCCTGCCTGACCTGCTGCGCTTTTCCAGCAGCACATTTTCAGCTCTGATCTCCAGCATCTGCAGTCCTCACTTTCTCCTCAGTCCAAGATGGCCAATCCAATATCTTTGAACTGTGACCTCTGGTGTGGACTTCCCAGTCACTGGGTAATGTCCTTCATGTCTTTCCCCTGTCATGTCCTGTTCGAAGTTTATAGGTTTCTATGGGATCCTTCCTCATTCTTCTAAACTCTAATGAATACAATCCTAATCAATATAGTTTCTCTCATCTCTTACTATCTCATTTACTGTTTACAGGACCTCATCATATACAGACTGGTGTTGCATTCAAGTGCATAATAACAATGACTGAGCTTAAAGGAATCACCCATCTGTTGTAGAACATAGAATATAGAACAATACAGCATAGATACAGGCCCTTCAGCCCACCTTGTCTGTGCCAACCATGATGCCATTCCAAACTAATTCTATCTGCCTGCACGTCTGTAACATTTTATTCCCTGCATCTGCCTTAATGTCTCGAAAATATCGCTATCGTATTTGCTTCTACAATCTCCCCCATTGTGTAGCATCTTGATACATTTTCAGTCAGAAAGGGAGATGATATAACCTTCTTTTACTGAACGGTATTTCACAGAATAAAGCTACTCCACTCATCATTCCTGAGCGACATATTTTATTCACTTAAGAAGTCAACAAGAGCCATGGTCTCTGAGGAGCAACATCGTACACTTCCTTCCAATCCTAAATAAACCATTCACCATGACCGTCCCTGTAGTAAAGGTGGTAAGGAGTCAGAAGTTGAGTCTGAAAGTGAATCGGGACCTCATCACGTGAACATCACAATCAGTGTTCAAAACATTTCGTATTTATGTTACAGTCTTCCTAATGGTAGACCAAAGAAAACTGCATTAGTGGTGCCGGAAGAGCACAGCAGTTCAGGCAGCATCCAACGAGCAGCGAAATCAACGTTTCGGGCAAAAGCCCTTCATCAGGAATCAACTCATTCAAGACGGGTTTAGGATAAAGGTTGAGCTGAGGGGTTAGTTCAATAAATCACAGGTTGTGGTAGAATTGTGCTAAAAATGATGATTTTAAGGTTCATAATATATATTTTTGAAACTGTGGATTTTAGTTTTTTTTCCAGCTTTGTGTGATGGGGACATTTCACTGAGGTTTGAATGTCTGTGATGGTATTGATGGACTGAAAAAAATGCGTCTTTCTTTCTAACATCTGCAATGAGATCAATCCAAAACATCTTTTCCAGTGTGATACAGGTCACCTTTTTTGTGTAATACACTTTTGTGTTTTTTTTTAAAGTACACTGTGTATATGCTCCGTAAATGACTTCTACAGTCATGAAAAATAAAATGTATGGTCTTTCAATCCAGGTTTCACACTGGGGTCCGATTTTTTTTAAAATTTATCCATGAGGTGTGGTTATTGCTAGCTAGGGAAGCATTTATCACCTAGACAGCAGCTAAGAGTCAATCACATTGCTGTGGTTCAGGAGTCACATGTCGGCCAGATTGAGTAAGGAAGGCAGATTTCCTTCCCTAAAGGGCATTACTGAACCAGATTGTATTTTCTCTGGCAGCTGACAGTGGTTATATTATTGACATGAGTCTGGCTCTTTATGGATGGTTTTTATTAAATTCTAATCTCACATGTTACCACAGCAGCATTCAAAACCATGTCCACAGAGCATTGGCCCAGGGTTCTGGATTTGTTAGTCAATGACATTGTCACTGCCTCTCCTTGTCCAGGATTTTCACCAGGTGGAATCATAAGAATAAAGATGAAAAGTCTAAGCAATTGGGAGTCTAATCGTGGAGTTATAAATGACTGAAGCAAGGGCTTTTTAGCCAGGGATGGATGAAGAGGAAAGTGGAGATGGAAGTCAGTATGGAGAATGTGGATGGTGAGAGACACCAAGCAGTGTGAGTGAAATAGACCATAGACAGGAGTCGTGCATTCAACAGAGAAAGTTATGAAAATGTACGAACCACTTCACCTTTTGAAGAGTGAAAGCAAACCCAGAACACCACTTTAACTTGAATCATGGCTATGGAACAAAAAGGCACTGGTCTAATCTGTTTGTATTTGACTTGGAGCTGTAATGAAAGAGTGTGTCTTCCTGCAGAATGTAACCATAGTCAAGTTTGGCCATTTGGGTAATGTAATGGAGTTGGAATCTCTGAAATTATTCTAGATGCAATTAGATATGGTGGTTAAGAGGACAATAAAGTGACCTCATAGTTTATCTCATTTGTATAGATCTGTGTAAGCATACTGACTAAAATGGGTCACTTTCTTGTCCAAGGTGAAATTGAGGACTGCAGATGCTGGAGATCAGAGTCAAGAGTGTGATGCTGCAAAAGCACAGCCAGTCAGGCAGCATCCAAGGAGCAGGAAAATTGACGTTTTGGGCTTTTGCTCAAAACTCCACAGAGGTCAGTATCTGATCACAAAGTCACCCTTTGTTTACACATGGAAAATTCTGGACATTATCCAGCTCCCTCAAAACCAGCTCTCAGGGTGAACAGAACCTCTGACACTCCTGTTTATACATGTCAGACAGGACTCCCTGATTGGACCAGGTTAACAGCCCCAATCAGGGAACTCAAATTCTATGAGGTCTAAATGGCTAACCTCATTACAGTCACTAAAACTGTGTTTTCCAGAATCCTATTTCGAAATAAAATGACAACCAAAACAGGTGTGAGATGAAGGAGCCATACAACGGTCTCTTATCTGTAATTTTGATTCAGACAAGGGAATAGGGGCCTATACCCTACCACTTTGTACGCAAATGACGTCAAACAACAGCAGTTAACAGCAAACATTAAATATGGATTAGACATTTTCTCCCTCCCATCCTCAGATACCTGTATGCTCTTCACACACCTGCTACAGCAGCTTCCACACTCACTCGTACATTTGCGTTCATGAACAATCTAAGACCTTCAAGAATTTGAATTGCCCTGAATTGAACCCACACCAATGGCAACACCAGTGATAAGAAAAAACACAACAGTCCACAGTGCATCGCAAAGAGGAGGTAATGGCCCAGTGGTGTTATCACTGGACTGTCAGTCCTGAGGCTCAGGTAATATTCTGGAGAGGTTCAAGTCCTGCTACAGCAGATGGTAGATACAACAAAAAAAATCATAGAATTAGGGGTCTAATGAAGACCATGAATCCATTGTTGGAAAAATCCACCTGGGTCGCTAGCATTCATTTGGGAAGGAAACTGCTATCCTTAACTGGTCTGGCTGACATGTGACTCAAGACCAACAGCAATGTGGTTGACTTTTAACTGTACTCTGGGCAATTAGGAATGGACAATAAATGCTGGCGTATACAGTGATGCCCTAATCCCGTGAATGAATAAAAGACTTATGACATTCTGATTACCCAAGCAATTGATGCATCTTTTGTTTTATTTACATTAACAGACCATTTGCCATTATTTCAATGTAGCCCTTGATATTGATAATGGTCCTATGTTGTTTAAGTTATGTTACCGCTATTTAATAAATTCCACTATGTCTCCTTGAAGTGCAGGTATAATATTCTCTCTGAAAGCAATGAAATCAGAAACAATCTTTGTGGATACAGATGATATTAAATCCACTCTCCCTCATTTTATGGGGTAGCAAATTCTGTCCCTTAAGAAGAAATAATAGTGTCATTAGAGTTAAATAAAGCCAGTAAACATAGGGAACTGCATTAATTCACCCAGTTCATTTCTCAAATAGCTTCCTACTATATCGAAATATGTTATGTTTACTTGTCATGAAGGGCTTTTGCCCGAAATGTCGATTTTCCTGCTCCTCGGATGGTGCCTGAACTGCTGTGCTTTTCCAGCACCACCCTAATCTAGACTCTGGTTTCCAGCAACTGCAGTCATTGTTTTTACCAATGTTTGCTTGTCAACCAATCACTTCTGGCTGAACTCAGCTTAAAAGAAAATATACATTTTTTTGCAGGTTGTGTGTGACCTAGAAACACAGTTGAGCAATCAATGTGCAATCATCCAATTTGCAGAACAGAGAAGTGATTCTTTTTTTCCATAATGGACAAAAGAGTTGGCCCCTGAGGCAGAAAGTCCCTGTGAGGTCATAAAGTCATAGGGTCATAGAGATGGACAGTACGGAAACAGACCCTTCGGTTCAACCCTTCCAAGCCGACTAGATATCCCAACTCAATCTAGTCCCACCTGCCAGCACCCGGCCCATATCCCTCCAAACCCATCCTATTCATATACCCATCCAAATGCCTCTTAAATGTTGCAATTGTACCAGCCTCCACCACTTCCTCTGGCAGCTCATTCCATACACGTACCACCCTCTGCATGAAAAAGTTGCCTCTTAGGTCTCTTTTATATCTTTCCCCTTTCACCCTAAACCTCCGCCCTCTAGTTCTGAACTCCCCCATCCTGGGGAAAAGACTTTAATTATTTATCCTACCCATGCCCCTCATGATCTTATAAACTTCGATGAGGTCACCCTCAGCCTCTGACACTCCAGGGAAAACAGCCCTAGCCTATTCAACCTCTCCTTATAGCTCAAATCATCCAAACCTGGCAACATCCTTAAAACTTTTCTGAACCCTTTCAAGTTTCACAATATCTTTCCGATAGGAAGGAGACCAGAATTACATGCATTATTCCAAAAGCAGCCTAATCAATGTCCTGTACAGCTGCAACATGACCTCCCAACTCCTGTACTCAGTTCTCTAACCAATAAAGGAAAGCAAACTAAATGCCTTCTTCACTATCCCATCTACCTGTGACTCCACTTTCAAGGAGCTATGACCCTGTACTCCAAGGTCTCTTTGTTCAGCAACACTCCATAGGACCTTACCATTAAGTGTATGTCCTGCTAAGATTTGCTTTCCCAAAATGGAGCACCTCACATTTATCTAAATTAAACTCCACCTGCCTCTTCTCAAGCCATTGGCCCATCTGATCAAGATCCCGTTGTAATCTGAGGGAACTTTCTTCGCTGTCCACTACACCTCCAATTTTGGTGCCATCTGCAAACTGACTAACTGTACCTCTTATACTCACATCCAAATCATTTATATAAATGATGAAAAGCAGTGGTCCCAGCACCGATCCTTGTGGCACTCCACTGGTCATAGGTCTCCAGTCTGAAAATAACCCTCCACCACACCCTCTGTCTTCTACCTTTGAGCCAGTTCTCCCTGTATTCCATGAGATCTAACCTTGCTAACCAGTCTCCCATGGGGAACCTTGCCGAACGCCTTACTGAAGTCCATATAGTTCACATCAATCCTCTTTTTTACTTCTTCAAAAAACTCAATCATGTTTGTCAGACATGATTTCCCATGAACAGCAATACAGAGCTATTGAGAACTCAGAGATTTGCATCCCTCAAATTTGCAGTCACATGAACTGGGGACTGGAGATCGGTAATTTCCCACACAGTTATTCGAGTGATCTGTGATGTAACCAAATAGTAAATATTCTAAGCATTATTGCACAGGACACAAATCCACAATAGAATATGCTAAATTTTAAAAATAAGAAGTAGGATACAGTGTACAACTCCATCAAATTGAGCTATTATAGAATAGATGATAGACACCTATGGGTCATTCCAAATCTCCGACTAATGCCCAATAAATAGACAGGCATTGAAAGAATGAATAATTTCTTATGACCTAATAAAATTTTCAAACAAAGTAAACATTCCAATTCCACTGGTGCAAAGTCTGTCTACTAAGCTAATCAATTGGTAAGACTTGGAGCTCAGCCAAGCATTCATGATACGACCATCTGGAGAAATAAACGCCAGGCCATCTGTTTCTGTTGAAAGTCTTCAAAGATTATTTCACGATGAATTGCTAATGGATTAGCTTAGCAGAGGGACTGTCTGCTTGACACTTTTATAGGGTTGTTAGGAGGAGCGGTCCATTTTAAATCACATTTCAAACTGGTATTATGATCAGGGGTTTTTAACACTCACCATTTTATTACAGTAGTTATTTGGTCCAAGCAACAATGTGACATATTTACTGAACCTTACTTTACACTTCATGTCCCAGACAACACCATTATCTCCAGGTTGGTCTTATCCAACCCATAGGACAGATCAAGCAGACGTGCAACACAGCCGGTCAGGCAGCATCCGAGGAGCAGGAGAATCAACTTTTCATGAATTCCTGATGAAGGGCTTTTGCCTGAAACATCAATTCTCCTGCTCCTCGGATGTTGCCTGACCTGCTGTGCTTTTCCAGCAACACACTCTCAACTCTAATCTCCAGCATCTGCAGTTCTCACTTTCTCCTCGATGTGCAGCACAGTCAGGAGGGGGCTGCCCGAGCAGTCCTCAAAATTGACTCGGGACCCCATGAAGTCTCATAGCTCCAATGAAAATTCTGCTTTTTATCACATACTACCCCCACCAACCCCCACCCCACCAACACCAAAGACCCAACACTCAATTTCTACCAGAGAGTATTCGAGATAGAGAGGGTGCAGAATGTACTTTGGGTGGGCCACGACAATATCCATCATCAAGAGTGGATCAGAAGCACCATTACTGACTGAGCTGGTCAAGTCCTCAAAGCCATTGCTGCTAACCTTGGTCTGCAGCAGGTGGTAACACTATCAATACGACAGAAAAGCACACTCATCTTCATCCTCACTGACCTGCCTGTCAAGATATATTTGTGCACCACAGTATTGGTAAGAGTAACCACCCTAGCCTGACTTTCCTAATCTATGTGAATATTAAGGTCAGCCATCATTAATGTATGCTTTTTTTTAACATCCTCTCATTCTTTCCTTCAATTATTCTCTGTCCTACAACACTGCTTCTGTTAGGAGACCTACAAATTCATTCCACCAGTGTCTTTTTGTCCTTTGCATTCTCATTTCCACCCATATGGAGTCTAAATGTTTTGATTCAGGATCATTTCTTGCTACCACACCCATTCCATCTTGTACTAACAAAGCTATCCCACCATTCTTTCCTTCTTTCCCTGTCCTTTCAAAAAGTTGAATATCTCTGAGTACTTAGTTCCCAGCTTTGATCTCCTTGTAAGATAATCAGAGGGTTAGATAGGGTGGACAGTGAGAGCCTTTTTCCTTGAATGGTGATGGCTAGCAAGGGGACAATAGCTTAAAATTGAGGGGTGATAGATATAGGACAGTTGTCAGAGGTAGTTTCTTTACTCAGAGAGTAGTAGCGGCGTGGAACACCTTGCCTGCAACAGCAGTAGACTCGCCAATTTTAAGGGCATTTAAATGGTCATTGGATAGACATATGGATGAGAATAGAATAGTGTAGGTTAGATGGGCTTCAGATGTGTTCCACAGGTCAGTGCAAAATCGAGGGCCAAAGGGCCTGTACTGTGCTATAATGTTCGAAGTTCTATGTTCTATGTAACCACGTCTCCATGATAAGAGAACCAAACAGTACAGAAGAGGTCATTTGGCTTAATTTGTCTATACCACCAAAAATATCCTGCCTTCTACCCCAGTCCACTTTCCCACACCAGGCCCATAGTCTTGAATGTTATGGCACTTCAAGTACTCAGCCAATTACTTTTTAAAGTTTGTGAGGACTCCTGCTTCAATTACTCTCCCATACAGTACATTCCACATCCCCACCACCCACCAAGTGAAAAAGATTTCCCTCACATCTCCAAATCTCTGCTTTCCACTTTAAAAATATTGTTACTGACCCTTCAACTAAGGGGAACAGCTGCTTTCTATTCATCCCAGATATGTCCCCCACCATCTTATCCACCTCAGTCAGGCTTCCCTTCAGTCTTCTCTGCTCTGAAGAGAAAATCCAGTCTCTCTTCATTAATAAACTGCTCTGTCCCAGGCAACATCCTGGTGAACCTCCTTTGCACCCCCTCCAGTACAATCACATCCTTCCCGTAGCACAGTGACCAGAACTGCATGCAGTACTCCAGCTTGGCCTAGCCAAAGTTCTGTCCAGTTCCAACATAACCTCCCTGTTAGTGCCTGTTAATTTGTGTTTGTGCTGTGAATTCATTTATTTTAATCTGATTACTACATGTATTTAAGTAAAGAGTCACTTATTTTGACCCTATTTACTGTGTTTGTAATGACTGCACATTCTGTCCCTTCTGTGCCACTCTTACCTAAATAACAGCCATGCAATATTCCCATATCCTCCTGGTTTGTAAGCCTATGTATCCCCACTCCAGAACTCCTCCCCTTCTATTTAAAGCCCTCTGTATAGTCGTAGGCATTTAACTCACAGTGGCTCAGTGGTTAGCATGCTGCCTCACAGTGCCAGGGACCTAGGTTCAATTCCACCTTTAGGGACTGTGTGTGTGGAATTTGCACATTATCCCGATGTGTGTGTGGGTTTCCTCCGGGTGCTCTGGTTCCCTCTAACAGTCCAAATATGTGCAGGCTCAGTGGATTGGCCATGGGGATTACAGAAATAGTGTGTCTGGATAGGATGCTCATCGGAGCGGTGGTGTGAACTCAATGGGCCGAATAGCCTACTTCCATACTGTGGAGATTCTATGATTCCATGACATTGATTCCAGGGTGGTTCATGAGAAGTCCATCTCACTGAAACAGCTCCATTCTAGCCCAATACTGCTGCCAGTGTCCTGTGAACCAAGACCAATTCATCCTACACCAACCTTTGAGCCACTTATTTAATTCTAATCCATGCTTCTCCATGTTGTATAGTAACATTCCACTTATATTGAGAATTTATCTGTGAAGCTCAGGTCACAAAGTAAAGTCTATTGTCTGCTACAATAATAAACTCCTGGTCATGGAACCACATTCTGTTTATCGATAGTTTATTGTTACTGACCTATGGTTTCTGATAACTAACTGCCTTAACTAGTATGCATTTACTTGTATTGTTTTGAAATTCTAAGTCAGATAGAGCCTTACTTTTAATTTCAGTCGCAGCTTTGAGGAATACTGAGCAAAGTGATCTCACTTGTACCAAATCCCTGGTTTAGCAGGTAGTTCGAAGATCACTCTCATTCTGGATCACATTGATCCCAGATCACTCTAGTCCTGATCACTCTGATCCTGGATTGCACTGCTCCTGGGATCATGCTGGTTTCAGATCACACTGATCCTGAATCACATTGGTACCAAATCACACCGATCTCATATCAAGATTTGGAGATGCTGGTGTTGGACTGGGGTGTACAAAGTTAAAACACCAGGTTATAGTCCAACAGGTTTAATTGGAAGCACTAGCTTTCAGAGTGCTGTTCCTTCATCAGGTAGTTGTAGAGGACACAATTGTATGACACAGAATTTATAGCAAATGTTTACAGTGTAATGTAACTGAAATTATACATTGAAAAATACCTTGTTTGTTTGTTATATCTCTCATCTGTTAGAATGACTGTGTTAGTTTCACTTCTTTTATATGTAAATCACGAAATGTTTTTAAAAACTTACATCCTCAAGTGAACTTTAACAAACTAATATGGTCATTCTAACAGATGAGAGATTTAACAAACATTCCAGGTCTTTTTCAATGTATAATTTCAGTTACATCACACTGTAAACTTTTGCTATAAATTCTGTGTCTTATCATCATGTACTCCACAACCACCTGAAGGAGCAGCGCTCCAAAAGCTAGTGATTTCAAGTAAACCTGTTGGACTACGACCGAGTGTTGTGTGATTTTTAACTTTGATCTCGTATCGCTCAGGTCCAGGACCACCCTGGTACTTGATCATGTTGGTTCAGCGATCACGCTGAACCTGGATGATGCTGGTCCCAGATCACTCAGGGCCTTGCTATATGGCAGCGATGAGATCAGACAACTAATGGGAGTGGTCAATGAGAAAAAGGAGCTTTTTGTCATGTGTTTTGATGTACACATGTATTTGTGATCTGAACGGAGTCATCAAGGAGAGAGCAGAGTCAAGGTCTGTCTGCAGGCTTGACTTTAAAATAAAATTAGACATTAATATTAAATGTTACATTACATGGTAAATATAGATATGCCAGACGAGACAGTCAGTTCCGTTATAACGCATTTTTCTTTAACACAAAGTGGCTTTAACACAATTTATGTATTTAGATCATTATTTATGGAATACAAACTTTCCTTACCTATATTGGCCACAATGCAATTCCAGACCCATTGGTTTAAATGGTGCTGCTAAAGAGCAATTTTTGAATAACTCAAGATTGCACGAGAACGGAACTATCACTTTACATCAGAACCGACTGTAACTTATAGTTACATTCGATAAGAATGAATCTGTCGTCTCGTGTGCTCATGTCCATATGCTGTTAATGCTTTCTCTCATTTTAGACTGCAAAGTAGTACAGTGGTTTATTCTCACTCTCCCCACATTGTGCTATTTATAATCAGTGATGTGCAGCTCCATAATACCATTGCAAAGTTGCCCCTCAGGGTCCTGATGTCCTCACACATTCAAGAGGAGGTGGAGAGGGATGTCTCTGTAAGGATTTGAGATGCACACATTCCCCTATTCCCTTGCCCTGTGTACGTTAGAGGCCCCACGCCCTCAAATCTCCCACCCTTATTGCTATTCCTCCCCCACCCCAGCCAACTTGCCTTGAACTCCAAGCACAGACTGGGCTGTTGATCCAGAAGTGGTCACTGCTCCCACTGGGGCCAGAAAGTGGCCAGCCATTTACCCACCTGGAAAAACCCATTACTGGGGCTTCCTTTCTCATTGTGAGTGTTAGTCCCATATTAAGCAAGTTAGCAGCCAGAAGACCATTAACAACCAGCAGGAGGAGCAGGGCCACAGTCTCCTCTGAGCTTTCATCAGGGGACCAAAATATCAAACCTATCATCTGCGGGTAGACCAGAAGAAAAACGTTCCTCAACATCTGATTCTCTTCATAATCTTTCACTGTGATATTTAAGCGAGGAGGACAGGGGCTGTAATTACACACAATGTAAAGTACTAGGTGAAGCAAGTTTGATGGTTTCATTTTCTATTTCTCCTTTTGATTCTGACTGCCCATTTGAATGTATAACAGCATTGTCACTGGCTCTTGTATTGAACTGTCGAGTTATTGAATCATTGTCCCTTCTATGTGAAACCCAAGTACTGGAATATGTTAACTGCAAAAGAATCATTGCTTGTGGTTTTGTACGCTTCATATTAATATGGAGAATACCAGTGTGTGAAATATGGATTTGGATGCAGGACAGTTCATGAAATATGACACAAGTGTAGGTTATGCAGGTTAAAACAGGGCTGTCCAAGTTTATTACTATCACAGATATGTAAACCGCCTCTCTGTTTAATTTCTATTTCCAGCACTGCAATTTTCCAAAACACACTCAGTGTAACAAAAAAAGAAATTGGTGTAAAAGCCCAGCAGGTCTGGTAGCATCTGTGGAGAGAAATCAGAGTTAACGTTTCAGGTCCAGTCACCCTGCCTCAGAACTAATGTCCGAAATCACAAGCCACCAGGTTTATTTAAAATCACAAGCTTTTGGAATGCAACTCCTTCGTCAGGTGAAGTGAGCAGTGCTCCTTCGAAAGTTTGTGATTTCAAAGGAATCTGTTGGACCATAACCTCGTGTCATGTGATTTCTGACTTTGTCCACCCCAGTCCAACACCAACTGATGGGAGTTAGGAGAACATTGGCTTTTTTGGAGGAGATAGGTTTGATGCTCAGCTGTTCTTTCTGTCCCCCTGACACAACAACTTACCCTCAATAAACTTGTCATTTGTAAAAAAGCTGAGGCATTTTGATGTGCTTATTTCTCACATCGTTTTCATACCTTTCTCCTTTATTTCAAAGGTCCACTCTCACCACTGTTAGTACTGATTCAGTGTTGCTTCTGAACCCAACAGTGCAACAGAGAGGACGGAATGTCCACAATTCAAACAATAAAGTCACAGTAGCACCTCCACTTCCAATAACTCTGGCTCCTGAAGTTCATCCGAATCTCAGACAGTTAGACTGAGTAAGTTCACCCAGCCAGTATCCACACTAATGGTATTTACAGTCTGTGCTAAAACATTCAACACAGCGACAAGAATCAGATTGATCTGACACAATGTGAGCTTTCAGCTGTAGCCAGAGACAAAAAAAAACTGCAGATGCTAGAATCCAAAATAGACAAGCAGAAGCCTGGAAGAACACAGCAAGCCAGCAAGCAGGAAGAAAAGTTATACCCGAAACGTTGACTTCTCCACCTCCTGCTGCCTGGCTTGCTGTGTTCTTCCAGCCTCCTGCATGCCTACTTCAGATGTAGTTAAGCCAGCTCTCCCAGGTAACTATGGTGACATGAGGCCAAATATTGTCCAAGAGTTAGTCTTTCTTTCTGAATGTGACCTAGCACCATAGAAGATGACATGTTACTTCCAACCGATATAAAAGAAATTTGAGTTCAGACACCAAAATCAGGAATGGAAAGCGAGTCTCAGTGATGGTGACCATGAAACTGGAGATTGTCAGGAAAACCCATCAGGTTCACTCATGACATTTAGGGAAGGAAATCTGCTGTCCTTACCTGGTCTGGTCTACATGTGACTCCAGACACACAGCAATATAGCCCTCTGAAATGCCTGAGCGAGCCATCACTTTTATGGAAATTGGGAATAGGCAACAAACGCTGGGCTTACCCATGCCACTGGGTGAAAGTGGGTACTGCAGATGCTGGAGATTAGGGTCAAGATTAGAGTGGTGCTGGAAAAGCACAGCAGGTCAGGCAGCATCCAAGGAGCAGGAAAATCGATGGTTCAGGCAGAAGCCCTTCATCAGGAATTACCCACGACACTCACAAGTTGATTAAAAAGAAATAAAGCTGCTTTATTACAATCTAAGCAAATGACATACATAGGTCAGGAAAAGAACAGAAAGTTTTGGAAAGGCTCAGCAGGTCATACAGTCATAGAGATGTACAGCACGGAAACAGATCCTTCGGTCCAACCTGTCCATGCTGACCAGATATCCCAACCCAATCTAGTCCCACCTGCCAGCACCCAGCCCATATCCCTCCAAATCCTTCCTATTCGTATACCCATCCAAATGCCTTTTAAATGTTGCAATTGTATCAGTCTCCACCACCTCCTCTGGCAGCTCATTCCATATACGTACCACCCTCTGTGTGAAAAAGTTGCCTCTTAGGTCTCTTTTATATCTTTCCCCTCTCACCCTAAACCTATGCCCTCTAGTTCTGGACTCCCCGACCCCAGGGAAAAGACTTTGTCTATTTATCCTATCCATGCCCCTCATAATTTTGTAAACCTCTATACAGTCACCTCTCAGCCTCCGACGCTCCAGGGAAAACAGACCCAGCCTGTTCAGCCTCTCCCTATAGCTCAAATCCTCCAGCCCTGGCAACATCCTTGTAAATCTTTTCTGAACTCTTTCAAGTTTCACAACATCTTTCTGATAGGAAGGAGACCAGAATTGCAACAATATTCCAACAGTGGCCTAACTAATATCCTGTACAGATGCAACCTGATCTCCCAACTTCTGTACTCAATACTTTGACCAATAAAGGAAAGCATACCAAACGCCTTCTTCACTATCTTATCTACCTGCAACTCCACTTTTAAGGAATTATGAACCTGCACTCCAAGGTCTCTTTTTTCAGCAACACTTCCGAGGACCTTACCATTAATTGCTAAGATTTGCTTTCCCAAAATGGAACACCTCACATTTATTTGAACTAAACTCTATCTGCCACTTCTCAGCCCATTGGCCCATCTGGTCAAGATCCTGTTGTAATCTGAGGTAATCTTTTTCGCTGTCCACTACACCTCCAATTTTGGTGTCATCTGCAAACTTACTAACTGTACCTCACATCCAAATCATTTATATAAATGACAAAAAGTACCAATCCTTGTGGCACTCCACTGGTCACAGGCCTCCAGTCTGAAAAACAACCCTCCACCACCACCCCCTGTGTTCTATCTTTGAACCAGTTCTGTATCCAAATGGCTAGTTCTCTTTGTATTCCATGAGATCTAACCTTGCTAATCAGTCTTCCATGGGGAACCTTGTCGAACGCCTTACTGAAGTCCATATAGTTCACATCTACCGCTCTGCCCTCATCAATCCTCTTTGTTACTTCTTCAAAAAACTCAATCAAGTTTGTGAGACATGATTTCCCACGCACAAAGCCATGTTAACTATTCCTAATCAGTCCTTGCCTTTCCAAATACATGTACATCCTGTCCCTCAGGATTCCCTCCAACAATTTGCCCACCACCAACGTCAGGCTTACTGGTCTATAGTTCCCTGGCTTGTCCTTACCACCCTTCTTAAACAATGGCACCAGGTTAGCCAACCTCCAGTCTTCTAGCACCTCACCTGTGACTATTGATGATACAAATATCTCAGCAAGAGGCCCAGCAATCACTTCTCTAGCTTCCCACAGAGTTCGAAAGTACACCTGTTCAGGTCCTGGGGATTTATCCACCTTTAACTGTTTCAAGACATCCAGCACTTCTTCCTCAGTAATATGGACATTTTTAAAGGTGTCACCATTTATTTCACTACATTCTATATCTCCCATATCCTTTTCCACAGTAAATACTGATGCAAAATACTCATTTAGTATCTCCCCCATTTTCTGTGGCTCCACACAAAGGCCACCTTGTTGATCTTGAGGGGCTCTATTCTCTCCCTTGGTACCCTTTTGTCCGTAAAGATATCTGGCAACATCTTTGGGGAGAAAACATAACGTCAATATTTTGGGTCAAGTGACTCTTCTTCAGAACATATACAGCTGAAAAATGTGTTGCTGGAAAAGCGCAGCAGGTCAGGCAGCATCCAAGGAGCAGGAGAATCGACGTTTCGGGCATAAGCCCTTTTTCAGGAATGAGGAATGTGTGTCAAGCAGGCTAAGATAAAAGGTAGGGAGGAGGGACTAGGGGGAGGGGCGTTGGGAATTCGATAGGTGGAAGGAGGTTAAGGTGAGGGTGATAGGCCGGAGAGGGGATGGGGGCGGAGAGGTCGAGAAGAAGATTGCAGGTCAAGAAGGCGGTGCTGAGTCTGAGGGTTGGGACTGAGATAAAGTGGGGGGAGGGAAATGAGGAAACTGGAGAAATCTGCATTCATCCCGCGTGGTTGGAGGGTTCCTAGGCGGAAGATGAGGCGCTCTTCCTCCAGGTGTCGTGTTGCCATGGTCTGGCGATGGACGAGGCCAAGGACCTGCATGTCCTTGGCGGAGTGGGAGGGGGAGTTAAAGTGTTCAGCCATGGAGCGGTTGGGTTGGTTGGTGCGGGTGTCCCAGAGGTGTTCTCTGAAACATTCCGCAAGTAGGCGGCCTGTCTCCCCAATGCTTATCTCAGTCCCAACCCTCGGACTCAGCACCGCCTTCTTGACCTGAGTCAAGCCCCCAAGTCCCTCCTCCCTACCTTTTATCTTAGCCTGCTTGGCACACCTTCCTCATTCCTGAAGGACTTATGCCCTAAACGTCGGTTCTCCTGCTCCTTGGATGCTGCCTGACCTGCTGCGCTTTTCCAGCAACACATTTTTGCAGCTTTGATCTCCAGCATCTGCAGTCCTCACTTTCTCCTCAGAACATACGCAGAGTCATCCAATCTTCATTTTGTCTTCTGTGTAAAAGGAAGACTGAGCACCAGGAATATCTTTGCATTCCAGTGCAACACTGCAGCAGGTCTGGCTGCAACAATCTTTAAGTTGATGGAATTTCAGGACATCCTGTCACATGGATCATGCAAGTTACTCATGATTCCAAAAAGCGAAGTGGAGCATGGTTGGAAGTGGACAGAGAGCAAGAAAGTGCAGTTAGCATGACATCTATCACAGGGGAGGTGTTTCTAACTACTACCAAGCACATTAGGACACTGAGAAAAGTTCAAAATAATCAGGCAGAGTTAACATGGTCTTGTGAAAGGGAAATCATGTTTGACAAATTTATTGGAGTTCTTTGAGAAAGTAACATATGCTGTGGATAAAGGGGACCTGTGGATGTACTCAACTTAGATTTCCAGAAGGCATTTGATGTAATGTGACATCAAAGATTATTGTAAAAAATAAAGGCTTACACCATAAGGGGTAAAATATAGGCATGGATAGAAACTTGCCTTGATAAAAGAAATCAGAGAGATCATGATGGGCTATTTTCTGATTGGTGAGATATAACGAGCGATATGACGAAAGGATCAGTGTTGGAACATCAACATTTTACAACTTACAATGAAGGGACCCAAAGATGTTAATTTGCTGATGACACAATAGTAGGTCGGAATGTAACTGATGATGTGGACATAGGGAGGTATTAAGGTGATCGTGATTAAATCTGCAAGGAAAAATATGCATTTGTCCATTTTGGCAGGCAAAATAAAAAGGGAAACATTTTATCAAAATAGTGAGAGATTATAGACTTCTGAATGGACAGGGATCTGGATGTCCTGCTGCATGCAAAAAGGTTAGCAGACAGATAAGATAAGTTATATGGGTGACACAGTGGTTAGCACTGCTGCCTCACAGCACCAGAGACCCGGGTTCAATTCCCACATCAGGCAACCGTCTGTGTGGAGTTTGTACATTCTCCCCGTGTTTGCGTGGGTTTCCCCCCACAGTCCAAAAATGTGCAGGTTAGGTGAATTGGCCATGCTAAATCACCCCTAGGGTTAGGTGAAGGGGTAAATGTAGGGGAATGGGTCTGGGTGGGTTGCTCATCAGAGGGTCGGTGTGGACTTGTTGGGCCAAAGGGCCTGTTTCCACACTGTAAGTAATCTAATTACAAAAGCCAATAGAATGCTTTGATTTAATTTATTATTGTCATATGTACCTTCAGTGAAAAGTTTTGTTTTGCTGAGAGAGGCTATGCTTCAAATATAAAGGACATTCATGAGTTCACATCTGGAACACTATGTATATTATTGTCCTCCTTATTTAAGCAAGAATGTAAATGTATTAGAATTAGTTATGAAAAGGTTTACGAGAATAATACCTGAAATGAAAAGGTTTTTCTAAGAGGAAATATTAGACAGGCTATTATCCACTGAAATTTAAGAGAAATATTTTGAAATAGAAGTTCGAACTGGGTGGATGTGGATATGATGTTTCCTCTTTTGGGAAAATCTTTAACTGAAGGTGACTATTTTATAAAATAACAGTGTGGCCATTTTCTGAAACAGGGTCACTGGACCCAAAATGTTAACTCTCCTTCTCTCTCCACAGATGCGATCAGATTGGCTGAGTTTCTCCAGTAATCTCTGAGATTTGACAGCATGTTCAAGGCTGAGTAAGATTTTTAATCAGTAAGATAGTCAAGGGTTATGGGGAAATAGGCAGGGAATTGGAGTAAAGGATTATCAGATCAGCCATAATTTTATTGCTGGGAGCAGACTCAATGGGTCAAATGGCTTTCTTTTGTTTCTATGTCTTAAGGTATGACTTCATGACACAACCTTGAACTAATGTTCCTCAGTAAAGTTAGCATAGTCCCAGAAGACCAAAGGGCTGCTCTCTCTCATTAGAGAGAGAGAGAGAGAGAGAGAGAGCGAGAGAGAGACAATGGATGGTGGTTTAACCTGAGGGTCACCATTCCCCCGACATGGGGAGAGGTTGAGAAAGTGGGTCCTTCATTGTGAACTCTGCCAATACAGGAATCAATCTAATGCTACTGGGGTCACTCTGCAGAGCAAAGCATCCAGCTCACCCCTCAGTAATAGTGACAATTCATGAAAATGTCGATCCGAATACAATAAGTCACCAGAAAGACTGAACAACAACTATGAAGACTTAGTCTGATTTTAATTTCATCTGGAAGTAGATTAAGACCACCAAAACCCTACAAACCTTCATCAAAGACACAATCCAACTCTACACAACCTGCTTGATCGCACCTGGATGGCAGTGGCAGAGTAGGTAATGTCTGGGCTCAACAGCCTGGATCTCATCCAATCCACCCATTTTCCTTTTCTTCTGTCCTTTCTCTTTGCTTTTTCCAGTCTTTCTTACTTACCTTTTGGAGGCTGTGGAGGCAGAGGCTGGGGCCCAACATGAGCACAGACAGCAACAGTGGCAAGGCAGCGACTGGTGGTCACACCTGAAGGCCTAAGCAACGGAGAAGTCTAGGGTGCTCGGGCAGGTCTTAGCCAGCACAGGGGAGAGCAACCCTCCTGGAGGAACAAAAACAAAAATTGCTGGAAAAGCTCAGCAGGTCTGGCAGGATATGTGAGAGAGAAATCAGAGTTAACTTTTCGGCTCCAGTGACCCTTCCTCAGAACCAGCTTGGAGCATCTGCAGGCCTGTGGCTTAAGAAAGGACTGTAATGTTGGACTTCTTAATTTCTTTATTTTTCTACTTTTATGCTAAGAAAACTGCAGTGCTAAACTTTTTAACCTACATCTTTATTTTCCTATTTCTGTGACGATGATTTTGTACCTAGATACTCTGTACCTAGATGGTGCCATAACAGTCAACATTATGCACTTTTCACTGTACTCTTTTTGTAAAATTCATTCACAGGACGCAGGCAAACCTGACTCAACCAGCATTTTTCGCCCAGTGGGCAGTTCAGAGACAACCACATTGCTATGGATCTCGAGTCACATGTAGGCCAGACCAGGTAAGGAAGACAATGTCCTTCCCTAAAGGACATTATTGAACCAAATAGATTTTTCCAACAATCGACGCATCACCATTAGACTCGGAATTGCAGATATTTGTTGAATTCAAATTCCACTATCTGCTGTGGTGGTTTCTGAACACAGGTCCCCAGAACATTGTGATGTCTCTGGATTAACAGTCTAGCAATGGTACCATTAGACCATCGTCTCCCCTTATTATACCCCATACTTGTGTACACTTGACAATAAAACCTAAATCTAAGTCTAACCTGTGGATCTCTCAATGTGCTTTACAGCTGATGAAATCATTTGGACATTTAGTCCCCATTGTACTGCGGAGAAATGTTGTGAAAATGTCAACCATACTAACAAGGAAAGCACGGCTTATTCTCTAAAAATCACTCTGTGTTCTTGCAGAACTGAACCTTGCTTCCCTAGAAAGAAGCTTGACCTTTGGGAGACTGTCCGACTTACCTGTAAACCGTTGAAGCTGCTGTCAGTGCTCTTGTTTTAACTATTTGAAATGTAAACCTAATGAGCATGGGGGAAACTGCAGAAGCGAAGCCAGTTAATGCAACTCATAGATTATAACATTATTGAAGTTATCCAGCACAGAAAAAAAAAACAATGACTTCACATTTCTCAAAATGGGAGAAAACATTTGGATGCAAAAGAAAAACAGATTAATTGTCCACTTAATTTAAACACCCGATTTCACAGTCCAGTTTTCGCATCTCAAACAATTCAGAGGTTCACTTAACATCTTAATGTCTATTACCTTTAATAATTATTATATATATTATATATATAATAATTTTTTATTACTCATTTGTTGGACTTGGGCATCGCTCGCTGGCTGGCCAGCATTGATAGCCCATCCCAATTTGTCCTTAAAACCCACAATTGGATTTTGTTTCTTAATTGGACACCACTGGCACACAGAACTGGCCTGACATCACATGATTGAATGGAGACCTCATATAACACAATGCTGTGAGCTTTGCACTTGTAGTAAACATGGTTAGTGCCAGAAAGTCAAGGTTCAGGCAATGGAAACAGTATTCAGTCGAATCTAATTAAATTACTGAATGCCTGATGCAGTTCTCAGATTTTAAACAGAGACATCATTAGAATAATTGAATATGAATGCAAAAACAAGCAACTTAAGATGATAATTACACGACTGAATGAACTGCAGCATTATTTATTACACAGCAGCACTTTCAGAATCTGGTATCAGCATGTGATGGCCTGAGAAAGCTGCAGTTATATCATTGTTATCTTCACACACATGCAAGACCTCTCATCCCTAGAGGCAAACCCATTTTTATCCAAGCACTGACCCAAAGATGGAGCTTGAAAAGATTTGCTGCTCCAGCAGAATTTTCATGTCCTTAGTGTCTGCTCAATAAGGCAGCAGAGATCTCTGAGATGATGTGTAATCTTGCATATTTTCACAGAATATCTTAATCACTACTCTTGCATCACATGCCCGTTATTAATTCGTGAGCATGTCTGGCAAATTTAATATTTATGCCCATCCCCAGCTGCTTCAGGAAGGAGATTTTGGAGCAGTTGAGTGACTCTTCAGTCATTTCAGAGTTTAGTCAACCAGGTTAACACAGGACTGAGTCGGGTCAAGATCAAACTGGATGGGAGCGACCAATTTTCTTCAACAAACCTCATTTACAACCCAATGCGGCCTTTATGTCAATCTCACATCTCCGAAGCCACTTCGAGCAAACAAAACTCATTCTTTTTCATTGTCAGAGCTTTTGTTAATACTGATTTCAATTCCTCAAATTGCCATTTCAAGTCCAGGCCTGGGAATTATCTTCACCCAGTAACAAAACTAATATGCCACCCAAAGCAAGCAGAGTGTATGCCAAGAAGATTGACCAGGGGCCAGTTACTACCAGCACTGGATCAGGTTCCTCTTGTCTTTTCTCTCCGACCATAAGCTATTTGCCTTCCTCACATATCTGCATCTCTGGATAACAGGGCATGAGTGTCATGAAGGCTGGTTTGTCCTGATCTAGCTGAAACTCTGAGAGATATATCCATCCAGAAAAGAATCCTATTCATCAGCAACACACAGAGCCCGAACTGACCAAAATCAGAGCCTTCTCACAATGAAAGTTAAATTTTGTAGATATATAAATCTGACACAGACAGAAAATGCTGGAAAAACCCAGTAGTTTGGTAGCACCGATGGAGAGAAAAACAGTGGTAGCATTCTGAGTCTGGCATGATTCTGAAGTCCTGAAAAATACCCATACCAGACTCTGTTTCTCTCTCTCCAGAGATGCTTTTGGACTTTAGAATTCTTATAGCCATTCAGCCCATAGCAACCTCCAAAGAGCATTCCAATCATATCCACCCTATCCCTGCAACCTTGCATTTCCCATGGTTAATCCACCTAACCCTGCATATCTTTGAACTGTGGGAGGAAACCCACAGAGACACAGGGACAACATGCAAACTTCACACAGCTAGTCAGCTGAGGCTGGAATTGAACCCAGGTCCCTGGTGCTGTGTGGCAGCAGTGCTAACCACTGAGCCACCATGCCACTTCCTGCATTCCTACAGCATTCTCTGTTTATGCCAGAGCTATCTTGGCAGCTTCATGTATACATTTATTGTTTTATATATGTGTAAACTTTAGAGCAATGGCAAAGCAACCCTGTTGGAATATTCCTGTAATATATGAAAATACAGTTGAACATAGTGGGACACGCTAGCGGTTCATTGAGAACTGAAGGAACAGCATAGACTAGTTGGGCTGAAAGGCCTGTATCTATGCTGTAAATTCTTTGCAGTCTTATGATGATTGCATTGGAGAAAGGCAAACAAATAGGACAATGGAGCTGCAGCAGAAAGTGCACTTACTGATCAGGCACATGCAAATCCATCTGCTGGTACCGATTATAATGCTAAAATGACTCCCTGATAATCCTCTGTTCCCTCATGCAGCAGCTCCCCCACCCCCTTCAATCATCCTCAACCCCAAGAGGCTGCCGAAGAAGATGTGCTCCAGTTTTCCCCCTGTCATCTTGCACTGAGCTGCCTGCACATAGGGATTGTTAATGAAACAAAGTTTATCCATAGTTAGTCATGTCAGGTATTTGGGTGACACCCTGTTAGCAGAACAGAATTTTAATGGATTTATCAAAGTGGCTATAAATATCAGTAAGAGGTAGTTATCAATATGAAACTGTTCTGCAGAGATTTTTCACCATTAAGAATAAAATTGGATCCTTTCCAAGTTAAAAAAAACAGAAGATGTCATAGGCCAGATATCCAGGAATCTCATTAGTAGGTCGATATGTCCAGAGCTCTATCACGTTCTTCCTGAGTTATATAATTTAATTTCATATTTGAATGCCTTTTTTAAAAGTTGACTACCGGTCAGTTGTCGCTATGATTAACAAGAAGTTTTTAAAATACATCCATTAGGTCTTCATTTTGAAATTACCTTGAGGTTTCCCATGTCCAGACATTCAGCAGAAGTATTGAAATCAATCATTAATTATGAATCACATTCCACCTAGGGCCTGCTTCAGAAAGCCAATCTTTTTTTTCTCTCAGTAAACAGCAATTAATCAAAACTTAAAATATTGATTTTAAAATTAATTGCTTTCAGTTATCTGACTGTCTACTTTTGCCTTTAGTCCTTCTGTCTTTCTTTTCATCCTTTATGGGATGAGAGTCTCACTGGTCTCGCCAGCGATTATTGCCTGCTCCTAATTGCCCTGGAAAATGTGGTGGTGAGCTGTCTTTCTGAATCACGATCTGGAGGAAACTGTGTCACACTGGGGCGAACAAATTTAAAAATCACACAACATCAGGTTATAGTCCAACAGGTTTATTTGGCAGTACAAATTTTCGGAGCACTACTCCTTTGTCTGACAGCTAGTGGAGCAGGATCATAGAACACAGTGTTTATAACTAAAAATTCTCTGTCTGCTGATCCTGCTCCACTAGCTAGCTGATTAGGGAGCAGCGTTCCTAAAGCTTGTACTTTCAAATAAACCTATTGGACTATAACCTGGTGTTGTGTGATTTTTAACTTTTTTAATCACTGTAGAGTGAAGAGTGTAGTTACAAGCTACAAGATTTGACTCAGTGACATCCAACTTAGGATGGTGCATGGCTTGGAACTTGGAAGTGGTGTTTCTGTATATCTGCTGCTCTTGTCCCTCTAGGTGGTACTGATCATGGGTTTGGAAGATGATGTTGGAGGAGCCTTGGTGAACAATTGCCATGCATATTGCAGAGAGTACACATAATGAGCATCGATGATGAAGGGAGTAAATGTTGAAGATAAGATATGGATGCCAGTCTTCCTCACATTATTGTTGACTGTCAATCAGAACACACAAGAATATGACTCACGAGTGCATTATCATTAGTTGCTCGGTCTGTAAAAATGACAGTTTCCATGTAAATGTTAACAATCAGCTGTTTGAATCCACTGAATTGGTTTACATTTTGTCGACTGGAGAACTATGTCATTGAGGATGTGGATAAGCCTCCCTCAAATGATCTCACCGCAAATGCTAAAGGAAACCCTTCACAGTTAACAACATAGAATCCTTACAGAGCAGAATGAGACCATTCATACCATCAAGTCTTCACCAACCCTCTGAAGGGTATTCCAACCCAGAACCCCTCCCAGTACCAAAACTCAGCTATATCCTAGTCTGCACACCCCTAGACACTATGGGCAATTTCCTATGACAATCCACCTAACCTGCACATCTTTGGACTATGGGAGGAAACCAGAGCAAATGAAGGAAAGCCACACGGACATGGGAAGAATTTTCAAACTCCACACAGACAGTCGCCCGCAGCTGTAATCGAACCTGGGTACCTGGCGCTGTGAGGCAGCAGTGCTAACCACTGAGTTGCCCCAAACTAAAACCTTGCTACATTGAGGCCAAGAGTGGTTGAAGAAATCCTGCTAAACCTGGCTTTCAAAGGAACTCCAGTAAGCCTTGTAGTCCAATGAAAATTTGAGCACAGATTGCATTTGGTAAGTCAGTCAAATTCAGCAGCATGAACAATTTTTTTAAGATTAGATTCCCTACAGTGTGGAAACAGGCTCTTCGGCCCAACAAGTCCACACCAACCCTCTAACCCACAAAGACCCATTTCCATCTGTAAATGCACCTAACACTATAGGCAATTTAGCATGGCTAATTCCCCTAAGCTGCACATCTTTGGACTGTGGGAGGAAACCGGAGCACCCAGAGGAAACCCGCTCAGACACAGGGAGAATGTGCAAACTCCACACAGACAGTCACCCAAGGCTGGAATCGAACCTGGGTCCCTGGTGTTGTGAGGTAGCAGTGCTAACCACTGACCCACTGTGCTGCCATGATGGACCAAATTGCAATTGGCATAAAAAGATCACATTCTTGATTCCTAGTTAGTCCCTCTTGCTGGAGGTGGATGGAATTGAACTCAACTTTACCATGATTCTTACAGAGTCACTTACCCTGACAACCATCACTGCCTCCAATAAACACTTAATTGACAGTAGTTTGAGTGAGGCTTGAGGGCTTATGGAACTTTAGCCAACATAATACAACACCTTCAGGGCATGACGGGAAGGAAATATTGGAAACTTCTGGGAAGAAGATGTTACTGTCAAAAGAATGTTGAAGCCAATCCTTAAAACCAACTCTGTTTTCAGACTCAGTAATACTCAATAAGAATAAAGCAATGGCTTCCCATCTTGCATTGAATCGTATTAAGAATAATTGAAGTTTCCACTCTAGTCATTTCCAGCAGCAATTATACTCAACAGCTGGTATGAAGCACTAACATTCTGTACAACTCGAAATAGTGGCAGTTAGGGAGTTTTGAGAAGATTTGTAGCTCAGGTTGAGGTTCTGCATGCAGGTTTGCTCGCTGAGCTGGAAGGTTCGTTTTCAGATGTTTCATCACCATACTAGGTAACGTCATCAGTGAGCCTCCAGATGAAGAACTGGTGGCATGGCCCACTTTCTATTTATGTGTTTAGGTTTCCTTGGGTTGGTGATGTCATTTCTTGTGGTGACATAATTTCCTGTGGCGATGTCATTTCCTGTTCTTTTTCTCAGGGTGTGGTAAATGGGATCCAAGTCAACATGTTTGTTAATAGACTTCTCATTGGAATGCCATGCTTCTAGGAATTCTTGTGCATGTCCTTGTTTGGACAAATACATAGACTGAAAGTGGGCCATGCCAGCAGTGCTTCATCCAGAGGCTCACTGATGATGTTGCGTAGTATGGTGATGAAACACCTGAAAATGAACCTTCCAGCTCAGTGAGCAAACTTACATCCATAATACTGGCAGTTGTTTAAAATGATAATTACTGTGCTCTTCTATATGCTTCACAAGAAAGCATGGGTGACCACTTTGCAGAACACCTGTGGTCTGTGCACAAGCAGGATTCTGACCTTCCTATAGTTAGTCATTTTAACACAGCATCCTGCTCATATAGCCATATGTCTATCCTTGGTATACTGCAGTATTGCAGCAAATCCGAGCACAAACTGAAGGGACATCTCATCTTCAGACCAGGCACTTCCGGAGTTAATATTGAGTTCCACACCTTCAAATTGTGAACTCACTCCCACTTCTTCCCTTTCTTTTGGCTTTACTTGTTACATTCTCCATCACCATATCCTCTCTCCCCTCCTTCCACTCCAATGGGACTGTCTGTTCCTTCCAGTCTGGCAGTCTGACACACCACTGTTCTGCTCTTTTCACATTCCGAACACTCAATCAAGTCTATCAGCACCTTTTCTCCCCCAGCACTCCACCAACAGCCACCCCCCTACCCCCCAACCCTACTACTGTGATCTCCAGCATTCTTCGTTTTCAGTATAGATTCCAGCATCTTGCTCCTTGACAAGAAATACTCCTAAAGAAGTATATACTGCACCCGAACAAACAAAAACCTTCACAGGTCCCTGTTGAAGGATGAGGTGATGAAAGAAAAATTGAAAGATAGCAACTCAATGTGAATCAATTATACAAGCATTTGAAATATCTACATCCATTAATTTTGCACATAATTTTGAATTGATAGTCATGCCAATACCTAGTTCCTTAGAATTCCCAACTTAAACATCTTCTCTCTCATCAATTAAGATTCACCTGAAAGAGCTCCTCATTGACTGAGCTGTTAAACATCTTCACAAACACTTTTTTTTGTTGCTTATGTTTTTTTTTTCACACATGACTCTCCCATGAAGCATCTCGAGAGTTTTTTTGGGCTTTTCACAAATACAAGTTACTTTGACATTGGGAACACGGTTCCATGGATTACCAGGTGTCTAAACAAATCTGCTGAGTCCTAAAAAGCACAATCAACAAGCCCTACCACTCCCTTTGTATTTCACAATCTTGGAGACAGAGCGGCAGCAAGATCCTAATGAAATTGTTATCTGGAAATCAGCAAGAAAATCACATCTGCCAGCCATTAAATTCTCCCCCTTCACCAGCACCAGGGCTAATGCCACAATGAGGTGCTTGTAACATCTCATCACCAGAGACAGATAGCTGCACTTTGTCTTGTCAACTCGAATTTATGCACAGCACAAAAATAAAAGAGAGTGATCAAAGTTGAATGGACTTTAAAAAGATCAGTGCTGTACTGGGAATAAAATCCTTCACTGATTTCTTGTTGCCATGCCAGTGTAAATATTTCAGTTACATTTCCCCAGCCACTCATCCTTAATGGAACTGAACTACTATCTCTCAACGATGTAATTTTTAACTTGCACTTCCTTGCAATTCTTACTGCTTTTATTTTGCCACTTTCGCCTTTTATTCTGCTAGAACACGACCAAAACAACGCAAATCATCAGAGAACATCACAATTTGCAAATGGAACTTGGCAATTAGTGTCATGGTGTCTCAGGTCACAATTATGACTGGGACAAAAATGTCATGATTTCGATTTCAGCATTCAATAAGTGGAGCTCAACTGGCTATGTTGTAATTTTGAACTACTGACATGGTGGACACTTCATAAGTACAAAGCAACAGCTAAGGCTTGGACCTATTCTTTAAAATGCTTTCATTTTCTCACAGAAACATAGCAGCATATAATGTGGCACCCCGCTCTTCAACCAGAAAATGACAGATGAAAAAAAAAGCAAAAACATCCAAATACGTGGATAATTGACCAAAAAACAGATTTCAACATACATCTTCAAATGCACTTCTCCTCAGACCCCTGACAATTCATGTCCAGTTCAGAACAGACTGAAAATTCTCCCAAACCACAGCACCTGGGCTGTTAAACAGTCAGACATGCTCACATAATTGTATTAACTGTATAAGACCTTAAAATGCTTATCTCTTCTGTGATAGCCCAGTTTAAACACTGACTACACTGAGCATTCATATTGTAAATTGCGAATTGTATCAATCAACAGCATCAATGCCAGCAACAGATCCTTCACACTGTGTCACTAAACGGTGCAGATTCAAGAAGTACGTTCACCATCTGCAATGTCAGCTAGGAGTGAACTATAATGGTAGTGACGCCTTTTTCCTGAGAAATATTTCAAAAATCTTTGAAAAACAAACAAATTGACTTTGTCTACCAGATGGTCTGATGCATCTTAACACATGAGCATTGCACCACTTTCCAGAACTGGATATAATTATTAACACCCATCCTGTCTGTTCACCAACGAACAATCCACAAATAAGAAGGCTGTGTCTCTCACAACTGAGTTTCAGAAAACAGCTACCTGCAGAACCCTCATCTGTTTGAAGTTAGCACCAAGTCACTGTCTTTCACAAGTCTCAACAAAGGACTAAGAAAACCATTTCTTACCTTCACAATGAGCTGTGTCACCTTGGATGGGAGCAAAACCATTCTTGCACATGCATATCGCTCGTGTGTTCAGGTTCCAGCATTCAGAGTTTTCACCACACTGATGTCCATCCGCACAGAAATCATGGCCTGTAATACAAGGGCATAGTTATAACACATCCTGAGGAAGGATGTTGACCCAAAATGTCGACTTCTCTACCTCCTGACGCTGTCTGGCTTAATGTGTTCTTCCAGACTTCTGCTTGTCTACATTGATTATAACACAAGTGGGCTACAATGGGGGAAAAAAAAACATCCAAATCTTTGAAGATAATGAACAGACTGATCTGTGTTCCAAACCAAATTGCAGCTATTCCCAACATAAAGTGCATGTGGTTAACAAATTGGTTTCTGTGATTGAAATAACTCTTTAAATTATCAATCCAGGATTTAGCAATAAATGGAATTACAAAATTGTACATAAAGGTCAGCAAATCCCATTTGTGGCATATCCAATGTTGTAGTTATGAATTGATATTTCAAACTTTCATGCCTGGAGTGAACTGGCCAAAGATTTGGCATTCAGTGTTATAAGCCAAAATTACCTGCAATCTTCTGTAGTCTGTGACTCTGGTAAACAAATGGTACTGATATCCAAGTACATTGTGGCTACCCCACATCCATTCTCACAGATGAACTGCTTTTCTGCTGTTTAACATATTAAAATATCTGTGCCTAACAATTGTCAAAGGGAAATAAGGAGATTGCAAATTAATTGAACAGGAATCGTGCATCAGTCCTTCCTATAGAAGGGACAAATAACATCCCAGAAATCACTGTAAATCAGAAAATGGAAGGGAGGAGCAATTTCCGAAAGTTATAGTTACCTAGTATGTTGTACTGAGCAAACTGTTGTGCTGCTCATGACAAATCCCCAGGTCCTAATGGACTTACTCATAAGGCTTAAAAGAAATGGATGGTGAGGTACTTAGTGTATTAGGTTTAATGTTCCAAAATCCCCTTGATTCAGGGAACGTTCCAATAGATAGGAAAATAATATGATATCCCTTCACTGAAAAAGGGAGAGAGGCAGAAAGGAGGAAACCAAAGTCTAGTTAGCTTAACATCCAACATAGTAGCAATGTTAAAGCAATTATTAAAGCCATTATAGCAGAACACTTGGGAAAAATAAAAGTCAACACAACCAGGCAGAGTCAATGTGGTTTTATGAGTGAGAACTCATGTTGAACTAATTTAGTGGAATTCTTTGAGGGAATAATGTAAAGCAAAAGAACGTTGGAGCAAAAGTAGGTCATTCGGCCCATTGGGTCTGCTTCACCATTCAATGAGATCATGGCTGACCATGTAACCCTCAATTCCATTTACTGCCTATTCTCCATTACCCTTGATTCCCTTACTGATTGAAATATCTGTCAATCTTAGCCTTGAATATGTTTAAGAAGCCAGCCTCAATAGCTTTTGTGGTCAAAATTTCCATTGGTTTACTCTTTTCTGAGAGAAGAAATGTCTCCTCATCTTTGTCTTAAATGGCCAACTCTTGATTTTGAGTTTATGCCCTCTGGCCCTAGACTCTCCTACAGGGGGCAACAACCTCATAACATCTACACGGTCAAGCCCTCTAAGAATCTGTACATTTCAATAGGATTGCCTCTCATTTTCCTAAACTCCAATGTACAGACCCAAATTACTCCACCTCCCCTGATAAGACAATCCCTCTGTACCTATGATCAACTGAGTGAACCTTCTCTGGATTGTCTGCAAGGCTAGTCTACCTCTGTGGAACTGGACAAAGTGCATTGAAATGGATAGAAAATTGGTTTGCAGAGAGGAATCAAAGGAATGGCATGGTAGCACAGTGGTTAGCACCGCTGCCTCACAGAGCCAGGGACCCAGGCTTGATTCCAGCCTTAGGCAACTGTCTGTATGGAGTTTACACATTCACTCCATGTCTGCGTGGGTTTCCTCCCACAGTTCAAAGATGTGCAGGTCAGGTAAATTGGCTATGCTAAATTGCCCATAGTATTGGATGCATTAGTCAGAGGGAAATGGATCTGAGTGGGTTACTCTTCGGAGGGTTGGTGTGGACTTGTTAGGCTGAAGGGCTTGTTTCAACACTGTAGGGAATCGAATAAAGAGTAGGAACTAAAGGGTTCCTTTTCAAACTGGCAGGTAGTAACTAGTGGGATGCCACAGGGATTGATGCGAGGACCTCAGCCGTTCACAGTATATATTAATGATTTGGTTGAGGGAACAACATGTAACATCTCAAAGTTTGCAGATGATACCAAATTGGGTGGGAGGGTTAAGTATGATGAGGATGCAGATGTCCTCCAACATTATCTGGACAGGTTGGGTGAATGGGCAAATCAATGGCAGATGCAGTATAATTTGGATAAATGCGAGGTTATTCACTTTGGAAGCAAAAACAAGAAGGCAGATTACTACCTGGACGGGTGTGAATTTGGAGAGAGGAGTACGCAGCAGGACCTGGGTGTCAATGAAGGTAAGCATGCAGGTGCAGCAGGCGGTAACGAAGGTAAATGGTATGTTGGCCTTCATTGTGAGAGGTTTTGATTAGAGAAGCAACGATGTGTTGTTGCAGCTACACAGGGCTTTGGTGAGACCACACCGGGAATATTGTGGGCAGTTTTGGTCTCCTTTTCTGAGGAAGGATGCTCTTGCTCTCAAGGGAGTGCAGCAAAGATTTCCCAGGCTGATCTGGGGATGCAGGACTGATGTATAAGGAGAGACTGACGAGCTTAGGATTGTTTTCACTGGTGTCAGACGAATGAAGGGGAATCTCATAGAGACGTATAAAATTCTAACACCACTAGGCAGGGAGATGGTGGGTGCGTCCAGGACCAGGGAGTCACAGTCTGAGGATTTGGAGTGGACCATTTAGGACGGAGACGTGGAGACATTTTTTCAGCTAAAGAGTAGTGTGCCTATGAATTCACTACCACAGGAAGTAGCTGATGTCAAAACATTGAATGTATTCAAGAGGCGGCGAGATACAGAACTTGGGGCAAATGGGATCAAAGGTTATGGGGAAAAAGCAGGATTAGGCTATTGACTGGACAATCAGCCATGATCGTGATGAATGGCAGAGAAGGCTCGAAAGGCCAAAAGCCTCCTCCAGCTCCTATCTTCAGTTTCCATGTTTCCTCACATAAGGAGTCCATAACTGTTTACAGTATTCTGGGTGTGGTCCAACTAGTGCATTGTATAGTTTTAGCAGGACCATCCTATTTTTACAGAGTATTCCCTTTGAAATAAAGGCCACATTCCAGTTTCCTTTTCTAGTAAACTTGTACGCTAGCTTCCTGCGTGGTGCAGCTTTATTTCATCTTGCTCAAGTTAAATCCCATTTAGTTCCTCTATTCACTAAGCCACCGTGCATAAAGTCATCAAATCATGTTCCAATTGCCAAGGTTCAGCCTAATGACTTATTATACTTCTGCAAGCGCTTTACATAGAACATAGAACAATACAGCACAGAACAGGCCCATCGGCCCACGATGTTGTGCCGAACATTTGACCTAGCTTAAGCACCTATCCATGTACCTACCCAATTACCGCTTAAAGGTCACCAATGATTCTGACTCTGCCAATCCCACAGGCAGCGCATTCCATGCCCCCACCACTCTCTGGGTAAAGAACCTACCCCTGACATCCCCCCATACCTCCCACCCTTCACCTTAACTTTATGTCCCCTTGTAGAACTCTGTTGTACCTGGGAAAAAAGTCTCTGACTGTCTACTCTATCTATTCCCCTGATCATCTTATAAACCTCTATCAAGTCACCCCTCATCCTTCACCGTTGCAATGAGAAAAGGCCTAGCACTCTCAACCTATCCTCGTACGACCTATTCTCCATTCCAGGCAACATCCTGGTAAATCTCCTCTGCACCCTCTCCAAAGCTTCCACATCTTTCCTAAAGTGAGGTGACCAGAACTGCACACAGTACTCCAAATGTGGCCTAACCAAGGTCCTGTACAGCTGCAACATCACCTCACGACTCTTGAATTCAATCCCTCTGCTAATGAATGCCAACACACCATAGCCCTTCTTACAAGCTCTATCCACCTGAGTGGCAACTTTCAAAGAGCAATGAACATAGACCCCAAAATGCCTCTGCTCCTCCACTTTACTAAGAACCCTACCGTTAACCCTGTATTCCGCATTCTTATTTGTCCTTCCAAAATGGACAACATCACACTTGACAGGGTTGAACTCCATCTGCCACTCCTCAGCCCAGCTCTGTATCATATCTAAGTCCCTTTGCAGCCGACAACAGCCCTCCTCACTATCCACAACTCCACTAATCTTCGTATCGTCTGCAAATTTACTGACCCACCCTTCGACTCCCTCTTCCAAGTCATTAATAAAAATTACAAACAGCAGAGGACCCAGAACTGATCCCTGCAGAATTCCACTTGTAACTGGGCTCCAGGCTGAATATTTACCATCTACCACCACTCTCTGACTTTGACCGGTTAGCCAGTTCTCTATCCAACTGGCCAAATTTCCCACTATCCCATGCCTCCTGACTTTTCACATAAGCCTACCATGGGGAACCTTATCAAATGCCTTACTAAAATCCATGTACACTACATCCACTGCTCTACCCTTATCCACATGCTTGGTCACCTCCTCAAAGAATTCGATAAGATTTGTAAGGCAAGACCTACCCCTCACAAATCCGTGCTGGCTGTCCCTAATCAAGCAGTGTCTTTCCAGATACTCATAAATCCTATCCCTCAGTACCCTTTCTATTACTTTGCCTACCACCGAAGTAAGACTAACTGGCCTGTAATTCCCGGGGTTATCCCTATTCCCTTTTCTGAACACGGGCACAACATTCGCCACTCTCCAGTCGCCTGGTACCACTCCCATTGTCAGTGAAGATGAAAAGATCATTGCCAACGGCTCTGCAATTTCCTCTCTTGCTTCCCACATAATCCTACGATATATCCCATCAGGCCCAGGGGACTTGTCTATCCTCAAGTTTTTCAAAATGCCCAACACATCTTCCTTCCTAACAAGTATCTCCTCTAGCTTACCAGTCCGTTTCATACTCTCCTCTTCAACAATAGGATCCCTCTCATTTGTAAAAACTGAAAAAAAGCACTCATTCAAGACCTTTCCTATCTCTTCCGACTCAATACACAGTCTCCCACTACTGTCCTTGATCGGACCTACCCTCGTTCTCATCATTCTCATGTTTCTCACATACGCATAAAAGGACTTGGGGTTATCCTTGATCCTACCCGCCAAAGATTTTTTATGCCCTCTCTTAGCTCTCCTAATCCCTTTCTTCAGCTCCCTCCTGGCTATCCTGTATCACTCCAATGCTCTGTCTGAACCTTGTTTCCTCAACCTTATGTAAGCCTCCTTCTTCCTCTTTACTAGACATTCAACCTCCCTCGTCAACCAAGGTTCCCTCACACGACCATCTCTTTCCTGCCTGACAGGGACATACATATCAAGGACACGTCATATCTGTTCCTTGAAAAAGTTCCACATTTCAATGACATCCTTCCCTGACAGCCTATGCTCCCAACTTATGCTCCTCAGATCTTGTCTTGCAGCATTGTATTTACCCTTCCCCCAGTTGTAAAACCTACCCTGTTGCACGCACCTATCTCTCTCCATAACCAAGGTGAAAGTCACAGAATTATGGTCACCATCACCAAAATGCTCACCCACTAACAAGCCCATCACTTATCCCGGTTCGTTACCAAGTACCAAATCCAATATGGCCTCCCCTCTGGTTGGACAATCTACATACTGAGTTAGAAAAGCTTTCTGGACACACTGCACAAACACCTCCCTGTCCAATCTACTTGATCTGAAGAGCTTCCAATCAATATTTGGGAAGTTGAAATCGCCCATGACTACTACCCTGTGGTTTCTGCACCTTTCCAAAATCTGTTTCCCAATCTGTTTCTCCACATCTCTGCTGCTAGCTGTTTTTTCGATCTGTTTCTCCACATCTCTGCTGCTTTACATCACCTATAAATTGGCAATATTCACCTCCCTAACCCAAGTTATAAATAAATATTGCAATTAAATGTGGCTCTAGCCCTGATCCTTGTGGGTCTCCACCAGTTACGGGAGAGATAAAAGAAAACCTATGAACGTACTATACTTAGACTTTCAGAAGGAATTTGATAAAGAGAGACATTAAAGGTTATTGAAGGAAATAAAAGCTCATACAATACAAGCTAACATATTGACGCAGATACAAAATTGGTTGGCTAACAGCAAACAGAGGGTAGATACAAATGGGTTATTTTCTGGTTGACAAGATATAATGAGAGATGTTCTACAGAAATCAGTGCTGGGACCATTACTTTTTACAATTTAATAAATGGTTTGGATGAAGTGACCAAAAATATTCCTGTTAAGTCTGCTGATGCCACAAGGATAGTTCAGAAAATAAATTGCATCAAGGAAGTCTATGAAGAGGTTAAGTGAGAAAATATAAAACTGACCATTTGGCAGAAAGAAGAAAAAGAATGTTGGAGATTAGAGAACTCGAAGGTGCCGAGAGATCTGGGTGCCCTGTGAACGAATCACAACTAATTAGGAAAACAAGTAGAATGTTCTCACTTATTGTGAGGACAACAAAAATAGAAAGGTAGTGAAGTTTAGCCTCAGTTATACAGGGCACTGGTATGACATTATCTGGAGTACTGTGGTCAGTAGTATTCAAGGAAGAATTTAAATGAGATTTCAGAGCAATCTACTGAACAAGAATGAGAAGGTTGAGGAAACAGGAAAAGGTTGGACAGGCTCGAATCTGCTGGGATTCACAAGAGTCAGAGAAAACCTCCCTGAATTCTCTGAGGGGTCGTTTCAGGGTAGAGGTGAACAAAGAACAAAGAACATATATCACAAGACCAGGCCCTCTGGCCCTCCAAGTCTGCACTGACACATTTTGTCCTTCCATACTAAAACTGTTTTCACTTGCAGGATCCAAGGAGAGGACATCTCCACTAGTCATACAGTCATAGTGTGATACAACACGGAAACAGACCCTTTGGTCCAACTATTCCATGCCAAATATAATCCCAAACTAAACTAGTCCCACCTGCCTGCTCCTGGCTCATATCCCTTCAAAATTTTCCTATTCGTGTGTCTATCCAAATGTCCGTTAAATATTGTAATTGTACCTGCATCAACCACTTCGTCAGAAAGTTCATTCCATATGCGAACCACCGTCCCTGTAAAAAATTTATATCTTGTGTCTTTTTTAAATCTCTCTCCACTCACTTTAAAAATGAGTCTCCTAGTCTTGAAAGTTCCCAACTTGGGAAAAAGACGACTCCCATCCACACTATCTATACCTCTCATTATTTTATAAACTTCAATCAGGTTACCTCTCAACCTCCTGCCGTTGTTAAAACTTAAGGACTTGCACATTTAAAATATAGAGAATGAGGTGGTTTTTTTTTCTCACAGAGGTTAAGATTCTTTTGAACTCTGTTCCTTCAAAAGAGGAGTCCTTGAACAGGTGAATATGGTCACTGGACCCCAAATGTTAATTCTGCTTTCTCTCCAAACGTGTTGCCAGACCTGCTGAGTTTCTCCAACAATTCCTGTTTATGGTTTCAGGTTTCCAGCATCTGTTCTACTCTATTGTGGATAGTTTCTTGATAAGCAAGGGGGTGAAAGATTACCAAGGGTAGGCTGGCATATGAGACACTCAGATCAGACATAATCATATTGAATGGTGAAACAGACTTGGTGGACTGAATGGCCACCTCCTACAGCTAATTCTGAAATTCATATGTAATTAAAGAATTATTTGTAATTCCATGACTGAGGTGGCCTTGATAATTCAGCATAGAAAATTTGCAATAAAGTCACAGTTTCTTCAGTGAAAACAAACAGATATCAAGGACAAACCTCTGGCATTCCTGTTGTTGCATATGTTTTGTACATATCTTTTGAAAAGAAAAGTGTGCTGAACTTTTGTGACTGAAAACATATAGAAATCCAAAAAAAATTGGGAGTTTTGCAGGTTGCTCGAGGATGCGAATTAATGCCAATTATGTTACCAAATTACATTTAAATATCCATATTTACTTTGGAAATAGTTGAATTGGTGAAACAACATGTTAAATTTCAAAAAATGTTCTTATGAATTAACCTTCTTCCTGCTAATTATTTTAATACAATCAGCTGGAGACTGAGCTTGTTACATTTCTGCAGAAACACAATCCCTGGAGATATTAAACACTATATTTTCATTTCTGGCTATTGTCCAGGAAATTAATTATTCCCAATGGCATCAGTCTGTGGGCAGTTTGAATATCAAGGATGGAAGCTTTGGACTGATCATAAAGAAGCAACTGGCTCTAACTGTCGGTCTAAATGTTTTTGTTATTCATGAGGTGCTAAGGCAAGTGGTAAATTCTCAAGAATTCTCTAAGACCTTCAGTGAGAAAGAACAGAGTGGCCTGAGGTTGGCATATTTGAGAATGTCAGGATAACTAGAGAAAGTTGATAATGGGCAGGAGGTTTAGAGAGGATGTGGGAAAACATATTTCCAGAGGGTGGTGGGAATCTGGAGCTCATTGCCTGTAAGGATGAGGAGGCAGAAGTTCTCAGAAACATTGAAGAAATACTTCAATGTGCTCTTGTGATGCAAGGCTGTGTGCCAAGTGCTGAAACATTTCGGTGCTTGTTGCTGAGTGGCACAAACTCAATTGGCCCAAGGGCCCTTTTCTGTGCGCAGACCTCGATGACTCTATGGCAGTTCACTTAGGATGAGTCTGCTTTGGCTTTGTGAAGAGAGACATAGTTTTTTTAAAAATCCAGGACCTCATGCCAAACGTTGATAAATCATTGACAGCCAGGGCATTGTGTCGATCTCTGGCAAATTCATATTAGGAAGGCAACTTTGGAGAGGGTGCAGAGACAATATACGAAATGGGAGAAAACAATGAGGGTAATAATTTGGAGAGGCCAGGGAAGTTTTAGAGGAGAAAAAGTTAAGGGAAGGTTTAATTGAGATTTTCAAACTTTTGACAGAATATGGTTCAAAACTGCATAGGCTGGAGAATTGGATGCATGTTTCAGGTAAATGTTGAGAAATCCAGAGGGAAAATGAGTAGAATTAAATTTTTCCACAGCATTGTGATGATCTGAAACATTAGTTTACACACAGGTATGCTAATACCCTGCTGTCGCTCACAACTACCTCCCTCAACTCCTTCAGTGCTGCTGAAAGTAGCAGACTGATTATCCATCATTGAGTGCACTGGATGTGCAGAAGTTCGTGCTAATTAAATTTTGTGAATGTCATTTATGGTTCATGCTCTCAATTCCATTTCTCGACAACTGACTCTGTTCTGCTACCTGGCAACAGTCTGACATGAATCCAGTCTATCCACAATCTTTGGTGTTTGCATTTGATCCTGAGGTGAGCTCCTGATCACATTATAATAAATTTTCCATCTCATAACATTGTCAGACTTCAGACTTGTCTCAACTAATCTGTTACTAAAACCCTCCTTCTGACTTTGTTGCTTCTGGACTCCACAATAACAATGGACTCCACAATAACAATGGACTCCAATGGAGTCCAGATCAGTCTCCCACATTCCACTCGATTCAAACTTGAAGTCATCCAAATTTCTGCTGCATGTTACTCAACTTGCAGATCCAGGTCCTGAAGCACTCCTTGGTTCACTAGATTGAGTCCCAGTTAAACAAGATTTTGACTTTAATATTCTCATCCCTTTTTTCAAATCCATCCAAGGCCTCCTCCATTCTTGTTTCTGGAATCACCTTAAACTCCATAACCCTCTGAGATCTCTGTATCCCTCTAATTTTGGCCTCTTACGTATTTTTGAGTTTAACCATTCCAATATCAGGGGCCATGCCTTCAGCTGCCTCGGCTCTGATCTTGGAGTGATGATGCTGGCACTTGAAAAAGGTTATTTTTTGACGAAAGGTGGGAAAGGCAGAGGTGCTGAGGATTGCAGCTAAACAATGGAAGGGGAGTGGCCAGTTCAGGTTTTTTTTCGAGTTTGATTTAGCTGTAGGAGTCACAAGATGTGAGTCCAGAAGGATTGCAAGCTTCTGTAAAGAATACCTCTGACCTTATCTGAAATCTCTCTCTGGATGTTGCTCCCTCCTGCCTTTAAGAATCTGTGTTTGAATTTCCCTTTTTGCCAAGGGGTGTGTTAATGGGATGTTACAGGAAATGTAGCATTTAATTAGTTAAGTTGCTGTATCAGGTCAGTTAAGCATTCCAATAGTTGTTACTCTAAATTCCATTTTCTTTATTGTGTTTCAACTGTAGTGCTTAAATAAATTCTGTTTTGCAAAGCCGAGTAGTTTGACCAGCTGCATCACACCTGGAATATCCACTTCACATCTGCCTTTAATATAAGAAAAGGTTAGGGCCAAAGCTACCTTTTTAAAATATTCTGAGGGGGTCTGGCCTGGTCCATTACATCGGGAATACCCACCTTACATTTCTTTGCTCCACTACAATCCCTTTTTTCCTTCAAGGTGCTCCTTAAACCCTGGCCTTTTGATCAAGTTTTTGGATATCTGACCTGGTATCTTCTTATGCAACTTGCTAATGTACAGTGCTTTATAAGTCTTGGAAAATGCCTTGGATGGGGAGGTGGTGGCCTGGTGGCATTGTTGCTGGACTGTAAATCCAGAAACCCAGGTAATATTTTGGGGTCTTGGCTATGTTTACTGCCACAGCAGATGATGGAATTTGAATTCAATAAGAAATCTGGAATTATGAGTCTAATGATGATTGTTGGAAAAACCCATCCAGTTCACTGCTGTTCTTTAGGGAAGGAAACTGCCATCCTTACCTGGTCTGGCCTATATCTGATCCATAGCAATGTGGTTGACTCTTAACTGTCCTCTAGGCAATTGGGATGAGCAATAAATGCTGGCTTAGCCAGCGATGCCCACATCCCATGAATGAATAAAAGGAAATTGCATCACGTTAAAAGCGCTGTATAAATGTCAGCCGTGATGACTGAATCCATGATGTGGAAGTGCCAGTGTTGGACTGGGGTGGACAAAGTGAAAAATCACACAACAACAAGTTTTAGTCCAACAGGTTTATTTAGAAGTACAAGCTTTCTGAGCTCTGCTCCTTCGTCAGGTAGCTACTAATCAATCACACCCTTCAAAAGGGAATTGGAAATATTCTTGAAAAGGTGGCATTTGTGTACACTTGAGAAGAAGAATTTGCATGACTTTGGAGAGAGTTGTTGTCAGCCATGACTCACTAAAGAGTATGACTGTCCACCTGGGAAATTCCGTGTCTCTGGTCCTAGGTACTTGATCCTTGTGAGGCTGATGACCCCAATCCCAGAGCACCATCTCCCATCCCACATTTGGCTGGTGTTTCCGGGAGCTGGATGTCTTTGTCCTCAAGATGGCTGACATTTCTTTCCCCAATTCCGTTCCCCTGCGTCCTCTTATTCGAACCTAGAACATTGAACATTACAGCGCAGTACAGGCCCTTCAACCCTCGATGTTGCACCGACCTGTCATACCAATCTGAAGCCCATCTAACCTACACTATTACATGTACATCCATATGATTAAATGCAGTCAACACGGTTTTGTGAGGGGCAGGTCATGCCTCACAAACCTTATCGAGTTCTTTGAGGATGTGACTAGAAAAGTTGATGAGGGTCGAACTGTGGATGTGATGAATATGGACTTCAGCAAGGCATTTGATAAGGTTCCCCATGGTAGGCTCTTCAGAAGGTCAGGAGGAATGGGATACAGGGGAACTTAGCTGTCTGGATACAGAATTGGCTGGCCAACAGAAGACAGCGAGTGGTTGTAGAAGGAAAATATTCTGCCTGGAAGTCTGTGGTGAGTGGTGTTCCACAGGGCTCTGTCCTTGGGCCTCTACCGTTTGTAATTTTTATCAATGACTTGGATGAGGGGATTGAAGGATGGGTCAGCAAGTTTGCAAACGACACAAAGGTTGGAGGTGTCGTTGACAATATAGCTGTTGTAGGCTGCAGAGGGACATTGATGCAGAGATGGGCTGAGAGGTGGCAGATGGAGTTCAACCTGGATAAATGTGAGGTGATGTATTTTGGAAGGTCAAATTTGAAAACTGAGTGCAGGATTAAGGATAGGATTCTTGGCAGTGTGGTGGAACAGAAGGATCTTGGTGTGCAGGTACATAGATCCCTTAAAATGGCCACCCAGTGGACAGGGTTGTTAAGAAAGCATATGGTGTTTTGGCTTTCATTAACAGGGGGATTGAGTTTAAGAGTCGTGAGATCTTGTTGCAGCTCTATAAAACTTTGGTTAGACTACACTTGGAATACTGCGTCCAGTTCTGGTCACCCTATTATAGGAAAGATGTGGATGCTTTGGAGAGGGTTCAGAGGAGGTTTACCAGGATGCTGCCTGGACTGGAGGGCTTATCTTATGAAGAGAGTTTGACTGAGCTTAAACTTTTTTCATTGGAGAAAAGGAGGAGGAGAGGGGACCTAATTGAGGTATACAAGATAATGAGAGGCATAGATAGAGTCGATAGCCAGAGACTATTTCCCAGGGCAGAAATGGCTAACACGAGGAGTCATAGTTTTAAGCTGGTTGGAGGAAAGTATAGAGGGGATGTCAGAGGCGGGTTCTTTACACAGAGAGTTGTGAGAGCATGGAATGCGTTGCCACCAGCTGTTGTGGAAGCGAGGTCATTGGGGACATTTAAGAGACTACTGGACATGCATATGGTCACAGAAATTTGAGGGTGCGTCGTGGGCTGAAGGGCCTGTTCTGTGCTGTACTGTTCTATGTTCTATATGCTTATCCAATGACAACTTAAACGTACTTAAAGTTGGCGGATCTACTACCGTTGCAGGCAAAGCATTCCATACCCTTACTACTCTCTGAGTAAAGAAACTACCTCTGACATCTGTCCTATATCTATCACCCCTCAATTTAAAGCTATGCCCCCTCGTGCTCGATGCCACCATACTTGGAAAAAGGCTCTCCCTGTCCACCCTATCTAACCCTCTGATTATCTTATCTCTATTCAGTCATCTCTCAACCTTCTTCTCTCTAATGAAAACAGCCTCAAGTCCCTCAGCCTTTCCTCGTAAGACCTTTCCTCCATACCAGGCAACATCCGAGTAAATTTCCTCTACACCCTTTCCAAAGCTTCCACATCCTTCTTATAATGTGGTGACCAGAACTGTACACAATACTCCAAGTGCGACTGCACCAGAGTTTTGTACAGCTGCAGCATAACCTCATCGATCCCTCTATTAATAAAAGCTAAAACAGTGTATGCCTTCTTAACAACCCTGTCAACCTGAGTGGCAACTTACTAGGATCTGTGTACATGGACACCGAGATCTCTCTGCTCATCTACACTACCAATAAGCACATAAATAAGAAATGTTTTGAATGATATGGGTTAAGCACAGGCAGATGGGACTAGTCTAGGCTAGGATTATGTTCGGCATGGACTGAAGAGTCTGTTTCCATGCTGTATGACTCTATGACTGACAATGAATTGTGTCCCTTCATGTAGAAGGTTGATCCAAGTGCTTTATTCTGAATAAGCATCTCCCAAAGAGAGTAGGAATAATTGGAGAAGGCATAGCTGTGATGGGCTACATGATCTTCGTCTAAGAGCTCATTAATGAAACAGGCCCAGGAGTGGGCCATTTGGCTCCTCAACTCTGCCGTGTCAATCTGTTAGATCATGACTGACCTACCCAAGACCTCAACTCCACTTTCATGCCAGCTCCTCATAGCCCTCAACTCCCCAGTATTTCAAAAACCTAACTATCACCTCTTTAAATATTTGTAATGATTTAGCCTCCACAACTCTCTGGGGTACAGGACTGCAGATGTCCACTAGCCTGTAGGAGAAAAACATTCTTTTACTTCTCAGTTTTAAACGGGCATCCCTTATTCTGTAGCTATGTCCTATAATTTGAGTTTTCCCCATGACTGGAAACATTTTTTCAACAAATACTCTATAGCTTCATTATGCCTTTCACAAGAGTTTTAGCTCATTCATGAGATATGGGTATCGCTGGCTCAACCAGCATTTAACCCCATACCCGTGAGGTTTACCGTCACGTGTAGATCAGACTGGGTAAGGATGGTAGATTTCCTTCTTTCAAGATGAGAAAATGCTCTCTCCAGGGTAACACAACAATCAGCAGTGACTATGTGGACTCCATTAAACTAACTTTGTATTCAGTTCAAATTTCACGAACTGCCACAGTCGGGTTTGAACTCATTCTCCAGAGCACTCTCCAGAACCTCACTGTTCAGAGGTTCTGAATAACTAGCATAGTGATCCACCACTTCCACAGCCTTAAGGAATGAAATAGCCTTTGAACCAGAGGTTGTAAAACTGAGGAACATTTGTAATCACTTTACAAAGTCCAAGTCATCTGTTATTACTTTCTACATAAATATTTGAAAAGAACTTTTTAAGAGTTTGTATTAAATGTCAAAGTAATTAATTTATCATTCCTGGATAATCCGGCCTATTGGTCTCAGTGACCCGTGACCCTTCTCCTGAAAGCCAGCAGCACATTAAGTTACTGAGACAGAAATAGAAGGAGGAGAGAGAAAATATTCAGTAAGCTGAACCAAAGACTGGGCTTCTCGAGCAGTCAGTAAACTCAGGTAAGACTGCAGCTGCTGTTTGATCCCAAGTAATGGATATCCAGGATAAGTTACATCCACAGAGCTTACAAAAGCTCTTTCTTATTACAAAAACTGGTTATAGCTCATATTAACTCTAGCCTGCCAGTCTACCTCAATCCCTGAAATTTGCCTACCAATGCAATATGGCCCAAGGCAGACACCATCTCCCTGGCCCTCCACTCATCCCTGGAACGTTTGGATAATAAGGATACTGACATCAGGATTCTACTTATTGACTAAAGCTCCACCTTCAACATTATAATCCCAACCAAGGTCTCTGCTCTGCCCTCTGCAACTGGATTCTCAGCTCCCTGAGCCATAGACTGCAATTAGTGATGATTGACAACAGCACCTCCTCCACGATAATCCTCAACACTGGCACCCCGCAAAGGTATGTACTCAGCCCCTTACTGTACTCCCTGTACACTCGTGACTGTGTGGCCGAAGTTTATCTGAACTTCATCTACTGGTTTGCTGATGACACCACGGTTGTAGGCTGGATAACAATGACCAGATAGAATACAGGAAAGAGATAGAGTGCTTGATGGTGTGGTGTAATGATAACAGTCTCTTCCTCAATGTCAGCAAAATTAAAGAGCTGATCATCGACTTCAGGGAGCAAGGAGGAGGAGGACACGCTCCTGTCAATATCAACGGAGTCAAGGTGAAGATGGTCAACAGCATCAAGTTCCTAGGAGTGACGATCACCAACAATCTGTCCTTGTTCACCCATGTTGATATGACAGTCAAGAAGGCACAACAATGCCCCTTCTTCTTAGGATGCTAAGAAAATCCAGCATGTCCATAGGCACCCTCGCCAACTTTTAATGATGCACCATAGAAAGCATTCTATTTGAATGCAAAATGGCCTGGTACAGCAACTGCTCTGCCCAGGACCGTGGAGCCCAGACCATCACACAAACCAATCTCCCATCCACTGACTCCATCTACACTTCTAACTGCCATGGAGAGGCAGCCAACATCATCAAAGACCCTTCCCACCCCAGTTATAATCTCTTCCAACCTCTCCTGCCAAGCAGAAGATATAAAAGCTGAAACATACATACTGACAGATTCAAGAACAGCTTCTTTCCCACTGTTATTAGGCTTTTGAATGGACCTCTCAGATTTCAAATCAAATGTTGACCTTGTTTTTATACAAAGTAAAAACCGAAAGAACTGCAGAAGCTGTAAATCAGAAACAAAAACAGAAATTGCTGGAAAAGCTCAGCAGATCTGGCAGCACCTGCGAGTAGAAATCAGAGTTCTGAGGAATTGTCACTAGACCCGAAACGTTAACTCTGATTTCTCCTTCTGTTCTTGTTTCTTGCTTTTTGTGATGTAAAAGTGCCAAAATTACTCCACTGTTCTGACAGGCCAGTATCTGTGTTGTAGGCTCTATTTAAATGTAAATGCACAAAATAGCTGTCTTGCCAATGATTTATCTTACACCAAATAAAAATCTGTGGCAAGCAGTCAGAATTACTCACAAGATCAACATTTACCAGAGGCCAAAAGAAGTTTGGAGAGGCTGTAACAAAATTCAGTCTCTTTTCATTATTCATGCCTAGATCCAGACAAGACTCCCCAGTTTATTACAGCTTCAGACGGGGACCCCAAATTGTTAAGATTCTGGGTGATGAGGGATGAACTGGCTCCCCTTAATGATTTATCAATAAAGTTAATTTTAAACAGATTCCTTCTCTTTATGTGGATGTATTTCTGCTAGACTCAAATGAACTGACATTTTAAAAGGAACCAATTTAACCAGACTTTCTTGAATTAACAAAATGACTGGGTTAATTAATTACTAAACAAGAAAAGAAATAATAACAGGGTAGAAATCAAAGGTGAGATTAAACAGATAACAAACAAGAAATTTTGTTCTGTCTCCGAATTGTTCATGAACAGCAGATGTTGAGACCATTATTGGTTGGGACTGATAACTTTAATATTGACAAGCTCAAGACTTTTGGGAATTGGTTGATGGAAATTTGTCATTTTGATTTCTTTCGACAAAGACTGAATGACAGCATTCAAAGTTAGAGAGCAAATTCTTGTTGTTTTACCTGCACTGCAGGGGTGTTTAACATTGCTGTTTACAAATTTCTGACCCTCAGAGTACTCTAAACAACACACTAGGGAGGACATCTGCTCTCTAACAATTGCTGATATTGCAGTAGTTTTTAAACATTTCTGTATATTCCTAGACAGCAAAGCAGACATGTCTGCAAGAGGTAGCTTCCTGCACAGAGAAGGGATAATCAGCCCCCTTTCTACCTCTTTTTAACTAATTCCCTTTTTGGGTAAAAAAAACTCTCAATCTGATACCTTACAAGTGCCCTGGGTCTCACACAGGACTTTGCCAAAGGTAATGAGTTTACATCTGCACTTTCATTTTGCCTTACGTTTATATAAAAAAGAATTGAGTGAAAAATATCAATAATTATTTTGTTGTCTGGATCCACTGTTGTAGCAAATCGGAAAGCAGATTTGTTGTTTAGATTAAATGACACCACCAAACAACCAAAGCAAGGAATCAGAAAACATGCACTAATGTCAATAAATATGTTTCACTCCAACTTAACTGTATTATTCATCATAGATAAACTTCCACAAGACATGCAGAGCTAGATTTTGGTAACTCGGTCAATAAGATAGAAAAGCAGGAATTCAGACCGATTTTAATGGAAGGGAAATAGCGTTGGCTGACCATCATCATCAGTGAACATCCTCACCTCTGACTCAATCAATCAATCTTCAAGCTTGATTTTAAGAACCATCCAAAAGGATTATGAACTAATGAGGTTGGGAATCTTAGGGTAAATTAGAAAGTAGAAGGACTAGAAAGTAAAAGCAGACCTCTAAGCAAGGGTGATTTGATTTGACTTGATTTATTGTAGTCACATGTACCTAAGTACGGTGAAAACCTTCGTTTTGCGAGCAGTACAGGCAGATCATAACAAACAAGGACATACAGATCACAGGGTATTTAGACAGAGCAAGGCATACTAACGAGGACATCTGCTCTCTAACACATTGCTGATATTGCAATGGTTTTTAAACAGTAGGCTGCACAGTAGATGCACAAAAGCAACATCAGCAGTAGAATTGAAATTAGAGAAGTCCATTCAGCAGTCCAATAAGAAATTGTTCTTGAACCTGGTATAGGTGTGTTGAAGCTTCTATATCTTCTGCCTGATGAAAGAGGTTGGAAGAGAGAGGGTGGGGTCTTTGATGACGTTGGCAGCCTTTCCATGGCAACAAGTGTAGATGGAGTTCACGATGGGTGGTTGGCTACTGCGAATCCCCTTGCAAGGATGCCTCCCTTGAAGAAGCTCTCTTCCTCCCTCTACAAGGATTTCAGTGAGTCCCTCTCTCACTGCACACCCCAGGTCATCTCCTCTGCCCAGAAGCTCTTCAGCCACGTTCTCAAACAGACCATAGAAACACGACGGCTGGAGGAAGAGCGCCTCATCTTCCACCTAGGAACCCTCCAACCACAAGGGATGAACTCAGATTTCTCCAGTTTCCTCATTTCCCCTCCCCCCACCTTGTCTCAGTCCCAACCCTCAAACTCAGCACCACTTTCTTAACCTGCAATCTTCTTCCTGACCTCTCTGCCCCCACCCCCACTCTGGCCTATCACCCTCACCTTTACCTCCTTCCACCTATCGCATTTCCAATGCCCCTACCCCACGTCCCTCCTCCCTACCTTTTATCTTAGCCTGCTTGGCACACCTTTCTCATTCCTGAAGAAGGGCTTATGCCCGAAACGTCGATTCTCCTGCTCCTTGGATGCTGCCTGACCTGCTGCGCTTTTCCAGCAACACATTTTCAGTTCTGTACACACAACCTTCTGTAGTTTCTTATAGTCCTGGGCACAGCAGTTGCCATACCAGGCCATTTTTGCACTCAGAGACTATGCTTTCAATGGTGCATCTGTAAACATTGGTGAGGATCCTTATGGATATGCCAAATTTTCTAAGCCTCTGGAGGAAGACGAGATGTTGTCGTGCTTTCTTGATGGTCGCATTACAGATTGTTAGTTGCTGTCACACCCAGGAACTTGACACTCTCAACTCTCTCCACTCAGTCCACTGACGTAGATAGGGGCCTGTCCTCCTTATTTCTTCCTGAAGTCAATGATCAGTGGGGATGCATAACAGACCAGACAAGGAAATGCTCAGACATCAATGAAATTTCTAATGGTGAAACAGGTTGTAGAGATGGGCAGATCTCAAAACCCATTTCCACAATGTGGCAATATCATCCCCATTATGTCCTCAATGCAGAGATCACTGATGCTGCAAATCCATTTGCTTTCTTACCCAAGTAATTCTACTGTCTGTGTTGCCACTGCAATCTTACTGCTGCCTCCAGCTTAGCCATTAGATTAAGCTGAGCTGCTCTTGCTGCTTGCTACCCATAGACCCAGAGGGAGCACAGAAGTAAAGACAGCAGCAGAACAGAAATAAATAAGCAAAAATGACAACACTGAATGCAAAGTGGAAACAACAGAAATGCCTTGGGAGAGGCACACACATCAAAATGGAGACAAAAAGAATGATTTAATGAGAAAAGGTAGAACATAAAGAATCACACCAAAAGTCGTAAAGGATAGTTTTCAGTGCAAACTATATCACACCCACACTAATAAATAGCCCCTTAATCAACTGCAGCCAGCTCAGTAATTATACCATAAGGATCTGACCTACTGCCCTATCACTGAGAGTGATGGTATGAATACATGGAGCAGAAAAATAGTTTTGTTCCCAACTCTAAGGGACATGTATTTTATTATGGTGAGTCAAAAGAAGAAGTGTGGATCCATGTAGTCTGCAGCAGAACAGTAAGCATCTTTTTTCAGACTGCATAAGATTTTCCTGAATGAATGCGATGATCAAGTGTAAAGTTTAAACTCCAGGAATCCTTTTTAAAATTTTGCATTCACAAAATTGACTGTGGAATCACAAGTCTCCCTTATGAACTTTTACTTCTTTAATTGCAGCTACACATGACAGAGGGTCAATGATGGTACAGTGGTAATATCACCATCCTGATAAACTAGAAGTGAAAGTTGGTGCTTTGGAGATGTGGGTTCAAATCCCCCCTGTATCAACTAGCAGAATTAAAATCCAATTAATAAGTCTGGAATTGAAGACCTTTCTCAGTGCTGTGGAGATTGTTATAAAGTGCAATCTGGTTCACTAAAGTCCTTTAGGGGAAATAAATCTACCATGCTTACTTGGTCTGGCCAAGATAAAGTTTTGGACCCAACTGTCCTCAAAAGCAATTCAGTTCAAAGGCAATTAGCAAAGGGCAACAAATGTTGACTTGTCAGTGACACCCACATCCCACAAATGATTTTGTTTAGAAAGACAGTAGAATTCTGCTGAGCCATCAAACATTGGTGCCCATTTCTTCCAACCCATTCTACCGAGAGAAAATAATAAACAAATTAAAGTTCCGGGAAAAGAAATAATGAAATTCAGAAAGCAAAGTCAGCCTCAACAATGTAAAAATTCAATTGTAACAGAACAATCAAATTAATAAGAAATTAGATGTAGAAGAAAATAACAAGCAACAGAATCACTATTTATGCAAAGTTAAAAATCATACAACACCAGGTTATAGTCCAACAGGTTTAATTGGAAGCACACTAGCTTTCGGAGCGATACTCCTTCATCAGGTGATCACCTGATGAAGGAGCGTCGCTCCGAAAGCTAGTGTGCTTCCAATTAAACCTGCTGGACTATAACCTGGTGTTGTGTGATTTTTAACTTTGTCCACCCCAGTCCAACACCAGCATCTCCAAATCATAACTATTTATGCATTAAGCGTTTGCCATTATCTTTCTCACAACCACTGATTTCATACAAATGGATGATCTTGGAAGGACATTTTGAACAAGTGTAACCTCTTACTGCTGTATCATATCGGCTCCGGTGGTGAGAATGAACACTATTTAAAAATCGATGCGTTGCATATTTACTCTCTGACAGGCCACTCAGAGGAGATGCTCCATAAAGATCAGGGTTTCTTCACTCGATCAATGGGTCAGAAGTGAAAGGCTATTTTGAAAACACGAGCAATCCTCAGAAATAAATGAACTACATTGCTATATTAGAGATTTTATAATCATTTGTACTCTGACCATATTCAGCAGAAAGGAAAGACAGGAAAGATAAGAACATTGAGAAAGCGAGGACTGCAGATGCTGGAGATTAGAGTCAAAGAGTGTGTTGCTGGAAAAGCACAGCCAGTCAGGCAGCATCTAAGGTGCAGGAGAGTCAATGTTTCAGGCTTAAGCCCTTCTTCAGGATTCCTAATGAAGGGCTTATGCCTGAAACGTTGATTCTTCTGCAAGATAAGAACATTGCAAAGTTTAATAAATTATTTTTTAAATGAGAAGCCAAAGAAAGCAGGAGTCATAATGACCCAATTATTACCTTGGTTACCTTCTATTATCTCTTAATTATTATTGTCAGTAGGTCATTTGTTTTTAACTTGTTCATGGGACATGGGCATCGCTGGCTGGGCCAGTATCTATTGCCCATCCCTAGTTGTCCATGAGAAGGAGGTGGTGAGCTGCCTTCTTGAACTGCTGCAGTTCATTAGGTAAAAGTATACCCTAAAAACTATTAGAGAAGGAGTTCCAAGATTTTAACTCAGTGACACTGAAGGAACAATGATACATTTCTAAGTCAAGATGGTGGGTGGTTTGAAGGGCAACTTCCAGGTGGTAATGTTCCCATGTATCTGCTTTCATATTCTCCTAGATTGAAAGGTGCTGTCTAAGGATCTTTTGTGAATTTCTGCAGTGCATCTTCTAGATGGTACACATTGCTGCTAATGAGTGGCAGTGGTGGATGGAGTCAAGGTTTGTGAATATAGTACCAATTAAACTAGTAGGTTTATTTGGGGTGGAGTTAAGCTTCTTGTATGTTGTTGGAGCTGCACTCATCCAGAGAAAGTGGGGAGTATTCACTACACTCCTGGCTTGTGCCTTGAGGATGGTGGACAGGCTTTGGGGAATCAGGAGATGAGTTATCTTGTGCAAGATTCCTAGCCTCTGACCTGCTCTTGTAGCCATAGTATTTATATGGCTAATCTAGGTCAGTTTCTGACCAATTGTAACCCCAGGATTTTGATAATGGAGGATTCAGAGATAGTAATGCCATTGAAGGTCAAGGAACACTGTTTAGATTCTGTCTTACTGGTGATGGTCATTGCCTGGTATTTATGTGGTTCAAGCCCGGATATTATCCAGATTTTGTTGCATTCGGACATGAACTGCTTCAGTATCTGAGGATTTGTAAATAGCACTGAACATCATTGGTGAACATCCTCAGTTGTGACCTTAAGGTGGAGAGAAGGTCATTGATGAAGCAGCTGAAAACGGTTGGACTTATGACACTAAGGGACTCCTGCAGAGATGTCCTGGAGCTGAGATGACTGACCTTCAATAAACACAAACATCTCCAAATGCCAAATTTGACTCCATACAGCATAGGGTTTTGACCAAATGCCCAGTGACTATAAATTTGCTCAGGTTCATTAATGCCACACACAGTCCAAAGTGGTGCTAATCAAGCAGAGGACACTCCACCCTGGGGATGGTGTCGAGCTTATTGAGTGTTGTTGGAGCTGTCCCCATCCAGACAAGAGGGGAATATTCTATCACACTCCTGATATGTGCCTTATAGATGGTGGACATGGTTTGGGGAGACAAACTAAAAATAGTGTGCTTTTCAATATTGCTAAACACTGGAAAAGGTAATCAGACAAAAACTGACACAGAGCTAAAGGTGGGTGAAAATGTTGGCCAAAGATTTACACTTTACAGAGGGAAAATGCTGAGGTGAAGGCACAGAAGGACTTAGAGCCTAGATGGATGAAGGCGTTGCCACCATCAATGCAGTGAATGGATCAGAGATTTGCAGAAAGGCAGAAGTGAAGGAGCACTGTTCTCAAAAATATTTGAGAAAACGACAGTTTGTTGAGGTACAAATATTGCATGCTGATGTTCAGAAGTTAAAACACAGTCATCCACGAAAAAAATGAACAAAAGAACAGAAACTGCCACTGAGACTGCATTTGGCCAGAATCACTGAGTTATGAGGATTGTAGCTGGCACATACACTTTGCTCCATTTGTATAGAGAGATTTCACTCCCTGTTAACACAAACGCCAGCATTCTCAGCAGGTAATGGGTGATAACATGACAGATGTGAATGTGACACCAGGCACTGGGAAGGTCAAAAGTTGCAAGATTTTGTTATTTTTGTTTGCTGAGTGAAGACTGCTCTCTCCTGAACATGAACAGCTATAAGCTTCAAGGAATAACTTCAGATATCAGTAGCTAAAGGATACAATTACTCTCGAAGGTGTGTCAAGCTCATGAAGAATAACAGGTGAGACAGGTACTGACAGCAGGAGAAGTAATTGGCGAGAGACTCTCCAAATCCTCTTAATACACACACAGGTTTTTTTATTAAAAGTAATTTTCCAAAAATAAAGCACTGCTCAGATCAATCAATAAAACTAATCATCTGTGATTCCTATGGGGTGCCTTTCTTTCCTGAATTCTAGCAGGTTACCACCAACACGAGTCATTAGTTCCTTTCAAATCCATTATAAAAAGACTATTTGCCAGCTACTCGGCACCGTCTCATTATTTACTTTATAACAGAATGAAACTAACAATGATAAAACAAGCCAGCACTTTGAAACTCATTGGCAAGATTACTCAGTTATAAAGACAGTACATGAACACAAGCATCTGTTAACAATGGCACAGAATGTCTACTATTTAAATACACTGAAACCTTAACTGAAGGATAGAACAAAATCCTGAGGACTCTTTGTGGTTGTGTCCTTACCTCTGAGCTAGGAGACCAGGTTCCAACTCCCACCTACTCCAGAGGTGTGTCATAACAAGTCAATTTTTTTTTAAAATCTGGAATAGAATCCTTACATCATTGGTTCCCATTCACCTTTAGCTCCTGTGGTGCAGTGGTATTGTCCCTACCTTTAGTCGAAATATCCCAGGTACACCTCCCTCCTGCTCAAGAAGTATAAACTTACATATCATACCAAGAACAGAATCCTCCATTAGTGGCGTATGCAGTAGTGAACTGACCTCTGTAAGATTTACAGTGATGAGATAAATTGTCTGGAATCAAGGCTGTTAATTATTTACTTAAGCAGAAAGAACTTGCATCATAACTAGTCATTTAAACAAGAAAATGGTGCTCTACAGATGCTGTGAAAAACAAAACACTTTGTTTTACAAATGCTACTCTTGCTCTCTACTGTCACATTCCCTTTAAAGGTATAAATGCAGGTTAATTGGTTAGAGCTGTGTGCTCCTTGGATGCTGCCTGAACTGCTGTGCTCTTCCAGCACCACTAATCCAGAATCTGGTTTCCAGCATCTGCAGTCATTGTTTTTAGCCCAGAGCTGTGGAAATGTCTACCCCAGTGTCTGCACAGTCTTTAAAATCTTCCAAATGTTATGTTCTTCTCTCAATTAATTGCTTGAGTAACAGATTTCTCTCCCGAAGTAATTTTCTGGTCAACACTTATCGCTCAAACATTAAATGGTCACACAGCCATTTTCCCCTTATTGGCAGGGCAACAATTGATGTCGGGCTTTTGCCCGAAATGTCGATTTTCCTGCTCCTCGGATGCTGCCTGACCTGCTGTGCCTTTCCAGCACCACTCTGATCTAAACCCTTGTGTCATGTAAATTACCAATTGATTTCACCAACATTCCAACAAGGTTTATGGAAGTGAAATCAAGATTCAACACAAGTCCAAGACAGGTGATAATGATTCAGAGACCTGTTATCAATACCATCCAGTTTTGGAGATAAGACACAGACAAACATCTCTGACCCATTATGTGTCTAACCTTTTGTGTTCTGATGTGGAGATGCTGGAGTTGGACTGGGGTGATAAGGTCAAAAATCAAATGACACCAGGTTATAGTCCAACAGGTTTATTTGAAATTGTAAGGTTTTGGAATGCCACTCCTTTCTCAGATGTGGCGTGATAGAGAGGTATAACACATGGTATTATTATGAGCAAAAAGCTAACAACGCTAAAAGTAGCATCCCTTGTTGAATCCTTGAATCAATTAGGAGGCAGACTGCTGATTAAAATGCAAAATCCAGATTCCTTTCGAGTCTTTGTCCCTAGGTAATTCAAGGTTTTATTAATGTACAAGAAGTGACATCTCAGGTTAGGCAATGCACTTGATGTGCGAGATCCCGATTTGGATCTGACTATGGTTTAAGCTGAGGTCAGTATTTTTATGACAGTAAAGAATCTTGATTGAAATAACTCATGTGTGTGTGTGTGCATGTGTGTGTGAGAGAGAGAGAGAGAGAGAGACAGACTTGAAAGGAATCTGGATTTTGCATTTTAATCAGCAGCCTACCTTCTTACCAATTAAAGGATTCAACAAAGGCTGCTAGTTTTAAAGTTGTTAACGTTTTACTTATAAATACTGTGTCTTATACCTCCCTTTCATACCACATGAGGAAGGAGCTGAGCTCCGAAAGCTTGTAATTTCACATAAACCTGTTGGACTATAATCTGGTGTTGTTTGATTTTTGACCTCTTATGATCTGAGGTGTCCCAAGATTATAAAAGGTGCAATGCGTTTGTAAGTTCTTTCTTTAAAAGAAATCTAAAGAGTAGACTAAAGCATCAAACTCTGCATTCCTTCAAAGCCTGAATGTAGTGGAAACAAAGCATGGAGCTAGCTGGCATCTGCCCAGATATCTCACCACACAGTGTAAGCTATTGGTAAATGTGCTCTCAAATAATATGTGCTCTTGAGTGGCAGAGTCAGAGTGCTGGGTTACATGCAGATGAAATCTTAGTACTTGATCCTGAAAACAACAAGTGCTGGAGATCACAGTGGGCCAGACAGCATCCATGGAGAGACAGCAAACTAACGTTTGACTCGAAACATTAGCTTGCTCTCTCGCCACTGATGCTGCCTGACCTGCTGTGATCTCCAGCATTTGTAGTTTTCAGTACAGATTTCAGCATCTGCAGCAATTTGCTCCAACTCACTACTTAACAATTGGGGAGAGAGGTGTTTTTGAAGAAAGGCTTAGTGTGCCAATCCGTAGGCTGCTACAGTGCAAGGCCTTCCGAATGCTGTCAAAATAAGTAGCTCCTAGTAAACATCAGAATTTAAACTGCATCAACAAGGCGCTGGAATGGTAAAATGCAGCATTTGTACTTACCATGACATACATTACAGCAGCTGTTTTCAGGCTGAATTTGTTCATTCAATGGGCAATCCAATGATGGACATGTCTCATGAACAATGGCCATTGTCCGGTTCTGTCAAGCATTGATAAGAGCTATTGTTAGGCTCATATACTCTTACACAGGAAGAAACAATATTAGTTATGAAACCTTAATGATACATAAGTAAATTATTCTCTCAAACAGTTATACTCTGAGTGGAAATCCTTTCATGAATACTGTCTTGTCTATCTCTAAAGTGAAACTGAGTTAGACCTAACACCGTGTCACCGAAGTAGCACATTCAAAACCTGAAGACATTTTCAGTTATTGACTGATGCAGAGTGACTTCAACAGTACGGGTTTATTTCGACACGAGCTTGGGTTACCATGAAGGCCTGTCCTTCTCAACCATTCCCTTTGCCTGGGGCATGGTGGCCTTCAGGTTAACAACAACCAGTTTCACTCTCTAAAGAGAGTTGGACTATGGTCCGGTACAATGATGGTGACTTTAACCTTAATTGACTGATATTCTAAGTCACATTTTTGTAGCTCAATTCTGTTTGAAAAAATTGTTATGAAAACGTTGGGCTGGAACAAAGTATACATGAAAATAAAAAATGATAGATTGCTGATGATAGTGGAATATTTGCTCTGCTTCGGGTGTTTCTATTTTGGAAACCTGTTCTTTTTGAGGCCAACATCATCTTGTGAAATATAGCACAGGTTAAATCATCCTCTCATCAAACCAGTCTTACTATTTCTTCAAATAAAACTATAACTCTATAACTCGCAAACTCTATAACTACTCATTTATACAGGTTCACTGGCACAGATTGGATGTAAACAAACCTGGGAACAACTCCTCTGTGCAATGCACAGAACATTGTCTTGTTAAATAATTTTACAATGTTGTTACAAAAGGGGGCCTGTCTCAATATTAAAAACAATAAAGTACATTCATACGCATAATTATGTGAATGCTAAGTCTATGTGGATGCACTTGGATAAAACAGTTGGCAGATCGAATGCAGCAGGAAAACTGAATCTCTTTTGAAGAATGAAAGTGATTGCACTCAAGGTTATTAACACATCATTTCACCTCGTTTTGCTGAATCTCATAATGCAGCTTGGAGTAACAAGTGCCAGAAGAGGCAAGTATGGATTAATGATGAAACAAACACTGAACTGCTGAAGATACTCAGCAGGTCTGCCAGCACCTGTGGAGAGATACAGAGTTAACATTTCGAGTACGGTGTGATTCAGTTCTGATTCAAAATGTTAAATCTATTTCTCTCGCCATAGCTGCTGCCAGACCTGCTGAAGTTCTCCAGCACTCTCTTTGTCTGGGTCATTTTTCACAGTATTTTGCTTTTAAAGGCATTCATTACACTTCAAGGATATGTTTAACCCGTTCAAACCTAATCTGAAACTTCCTGCAATTAAATTTACAACTTCATTCATTTCATTTCTTCATCCTTCCCTGAAGTCTAGGGATGTTCTCAAAAATCATTGTCCACTGCTCTTTTCTTGTCCTTTCAACTGACTCTACCAATCACTCTTTTAGATGCTTTCTGTCGAAAGAAGTGAATCCAGGAACCAATAACAAGAAGCTATTTTGATGAATATCCTGAAATAGTTACCAATTAGCATGTAAAAACTGTCGCTTAATTTTTCCCAAGCTATCTGGGAATAAGGTCAAGTTAATTGGGTTATGGTCAATATGGACCATGCCGAGTGGTTCTGGTGGAAAAAGGCTGCCCTTGTAAACAGAAATACAATAATCATTGCCATGTGTGAAGGAAACAGGTACTTCTCAGGTAGTAATGATTTCTTGTGGCTTTTGTTTGGTCCCCCACGTTACCCTTGTCGATAATTTTTAATTAGTCACTTATGGGACATGAGCATCCCTGGCTGTGTTAGCATTTAATGCCTGTCCCTGGTTGCCCTTGAGAAGGTGGTAGTGAGCTGCCTTCTTAAACTGCTGTAGCCCATGGGTGTAGGTTGACCCATAATGCCCTTAGGGAAGGAATTCCAGGATTTTGACCCAGTGACAGTGAAGGAATGGTGATATATTTCTAAGTCAGGATGGTGAGTGTCTTGGGGGGGATCTTGCAATTAGTGGTGTTCCTATGTATCTGCTGTCCTTCTCCTTCTCGATGGAAGTGATTGTGGGTTTGGAAAATACTGTCAAAGGAACTTAGGTGAATTTCTGCAGTTCATTTTGTAGTTGGTACACACTGCAGATACTGAGCATCGGTGGTAGTGGATGTTTGTGGATGTGGTACCAATCAAGTGGGCTGTTTTCTCCCGTGTAGTGTCAATCTTGAGTGTTGTTGGACTTGCACTCATCAGGCGAGTGAGGAGTATTCCATCACACTCCTGAGTTGAAAGCTGAATAATATCACCACCTGCTCAATGTGTCTCATACAGCAGTGACTCAGCTCCACAGTCAGTGGAGAAAATTAAACAAACTAAAAGGCGCAGGTTATCTGACAAGTGTCAACGTTTGACTTTCTCTCTGTCTACATACCACTTTCCACTGGACATTTTCACTTCCTTTTTTAGACATGACGGGTGACTAGAGCAGCAACAAAAGATTAATGAGCTTTTTTTGCTCTTGCTCTGAAAACATTGTATAACTTTTGATCCCTTACTCTTGTTGTCACTGAAGCAGTGGCTGAGCCTTTTTTTTTACTACTCCTGTGGGCAGCTAATGTAAAATGTACTGAAAAGGATCATCAGACTGATTTCTGATCGGATCTGTATTGACGATCAACCACTGAATGTTCAACTGAATAGTACATTCCCCAAATAAAGAATCATTGGTGTAAGTGGATATTTTCTGAATCAACCTATTCCGAGGTATTATGACATACCTCTAGAGCAGACGGCACATGAACCTTTGGCTCTGAGGTAGGGACACTGCCACTGTTTCACAACAGTCCTCTCACTGATGCAAGTAGATATTTTCCTATAGTTATTTTAATCAACCTATTCAGGCATGTTATTGTATGTAACTAGGACAGATGAATCCTAAACCTGGATCTACTGGCTCAGAGAGCAGGACACTATCCCTGTACCACAACAGCCCTATTGACGATGTTTACTGCAAGCAAAAATTTAGGTCACTTGGACCTTGAACAGCAAATTCTACCGGCTTGTGGTGGACAAGATACGTATCTGAACCATACGGCTTCATGTCCCCATGTGACCTTGTAGAAGTTGATAAATAATGAGGGGTACATATGGAATTAATGGTCTTTTCCCTAGGATGGGGGATTTCAAGACTAGGGGCATATTTTTAAGGTGAGAGGAGAGAGATTTAAGAAAGGGGCAATTTTTTTTACAATGAAGGTGGTTTGCGTGTGAAATGACCTTCCTGAGGATGTTGGTATAATAACAAAATTTAAAAGACAGTTGGGTAAGTACATGAATAGGAAAGGGTTGGCGGGATATGGGCCAGGAGCAGGCAGGCGGGACTAGTTTTGTTTGGGATTTTCTTTGGCGTGGACTGGTTGAACTGAAGGGTCTGTTTCTGTGCTGTATGACTTGATGTCTCTGTGATGCTATGACTAGTCACATGATTCAAGGGTTTTCTTTGCTCAGTGACCCGATTAGAGATGGACATGGAGTGAAAAAAAGAAAGCAGATTTACAAAGGAAGGACTCCAACACATGCACATATCTGCCGAAAAATACCAAAGGGGAAACGTTTAGCCTCTTAATGAAAAAATCATTTTGTTAAACACCCTAAAATGAAGACTTGGATTTAGCAATTAATGATGAGTAAGCCTGCTGTGTAAGTTTTGATTATGTCATCAAGAATGTCAATATAAGTTGAATTAATGCAGCATTGGCAGAATGGGAAATTATTGTTTTTAGCATTCAGGCTTACATTCTGACCATGCAATCATGATTAATTATGCTGCTGAACAAGTGTACAAAACACAATGTTGAGAAAACCTTCTAACCAAGTCCTGAATGGAATTTTATTAAATTTAATGCAACCAAGGCTTTGGGTTTGTGTCGCCACATTAAGACATAAATCAAACCAATTTAATGCTATGCTAATTCTGAAACCTGATGGTTGCACACAAAAAAAAACCTATTGACATAGATGGAGAATCGATGAGCAGATAGGAGAGTGAGTTGCTATAATGGGTTTGCACTCAGGTGGGTAGAATGTTGTACTCCTCAGCAGACTGCACCAGACTCTCAGTGGTTTGCTACATTTACAACTGACGTAGATGAAGGAATGGAGAGATATAGATCCAAGGTTGTGAATGACACAAAGTCAGGTGCCACAGTCAGTATTGTTGACCACAGCAAACAGCTGTGAGGGTACTTTGATTACTTTATACTGACAAGAACTGTAAAGTTGAACTTTTAACTTATTTATTTATTTAGTTTTCTACTCTTCATCTTAGATTTTCTAGCTAAGATGGTGCCGAGAATGGCAACATTGCCAGCTTTTTCAGTGTAATCCTGTATCCCTGTACTTGAGAACATGCGACAATAGAACCTAATTCTAACTCTGACATGTCAACCGAGAGGCCAAAATGTTGCTCACTTTGCAGCTATCAATGACAGATTAGAGGGTTTACAAGCAGGAAGAGAGTAATGGGACAGGGACAGAGAAGTTTAGGGGGTCAAACTCAAAATTTCACTACAAGTTAAGCCAGGTGCAAAAAAAGAATTAAAAGGTTTTATCTCTGGAATGGGAGTTATGTTACAGTGAAATAAAGCTCCGTTAGATTTCATTTAGAGTGCTGTGTTCAGTTAATAGGCAGTTCATTTCCAGCAGAATGTACGAGCCCTGAAATGGAGCCTTGTGGCACCAGGGGAGTGCCCCTACCTCTCAGCCAGAAGGCCCAGGTTCACGTCCCACCTACCCCAGGGGTGTGTCACAGCATGTCTTAACAGGTTGGTTAAAATAACCAGGCCCTGGAGCTGTAAAGATCCATTAGAACAATGCTTCAGTGCAAAGGATTGGATAATGACAATGGGTTTGCAGTCAACATTCTAACTCTGCGTCGCCATATACCAGACTAATGCCATTGATAAGTTTGCTGATGACACCACCATAGTCAGTCGAATCTCAGATAGTGATGAAACAGACTACAGATGGGAGGTGGAAGACCTGGAAAAATGGTGCACTGAGAACAACCTAGCTCTCAATGCTGGCAAAACCAAGGAACTCATTATTGACTTTCGGCGGATGTTACACATGCCCTCCCCCTACACATTAATAACACAGAGGTGGAACGGGTGAAGAGTGTCAAACTCCTGGGAGTGATTATTCACTAAAAGCTTTCTTGGACTCTTCATGTGGATGCACTGGTTACAAAGGCCCAACAACGTCTCTCCTTCCTCAGGCAGCTGAGGAAATTTGGCATGACAGCAAATACCCTTGCCATCAAGAACAAACTGTCTGGATATATAACTACCTGGTATGGCAACTGTACCATTCAAGATCGGTGATGGTTACAGAGAGTGGTGAACTCGTCCCGGACAATCACAAAGGCCAACCTCCCATCTATACAATCCATCTACCAGGCCCACTGTCAAGGAAAGGTCACTAGCATTCTCAAAGATCCATCCTACCCTGGCAATGTTTTTCTACAACATCTACCACTGGGGAGAAGGTACAGATGCCTGAACACATGCACCAGCCGGTTTCAAAACAGTTTCTACCCTACTGTTGTTAGAATACTGATTGGACTTGGCAAAAGTGAGGAATGCAGATGCTGGAAACCAGTCTGGATTAGAGTGGTGCTGGAAAAGCACAGCAGGTCAGGCAGCATCTGATGAGCAGGAAAATCGATGTTTCGTGCAAAAGCCCTTCATTAGGAATGGAGGCAGGAAGCCTCCAGGGTGGCTAGATAAGGGGGTGGGGGTGGGGGTGGGGGGGATGGCTGGGTAGAAGGTAGCAAAGAGTACAATAGGTGAATGGCAAGTAGGACAGGCCATGAGGACGGTGCTGAGCTGGAAGGTTGGAACTGGGATAAGGTGGGAGGAAAGGGGAAATAAAGCAAGTCTGTTTCAGTACATGGTTGAAGAGCTTCAGGGCAGAGGAGATGATCTGGAGGTTGCAGTCAGAGTGAGACTCACTGAAATTCTCGTGGAGAGAGAGGAGGAGGACTTCTTCAAGGTAGGCATCCTTGCAAGAGGATTCGACCTATCACCTTCATCCCCACCCCCATTTACCTAATGTACTCTTTTCTACCGTCCACCATCCTCCTTTCTGACCTATCACCTCCATCCCTACCCCCATTCACCTCTTTGCTACCTTCTCCCCTTTCACTGTGCCTCGGTACATGTGACAATAAATTCAACTCAATTCTCTGTACCTTTTTTCTCACTACATAGATCTCCGAGGTTTTAGGTATTGGAAGTCAGTAAGTCAATCGCGTGTGCTGAATGTGACAGCAGTTGCACAGAACTTTATTGCATTCCCTTCAGTGTGGAAGGCAAAGGGTTGATCTCATTGATGTGTTTAAAATGATGAAGGGATTCGTTCAAGCAGACTAAGAGACACAGATTCCTCTCATGGACATGGATGTAACAGAGAGTAGTCAATCGGAAAAGCAGAGCTCCCCATGGTCAGGAGGTGAGGTCAGGAAGCACTTCCAGGAAATCCTCAACAAGCTTTTCCAGAAAGCTGTCCACTAATTTGAACATTTCAAAACCGAGATGGTTAGACTACAATGGGGCGATGACACTATAGAAACAAGGCAGATAAACTGGAAGAAGATTCAGACCAACCATGTTCTGAATAAGGATAAAGGTTGAAGGAATACTCTGCATCCAAGATACATAAGGAAATGGCCCTGGAGAGAGTGGTCGCATCGGTGACCATTTTCCAACATTAAAGAGACACTGGAAAGTTCCAATGTATTGGAGGGTAGCGAATGTAACCACACCTTTTATAAAAAGGGCAAGAAAGAAAACGGAGAATTACAGGCCGGTGAGCCTGACATCGGTGGTGGGGAAACTGCTGGAGTCAATTATTTAGAATTTGGAAGGTGGTGATAGGATCCATCCAAGCTGAAAAATGTGTTGAAGGAAAAGTGCAGCAGGTCAGGCAGCATCAAAGGAGCAGGAGAATCGACGTTTCAGGCTGAAGCCCTCCTGAAGAAGGGCTTATGCCCGAAACGTCGATTCTCCTGCTCCTTGGATGCTGCCTGACCTGCTGTGCTTTTCCAGCAACACATTTTTCAGCTCTGATCTCCAGCATCTGCAGACCTCACTTTCTCCATAGGATCCATCCAAGTCAGCATGGATCCACTAAAGGGAAATCGTGCTTGACAAATCTTCTGGAATTTTTTGTGGATGTTCCAAGTGAAGTGGACAAGGGTGAATCAGTGGATGTTGTATATCTGGACTTTCGAAAGGCTTTTGGCAAAGTCCCACTCAAGAGATTAATAAGGAAAACGAAAGCTCACAGCATTTGGATGTAATGTATTTATGTGGATAAAGAACTGGCAGGTAGACAGGAAGCAGAGAGTTGGAAAAATAGGTCCATTTCAGAGTGGCAGGCAGTGACGAGTGGTGTACGCAGGGTTCAGTGCTGGGCCCAGCTGTTCGCAATATACATTAATGACTTGGACAAAGGAATAGAGTGCAATATCTCCAAATTCGTAGATGGCACTAAGCTGGGTGGCTGTGAAGAGGATGCTCAGAGCCTGCGGGGTGACTTGGACAGACTGGCTGAGTGGGCAAATATTGGCAAATGGAATATAATTTTGATAAATGTGAGGTTATCCACTTTGGTCACAAAAACAGGAAGGCAGACTATTATCTGAATGGTGGCAATTTAGGAAAAGGTGAGGCACAACAAGACCTGGGTGTCATGGTGAAACAGTCGCTGAGGGTTGGTACGCAGGTGCAGCAGGCAGTGAGGAAAGCCAATGGCATGCTGGCCTTCATAGCGAGAGGATTGGAGTATCGGAGTAATACAGGGCCTTGATGAGTATTGTGTGCATTGAGTATTCCTCAGGCTCCTTGTCTGAGGAAGGACATTGTTGCTATTGAGGGACTCCAGCGAAGGTTCACCAGACTGATTCCCGGGATGGCTGGGCCAACATATGAGGAAAGACTGGATCGACTGGACTTGTACTCACTGGAATTTCGACAAATAAGAGGGGATCTCACAAAAACATATAAAATCTTGATGGACTGGGCTGGACAGGGTAGATGCAGGAAGAATGCTTTTAATGTTGGGAATGTCCAGAACTCGGAGTCACAAACTAAGAATGAGAAATAACTCATTCAGGACTGAGACAAGGAAGTATTTCTTCACTCAGAGAGTTGTGAACCTGTGGAATTCTCTCCCACAGGAAGCTGTTGGGGCCAGTTTGTTAGATATATTCAAGAGGGAGCTGGATGTAGCCCTTGTGGCTAAAGGTATCAAGGGGTACGGAGAGAAAGAGGGAGTGGGATACTGAGATTGGATGATGATATTGAATGGTGGAGCAGGCTTGAAGGGCCAAATGGCCTACTCCTGCACCTATTGTCTATGTTTCTGTGTTTTCTCATACAATATTCCTTTTCTAATGATGGAGAGGCAATACTTAGTGGTATTGTCACTGGTCTGTTACTCCAGAGACCCAGATAATATTCTGGGCAGATAGTGGAATTTGAATTCAATTAAATAATTGGAACTAAGAGTTCACTGATGACCATGTATTCATTGTCAGAAATCCCCATCTGGTTCACTAATGTCCTTTAGGGAAGGAAGGTGCCATCCTTACCTGGCCTGGTTCTACATGTGACTCCAGACCTACAGCAATGTGGTTGGCTCTTGACAGCCTTCTGTGACAATTAGGGATGGGCAGTAAATGCTGGTCCAGTCAGCAATGGCCTCATTCCATGAATGAAAAAAAAACTTACGATAACTACTCAGCAGCCAAGATATCTTCACACTCAAAGAGTTAAGGAAAAAAAGAAATGTGATAGATGCAACTCTGTAGCCATTAATTTCCTAATCGTGCATGATCCAGGAGTTCAATGGTTTTCGATTGAAACTGCACTTTATTCAGGTTGTTCGGAGAATATTATCTTAATTAATGTTATTTAGGATGACTCGATCCGGTTAGCCCACATGAGTCAAATAAGGCATCTTATATTAAAGCCTAGACATATACAAATGACTTTCAGATTAATTTTACATTGTTTGTGGTCTTGTAATGCCAGGATTTTCCAGCTAATAATTGCCACATTTACAGCATGCCTGAGAACAAGACATGAGATCGTAATCGTAATGGAGTTCTCGTCTTGAGACAGTCAATAACAATCAGTCACTCAAAAACAGAGTCATCTTGTAACTGATGTTAAAGTGAGAGTCTCAAGCCCTTTCTATGATGGAGATACAGAGCCAATTGTTCTCCCAGTGGGTCTTTAATCTGTAGAATTCCCTTCCCTAGAAAGGGTCATTCAATTTACTCCAGACAAACTGCAATTGATAAGTAAGGAAGTCAAAGGTAATGCAGATAGCAAACCAGAAAGTGGAGTCCTGACCAGAAGCTGATCAGGTATCACGTTTCCGAATGGCAAAGCAGGATTGAAGGCCCAGTTGGCCTACTCCCGCTCCTTGTCTGACATACTGAGTTGAGAAACTGTGAGGGAAGTCTTGCTGAGTGCAATCTGGATTTGCAGTAGTGCATGGACAGTCACGCAAAGAAACAAAAAGCAAAACCTGTTGAAAAGCAGAGAAGGTTTTGGGGAATTCTGCAGCCAACAGATTCTAACTGAACTCAAACAGAACCAACTATGAAGTTTGAGAAAGGATTTCTTGATGACCTCTTCCATAAAGATGACGGACCCTTTCGTTTTTACCATGGAGTCTTATCTGTGGAGGTGATTTCTGATCATAATACATGGGGGAGCAACCATCAAAGCAATTTTCAGAGTCAGTAGAGAATTACTACTCAAGTCCTCGAAGAGCAAGTACATATAAGACTGCCATGAAGATTAAAACAGATGTGGTGAGGACCAGAGAGCATAATCTCAGAGTAAGGCAGTGTTGTACATTTAAGACAGAGACGAGGAGGAATTTCTTCCCTCAGAGGTTTGTGAATCTGTGGAATACTTTATGTCCCAGAGGGCTGTCAAATGTGTGTAAATATTAAGTACATTCAAGGCTGGAAAGACAGATTTTTAATCAGGAAGGAAATCCAGGGTTATGAAGAAGAGTAGACTGAGAATGATCAGGTCAACCATGATCTCATTGAATGCCACAGCATAGCCTACTTGTGAACCTACAGATTACAACCTGATTAGATTAGATTCCCTACAGTGTGGAAACAGGTCCTTCGGCCCAACCAGTCCACACCAACCCTCCGAAGATGTAACCTACCCAGACCCATTTCCCTCCGACCAATGGGCAGTTTAGCATGGCCAATTCACCTGACCTGCACATCTTTGGACAGTGGGAGGAAACAGGAGCACCCGGAGGAAACCCACGCAGACACGGGGAGAAAGTGTCAACTCCAGAAAGACAGTCACCTGAGGCTAGAATTGAACCTGGCACTGTGAGACAGGTTCTGTGCTGTGAGGCAGCAGTGCTAACCACTGAGCCACCATGCCAGCTTGTTGTGCTTTCACAAATGTCACAGCCATGATTCTGCTGATTTGAAATTAAGATGGAAAGTGCTGGAGAACCTCAGCAGGTCCTGCAGCATCTGTGCAGAGACTGAGACTCTTTTTCTGTCTCCAGTAATGCTATTGGACTCACTGAGATTCCCCAGTGTTTTATATTTTATTTCAAAATTCCAGCAGCTGCAGCATTTTGCTTCGAATCTGCTTATATCTTAGACATTTTGGAAGCTGCATTTGACATTGTTCCAGACAGCAGCAGGATAGAAGCCTATTTTGTTCTACACGTGACTACTTCTTTAGGGTGAGCTGTTGGTGATGCAGAATATTATCAGCAGTGTGTTTGAAAGCTATGCCGATTGAGTGAAGGCAACTTCAAAGGGCCAGAATGTGAAAGATCTTATTGAAACATACAGGATTCTTAAGGGACTTGACGGGATAAATGTTGAGAGGACGTTTCTCCTGATGGGAAAGTCTAGGCCCAGAGGGCATCATCTCAGAATACAGAGGTGCCAATTTCAGATTGAGATGAGGAGGAATTTCTTCTCTCAGAGGGTTGTGGGTTTTTTGGAACACCTTGCCAGAGAGAGAGCTGTGGGAGCAGAGTCCTTGTGTCATTTTAAAGCTGAGATAAAGAGATTCTTGTGGAATCAAGGGTTATGGGGAAAGGGTGGGAAAATGGACATGAGAAATGTCGGAACACCACGAATGGTGGAGGAGGCTATAGGGACCATATGACCTACTCCTGTTCCTATTTCTAAGGTTCTGAAGTGTCTTTTTCATTGGATCTGGGACAAGGTTGCAGCCAATGAGCAACTCCTTGTAGACAGCTCTTGTTCTGGGTTGTTGAACTAACATTCTCAAATGGAGCCCACTGTTAACTTGAAATACATCAGTAAAAGTGTACTGCAGAATCGGAGCACAATAAAAGAACAACAAGTTCATACTTACCCGACACTCCCGACAGCTGTTTTTCAGCACTCGCTGCCCTTCAGACAGCTTCTGACCCCCATAGAGACATACGGCTGCAGAATCAAACAAAACAGATTTTGTGTGATATGTAACCTGTTAGTTTTGAAGAAAGAGCTGCACATAATCACTCTGGTACTCGATGAGGAGTGGCTGTTACAAATACTGAATAAGCAGTTAACAACTGCAGTGTATGAGCAACAGCGTCCAAAAAATAGCAACTCGTGTGAACAATAATTGTAAGGATACATTCCTGCAGAAAATAATTTATGAAAGGAGCATTTCAATGTTCTGTTTCAACACAGCCCATCAAATTTCCAATGCTGTGTATGAATAGAGGTCAAATTGTTCAACTGTGCCACTACTGAGTAACCTCAGTTCAAATCCCAGTCTTATTGTACATTTACATCAGGTTTCTCTTCAAAAGCAACTTGCAAAAATCCACCCTGCTGGAAGGCACGATGTTGGAGAAAGGGCCAGCACCAAGCTGACAGGAGCATGGGAAATGTAATTACAAAACACAAAACATTGCTTAGTAAGGCTATGTTTCACCACTTCCAACATAGCAATTACCTGAGGAATGTTTTTTTTGGTCAAGACCACAGACAAATCCAATAACGTTTTAACTGATGAAGAGTCACCAGACTTGAAATGTTAACTCTGCCCACAACTGCTGGCAGACCTCCTGTGTTTCTATCTTTGTTTCAGAATTAGCGAGGTTTGAAAAGATTTGTAACTCAGGTTGAGGCTCTGGATGTAGGTTTGCTCGCTGAGCTGGAAGATTCATTTTTCAGACATTTTGTCACCATAATAGGTAACATCTTAAGTGGGCCTCAGGATGAAGTATTAATGGTCTTGAAAGTTTCTTCTAATTTGTTTTGCGTAGTGATGACAAAGGCGTCATCCATGTAGCAGACCCAAAGTTTGGGTTGGATGGTTGGCAGAGCTGTTTGTTCAAGTCTCCGCATTACTGCCTTTGCTAAGAACCCTGATATCAGAGATCCCATGTGAAAATAAATGGGAAATTACATCATCATACGAAATGACATCACCAACCCGAGGAAACCCAAACATATAAACAGAAAGCAGGAAACATCAGCAGTGCTTCGTCTGGAGGCTCACTGAAGATGTTACCTAGTATGGTGACAAAATGTCCGAAAATGAACCTTTGTTTCAGAATTTCCAGGATCCACAGCTCTCTGATTTATTTTAACATTATAACTCCCTACTCAGCCAGAGATCCAGAACAACAGACAAAAATAACATAAACCTCAATTTATATGTTCATCAGAACATAAACCTCCATATCCCTTCTCTTTCAAGTGGTTTTTGAAATATGGTCTATATCACTTCAAGAATTTTGACATCTGAGTTGGGCTAATTATCAAGGTAATTCCAACACACGAGGATACACAATAAAAGAAAACACTCTGGTTATGATTTTGTTTCTGTGGTTTCCCAACCAGCTTCAGTCACTTGGCAAAATCTGTCATTGACTGTAAGTAAAAACCACATCACTTTACTGATTTCTACTGTGGTCTCAGAAGTATTCCATACAGTTCTGTCACTGACCTATAAAGGAGCTGCCTTTGAAAGTTTTACTTATAATATTAGCTCCTAACTCTATTGTGTATGGTTATATACTGTGGTACCTTACAACGATTTCCTCTATTTATCTCAATATAGCTACTGTGTTTAATGTCTTAGTGCGTGTTGACTCTGGTATAACAGAGTTAAAAATCACAGAACACCAGATTATAGTCCAACAGGTTTATTTGGAGGCACTAGCTTTCGAAGCACTACTTCATCAGGTGGTTGTGCAGCAGAACCATAAGACACAGAACAGGATTGCAGTGTCATGGGATGGAGTATTAAACAAATTTAGCTTAAGTATTTCATCTTTCAGAATGATCATGGTACTTTCAGATCCTTCATATGTAAATCCCAGAACTTTTTTAAAGTTCCATTCTCAAGATAGCTTCAGTAAAGTCTTTGATAAGGTTCCACATGGTAGGCTGTTGGAGAAAATGCAGAGGCATGGGAATGAGGGTGATTTAGCAATTTGGATTAGAAACTGGCTTTCTGAAAGAAGGCAGCGAGTGGTGGTTGATGGAAAATACTCAGCCTGGAGTCCAGTTACTAGTGGTGTTCCACAAGGATCTGTTTTGGGACCACTGCTGTTTGTCATTTTTATAAGTGACTTAGATGCAGACATAGGTGGGTGGATTAGTACATTTGCAGATGACACTAAAGTCGGTGGAGTAGTGGACATTTTGGAAGAATGTTACAGGTTGCAGGGGGACTTGCATAAACTGCAGAATTGGGCTTAGAGGTGGCAAATGAAGTTCAATGCAGCTAAATATAAAATGATGCACTTTGGGAAGAATAACAAGGCGGCAGAGTACTGGGTCAATGGAAAGATTCTTGGTAGTGTGGATGTGTAGAGTGACCTTGGAGTCCATGTATATAGATCCCTGAAAGTTACCACCCGGGTTTATAGTGCTGTTAAGAAGGCATACAGTGTGTTAGGTTTCATTGGAAGAGGGATTTAGTTCCGGAGCCGCAATATCATGCTGCAACTATACAAAACGCTAGTGTGGCCACACTTGGAATATTTGTACAGTTCTGGTCGCCATATTTCGGGAAGGATGTGGAAGCATTGGAAAAGGTGCAGAGGAGATTTACCAGGATGTTGCCTGGTCTGGTGGGAAGGTCTTATGAGGAAAGGCTGAGAGACAGGTCAGTGCAACAACACAGGTCCGAAGGGCCTGTTCTGCACTGTAGTGTTCTATGTTCTATGTTCTACCCAAAGAGGTTAGACAGCACTGGAGGATCGGGAAAGTTAACGGTTCGGCCTGAAACATTGTCTTTCCTGCTCCTCGGATGCTGTCTGACCTGCTGTGCCTTACCAGCTTCACATCTATTGACTCTGCCTTCCAGCATCTGCAGTCCTTACCGTCTCCTGCCTTACACAAGGAGCTAGGACAGAGGGGGAAAAGCATGGGGAAGAGGTATGAAGATATTGATGAGCCAAATTCCCTGGACTGGAAAACAGCATGCTTATCGGAATCTTATAGATATGGGTGAGGTTATGTTAATGGAATGATACATTAATCAACAACAACTTGCAGTAAAATAGCACTTTTCATGTCATAACGTGCCTCACCTGAGCATGGCGACACAAAATCTAACAACTGCTCTGTAAGGAAACACTGGAATAGGTGAAAGAGGGAGGTTTTCAGGAGATTCTAAAGGAAGTGTGGGAGAACATAGGGAGTTCTGGATACCCACAACCCTCTGGGTAAAAAGATTGTAGCTCAGATCCTCTCTAGACCTCCTGCACTTTACAGTAAAACTGTGCCCCATGAGTACTGACCCCTATAATAACGAGAAAACGTTACCCCTATCAACCCTATCGATGCCCTTGAGAACACTATCAACCTTATTTAGGCCCTTCGGATGAAGGGTCACTGGACTCCATACATTGTCCCTGCTTCTCTCTCCACAGATGCTGCCAGACCTGCTGAGCTTCTCCTGCACCTTCTGTTTCACATCATCAATATCTGCAGTTCTTCATTCTGTTCCCTGCCTTAGTCTTCTCTGCTATAAAGAAAACAATCCCAACCTATCTAGTCCCTTTTCTTCGATGAATTGATCCAGCCCAGAGCACATTTCTTCTGCATCTTGTTTAGTGCTATCACATCCTCCCTGTAGTACAGCAACCAGAACTGCATACAATGGCTCTCTAATTAACATTATGCGCAACTCCATTATATAACCTCCCAGCTCTGGTATTCAATGCCTTGACAAATAAGGGCAAGTATCCATACGTCATTTTAACCACCTTATCTATGTGTCCAGCTGCCTCCAAGAATCTATTGCCATACACACCAAAGTCCCACTGATGTCCTGTACTTCCCAGGTCCTCTCATTCAATACGTCCTCCAGTGGCCTGTTAGTCTTCCTAATATGCCTCACCTATTAAGTGTAGGCATGCCAGAAATGTGAAATTAAATGTGTGAAACAGCTTTTTGCAAACCTATCTTGTGATCTCATGAAGCAATTGCAACATTTGCTTTCACTGACACAGTCAATGTTAGATTAGATGAGATTACCTACAGCATGGAAACAGGCCCTTCAGCCCAACAAGTCCACACCGACCCTCCAAAGAGTAACCCACCCAAACCCATTTCCCTCTGATTGATGCACCTAACACTATGGGCAATTTAGCATGGCCCATTCATCTGACCTGCAAATCTTTGGACTGTGGGAGGAAACCGGAGCACCCGGAGGAAACCCATGCAGACACGGGGAGAATGTGCAAACCCCACACAGACAGTTGCCCAAGGTTGGAATCGAACTTGGGACCCTGGTGCTGTAAGGCATCAGTGCTAACCACTGAGCTACCATTACTGTGATGGATATTGCTTGTCTGTGAAAGCTTTGGCAAAACTTGATGCATTTGGCAAGCACCTGTCAGCACCACACTGAGGGAATGCTGCATTACCTGAGGATTGGTCTTGATTAGTTCAGGCAATGTGTGCATCATTGGAGAGGCCACCATTTATTGCTAGAAAGTGAGGACTGCAGATATTGGAGATCAGACTCGAGAGTGTGGTACTGGAAAAGCACAGCAGGTCAGGCGGTATCCGAGGAGCAGAGAGTCAACATTTCAGGCATAAGCCATTCATCAGGAATGAGACTTGTTGGCCGGGGGCTGAGAGATAAATGGGATGGGGTTGGGGCTGAGGGGAAGGTAGCTGAGAATGCAATAGGTAGATGAAGGTGGGAGGGAAAGGTGATACGTCGGAGAGGAGGATGGAGCAAATAGATGGGAATTACAATGGACAGGTCAAGAGGGCTTGGGACTAGGGTAAGGTGTGGGGACGGGAAATGAGGAAACTGGTGAAATCCCCATTAATCCAGTGTGGTTGCAGGGTCCCAAGGTTGAAGATGAGGCATTCTATGGTGGAATTAGTCATCCTGGGAACAGATACAGTGGAGGCAGATGAATTGGGAATAAGGGAGGCAGAGTGGTGGGAGGTGCACTCCAGGTAGTTTGTGGGAGTCCGTGGGTTTGTAGTATATGTCCGTGGTTAGTCGGTCACTGGAGATGCAGATAGAGGCGTCCAGGAAGGGAGGGAGGTGTCCAAGATGGTCCAGGTGAAGTTGAGGAGAAAGTGAGGACTGCAGATGCTGGAGATCAGAGCTGAAAATGTGTTGCTGGAAAAGCGCAGCAGGTCAGGCAGCATCCAAGGAGCAGGAGAATCGACGATTCGGGCATAAGCCCTTCTTCGTGAATGAGGAAAGTGTGCCAAGCAGGCTAAGATAAAAGGTAGGAAGGAGGGACTTGGGGGAGGGGCGTTGGAAATGCAATAGGTGGAAGGAGGTTAAGGTGAGGGCGATAAGGTGAGGATGATAGGCCGGAGTGGGGGTGGGTTGCTGAGTTCGAGGGTTGGGACTGAGACAAGGTGGGGGGGGGAGGAGAAATGACGAAACTGGAGAAATCTGAGTTCATCCCTTGTGGTTGGAGGGTTCCTAGGCAGAAGATCTTCCAATTTCCTCATTTCCCCTCCCCCACCTTGTCTCAGTCCCAACCCTCGAACTCAGCACCACCTCCCTAACCTGCAATCTTCTTCCTGACCTCTCCGCCCCCCACCCCCACTCCGGCCTATCACCCTCACCTTATCACCCTCACCTTTACCTCCTTCCACCTATCGCATTTCCAAGACCCCGCCCCCAAGTCCCTCCTCCCCACCTTTTACCTTAGCCTGCTTGGCACACTTTTCTCATTCCTGAAGAAGGGCTCATGCCCGAATCATCGATTCGCCTGCTCCTTGGATGCTGCCTGACCTGCTGCGCTTTTTCAGCAACACATTTTCAGCAGGTGAAGTTGAGGTCAGGGTGAAAGGTGTTTGTGAAGTTGATGAATAGTTCAATCTCCTCGTGGGAGCACAAGTTGGCGCCGATGTAGTCATCCATGTAGTGGAGGAAAAGGTGGGAAATGGTGCCAATGTAGCTGCAGGAGATGGTCTGTTCCATATACCTGACAAAGAGGCAGACATTGTTGGGGCCCATGTGGGTGCTCATGGCTATCCTTTTGGTTTGAAGGAAGTGGGAGGATTGGAAGCAGAGGTTGTCAAGGGTGAGGACCAGTTCAGCCAAGCAGATGGTGGTGTCAGTGGAAGGGCACTGGTTGGGTTGGCTTTAGAGGATAAAATGGAGGGCTTGGAGGGCTTCGTCATGGCAGATAGATGCATACAGGGACTAGATGTCCATGGTGAAGATAAAGCATTGGGGGCTGGGGAAACAAATGTCTTGGAGGAGGTGGAGGGTGTGGGTGGTGGCCGGAACCTAGCTGGGGAGTTCCTGGACTAAGGGGGACAGGATGGTGTCAATGTACCCAGAGCATCCAAAGGAAACCCACACAGATATGTGAAGAATGTGCAAACTCTACACTGACAGGATAGCAACACCATTTATTGCTCATTCCTCATGAGAAGATGCCAGTGACCTGTTAGGGAGGGAGCTCCAGGATTTCACTCAGCAACAGTGAAGGAGCGGTGATGTGGGTGCAAATTGGGATGGTGTTCCCATGTCTCTTTTTTAAACAATTTGTTCATGAGGTGTAGGTATTGCTGGTTATTGTCCACTCCTTCCTGGCCATTGATCTGAGTGGCCTGTTACTACAGTGAAGGTCCAACCCCATTTCTGTCACTGGAAATGCAGTGAAGTTACAGTGTGTGACTAAGAGCAGCTCGGACAGGTTTCCCAGACTCACGTCTCAAGATCAGGATGAAGCCATTCAGTACAGGCTCTTCGAGAAACTGGCTTCTTAGTTTCCTGCCTTAAAATGAGAGTAGGAACAATATCAAAGGAGGAACGGAATCATCTAATTTTGTTTGTTCACAGGATCCACCAGGAGTTGCCCACTCCTAACTGCCCACAGAGCGGTTGAGAGTCAATCAGATTTGTGGGTCTCGACCCACATATAGGCCAGACTAGTAAAGATGGCAGATTTCCTTCACTGAAAGCTGTTAGTGTAGTGGGGGCTTATGATAATGGTTGCATAGCTAGCTTTTAGTTACAGATTGAATTCACATTCCACCATATTCCAGGGAGGAGAGGGTTGGTGGTGGTCAGGGGTGGTAGTAGTGGTGGTCTTGAACTCAGGTTCAGAGAACATTATCTCTGGCTTACTGGTCTGGTCACATTACCAATAAAACAAGGCTCTACCCCTAATCTGCTGCCCGTGTCCTTCTAAAATGACTTGTTAAATAACCATCCTGGCTGTTAATAGAATCTTTACCATTTGGAAGCAGGCCATTCAGCCCATCAAGTCCACACCGACCCTCCACAGAGCATCCCACCCAGACCTTATCCAATCGCTACATTTCCCATGACTAACCCACACAAGCCTGCGTTCCCCTAGACACTATTGGTAATTTCCCATGGCCAATTCATCTAACCTGCACATCTTTGGACCGTGGGAAGAAACCAAAGCACCTGGAGGAAATCCACACAGACAGTCATCAAAGACTGGAATTGAACCAGGTCCCTGACACTGCAAGGTAGCAACCTAACCACTGAGCCACCGTGTTCACATGATATAAAGTATGCTGTGGCACTATTCATGAGGAGTGGTCTCGAGGTGTCTTGGAGAAAATGAGGACTGCAGATGCTGGACAGTCAAAGACAAGAAGTCTGGTGCTAGAAAAGCACAGCAGGTTAGGCAGCATCTGAGGAGCAGGAGAATCGACGTTTCAGGCATAAACTCTTCATCAAGCATTACTCAAAAGGGTTAAAGTAGTATGTCACAAATCTCATTGCAAAATGGAGGGAAAAAATGTCAACTTAGGGACAGAGAGGTAATCTCTGAACTACCTTTGGAACGCAATGAATAAAATTCAAATGTTTCTGGGTCAGTTTGTTCCTGAGAATGTGAGACAGTGCAGCATTAAAGTGTGCAAGAAGACTGATCTGAATTCCAATTTAAGACTTCAAATTACCAACATCCACATTGGAAAGCCAATATATTTCCTCACTTCAAGACAACTGCCAAATAACATCAATCAAAAAAAGCTTGCTGAATACATTATGCACATTAATATTTGAAAGCTACACTAAAATGGCCATTATGAAAGATTAAATTAGTTAATACTTAAACTCATTTCTCAAACATGAAACAGAGGCTGGGAAGGGTAATTGTTGATCCTGGGGTCGAGAGGTGAAGGTACAGACATTGAATTCTGCTTCATATCTTATGGTCATGTTCTGAGCAATTTCTGTTCTCTCTGCAATTTCCCAGCAGAAAACTGTCAAAAAGTATTCACCTCACACTAAGTGCCGCTAACTTGGCAACTCAAGTTGACAGGTTATTTTTCAGAAGGTTAAAAAATGAGCTGCCTGAAAGAATTGCCTTTGAATTACACCGGTGAGGTCCAGGCAATGGACAAGCATTTTGCCAGACAAACCTGGGGACTAATCTATTAACTGGAGAAGTTAATTTTTTGAGTGGCTACTTAGACAGTCATTTATACATCCCCAGAATAATAGTAAAGGGAGAAAACTCCACTTAATGATCTCAACAGATTTCACTAGTCAACTGCAATCAGTTACTGGCATGAAACATTACAAGCAACTGTAATTCTTGAATAATGCTTGAACCTCAAAACAAAGGCAGGAAAGGTGCAGCTGAATTTATCATAGTTAAAGACAATTCACTTAATGCTGTACAGGTAAAAATCCAGTTAATTCTAATAATGCAGTCATGAAAAGACAGTTGATCTTGAGAGAGGAAATATTTCTAAAAGTTCCCCTTTCAGCGTGGAGAGTTCTAAACAGCAGTCAGGGTTGCAATGTGAGTCATAAAATGGTCCCTGCCTATTTCATCATACACTCAGTCTAACAAGTATCCATGCCAGAATTAAACTGTTCCAAGTCACCCACAGATTCTGATAAGATAAATTAATGAAGCAGAGCAGAATCATGGAATTATATGGTACACAAGGAAAAAACTGTACTACCGACACTAGTCCCACCTTCCTGCGCTTCACCCATAGCATTGAGATTAGATTATATTATACATAGAAAACAAATTATTACTCTTCATCCTAAACTTTAAAGATTCAGGTGCACACAGACGGCAAACTGCATAGTTATGACACATTGGGGTAACATGCTGTAATAAAAAATGAAAAAAATGCAGGTGATGTAAATGAGGAAGGGTCACTTGACCCAAAATATTAACTCTGCTTTCTCTCCACAGGTGCTGTCAGACCATGCTGAGCTTTTCCAGCAATTTCTGCTTTTATTTGTAACATGCTGTAAAGTGGGCCTCGCTATTCCCAGGGTCTTAGCAAATATTAAAGATATTTTCTAAGATACCTAAAAGTGCCTCAATTTACCTGATTTTAAGAACTAGGTTGATATAAAGCACTGGCTAAGTTGCTGATCTGAATAGAAATTAGATTACAACTATAAGACACAGATCTACAATACAACTAGTTAAAACTCTAATCCCCTTATAAACTTTGCCTTTACACACAGACAAATAGGGAAAATATATTACTGGCAGAGTAGAAAACCTGGAAGATCTGTGCTTCCCAATTCCAAAGTTGATATAATCTTTTTTTCACAAGCCGGGTCCTTGGTATCAGTTGTCTTCCTCTAGAAGCTTCTGCTACTTTGTAAGTCATACAGTGTGAATGATTCACTTGGAATGTCTCTAATTTATCAGTTCAAAAGTTGCAGCTCCCAGTAACTGCTGTAGGAATTGTAATTGGTTTTCTTCAAGTTTAAACTGTGTAATTTTACTGCAGAGAACAGATAGCTTCTGCTGGAGAGAACTGCACACCTTACTGTGTCTTTCTCTCTCTCTGTGCCTCTGTAACTTGGTTCCAGTTCCAACCTGCTTAGTTTGCTAAGACCCAATCAGCTTCACTTGTTAACAACCCCTTGGCTCCTGATCATTTACATTTAGCAGGAACCCACACAAAAGAAGAGTTCACAATCAGTATTAAATTCATTTGATTCCTTCCTGACACCACTGCCTGCCTCAAACTGCAGGCAAAACTACCTTTGGCATGCAGATTGTCAAAACTCTCCCAGCACATCAAACACCAGTTTTTACAATAACGTCATCCCCTAAATCTTTACCACTTTCCTGCTTCACCATCTCACCTCTTCTAAGGTGTTCCTGAAAACCTGAAGCCAGTTTTGCCTTCACATTATAGGAGCAAATTACTGCAGATGCTGGAATCTGTACTGAAAACTACAAACGCTGGAGATCCCAGCGGGTCAGACAGCATCTATGGAGAGAGGGAACAAGCTAATGTTTCGAGTCTAGATGGCTCTCCATGTACGTTGCCTGACCCACTGTGATCTCCAGCATTTACTGTTTTCAGTTATCTCTTATTACGTAATTTGGCTCCCTGCCAAATTCTGTTTGATCAGGCTCCTGTGAAACACTTGTTGGTAATTTTATAAGGTTAAAGCTGTTGCTGCTTTTGTTGTAATGCGGTAAAATTGAAACGTCCTTGGATTATTAGACTGGAAATCAAGCCCCACTATTACTCAAGCCTTCACAAAAGTTAGAAATTTTCTTTAAAATTATGTTAAAATTGCTTTTTTTTAAATTCATTCATCGAGTTGAGGGCACCCCTAAATGCCCAGCGGGCAGTTAAGAGTCAACCACACCCTGACAGGTTTTTGCCGACAACAATGTGTTTATGGTCATCATTAAACCAATAATTCCAGATTTTCATTGAATTCACATTCCACCATCTGCCATTGCAGGAGTCTAGCCCAAGTCCCCAGACCATCATGTGGGTCTCTGTATTAAAGACACAGCAACAATGCCTCTAGGCCATTGCCTCCCACAATTTACATACCTTTTAAGTTGATTGAAAGCACGGACCACTTTTCTGTACTGAACAAAAATTAGACTTTACTACAGGTAAGGGTACAGGGAAACAGCAATGAATTGTGACCTGTAACTCTATTACTTAAAGCCCTAAACCTGTTATTATTTATCCCTACACACATACACACACACACATACACACACACACAGAGACAGGAAAGAAAGGGTGTGTTAGATGAAAAGAAAGACTGTAAAACCTGTTTCAGTGATCCCTATCCATAGTATTGTCTGAAATGATCCTTTAGTTGACCAGACTGATGCTTCTCAGTCTTTCTTCTCTATCTACTTTCATTTCTGCGCAGGGGTTGGATCGTTCACGCTTATGAAATCTCTATCCTGCAGTCGGTCCTGCTCCAACATGGCAGTTCCATTCTCAAGGAATCCCTTGTTATAAGCAGCATAATAGCAGCACCCGGTAAACTAATGTTGGTTATTACAGAAACGCGTTATAACCAACACATGCTTTATAAACAATGTCCCCGATTCATCAATCACGTGGCAGCAAATTCGCATTAATGAAACCCGCATTATAGCAGAGCAACCTGTACCAGTTAAAAATAAAACACAGCTTGCTGGAATAGCGGAGCTGAAATAAACTAGCTAGCATTTAGGCTTGAAATGGTTCAAACAGCAGAGTAGTTAGGCTCCTTCCCTTTCCAGTTTCTGATGGCGATCTATCAGCTTGTTATTGGCAGGGGAAAGGTCTTTCTCACTGATAGCTGGTTGCTATTTCCAGACTAAGCAGCTGCCAGTCATACTCCATTCCTACACAGCCTCCTGGCAAAAACTTATTTGTAACTCAGATTCCCCCATTGCTTGAACAGACAGCTGTGTAAATAGCGCTTATAATAAGAAGCAGTTAACTTGCTTTTAAAACAGCAGTAATCCTTCAACTATAATTAACTTTTAAGTCCTTTTCCCATTTTAATTCACAAGTTAAAATACAAAAACATTTTATAAATTTGATCTTTATGTCATGCATATATAAAGATATAATTACCATGTGGTGTTAAGTTTGCATTATCAATGGTATGCCAGGGATAGAATGGTTTGATAGACAGTAAGTGATGTAGCTGCTGTTAAGTTTGAGCATTCCATGATATTTCATAGAATTCGTACAGTGTGTAAGTAGGCCATTTGGCCCATCAAGTCCACACCAACTATCCAAACAGAATCCCACTCAGAACCACACACCCAGCCCCCCTCCAACCCTATCCCTGTAACCTTGCATTTCTTATGGCTAACCCACCTAGCCTGCACATCTTTGGATAGGAAGAAACCAGAGGAAAGCCACAGACACAGGGAAAATGTAGACACTCTACACAGATAGTCACCCAAGGGTAGAATCAAAACGAGGTCCCTGTCGCTGTGAGACAACAGTGCTAACTGCTGAGCCACTGTGCTGCCTTTGAGAAATGAAATTTCCTGCATCAGTAACACCCCACTGATAATAGACAATGATATGCCATTGGAGAATAGGAGAGACTCAAACTCTTTTGGAGCACTATCAGAATGAGTGGATCTGCACAGATGTTAGAGCAAATATTGTCTTCTGAGATCAATTACCAGGGTCAATTGCCAGAGCCCACTCACTAAAACCTCACCCTGACCTGAAAGCATAGACCCAAGATTTATGGTTAAGGAAGAAGTCATTTTTTAAACTGGATCAATAATCCTCACCCCAACAAAACGAAGTAACAGAACAGCAGACAGGAAGGAAATGGAGAGTGTCACAAAAGGATAAGGCTCTTGATCCTGTCTCTGTCTGCAATAGGGAATATCTAAATCTTTGTGATTAAATCATTCCAAGCAATAAAAACTGAGGGAAGATTTGATAGATGATGTGCTTTCTTTAAAATAAAGATTGCAAATATTCAGGTCTACAATGCTTTGACAGTGACATTACTGTCAAAATGCTTCATCCGAGATGTTTAAATTCAATGTTAAAGCAGATTGTTGGCATCGAAGGGGAGGTGATGGCTTGGGGTATTATCGTGAGACAACTAATCAACAGACCTTGGTAATAACCTGGGGACTCAAATTCCAAACCTGCCATAGCAGATGGTCGAATTCCATTTCAATTTAAAAAATCTAGAATTAAGAGTCAAATTCTGGGCATGAAATAGTTGTTTGGAAAAAGCTATCTGGCTCACCCTTTGGGGATAGAAATATACCACACTTATCCAGTCTGGTTTCAATGTGACTCCAGATCACACAGCAATGCAGTTGGCTCTAACTGCCATATGAAATGGGTTAGAAAACGGGCATGGTTGTAAAAGCTTTACAGATGTCCAGAGCTTAGTTTAGATTCCCTACAGTGTGGAATCAGGCCGTTCGGCCCAACAAGTTCACACCAACCCTCCGAAGAGTAACCTATCCAGACCTATTTCCCTCTGCTTAATGCACCTAACACAATGGGCAATTCACCTGACCTGCACATCTTTGGACTGTGGGAGGAAACCCGTGCAGACGAGGGGAGAACATGCAAACTCCACACAGACAGTCGCACAAGGTAGGAGTTGAACCTAAGTCCCTGGTGCTGTGAGGCAGCAGTGCTAACCACTAAGCCACCATGCTGCCCCAAATGAAAATTGTGAGTCAACCAGACTGTAAGAAGGCAGATCATGACCACTTTCTCAAAAGCAACTAGGGATGGGCAATGAGTGCTAGCCCAGGCAGTGACACTCACATCCCAGGAATGAATAAATGAAACACGACTGGGATTGGCAATTTTAGTGTTGAAAGGTTTGTTTTGAATGAGCTAAATACAGTTCTTGGCCATTGTAACAAAGCTGGTTCAGCAGTCATCCTAAACTCACAGCAGGCTGTACAATTGGATACCTCCAGGCTGGCCTGGTTAAATTTACAAGAACCTGGAAAACCATCTGTTTTGTATTATCTTCAAAACCTCCTGCCAATGCAGTGGATGTGAATTAGCTTTCAAATCTTCCCAATGTTTCAACCACTTACTTCCCTTAAACTTGCTGTGCCTATAGATTGAGGGGAAGCATTTTTAAAACTGAGAAAATACAAAACAATATCAAATAAATTTGATCAATGAACACTGTGGAATGAAACTACTTGATTCTTATTACATATAACATGAAAATCTACTTCTGCTCACCATACTGAGGAAGTGCTTGCTTATTTTTACAAAGGTCATCACCTTCACATTGACCAATGACATGGAAGCTGATTTACATTTGGTAGCATTTGATTAGGGAATTTGCAATCATGACCTAACAAGGTACTGACTGGCCCCTTCTGTGCAAGCTATTTTATATAACTCCAGTTTTAAAATAAACTATAATTCTGTGACAAAGGGAAAATAAAAACATGAGGTCCTAATACACATGATCTACATCCTCCAGAATCTTTCATGAAGGTTATCAGGACTTTATTAACTCGGACGTTTCATCATGTTTTCTCTGCCTCTGTTGCAATACTGTGTTGTAAAGTGGTAGGCCAAGTCTTAAGATAACTGGCTTCCACAGCACCTGAAAAGATTGATCAACAGTAGCTGAGCCATTCCACTGGGGACAGGTTCAATTTGCTACCAGTTTCTAATGGCTTCTCAGAGCACACAAAAATAATGGCCTTTGAGGAAAAGAGAAAACCCATTTAAGATTTTAGAAGGGTATTTAATGCAGCTCCTATGCTTACATTAAGAGGGAGCACAAGGGAATTTTATTATCTCAACCAGCTGAACTGTTTAATACGTTTGCTGTATACACGTTTGATGTGGAGTGTCAGTGTTGAACTAGGGTGGACAAGGTCAGCAGAAAGGGCAACGCTCCAAAAGCTTGTGACCTCAAACCTGTTGGTCTATAACCAGGTGTCGTCTTGACTTCTGACTGTACACACTTCTGAGGAAGGACATGGAAAACAGTTTAGGACAATTACATATTTCTCCACCAAGCTCTAACTGTGTGTGGAGTATGTACATTCTCCCCGTGTGTGCGTGGATTACCTCTAGGTGCTCCAGTTTCCTCCCACAGTCAAAAGATGTGCAGGTCAGGTAGATTTTAGATCAGAGTGGTGCTGGAAAAGCACAGCAGGTCAGGCAGCATCCAAGGAGCAGGAAAATCGACGTTTCGGGCAAAAGCCTGCATATTGCTCCTTGGATGCTGCCTGACCTGCTGTGCTTTTCCAGCACCACTCTGATCTAAGCTCTGGTTTCCAGCATCTGCAGTCCTCACTTTTGCCTAGGTTAGGTGGATTGGCCATGGGAAATTACCCATAGTGTTCAGGGATATGCAAGCTAGGTGGATTGGCCATGGGAAATGCAGGGTCACAGGGACAGGACAGTGGGGCGGGTATGGGTGGGGTGCTCTTCAGAGGGTCGATGGGCCAAATGGCCTGCTTACACGCTGTAGGGATTTGATTAACCAAGCCCCTAAAAAGACAACAAATTATGAATACTGAAGATCTAACCGACTCTATTCTGGTCTCAAGATTCCAAGAGAAGTTTAATAGCCAAAGGATTGTCCAAACTCAGTTAATATGTGGCATAGTGAGATAACATTAAGGACAGGAGTAGGCCACCCACAACTCAATTTGACCAGGAATCATCTGAACTTCATCCATTATTATTCAGCCTTTGCTGCATATCGCTTGATTCTGCCATCTAGCAAAGTACTAACTATCTTAGACAAAAGAAAAGGAAGTGCTGAAGAAACTCAGCAGGTCTGGCAGCATTTGTACAAGGAGAAACAGAGTTAACCTTCCAAGTTGCTGCTGAGTTTCTCAGTATTCCTTTCAGATTTCCAGCATCTGCAGGATTTTGTTTCTAGGCGAACGTGGGTACTGCAGATGGTGGAGATTAGAGTCAGGATTAGAGTCGTACTGGAAAAGCACAGCAGGTCAGGTAGCATTTGAGAAGCAGTAAAATCAATGTTTCGGGCCAAAGTCCTGATTCTTGATGAAAGACTTTGGCCCGAAACATCAATTTTCCTGCTCCTCAGATGCTGCCTGACCTGTTGTGCTTTTCCAGCACTACTCTAATCAGGATTTTGTTTCTGTCTAACTATCAGAGCACTATTTTGTGCCCCTGTGGTATGCGTTCATAGTTGTGGAACAAAAACTGAAATTGCTGGAAAAGCTCAGCAGGTCTGATATCACCTGTGGAGAGAAAGCAGAGTTAACATTTCAGGTTGAGCGACCTTCTTCACTACAGGACGTTAACTGATTTACAGCTTCTGTAGTTCTTTTGGTTTTGAGTCAGAGCTGTGGGTCAATCAATGATATTCAATCAGTGAAGGTGGCCATCGCTTGACTGTAAAGGTTATGGTGGTGTGACAGTGAATTTAATCAAGAAATTATAAGGAACATCAATTATCAGATTGTAAAGCCTTTTTTAAGCATTAATATTTGGCTTCAATGTGCAAACTGAAAAAATATGCTAATATATTCAGAGGCATATGAAGTGGAGCCACAATTTTGTTCATTTATTAAGACAGTTTCACTGATACCTTTGCCCTGAAAGTGCTACTTCAAATATTCTAAGATTTAAATTTGACTTATGTGTTGGTTGGAATAAACTGCAGTACTTCTTTCTTTTTTCAATTCCACTGACTTTAATGGAAATGAATGACAATCACTGTGTGTTATGGGTGGGTGATCCAACACCGACTAGTTCTGTGCCATAGTCCACCCCTTCGACTCCTACAAGCCAGGTCCTCTCAAACTGTTTTCAAAGCATTTTCAAAACCATTCTGTTGTACACATTCTGGTAGCTCATATTCCAGCTCCATCTCAGGCACTGCTAAGCCAATATCACCATGGGAACAGGTTGAGATTGTTAATTGTCAAGACAGCAGTTACTTCTGCAGCATTTAAGTGAGGTATATTTTGAATTATCGCTTTGCAGGTCCTTCCTGAATTAGAACTTATTCAGCTGTTTGCTATTCATTCTATACTCACACAAATACAAAGTTTTATTCATAATGACAAAATTGGGATTTGTAGTATAAGGTTGGGTGGAAGCAATATTCTTTTAAATCTAAACTGTATCTAGGTCAGGTTTGGGAATGTGTTTGATCTTATTGATTCACAATTAATGTACGACAATAATAATGTGTGTCTCTCTGTCTCATAAGTGTCCAGGGTAAAATGGGTTTTGGCGCTCTCAATATGCTATTTTGTGCTAATTGAGCATTAAATGGCAATTTCATTCATGCACATAGACAGCTGATGTGTCAAACTAAATATACAGAGAGAAGAAAATGAGAATGGCTCGGCACACATTGCTTCGTCTTCCTTATGGTCTGTACTCATGTGGCTGGAGGATTTAGGAATTTCTGCTCAAGTTGCACCACCTCCAACTGAACACAAGGGGATTTGGGTGCTGTGGAGTAAGGAACAGGGTGGGAATTATTGCAACAAAACCCTACTTTCCAAATTTCCAATCTTTCTCACTACTTCTAGCATTTTGATGGGGATTCACCGCGGAATCATGAATTTGTAGATGGGAATATTAGATCACATTTCTCATGCCATCCAAGTCTTTTCCATCAGCTAATCCACTGATTGCTTGGGTTGTCCCTTGGCAGCCAGCTGTAATGTGGACAGGGTGGTGGGTACTAAATATGGCAGTGATCTAAACAGCCATGCAGTACGGATGTCTGCTGAGTCAGCGGTAGCTGTCGTTGCACAGAAAGGCAAGGATCTGGCATCACGGCACACACACACACACACACACACACACACACACACACACACACACCATTGCTCTGTACGGCAATCGCCATGCCAGTGCTGGTCATGGTTCCAGAACTCACAGCTGCAGACGGACCTCAGATGTCCTCACAGAAGGAAAACAAATTAGAGGGAAAGCTGTTCAAGGAATCAGGGAAAAAAGAAAATACAAGGATGACATTTCAGTGCTACACCCGAGGGAGTGAGTCACTGAGGGAGTGTGATCCCACTGCTGTTCCCATGGTACACTGAACCAAGTGCTCTATCTGCCATTGCTGTTGGTATGAATTTGTTCCCATGGCAGGGTTAGAGAGTGGATCAAGCATGAGTGTGTTAGCGCAGGCACGATGGGTGAACAAGCTTCCCTTTATGCTATAATACATTGCAGATTCGGTACCAACCCAACACACATCTATATGTTTGAATACACACTGGTAACAGAAAACTTGCCCTCAATTCTACCTGATGACAGATTTCCCACTGACTGGTTCCACCACTTAGAAACCCCCACTGTGCTCTCTCCACCTCGATGATAAATCAGCCTTATCCCATCTCAAATACATTTCAGGATGGAAAGATATTTCTGTTTCCCATTTCAGGTCATAGTTTTTCTGAAATTTACCGAAGGGATGTGCAGATTATAGGGTGAAACCTGGCAGCAAGAAAGATTGCTTGATTATGTACTTGGTGCATGAAACCTGGAGAAATTATGGCTCAAGGAAATAATGGCACATTAACCGATTGAAGTGAATTCATGTTTAGCTGTAGTAAAGACTAAAGACACAGTAAGATTTCTGCTCCAGGACTGGCTGAGACTCTCCCCACGTGACAAGCTGTTTCCAGTCTGTCCTGTTTTGTGGGCAATGGAAAGGGATTCGAACGAAGAGCAGATTTTAAACAGACAGGACCAAGGCAAATGTCAAGCAGCACTCCATTTGTCAATTTGAACTGTCAGTTATTTTAATTGCCGAGGCCTCATTCCTATCCCATTGGCATGGGTGCCAAATCAAAATGAGCAAGGAGGTATCTGCAGCAGGTTCAGACTGCCCTGTGCTGGGTGGTTACCTCAGTCAACCCCACCAGCTAAGATGTCAGTGGGATCCTGGATGGTACCACAGGATTGAACCATCCAGGGCTCAGTCACATTGTTGCTTCTTCCGATCTGCTCAGTTGAGATGGCAATAGATGGGGACAGTGTAGAAGTGAGAGACTAATCTCTCAAAGATGGTTGACATTTGAGTGACCGACTTATTCCTGTTGAGTGGTCAGGATTAAACTCACACTCAATATTTATTCTTTGATAGTTGCACAGGAAGTTGGCAAAGTGATGGCACAGCAGTAATCTCAAACTCCATGCCAAAACTCAGGGTGGGGTCAATAGACAAGAGACAATAGGTGCAGGAGTAGGCCATTCTGCCCTTCGAGCCTACACCACCATTCAATATGATCATGGCTGATCATCATTAATCAGTATCCTGTTCCTGCCTTATTTCCATAACCCTTGATTCCGCTATCCTTGAGAGCTCTATCTAACTCTTTCTTAAACGAATCCAAAGACTAGGCCTCCACTGCCCTCTGGGGCAGAGCATTCCACACAGCCACCACTCTCTGGGTGAAGAAGGTTCTCCTCATCTCTGTCCTAAATGGTCTACCCCGTATTTTTAAGCTGTGTCCTCTGGTTCGGCACTCACCCATCAGCGGAAACATGTTTCCTGCCTTCAGAGTGTCCAATCCTTTAATAATCTTATATGTCTCAATCAGATCCTCTCTCAGTCTTCTAAACTCAAGGGTATACAAGCCCAGTCGCTCCAGTTTTTCAGCGTAAGGTAGTCGCGCCATTCCAGGAATTGACTTCATGAACCTACGCTGCACTCCCTCAATAGCCAGAATGTCTTTCCTCAAATTTGGAGACCAGAACTGCACACAGTACTCCAGGTGTGGTCTCACCAGGGCCCTGTACAGCCGCAGAAGAACCTCTTTGCTTCAATACTCAATCCCTCTTGTTATGAAGGCCAGCATGCTATTAGCCTTCTTCACTACCTGCTGTATCTGCATGCTTACCTTCATTGACTGGTGTACAAGAACACCCAGATCTCTCTGTGCTGCTGCTTTACCGAAATTGATTCCATTGAGGTAGTAATCTGCCTTCCTGCTCTTGCCACCAAAGTGGATAACCATACATTTATCAACATTAAACTGCATCTGCCATGCATCTGACGACTTACCTAACCCGTCCAGGTCACCCTGTAATCTCCTAACATCCTCCTCACATTTCACCATGCCACCCAGCTTAGTATCATCAGCAAATTTGCTAATGTTATTACTGATACCATCTTCTATATCATTAACATATATTGTAAAAAGCTGCGGTCCCAGCACGGATCCCTGCGGTACCCCACTGGTCATTGCCTGCCATTCTGAAATGGAGCCGTTTATCACTACTACTTGTTTCCTGTCAGCCAACCAACTTTAAATCCAAGTTAGTACTTTGCCCCCAATATCATGTGCCCTAATTTTGCTCACTAACCTCCTATGTGGGACTTTATCAAATGCTTTCTGGAAGTCCAGGTACACTACATCTACTGGATCTCCCTCGTCCATCTTTAGAGTTACATCCTCAAAAAATTCCAGAAGATTAGTCAAGCATGATTTCCCCTTCATAAATCCATGCTGACTCTGGCCTATCCTGTTACTGTCATCAAGATGTGTCATAATTTCATCCTTTATAATTGACTCCAGCATCTTTCCCACCACTGAGGTCAGATTAACTGGTCTATAATTTCCTGATTTCTCTTTCCCAGCATTCTTAAAAAGTGGTACAACATTAGCCACCCTCCAATCCATAGGAACTGATCCCAAATCTATCGAACTCTGGAAAATAATCACCAACGCATCCACCATTTCTCGAGCCACCTCCTTCAGTACCCTGGGATGTTGACCATCAGGCCCCGGGACTTATCAACCTTCAGACCTAACAGTCTCTCCATCACCAATTCCTGGCAGATATAAATTCCCTTCAGTTCAGGTCCTTCAGCCACTGTTACCTCAGGGAGATTGCTTGTGTCTTCCCCAGTGAACACAGATCCGAAGTACCAATTCAATTCTTCTGTCATTTCTTCGTTCCCCGTAGTATATTCCCGTTTCTGTCTTCAAGGGCCCAATTTTAGTCTTAACCATTTTTTTGCGTTTCACATACCTAAAAAAGCTTTTACTATCCTCCTTTATATTTTTGGCCAGTTTACCTTTGTACCTCATTTTTTCTCTGCATATTTCCTTCTTAGTAATCCTCTGTTGCTCTTTAAAAGCTTCCCAGTCCTCCATTTTCCCACTTATCTTTGCTATGTTATACTTTTTCTCTTTTAACTTTATATGTTTCTTAACTTCCCTCGTCAGCCACGGCCACCCATGCCTCCTCCTAGGATCTTTCTTCCTTTTTGGAATGAACTGATCCCGCATCTTCTGCATTATACACAGAAATATCTGACATTGTTCCTCCACTGTCATCCCTGCTAAGGTATTGCACCATTGAACTTTGGCCAGCTCCTCTCTCATAGCTCCATAGTTCCCTTTATTCAACTGAAATATTGTCACTTCCGATTGTACACTCTTCCTCTCAAATTGCAGATTGAAGCTTATTGTATTATGGTCACTACTTCCCAATGGCTCCTTCACTTCAAGGTCCCTGATCAATTCTGGTCCGTTGCACAATACCAGATCCAGAATTACCTTCTCCCTGGTCGGCTCCAGCACCAGCTGTTCTAAGAATCCATCTCTGAGGCACTCCACAAAGTCTCTTTCTTGAGGTCCAATACCATCCTGATTTTCTCAGTCTACCTGCATATTGAAATCCCCCATAACAACTGTAGTAACATCTTTGCGACAGGCCAATTTCAGCTCCTGATTCAACTTACACCCGACATCCAGACTACTGTTTGGGGGCCTGTAGATAACTCCCAAGAGGGTCTTTTTACCCTGAGAATTTCTCAGCTCTATCCACACTGACTCTACATCCCCTGATTCTAGGTCCCCCCCCCCCCCCCCGTGCAAGGGACTGAATATCATCCCTTACCAACATGGCCACCCCAGCCCCTCTGCCCATCAGTCTGTCCTTATGATGGCACGTGCAGCCTTGAATATTCATTTCCCAGGCCCTGTCCACTTGAAGCCACATCTCAGTTATCCCCACAATATCATGTCTGCCAATTTCCAAAAGAGCCTCAAGCTCATCCATCTTATTTCTAATGCTTCGTGCATGCATATACAGTATTTTCAATTTGTTACTGTCCTCACCCTTCCCATCAACCCCTATTTCACTTAACCTTAGAGCATGATCCCTTTTTGAGTTTTCTGCTTCATTGATACAGTTGTCTTCCTTGACTTCCCTTGTTCTAACTTTCCCTTCAATTTCCTTCTTCAACATTCAGCTTGTCCCCTCCCCCCGCTACTTAGTTTAAATGTACCGGTGTTGCAGTAGCAAACCTGCCTGCCAGAATGCTGGTCCCTAACCTATTAAGGTGCAAACCGTCTCTCTTGTATAACTTATGCTTACCATAAAACATAACCCAGTGATCCAAGAATTTAAATCCTTTCTTCCTGCACCAGTTCCCCAGCCACACGTTCAAGTCCATTATCTCTCTGTTTCTGGCCTCTTCAGCCCGAGGAACTGGAAGCAAACCGGAGATAACAACCTTGGACATCCTGCTTTTCAGCCTTCTTCCTAGTTTGCCGAAGTCCCGCTGTAGTATGATCCTCCTCTTCTTCCCGACATTATTTGTGCCGACCTGTACCACCATCTCTGGCTCTTCACCATTCACCATTGTGGCAGACAATGACATTTTAATTCAACAAAATCTGGAATAGCATACTAGTCTGATGCCAATCACCCAACCATTGTCATTTTCATATTAAAAAAATTGGACTCACTCATACCTTTAATGAAAGAAATCTGCCATTCTTATCCAGTCTGGCCCATGTGTGACTCCAGAACCGAGCAATGTGTTTGACCCAGAACTGCAGTTAAGGATGGACAATGCATGCTAGCCTAAACAGTGAGGCCTACAGTCTGTGAATGAGTTGATTAAAAAAAAACTGCTGACAAACAAGCACACCACTATCACGATCTGACAACTTGTTTTTGTACTCCCACATTGAAGATCCACATTTCGTATTGGAATTAGGAAACACCTTTTACTCCGGATTCTGATCTGTTTGTTTAAATACAATCACAGAACAGGAAGCTACTTGAAGCAGTTTTGTCATTGTCAATCGAACTGCAAGAGAGACAGAGTTGAGAATGTGTTGCTGGAAAAGTACAGCAGGTCAGGCAGCATCCAAGGAGCAGAAGAATCAACGTTTCAGGCCGGAGCCTTTGAAGGAGTTCTGCTCCTCAGATGCTACCTGACCTGCTGTGCTTTTCCAGCAAATCACTCTTGACTCTGCTCTCCAGCATCTGCAGTCCTCACTTTCTCCTGCAAGAGAGATACCCCAATAGGTGCACACTATCACTGGCTGCTGACCCTCCAGGATTGCTCAGTCTCCTCCGTGAATCAAAAATTATTTGTAAATGATTTCAGGGCAAGGTGCTTGTCACTCGATGGGCCAGGATTTATTGCCTGTCTCTAATTGCTCTAGTGTCGATAAAGTGTGGAGCTGGAAAAGGCACAACAGAGGAGCAAGAGAGTCAATATTTCAGGTTGGACCCTTTCATTAGGACTGCCCTTGAGAAGGCCCACCAGTTCTGAGGAAGGGTCACTGGACCCGATTATGTCTGATTTCTCTTCACAGGTGCTGCCAGACCTGCTCAGCTTTTCCAGCAATTCCTGTTTTTGTTATCACTAGTTCCTGGATTCTGCTGCAAACAATGAGGTTGGAAGCAACTTTATCGAGGTAAAAGATCAATCATAAGCATTTGTAAATTTACTTTGTCTTTTTGTTAACCTCCTGTAAAGATATTAGGAATAAGAAAGAAAGTCTGTTGGACTGGGCAGCTTGTGAGTGCTAAAATGGAGGCGGTAATATTTCAGGATGAGTAATCCAGAACTTCAGGCTAATAGTGTCAGAACAGGTCTTACCCATGGTGACAGATGATGAACTTTGAATTTGAGAAAAAGAAAATCTGGAATTTTAAATAAAAAGCCAGTCTAATGGTGATCATATAACAATCGTTATGAGTTTTACTGACTGCCTTTGACTACTTAGGGAAGGTGATGGCCTATTGGCGTTAATGCTGGAGTGTTATACCTGAGGCCCAGATAATGTCACAGCAAATGATAATTCATTTCTTAAAAATTTCTGGAATTATGAGTCTAATGAAGATCATGAAACCATTGTTGATTGTTGGAAAACCTATCTGGTTCATTAATGTTCTTTAGGGAACAAAATTGCCATCTGGCCTGGCCTACATGTGACTCCATACCCACAGCAATGTGGTTGACTCTTAACTGTCCTCTGGGCAATTAGGGATGGGTAATAAATGCTGGCTTAGCCAGTGATGCCACATCCCATGATTTTTTTTTAAAAGCTCAAGTGATGAAACTTCCAAGAATTGCAGAGAACTCAATTGTAACAGTTAAATTAACAGAGAAGAAACAATAGTAGAGGAAGGAGCAGCCTTAGTACTGACCAGCTTACAACAGTGAACTGTAAGAAGCTCCATCGAGAAAGCTGAATCATCATTTAGAATAACAATTGTTGTGCTAAGATCAACTAACATTTAAGACCATTCAGTCTATTGATTAAGATGTGAGGAATACAAATAGACCATTCGGTCCCTCAAGATTTCCCCTCCCCCCACTGATTTCCTTAGTTTAAACTCACAGTTAAACTTATTCAGTCTTCACCATGTGATGGGGTGCAGGTGCATGTGATGGAGAGTTTTGAAAATCTGAGCAAATGAACCTCACACACGGTATTCCAGGAAATGCAAAAAGAAGCCAGTGCTTTACCAATCAGAATTCATGGGAAAAGAGCCAAATCTGTTTGGAACCTAAGTGAGGATTATCAAATCGGCAGCCACAGCTGTAAAAAAATGCAAATCAGAGAAACATTAGTGTTTAAGACAACATCTGAGGGGGCTTAGCTTTTACAGAGTCAACCTTGTTTTTACTATTTTAGCACATTCAAATGTACCTGGAGAGAAAGAACTTTAAGTACATTAAACACACAAATAGCTGATAGTCTTTTGTTTAATTAATTTATTTTATCACCTGACATTTGAGAACATGATGCAAATTTTAAGTTTGCAGCCAATGGGAGGGCTGAGAGAAGCAAAGTGGTAGTTTGGGAATGGGATGGCGAGCCGGTTACTTAACGAGCATTGGTGAATGGCAGAAATGCCACAGGGTCAGAGCTACCTCCAGATCTTCCATCCTATTTCAAACAGCAGGCCCTCAGTCAAGATATGTCAGCCCCCGTCATGGAGGAAGGGGTGTGGGGAGGGGGAAGAGAGGGTGAGGAGGGAACTGCCTGCAGCTCAGCAGCACCCACGATGGTGGTGGCCACTACTGGGACTGCAAACTCAACATGACGACAAGTCAATGGTCATTAGTCATAGAGTGGACTCTGGTGATGCCAGGATCATGGTGTCAGTGCTGGTTGGGCAAGGGAGGTCTCAGTGAAGATGAGAGTTGAAGCACAGGACATAAAAGACCCCTAAAAGTAAGACCCAAACCTCAGGGGGCATTAGGAGAAAATGAGGACGGCAGATGCTGGAGATCAGAGTCAAGGGTGTGATGCTGGAAAAGCACAGCAGGTCAGGCAGCATCCAAGAAGCAGGAGAATCAACATTTCGGGCAAAAGCCCTTCATCAGGAATGAAGCTTGTGGGCCAGGAGGGTTGAGAGATAAATGGGAGGGGGTCATTTTGGAGGGGGGGGAAGTTAGCTGGGTTTGCAATAGGTAGATGAAGGCGGGGTGAAAGTGATAGGTTGTAGAGGAGGATGGTGCAGATAGGTGGGAAGGAAGATGGACAAGTTAAGATGTCAGTGCCGAGTTGGATACTTGGAACTGAGATAAAGTGGGGGGGAGGGGAAATGAGGAAACTGATGAAATCCACATTGATTCTGTGTGGTTGCAGGGTCCCAAAGCGGACGATGAGGTATTCTTCCTCCAGGAACAGGCCTCATCGACAGGGTTGAAGCACCCCTTGAAGGTAAGGCTGGGCTCCTGCCATGCCTCAATGTACCAGCTGCTGACACAGCAGTGGGAGGGTGTTGGCCCTCCCTCCCCCTAGGCCTTTCCTGCATCAGTTTATCATCAGTCCCACATCTCAGCTCATCATTGATCAGCCTTAAACCATTCACCCACACCTTCAGTTTAAATGAGATCTCTTGTAAGGATCTCATGATCTTTGAGTGGCTGGGATGCAATCTAGCACAAGTCCAATGAGAAGCCAAATATAATTCGTGTAAGATCATAAGACTTATGACCATTCAGCCCATTAAGACTGCTGCAACATTCAATGAGGTTTTGGCTGATCTGATAATCCTCAACTCCACTTTCCTACCTTTTCCCCATGACCTTTGATTCTCTTCCTGATTAAATGCTTGTTTATCTCAACCTTGAATATCATTAACAATCGCAGTTCTGAGGAAGGGTGACTGGACCCCAAACATTAACTCTTGAATTTTCTTCACAAATACTTTCAGACTTGCTGAGCTTTTCCAGCAACTTTTGTTTTTGTTTCTGATTTACTTAACAGCCCTCTATGGGTGAAGAATTCCACAGATTCACCACCCTCTGACAGAACTATCACTCACCATATATTGGCCTCAAAAGGAAGGCAGTGCAGTGGAGTTGCCCCAAAAATGGGTGGATTTGATTGCAAGGAGAGGTTTGTAGTACTTGCAACATAAAAGGTTTAGGGGTAATTTGGTTGACTTTCTTCCCCAGTGCTTGAAAGGGATTGATAGGGCAAACAAAACATTGCTGCTGAAGGTGTCTGGGGGAAGAGATAAGATTAGAACCAGATTTTTATGAGGAATCAGCAAACATTTGTTCACACCAAACCTGATAGAAATGGAGAACTGTCTCTCACATAAATGCTAACAATTAATTGTGTTAATTATGAGATGGATGCTTTTTTTTTGTTAGCAAAGAAACCACAAGAAGAGAGTAATGTTGCTGTAGCTGGAAAATCACAAGTCTAGTTAATTCAGAGGTCCAGTTGAAAGTTATGGGGACCCAGGTTCAATTCCCACCATAGTCACAGAGTCATAGACGTCTACAGCATGGAAACAGGTTCTTCGATCCAACTTGCCAATGCCACCCAGTTTTCACAATTTAAACTAGTCCCATTTGCCAATGTTTGGTTTATATCCTTCCATACCTATCCCATCCAAGTTCCTAAATGTTTCTTCAATGATTAAATTGTAATCGCTTCCGCCACTACTTCTGGCAGACTGTTCCAAATACTCACCACCCTCTCGGTGAAAAGAATTGCCCCACTGCTTGGTGCCTGGTGAAATTTTAATTCAATGAGTATGGGATGTGAAATTAGTCTTAGTGACCATAATCATAGAATCACAGAATCCTTACAATGCGAAAGCAAGCCCATCAAGTCCAAGACCCTCTGAAGAGCACACTCACCCAAACCCATCCACCCTGCGTTTCCCATGGCTAACCCACCTAACTTAACATCCCTGAACAGTACAGACAATTTAGCATGGCCAATTCACCTAACTTGCACATCTTTTGACTGTGGGAGGAAACCGGAGCACCTGGAGGAAACCCACGCAGACACGAGGAGAATGTGCAAACTCTGCACAGACAGTCGTCCAGGGTGGAATCGAACCTGGGTCCCCTGAGCCAGCAGTGTTAATCACTCAGCCACTGTGTTACCCTTGGTTCATTGGTTCAAAAGAACCATTGATTTTTTGTTTTGAGAAGAGCTATCTGATTCATACAAGAGGCCTAATGACAAGCAGGTAACCATTTTGTAAAAGAAAATACACACAACTGGTTCAATCATGCCCTTTAGGGAAGGAAATCTGATGTCCCTTTACCCAGTGTGGACTACATGTGACTCCAGATCCATGGCAATGTGCTTGACTCTTATCTGCTTCCTGAAATATGTGAGTTAAACCACTCCATTAAAGGCCATGTGTGTTGGGCAACAAATGCCATTCTTACCAGTGGTGCCCACATTCCATTGAAAAAAAAACTGGAACCAATGTCATTAACGAAGTTCGGACTCATCTCAGCCATAATCTCATTGAACGGTGGAACTGATTAGATGACCCATTTACTGTTGCCATGTTCCAAACAAATCCATGCATCTTAACATTAAAACTTTCTTAAAGGGTAGAAAATTTGAACCTGCTCAATTAGACCTTACGATGCTGTGGATAGGGTCTATGTTTGTTTGCCAGAGGCCCTGGATACAAGTCACGGACCAATTGTGGTTAGAAAATGTTTTTCCTTTCAGCCAAAGAAGATACGTTCATAAACACAGCCAACTGGTTGAATATCAACCTGTAAATCTTTCCAATACACCTGCTAACTGCAGGAGTAGTTGCTGGTCAGAAATGTAATTGAAAGAATCTTGTCATATTTCCAGTCTACAACTTGTATGCAAATTGCTTCTGCCCATAGCAATGACAAGGGAATTTTAACACACTGCTAGTTAGGTACCTCGAAGGGTTAGTTGGCTGGATGGCTGGTTTGTGATGCCAACAGCATGGGTTCAATTCCTGCACCAGCTGAGGTTATCATTGAGGTTCTTTCTTCTCAACCATTCGCCCTTCCCGGTCTGAGACATGGTGATCCTCAAGGTTAAACCACCACCAGTCTCTCTCTCTCTCTCTAACAGCAGAGTAACCCTGTGATCTGCTAAGACTGGCTTCCACTGCAAGAGTCAAAATAATCTTGACCGTTAGGGTTAAAAGAACAGAAATAAGAAAGTGTTTCACTGCATCTCAAAACATGGACAAAGATTACACTCGGGGGCCCGGTTGATACAGGCTAAAGCTATAGCTTTAATTTATTCACACAAAACAAATTACAGAAGCAAAAGATCTCACAAAGTACAAGAGGTTTATATAAAAGATCTAGAAAGAGTCCGCAAGGGATTCACTTCCTTCTTCAAACGTCTGACTTTCTTCACATCAAAGAGTCCAGCAAAGAACAACATCTTCCACCATCTCCAGCACAATACTGATAATGATGCTTCTTCCACCAGAAAGCTGTACTTCAGTGAAGAATCTCAAAGGGTCTCTCCTTACGGCAGTATCTTAGTTATTTTGTATATATATTTTCCTTTGATGTCCTTTGAAGAAGTAAAGCAAAGTATAATTTTAATCGTCTTAATAATTTACAAGGAGACCAGCAAGATGCCTTCAGACAAGCTTATCCCTCCAGCGTGTGATTTGTTTTTTGTACCCAGAAGCCAGCAATAATTGGAAGTTGCACTTTTGTCTGTCATTAAGCCAGGAGGAGCACAGAAATTATTTCTGAAGAATATTCTGAGGGATGGTAATGAGGAGTTATTCATATATTAAGTGGAATCAGACACCACAGTAATTAAAAGGTGCACAATCCAATTCAGGCACAGGTCAAAAGCACAAGTCAGCAATAGTTCCCTGCCATTTAATCTTTTGTTAAAACAATAGAGAATCCATCTTAGAGCAGCCTTACCACCTTTTTTTTACTTCATTCACAGGATCTAGATGTCATTGACCAGCATTTATTGCCCATTCCTAACTGCCCAGAGGGCATTAAGAGTCAACACATTGCTTTGGGTCTGGAGTCAGCCAGGCCAGATCAAAATGGCAGCTTGCTTCCCTAAAGGACAGTAGTGAACCAGATGGGGTTTTCCTGACAATGGTTTCATTGTCATAGTTAGCCTCTTAATTCCAGACTTTTTTTTAAAAATTGAATTTAAAATCCACTATCAGTCATGGTACAAATTGAATCCAGGTCCCCAGAATATCACCTGTGTCTCTGGATTAAAAGTCCAGTAATAATACCACCAGGCCATCATCTCCCCTTCTTTGAAGCCATTTGCGAGATAAACGTGCACAAGACAAAATTCAATTTTTAATACATCATTACTTCAGTGATAGAACAGGAGTAGGCCATTCAGCCCCTCGAGCATGTTCCACCATTTAAATGAGATCTTGATTGATCAGTGGCGCAACCTAGTACACCTGCCTATAGCCATATTCCTTAATTTTAAATGTGAGATGGATAAATTTTTGTTAAGCAAAGTTATTAATAACTGATCCACCATCAACTGAAATTTGTGGGAGAGTTCCAAACATCTACCATCCTCTGTGTGTGGAAGTGCTTCCTAACATCTCTCCTAAACCATCTGATTTTAATTTTTAAAACTATGCTCCTAGTTCTAGAATTTCCAACCAGTGGAAATATTTTTTCTTCACTTACTCTTTTTCTGTTAGTATCCTGACTACTTTTTAATCAGATCACCACTTCACCTTCTAAATCCTAGAGGAACAGTCCTAATTTGTATAATAGCTCCTTGTAACTTACTCCTGAACTCCAGGTATCATCGTTGTAAATCTAGATTGTACTCCCTCCAAGGCCAATATCTCCTTCCTAAGGTGTGGTGCCCAGATCTGCTCACAGTATTCCAAGTGGGCTCTAACCATGCTTTTGTATGACCACAGCATAACCTCTGCACCCTTGTACTTCAGGTCACTAGGTATTCCATTAGCTTTCTTGATTATTTTCCACACTAGCTACTAGCATTTTAAAGATCTCTGCATTCGAACCCTCAAGTATCTTGGACATCCACTGTATTTAACTTCTTACCATCTCAAAAGTATCCTTTTTGTTGGTAAAAGTGCACATTAAATAGACAGCAGTTACCCAATCACTTTATCAAGTCACTTAGAATAAAGAAGTCAAAGGGAGGTGAATTTAGAAAAAGCAAATAGATTTTGAAAACCAGATTAATTTGAAAAATAGATTAACAATCACAATGACAGAATCAACCCAAAAGGTTTAATGTGATTTTAGGAAGAGAAGGATATTACTAATCATTTTGTTTAAAAACAAAAATCCAATCATGGTTATTAAGATCAATTACTGAGATACATCCAAAGAACCCCTACAGTGCAGAAAGAAACCACTTGGCCCATCGAGTCTGCACCAACTCTCCCAACCAGAATCATCCCCCAACTCTATCCCCATAATCCCACTTTCACCATGGTTAGCTCACACATCTCTGGATACTTTAGCATGGTGAATCCACATAACCTGCATATCTTTAAACTGTGGGAGGAAACCAATGAATCCAGAGGAAATTCACACAGACATGGGGAGAACATGCAAACACCACACAGACAGTTGCCCGAAGCTGGAATTGAAGCAGCACAGTAACGATTGAGCCACTCTCAAAAACCTTCCTCAAGGTAATTTAATTTCAAATTGTCATAAAACCAACTTTATTGAACCATCGATGCCAAGGCTACAGAAACCAGGAGATTATATTCCCTACAGTGTAGAAACAGGCCCTTCGGCCCAACAAGCTCTCACCGACCCTCCAAAGAGTAACCCACTTAGACCCATTTCCCTCTGACTAATGCATCTAACACTATGGGCAATTTAGCATGGCCAATTCACCTGACCTGCACAGCTTTGGACTGTGAGAGGAAACCGGAGCACCCGGAGGAAATCCATGCAGACACGGGGAGACTGTGCAAACTCCACACAAACAGTCACCCAAAGTTGGAATCGACCTGGGATCCTGGTGCTATGAGGCAGCAGTGCTAAACACTGAGCCACTGTGCCACCACTTGTACTTTGACAGCCATATTACTTTCGTTTGTGGTGTACTACACCATTCATTGCGGGAACAAAGATATCCTGCTGCATTTATATGGGACTTTGGTGAAACCACACCTGAAGTATTGTGTGCAGTGTTAGTCTCCTTATCTGAGGAATGAAGTTCTAGCCATGGAGGGAATGCAGCAAAGGTTAACCAGACTGATTCCTGAGATGGTAGGTCTGATGGATGAAGACAGACTGGATCAGTTGGAACTTTGCGCACTGGAGTTACAAGGAATGAATAGGGAATAGGATTCACACAGCATTCAACATGATCATTCAAACTCTCTCCATTGTCCTTAATACCTTTAGCCTCTAGAAATCTATTTATTTCTTAAATATGTTCAGTGATCAGGCCTTCACAACCTTCTCTGGTCAAGGATTCCACAGGTTCAATATCATTCAAGTGCAGAACTGTCTCCTTATCTCCATCCAAAATGTCCTACCTCCATCTCTGGAGGCCACATACCCTGTTCTAGCACTTTCATTCCTACATCCGGTCTATCCAGTCATTTCCCAATTTCTAACATTTGAATGAGATCCCCCTCTCACACTCCTTAATAAAAAATAGAACATTGAACAAATGCACTGGGGAATGTCATGATACTGGGATTCCAACTGGCCACATATGCTGAATATAGGTGGCATCTTGTGTATCCTTGACTTTACTCGATTCTTGTAAGGGGTGAAGAGAAATTTGCAGGGCAGTATTTAACTTTGTAGTACTGGGGAGTTGCAGAATGAATAATTTAGTTACAGCAATGGGCTAAATCGTTGCTTAGCTCATGAGGAAACAGAACTGGCACTGCTTATCACGCAGGAGTATTAATGTATCTGCAATCTGACTCAGTAGTGGCACATGAACATCAACCTGGAAAAGTGTGAAGTCATTCACTTTGGAAGGTCAAATTCGAATGCAGAATGCAGGGTTAAACGCAGAACTTTTGGCAGTGTGGAGGAACAAAGGGATCTTTGGGTTCACGTACGCAGATCCCTCAAAGTTGCCACCCAAGTTGATGGGGTTGTTAAGAAGGCATATAGTGTGTTGGCTTTTATTAGCGGGCGGGGGATTGAGGTTAAGAGCCATGAGGTTATGGTGAAGCTCCAAAGAGCCCTGGTTAGACCACACTTGGAATATTGTGTTCAGTTCTGGTCGCCTCATTATAGGAAAAATGTGGAAGCTTTAGAGAGGGTGCACAGGAGATTTACCAGGATGCTGCCTGGACTGGAGGGCATGTCTTATGAAGAAAGGTTGAGGGAGCTCAGGCTTTTCTCATTGCAGCGAAGAAGGATGCGAGGTGACTTGATAGAGGTGTACAAGATGTCGAGAGGCATAGATAGAGTGGATAGTCAGAGACTTTTTCCCATGGTGGAAATGTCTACCACGAGGGGGCATTATTTTAAGATGATTGGAGAAAGGTTAAGGAGAGATGTCAGAGGTATGTTCTTTACACAGAGAGCGATGGGTGTGTGGAATGCTCTACCAGCAGTGGTAATCGAGTCAGATACATTAAGGACATTTAAGTGACTCTTGGATAGGCACATGGAAGATAGTACAATGAAGGGTGTGTCGGTTAGTCTGATCTTAGAGTAGGATAAAAGGTCGGCACAACATCGAGGGTCAAAGGGCCTGTACTGTGCTGTACTGTTCTATGTTCTATGATTTAGGAAGGAGATAACTGATTAACTAGATAACCTGATGACCGCGTGCAGGGCTCAGTGGCAACTCCTCTACTGTTGAGACTGATGCAAAAATAAAGGCTACTTTGACAATTATCAGAGGCAAGCACCATAATATCACGAGAGTCAAAGGAGAGGAAAGAAATAAAAGGATATGTCAAAGAAAATATTTGTTGATTATTCAGATTAATGCTGAGGAAAATACAAACATGTCCCCATTTTTACAAAGCATTAATTTTCAGGGAAACACGTGCTGAATCAAAGCAGAGTTATTGTTCTAAACCTGAGGAGAGAACAAAATACATGATTGAACCAGGCAGTTATTAACATACAACTGTATCTACAAGGAATGGAAATCAAGAAGAGGTTATTCTTCTGTTCCTCATTCAGTTGTGCTTTCTCTCAACACCACACAGCTCCCATTATTTGATTTAAATTCTGAGCTATTTCAAGTCACCTTCTTTTCCTTCCATTATTTCCAGGATTTAATTTGTGCAGAAAAAAAAAGCTCCTGTTTGAATTACTTTAAAGTCTGTGATCCTAAAAAGGTACAGCATTGCACAGGCTCCATTTCGTTCAAGGAGAAAGTGAGGACTGCAGATGCAGGAGAGTCAGTCAAAAAGGGTGGTGCTGGAAAAGCACAGCAGGTCAGGCAGCATCCGAGGAGCAGGAGAGTCGATGTTTTGGGTAGAAGCTCTGATGAAGGGTTAATGCCCAAAACATCAATTCTCCTGCTCCTCGCATGACCTGCTGTGCTTTTCCAGCTCCACACTTCTTGACTCCATTTTGTACAATTTAAGTAGACCCCAATTCCTACTTCTTCCTCGTGCTGACAGAGTAACATCTGCTACTGCCATTGAACATTAACAAATGTTGGCATTCTGTAGAATAAGCTATCAAGCCAGAATTACTCTCACTAGCAACACAAACTGTGTCAACTTAAAACATTTCTGAAGAGATAGAATATTGACTGAGCTAATCTGTGAAAAAAAAATTACCATCTTGTTTGATCCATCAGTGCTTTCCAAAAAAATAGTAATTCAAACCTGAACGTATTTATTATTTTCCTTCTTTGCTGTCAATGCTGTCCTAAAACAAATATGCAGACTATGAACAATTGTGCTCCAATTGCTATCCGACTGAGATCAACTAACACAGTGCTGATAAGAAGCTAAACACTGCATCTTCTGGTCTGTAGGATAAGGATTGGTGCTCAAACTCTCTCTCCTTTCTGGAAGGGAAGTGCCTGACACTTTACATGTTATTTCACTGTAGGAATGATATTGAAATGGATAGCTCAGGGCAATGAGAGACAATAAGCATAGTGGACATACACACACACACACACGAATAGGCCACTGAATGCACTAATGGTCTTTCAAGTCACTTTTCCATTCTTCAATCCTCTTCTTCACAGTATTGCACAATTACAATTATATAAAATAAAACCAGTGAGAACACATTGTAGATTGCCGTGGCAAATGTCGCTATTGCTCAAGTGTTAGCATCATAAAAAAATGGCAGATGCCATGAATTGACCAGCAGAGGCTTTGGCCCGAACACGAATGATGTTAACTTTTACAGAATTTTGAAGAGTCCAGCAAAAGATTGGTCTAAATGTATTCCACAACAACAAAAGCTTCTAACTATAAATGGAGTCAAAGTTTTGCTTTTTCACAAGTGCAACACACACACACACACACACACACACACACACGCATACACACACACACGCATACACACACACACGCATACACACACACACACACACACACACACACACACACACGTGTAAATCTAATAGATCGGGGTGTTCATTAGCAGCCAACAGGACATCAGCGACACTTTTATTGTAAAGGATGCATTGACAGGAAACAACAATATTTTGGCTTTTCCCTTACAAAACTGTCCAAACAATAACTCAGCAGGTATGCTAATGAAAGACATTAATGTGAAACCATCCCTTATTCAGGGGCTGCTTCACAGTCCACTCAGTGGAATGCAAAGCTGTAGAAATGAGGAGCTACCAGACCTGCTCCATTTCTCCAGCACTTCCTGGTTTTGTTTTTTTTTAATTTCAGATCTCCAACACGCGCAGTATCTTTTCTTTTGTCCATTTTAGTTAAGTAGAAGGGCAGGAATTGTTGTTATTTTTGCAGAATCCTAAATAGCAAGCATTATTAGCTTTTGCACAAGGGTATAGCCACCTTTGTGCGGCTAGACTGCACGATACCTACACATGACCCAAGCAACAGATTCCACTCAAAGTGGACCACCACTTGGCAAATACAGTTGTGAACCTTGTTTTATAATTCTGCTATGAAGTTACAAATAAAGGAATGAATTTTCAAAGTAAATTACAAAATTGATGGTGCAACTCTTGTATAAAAGTCTCCAATGGATTTGTTTGTTGAAGCAGCCAGTTTGGTGACAAAGAGTCTTAGAATGTTCCTTCAAGTTCTACCCACCCCCACATCAATAGTCAGCTTTATCTAAACTTAGCAGCCTATCGAATATAGAGACCACACTGAAAATTACAGCTTCATTAAACTGGTTGCAGTATATATCCAGAAAATACTAGCTTCATTACAGAAAAATACAATGGTTTCACACCAGTGGGTAAATTACAATGGATTTAATCTGCATTCAGTACATTATACTGCATTTATTTTTCTAAGAGTGATTGCACTTAGAATGTAATAATTATGCAATTTTTAAATTGAATAAAATGGCACAGCAGACACAACCAAGAAAGGGAATAAAAACCAATTGATCTTTTTTTTAGAGAATCCTACAGTGTGGAAACAAGCCCATACCAACCATTGAAGAGTAACCCACTTAGAACCTACTGTCCCACATTTACCCCTGACTGATGCATCTAGCCTCCACACCCCTGTACAGCATGAACAATTCACCTAACCTGCACATTTGTGGATGGAAACCAGAGCATCCAGAGGAAACCCATGCAAACACAGGGAGAACATGTAAATGCCACACAGACAGTCTGACCAAGGTTGGAATTGAACCCAGATCCCTGATGCTGTGAGACAACAGTGCTAACCACTGATCCACTGTGTCACCCTTCTTTTGCTATCATTGAATCTCTGTGATGTTTGAGATATATAGGAAGACAAAGACTAGAAGCTGCATTGTGTAGATTTATTCCTCAGATTTCTCTCTGTTAGAGAGTATTCCTGTCATTAGACATTTAACGTCTGCTGCAATCACATCCAACTTCTGAATATGACCCTGAACAGTTAAGGTATTTTCCCCAGGGTAGGGGTACCCGAAACCAGAGGGCATATATTGAAGGTGAGAGGAGAAAGATTTAAAAGAGACCAAAAGGGCAACTGTTTCACTAGAGCACAGTGCATGTCTGGAATGAGTTGCCAGAGGAAGTAGTGAAGGTTAGTACAATTACAACTTTTAAAAGGTATCTGGATAGGTAGATGAATATGAAGGGTTTAGAGGGATTTGGGCCAAATACTGGCAAATGGGATTAGATCGATTTAGGATATCTGGTTGGCATGGTGGAGTTGAACTGATGGGTCTGTTTCCCTACTGTACATCTCTCTGACTATATCAAGTGCAAATAATCATCCCGCTACCACCCATGATAGAGAAAATATACTGAATGATTATAGGTTGCTAGTTCACAATTTAAAAAAAAATCACATCAAGGTCCCTCAACCTCCTTGACTGACTGAAAAATACCTTGGAACCATTTTTGCAGCCTACAAAAATCAGCTCACCCAACAGAGACTGAGTTCAGCAGAAGCTTGGTGCTTTCCTGGTCTGCATCATTCTGAACCAGATTACTATCCCCACCCCTTGGTCACACAACTGAACAAAAAGATTATCTAATCATGAGGCTTTCAAAAATCACTTGTGTTAAAATCTGGCTTCCCCCTTCAAATTAGATGATGATAAATAACAGGCAGAAAGCCAAAATATTACATACTGTTAAAAAAGCCACATTTATGAGGCTCATTCAATAAGTCATTAACAACAAATGGAAAGCAATAGAATGGGTTTGAAGGAAGATTTGAAAAATTAAGGAAAGAGAAAATAAGGAGAAGGAAGGTATTTTAATAACATTTCATCAAGTTAAGTTCTCCCTCCTGATCTGCATCTGTGAGGGTTTCAGGCAGGAGGCTGTAATGTCACCATCACCTATAGCCATATACGCTGCCACCAGCAGCAAGGTTGATGAGGGCAATATGTCCACTCACCAAGATGCCAACTGGTCAATATCTGCATTCACAGCCAAGACAGAGACCATTTAGACCATGATATATGTGTTGCCTCTTTGCTTGAGCAATATAAAACTAATGCCATAATAATATAAAATAAGTAACTGAGGATATTTGAAATCTGAAACATTGACAGAAATTGCTGGAGAAACTCAGCAGGTCTGTCAGAACCTATGGAGAGAGAAAAGAGAATTGACATTTTGAGTCCAAATGACTCTTCTTCAGAACTCAGGTGTTCTGATATAAGGTCACTCGACTTGAAACATTAACTCTGTTTCTCTCTCAACACTTGCAGGCAGATTTGTTGAGTTTCTCCAACAATTTCTGTTTAGGTTGTAAAACTCATGCCACCAGAGAATGGTTACACCTCAGGACTGTGGTGTAACCTCACAGCCTTCAGGTCTGTGCTTGTTGAATCCCACCATGACATATGGTAAGAAGTCAAATTCAATAAAAATCTGGAATTAAAAGGCTAGTTTAATGGTGACCATGTTGATTGTGTTTAAAAACCCACCTGGTTCATTAATGCCCAATAGGGAAGGAAATCTGTTCTTCTTATCTGGTCCGGTCTACATGTGAACAATGTGGTCCATTCCCAACTGCCCTCTGGGCAATCAGGGATGGGTAATAAATGCTGACCTTGCCAGTTGTGCCCAAATCCCCAAATGATATTTTTTTTAAATGACAAGACTGCAATTTGAGATGAATACCTTGAGATTTTTGAAGTTATAATCTCGCACTGGCACAGACTTCTTAAATGAATGTGGGAAAAAGGTGAATCAGGCAGAATATTGAAATAGATTTGATATCAACCTTGAACTGGAGTCAGCTGACAGTGTTTCTCAAATCAGAGCAAGCAGTGTTACCAATTTATAATATGAAAGAGGCTATTGGATAGTTAGCATGATGGCCATATATAAAAACCACAGGACTGAAGGGAGAGAGAAAAAGAGAAAGATTGTATTGGAAAAATATGACAAAAAGGAGAACTTATATTTAAGTATTGACTATGATTTCTTTGTGACACAGTCAAATGATTCACAATTAATGAATTATTCTTGTTACACAGGCAAGTGTGGTGACTAATTTGAATGTAGCAAGGTGCCTTTCTGATAATATTCATTGAAGCATAAAATGTGGATAAAACACAAGAATAATATATCTTCAAATAATGGTTTGCAATCTATCACAATCTCATTAGACCTAAACCACCCTGAGTGACTGGCTGTCACAAAGTCAGCAACTATGAGAAGACAATATATGTCCTCAGTAGAGCGTTCACTGTTCTGTGTTTGAGTATGTGAGACCATTTACCACTGATGCTCACTCTGCTTGATGAGTTTAAACACAGTGACTATAGGAGTCTGTCAGAGGCATGAATACTGCAATGAATAACACACCTCCTGACTTCTCAAAGACTGTCCATCTTCTACAAGGCACAAGTCAGGAGTGTGATGGAATACTCCCCACATGCGTGGGTTTCCTCCGGGTGCTCCGCTTTCCTCCCACAATCCAAAAAATGTGCAGGTTAGGTGAATTGGCCATGCTAAAATTGCCCATAGTGTTAGGTGAAGGGGTAAATGTAGGAGTATGGGTTTGGGTGGTATACGCTTCGGCGGGTCGGTGTGGACTTGTTGGGCCGAAGGGCCTGTTTCCACACTGTAAGTAATCTAATCTAATCTAATCTAAATGCCTGGATGAGTGGAGCCCCAACACCACTCAAGGAGCTTGACACCATCCAGGACAAAGCAGCCCACTTGATTAGCACCACATGTACATGCATTCAAACTCTCCACCACTGACGCTCAGTAGCAGCAGTGTGCATTAGCTACAAGATGCACTGCAGAAATTCACCAAAGATCTACAGGCAATACCTTCCAAACCCATGACCAGTTCCATCTAGAAGGGCAACAGCAGCAGATATATGGGAACACCACCCCATGCAAGTTCCCCTCCAAGCAACTCATCATCTTGACTTGGAAATATACCACCGTTCCTTCACTGTTGCTGGGTCAAAATCCTGGAATTCCCTCCCTAATGGGAGGTAGACCAACCTACAGCACCTTTTCCCCACATTCATTGAAGGGGTCTGTGCCATTATGGGTCAACCTACAGCAAATGAACTGCAGTGGTTCAAGAAGGCAGCTCAACACTACCTTCTCAAGAGACAATTAGGGATGGGTAATACACACCCAGCCAGCAATGCCCACATCCCACAAATGAATAAATACACCTGGGAGGTAGACTGAAAGAAAATTATACAATCCTCTGAACTTGCTAGAAGCTAGGTATGAGCAAAATAGAACATCTCTTACAACTACAATTCCTACAATCACAGAAACTGGTGCAAGATTTCTCTGAGATATAAAATATATAACACTCAGTGTTTCATTAAAGTGTCAGTTTAGATTATATTCTCAAGTACTGCAGCTGGACTTGGGCTGAATTGGTGCAAGGTTGTTATCATTGAGTCAAGCTTACACTTTATAGACATTTTAAATGAGAAGGTTATTTGAAATCAAGCACAAGCACAATCAGACTTGTTCACATCAGCCTTGATACTCTCACACCTACACATCAACTGAGATATTGCTGCTATTTATGTGACATCACAACAGCCACCAAGACTTATTCCACCACCATCACTGTATCACATTAAAAATTTGCAACAGGATGATAAAGATTAAGCTGATAAAGCCAAAAAAAAAACAGTATTTTTCCTTTCCCTCTGAGAGGTAAATTTGCAAATTCATTACTCTGTGTATAAACTTGAAACTCAAGCTGTAGATAATATTTGAAACACAACAGAAACGTGTATTATACATGTATGCAGTCAGCTCAGTAATAAGGTTTAGACAATAGCCACTACCAATATGTGCATTTCTCCCAGCACAGTGATTTCTTACATTTACATTTAAAATATTTTTTTTTGGCATGGAATAAAATGTTTTATGTTTATTTTCAATCCTGGATTGTGTATCAATTCATAACTGCTCAGTGGGGAAACAGGTCAGTGTTACAACCCTTGGTAGCACTTAATGTAAAACTGCCTTCAAGGTAAATGGATTACTTTGAGCGATATTTTTTCTATAGGGACTTACACAGATTGGCATCAGCAATATCATTTTTCTGATGGTAAACAAGAGGTAGCCAATTCCTCATAAATTTGAAGATTTTACTCCTGTTCACGTCGGAAGAGCCAGATGAAAATACATCATGAAAATTCAGTGGTGTTGTCTCCATTTTTGTGGGAACTTGTGCTAAACAAGGTAAGATTTTGATAAATCTGCTCCCTCACAATCTGAATACCAATCCTCTCACCTTCTATTCCAGCTGCTTAATTGAATATGTTTGGCTTAAACAATCCAGTCTAAAAGCCTACTCCAGTTCCTTGGAATCCCTACAGTGTGGAAACAGGTCATTCAGCCCAGCAAGTCCACACCAACCCTCCAAATAGCATCTCACCTTGACATGGTCTCCTACTCTATCCCTATAACTGCATTGCTTGTGGTTAATACACACATCCCTGAACACCATGGATAATTTAGCATGGCCAATTCACTTAACCTGCATATCTATGGACAGTGGGAGGAAACCTGAGCACCAAGAGAGAACATACAAACTCCATGCAGACAGCAGCCCAAGAGTGGAATTGAACCCAGGCCCCTGGCACTGTGAGGCAGCAGTGCTAACCACTGAGCCACCATGCCACCCTACAGTTGTTCAATGCCATCTAAATAAAGTACCTCTTGAGGCCAAAACATTGAATGCTCTCAAGGAGGTCGTAGGGATAGGGTTGAAGGGTCCAAAGGATATGGGGAGAAAGCAGGAAAGGGTTCAGGGTTGGATGATCAGTCATGATTAAATTGTAGAACAGTATCTAAGGGACAAAGAGCCTACTCTTGCTCTTAATTTCTATTTTTCTTGACACTGTCCTAAATTTGCAATTCACTACTTGAATCAATACATTTTTCTCCTTCTGTCTGGACGTAGTCAATTGAATTACTTCAGTTGTTTCTTCTCTGTCCCAGAATCTTACTTTAAGTCTATAATATTACCTCCAAGATATGACCTTCGAAGAGAGATGAACTCATTCAGTTTATCACTGATCACCCTGGCATACTTTCCTTCATACCAGTGAGGAGAAGTATTGATTTTTAAAAATTTATTCACGGTGTGAGGATGGTCTCTGGCTAGGTCAGAATTTATTGCCCAGAGAGCAGTTAAAGAGTCAACCACATTACTATGGATCATAGAGTCATACAGCAGTCCAACTAACCCTTGCCAACCATGTTCTCAAACCACACCAATCTCAGCGAAGTGCATTTGGCCCATATCCGTCCAAAACTTTCCTACTCATGTATTTTTCAGACCAGGTGAGGATGGCAGTTTCCATCCCGAAAGGAAGCTAGTGAACCAGAAGGAAATTGATGATCAGTGGTTCTCTCATGTCAGGTCACCTGGGAGAACAATGGCAGGGAACAAAAATGAGAGGTGATTCTGGTTCAGCAGCGGACAGCAACCTGGGCCAGCATTACTGCTGCCAGCAAGCAATAAAGAGGCTGGTACGTCACTGAGGATGGCAAACTGCCTCTGGAGTTGTTGGCCCAATCAGAGGGCTCTTAGACTCAATAGCATTGGTGACACTGATGCCAAACAAGAGCTGTTGTTGAGGGCAAATGAGGGTTGGGACGAGGCTGTGGCTTGAAATGGTCATTTTGTGCTTTTTTCTAAGACATAGAGACTTGGGGACAGGTACCGAGCAGTCTATGAGAAAATAAACAACTTCTAAGGCCTTGAGGTTTTCTTTAAAGTTGGAACAATGGAAGCAGCCTGACTGGGTGTGGCCACATCTCACAGACCAGGATTTCTAGTGATATTTTTTAGATTATTTTAAATGTTAGGTTTAAGCAGTTGCTGTTGGAGTTCAAAAGAGTTGGAAGCTGCACTAAATGTTTCCTGGCTATGACTCAGAGTTTTCACTTCACTTTTGTTTTCTCTGTCTCTGCTATTGGGTTGCATGTGAGAAAATCTGATTTCTGAATTTGCCTTTCTGTCAGGGGGTGTTTATGGGATGTTACTATATTGGAAGAGTTAATTAGTAATGGTTACTATACTTATTATTCTATTAAATTTTACAATATAGTCACGTTATTCTAAATTCTTCTTTCTTTCATTGTATTTTAACCATAGGGTTTGACTAAATTGTGTTTTTCTTAATGTCAAGTGGTTAGACCAGTCGAATTGCATCTGGAAAACAACACCTCACGTTTATCTTTAAAATAAGAAAATGTAAGGGTCTAGGCTGCCTTCTTAATATATTTTGAGGGAATCTGTTCTTGCCCATGACAGCAAGGCATTGTCAAAATGTTGGTATATTTTGGGGCAAAGCCAGGGCCAGGGCTCAGTTGGCACTTTCCCCAAGTAGCAAGACGTCTTCCCATTGGCACAATACCCGCTGGGAAGTAAACAGCCATTAATTGCAGCCAGTCAGTGGTTTCAGATGTGTAACCAGATTAAGGCAATGCCAATAAAGATTCCCACTTCCTAGCAGACTAGAACAATTCAGCCCCAGATGCTCCCCTTGAAAACCAATTAAGCAGCGAACAGTGTACAAAGATTGACTAGGTGGTTCACAGTGAGAACGAAGGTGTTAGGTCACTGAAGGATATAGATGGATTGGTCAGAAGGGCAGATCAATGGCAGATGGAAATTAACCGTGATAAATGTGAGGTAATACACATTAGAAGAAGTAATAAGACAAGAGAGTACTCAACGAATGGCACAACAACAGGAAGCTCAGAGAGACAGAGGGATCTTGGGGTGCTCATCCATAGATTCCTGAAGGTAGCAGGACAGGTTAATAGAATAATTAAGGCGGCATATAGGATGTTTGCCTTTATCGGTGAGGGCATGCATTATAATAGCAGGGAGGGCATGGTGGAGCTGTACAGAATTTTGGTTAGGCCACAGCTGGTCACTGCACCATGTGACTACATTAGACGGGGTACAAGATATAGCCTGGTGTATCGATAAGGAGAGGCTGGATCAGCTTGGGTTGTTTCCTTTGAAGTGTGGTGCTGAAAAAAAGCACAGCCATTGCCATTTCATGCACAACCTTTCTTCAGATGATGCCCAAAACATTGACTCTCTTGCTCCTCAGATGCTGCCTGACCTGTTGTGCTTTTCCTAGCACCACACTTTCTCGACTCTGACTTTTCCAGCATCTGCAATTCTCACTATCTCTTTGTACACTTTGAAGCAGAGAAGCTTGAGGGGGACCTGACTGAGGTGTATAATATTATGAGGAACATGGACGGGTTGGACAGAAAGCAGCTGTTCCCCTTAGTTGATGGCTAATCACAAGGGGGTATAATTTGTCAGTGAAATGGAGGAGACTTACGGGACAGTTTGGAACAATGTTTTCACCCAAAGGGGCTGGTGCGGATCTGGGTGCACTGCCTGGGAGAAGAAATGAAGCAGGAAACTTCACAAACTTTAAAAAGTACTTGGATGAGCACTTGAAGATTCATAACTTTCAAGAGTCATAGAATCATACAGCATGGAAAATAGACCCTTCAGCCCAACTCGTCCATATTGACCAAGTTTTCTGAACTGAACTAGTCCCATCTGCCTGCGTTTGGCCCAGGTCCTTCCAAACCTTTCCTTATCCATGCTCCTGTCCAAGCTCATGTCCAAATGTCTTTGACTACAGGCCAACTGTGGGAAAATGGGATTAGTGTAGTTAATGAATTGATGAGCTGAAGGGTCATCTGTACTGTATGATGCTATACATGGATCCTGAAGATATGAACTCAGCTGATTTGGTAAGAGAGCCCAGTGGTCTAGTTGCTGTCCTTGTTACTGCTTATTGTGTGTTTCAATATTCTCAGCAGCAAATCTTAAGAAGCACCAGGAAGACTCTTTCAACTTCCCACTTGATTCCAGAAATGTTTGTGTTTTATGTTACAGTCAGTTCTGCTATAACGTATGTTTTTTCAATGCGATGGGACAATTTAGACTGTTACTTGTAGAATACAAGCTTTCCTTAACTGTATTCATTGTAACACGATTCCGACCCCATTGGTTTAAATAGCAAAGCTATTGCATGATTTTCTTATAAGTTGACGTCACACAAGAATGGAGCTATCACGTTAAATCAGAACCAGCTATACTTATCTGACGTTCACTTGCAAACCGTGAGCTCCAATGAGCTACTTTTTGTCAGGTTCAGCTTCTCAGTCAATAACTTGTTTACATGCAGGACATTAACATGCCAAACTAGCTACCAAATCTCAGGGTTAATTGGGAGTAGATACTGAAGGAATCTCATTATGGGAACTAATTTGTTCATGGGATGTGAGCGTCATTGGTTGGGCCAGCAGAGGGCAATTAAGAGTCAATTACAGTGTTGTGGGTCTTGAGTCACGTGGAGCACAGGCAATGTAAGGATCCCGAAAGGACATCAGTGATGTTGTCTCCCTAATTCAGCATGTAATTTTCCTCTGCTTCCTTCCCTCGAGAGGTAATAAACCCCCACCATTCTTCCCCTAACCACACAGATGTACATGTTACAGATACGTTCTGTAGAAATGTATACTGTCAAGAGATATGGAGTACAGGTTATTAAATGGGATGGAGGAACTCATCAGCTATTATCTAATCAATTGGCACAACAGGTTCAATGAGAATGAATGGCCTCCTCCTGTTCTGATATTCTTCTTTTACCGATGTCCTTTCCCATGTATGATTTTATCAAATGCCTTTCAAACACCAGGTCCAATATAGTGTACGACTTTTGTCTCTGCTTCTCCAACTCCATTTCTCCCACTCTCTGCTGCCTTTCTGACTGCTGAGATTAGCCTGTCGGTAGTTCATTGCTTTGAAGCCTTTGGCACCCTTTCACAACTTGAGGACATATTTGGTCAATGCCAGTCCATTAAATCCTTTTCTGGGTTTCGTACACTTGCTGAAAATAACACATTACAATCCATTCTCTTGCTTCTTAAAATACAGTTCATTTACACACAATTTATAGCATAGTAACAACAGCTCTCGGGTCATGTAGTTGGTGTATTGTAGAATCCCCACAGCGTGGAAACAGGCCCTTCAGCCCAGTAAGTCCACATCGGCCGTCCCAAAAGTATCCTACCCAGACCCATTCCCCTATTAATCTACATTTTATCCCTAACTAATGTACCTACCTGAACACTATGGGCAATTTTAGCATGAGCTGAAAATGTGTTGCTGGAAAAGCTCAGCAGGTCAGGCAGCATCCAAGGAACAGGAGCATCGACGTTTCGGGCATCAGCCCTTCTTCAGGAATCTCCAGTATCTGCAGTCCTCACTTTCTCCTCGCAATTTTAGCATGGCCAATTCACCTTGCCAACACATCTTTGGATTGTGGGTGAAAACCACAGCACCCAGAGGAAACCCACGCAGACACGAGGAGAGTATGCAAACTCCATACAGACAGTCACCTGAGGCTGGAATCGAAATTCGGTCCCTGGCACTATGAGGTAACAGTGCTAACCACTGAGTCACCGTACCACCCTCTCCACAAGCCAACTCCCACTCAACATCACCTCAGCCCAGCAGTGTACCCTTGTATGTCGTCCTTTCACCTTCAGGTATGAACATGCATGATGGGTCCACTGCCTTCCTTCTGCACCATAATAATTCTGAGGGGCTGTGATGTATTCATCTGGCTTCCTCTGAACTGCATTGACTGTCCAGAAGAACACATTATTATTCACTCTCTTCAGTCCATCTCTGCCTCACTAATGTCAAAATCCTAGGAAAATTAATAACATACGTTGGAAGCTGGACAACACATTGTCAGCATTCTCCCAGACTAGAAATCAATTTTTCAAACACTTGTTACCTAACATCTTATTTAACTCCATGGTATCCCCCAAAGGCTTTAACTTCCTTCCTGGCAAGCTTTTGATGTGCAAAATTGGAAAGTTATTTCATTTTTGGCCCCGCATTTTGCATCTGCTGCAGTGGCCTTTTCTAATTCTGTTTCAATGCTTTGTTTTTGATCTGCTTCCATAATGCCTGATGCACAGACCAATTGCTATCCTCACCCTTTCACTGACAAGCTTCAATTACTTTGGTTCCCCTCACCCTAATTTCCCCTTACATTTCCTGTTGATCCAATTAAGATCATTTTTATTTACCAAATTAGACCAAAGTTCATAGCAAGATGACCACTATCATCTGTCAGTTCAGCTACTTCAACCCTCGAAATAAGGTCACTGACGAGAACAGAGAGACTCTCTGATGCACTGATCTGGGAACTGTGCCCACACACATAATCAGAGTGTGTCACAACTGTTCACTCATTTTGTTGGGATAGTTGTTCACCTCAACATTATCAGTTTTCATTTCGTGATATGTTTTTTTTAATAACAGCATAAAGAGAAGAGTTATTTTGCTCATTTTAAACTGCAAATCTACAGTTCTCTTCAAAACCAACAGAATTGCAGATGCTGTAAATCAGGAACAAAAACAGAAGTTGCTGGAAAAAGCTCAGCAGGTCTGGCAGCATCTGTGAGAGAGAAAACAGAATTAATGTTTTGGACCTGGTGATCAGATCTGGCACGTTAACTCTAATTTCTCTTCACAGATGCTGCCAGACCTGCTGAGTTCTTCCAGCGATGTCTGTTTTTGTTGTGGTACTCTTAACCCTTTCTGTACACATTGACCCAATCAAATGAAAAGTTCCCCAGGGAGCAAGCTCAACTACCTTACATCAACAAATGTCATCCAAATAAACCCTCCCCTGTTTGCTTTTAATATTGTTCCCCATGTTATCCTGTGTTAATTATCTCTTCAATTCCACAGCGCCACTATTTCCACTTGCCAATTGTTCCACTGTTTAATTTCTTGTCTGTCAATTTAATTTTAGGCTATACCCCTCAGCATGTCCATGAAGATTTCTAGTCATTGTGTCAGGGTCATACAGCATGGAAACAGATCTTTTAGTCCAACTAGTTCACGCCAACCATGTTCCCAAACCAAACTCGCCCTCCCTGCCTGCATTTGGCCCATATGCCACTGAACATTTCCTATTCATGTACTTATCCAAATGTCTTTTTAATGTTGTAACTCTACCAGCATCCATCACTTCATCTGGAGGTTCATTTCACACATGAACCACTTTCTGTGCAAAAAAGTTGCCACTCATGTCGTTTGTAAATCTTTCCCTGCTCACCTTAAAAATGCTGACCATAAGATTTTGATCTTCCCCACCTTTGGGAAAAGACACTTACTACTCCCCTTATCAATGCCCTTCATGATTTTATCAACTTCTATAAGGTCACCTCTCAACCTCCTACACTCCAGTGAACAACGTCTCAGCCTATCCAGCCTCTCCTTATAACCAAAACCCTCCATCCTGGCAACATCCTGGTCAATGTTTTCTGAACCCTCTCTAATGTAAGAATATCCTTTCTATGGCAAGGTAACAAGAACTGCACACAGTAACCTGGAAGAAGCCTCACCAACATCCTGTACAACTTTAATATGATTTCCAACCTCTTATACTCAAAGGTCTAAGAAATGAAGGGAAGCCTTCTTAACCACCCTGTCTACCTGTGACGCAAATTTGAAAGAATTATGTACCTGAACCCTTATGTGTCTGTTCAACAACACTGCCCAGGGCCCTACTATTAATTGCATAAGCCTTGTTACAATACCTCACATTTCTCCAAATTAAACTCCATCTACCACTCCTCAGCCCATTGACCCAATTGATCAAGATCTCTTTGTAATTTTCGATAACCTTCTTCACTGTCTACTATACCACTAATTTTGATTTCATCTGCAAAGTTACTAATCATGTCTCCTGAATTCTCACCCAAATCGTTTATATAAATGATAAGTAAAAGTGGACCCAGTATTGGTCCCTATGAAACACCGCTGGTCACAGGCCTCCAGTCAGAAAAACAAGCCTCCAACACTGCCCTTTATCTCCTACCATGAAGCCAATTTTATATCCAATTGGCATTTCTCCCTGAATCCCATGTGGTCAAACTTTACTCAATAGTCTACTATGCAGAACTTTGTCAAAGACTTGACTAAAATCCAAGTAAACAACATCCACCACTGTGCCTCATCAATCCTTTCACTTCCTTCCTCAAAATACTCAGTCAATTTTGTGAGATACGATTTCCATCTCACAAATATATATGTTCCCCCATCATCTGTAAATGTAATAATACCAAAAAAAAGGGATGCAACCAAACTAGTTGCATATTCATGAGGCAGCAGATATACTGGAAGTGGCCAAACATCATTTCAGAAACTATCTGGCCTTAAAAGCAATCTTGTTTAAGTCTATGATGTGAAAACTCTGCAGCTAAGGAATGTACAAGAAAACAAAACAGGACACAGAAACAAGACAATAACTTGATTGGGCATCTCAGTGTCTTGCCCCAAAATGATCGTGTTTACAAAATGGAGGCTTTAAACAGTGAATAATCATCGAACTTATGACTGTTCCCACAAAATAGCTTTATTACTTGGTTCTCTTCTATAAACAGTAACAGAGCAGTATGATAATGAAAGACTTGTGCGTAATTGAAAGTGTGAACCACTGCAAAATGTCAAGTTCCTTACTTACGTCGACATTCTTTGCAACATTTGCCCACTCTGTACACTGGCCGAAAATCTGGTGGGCAGTTTAAATGGGGACATGTAACTTGTCTGCACTCAATGGCTCCATTCTGAATGAGAGAAAAAAAACAAGGATCAGTAACCAGCTTTTGCTTCTGAAGGGCTCATGCAAGTTTATCTGATGATCAGTGGTATTTAACAGACCAAATGGACTCAGTGTTTTTACCAATGTGTCCCTGGATTGACTGATCTATGGAGGGAAAGTGTTGCAAAATCTGCAAACAACCTCTTGATAATTTAGCCTGATCTATCCGACCACAGAAGGGCATTGCAGATGAATAGATTCAGAGTGATATTTGTATCCCTTTCCTTTAGCTATTCCCATTCTGCTAAAATGGTCAGGTTACTTGCTGAACTCTCCACATTTCAATACGGACATCATTGATGGTCTCTAAATCAAGGCACGCACTGCAATAATTCCAATGAGACAGTCACACCTTTGGGAAAAGTTTAAAAAAGGAGGGGGGGGGGGAGGGGGAGTACGACAGAGAAAATTTCCAAAGGGAAAACAAAATGGATAGAGGCAGCTATCCTAGTTCTGGAAACCGTATCAGTTCGGAGGCTGTTCAAGCACTAACTCCATAATCATGTTCGAAACATTTTAGGCAAACCATGTGTCTCAGTTAAGTATGTTTTCAAAACCTTTTAAAATGTTTACATTCCTCAAAAATTTACAGCTAACACAGATTTTGAAGATATGTGTTCAGGGTTATCAGATTGGCAGCCTGATTTTCAATGCTTGCACTGAGCAGTTAGTGACACTGGGTATTAGAGCACACTAAAACATTACTTATATGTCGAACTTTTGTGAGTTTTATCTGCATCAAATGGATATTAGCATTTTCTCTCCAATAATTTTTTTCTCATTTAGTTTCAATAGTTTTGGCAGGTTGCACAGTTTGTACATTTTCACAAACTGCTGATTGGATTGGGCCCTGAACACTACAGATTTCAAACAAAACAAACTGGTCGCTTCAGGTGCCAGGAGGTAAGTGAAAAGATCAGAAACCATGAAATCGGATGTCAGTTTCCCTGACATCATGTTGACAGGAAACCAGAGGAACAACACCAACTTAGGGGAAAGAGTGGGCTTCGGTGCTGCATACACTGCAAACGTCGCCTTCGTGACAGTCACATTCCACACCTGGATCGCGGGACACCCACAATCAAACTACAGGACATTGGCTCAACGCCAAATTGATGTGTGGAAGTGCAGGGTTATGGGGGACATGGGGCTGGATTACAGTATCTTTTCATTACCAGAGGAGAAAGCACAGCCACAGGAACGCAGGGAATCCAGGGAAAAGAAAGGAAACGGTATTTGCTGGAACCTAGATAAAGCACAGTGCTCAATCTACACACACCAAGCAGAGGGCAGCAATTTAACCACAATTAAACATTTATTCAGCTCCAATGTTTCAGGATCAGAGAACCACAGTCCTGCCATTCTGATGGATCTGTACACTGGAAATGGATTAGTATTGTGTTCCATGTCCCAGTGGCAGAGAACAAACCAAGATTTTATTAATGCGACATAAGAAATATAAACAACATTTATTTTCTTTCCAAAGATGATAGCAAAAATGACAACTGCAGGGACCTTTAACATTCGAACCCTGAGTGAAGTTCTCACTGAGACCAGCTCATTACCACCTTCTCAAGGGCAATTACAGATGGGCAATAAATGTTGGCTCAGCCAGCAATGCCCACATTGTCTGAATGAATAAATAAACTTCTGTTTATCTATATATCTGATCCAAATATATGCAGATATTACCATCTGCTGGTTCTCTGCACATCAGTAACCACCATCACCAATGCTAGTGGACAGGTGCAGCATGTGCCTGACTATTCAATGCCAGTTCAATAAATTGCCAATTTCTCAGATTGACACTTGTTACCCAATGCAGAACTGAACTGGAATGGAGCAGCTTCAACATTGCTAATATGATGGCCAATAGACCAATACGTCCTATCCTAGTTAATGCCTTAACACCATCCAAGAGAATAAATCATTTTCACTTCTGTTGCAAAGCCTGCTATTGCATGTTTCATCATGGGATACAGTTCAAACGCAAGGTTCGACCCACCTCTGATTCACCTCTGGCTCATTTTCTTTCCTTACGCCTTCATGGATGTGGGCAACATTGGTGAACGTGATATTGTTACCCATCCTTAGCTACCCTTGAATGGAGTGACTTGCTAGAACATTTCAGAGGATGGTTAGGAGTCAGCCACAATGCTGTGGGTCTGGAGTCTTGGTGGGGGGGGGGGGAGGGGGAGTTGGTGTCGTGTCGTGTAATTGTAATGTCACTGGGTCACTGGACTAGTCATCCAGAACCCTAGTCAAATTTTAGGACATGAGCTCAAATCCGACCCTGATAAGTTTTTAATCAAATAAAAAGCAATTGCAATAGTGAACGTGCAGTATGACAGCCAGCAGCTGTTTCACACCTCCCTACATTTCGGAAAGTGTACTGAAGTGACCAAACATTTCTATTGCTTCCCAGGGAATCATGGGTTATTAGGAAAAAAAGTAAGAATGTGGAGTTGAGAGTTATCAGATTAGCCATGTTCTGACTGAAATAGCAGACCAGGCTGGATGGGCTGAATGGCCGACTCCTGGTCCAATGTCTTATGGAGATTGGAAATTAGTTTCCCGGGGCACGTGTCTCTGGAAAACTGCATTGTGTTAAAATCCAATCCCCTTCCCCACAGCTGCATTCTGTCCAAATATTTTCCTTCAACCCCCCCTGTGAAGAGTACGAAAAGGAAAAGCATTGAAGACCACAGGCACTTTCAGCCATGCTGAGCTCCGGACACACCTTGCAGGTGCAGTTTTTGCACTTCTCAACCCAGGATTCCATGCTGCGGTACACCTCCCCGTTCACCTGACACGTCTTCTCACAGTAACAGCTCTCTAGCTCACTCAGCCTGGCCTCCGCGTAGTTTAACTGTAATGAGAGAGGTTAGCAGTGAGGTCAAACATACACTCCATAGAGTCTGCAGTTCAGAATCAGGCATTGAGCTTTGAGATGTGCTGAAGAAGCGTCATATCAGACTCAAAACATTCACTCTGTTTCCCTGTCCGCTGTTCAATCTGGCAAGTTTTCGAAGTATCTAATTGAAATACAGGTAGAAGACCCTTTATCTGAATATCCAAAAACCGAAAAGCTCCAAAATCCGATGATTTTTTGTGAAGTTTTTTTTCGTTAACAAGGTTGTTTGGTGAGCAAACTGTTAACCCAAGTCGATACCCACTTGATACATGTCACTCAGATGCAATGTGAGCCAGGGCGTGGCCAAGCACCAATAGGCCTGGAGTTTCTCCATGAATGCCCCCAGGTTGACACCCGCTCAAAGCGTGTCACTCAGATGCGACGTGGGGGGTGAGTGGCCAAACACCGATAGGCCTGGAGTTTCTCCGTGAATGCCCCCAGGTCAACACCCACTCGATGTGTGTCACTCAGGTGCGATGAGGAGAGGCATGGCCAAGCATGTTCTTACTTAGAAGTCTGCTTCTCCGGGTAAGATTTTTAAAAATTTCACCACTAAACTGTCATTTATTCTGAAAACCAAAAAATTCCGAATTCCAAAAAACAGCTGGTCCTGAGAATGAAGGATCTTATACCTGTACATAAGATTCTAAGAGGGATTGACAAATTAGAATAGAGTGGGCGTTACTCCTTGTGGGGCAATTTAGAATGAGATAAATGGATGGCAGATTCAAAGCAGAGGTGAGGAAGATTGGCTTCTCTCAAAGGGTCGTGAAGCTGTGAAATTCGCTCCCCCAAGAGTGTGGTGGATGCTGGGACATTGAAGGAGCAGATAGATATATTTCAGATGAGCTATAGATTAAAGGGTTATGAAGAGTGAGCAGGAAAATAGTGATGAGGTTGAGATGCAATCAGCCATGATTATATCAACCAATGAGCAGGCTTAAGAGGCTGAATGGCCTGCTCCAGCTCATGTTGCTTGTGTTGGCTCCCCACAAATGCTGCCAGACCGGCTGAGAATCCCCCGGCACTTCCTGTTTTTATTTGAAATTTCCAGTATCTGCAATATTTCAAGTTTAATTGAGCCCGGCTTGTTTCTGAACTCTCTCTTTTTCACGTTAGAGACTAATGTCCGACGAGGCCCACACTGATAACATAGAAAAGGAAGGAGGCTTTTAAATATTTTCAAATCAGTGAAGTTACAGCTGGTCAACAATAGAACTCCCCAGCCTTTTCCCCATGTAAACACAACTGGGTTGCAAACATCCGTTAACTTCAGATGTAAAGATTTACCAGTCATCTGGCATCAGTTGTCATTTGCAGGAGAGACTTCAAACATCAACTTCTCTGTGAGCAGATGTGTTTGATGGGCTGGGATCTTCATGTGCCAGAGTGGGGAGGGGTCTCAATAACTGATCAGAGATCTGACAGGAATTTGTCTTCAGTTCTTTAGAGGGGAGGCCCAATGAAACAGAGTGTTCGAGACCCCACCCCACCAACAAGATCACTGAGATCCTGATGGGGGCCCCATGAGTGGGCACCAACCGCAAAAGCAGAAAAATTGCTTATAATGGTCACCTAATTCCCAATGCAGGACCTCAACCAGACTACCTGACAACAAACAGCACCCTGGTGATCGCGGGCTAGCCTGGTAAATCTTGCTGAGACTTGGGAATGAGTTATAGGAAGGATATTATTCAGCTGGAGAGTGTTCAGAAGAGTTTTACCAGGATGTTGCCGGGTATGCAACATTTGAGTTATTAACAAAGGCCGAAAAGGCTTGGACTTTCTTTTCACTGGAGCGAAGGAGGTTGAGAGGCAATGTTATAGAAGTTTAGAGAATAATGAGGGGTATAGACAGAGTTAATGGTAGTTGTCTTTTCCTTAGTTTGGAGGATTTCAAAACTAGGGGACACATTTTTGAGGTGAGAGAAGAGTTATTTAAAAAAGACATGAGGGGCAATGTTTTTTACACAGAGGGTAATTAGTGCTTGGAATGAGCTTCCTGAGGAAGTTGTGGACATGGGTACAATTCAATATTTTAAAAAATCATTTGGATGGATACATGAATAGGAAGGGTTTGGAGGGATATGGGCGAGGGGCAGGCAGGTGGGACAAGTTTAGTTTGGGATTATGTTCGGCATGGACCGGTTGGACCGAAGGGTCTCTTTCCATGTTGATGGCATGGCCCTTAATATTCCCACAAGATACTAATAAATGATCATGAACACAGCAATGATGGGCGACAATGGGCTCATTAAGGAGCTTATTTATCAATCTGACAGCAGTAACACAACTCTTTCCTCTCTGTGGGGGCGAGGGTGGTCTACACCACCTTAAGATTGACATGGGGCCTCTCCCATGGTAAAGTGGGATCAGCCATCATAAATAAAACCCAGCCCCTAATTTCCTCGCTGAAGGGTTGGAATGTAATTTTTAGACAATGCCCCTTTGTACTAGACTCCCCAGCAAGTGGAAATAAAATAAAATGAGCCTCTGTATTCCCTTTCAGAATGTGAAAACCTCAATCAGGTAGCGCCTTAAGCTTCTAAATTCCACTGCACGCCCTGTCGGTGGGTGAAAATTCACTCATAATGTAATCCTCGGAAATTCACATATCATTCCAATTCCTCCACACTGCTCTTTCTCCAAGTACAAGTCACAGCCCAGCAGACTGTACACTTGGATTCGACATCAGTAATTAAACAGGCTGTTCAATTCATCAACTTCACCAACACATTCCACCCTGACCTTAAATTTACCTGGACCATCTCTGACACCTCCCTCCCCTTCCTAGACCTCTCCATTTCCATTAATGATGACCGACTTGATACCGACATTTTTTACAAACCCACTGACTCCCACAGCTACCTGGATTACACCTCTTCCCAACCTACCTCCTGCAAAAATGCCATCCCATATTCCCAATTCCTCCGCCTCCGCCATATCTGCTCCCAGGAGGACCAGTTCCACCACAGAACACACCAGATGGCCTCCTTCTTTAGAGACTACAATTTCCCTTCCCACGTGGTTAAACATGCCCTCCAATGCATCTCGTCCATATCCTGCACCTCCGCCCTCAGACCTCACCCCTCCAACTGTAACAAGGACAGAACGCCCCCTGCTCACCTTTCACCCTACCAACCTTCACATAAACCAAATCATCCGCCGACATTTCTGCCACCTCCAAAAAGACCCCACCACCAGGGATATATTTCCCTCCTCACCCCTTTCTGCCTTCCGCAAAGACTTTTCCCTCCGTGTCTACCTGGTCAGGTCTACACCCCCCCTACAACCCACCCTCCCATCCTGGCACCTTCCCCTGCCACCGCAGGAACTGCAAAACCTGCGCCCACACCTTCTCCCTCACCTCCATCCAAGGCCCTAAAGGAGCCTTCCACATCCAACAAAGTTTTACCTGCACATCCACTAATATCATTTATTGTATCCGTTGCTCCCGATGTGGTCTCCTCTACATTGGGGAGACTGGACGCCTCCTAGCAGAGCGCTTTAGGGAACATCTCCGGGACACCCGCACCAATCCACCACACAGCCCTGTGGCCCAACATTTCAACTCCCCCTTCCACTCTGCCGAGGACATGGAGTTCCTGGGCCTCCTTCACCACTGCTCCCTCACCACCAGACGCCTGGAGGAAGAACGCTTGATCTTCCGCCTCAGAACACTTCAACCCCAGGGCATCAATGTGGACTTCAACAGTTTCCTCATTTCCCCTTCCCCCACCTCACCCTAGTTCCAAACTTCCAGCTCAGTAACTGTCCCCATGACTTGTCCTACCTGCCTATCTTCTTTTCCACCTATCCACTCCACCCTCCCCCCACCCCCGACCTATCACCTTCATCCCCTCTCCCACTCACCTAGTGTACTCTATGCTATTTTCTCCCCACCCCCACACTCCTCTCACTTATCTCTCCATGATTCAGGCTGTCTGCCTGTATTCCTGATGAAGGGCTTTTGCCCGAAACGTCGATTTTACTGCTCTTTGGATGCTGCCTGAACTGCTGTGCTCTTCCAGCACCACTGATCCAGAATCCCACCCCTGTCTCATTTAGCCTGCAAAGACCAACAGATGGACACTTCTCATACCTGTCCTCCTTCCATTATTGGCACATGGAACGGTATTGAAATCATTTGGGAGGAATCAAACAGAAACAACTGCCAATAGGCAGCCAAACTGGAGAGGCGGATGGGCGTGAGATAGCATTTAGTGGAGGAAGGAAGTGTGGTGGTGAAAATAAGAAGTAAATCTAGGAAATCATCAATACTTGTGTTTTTTCACCGCAGCGTTATGACTAAGATGGAGGAATGTTGTAACATTAAATAAAAGGTTTACCCAAGCCCCAATATGGGCAATTACATGCCTTCTCTATATTAGAATTAAAAGATCAAATGAGTTTCTTTAATAAACAAAAAAGTCATTTGTAATGAACAATATCTACTCAACTAAAATGCAGATATATTTCGTGCACACAATTTTTACCCCTGAATGTTAATTTAAAATGATAGATTTCTCTCTGTGGAGATTCACTGAATATACACTACATGGCCAAGAGTAGTTATTTATGAAGTCAAAATAAAAATGAAGGTGTAAAATGTTCTGGAGTCTATTCGTGTACCTGCATGTGGTCAAATCACTGACCAGGTGGCATCCTTGGCATCTTTGTCGACACAGCTTGCTTAGCAAACACAACATCGACAAGCTCTTTCAATCACTCTTTCAGAGGTTCAATCAGATTTTGTATTTGTAATGTCTGTATTTTTTTTTATTTTACTTTATTTTTCCTTGTGGAATGAATTGCTATACTTCTAAAAAGCCAGTTAATGAAACTCATTAAAAGTTGTGTTTACACTGTTGTTTTCTTCAAAACATGAGGGAGGAATTTTGCAGACAGACTGCCACCAGAGATACATCCATAGTGAGATTTACCCTCCATCATAAGATTAGAAGTGGGGATATTTGCTGATGATTGCACCATGTTTAGCACTATTCACAATGAAATAACCCCACAGAGACCACTATCCTATTATCAAGTCATTCTTTATTTACACATGGAGAGTCCTTAACACTGATTCAGCTTCCTCACAACCAGCTCACAGAGTGAACAGAACCTCTGACAATTCTGTTTATATCTGTCAGCCAGGGCTCCCTGATTAGGGCTGTCAACCTGGCCCAATCAGGGAACTCATATTCTATGAGGTCCACCTGGCTGACCTCATTACAATCACTACAAGCTGCTGATTGATTTTTGGAGTTATGACCAGTTAAGGATGACAAAGGTCATCAGCCTGATTGGGAAAAACATGTGTTCCAGGCATCCAAAGTGACCTAATTGAACTACAGAATCGACAAGACTAGGTTACATATGTTGGAAGTTAAAGTGTGGGCTCCTTTGATTGCCCTCATTTTTCCAGTCATATTTGGAGTCAGGAAGTTCCACCAATACATTTATGGATGTATATTTATGATAATAACAGACCACAAACCCTTATGAGGTCTACTTGAAGATAAGGTACTGCTGCCCAAAGCTCCAGGCCAAATTCAGCAGTAGGTTCTAATACTAATAAGGTATAAATATATAATTTTTAGGAGTTGATGCAAAGGTGCCAGGATGGAGGCCACATTGTGTGAACTTTCTATAATAATTCACCAGGCTAAGGAAAGGCCTAAGCTCCGGTAGAGACATGGGAGCCAGGGGACCTTTCATCACCCTCATTTTATCTTCCAACAGGTGTAGCCCGGTCTTGACAACTCTATAGCCGAAGCAGGTCACTTGGGGAGCCTACAACACACATTTTTCCCTTCTGAGGAATATGTCTGCCTGTGATAAATCCCTAAGGACTATGTCCAAGTTCTCCAAGTGCTCTTATTCAACTTCTCTGTTATAGAACATAGAACATAGAACAGTAGAGCACAAGACAGGCCCTTCAGCCCTTAATGCTTTGCCAAACTTTTATCCTACTCTAAGATCAATTTAACTGACATACCTTACATTTTACTATCATCCATATGCCTATCCAAGAGTCACTTAAATATCTCTAATGTACCTGACTCTACTACCATTGTCGGCAGTGCATTCCACATGCCCACCACTCTCTATGTGAAGAACCTACCTCTGACATCTCCCCTAAACCTTCCTTCAATCAACTTAAAATTATGCCCCTCATAAAAGCCATTTCCGCCACGGGAAAATGTCTCTGGCTATCTACTCTATCTGTGCCTCTCATCATCCTGTACACCTCTATCAAGCCACACCTTATTCTTCTTTGCTCCAATGAGAAAAGCCCTAGCTCCCTCAACCTTTCTTCATAAGACATGCCCTCCAGTCCAGGCAGCATCCTGGTAAATCTCCTCTGCACCCTCTATACAGCTTCCACCTCCTCCCTATAATGAGGCGACCAGAACTGAACACAACATTCTAAGTGTGGTCTCACCAGAGCTTTATAGAGCTGCATTATAACCTCACACCTCTAAAACTCAATCCCCCTAATGAAAGCCAGTACACCATACGCTTTATTAACAACCCTATCAACTTGGGTGGCAACTTTGAGGAATCTATGGAGGTGGACCCAAGATCTCTCTGTTTCTCCACACTGCCAAGAATCTGTCTTTAACCCTGTATTCTGCATTCAGATTTGACCTTCCAAAGTGAATGACTTTACACTTTTCCAGGTTGAACTCCATCTGTTACTTCTCAGCCCAGCTCTGCATCCTGTCAATGTCCTGTTGCAACTTTCAACAGCAGTCCTCATTATCCACAACTCCACCAACCTTATGTCATCAACAAACTTACGAACCCACCCTTCCACTTCCTCAACCAAGTCATTTATAAAAATAACAAAGAACAGAGGTCCCAGAACAGATCCCTGTGTAACACAACTGGTCACCAAGCTCCAGGCTGAACACTTTCTATCTATGACTACCCTCTGTCTTCTATGGGCCAGCAAAATCTAGATAGCCAAATTTCCCTGTATCCCATACCTCCTTACTTTCTGAATGAGCCTACAATGGAGAATCTTATCAAATGCGTTGCTAAAATCTATGTCCATCACATCCACAGCTGTACCTTCATCAATGTGTTTTGTCACATCCTCAAAGGATTCAATAAGGCTTGTGACCCATGACCTGCCCCTCACAAAGCCATGCTGACTATCTCTAAATCAAACTATGTTTTTCCAAACAATCAATCCTGTCTCTCAGAATCCTGTCCAATAATTTGCCCACCATTATTATATACTGGGTCTGTAATTCCCAGGATTATCCCTATTCCCTTTCTTGAATAAAAGGAAAGTATTTGTCATCCTCCAATCATCTGGTACTACTCCAGTGGACAGTGAGGATGCAAAGGTCATCACCAAAAGTGCAGCAATCTCCTCCCTCACTTCCTGTCAAAACCTTGGGTATATCCTATCTGGCCCAGGGGACTTATCTAACCTCATGTTTTCCAAAACTTTCAGCACATCCTCCTTATTATTGACCTGTTCAAGTGTATCAGCCTATTTCATACTGCCCTCACAAACAACAAAGGTCCTTCTCAGTAGTGAATACTGAAGCAAAGTATTCATAAAGGACCTCCCCAACCTCCTCCAACTCCATGTACCAGCTCCCTCCACTATCCATGATTGGCCCGACCCTCACTCTGACCATCCTCTTGTTTCTTACATAAGAGTAAAATATCTTGGAGTTTTCCTTTATCCTACCCACCAAAGCTTTTTCATGTCCCCTTCTAGTTCTCCTAAGTCCATTCTTCAGTTCCTTCCTGGGTACCTTGTAACCCTCTAGAGCCCTGTCTGATCCTTGCCTCCTCAACCTTAAGTAAGCTTCTTTCTTCCTCTGCACGAAATGTTTCACATCTCTTGTCATCCAAGGTTTCTTCACCCTACTATCCTTTCCTTGCCTCTGTGGGACAAATCTATCCAGCACTCGCAGGAAGTGCTCCCTAAACCACCTCCACATTTCTGCCATGCATTTCTCTGAGAATATCTATTCCCAATTTATGCTCCACAGTTCCTGCCTAATAGTATTGTAATTCCCCCTCCCCCAATTAAATACTTTTCCATATTGTCTGGTCCTATGCCTCTCCATGACTATAGTAAAGGTCAGGGAGTTGTGATTACTATCATCGAAATGCTGTCCCACCAATAGAACTGACACCTGACCTGATTCGTTGCCAAGCACCAAATCCAATATGGCCTCTCCTCTAGTTAGCCTATCTACATACCGAGTCAGGAAACCTTCCTGGACACACTTGACAAAATCCCCTCCACCCAAACTATTTGCACTAAGGAGGTTCCAATCAATATTAGTGCATCATCTAGATAAATGGTGATTTAGGGTAGACCTTGTAAAAATGTTTTACATCGTCCGTTGAAATATTGTACAGGCTGGGGATACTCCCAAATGGCATTTCGTACATTGGTTCAAACCCTTGTGGGTATTAATTATGCTGTGGTTCTGGGAATCATCATCTGACTGCAAATGCAAGTACACATGGTTCATGTCCAGCTTCATGGAAAATAGTCCTCCTGACAGCTTTGTGTATAAATCCTCTGTGAGAGATTGAGTATTTATCCAGCTGGGAAACGCAGTTTACTGTTTGTTTAAAATCCCCACAAAGGGGTGAATAGATCATTGGGCTCCACAATCAGTGTGACCGGTGCTGCCCATTCCCCACACTGCATTGGTTTGATGACTCCTTCACTTTCCAGCCTTCTGATTTCTGCCTCTACCTTTGCAAATGGCACCGGGCAGGTCTTGCAGAATTGTGGATTTGCTTCCTGGTCAACATGGAAGATGACCTTGTCTCCTTTGATAGTCCCTAGGACTTTTTGAAAGACTTCTGGGTATTTAAATAGGATTTCATTCAAGCAGCTCTTTTCTAATAGAAAAATGTTGAGGCAGTCTAGGTTAGTCTCTTTAACTAACTTTGCCCCAAGAGGCTTGAGCACGAGGTTTTTACTATAATTGGTGGTAAGTGAACCAGCTGCTTCCCATATGAGACCAGAACTGAAGTTGGACCTTTAATCTGTAAAAGGTACCCCACTATAGGTTCTCAGTCCAGCCAAGGTCTTGTGCAAACTTAAGAATTGGGGTTTAGAGCGAGTTCTGTTAAAAACTGGTTCTGTGATGACTAAAACAGCCACGCTGGTATCAACCTTCCTTAGATCCAGGTGACAATTTAAAATAAATGTCAATTTTGATTGGTTCTGAGTTGGATGTTGGTAAGCGATTGAACTGTTCCAAAACAGATGTGGGTGGGCTTCCCAAAGTGTGCACTGTCCTGGATACTGGCCTATGAGTTCATTTACTCAATTTAGGTCTGGTAGAATTCCTTTGCTGTCTCAGGTCTTGCATACCAGTAGCAACTACAATGGCTTGCTGACCTGGTTCCTGAAGAAAACTGTTTGGCCGAGGTTGGGCTTTGTTTTGGGTTTTTGTTGTGGGCTGACCTAGAGTCCCTCTGTTCAGTATATGCAATTTCCTTCACTCAACAGGTGTTCCCCAAGCTCAGTCAGCCTGGCGAGAGTGTCCACTTCCATTGGAATACCCTGCAATTCACTGGCTCGACTTGCACACATTTTCCAATGTTAAAGCCAGGTGTAGTGCCTATTTAAAGTCCAGTTGGGCTTTAGCTATTAGGCGCTTCTATATGGCTACATCATTAATCCCACATACCAATTGGTCTTTCAGCATCTCTTCAAGGGTTAAACCAAAGTCACATGCCTCTGCCAGTCCTCTCAACCCTGTCAAAACTCCTGAAACAGATTCCTCAGTTCTTGAATTGCCGAGTAAAACCAATAGCATTACAGAATTAGAGGAGTCTTGGGATCATAACATCCCTTAACTAAATCCATCAACTCTTGAAAGGTTTTAGTATCCGGTGCCTCTAGAAAGGTTAGGCTCCTGATTATCAGAAAAGCTGTGGGCCCACAGACTATCAGGAGATTTACTCATTGCTTTTCATCTGCCCCAATGCCACTTGCCTGGAAAAAAAAATTCATCGTTTGCACATACTGGGCCCAGCTTCAACAGTAGGATTGAACTGTAGGGGTGGCACGGTGGTTCAGTGGTTAGCACTGCTACCTCACAGCGCCAGGGACCCAGGTTCAATTCCAGTTTGCACATTCTCCCCGTGTCTGCGTGGGTTTCCCCTGGGTGCTTCGGTTTCTTCCCATAGTCCAAAGCTGTGCAGGTTAGGTGAATTGGCCATGCTAAATTGCCCATAACGTTCGATGCATTAGTCAGAGGGAAATGAGTCCGGGTGGGTCTCTTTGGAGGATCAGTGTGGACTTGTTGGCCTGTTTCCACACTGTAGGGAATCTAATCTGAACAAGTCAAGTTTCCCAAATAACAGCATGATGTCAGAAATGCTAACCCCAACTCAAAGACCACTGTTGAACAAGTTTATTCACAAATGTGCTTCATTTTCAACACCACAGAAATAACTCCCCAGAGGTTGGTATCCCATCACCAAGTCATCTTCCCTCTATACATGGGAAGTCCTAGACACTGATTAAACCCCCACAGAGCCAGCTCTCCGAGTGTCGGAATATCTGACACTCCTCTTTTCATCTGTCAGCCAGGGCTCCCTGATTGGACCAGGTTAACAGCCCCAATCAGGGAACTCATATTCGATGAGGTCCAGCTCGCTGACCTCATTATGATCACGACAGGCTGCTGATTGGGTTTTGGAGTTGTGACCAGCTGAGGATGACAAAAGCCATCAGCCTGACAATAACTGTCTGATTGATTCCTGGGTAGCTGAGCAGCTTGTGGGTGTGCACAATAGTGGCAAAAGCCTTTGGACTGCTGCAAGGGCCAGATGGTGTGTCTGCCTCTCCAGTTAAACACCTTAAAAACTGAATAAATCCAATAGGGTTTCTGTTATTGGAAGCTGCAGGAATTAGAGGTTTTATATTTAATGAAACAATCATCAGCGACTCCTGTGAAGAAGTGAAGGGAATCTGAAGAATAGAGATTGAAGAAAAGAAAATCCTGACAAACAAAAGGATTGTCCCAGCATAACCCGTGGGCTGGAATCATTTAGTTGTTTCCCCAGATTTTTCCCTTGCGACCCATAACGCCTATTATTTTTATTTGTCTGCAGCTATATGGGGAGTGGAGATCGGGGGTGGGTAGTTTTAGAAGGGTGATTTGAAGTTTAGCTAATGGAGTTACATATTAACAGTTTATAGTTGTTTACCCGCGGTTATCAACAATTTATTTGATAAATAGCAGTTTCTCGAGAAGTGCAGAAACCTGGTCGATGTTTGCTGTTAATCTGGATCTATCTGACATGGGGGAATTTGCATGCTTTGACAAACTTTTTTTTAACTTTTGTGACAAAACCATGAAGAGTGGGGTTCGCTTTCCAGTGTACCATACTGAAAAAAGCCCAGAGATATTTCAGAGGTGTAAATTGAACAGCTTGTTCTGTAGTAGGTTTCCCCTCAACTGAAAATGCAAACTCAAATGCCAAGCCTGCAAGGTTCAAACAGAGCAGCTATATCTCCCAGTCCTAAAGCAGTCAGGTGCTTTCCGTGAAGGGAATTCAAGCAATTAAACGTCTGGAACTACGTGGTTCCCAAGAAATGTGTTATTTGAAAATAAGTTCCAATGTGTCTTGTCATTGATATTCTGTTAAAGTCAAATCCAGCCATCTCCACAATCCTTGAAATTAAGTCCACCCAAATTATTCACTGAGGCACATCTGCATAACATCAAGATATTATGTTATGAACAAAATCATACTTTACCCAAAGTCTCTGACAAAACCTGTGGGGTAAAATTGATTAATCGCAAATTGAGAGGACACTGAATGGTAGAGCAGCAGGAACAAGAGCAGTGCTTCTAGAATCTTCTCATCAATTTTGGTTTTGTGATATTTCTGCCTTTTTTGCTTAAAAAGGGAAGGCACATTGCAATTTGTTTTCTTTAATATCCAGCTTGGTCTAAGAGTGGTGAAGGTCAAGGAGAGAGTGAACTGAGGCGTGAAGAATTCTCAGAATATTTGCTGGACACATCAAGATGAATCGTTTCCTCTGAGCAGTGGGTCACTGCGCCAACCGATTCCGTCTTCACTCCAATTAGCTGGAATTAGCTCCAATTTCTCTTGGGCAATAGCAGAACGGGGAAACAGAAGGGATGGTTAGCTCTGTCTACAGCTCATCAATTCAGAGCAGACACAGCAAGATCCACAAAATCAATTTTCAGGGTGCTCTAGTCAGGTAAGGGTGATGCGAATGTGTACTTTTTGACCCCTACAGGACTAGTCATAAGTTTGTTTAGCAAGCAATGATGTCACACATCAAATTCAAAATATACATGACCAGATCAAAATCGAGAAACCAATTATAATGGTTCTCTTGGGTTAAAGAACGAATAATGTTGTAGTCCACTAATCTCCAGAAAAAAAAAGAAAAACACAACATCAACCTCATACGCAAGCACAGCTATTCGGTTTAACAGGGAGAATAACAGTTAAAATCAGTTTAAAAGTCTTCCAAGATGATGAAAGAAATAGGGAGTGAAAGAGAATTCAAGAACATGTGACAATAAATTTTTCTTTCTGTTTTGCTGCTTCGAAAGAGCTACTGAAATATAACTCGTTTGTATGTCTGCAAATCTGGTTCCATTGTCTTTCTTCACTGCTGGGGGAACAAACTTCCATTTCCCAAAATGTGAAATCATTGCACAAGTGTGGACTAAAACAGTGGTGCAATTTTTTTCACACTGAATCCATTTCAACATTCTGATGTCTTTAGATAAAACAGCATTTTCAGTGTGGGTGGTTGGATTTACTCCACATTGGTCTCCTGGAGTTGGCTCAACCTGTGGTTGAGTGAACATGGCAGCCATTTTAAGGTCAATATTTTTCCTTTTGTAACACCATTTTAGTCTATGATAGGTTTCAAACAAGCAGACAGCTCGACATTAAAATTTGAGAATCCATTTTACCACTATTGTAATTTAATTTATATGCAAATGAGAATACAGATTTCATTCAGTATATCAGCAGGAAAATGCTTTCAAATGAGTGTGTGGAACTAATGCAGCACAGAGGAGCTACGTAGAGCAGAGGAAAATTACCTATACAGTGTACTCAAAAAGAACGGGTACCCAAGGAAGAAGTCCGCAGATTTCTCAGCAACAAACCCAAATAAGCTGACAAAACTCTTCCCACTCTCCCCTACATCAAAGACATCTTGGAAATGACTGCCAGACTACTCAGACCCCTTGGCATCATGGTAGCCCACAAACCCACCAAGACACTAAAACAGCAGCTCATGAACTTGAAAGACCCTGTACAGACAATAAGCAAAACGAATGTAATTTGCAAAATACCGTGCAAAGACTGTAACAAACACTACATTGGAAAAACAGGCAGAAAATAACCACCAGGTTACATGAACATCAACTAGCTGCAAAAAGACATGACCCTCACTCACTAGTCTCCCCACATAAGGATAAGGAAGGACACCACTTCAGCTGGGTCAACACATCCATCCGAGGACAAGTCAAACAGAGACATGCACGAGAATTCCTAGAAGCATGGCATTCCAACTGGAACTCTATCAAGAAACACATTGACTTGGACCCATTTTCCACCCCCTGAGAAAAAGAACAGGAAATGACATCACCATAGGAAATGACTTCACCAACCCAAGGAAATCCAAACATACAAATAGAAAGCAGGAATCATCAGCAGTGCTTCGTCCGGAGGCTCACTGAAGATGTTACCTAGCATGGTGAGAAAGCATCTGAAAACTAAACTTCCAGCTCAGCGAGCAAACCTACATCCAAAGGTAGGTACCTCAGGGCATTTAGACTTGTCTGCTGATAACTTACTCACTCTCCCTGTTTACCCTGGCAGGGAACTCTTGTCTGAGTAGAGCTTCTGCCCTCCAAATCTCACTTGGGTTGACCCTCCACAGTCTACAGTCATGACTAGATGCCCAGAGATGGTTTCTTCATTGGCAAACATCCAGTTATTTGTTATTCCCAGATTGCACAGCAGCAGATCAGTGTTTCAGGTAATTTGAAGGTTTTTAAGTCTTCCAGCCAAAGGAAAAGACTGGTGTAAATTAACACAAGAAAGAGGAGTAGAAGTAGACCATTTGAGCCCTCAAGTTTGCTCCACTATTATAGTCATGGCTGATCATCGAACACAAAATCCTGATCCATTCCTGACATATCCCTTGATTCTTTTATCCACATAAGCTATATCTATCTCCTTCTTTCCCAACCAGTGCATTTAATGAGGGAGCATCTGCAATCTTCTGGGGCAAGAGGATTCCAAAGATTCACAACCCTTTCTGTAAAATAACTTTAGTCATAAATTATTTGCTCCTCATCCCACCACACCCCCTCCCAAACGTATTAGATTCCCTACCCAGATACAATAATTGTGTGATTTCTCTATTGTTTCAATGCAATCACCTTTCATTCTAAACTTCAAATAATACATGTCCAGCCTTTCATCTCAGGACAACCAACTGACAGCAGAGTCACAAAATTTATGAGGCCCGATTATCTTCAGCTGTTTCATCAATGACCTTCCCTCTATGATAAGGTCAGAAGTGGGAATGTTCACCAATAATTGCATAATTTTCAGCACCATTCACAACTCCTCAGATACTGAAGCTGTCCACGTCCAAATGTGCTGACACATGGCAAGTTATTGTCATAATTCTCAATTGCTTAGCAATACTATCACCAGCAAGATAGGTTCTAACCATTTCCCTTGACAGTCAAGGGAATTACCATTGCTGAATCCCCCATTATCAATTTCCTACCCATTGACCAGAAAATGAATTGGACTTGCAGCGACAAGAGCAGGTCAGAGGCTAGGAATGCAGCAGAAGGCACTAATCAAGACTGTGATGGAATACTCCCCATTTGCTTGGATGAGTGCCATTCCAACAACATTCAAGAAGCTTGACATCATCTAGGACAAAACAACCTTTTTGATTATTATCACATCTAGAAACATTCACTTCCTCCACCACCTATGGCTAGTAGCAACAGTGTGCATTATCCACAAATAATAACACTCTTCATCCCCGACGCTCAGTAGCAGCAGTGTGTACTATCTACAAGGTGCACTGCAAGAATTCAAAGATCTTCAGACAGCACTTTCCAAATCCACAATCGCTTCCAGCTAGAAGGACAAGGCAGCAGACACATAGGAACACCACCGCCTTCACGTTCCCCCATCCCAACTTGGAAATTTATCACCGTTCCTTCACTGTTGCTGGGTCAAAATCCTGGAATTCCCTCCCTAAGGGCATTATGGGTCTATAAATGGCACATGGACTGCAGCAGTTCAAGAAGACAGCTCACCACCACCTTCTCAAGGGCAATTAAAGAAGGGTAATAAATGATGGCCAGACAGTGATGGCCGTATCTCATGAATGAAGAAAAACAAATATATTGAGGAGCTGCTTAGCACATGCAGGAGACGTGAATATGGAAAATAGCTCTGCACTTCCAAATTTGACTTTTGGTGATGGTTATGTATTAAAAACTCTAGTTTAACAGCCCCCATCTGATTTGTTCATTTGTTCTTCACAATTACAACAAGGAAGATTTGAACAAAATAATTTGTAGGTAGACCCTTGTTCAGATGAATGACAGATATTCAAAACCCTGACATGAAACTTGAATAGGGAGAATGTGAGGACTGCAGTTGCTGGAGATCAGAGTCGAGAGTGTGGTGCTGGAAAAGCACAGCAGGTCAGACAGCACCTGAGGAGCAGGAGAGTCAACATTTCGAGCATAAGCTCTTCATCAAGAATGAGATCTCATTCCTGATGAAGAGCTTATGCTTGAAACGTCAACTCTCCTGCTCCTCTGATGCTGTCTGACCGACTGTGCTTTTCCAGCACCACACATGAAACTTGAACATATTTATTCAAATAGAACATTCCTGAAACATTCCACAGAATTGCGCAGGTTAAAAAGAAGGAATTGCAAGATGGGCCATGAAATATTTGTATCTTTGTTGGTATTGAGATAAAATCCCATGCTACAGAACCATCAGAAGGCAGAAGGAGAGTTTAGATCTGAGTGGTGCTGGAAAAGCACAGGTCAGGCAGCGTCGGAGGAGCAGGCAAAAGCCCTTCATCAGGAAGGATGCAGAATGCATTCTAGACTGCAGAAGGAGGCCATTCAGCCCCTTGTGCCTGCACTGGCTCTGTCTACTCCAGTTCTATTACCAAGTTCAGTCTCCTGCCTTTTCCCCCACATCCTGGCACACCATTACTATCCAAATAACTGTCCAATGCCACCTTAAATGACTCAATGGAACCTGCATTTCAAGGTAATGCATTCCTACCCTGCCTATTCACTGTGTGAAAATGTTTTCCACACCTGACCCTTGCCTCATTTGTTTTAAATCTGTGCCTTCTCATTTTTATTCCTTTTACAAGAAGAAACAGCTTCACCCTATCTGTGCTACCCAGCCCACTCATGATTTTGAAACCTTCAATCAATTATACCCGAAACAGATGGAAAAATTAAAGGTGAAATCTGGATTTCCATTTGCTGTCTGGGGATATGTACTGATTTGTTGACTTATTTGCCTAATATAAACAGTTTGGCAGAAAAGCAGGGACAGAAGGCAAATTCAGCAACTCTTTAAATTTGAGTAACTGCATTTTGGGAAAACAAAATACATATACAATTAATGGCAGGACCCTGTTGTAGAACAGAGAGACCTAGAGGTTCAGGTACATAATTCTTTGAAGTTTGCATCACATATAGTCAGGATGGCTAAGAAGACGTTTAGTGCACTTGTCTTCATTGCTCAGACCTTTCAGTAGAGGAACTGGGACGTCATGTTGATGTTGTATAGAATATTGGTGAGGCCTCTTCTGGAGTACTGTATGAGTTCCAGTCACCTTGCTATAGGGAGGATATTATTAAACTCAAGAGGGTTCAGAAGATATTTGCCAAGATGTTGGCACAACTGGACGGTTTGACTTACAAGGAGAGGCTGGAACTTTTTTTTAATTGGAGTGTAGGAGGTTCAGTGGTGACTTTATAGAGGTTTATAAAATCATGAGGGGGATAGATAAGCTGAATGGCAGGTGTCTTTTCCTTACGATGGGATTTGGGTGCATATTTTTAATGTGAGAGGAGAAAAATTTTAAGAAATGGGGGGCAATTTTTTTTTAACAAAGAGAGAGGTTGGCACATGGAATGAACTTCCAGAGGAAGTGATAGATGTGGGTACAGTTATGTTTAAAAGACATTTAGATAAGTACATGAATATGAAAGTTTTGGAGGAATATGGACCAGGTACAGTCAGGTGGGACTTGTTCCGTTTGGGATAATGTTCAGTGTGGACTGGTTGGAACAAAGCGTCTGTTTCTATGCTGTACCTGGTCCATATGACTGACAGAGACGCAATGGAGTGAATGGCTTCCTTGTGTACTGTGGGATTCAATGTTTGACTGTAAGAGTAACTGTGGCATTTATAACGTGGTAGGAATAAGCAGTGGCAGTGAAGGGGTCAGGACAAGATATCGAGGCATGCACAAGGGGATAAAACTGCCAGCAGAAACCTACTGCTTTTTACCCCGAAACTGCAGAAAGAAATGAGAAAGAGAATCATGTGGAATGCAAATTACAAAGACCTGGGTCTAAAGTAGGAAGCAGCAACCGTATCCCTCAAGCCTGTTCCTCTAGTCAATAAGATCGTGGAGGGTCTGAGCTACAAACAGGAAAATTCAGAATAGAGCTGTGGCAATGTCAATCAGAATAAACCAAAAATTGAATTATATCCATTACAGTCCCTGCAATGGTGTAGGAGGGAGGGCTTCAGGTATTTGGACAATTGGACTGCATTCTGGGGAATGTGGGACCTGTACAAGCAGGACGGGTTGCACCTGAACCAGAAGGGCACCAATATCCTGGGAGGTAGGTTTGCTAGCACTCTTCGGGGGGGGGGGGGGGTTTAAACTAATTTGGCAGGGGGATGGGATCCGGACTTGTAGTCCAGCAAGTAGGTTAGCTGTTTTTCAGGATGTCCAAGAATGTAGGGAGGCTGTGGAGAAGGTTGCACTGACAGGGATTACTTGCGGACACAGAGATGGGTTCAAGTGTGTATACTTCAACGCAAGGAGTATCAGAAATAAGGTGGGTGAACTTAAGGCATGGATTGGTACCTGGGACAACGATGTTGTGGCCATCACGGAAACGTGGAGAGAAGAGGGACAGGAATGGTTGTTGGAGGTTCCTGGTTACAGATGTTTCAGTAAGATTAGGGAGGGTGGTAAAAAAGGAGGGGGGGTGTGGCATTGCTCATTAGAAATGGTATAATGACTGCAGAAAGGCAGTTCGAGGGGGATCTGCCTTTGGAAGTAGTATGGGCTGAAGTCAGAAATAGGAAAGGAGCAGTCACCTTGTTGGGTGTTTACTATAGGTCCCCCAATAGCAGCAGAGATGTGGAGGAACAGATTGGGAAACAGATTTCGGAAAGGTGCAGAAACCACAGGGTAGTAGTCATGGGCGATTTCAACTTCCCAAATATTGATTGGAAGCTCTTTAGATCAAGTAGATTGGATGGGGCGGTGTTTGTGCAGTGTGTCCAGGAAGCTTTCCTAACTCAGTATGTAGATTGTCCGACCAGAGGGGAGGCCATATTGGATTTGGTACTCGGTAACGAACCAGGACAAGTGATGGGCTTGTTCGTGAGTGAGCATTTTGGTGATGGTGACCACAATTCTGTGACTTTCACCTTGGCTATGGAGAGAGATAGGTGCGTGCAACAGGGCAGGTTTTACAATTGGGGGAAGGGTAAATATGATGCTGGTAAACAAGGTAAACTGGCTAAACAGGGTAAACAAGATCTGAGGAGCATAAATTGGGAGCATAGGCTGTCAGGGAAGGATGTCGTTGAAATGTGGAACTTTTTCAAGGAACAGATATGAAGTGTCTTTGATATGTATGTACCTGTCAGGCAGGAAAGAGATGGTTGTGTGAGGGAATCTTGGTTGACGAGGGAGGTTGAATGTCTTGTAAAGAGGAAGAAGGAGGCTTACATAAGGTTGAGGAAACAAGGTTCAGACAGAGCGTTGGAGGGATACAGGATAGCCAGGAGGGAGCTGAAGAAAGGGATTAGGAGAGCTGAGAGAGGGCATGAAAAATCTTTGGCGGGTAGGATCAAGGATAACCCCAAGGCCTTTTATGCGTATGTGAGAAACATGAGAATGACGAGAACGAGGGTAGGTCTGATCAAGGACAATAGTGGGAGACTGTGTATTGAGTCGGAAGAGATAGGAGAGGTCTTGAATGAGTACTTTTGTTCAGTATTTATAAATGAGAGGGATCGTATTGTTGAAGAAGAGAGTATGAAACGGATTGGTAAGCTAGAGGAGATACTTGTTAGGAAGGAAGATGTGTTGGGCATTTTGAAAAACTTGAGGATAGACAAGTCCCCTGGGCCTGACGGGATATATCTTAGGATTATGTGGGAAGCAAGAGAGGAAATTGCAGAGCCGTTGGCAATGATCTTTTCACCTTCACTGACAATGGGAGTGGTACCAGGGGACTGGAGAGTGGCGAATGTTGTGCCCCTGTTCAAAAAAGGGAATAGGGATAACCCCGGGAATTACAGGCCAGTTAGTCTTACTTCGGTGGTAGGCAAAGTATTGGAAAGGGTACTGAGGGGTAGGATTTATGAGTATCTGGAAAGACACTGCTTGATTAGGGACAGCCAGCACGGATTTGTGAGGGGTAGGTCTTGCCTTACAAGTCTTATCGAATTCTTTGAGGAGGTGACCAAGCATGTGGATAAGGGTAGAGCAGTGGATGTAGTGTACATGGATTTTAGTAAGGCATTTGATAAGGTTCCCCATGGTAGGCTTATGCGAAAAGTCAGGAGGCATGGGATAGTGGGAAATTTGGCCAGTTGGATAGAGAACTGGCTAACCGGTCGAAGTCAGAGAGTGATGGTAGATGGTAAATATTCAGCCTGGAGACCAGTTACAAGTGGAATTCCGCAGGGATCAGTTCTGAGTCCTCTGCTGTTTGTAATTTTTATTAATGACTTGGAAGAGGGAGTCGAAGGGTGGGTCAGTAAATTTGCAGACGATACGAAGATTAGTGGAGTTGTGGATAGTGAGGAGGGCTGTTGTCAGCTGCAAAGGGACTTAGATATGATGCAGAGCTGGGCTGAGGAGTGGCAGATGGAGTTCAACCCTGTCAAGTGTGAGGTTGTCCATTTTGGAAGGACAAATAAGAATGCGGAATACAGGGTTAACGGTAGGGTTCTTAGTAAGGTGGAGGAGCAGAGGGATCTTGGGGTCTATGTTCATAGCTCTTTGAAAGTTGCCACTCAGGTGGATAGAGCTTGTATGAAGGCCTATGGTGTGTTGGCATTCATTAGCAGAGGGATTGAATTCAAGAGTCGTGAGGTGATGTTGCAGCTGTACAGGACCTTGGTTAGGCCACATTTGGAGTACAGTGTGCAGTTCTGGTTGTCTCATTTTAGGAAAGATGTGGAAGCTTTGGAAAGGGTGCAAAGGAGATTTACCAGGATGTTGCCTGGAATGGAGAATAGGTCGTACGAGGATAGGTTGAGAGTGCTAGGCCTTTTCTCATTGGAGCGGCGAAGGATGAGGGGTGACTTGATAGAGGTTTATAAGATGATCGGGGAATAGATAGAGTAGACAGTCAGAGACTTTTTCCCCGGGTACAACAGAGTGTTACAAGGGGACATAAATTTAAGGTGAAGGGTGGAAGGTATAGGGGGGATGTCAGGGGTAGGTTCTTTACCCAGAGAGTGGTGGGGGCATGGAATGCGCTGCCTGTGGGAGTGGCAGAGTCAGAATCATTGGTGACCTTTAAGCGGCAATTGGATAGGTACATGGATAGGTGCTTCAACTAGGACAAATGTTCGGCACAACATCGTGGGCCAAAGGGCCTGTTCTGTGCTGTATTGTTCTATGTTCTAATGTTAATGCAGAAAAAGTTAGGATGGACTTTATAATTTTCTGATTCTGCTTTGGGTAATTGGAATGAGCAAGAAGCACCAGGAAAACTATTCCTCTCAGGCTTTTGCATGTTTGGAAACTGGGGTGACAAGTTAGAGCGCAAAGCATTAATCCAATCACCAGATGGCATTAGCCGAGCAGAATGTGAACTAAGTCTGCTGCATGTGCGTTTGAAACACTTGTTAAGATTAATCATAATATAAATTGAACCACCCTTTGTGCAATTTATTCATTAAAAAAATGAAAACTAATGGAAAATCTTGCTTAGAAAGGCTGTGTCTGATACGTTGAGAGATCAGCAAAGTTCACTGCAAGAATAGAATAGAATCCCTACAGTGTGGAAACAGGCCCTTCGGCCCAACAAGTCCACACTGGCCCTTCGAAGAATAACCCACCCAGACCCATTATCCTATCCTATTACTCTACATTTAGCCCTGACTAATGCACCTAACCTACAAATCCCTAAAGACTATGGAGTATTCAGCATGTAGTAGAAAGTGAGGACTGCAGATCAGAGTCCAGAGTGTGTTGCTGGAAAAGCATAGCAGGTCAGGCAGCATCCAAGGAGCAGAAGAGTCGACCTTTCGAGCAAAAGACCTTCATTAGACTATTTAGCACAGCCAATTCACCTAACTTGTATATCTTTTGACTGTGGGTGGAAACCAAAGCACCTGGAGGAAACAGGGAGAATGTGCAAATTCCACACAGACAGTCACTTGAGGTTAGAATCGAACTTGGGACCCAGGTTTAATTCCATCCTCAGAAGACAGTCTGTGCAGAGATTGCATCTTCTTCCTGTGAGTATGTCGGTTTCCACTGGATACCCTGGCTTCCTCCCCCAGTCCAAAGATGTGCATGCTGGATGGATTGGCCATGTAAATTGTCCCACTGCGTCCTGGGTTGTGCAGGTGAGGTGAATTACCCATGGGGAATGCAGGATTATAGGGAATGGGAAATACTCTTTGGAGGATCCCTATGGACTCAATGGCTGAATGGTCTGCTTCCAGACTGTAGGGATTCTATGACTCTGTCCACACAGCTCTCTATAGCAACGAGCTCCTAAGATTCACAAACCTCAGAGAAGAAAGTTTTTCTCCTCTTTGCCAAGCAAGATAAAAGATTCTTGCTTCTCCCAAGTCTATTAATCTTTCTTTCACTCTTTAAAGTCACCCACGTAAATCATTTATCTTGTCTTGCTTTAGCAGAAAAAGGCTGCCCAGCCCATGATGCACCAAATCCTGCTACCCAAGCAAGAATCCCACACTTCGTCATCCTGGGAGCTATCATTGACCCAAAACTGAACTGAATTTGAAATACAAACATGGTGACTACAAGAGCAGGTCAGAGGCTAGGAATACTAAGGTGAGCAACTCACCTCCTGAATCCCCAAAGCCTGTCCACCTTCTCCAAGGCATAAGTCAAGAGTGTGACAGAATACTCCCCACGTGTCAGAATGGGTGCAGCTCCAACAATACTCAAGAAGCTTGACACCATCCAGGACAAAGCAACCAACTTTGCGCCACATCCACAAGCATCACTCCCTACACCACCAACACTCAGTGGAAGCACAGTGTAACATTTACATGTTACAATGCAGGAATTCACAAAGATCTTTAGACAGCACCTTCCAAACCCATAAGATTGCCTAAGACAAACACAGCAGACACATGGGAAAACCACCCCCTATACGTTCCCCTCCAAGCCACTCACCATTCTGATTTGAAAATATATTGCTATTCCTTCAATGATGTTTGGTCAAAATCCTGAAAATCCCTCCCTATGATGTGGAAGTGCTGGTGTTAGTCTGTAGTGGATAAGGTCAGAAGTCAGATGACATCAGGTTATAGTCCAAGTTGACTTCACCTGATGAACAGGCAGCGCTCTGAAAGCTTGAGATTTCACATAAACCTGTCAGACGATAACCTGGTATCATGTGACTTCTGACTATCCCCTTCTCTCAGGGAATTGAGCAAGTGAACAGTTCAAAACCATCTTCTCGAGGACAACTGAGCATGGGCAATAAATTCAGGCCTAGACAGTGTCACCTATGTCCCAGAAGGGAAGGAAAAAAAACAGATTTCAACATCAATTTACGTAGTGCCCTTAAGTCAAAAGATGACCCAGCTTTCTTGACAGAGGTGTAAGAGAAAACATGCTCGTGAGATGCTGCAAGGTGGAGTAACAGTTGAAAACATGGTCAAAGCATTTTCAGAGGATGATAAAGGAGGAGAGAGGTGTTTACAATGAATGTTCAGCGTGTGGTTGAAAGAATGATGAGCGGAAGGCAGCAATGGGTGAGATACAGCATAACTGGTGAAAGCACAAAAACAGCACAAAGAGAAATCTACCCTCAACTAAACATGAGTGAGAAACTCCAACAAAGCAGAAATTTATTTCCGAGAATCAACTACAATTTCACTGCAACTATTTCCATTAACCCCCTTACACAATCTGTCTGTTTCTCAGTCTGTAGACCCGATGCGCTCTACCTCTTCCATTGCCTTCTTTCCCTCATCATTCTTTCAACTCACACCCTGACCATTCACCATTCACCATTAACACCTCTCTCCTCCTTTATCATCCTCTGAAAATGTGGCTCAGTGATTAGCACTGCTGCTGCACAGCACCAGGGACCCTGGGTTTGATTCCAGCCTCGGGTGACTGTCTGTGTGGAGGTTGCACATTCTCCCTGAGTCTGTGTGGGTTTCCTCCGGGTGCTCTGGTTTCCTCCCACAGTCCAAAGATGTGCAGGTCAGGTGAACTGGCCATGCTAAATTGCCCATTGCCTTCAGGGATATCTAGGTTAGTTGCATTAGTCAGGGGTGAATTTAGGGGAATGGGTCGAGGTGGATTATTCTTTGGAGGGTTGCTGTGGACTTGTTGAGCCAAAAGGCCTGTTTCCACACTGTAGAGGTTCCATAAAATGCTTTGACTGTTACTCCTTCTTGCAGCATCTCACGAGCATGTTTTCTTTTACACCTCTGTCAAGAAACCTCGTTCAGTTCTCGACTTAAGGGCACTGTGTAAATTGCTGTTGAAAACAAAAGTTGGAATCTGTTTCCCACATAATTAATGCACAGAGCTTTCAACTATTCAAAAATGCATCAAAAGAAATACTGTGTCATGATAAAAATATCAGCTCTATTTCTGTGGATTTGTTCCAATATATAAATATGCATTTTTAAATTTCAAGAGCAGATTTGTAACCAGAATTGCAGCACCTCATGCACTGAAATTTTATTCCCCTAATTATTATGCAGCGTTGAAGAAATCATTAATGTAAAAGGTTCTGCATGAACAGTTTCTAATCATTTCAATCCCACAATTAGATTACAGTCATTGCTAAAAGTTGGATTATATTCCCATATTACACGCAATGCTCTTCTGACCCCAGCTACCACCTTGGCTTACGTGCATCTACAGCTGGTACATCTCTCTAGAGGCTATGCTCCAAATGAGTTTTGAATCAAATTAAAAACATAATAACACATTGGATCAAAGAGCTGCTGATTGGAGAGAGTGCCTCAATTTTTCCATGTGCATTCTAGGCATGCAACTTTTATATTTAATACTTTCATGGGCTGTGAGTGTCACTGGCTCAAACAGTGTTGATTTTCCTATCCCTAATTGCCCAGAGGCAGCTAAGACTCAAGCCACATTGCTGGAGCAACTGTGGTTAGTAGTTCTGCCTCACAGCACCAGGGACCAAGGTTCAATTCCTGCTTCGGGCAACTGTCTGTGTGGAGTTTGTACATTGTCCCCATGTCTGCGTGGGTTTCCTCCGGGTACTCTGGTTTCCTCCCAAACACCAAAGATGTGCAGGTTCGAGTTGATTGGTCATAATAAATTGCCTACAGTGTCCAGGTTTGGTGGATTAGCCATGGAAAATGCAGGGTTATTGGGGATAGTGAGTCTGGGTGGGGTGCTCTTCAGAGAGTCGGTATGGGCTTGTTGGGCTGAGTGGCCTGTTTCCACATTGCAGGGATTCTATGCTGTGGGCCTGAAGCCAAATGTAGGCCAGACCAGGTAAGGATAGCAGATTTCTTTTAGGACCAGACTTTTTTTTCCCCACTGTCAATAAATTCATGGTCATCATTAGACTCTGAAAGCCAGATTTTCTATTGAATTCAAATTCCACCACGAGCAAGATTCAAACCCAGGTCTCCCGAATATTACCTGTGGTCTTTAGATTGACATGAGACCATTGACTCCCCTGAAAACATAAAATCTATTCCTTTGGATGTGGGTGAGGATAAAGTAATGCAAAAGTGCAGTGGTCAACAAACACTTACTGAGCAACAATGATCAGATAGAAAGTAAGAATGGATATAAGTTATACCTACACTGCTCAACTCTTATGAAACTGCCCAATATAATATACAACAGTTGTAAACTGCTAAGGTGCATTTAGATTCAGCTGCACGGATAACTGCTCATAAAATATTACAAATCTCTCAAGCTGTTGGTACAGAAATTTTTCTTCTGGAATTGTATCCTATCGTAGCTACTTAAATGTTTACAATGTATTGTCAGAGTGAATTAAGTGAGAGATGTCAAGTTAATTAATAATAAACTGTGATTATTTGGGAAACATCCCAATTTTCCTGAGGTGATTATCGATATGACGGGTGAAAAGGTTTCAGAAATAAGGTGTAATCCTTCCCTGATCAACACCAGCGTGAGAAATGCAACACCAGAAAGAATCAACAGTCCAAAAGGAACAGGCCCAGCACCAATTTCCCAGGGGATCTACCTCTGAGCAGCAAATGTGACCTTTCAACCTTCCCTTCAGCTCAAAATCAGAATGATTTCAATTTCAAAATGAGGGTCAGGGAGAGAATGCCTTTAGGGAGCAGGTGGACTTATCGAGACGGAGAACTTAGTTCCTCGTGCTAACTTGAATCATTGCACCTTACAGGGACAATAAATTATTGATAACCGTGTTTCACACCTGGACCTTGAAATGTTAACATGGGGGGAAAGAACGAGGAGTCATAGTTTCAGAACGAGGGGTCATTCAGTTGAGAGAGATGAGGGAGAGTTTCTCTCAGAGGGAACGTGGGCAAGTTCAAAGCCAATGTAGTTGATGAGGAGTGCTCCTGAGAATGTGTACGCTTGGGGCTCCACCAAGAGGCTAAGCCAAACACTCACTTGCTGAGGAGCAATCACTGTTGACTTCCATTGGGTTGGAAGTAGGATAAACTCAATGGAGATACAAATGACTGAGACCAGCCCTGGAGTGAGCAGGGTCAGTGTTCCCAGGAGAAAGTGAGGACTGCAGATGCTGGAGACCAGAGTTGAAAAGTGTGGTGCTGGAAAAGTGCAGCAGCCCAGGCAGCATCAGTGTTCCCTTCTGTGAGGTAGGGAATTTCCATTTCAAGTCAGGTGAGGCCTCCCATAGGACAACAGCATCACATGGACGGCCCATACACTGAAGTGGACACACACTAATGAGTGCCTCATGCTGTATGTGAACCCTAGGCATTACTGTAATCTGCTGTATGGACCCCAAACACTCTTGACCACACCATACATCATCAAGGATCATCGCCACTCCTCACTGTGACACACACTAAGTAGTGTCTTGCCGTCTGGAAAGATTCACTCTAGTTGTACCTTTTGAGATACAATTGCCTTCACATAGTGCAGATTTTGCTCACTCTGCACTTTAGACAATAGAACCTCACTAAGGATGACTAGGCTCTGCAGCTTCAATGTCGTGGTTGCAGCTAAACAAATACAAAGCTGATGATGAATGGTGAATTATATTTAAAATCCATGATGATGTTTTTACAGCAATGCTTCACCTCTGTCCTCTCGGAAGGCTTTTCTCTTTCCTTCCCACTATGTCTCAGTGCAGTCCCAGGTTCTGCATTTGTGTTGGAGGGACCCCGCTGTACAATGGAGTCCATTAGCCTCAGAGCTTTGGTCACGTGATCCTGGGAGAAGCTTGTGCCTGGACAGCCCAGACACACTGAGGGTCTTCTGCCCAGAGGTGGGTGCACTCCCCTTCAGGGCTGAGGCTGAGGTAGGACGGAGGTGGAAGGCACATCTCGAGTGTCCTGAATGGGTGGGGGCAGGAGGGGGGGGTCTGGTTCCTCCTACAGCCAGGTGCCCACCAGCACCACCCTGTCTTCTGGTGAGGAAGGGACATCTTAAATGAAGTCAAGGTCCCTCATTCCCCGCTGTCACCCCACTCGCTCTTGGAGCTCAGCACCACAGGCTAGATCAATGGAGTGCCAATCCGTGTACCTCTCAAGTAGACCCCTGAAGCGGCCGGATCTGCGTCTCCATGGCAGCTGCCAACCTGCCCACGGAGGTGGACAGATGGTCACATGCCCAAGGCATCAGAATGCCAACCTCATTGCTGCTGGTCCACAGCCTCTGTGTCAGTCTTTCCGACAGCCTTGCCTGCTGCTCCTGTCTCTGCTTCTGCAAAGTAACATCGGGGAATCCTCGCTTGCCTGGGCCTAACCGAGTACTTGGTCTCCAGCCATCCTCTGAGCGCCAGTGACCTGGGGCACTTCTCCCCGGACCATCTGCAGAGATGTGGCAGTGAAGTGTTCACCAACTGGAGCTTCCAATTCTAATCCAGTCAATGTAACCAATGAGGTGCCAGTGTCTGAGCTGGGTGGAGACTGAAGGGACAGCCTGGCTGGTGCTTCCTCTGAGGGTTCCATGCTGTATATTGGCAGCACCATTCCCTTGATCACAGAGCCCATAGTAATGCTGCAGGAAACAACAGAGAGAATGTCAACATTTGGGCAGGTGAATAGTACAGAGTGTGGACAATGGGAGAGTAGCACAGCCATGGACAAATATTCTTACTTGGTTGCTGAGGCGTGGATGATGTCCTGATGACTGGTCCCAGTCCTCAGTCAGCTACAGTCATGATCACTGCCTCCGAGGGATGAGTAACGAAATGTCAGGCGCCCCAGCCACCCTGGCACTTTCAGCCCCTACAATGAGCTGTTTTTCTCCAGGAATGAGAGAAACATGAGTGACGTAAAAGTTGGTGGCACAGCTGTTAGGACAGGAAACAGGTGGGGAAGTGCCTCGAGCATGTGAGTCTACATCATAGAGGGCATGCAGGGTCAATGGTGTTGAGAGTTTGTGGTAGATGAGCGAGGATGAGGGAAGACGTTGCATGCTATACTGAGAATGGTGGAGCATGAGCCTTGATGGGAGGTGGGTGCGGTAACAGAGCGGGAGTGAGGGGAAGGTAGCACAGGGACAAGATGATGTCACTCACCCTTTTGGGGAGGAGAAAGTCATTGACCCTCTTGTGAGATTGTTTCACATTTCTCTGGAAGGATAAAGCTGCCCTCGCCCCGGGTGGCAACCTTGGCCCAGGCTGGGCAGGGTCTGGTGCCTTGGCATCTTCTGCTAACCCTGGGGGAAGAGGTTGCATCGCCTAATCACCAGGACCTTCAGCTCCCAGTCTGCAAAATGGAGCGCCAATGTCCCTGCGTCTGGTACGTGCAACTCTGCAGGAATGGTGCTGGGTGCTGGAATCACGCAATCTCCTATCAGTGGTGATCATTCTACTGACATAGAGTGGGAGATCCGGGCTCTCACTGGCATACCACTGAATTAATGAGGCAAGTTTGGGATAATAGTGCAAGAAAACTCATTGAAAGAAACTCAAACACAACAACACTCAGCTAATTTCTGGCAACATTCAGCCCAATGTTTCTCTCTCCACAGCTGCTGAGGTTCTCCAGCACTTGCTGTCTTCATTCCAGAACTTGCAGTACACTGCATTTATTCCAATAACAGAAGTTGTAGGCTGAATACTTTCCTTTTGTAATCAAAATTTGTTCACTAGGAAACCTCTCAGAATCATAAATGGGTTATAGACGGAATTTCTCTTCTGCACAGTAGAAAATTACAAAAAGGGACACTGTTCTGATAATTTGCCTTAATATTGATTTTCCTTAGTCAGAAAATTCCATTTGCTTGAAGAGATCAGATTAAGACTGACCTGCATCCCAATTTCAATTTAAGAAAAGATCAAAGAGTCAACATTAAAAGAAATTTTGTTCTGCTGAAGGAATTCTCAGCTCGAAAGAAATGCATCATAATTCTCTGCAATGTGTCACTCTGCAACATTAAATGTGATCCCTAAGTTAGTTTTGTTGACATTTTAAAAGTTTTAAAGCACATCTCCAAGGTAAAGTGAAGGACAATTAAACCTGCTAAGCTCTCTCTCCATCATTCTTGTCAAGTTCCATGTAATATAACCATCACTATGTGGAATGATAGAGTCAATACACTGGAGTGTCAATTAACTATTCAACATCGTTTGAGTCTGATGATTGATGTTTGCATAAGGGATGATCAAAGTGAGATGTTCGAGATTGTTAAAGGAATTAATGGGATAGATAGACCCACTTGATACAGGTGCCAGCTTAATAAGGCAGACATTAATACAAGAGAAGCGTAGGAACAGGAGTAGGCCATTCAGCCCCTCAATGAGATTGGATCTTGGCTGATCTGTGGCTAAACCTGCATTTGGCCCATATTTGTAATACCTTTGCTGAACAAAAATCCCAGATTTAAAATCAAAAACTGATCTAGAATTCACTGTCATTGTGGAAGAGGTAAATCATTGAGCAAAGCCATTCATCAGAAAGAATGCTGCATATCTGGAACACTCTTCTGCTGAAAATGCTTTCAGAAACAGATCAATTGACCATTATGAAATGGAGTATTATAGGCTTTTATTTTAGCTAAAGGTATTCATGGTTATGGAAATGAAGGGTTAAAATATAAATCACTGAATGATTGAAATGAATGTGGGACACGCTCAAGGGGCTGAACGGCCAATGCTGCAATTCTTTTGATGCCCATTTATCAGAATACAAGCTCACATTGATGTGCATACTTGAATGCTGAGTTGCTCTGTAGCACCTTGATCAGATGGGCCAATAGGCTAAGGATTGGGAGATGGAGTTTGATTTAGAAAAATGTCAGGTGTTACATTTTGGAATGGCAAATCAGAGAAGGACTTATATACTTAATGGTAGGGTCCTGGGAAGTGTTGTCAAACCAGGAGACCTTGGGGTGAAGGCTTGTAGTTCCTTGAGGGTGGAGTTGCAAGTAGACAGCCGAGTGAAGAAGATGTTTGGTACACTTACTTTTGTTAGTTAGTACATTGAATATAGGAGTTAGGATGTCAGTTGCAGCTGCATAGGACATTAGTTAGGCCACTTTTGTAATATTGCATTCAATTCTGGTCTCTCTGCTATAGAAAAGATGTTGCTAAACTTGAAAGGGTTGAGAAAAGATTTACAGGGATATTGCCAGGGTTAGAGGGTTTGAGCTTCCTGTGGTGCTAGATGGTATAATTATAACATTTAAAAGATATCTGAATGGGTACATGAATAGGAAGGGTGTCGAGGGATATGGGCCAAATGCTCACAAATGGGACTAGATTAATATAGGATATCTGGTTGGCATGGACGAATTAGACTGAAGGGTCTGCTTTCGTGCTGTACAAATCTATGACTTTATATTAATCTGTCAATTTGACTCGAGAAACCAGACTCCATCATGGGGAGAGTTGGCATGTGAAAATAAAGTATTCAGGATTACAAAACCATAACATGACACTTGGTTCATCGGTTCAATTTCTACATTGCAAAGAGACGACTGATATCCTAAACCCTCACTGTCCACAATAACAAATTGCAAGCCCTTTATTTGAACCTGACAATTGGCAGAACCCATCTGCTTGCTTAATCACACAATAGAACACTAAGACATAAATTGGAGCGAATGTCTCAAAGTTCAAAGTTCTGTTAAAGGGCCTCTGGTAAAACTCACTTTTGTCGTCATTTTTGCAAGAAGCTCCTGGAGATCCATGATGCCTTGCACCAGGTTAAGGAAGTCACTGCAAGTTGGGCATGCTCCAAAAAGACAAAAAAAACAAGATAAAAGTGTGAGAATCTCGCAAGCGGCAGAATACATGGAACTCAATGCTTTTGACCCTAAGAGAAATCATGTAAATTGACTAAAAACATATGTTCATTTTTGATAGTTACCATGGTAACGGCAGGGTAACTTAACTTGCCTTGCATCACCTTTACAAACAATGCAAAGTAATATTGACAGGCAGAATATAACTTCACAAGCTTTCAAATTTAGATGCTCTTGATCTCCATAGCAATGACTAAAGAAGTCTTAAACTGTCAGCTTGAAAACTGTAGCAAAACGCATGAAAACATTTATTTATGGAATTGCATTACCACGATATCTCCGTTCAACTCTTGGTTTGATTCATCAACTAAGTGCAATCAGTGATTTATTTGCATGTTGCACTGTGTTCTCTTCCCTACGCAAACTGTTTCACGGAAAAGCACACAGTCGTACTTACACTTTTCAAGATTGGAAAGCAGTTGATTTTTCAGCTGACTTAGTGAGCAATATCATTCAGATGCACTTTTTTAACAAAAATAATTCGAAAACCTACTTATCCACACAAAGTAGACCTGTTCTTAATTCTGTTAAAATAACATTTTTTAAGTCAAATGAAAGACACTAAAACTTAAAAAGGAACATTGCTCTTCACTTCTTTGGAAAATCAGATTTTTGTTTTGTATGGGTTTCTCCAACAGAGGCAAAAAGTAGTGATGACCATTTTTTTTCAATTATTGGCTTGAAACCCTGCTGGCCAAATCACCAGAAGTGAAACCGAGATCTAACTGTGAAAATAATTGGCTACAACTGCTTCCAAATGTTTCATAATCTGACACACAAAACAATTAACTTTGGCATATCTTGTTCTGGCAAATAGAATACAATAGTAACACAAATCTGTTTAGACCATGATTAATGTTTACAGAAATACACATACGTAACAGCAAATAAGGGCAAGAATATCTTTACAGGAATAATCCAATCAACTCTTTATATTGGCATCAATATGAAAACATTATTCAATATGTAAAGGTTCCAAGCCATTCCCTGGTCCACAGCCAGTCTTTGAAGTTTAGTCATCTCACTGGCACGGTGCCCTTCAACTTTACAGTTTTGTATGCTGTGGAATTAACCACTACCAGCTAATGTTTGTGAAGGAGTACTGCATTCATCTTCCCTTCCATACTGGGTGTAAGGAAGGGCTGGATGATGAACCACAAATGAGTTTAAACAGGAAGAGGAACTTGACTTAACAACAGGATGTAGTTTATTGAATGACAGCAATAGGAACATCGGCTGCAACAAATACAGAAAATGTTGCAGGAACTCAGCAGGTCTGGTAGCATCTGTGGAGAGAGAAACAGAGTTAATGTTTCTGACTCTTCTTCAGAAATTCTTGACATGTTAACCCTGTTTCTATGTCCCTTGATGCTGCAAGAACTACTGAATTCCTCCAGTTACTTCTGTAGTTATTACAGGTTTCCAATATAATTAGATTAGGTTTGATTCCCTACAGTGCAGAAACAGGCCCTTCAGCCAAGCAAGTCCACATCAACCCTCCAAAGAGTAACCCATGCAGACCCATTCACCTGCTCCCTACTAATGCATCTATCACTACAGGCAATTTAGCATGGCCAATTCACCTGACCCGCACATCTTTGGATCCTGATCCTGATCTTGACATCTGCAGGATTTTGGTTTTATTCAGTACACTGGGGGTCATGAGTAATTGTGCAAAATATCAGGAGCCAGGGATGACACACCTAACCCCATTGGGACCTCAAGCTATATTCGTCCTACTGTCCACCCAAGATTGTGTGGCATCATCCAATCGGGTGAAGGTTAATGCAACCTTTTCAGAACCAGTACCTTTTGTAATGTATGCCCACCAAGACTGGGGATCACCAATCCCACCTGTACTTTGTATCATCAGCCTTATAAAAAGGGGTTGGCAAGGGCTCTAAGTCTCTCATAAGAGCAAACAAGTGAGACTGTAAAACAAGCATATCTGGTTCCCAGTCTACTCCTGGGATATTGCAATGCACTCCACCTATGGGGCAATAGATAAGTGAAGGGCCAAGTGAATTGAACCCAGCAGAGAAAAAGGTGAGGAAAGCAGAGGTGGGAGGAGAGTGGAATATTTAGTGCACTGTAAATAACAGCTGACAGAATAATTCACAAGGACACATCTTATTAAGAAAATACATGACAGACAGTCTGGTGTTGATATCAATGTGACTCCTGTAGAAAGCAAACAGCTCTGTCCTATCAATGTACTTGCCTTTGATTTGCTGCTAGTTCAATGCAATTGAAGGAAAACGACAAACAACACGTCATGCCATTTTCAACTCAAAGCACCATCTATAGCCACGTGCATGAATGTCAAACATAGAATCATTGAGATGTACAGCACCGACACCAATGCTTTGGTGCAACTTGTCCATGCTGACCAGATATCCTAACCTAATCTAGACCCATTTGCCAGCACTTGGCCCATACCCCTCTAAACCCTTCCAATTCATATACCCATCAAGATGCCTTTTAAATGTTGCAATTGTACCAGCCTCCACCACTTTCTCTGGCAGCACATTCCATACACGCACCACCCTCTGTGAAAAAGTTGCCCTTTAGGTCCTTTTTATATCTTTCCCCTCTCACCCTAAACATATGCCCTCTAGTTCTGGACTCCCCCACCCCAGGGAAAAGACCTTGTATATTTACCCAATCCATGCCCCTCATGATTTTATAACACAATATTCCAAGAGTGGCCTAACCAACATCCTTCTGATAAGAAGGAGACCAGAATTGCATGCAATATTCCAATAGTGGCCTGACCAATGTCCTGTACAGCTACAACATAACCTCTGGTCATAGCATTAAGGATAGGAGTTCAATGAAGGAGAGCATACCAAAAACCTTCTTCACTATTCAATCTACCTGCGACTCCACTTTCAAGGAACAATGAACCTGCACTCCAAGATCTCTTTGCTCAGCAACACTCCTCAGAACTTTATCATTAAATGCATAAGTCCTGATCTGATTTGCCTCTCCACAATGCAGCATCTCACATTTACCTACATTAAACTCCATCTGCCACTCCTCAGCCCATTGGCCCAACTGATCAAGACCCCCTTGTACTCTGTAGTTCTTTCTTTGCTCTCCAGTACACCTCCAATTTTCCAATTTTGGTGTCATTTGCAAAAATGACTAACAAAACCTCCTGGGTTCACATCCAAATCATTTATATAAGTGACAAAAAGCAGTGGACCCAGCACCAATCCTTGTGGCACACCACTGGCACAGAGCAGAGTAAGATGTCCAAATGCAATGGAAGGAAATACGAAGAGAAAATTCTTCTCTCTATGCAGCGCTGAGATTATTAAATATTTAAAATTGTGAATTGTAATAGCTTAATGTTGATAACCCATTTAAAATTCATGTTTGCATTTATAGCCTGACACAGGACCCTGACTGCAGGTGATAACATATTTTTACAACTGCTTGGCCTCTTGCATCTGTATTAATGACATGCTTTCACACATAATTTGTCATCTCATTTTGTACCTTTTATGCATCCTTCAAATTTGGGCTCAAATCTCTTGTTTATAGGAATGGTGATACCAAGAAACAACTCATTTCCAAAAGAAAAACACAGGCATCACCGACAAAGATGCAAAGTGTTTCAAAACTCCCCCAAATGGAGAAATGCAATATTTCAGTATTGCTTGAGAAAACTGCTCAGAGGCAAAAGCAAAACCAGGCTACCTCCAAAGAATGCATTATTCAACCAAATGCAACATTATTGAGCACTTCCCCTCCCACTATGTCAAATCTCTTATCAAATCAAGAGATTAAATAACTGAAGAATCATCTGGTGAGGCTTTGTGGGTGGAGATAAGAAATAAGAAGGGGATGGTGATGTTATTCGGTTGGTACTATATGACCCCAAATAGACAACGGGAATTAGAGGAACAAATATGCAGGGAGATTGTGGAGACTTGCAGGAGCAATAGGGTTATTGTAGGAGCCTTTAATTTTCCTGATATAGACTGGGACTGCCAGAGCGTTAAGGGCTTAGATGGGATGGAATTGTTAAATGCGTTCAGGAAAGTTTCTTCAAGCAGTGTATAGAGGATATTAGTCAGGAAGGGGCAAAACTCGATCTACTCTAGGGAAATAGGGTTAGAGAGGTGACAGATGAGACAGTGGGAGAGCACCAATGACCATAGATCTATTAATTTTAAAATAGTTATGGAGAGGGACAAACTGGCCCACATGTTCAAGTTCTAAATTGGGGATTTTGATGGAATTAGACAGGAGCTTGCAGGGGTTGTTTGGAATAGCTTGTTTGCAGGCAAAGGGACCTCTGGCAAGTGGGAAGCCTTTAAAAGTGAAATAGCTAAAGTTCAAGGTCGATATGTTCCTGTGAGGGTGAAAGGCAAGGCTGGCAGGAATAAGGAACCCTGGATGGCAAGAGATATTGAGTTTTTGACCAGAAAACAGAAGGAGGCATGGCTCAGGTACAGGCAGCTGGGATCAAGGGAAACCGTGGAGATATATAGGGAATACAGGAGTTTATTGAAGAAGGAAAACAGGAGGGTGAAAGAGGGGTGCACGAGATTGCCCTGGCTGAGAAGATTAGGGTGAATCCAAAGAGGTTATTTAAGTATATTAAAGAAAAAAGAATAACGAGAGAGAGAATAGAATTCCTCAAAGACCAAAGTGGGGGGGGGGGGGGGGACATAAACATGTAGAACCGCAGGAGATGGCCGAGATCTGCAATGAATATTTCTCCTCTGTGTTTACTGGTGGAGAAAGACATGAAGATTTGGGAACTTGGGGAAGTTAGTGGCGATATCTTGAGGACAATCTATATCACAGCAGAGGTGGTGCTGGAATGCATGAAGGTGGATAAATCTCCTGGTCCTGACCAGATATACCCAAGAACACTGCAAGAGGCTTGGGAAGAAATGGCGGCGGTCCTGGCTGATATTTTTATATCATCAACAGCCATGGGTGACGTCTCGAAGACTGGAGGTTAGTGATTGTTGTGCTATTAATCAAGAAGGGCTGCAAATAGCAACCTGGGAACTATAGACCAGTAAGCCTAATGTCTGTGGTGGGTAAGTTACTTGAGAAGATTCTGAGAGATAAGATATACATGCATTTGGAAAGACAGGGTTTGATGAGGACCAGTGAGCATGGCTTTGTGCATGACCGAGTCTCACTATTTTGATAGAGCTCTTTGATGAAGTGACCAGGAAGGTTGATTAGGGCAGGGCAGTAGATGTAGTTTGTCTGGATTTCAGTAAGGCCTTTGATAAAGCTCCACACGGTAGGCTGTTCTGGAAGATTAGCTTGCATGGAATCCAAGGACAGCTGGCAAATTGGATACACAATTGCCTTAATGGAAGGAAGCAGAGGGTAATTCTGGAAGGATGCTTGTCAGATTGGAAGCCTGTGACTAGTGGAGGGTTGGTCTGTGTCTATTACTGCTTGTTATCCATATCAATGATTTGGATGAGAACGAACAAGGCATGTTTCGTAAGTTTGCAAATGACACCAAAATAGGCAGGATTGTGGGCAGTGAGGAAGGTTATCAAAAATTGCAGCAGGACCTTGATTAGCTGAGGAAATGGGCCGAGAAATGGCAAATGGTGTTTAATATAGCTAAGTGTGAGTTCTTGCATCTTGGAAAGTCAAATCAAGGTAGGAGTTTCATGGCAAATGATAGGGTCTTAAGGAGTGTAGTGGAATAGAGGGATCTGGGAGTTCAGGTTCACAATTCTCTGAAAGTAGAGTCACAGGTAGACAGGGCAGTGAAGAAACCTTGTGGCACATTCCCCTTCATCAGTCAGGGCATTGAGTATAAAAGTTGGAAAGTTACATTGCAGTTGCACAGGATGTTGGTGAGGCCACGCTTGGAGGATTGTGTTCAGTTTTGGCCACCTTGCTATAGGAAGGATGTCGTTAAACTGAAAAGAGTGCAGAAGAAATTTACAAGCATGTTGCTTGGACTCAAGGGTCTGAGTTATAGGGAGAGGTTGGACAGGCTGGGATATTTTTCTTTAGAGTGTAGGAGACTGAGGGGGGATTTATAAGAGTGTAAAAAATCATGAGAGGCATGGATAGGGTGAATTCACTCAGGTTTTTTCCCAGGGTTAGAGAACTAGAGGGCTTCAGTTTAAGGTTAGAGAGGAAAGAATAAAAGGGAACCTGAGGGCAATGTTTTTTACACAGAGGGTGGTACGCACATGGAATGAACTACCAGAGCAAGTGGTTGAGGCAGGTACATTAACAACATTTAAAAGGCCAAATACTTGGGACAAATACATGGATAGGAAAGGTTTAGTAGGATATGGTCCAAGTGCAGGGAAATGGAGTTAGCGTGGATGGACATTTTGGTCAGCATGGACCAGTTTGGGCCAAAGGGCCTGTCTCCATGCGGTAGGACTCCATGACTCTGACTCTAAATTGAGCCAACCAACCAAACATTCAGTGTTCCTCATTTGATTGGTTTCCAATACTTATTGACCAAAAGCCAAACAAAAGAGAAGCACGAAAGTAAGGAATTAGAAAACAATTAACCAGCACAAAATAATCACTTTGTGATGCTTTGTATTTCAAGCTAATCATTCATTTGGAATTCTAGTGTTGCAACACAAAGCAAGTACAGGGTCAGCCATTATACTTTCCTGATGACCTCAGTATCTAAGCTGCAGTTTGAACATGGATGGCAAATCGAGTGTCCTCCTCAGAGCTTAATCAGAACTCCACAACGGAGACACAGCAAAATACAAGTAAGAGTGGACATGTTTGGTCCCTTGTGATCAGATCATGGCTGATTTTTCTGTTTATCTCAACGCCATTTTACCACATTTGTTCCCATCTGTCATGATATCATTAATATCGAGAACTCTAGTGATCTTTGTTCTGGGCAGACTCAATGACTGAGTTTCCATTAAAGAGGGGTGGAGGCTGCAATGATTGGCAGCAAGTCTCGGATTTCCAAAGGATTGACGGATAGATTCCCACTCTTTCTGACATACAAACACTGCCAACGCTTTCTAGAACTATCATTGGAGCAGCATGCAACAACCTATTTAAGAGCCATTCATCTGGCCTTCACCGCTCAATTCCAATGTTATAAAACTGCACTGTGGCGCTGAGCATGTCACAAGAAGTCAAATATAAATATTTGGCCAAGGGTCCTGTTTGTTTCGGGAGGGACTCCACCTCAAAAATGACACTGTGCAGGGTAACAAAGTGGTTGCGATCATTTGCTAACACAGAACTTGGGTATTGCTGATCAAAAGAAATACTTTATCTGAGTATTTTGCCTAGCAGTTGTTATTCCAAAAAATACCACTGAAAAAGGCAAGCAACATTTCTACACTGCTTAGGCAGAGTGTGCTGATTGGTGGGACATGCATTTTGATTGGTATAGGTGCTGCCAAGCAAAATGCACCAGTTAGATAATGACTGACAGTTAACTGCCAGGCTTTGATTGCATTTAAACAAGGCAGGTTGACTCTGATTCAATTTGATTCAGTGTGCAATTATGCATTTTGGAATATATATATATAAATAATAGGGCAATAAAAGTTATTTACTGCAGAAGCTGAGAATCTAAGATAACTGAATGTGCCAGAGAAACTCAGCAGCTCTGGCAGCATCTGTGGAGAAAGGAATAGAGTTAAGATTTCAAATCCAGCTTGACTCTTTTTTGGGAAGAAGTCCAGTGTTCATCCTCCATCATGTGATTGTTATATCATCCTAATAACTAGGCTTGATTATAAGAAGATTAAGTAGCTACCACCAACAGTAGAATTCTATGTCATCACCAGCTGTAAAGTCAAGGCTAGAATTTCCTTTCCTATAATCACCATCAAGGCAAAAATCTAAACCTGCATTTTTTGATGAGTAGGTAACCTAACAGGAAGAGGAACTTCCACAAATACCTCAATTTCAAAAATCATGCAGTTTAGAGATTGAGTGAGACAGCCTTTGCAAAGGTAATCAAACGTGACACTTGGATGATATATTTCTCCACCTTTTCCAAGGTCTAACATTTAAAAGGGCAAGTATGTGGGAGCTGCTGGTGTAGGACTGGGGTGGACAAGGTCAGAAGTCGCATAATGTCAGGTTACAGCCCAACAAGTTTATGTAATATCACAAGCTTTCAGAGCACTGCTCTTTATAAGGGGGGTGTTCTGAAAGGTTGTGATTTCACATAAACCTATTGGACTATAATCTGGCAATTTGTGACTTCTGATGATAAAAGAGCAAGGGTACTGGGTCCTGAGAAATCTAATTCTTTGCACCTCGACCCCTCAAAAAAACCCCAAATTCCTAACCTGCTCAAGTGTCATCATTCTTTCATTGTCACTGGGTCAATATCCTGAAATTCCTTATCTTTGGAGCCCCTTGTATACACAGACTGCATTGGATCTTACCAGTGATTCACCAATCAAAAACAAAGTCAGCACTTGGCTCAAGGACCCAACAGGGCAGGAAGTAATCGGTAGGGGCGGTGGAGGGGAGGGGGTGGCTGATTATCGGTGGGGGGAGGGGGGTGGGGTTGTGGAGAGACTGTGTCCTAGTGGTCTCAAAACCCGCTACTGTAGATGAGAAATGGAGCAGTCTCAAATGTACAGCAGTTGAGAAATTCCAAATGGCCCAACTACTTCTTCATCTCCCTGAAGTTTATATCAACTATTTTAGGGCAAAATCTCCTGATTTGGTCCTCAGCAGTTGCTAAAAGCAGATATTTATTTCTTACTGATGAAACAGTCTGCACAATGATATCTCTCTCATGGATAAGGAACTGCAATCTTAAAAGAAAGGCATTGGAATTGAAAGGACATTAACATTTAAATTGAAAATGTTGACTATGTTTCTGTTCAAGCAACCAGCAAATCATACCCAGGTTATGAAGGGAAGGAGCAGTACCATTTACCTCAACGGGCAAGATGAGACTTTCGTCACCCAGTACTTGAGATGTGTTCAATTGCACAATTTGCAACACTTCAGGTCACTGAATAATTCTAAGCATTGATTAAAAGCAGTTACTTGAAGCCAAGTTATACTGTGCAGCTTGTGTGAATACAGAGCAGGAGAGTAGACCCCACAGGACTGAATTTCAACAAGCATCAAAAAACCTTCTTGACGACTGGCTTTGCACAACTCTCAGTGTAACTGGAATTGATGCAAACTAGTGAAAGATAATGCATACAGACAGGGGAATAGGGTGTGGCCTTGTGGCGCAGTGATAGTGTCCCACAGATGTGTCGTCATAGCATAAAGTCATAGAGATGGACAGCATGGAATCAGACCCTTCAATTCAACTCGTTCAGGTCGACCAGATATCCTAACCTAATGTAATCCCATTTGCCAGCACCTGGCCCATATCCCTCTAAACACTTCCTATTCATATACCTATCTAAGTGCCTCTTAAATGTTGTAATTGTACCAGCCTCCACCACTTCCTCTGGCAGCTTATTGCATACACCTACCATCCTGTGTGTGAAAAGTTGCCCCTTAAATCTTTCCCCTCTCACCCTAAACCTATGCCCTCTAGTTCTGGACTCCCCCACCCCAGGGAAAATATTTTGTCTATTTACCCTATCCATGCCCCTCATAATTTTATAACCCTCTATAAGGTCACCTCTCAGTTTCCGATGCTCCAGGAAAAACAGCCCCAGCCTATTCAACCTCTCCCTATAGTTCAAATCCTCCAACCCTGGCAACATCATTGTAGATCTTTTCTGAACCTTTTCAAGTTTCACAACATCCTTCTTATAGAAAGGAGACTAGTATTGCACACAGTATTTCAAAAGTGGTTTAACCAATGTCCTGTACAGCCACAACATGACATCCTATACTCAGTGCAATGACCAATAAAGGAAAGCATGCCAAACACCTTCTTCACTATCCTATTTACTTGCGACTCTACTTTCAAGGAGCTATGAACCTGTACTCCAAGGTCTCTTTGTTCAGCAACATTCCCTAGGACCTTACCATTAAGTGTATAAGTCCTACATTGATTTGCTTTTCCAAAATGCGGCACTTTACATTTATCTAAATTAAACTCCATCTGCCACTCCTCAGCCCACTGGCCCATCTGATCAAGATCCCATCGCATATCAAAACAGATTGATTGAAATAATATCTGCATAGTTAATCCAAGATTTCGAGTCATAGGCATACAGGTCTACTCTATGGAAATAGGCCCTTCAGCCCAACTTGTCCATGCTGCCCAGTTTTCATAACGAATTGATTGCAGTTGCCTGCATTTGGCCCAGATCCCTCCATACTTATCCCATCCATGCACCTGTCCAAATTTTTCTTCAATGACAAAATTGTACTCACCTCCACCACTACCTCTGGCAACCCACTCCAGACTCTCACCATCCTCTGGGTGAAAAAAATTGCCCCTCTGGACCCTTTTGTATCTCTGACCCCACCCCCCCCGCCCACCCACCTTAAACCTGTTTCCTCTAGTTTTAGACTTCCTTATGCCTGGGAAAAGCTGTTGGCTATATACCTTATCTATGCATCTCATAATTTTATCGACCTCTGTAATGTCATCCCTCAGTCTCCTGGTAATAACGCCCAGCCTATCTATCCTCTCCTTATAACTCAAATTTTCCACTCCAGGTAGCATCCTGGTGAATCTTATCTGCACTCTTTCTTGTTTAATAATATATGAACTATTCATGAAAACAGAAAAAGGCTGGAGGAGAAACAAAATGGCTGGAGGGAACTCAGCAAGTCTGGTAACAGCAGTGAAGTGGTAAATGGAGTTAACATTTTAAGTGCAACATACAAGGCCATTTCTCGGGGAAAGCAGGGACCTCACTGCCATTCCGCACCCCCCCCCCCCCCACCCCCCACCCCCCCCCCTCCCCCCACCCCCCCCCTCCCCCCCTCCCCCCACCCCCCCCCTCCCCCCCTCCCCCCACCCCCCCCCCCCCACCCCCCCACCCCCCACTCCTCCTGCCCAGTGCCAATCACACCCTGCTTCCTGGCTTGACCTCTCCTGCTCCTTATCCTTGCTACATCCAGCTCCAACTGTTCTCCATCCAGTTATACTTCTGGCTTCCCTTCTGCTTTACTAGTTAGGCTTCAGTGTTTTCACCACTGCAGCCTGGGTTCGATCCCTGGTCAGGGAATGACCACATATCGCTTTGGTGTACAATGAGACAAAATTCTTATCTGCTGGTTTAGGGGGTTGAAATTTGGTGCTCTCACCACTGCAACCCAGGTTCGATTCCCGGTCAGGGAACATTCATTTCCGGTTGGCACAGATGAGTTGGACTGAAGGGTCTGTTTCTGTGCTGTGCATCTCTATGACTCTCTTTCTCTCACTCTCTCTCTCTCTCTCTGATTGTCAAAGTTATTCCTTGGCTTCAACTTCAATTCTGGTGTTATGTGAAATAAAACATGAGATGAACCCAAAACGAAAGGAAAACACCCTGTAATCTGACCCCATGGCAACATTGCACATCTGGGCTGCTCCAGGGTGATAGTTGTGCTAATTAACTTTGCATTTCCACTATGTTTCTTTTGACACTGCGTCCCACATGAATAAATTCATGCTGTAAAAGGTGGCCACTGCAATCTCACCAGATGCTTTGGCTCCAGTCTGATACTAGGAGAGGACAACTTTATTATTCATTGTTTTTCCACTTTCAATCTGATCTGTTTTGAGAATGACAGCTTTGTTTATTGCCTTCCCCAAAAGCTGTTCTACTTTTATTATGTTTCATTTGGAAAATTCAATCTCCATTAAAGGTCATTCTCCTAAAAATTATTAATCGTGAAATTAAAGACATTTTCACAATTGAAGGAAATGAATTATCAAAAACATACTATTAAGTGAGTTTTCTCAGAGCACGGGTTCTGGCTTTATGACCTACAGTTGTTCTTGAGATCATCAACACACAAATTCGGTCCTGCCTCCCCCATTTACCTGACCGTCACATTGCTTCTGCAAGGGAGATTGCTGACTGAAGTTATCCACCCATTTCAATTTGGAAATCTCTCCATTCTCCAGCATATATTTTAAAACTGCAATATTGATCCTCAATCTTTTTTTTATTCACACATTATATTGAGTATACATCATCCCATTTTGACCCATGTATCAATCAATAGGTATGACTGCTGAATCCCTTTTTGGAATTTCTTCCAAATATTTCCATTAAGAAAGATGCCATGTCTAACGTCTTCCTGAGAGAGACTTTCTGCACTGAGGTATTTTTTATGACTCCTGTGGCCTTTTTAGCTTCCCATGCTAAACGGCAGCATTTATCTCCCCTTTCCGTAAGAACATTATAAATCCTCCTGCACTCAAGAACTTATCACATAAATTTGCTCAAGGAGCATCAATACAGACAACAAATTTTATATTCCTGGCATCTCCCAGTGATGGAAATTTAAAAATGCAATCCTCCATTTTATATTCTTTTCCAACGACTTGTTTGCCTGAATAATTTCTTCTACCTTGAGACTTCTCATAGTTTTTCAAACTGCAGGACTTCAAAACTGGCAACTGACCTTGTACCAGTCAATGCAGCTATCCAATCAGACTCTGTAATTCCTCGATTTCAGTTTTGGAAGCTGCTGTGTCTTTTTGTGAAGGCCAACTTTGACAAACAGCAAAGGCACTAACCTTTTCCAATTCAGATTGCTGATGCAAAGTGACATTTGATCCATTCTGCCTGATTTCTAATCCAATGCACTTAAAGGTCCCAGCAGCCTGACTTCAATTTTGAATTCCACTTTATAACAATGTTTTCCAATTAGCACAGCCGCCTCACAGTGCCAGGGTCAGGGTTCGATTCCAGCCTAAGGTTACTGTCTATGTGGAGTTTACACATTCTCTCCGTGTCTGTGTGGGTTTCCTCTGGATGCTCTGGTTTCCTCCCACAATCCAAAGATGTGCAGGTTAGGTGTATTGGCTGTGCTAAAATACAGCTTTAGTGTGAATTGATTTCCCAAGTGTAGCCAATGATGACCACATCCCGTGAATGGGCAAAATAAAAATTATCACTGACAAAGCCAAGAGAAGGTTCAAAATTGCTTTTCCTGCAATCGGTGAACCTATTCACAGATCATGGTCCTCCAGTTTCTCTTCAGAATGTGATGCTACTAGCCTTGCTTTAGCATCTCAAACCCAATCTGGAGACTTTGTGCCTGTGCATATCCAATCATGGGTCAAGTGTTGGAAAGTGAGACTAGAATATTTTGATAGTTACTTTGGACCAGCATGGATGTGATAAGCTGAAAGGTGTTTTCTGTGCTTTAGATTCCTCTGACTCTATGTGACAGGGCCAGTGCTCTCTGAACTGACACCTGTATGTACACCTAAAATTCACTCTAGCTTGGAAATTCTTGTTGTTAGGCATCTTTTATTAACTTTGAAAAGCGTGCTGCTGAGCACAACAGGTCAGGCAGCATCCAAGGACCCCTTCATCAAGGTATGTGAGGGGTTGTGGGGAGGGGGGAGGAAGGGTGATGAGTGATAAATAGAGGCTTGGCTGGGGGGAAGGTGGCTGGGATGGTGATAGGTAGATGCAGGTGGGGGGGTAATTGTGATAGGTCATTGGGGAGGGTGGAGCAGATAGGTGGGAAGGAAAATGGACAGGTAGGACAGATCATGAGGACAATGCCCAGTTGGAGGGTTGGATCTGGGATGAGCTGAGGAGAGGGGTGATTTGAAAATTGGTGAAGTCGATGTTGATGCCGTGTGGTTGGAGGGTCCCAAGGTGGAAGATGAGGCGTTTTTCCTCCAGGCATCGGGTAGCTTGGATTTGGCGGTGGAGGCAGCCCAGGACTTGCATGTCCTTGGTGGAGTGTGAGGGGGAGTTGAAGTGGTTGGCCACAGGGTGATGGGGTTGTTTCGTGCCTGTGACCCACAAATGCTCTCCGAAACATTCTGCGAGTAGACATCCTGTCTCCTCAATGCAGAGGAGACCACATTGGGAGCAATGGACAGAGCAGCAGGGCAGAGGAGATGACCTGGTGGGTGTAGTGGGAGGGAGACTTGCTGAGATCCTTGTGGAGGGAGGAAGAATTTCTTCAAGGTCAGCATCATTGGAAGAGGCTTTGCAGTAAGTTTACTGTGACTAGGAGAAAAATAGTCTTTTATTAATACAATAGGCACAAGGCTTTCCAGCCACTTGGCCTTCTGCTTCTGATGGTATTCTTGGTTTGTATTATATTTACAAACTCGACTACAAACTCTGCCTTGCTATTTATCTCTTTCTGGACAGCTACAGTTTGACCTCTTCAGAGGTCATGTTCACCCCAAGACTCAATGATTGAACTTCTATTCTACCTCATCTACTGTGTCCATTGTTCTCGATGTGGTCTCCTATACATTGGGGAGCCAACTTGCGGAACATTTCAGAGAACATCTCCGGGACACACATACCAACCAACTCCACCACTCTATGGCCGATCACTTCAACTCCTGCTTCCATCCGCCAAGGACATGCAAGTCCTGGGCCTTCTCCACCGCCAAATTTTAGCCAACCAACACCTGGAGGAAGAATACCTCATTTTCCGCCTTCAGACCCTCCAACCACACAGCATCAATGTTGATTTCACCAGTTTCCTCATCTCCTCTCCCCTACCTTAACCCAGATCCAACCTTCCAACTCGGCACTGCCCTCTTGAACTATCCAACCTGTCCCAATTCCTTCCCACCTATCCGCTCTCAACTATCACCATCACACCCTTCATCCACATATTGCATTCACAGCTACCTTTCCCCCAGCCCCAAACCCACTCACATTTATCTCTCAGCCCCCTTGGGGCCCACCTCCCCCCACATTCCCGATGAACAGCTTATGCTCGAAACGTCGACTCTCCTGCTCCTCGGATGCTGCCTGACCAGCTGTGCTTTTCCAGTGCCACACTTTTTGTCTTCTATTGTGTTTTCCAACCTTCCATGTTTGTACTTCATGTTCATCCTATACAGTCCACTAGCTTTCACATATTCCAGGAGCCTTCCCTGCTGGCAGATTCTAGGGCCTAAAGACGGACAGTCTAGATCTGCTTCATGGGTGGAGAGAGAGAAATCTTCCTATCCTTCTCCCCGTGGGGTGGGAGTTGCAGGGAGAGGAGGAATCAGTAGGATCGGGGTCATGGGTAGTGCATTGGCTTTAAGAAGCCACTTATCACCAATATGAGATGAATGAAGGCCCCTCCCAATTCAGCAGGTAAGTTGCCATTGTTTCCCAGTCAGGAAATGACTCACCTTTCTTGTCTTTCAATGGATGCAGGGAACTGCAGAGATGGTGAGTTGATATTGTTCAGTCAATCCATTTGGATGCAATCATCTGTGGTCATCTGATACTGGATGTGGGACATGGACCTAGAAGGTCCTGGTCGAGAGGGAGGGACACTAACACTGTGCCACAGGATCTTAATTGTCAATTAGTCCAGAACGTCCACCATGAAGCTCCTTCCCAAGAACTTAGTTCTGTAGGTCACAACCAAGAGGGTGAATGAGATTCTCCAGGGTCACCTGTCCTAATGATTTCCCCTTCTCACCACCTCCAAGGAAGGGAAAATCATGCCCCTCTGACATCGGATGAATTGTCTTTTTCAAATGAATTGTCTGGCATTTCAGAAAACCAATGGCATACGTTAGGATTTCTGTTGAAAGATTTTCTTCAATACCTTGGAATACAGCAACAGTTAATTAAATGCTGCAGAATCCTGCCATTGAGTCAGTGAGTTAACCCAGTGGGGAGTTGGACAGGTCAAGAAAGCCCTCGTGAAATCCCTGCAGAGTTGGCTGTGTTGGGATTTCCACACAGTCTGGTTTTCCCTGCAGAAATGACGGATTGGCAATCAGAATGTCTGGGACTATTCTCCCCTTTGGGATAGATAGTGTGAAAGGAAATTTAATTTATATGCTATCAATGTTACTTGGCTCCCAATAATTCCCTTAGCGGAGAACTCATTAACTAACCTGCACAGGTTCAAAGTAACTAGCAAAGGGAGCAGAGGGGAGTTGTGTACAATTTTCTCCTGAAAGGGTAGTAGCAATTTATGTTCCCTCTATTCTGCATTTTTCTCTGCCATGTTGGCCTCCAAGGTCATAAGTGGCAGTAACTTCCGAAACTGGAAGTGGTCGGATTGGGAACGATGTTAGTGCACTGTCCTTGTCAGCAACCACTGGCTAACAAGTATGATTGCTCACATTCCGTGTCATTGGTCATGGGTTCTGTGGGTCCATGTGCATTTTTGACCACATGGTTATCAGCGTGTACTGATTCACAGGATCAGGTAGCAACTTCGCCATGTGTCATTGGTGGATCTGGAATTCACTGCCGGAAAGAAAGGAAAGTATAGCAGAAAATCTCATCACAATTTTTAAAAATCCATTCTTAGAACGAGGGTGTCAATGGCTAAGCCAGTATTTATAGCCTGTCCCTCATTGAGAGTTAAACACACTGCCACAGGCCTGGAGTCACATGTAGGCCAGACCAGGTAAGGATGTTCCAAAAGAACATTAGTGAACCAGATTGATTCTTCATGACCAATCACCAATGGATTCATTGTCATAATTTGACTCTTAATTCCAGATTTTTAATTTAATTGAATTCAAATTCCACCATCTGCCCAAAACCAGGTCTCCAGAATGTTCCCCAAAACTCAAGATGAACAGTCCAGCCACAATCTCATTAGGCCGTCACCTCCCTTTTCTTAAACAACACTTGAAAATGTGTTACCTGTATTTTAATCTACAGGGCTATGGGCTTCCTACCAGCACATCACAAGGGGCAGAGTGGTCTCCTTCTGTACCAGGCAGCTCCGATGTTTCGATATTTCCCAAGTTAAGATCTTGTGAAGTACACTGTTCAGGGAAAGGCTTAACAGTTGGTCTTAAAACATTAATGAGAGAATGATAAGTCTGATGGTCTCAGAATAACATTGGGTATAAATTATTCTGTTCAGATCTATTCTTAGGAGCAGCAGCTATTTGTGGCTGCCCGCTTTTCACACAACTTCACAAGTCAAACAATTCGCCAAAATCTTCCACTAAAAATTAATGTGTGGAGAGGACGAGCTTGGGGGTGAGCTGCTGGTAATTTTAACCCCCCCTAAAAATAAAAGGGGTGTTGTTTCAGGTCAGGCAAGAGGGTCAATGTTGCAGCCCAAAGGGAAACGTAAACTTTTATCAAATATCCGCTATTTTTCTTCATCCACACGATATAGGCACCATTTATTGCTTATCTGACATATAAACCTCAACCACAGTGCTGTGGGTTTCCAGTCACAGGTAGGCCAGGACAGTCAACTTCCTTCCTGAAAAGACATTAGTGAACCAGATGGGCCTTTTACAACAATGGTTGCCAAATTCATTTTCAATCCCAGATTTTGTTGAATTCAAATTTTAACCACCTGCCATGGTGGGATTTGACAGCACATTGACCTGGGATTTTGGATTACTAGTCCAGTGATATTACCACTGACATCCTGCTATAAATCCAGGAATCTGGAATGTCTGGATTTGCTAAACGCTTCTCCCAGCTCGGAACGCTCTTTCCTGTGAATGTAGATCTCACTGTTTCTGTAGCTAATCCCACATGTGCCAAATTGGAACACTCAGACTAAAGCAGGAGAAAAAGTGGGAGAATGTCAGATATCCATGTACTCAGTGATTGGCTGGTAGCTCATTTTAAAGCAAAAATAGCCTATGTTCCCAACCTTGATCATAATCCAGCATTTTTCTCTTTTGCTCATTCAATTCCTAACCTTTTTAAGAAACTCAGGCATTTTCTGCTTTCCTTTGAATTTCAAAATACTCGGATCCACAGTAGTTCACATCTGCATCTATTGTTTCTTTCCTATATCAGAAATGCTATTATACATACTTGAATGTTTCTTTCCCCACCAATAAATCATCAGTGTTTCCAATTCTTTGTTTCATTTCTCTAGTTCCTTTTGTTTTTCTTCTTTTTATTTCTCTTCCGATGTCATTATCGGTGTCTTTAGCAGGGCGAGAACAGTCCTGGTCTCCTGAGCAGTTTCGGAAACAGCTGTAGCAGAGGGAGCTCCTCCCAATAATGAGAGGCAACAGCGAAGGCAATCGATAGAGAACGCCCCGGGAGGAGGTTGACCGAAATTCCAGGCCAGAGCTGAGCTACAGGAGACTTTAAAGACTTTAAAATCCAGGCATTTTTCTTTCAGCTCTGTTTCTTTTGTTTCTTTTCTTTTTGTGAAAAAAATCTGGTTTTGTACTTTAACTTGGCACTTTTAAGATACACTTTTCACTGTACTTATCTATTCCTATGCTTGAGTACACATGACAATAAGATCTAATTCTGAACCTAACTCTAAATTCTGACTCTAAATTAAGAGCCAATTTACTTGCAAAGCACACCAGGAAAGTGCAATAACAATAACGATGAGGGAGAGGTCAGGAGGGAGGCAGGAGATTAAATTAAAATGAAATTGGGGAGACAGCACCTCTTTCTAAAGACATTGAGAGTGTTGATGGACACTGCCTTAACCCTCTCCAAGGGCATCCAAGTACAAATGTATCCACAGAAGAAAGGCAAACATTTGGGAACTAAATATAAATGGTATGATCATCAGAAATTTGGCATTCTCGCATATGTCTTGATGAGGGGAGGTGGGGGTATAGTCATAATGCTACAGGTACTGGTCAGTACAAATCGAGGGCCAAAGGGTCTGTACTGCTTTGTACTGTCCTATGTACTAGTAATCTGGAGCTCAAGTTTTATCGTCTGAAGAAAGGGGTTCAAATGTCAACAGTGAGTGGCATTTAATTTTTAATGAGTCAACCTCAAATAAGCATGACTTGCCAGTGTTGAACTGGGAGTGGGCAAAGTTAAAAATTGCACAATACCAGGTTGTAGTGGCCAACAGGTTTATTTGGAAGCCCTAGACTTCAGAGTGCTGCTCCTTCATCAAATGCGGAAGGAATGGTGCTCCTAAAGCTAGTGCTTCCAAATAAACTGTTGGACTATAACCTGGTGTTGTGCGATTTTAACTTTGAATAAACACATCTCTTTTTAACAACCGTGTGCTTTATTAAGGTACTTACGGTGACCTTCCATATTCATAATTAAACAGTTTCAAATTCTAAATTTAAAAAAACTATAATTTACACGATGTGGATATCACTGGCCAGCATTTATTGCCCATCCCTAATTATCCAGAAGGCAGTTAAGAGTCAACCACATTCCTGTGGGTCTGGAGCATTTATAGGCCAGATCAAGTAAGGATGGCAGTTTCCTTCCCTAAAGGACATTAGTGACCCAGATTGGCTTTTCCCACCAATCAACAATTATATCATAGTCATCATTAGACTCTTACTTCTGTTTTTTTTTATTGAATTCAAATTCCACCATCTGCCATGGAGAGATTCGAACCCACGATTCCAGAAATATACCTGAGTCTTTGGAATAACAGTCAGCAATAATGCCAATAAGCCATTGCCTCCCACGTAAAAGAATATGTACATAAAAGAAAAAAGTGAAAGAATTCTATCTAACTAACACCTTACAACTATAGGCCACTACAAAGTGTTTTAGAACTAATTCACTACTTTTGATGTGCTATCATATTTTCAGACAACACTTGGCTGGTTTGCAAAGCAGAGGGACACCAACAACAGCTTCAATTTCCTGCACTGGCTGAGATTACCATGATAGTACATCTTTCTCAACCTCTCCCCTTGCCTGAGGCGTTGGTGACCCTTGGGTTCAACCACCAGTCACCTCTTTTAGTGAGTGAGAAAGCAGACCTCTGGGACTGTCTCAACTTCACTTTTCACTGGAGTCAATGAGAAAACCTGCCAGGTAACTTGCACACAGCAAGCTCCAAAAACAACAGTGTGACTCAGACCAAGCAATCTATTTCTTAGTGATGATGCTTCAGAGATAAGCACTAACCGGAATATGAGGGAGACTACCCTTGCTGTTCTTTAAACAATCTCACATATTTTATTTTTTTTTTTTATTTTTTTTTTAGCAGCAGCAGTAGAGGCAGGCCTCTCCTCAGGCCACAGCAGCAGTGGTGGTGGTGGTGGAAGTCCTGGGGAGGGGCCCCAAGGCAAGTCCCAGGCAGCAGCAGGGAGGCAGGCCCCAAGCAGCAACAGGAACAGTCCTTGCACAGTCACAAGATGGTCCAATCTCTCCAGAAGGGAAGGAAACACACAAGTGGCCAGTCACAACTCCAGGGTGTCAGTGGACACCCGCGTGCTCCTTCTCCAAGGACACCCGGGCCATCTCACATATTTTTTTTTTTCTTTTTCTCTTTTTTTTTCACAACTCCAGGGTGTCAGTGGACACCCGCGTGCTCCTTCTCCAAGGACACCCGGGCCATCTCACATATTTTATATGTGCTTGAGAGAGTAGATGATTGGCCTTGGATTAACAGCTCAGTTGAATAATGGCCCCTCCAACCATTCAGCGCATCCTCAGTACACCATGGGCGTGCTCGCTTGGAATTTTGTGCTCAGGAGTTGGGCTTGAATTCAGAATGTTGTAGAATATGAGATGAGGTGATGCAACATTGATTTGAATATTTCCCTTGGATTTTGATGAAAGTGTGAAGTCTGCAATGTACAAACTGCTCACTGAAAACTCTACAGCCCAGGCATCGCATTGGGACAGTTTGTACACATGCTTTTGTATTCTGTCATATTTCGTTTTCTCCTAGTTTGGTCGCTTTCAATAATTCAGGTCACATAGCTTACAAAGTTTTGTTCTTAGTTGATTTGGATGTTTATTTACTGACAAGTAAGAACTCATCATTCCAAATTTCCAAGCCTCCAAATTTGGCACAATTTGGATAGATTAATACTGTAAAAGTCAAATTTAAGCGATCAAAGGCTTAGCCAAATATCAAGCAGTTGACTTATGCAAGAGTAATACTTTCAAGGCACTGAAATCCATTCTCTCCCATCATCCGGTCGGCATGGATGGGTTGGACCGAAGGGTCTGTGTCCACGCTGTACATCGCTATGACTCTATGACTCTATGACCTTGCGATCTAACAGTTTACATGGTACACCAGCTAAATGAAGAGTTACCAAGTCGGAGAATGTCAGCATGCTGATACAGCCAGTGATTAGGGAAGTACATTGAATGCTATTGTTTGTTGCAAGGAGAAAAAATATACAATGACAGGGATGTTTAACCATAATCACACAGAGCATTATGAGACCACATTTACAGAGTATGGTTTTAGATTCATTACTTTAAAAAGATGTAAATGCAGTTCAAAGATGGTTCACTCAACTGATAACTACAGTAACGAGAATGATCAGATGACAAACACGCTGGTTCCATCCAATGGAGAATGAAATGTGATGAGAGGGAGATTAGAGACAGAGGGTATAATGTAAAATTCAGAGTTCTGCCAATAAGATTCTGCCAAGGGAGGAGATATTTTCTGTACAGGCATCATGATTTAGAGGAACTCTCCTCCTGAGAGGGCAATACAGGTGTGGTTATTGCATCCTTTTAAAAGGTTGAGGTTATTGGATTTTTGACTAACAAAAAGCCAGGGTTCGAGAGTTTGAGCTATAGGGAGAGGTTGAATAGGCTGGGGCTGTTTTCTCTGGAGCGTCCTTTCTCTGGAGGCTGAGGGGTGACCGTATAGAGGTTTATAAAATCATGAGGGTCATGGATAGGATAAATATACAAGGTCTTTTCCCTGGGGTGGGGCAGTGTAGAAGTGGAGGGCATAGGTTTAGGGTGAAAAGGGTAAGATATAAAAGGCATCTAACGGGCGATATTTTCATGCAGAGGGTGGTGCGTGCATGGAATGATCTGCCAGAGGAAGTGGTGGAGGCTGGTACAATTACAACATTTAAAAAGGAGTCTGGATGGGAACATGAATAGGAAGGGTTTGGAGGTCATGGGCAAATGGGACTAGATTAATTTAGGACATCTGATTGGCATGGACGAATTGGACCGAAGGGTCTGTTTCCGTGCTGTATATCTCTATTACTCTAAGACAATCAAATGGTGTTGGGAATTAGTGGGAATATGGAGTTGAGAGGACAAATCAGATCAGCCATGATGTCATTGAATGATAGAGCAAGCTTGATAGGCTGAAGAGCCTACTCCTGCTCCGAGCTTGTATGCTCAAGACTGTTGCCTCCAACCCTGCCCCCAAAACCCAGCTCAAAATGAGTTAATATTCGACACAAAGAAGGAGCTGAATAAATGATTGGGTTTGTATGAGTTCAACTCCAGCAGAAAGACAGTGCTAAGTACAGAGTTGGGATATTTTTGGTGACAAGTCCGGGTTGAATATTTTGTGATCCACACATATTCAATTATAAATAGACTCGATTGTAACACACATTGAGGGTAGTTACTATAAAAACACAAAATGAGACAAATGAGCAGTGGGGAAGTGAAATAATAACCAGCACTATCTGCACAATCAGAATCCCATTTGACATCCAGAAAGGAGGGGACTTGAAGGAGAGTGGGTCAGAACTGCAGCATTATCTGATTTCATCAAGACCAGATAAGAATCCCTTTCAGGGAACAGATTGCAGACCAGTCAATGTATCATTGAGAACACCTCACTATCATTAGAGTAATATAGTAGATGAATAACAGCGCAACCGGATTTTTATGTTCCAAAATTATACAATGTATTTATAATTTTAACAATTTGTATGCTTAGGTGACTGGTGAACTCAGAAGGAATTAAAAGAATCATTTGAAACCTGAATTAATTGGAGAAACAAAATATATAGACCACAGAAACAACTACAAGCCAAAGAGGGAGATAGAGAGAAAACCAACAATGAAAATGGCATTTTTATTGTGTGTTCCACATCCAGCTGCCAATGAATTACTTTAAAGTGTAATCACTGGTATTTTGTTGGCAGACACAGAACTAATTGTATACAACAAGGACATACAACAGTAATAAGATGACTGTCACATTAATCTGTTTGTAGTGGTGTTAATTGAGATAAATGCTGGCCAGTGACTGGGAAAGCTCCTCTCGCTGAACTCTCAGCTGAAATTATGTCTCAAATGATGGTGCAGAGCTTGAATCTGAAATCTTGTAATGAAAACACAATATTCATAGAATCCCTACAGTGGGAAAGCTGGCTATTCAACCCATCCAGTCCACACCAACCCTCCAGACAGTTTCCCACCTGGACCCATCCAGCCCATCCCCTTCCCCTATCTCTATAACCCTGCATTTCCCATGACTAATCCACCTAGCCTGCACATCCTTGGACAGTATGGGCAATTCAGCATGGCCAATCCATCCTAACCTAAACATTGTTGGACTGTGGAATGAAACTGGAGCACCCGGAAGAAACCCACGCAGACACGCAGAGAATGTGCAAACTCCACACAGTCATCTGAGGCTGAAATCAAACCCAGGTCACGGGCACTGTCAGACAGCAGTGCAAACTACTGAGCCACCATACCACTCAACACCAAGATATAACTTACCATGTTCAGAAAATGATGGTGTAGTAGTAATCTCATTGGCTTAATAACCCACAGGTCCCCACCAACATTCTGTGGTCATGAGTTCAAATCTTACCATCTGATAGGATTTGAATTTTTAAAGAAATAAGGAACGCTGACCATGAAAGCATCATTCATTGTTTAAAATAAACATGATCGATTCATTAGAGTACTTCAGGTAATGAAATCTGCCGTTCTTACCCAGTCTGTGACTCTGAACTGTCCTCTGAAATGGATGAGCCAGCAATTAGCTTCAGAGGCAATGAAGGAAGGGCAAACACACTTGCCAGCAACGCTCTCATCCCAGGAAAGAATGTGTTTATGGAATGCAAGTATCACTGGCAAGGCTAGGATTTCTTTCCCATACACAGGTGCCCTGCAAAAGGTGGTGATGGTGAACTAACCCTGTTGAAACAATACAGGTGTTGGTGCAGCTCCAGTGAATGGAGGAAGCTTCAGGACTTTGAGTGAAGGAAGAGGGATCTACTTTCCGCAAGAGAAAGTACACAAAGAGAGGGAAAAGACAGATTTGCTTGATGTAGAAATTTTCAAATTATTTTCTAATTCTCATGGGACACGAACATCGTTGGCAAGGCTAACAGTTATTGCCAGTCCCTGTTGCCCTTGAGAAGTTGGTAGTGAGCTGCCTTCTTGAACGTTGCGGTCCACTTGCTGTGGGTAGACCCACAAAGCCTTTAGTGAAGGACTTCCAGGATTTTGACCCAACGAAAGAATGGTGATATATTTCCAAGTCAGGATGGCGTGTGGCTTGGTTGGGAACTTGCAGAGGGTGATGATGCTCCTGAGCCACTGTATTTATGTGGCGGGTCCACTTGAGTAACCTCCAGCACATTAATAGTGGGGCATCAGTGATGATAATACCATTGAATATCAAAGGAGTGGTGATTGGAATGTCTCTGAGTGGAGATGGTCATTGCCTGATGTCAGCCCAAACCTGGATATTGTCCAGATCAGAAATGAGAAAACAAAAATCCAGAGAAAGTATATCCCTGTCAGGGTGAAAAGGAAGGCTGGTAGGGATAGGGAATGCAGGATGACTAAAGAAATTGAGGGTTTGGTTAAAAAAAGAAGGAAGCATAAGTCAGGTATAGACAGGATAGATCAAGTGAATCCTTAGAAGAGTATAAAGACAGTAGGAGTATACTTAAGAGGGAAATCAGGAGGGCAAAACAGGGACATGAGATAGCTTTGGCAAATAGAATTAAGAAGAATCCAAAGGGTTTTTACAAATATATTAAGCTCAAAAGGGTAAGTAGGGACAGAATACGGCCCAAAAATGTGTTGCTGGAAAAGCGCAGCAGGTCAGGCAGCATCAAAGGAGAAGGAGAATCGATGTTTCGGGCATAAGCCCTTCTTCAGGAAGGATCCTAGGGAGACAAGCCATCTATGTACGGAACGTTTCAGAGAACACCTCTGGGACACCCGGACCAACCAACCCAACCACCCAACACTTCAACTCCCCCTCCCACTCCACCAAGGACATGCAGGTCCTTGGACTCCTCCATCGCCAGACCATAGCAACACAACACCTGGAGGAAGAGCGCCTCATCTTCTGCCTAGGAACCCTCCAACCACAAGGGATGAACTCAGACTTCTCCAGCTTCCTCATTTTCCCTCCCCTCACCTTGTCTCAGTCCCAACCCTCGAACTCAGCACCACCTGCCTAACCTGCAATCTTCTTCCTGACCTCTCCGCCCCCAACCCCTCTCCGGCCTATCACCCTCAGCTGAACCTCCTTCACGTATTGCATTTCCAATGCCCCTCCCCCAAGTCCCTCCTCCCTACCTTTTATCTTAGCCTACTTGGCACACTTTCCTCATTCCTGAAGAAGGGCTCATGCCCGAAACGTCGATTCTCCTGCTCCTTGGATGCTGCCTGACCTGCTGCGCTTTTCCAGCAACACATTTTCAGCTCTTATAGAGGTTTATAAAATTATGAGGGGCATGGATAGGATAAATAGACAAAGTCTTTTCACTGGGGTCGGGGAGTCCAGAACTAGACGGCATAGGTTTAGAGTGAAAGGGGAAAGATATAAAAGAGACCTACGGGGCAGCTTTTTCACACAGAGGTTGGTACGTGTATGGAATGAGCTGCCAGATGATGTGGTGGAGGCTGGTACAATTGCAACATTTAAGAGGCATTTGGATGGGTATATTTAAAAGGAAGGGTTTGGGCCGGGTGCTGGCAGGTGGGACTAGATTGGGTTGGGATATCTGGTCGGCATGGACAGGTTGGACCGAAGGGTCTGTTTCCATGCTGTACATCTCTATGACTCTAAGATCTTGTTGCATTTGAACATGGACTGCTTCAGTATCTGAGGAGTCATGAATGGTGCTGAACACTGTACAATCATGGCAAACGTCCCCACTTCTGACCCTATGATGGAGGGAAGGTCACAGCAGCTGTTCTGTCATTGAAGATGGGGATATTTGTGGAGTTTTCTCCTTCAGTGAGTTGTTCAACTGTCCACTAACATTCCCAATTGGATGTGGCAGGACTGCAGAGCTGAGATCTGATTGAGGGACCACCGAGCACTCCCTATTACTTGCTGCTTATGCTGTTTTGCACGTAAGTAGTCCTGTTGGGTGGCTTCACCAGGTTGACACCTCATCTTCAAGTAAGCCTAGTTCTGCTCCAGGCATAGCCTCCCGCACTCTTCATTGAACCAGGGTTGATCCCCTGGCTTGATGATAATGGTTGAGTGTGAGATATGCCGGGTATGAGGTTACAGATTGTGCTGGAGTATAATACTGCTCCTGTTGATGGCCCACAGCACCTCATGAATGCCCAGTTTTGAGTTGCCAGAACTGTTTAAAGCCTGTCCCATTTAGCACAGTGATATAGAACATAGAACATTGCAGCGCAGTACTGGCCCTTTAGCCCTTGATGTGAAACCAATCTGAAGTCTATCTAACTTACACTATTCAATTTTCATCCATAAGCCTATCCAATGACATATAAATGCCCTTAAAGTTGGCGATTCCACTACTTTTGCAGGCAGTGTATTCCACACCCCTACTACCTCTGATATCTGTTCTATATCTATCACCCCTCAATTTAAATCCATGCCCCCTCATGCGAACCATCACTATCCATGGGAAAAGACTCTCACTGTGCAACCTATCTAACCCTCTGGTTATCTTATATGTCTCAATTAAATCACCTCCTAACCTCCTTCTCTCCAACAAAAACCACCTCAAGTCCCTCAGACTTTCCTCAGAAGACCGTCCCTCCATACCAGGCAACATCCTAGTAAATCTCCTCCGCACCCTTTCCAAAGCTTCCATATCCTTCCTATAATGCAGTGACCAGAACTGTACACAATAATCCAAGTGTGGTCACACCAGAGTTTTGTACAGCTGCAGCATGACCTCGTGACTCTGAGCTAACACACCATATGTCTTCTTAACAATCCTGTCAATCTGGGTGGCAACTTTCAGGGATCTATGTACTTGGACACTGAGATCTCTCTCCTCATCTACATTACCAAGAATCTTACCATTAGCCCAATACTCTGTATTCCTGTTGCTCTTTTTAAAGTGAATCACCTCATACTTTTCCGCATTAAACTCCATTTGTCACCTCTCAGCCCAGCTCGGCAGCTTATCTATGTCCCTCTGTAACCTGCAACATCCTTCTGCACTATCCACAACTCCACCGACCTTAGTGTCATCTGCAACTTTAATAACCCACCTTTCTAAGCCTTCATCCAGGTTGTTAAAATGCACAATTAAAATGGTAACAGCAGTGGTAACTGAACTCCAGGATGAACATTTCCCATCAACCACCACCCTCTGTCTTCTTTCAGCTAGCTAATTTCTGACCCAAACTGCTAAGTCACCCTCAATCCCATGCCTCCGCATTTTGAGTAATAGCCTACCATGGGTAAACTTATCAAACGCCTTACCAAAATCCATATACACCACATCAACTGCTTTATCCTCATCCACTTGTTTGGTCAGCATCTCAAAAACTCACTCATGTTTGTGAGGCATGACCTACCCTTCACAAAACCATGTTGGCTATCCCTAATCAATTTATTTCTCTCCATATGATTATAAATTCTATCCCTTATTAGATTAGATTACTTACAGTGTGGAAATAGGCCCAACAAGTCCACACCGACCCGCCGAAGCACAACCCACCCAGACTCATTCCCCTACATTTACCCCTTCACCTAACACTACGGGCAATTTAACATGGCCAATTCACCTGACATGCACATTTTTGGACTGTGGGAGGAAACCGGAGAACCCGGTGGAAACCCTCGCAGACACGGGCAGAATGTGCAAACTCCACACAGACAGTCGCCCAAGGTGGGAATTCAACCCGGGTCTCCAGCGCTGTGAGGCAGCAGTGCTAACCACTGTGCCACTGTGCCGCCCACTTATAATCTTCTCCAACCCACAACTGAAGTAAAGCTCACAGGTCTATAATTTTCAGGGTTCGTCTCTACTCCCCATCTTGAACAAGGGAACCACATTTGCTATCTTCCAGTCTTCTGGCACTATTCCTGTAGACAATGATGACATAAAGATCAAAGCCAAAGGCTCTGCAATCTCCTCCCTGGCTTCCCAGAGAATCCAAGGATAAACCCCATCTAGCCCAGGGGACATATCTATTTTCACACTTCCAGAATTGTTAATACCTCCTCCTTGTGAAGCTCAGTCCTGTTTAGTCTAGTAGTCTGTATCTCAGTATTCTCCTAAACAACATTGTCTTTTTTCAGTGATAATGCCTCACAACACGATGGGCTGTGTTCTCAATGTGAAGGTAGGACTTTGTCTCCATAAGGAACTGAGTGGTGGTCATTGTTGCTGATACTGTCATGGACAGTTGCATCTACAACCTGCAAATTGGTAAGGATGAGCTCAAGTATGTTTTTCCCTCTTGTTGGTTCCCTCACCACCTGCTGCAGACCCAATCTAGCAGCTATGCCCTTTGGGACCCAAACAGCTTGATTTGGATTACTGCTGCTGAGCCAGTGTTGGTGGTGGGCTTTGAAATCCCCCATCCAGAGTATGTTTTGCATCCTTGTCACCGTCAATGCTTCCTCTAAGTCTTGGAGGAGCACTGATGCCTCAGCCGAGGGAAGATGAGATGTGGTAATTAGCAGGAGGTTTCCTTGACCATGTTTACCTTGAAGCCACAAGACCTCGTGGTGTATCAATGCAATTTTGAGAACTCCCAGGGCAACTCCCTCCATGGAGAGTTATATATCCAGGGATGGTGATGGTGGTGTCTGGGACATTGACTCTTAGGTATTATTCCATGAGTACGACTATGTCAGGCTGACCCTCGACTACTATGTGAGACAGCTCTCCCAAATTTGATAAGAAGGACTTTGCAGGGTTGAAATGGCTGTTTCTGCTGTTGTCTTTTTCGGTGCCTGGGTTGATATAGTTGGTCTGTCCAGTTTCATTTCTCTTTTGTGACTGTGTAGTCATTGAGAATCAACCCCATTGCTGTGGATCTGGAGTCACACGTGGGCCAGACCAGGCAAGGTTAGCAGATTTCCTTCCCTGATGGACATTAGTGAACCAGATGGATTTTATTTCCTGACAATGACTTCATGGTCATCAGTAGATTCTTAACTCTAGATTTTTTTTTAACGAATCCAAATTCCATTATCTGCCGCGGTGGAATTTGAACATTAGCTGAGTTTGACAATAATCCTACCAAAACCACCACCTCCCAAAACTCTTCACAGCTGGCAGCACACTTATGAAGCGAAGCACTGACACAATGTTGAAGGTGGGTAGCCAATCAACCTCATCCAATGGAGAGTTAGATAATTACTAATCATCTGGGGCTGGGCTGGGGAAAGGGGTTTTCTGCATTTAATTGAGGGAGCAACGTGACTTGAGGCTCTTTCAGAGATCCAGTGGGAAAGAAAAGAAATTTGAAATTTAAAAATGGAAGAACTCAGCCCCCTGGTTCCACTTATTCCTCCATACCCTTTGATCCTTTTAGTCCTATGAACGATGCCTAACTCTTTCCTGAAAACACTCAATGCTTTGGTTTCAACTGCTTTCTGTGGCAGAGAATTCCAAAGGTTCCCCACTCTCTGGTTGAAGAAATTTTTCCTCATCCTCCCCTCAAAAATGCTTAAACTCTGACCCCTGATTCTGGATTTCAGTCTTCAGGAACATCCTATCTATGTTTATGTAGAATTTCATAGTTTTGTGTGAAACAACCCCCCGCCCCCGCCCTGCACCCCCCCCCCCCCCCCCCCCCGCCCCCCCATTCTTCTCAACCCATCAAAAATAAGCACTATGATAGCAACAGAAACGGACTACACAGATAAAGACATAATTGGAGTGTCATTCTGCCTCCATGGTATCTCAGGGCACACTTCTTGCTTTTCCCAAAATGATACAAGGACTGTAAAGTCAGACTTTGCTTCCATTACTTTAAGGCAGTAGTTTGAGCTTAAGTGGAGTAGACAGCTCATATATATCAAGCCACACTTTTGAAAACTGGTTTCGCTATCCAAGCTGTTTTAACAAAAACAATAAAAAAGGAACAAAAAAGAACTTCAAAAAATTCTTCATTTGAAGGCTAACACAACTTAAATTAAAATACCTCAAAATTAAACCAATGTGCTATCAGCACCTTCAGACTGAAGCTGCTCCTAATTAGATTCCTGGACACAGAATCGTCTGGCAGGTACCTCCTGAGGGTTTGATAGAAGATACATTGCCCTTTTACCTGCTCTTTCAAAGAACCTAACGGTAACCAGCCAATTTAAAAGCTAAAAATGGGAAATATCCATTCCCTCTGTGCCTCACCTAATCATCTTCCCGGCGAATGAAAATGAGACGAATGAAACGTGACAGGATTAAACCCAGACACAACTCCTCCTGGGTAAATGGGCAAGAAATGCTGACCTAGATGGAGCTCTTTGAGGAGGTAACGAACCAGTTAGACAAAGACGTGCCAGTGGATGTGATCAATTTGGATTTCCAGAAGGCCTTTAGCAAGTTGTCACACAGGAGGCAGCTAAATAAGATAAAAATGCATGGTGTTCAGGGTAAGGTGTTGGCATGGATAGAGGATTGACTGACTGGCAGAAGGCAGAAAGTGAGGATAAAAGGGCTCTTTATCAGGATGATAGATGCTGTCTAGTTGAGTTCTGCAGGGGTCAGTGTTGGGAGCACAACTATTTACATGATGCATTAATGATCTGGATGAAGCAATTGGGGAGATTGTTGCCAGTGGAAAGACAGGTAGTGTTGAAGAAGCAGGCATAGGTAGGGTGGATAGTCAGAGGCTTTTTTCTGAGGGTTGAAATTTCAATTACAAGGGAGCATAGGGTTAAAGTGAGAGGGGGAATGTTTAAGGGAGATGTGTGAGGGAAGGTTTTCACACAGAGAGTGATAGGAGTCTGGAATGCACTGCTGAAGAGGTGATGGAAACAGGCACGTTGGCAACATTTAAGGGGCATCTGGATGGTTACATGAACAGGGGGGGAATAGAGGGACACGGTCTGAATAATGGCAGAAGGTTTGTTTTTTTTAGTTTATTTAGGGCTTGATGATCAGCCCAGGCTTGGAGAGTTGAAGGGCCTGTTCCCGTGCTGTACTTCTCTTTTGTTTTTTTTTTAGTTTTTTTTTGTTTGGGGAGGCTGCAGGAGGACTTGGGATATTGGGCAAAGATGTGGCAGATGGAACACAGTGTGGGAAAGTGTGAGGTTATGTATTTTGATGAGAACAATTGAGGTATAGATTAATTTCTAACTGGGGAAAGACTTCAGAAATCTGAAGAACAAAGAGACATGGGAATCCTCATTCAGGATTCTCTGAAGGTTAACATGCAGGTTCAGTTGGCAGTTAGGAAGGCAAATGCAGTGTTTGCATTCATTTCAAGAGGGCTAGAATAAAAGAACAGATACCTACCACTGGAGATATATAACGCTGTGGTCAGATTGCATTTGGAACACAGTGAGCAGTTTAGGATCCTGCATCTAAGGAAAGATTTGCTGGCTTTGGAGTAGATCCAGAGGAAATTGACAAAAATGATCCCGAAAATGAAGGGCTTGTCATAAGAGGAGTAGTTGAGGACTCCGGGTCAATATCGATGGAGATTACAATCATGAGGGGCATTCTCATTTAAACTTACAGAATACTGAGAGGCCTGGATAGCATGGCTGTGGAGAAGATGCTTTCACTAGCAGGATAGACCAGGACCCAAGGACACAGCCTCAGAGTGAAGGGATGATCCTTAGAACTGAAATGAGAAAGAATTTATTCTGCCAGAGGGATGGTGAATCTGTCATTGAATTATTTCAAGACAGCGGTAGATAAGTTGTTGATTGGTAAGGGGATCAAAAGTTACAGGGTAAAGGCAGAAAAATGGGGTGAGAAAAATATCAGCCATGATCTGATGGCAAACCATAATTGATGAGGCAAATGGCCTAATATCTTATAGTCTTAAAGGCATACCCACAATTCAATGAACAAAATATGAGTTATTACATTCGTGATGAGCTAGAAATGTAAACTTTATCGTGCTTTGACCTATACTGTTAATCGTGCCAGAAGGGGATAGGTGGGAATGTGAATTTGGAATACAAACATAGAGTCATAGAGTTATGCAGCACAGAAACAGACCCTTCGGTCCAGACAATCCATGCTGAAAACGTTCCCAAATTAAACTAATCCCAGTTACCTGTGTTTGGCCCATATCCCTCCAAACCATTTTTATTCATAAACTTATTCAAAAGTCTTTTAAACATTGTAAATGTACCTGCATTCATCACTTCCTCTGGAAGTTCATTCCACACACGAACCACTTTGCATAGAAAAGGTGCCCCTCATGTCAAAAATATGCCCCCTATTTTTGAACTGCCCACAGATCAGCTATGATCTTATTATTGACTGGCAACAGACTTGTAGGACCAAATTACCTAGTCCTGCTTCTCATTGAAATGTTTACATGCTAAGGATGACACTCAAAGAGACTCTCTTTACTTCATTCGAGACCAACCAGTTAAATCCAGTCTTTACATTTATGATCTGATTCATATGTATGCAAAGCGAAGTGCTGGACAAAGTATTCACCTGGGGAAGAGAAGGCCACTTGTAAAGTTAATTGGATTCATTTGAATAAGACCAATGATCTCTGGGCAAGATTTTGGTCTACAAATCTTCATTCCAATATATGGCTTGAGATCAAATTTTGCTTGAGAATGCACATGTAATTTGCCTCAGGGTATTTTACTATATCATTATGTTACATTGTTAGGAGAGGTGAGGACCCAAGGGCACAGCCTTAGAGTAAACAGAAGACCCTTTAGAATGGAGGTAAGGAGAAACTTCTTCAGCCAGAGAGTGGTGAATCTGTCAGATTCATTGCCACAGGTCATGGAGGCCAGGTCATGGAGTATATTTAAAACAGAGATAGATTAGTTCTTGATTGCCAAGAAGATCAAAGGTTACAGCGAGAAAGCGGGAAAATGGAGTTGACAAACCTATCAGCCATGATTGAGTGGGAGAGCACATCGAGGAGCTGAATGGCCTAATTTCTGCTCCTACGTCTTTTAGAAGGAACTACATAAATGCACATTAGTGTTTAAAAACATCCACAGTCACACAGGTGTAAAGCTTGCAGCAATATTGAGGACTCGGAGTTACTGGATTACTCTGAAGAGGTAGCACAAAGAAGAAAATCGATGGATAGGATAGTCTTTTCCTTCAGGAGAAGTTAACTTTGGTTCTGTAGAGATTCAGAGTGAACAATATGGACTCTCACAGAAAATGGCCTAATTTACTTTGATACACAGCAGATGTTATATCTATGTTGCCCTGCCGTATTTTCACCATCCCTCCAGAACTACCCCTCTCTGAGGATGAAAGATCAGTCCTCAGCAGAGGCCTCACCTTCATTCCCCTACGCTCTCGGATTAACGAGTTCAACACGTGGCGAGACATCGAACAATTCTTCCTCCTGCTCCTTGGATGCTGCCTGACCTGCTGCGCTTTTCCAGCAACACATTTTCAGCTCTGATCTCCAGCATCTGCAGTCCTCACTTTCTCCTCGAAGATGTTATATCTATGCCAGTTATCCAGGGATAGAGCAAGGTATTTAATTCAAACACAAGCATCCTGTCAGCCTTAATTGAATCCATGTTTTATTGACAGCTCTTGAGTTTGGGGGATGCCGATTTTAAAATTGCTTTATGCCAAGCACATTTGGAAAGAAAATGAGAGCCTTGCTCAATTTCAGTCCAGTCTCAGAGTTGAGAGAGAGAGAGACTGATGTCTCAGTGAAAATGAAGAAACAAACTGTAACCATTATGCAAGGTTAAATATTTAACTACCTCACAGTAGAATTTGTTCCTATTGACACTCAGCAGAGCTCATGTGTCTTTGTTATTTGCCAGTGGACCAAAGATGAATAAATAAGAATAGGTAATAAGGAATAATTGATAATTCAATCTGAAATTGGCTTCAGTTGGTAAATATGAAATTCAAATGAAGAAAGGGAATACAGTGGCATACAGATAATGTCTCACGTGCTGGGATGTGGGTTCAGATCTTAATACTGTAACAGACAGAATGTAAATTCAATCAATACATTTGGAATATGAAGCATTAAGTTTAGATTAGATTCCTACAGTGTGGAAATAGGCCCTTCGGCCCAACCAGTCCACACCAACCCTCCGCAGAGTAACCCACCCAGACCTATTTCCCCTCTGACTAATGCTTCTAACACTATGGGCAATTTAGCATGGCCAATTCACCTGACCTGCACATCTTTGGACTGAGAGAGAAAACCGGCGCACCTGGAGGAAACCCACGAAGACATGGGGAGAATGTGCAAACTCCACACAGCCTGAGGCTGGAATCGAACCTGAGACCCTAGTGCTGTGAGGCAGCAGTGCTAACCACTGAGCCACTATGCCACCCATAACTGTCATCAATTGTTATAAAAACCTATCTGAACCACACTACTGTCCTTTGGGGAAGGGAATCTACTGTCCTTAACTGGTCTGGTGTACATGTAACTCCATGCCTACAACAATGTGGTGGAATCCTAACTGTCCTCTCAAATGGAGAATTGTGAAATATGAGAAAAAAGGGGCAGAGCAGTGGTGCAGTCTTTCGCAGGTTTGCTTCCAGCCTCGGCTGACTATTTGTGTGCAGTTTGCAAATTCTACCCGTGTCTGCTTGGGTTTCCCTTCAGGTGCTCCAGTTAGCTCCTGCATTCCAAAGAAGTGTGGGTTAGGTGGATTGGTCATGCTAAATTGCCCAGGTATGCCGGCTAGGTGGATTCGCCATGAGATAAGGTAAGGAGGCTAGATCTGTGTGGAATGCTCTTTGGAGAGTTGATGTCAATTTGAATGGCCCACTTCCACGCTATAGGGATTCTATAAATCTCTCATAGAAAGGATGGTACCGGGGGTTCAAATGCTTCAAAGGTGGATCAAACCACATACTCCGTTAAGATATAGCCTAGGCTGTTGCGGGAGGCAAGACAGGAGATACCAGGGACCCAGGCAGCAATTTTCAAACTTTCTCTGGCAACAGGTGAAGTGAGAGAGGACTGTATGACTGCACTCTTTGTCCCATTATTTAAAAAAAGGGAGGGAGGTTGAGACCAGGAATTGGCAGGCCGGTCAATCTAGCCTCACATGGGGAAGTTATTACAAAGAATTCTGAGGGACAGTATTTTGGAGTGCCACCAATTAAGGAGTCCGTCTCCATGACACTGGACTCCTTTGGCTATAAATTCGGTGATCATGGTCTTATTGTCTACAACCACCTGATGAAGGAGTGGTGCTCCGAAAGCTAGTGCTTCCAAATCAACCTATTGGACTATAACCTGGTGTTATGTGATTTTCAACCTTATCCACCCCAGTCCAACAATGGCACCTCCAAATCACCAAGTAACCAGGAATAGACAGCACAGATTTGTTAAAGGAAGGTTGTGTTGAATGAATTTTATTGCATTTTTTGAGGAGGTAACCAGGAGTGTTAATGAGGGCAATGCATTTGATGTAGCCTACACAGACTCTCGCAAGGGTGGGTCCTTCATGGCAGACTGATCAAGAAGGTGAAGAGCCCATGGGATTCACTGGATCCAAAATTGGTCAGCAGGCAGGAAGTAGGAGGTGATGATGGATGGATGTTTCTGTGACTGGAAGTATATTTCCAGTGAGGCTCCAGTGGTGTTGGGGACTTTGCCCTTTCTGGTATACTTCAGTGATTTGGACAACATGTGGAGATGATCAAAGAATTCACAGATGACAAAAAGGTGTAGGGTGGCAAATAGTGAGGAGGACAACAATTGCAGGAGGATATCAACAAATGGTAAGCTGGGCACAGCAGTGGCAAATGGATTTCAACTGGAAAATATCTGAGGTGTTGCCCTTGCAGGCGGCTAATGAGGCAAGCAATCCCACCATCATTGTTAACACCCTGGAAAGTACTGAAGATTAGAGGGACCTTGGTGTGAACATTCACAAATCCATGAAGGGAGTGGGGAGGGTAGTTCAGAGGACCTTTAGGATATTGTGTTTAGTAGCAGAGACATAGAACACAAAAGCAGGGAGGTTATGCAGGAGCAGTAAAAACACTTCTTTAGGTCACAACTCGAGTAATGGTGTACAGTTCTGGTCACCACATTATGGGGTAAATGTGAGTAACGCTAGAGAGGGTGCAGAGGCAACTTATAGGAAGCTGCCTGGGCAGGAGGGTCTAAGCTATTGAGGGAATATTGGATAGGCTGGGGTTATTTTCCTGAGAACCAACATAGATTGAGAGTGGACTTAATAGAAGTGTGCAAGAACCACAGAATCACCAGAACAGAAGAGACCTTTTGGCCCATTGAGTCTTCCCCATGATGTTCCTGTGATTGGAAAATCATCAACTGTGCCTGGAGTATTGAAACTACATCAATCATCACATTCAGGCTGAGGGCTGAGAGCTTGCTTGAGTGAAAGCTGTTTCAGGTTTAAGCAGCATCAGCAGACTACATATCTCTACATCACCACCATTACTACAGTGCTGTAGGTTGAGTGCTGGACAATTACTGGAGTAGGGAAGATAGACAGAAATAAAAAAAATGTGGTTAGGCACATCCAATTTTGCAAGCACTGCATGAGTGACCTGAAACCTGCTTCTTGAATGAAGCTTTTAACACGTTCCCTCAGAGATCTTATTTGGAAAGTCATAACACATTTGAACTTCAAACTTATTTTTATATTTTAGCAGGAATGTTGGCTGTTTGACAATCAATTGTCTTCCTTTGTGAATTGAAACATTCAGAACTATGCAGCATGATGTTGGCACTGTGCTTTCTCATTAAAGATCTTGAAAAAGGGTCATTTCAAATTGAATGGGTCATTTATATACCTTAGTTGTCTCAAACACTGAAGTTAAGAATGCCATCACAAAGGAGGCATAATCAAGTGAATCATCTACCTTACTGGGAAAAATGACTGGATTGGTGAAGATCACGTGTCGAGGAAGCTGTAATCTCAGGCTGCCTTGTTTTAAAAAAACAACAGAAGCTGTTGGCGGAGACAGCAAGTTCTGAGTTCAATCAAAGTCCTTCAGAAGAGTAGGCAAAACCAGTTGCAAGTCAGCCAAGCAGCCGAGATAACAAACAGCAGGCTTGAATGTGGAAAAGGGCTACTCTCACAACATTCTAACTTCAATTGTGTGGTTCAATATTTTGGTTTTTTCCTAACTTGAATTTCACCCGAGAACCAAACTTCAGGTAATTTAGCTATTAAAAAGCTTCATATTTACTTTAATCAGCTGCGGCTGAAAATTATTTACTTCAGCCAACTATCAATTCATCTAAGAAACTGTAGGTGTGCCGTGAAAGAGAGTGGCTTAGATAATGTTGCAGTCTCTTCTTATTTTCCTTTCCGCATCTGAGTATATTCTTTGTGTAAGCAATAGTATGTGTGGGAATTGATCAAGTGGTGAAAATGTGTTTCTGGAAAAGCGCAGCAGGTCAGGCAGCATCCAAGGAACAGGAGAATCGACGTTTCGGGCATAAGCCCTTCTTCAGGAATGAGGAAAGTGTGTCCAGCAGGTTAAGATAAAAGGTAGGGAGGAGGGACTTGGGGGAGGGGCGTTGGAAATGCGATAGGTGGGAAGAGGTCAAGGTGACGGTGATAGGCCAGAGTGGGGTTGGGGCGGAGAGGTCAGGAAGAAGATTGCTGGTTAGGAAGGCGGTGCTGAGTTTGAGGGATTTGACTGAGACAAAGTGGGGGGAGGGGAAATAAGGAAACTGGAGAAATCTGAGTTCATCCCTAGTGGTTGGAGGGTTCCTAGGCGGAAGATGAGGCGCTCTTCCTCCAACCGTCGTGTTGCTATAGTCTGGCGATGGAGGAGTCCAAGGAGCTGCATGTCCTTGGTGGAGTGGGAGGGAGAGTTGAAGTGTTGAGCCTCGGGTGGTTGGGTTGGTTGGTCTGGGTGTCCCAGAGGTGTTCTCTGAAACATTCCGCAAGTAGGCGGCCTGTCTCCCCAATATAGAGGAGGTCACATCGGGTGCAGCGGTTGCAATAGATGATGTGTGTGGAGGTGCAGGTGAATTTGTGGCGGATATGGAAGTATCCCTTGGGGCCTTGGAGGGAAGTAAGGGGGGAGGTGTGGGCGCAAGTTTTGCATTTCTTGCGGTTGCAGGGAAGGTGCTGGGAGTGGAGGTTGGGTTGGTGGGGGGTGTGGACCTGACGAGGGAGTCACGGAGGGAGTGGTCTTTTTGGAACGCTGATAGGGGAGGGAAGGGAAATATATCACTGGTGGTGGGGTCCGTTTGGAGGTGGCGGAAATGACGGCGGATGATACGCTGTACATGGAGGTTGTTGGGATGGTAGGTGAGGACCAGTGGGGTTTTGTCCTGGTGGCGGTTGGAGGGGCGGGGCTCAAGGGCGGAGGAGCGGGAAGTGGAAGAAATGCGGTGGAGGGCATTGTCGACCACATCTGGGGGGAAATTGCGGTCCTTGAAGAAGGAGGCCATCTGGGTTGTACGGTTTTGGAACTGGTCCTCCTGGGAGCAGGTGCGGCGGAGACGAAGGAATTGGGAATATGGGATGGCGTTTTTACAGGGGGCAGGGTGGGAGGAGGTGTAGTCTGGGTAGCTGTGGGTGTTGGTCGGTTTATAATAAATGTCCGTGTTGATTCGGTCGCCAGAGATAGAAATGGAAAGGTCTAGGAAGGGGAGGGAGGAGTCTGAGACGGTCCAGGTGAATTTGAGGTCGGGGTGGAAGGTGTTGGTAAAGTGGATGAACTGTTCAATCTCCTCGTGGAAGCACGAGGCAGCGCGATACAGTCATCGATGTAGCGGAGGAAAAGGTGGTGCCAGTGTAGCTGCGGAAGATGGATTGTTCCACATATCCTACTGCCCCCTTGACCATGACGCCACCTCCCACCACCAAACCATCATCTCCCAGACCATCCATAACCTCATCACCTCAGGGGATCTCCCATCCACCGCCTCCAATCTCATAGTCCCATAACCCCGCACCGCCCGTTTCTACCTCCTGCCCAAAATCCACAAACTTGACTGCCCCGGCCGACTCATTGTCTCAGCCTATTCCTGCCCCACCGAACTCATCTCTGCATACCTCGACACGGTCCTGTCCCCCTTAGTCCAAGAACTCCCCACCTACGTTCGGGACACCACCCACGCCCTCCACCTCCTCCATGATTTCCGGTCCCCAACGCCTTATCTTCACCATGGACATCCAGTCCCTGTACACCTCCATCCCCCATCACAAAGGACTCAAAGCCCTCTGCTTCTTCCTTTCCCGCCATACCAACCAGTACCCTTCCACTGATACCCTCCTTCGACTGACTGAACTGGTCCTCACCCTGAACAACTTCTCTTTTCAATCCTCCCACTTCCTCCAAATCAAAGGAGTAGCCATGGGCACCCGCATGGGCCCCAGCTATGCCTGCCTCTTCGTAGGATATGTGGAACAGTCCATCTTCCGCAGCTACACTGGCACCACCACCCACCTTTTCCTCCGCTACATCGATGACTGTATCGGTGCTGCCTTCCACAAGGAGGTTGAACAGTTCATCCACTTTACCAACACCTTCCACCCCGACCTCAAATTCACCTGGACCGTCTCAGACTCCTCCCTCCCCTTCCTCGACCTTTCCATTTCTATCTCTGGCAACCGAATCAACACGGACATTTATAATAAACTGACCAACTCCCACAGCTGCCTAAACTACACCTCCTCACACCCTGCCCCCTGTAAAAACTCCATCCCATATTCCCAATTCCTTTGTCTCCGCCGCATCTGCTCCCAGGAGGACCAGTTCCAAAACCGTACAACCCAGATTGCCTCCTTCTTCAAGGACCGCAATTTCCCCCCAGACGTAGTCGATGATGCCCTCCACCACATCGCTTCCACTTCCCGCTCCTCCGCCCTCCAACCGCCACCAGGACAGAACCCCACTGGTCCTCACCTACCATCCCAACAACCTCCATGTACAGCGTATCATCCGCCGTCATTTCCGCCACCTCCAAACTGACCCCACCACCAGGGATATATTTCCCTTCCCTCCCCTATCAGCATTCCAAAAAGACCACTCCCTCCGTGACTCCCTCGTCAGGTCCACACCCCCCACCAACCCAACCTCCACTCCCGGCACCTTCCCCTGCAACCGCAAGAAATGCAAAACTTGCGCCCACACCTCCCCCTTTACTCCCCTCCAAGGCCCCAAGGAATACTTCGATATCCGCCACAAATTCACCTGCACCTCCACACACATCATCTATTGCAATCTTTGCACCCGATGTGGCCTCCTCTATATTGGGGAGACAGGCCGCCTACTTGCGGAACGTTTCAGAGAACACCTCTGGGACACCCGGACCAACCAACCCAACCACCCCATAGCCCAACACTTCAACTCCCCCTCCCACTCCACCAAGGACATGCAGCTCCTTGGACTCCTCCATCGCCAGACTATAGCAACACGACGGTTGGAAGAAGAGCGCCTCATCTTCCGCCTAGGAACCCTCCAACCACAAGGGATGAACTCAGATTTCTCCAGTTTCCTTATTTCCCCTCCCCCCACCTTGTCTCAGTCAAATCCCTCGAACTCAGCACTGCCTTCCTAACCTGCAATCTTCTTCCTGACCTCTCTGCCCCCACCCCACTCCGGCCTATCACCGTCACCTTGACCTCTTCCCACCTATCGCATTTCCAACGCCCCTCCCCCAAGTCCCTCCTCCCTACCTTTTATCTTAACCTGCTGGACACACTTTCCTCATTCTTGAAGAAGGGCTTATGCCCGAAACGTCGATTCTCCTGTTCCTTGGATGCTGCCTGACCTGCTGCGCTTTTCCAGCAACACATTTTCAGTTCTGATCTCCAGCATCTACAGTCCTCACTTTCCCGTCCCAGTTGTTCAAGTGGGACAATTTTAACTATGGGCAAGTGTGGGGTAATAAATAATCCCTCTTATTTTAAAGAAAATTACAGGAAAGCCTGCTGCAAGCATTATTTAAATTAGGTCAATCATCCTGAGGGTAAAAAAACACACATTCCTCAGATATAATCATCACAGACTAGCACAAAATACTTAGGGCTGATTCTTAGACAAAATATGTTATGTGTTAGTTCCACTGAGTTTTATGAAGGTGAGGCTGAGTGCCTCTTGAGCTGTGTTATCACCACAAACTTATCTTATTAACCACTTTCCCCAACTCTGTGCCACCGTCTCATCCAAACTAGTTGTTTGTTTTAATTATTCATTCACAGGATTAAGGCATTACTTATTACATTGGCATCATTTATTGCCTGTTCCGAACTTCAGTTGAGGGTTAACCACAATGCTGTGGGGCAGGAGTCACATGTAGGCCAGACCAGGTAAGAACAGCAGATTTCCTTCCCTAAAGGACATAGAATATAGCTTCCTTCTTCCTTTTGACACGAAGCTCCGACATTAGTGAACCAGTTGGATTTTTCATTACACAATCACCATTCATATAGATTTTTATAACTCCAGATTTTTATTGAATTTAAAATTTATCCATCTGCAATGTTTTGATTTGAATCTTGGTCCTCAGGACATTAACTTGGGTTTGGGATCACCAGTCCAGTGATATTACGCTGCTGCTAGGGAAGCACAGTGGCACAGTGGTTCACACTGCTGCCCCTCTGCAAAGGACCTGGGTTCAATCCCACCCTCAGGTGATGTCTGTGTGGAGTTTGCACATTTTTGCTATGTCTGCGTAGATTTCCTCCCACAATCCAAAGATATATAGGCAGGTGGATTAGCAATAGTGTGCAGGGATGTGCCAGTCAGGTGGCTTAGCTTTGGGAAATACAGCGTTACAGGGATGGGTCCAAGTGTGATGCTCTTCAGAGGGTTAGTGTGGAATGGTTGGACTGAATGGCCTGCTTCCACACTGCAGGAATTCTATGAATACTACTACACGGCCACATTGTACAATTAACAGACAGTGTAATTAATGAAAATTCACAGAATCTTAATAGTACAGAAGCAGGCCATGTGACCCATCAAGTCCACACTGACTCTCCAAAGAGTACTCTATCCTCATAACCCTGCATTTACCATCCACTTGACCTGCAAATCTTTGGGACTGTGGGAGGAAACTGGAGCACCCAGCAGAAATCCATGCAGAGACAGGGAGTGTGTGCAAATTCCACACAGACAGACAGTCACCCAAGGGTGGAATCAAACGCAGGTCCCTGGTACTGAGAGGCAGCACCGCTGACCACTGAGCCACTGTGCTGCCCCTCAAGATTAAATGTATCTTGTGTATATATTTTTAAGTACCATTTTTAGAGTTTGGCTTTTAAAAGTGGCATGTGAAGTTGCTCACTTTCCTGAAAAGTTCAAAAAAAACTAGGTCAAGCAATCCCTCTGGAATAATGACCTGATCCAGTACATGAGACAGAACAGGGACACCCAAGAGTGTTAATAAAAAATTGATTTTACTGCAGTGATTTATGACAGGTGGAGTAAACTTTGAAGACCATTAGCTTGCTTCTGATTCAAGACAATCTTGAATTGATTTTAGATTAGAAAAAAAGGGATTGAAAGCTTTTGGGCAGGTCAAGGGAGACCTGACCAGGGTCTGCAAACGTAGCTTTTCTCCTAGAAACATTTATGGAACAGTCCATGAAAAGTATAGTTGCCTCAGAATGAAAGTCTGCAAAGCTTTCAAAAAATGAATGTTGGTCAGAAATCAGTTGATTATTAAAAGCTGACAAAGTCTAAATTTTTCAGTCCGGAGTGATTTTACATTGGAAGACTTCACAGGAGTGTACTGGGAAGGTTCGGTTAAACTTGGAAGTTAGCAACTTAATAATGTGGTACATTTCTTCCAAATCCGAGTGTCTGTTTCAGATGATGTCTGGAAAAGGAATTTGCCTGTGTTTTGCTGTACATTTTAAGACCTTTCATCCTGTACTCTCTACTTATGCAGCTTGGTTTTGTTTTTTTGTTTTTTCGGTTAGTAAACCTCAGTTCTGCTTCTTAAAAAATTGCAGCCTTGTGCATGACCAACAGATTAATAAGCAATAAATATGATTGATCAGCAATGTTCGATTCTGGGCTCTGACCTGGCCAGTAAGAACACCAGTTGGAATCATAACAACGTGTAAATCTGTCACAGGTCTGCTAAAATGGATCTCAGAGAGTGAGAGAGATAGGGTTAGTTAAACATTGATGTGCCAACACGATATAACATCATTTCAAAAGTCACATGACACCAGGTTATAGTCCAACAGGCATATTTGAAATCACAAGTTTCAGAGTGCTGCTCCTTTGTCAGTGAAGTTACCTGGAGGGGCAGAACTGTGAAAGCTTATGATTTCAAATAAACCTGTTGGACTATAGCCTAGAGTCATGTGCCTAGAGTCTGGCTTTGTCAACCCCAGTCCAACACTGGCACCTCCACATCATTTCGGGACCACTCTTGGATACACTTTTGGTACAGAGCCAAAGTGTAGACACTACCAAGGGTTGAGACTATGCTCATTTCCAGCAATCCACTCTAAGATTCTTCGCACAAATTGTGAAAATGGCCTTGATTTAAGGAAACTAAACCGACTGCAGTAAAAGTCCGCCATTTGTGAAAATCTTTACTCTGCTTTACTTCTGCGGTCACTTCAATGAGAACTAGAAAAATCTGCTTCACAGACTGTCGTATAATTGGCTGAAATGATAGGTAAAGACTATCCAGTTCAATTTCTCTTTTGAGACTTAATTTAATAATTCTGTACTTTTTCCGTATAATCTGTCAAATTCCCATCACAGTCAGTCATTGTTTAGTTTGCTGATATCATGTTTTCAGAGATGATTAAAGGTATTTCTTTATAAGATCATTTTAAAGAAGTCATATTGGACACAAAATGTTTCTCTCTCCAGAGATGTTGCCAAACCTGCTGAATCTCTTTGACTTTGTTTAGATTTCAGATTTGAAATAGACAGTATTTTAATCTATACTGAGGTAATTTGGCTTTGGTTTTCTTTCCTTTTGTATCATAAACTCATTCTGGTGCTAAAAAAAAATCTCTGCAGCCTCCTGTGAAAAGGAAAACCTTTTTCTCTATATATATTGGCTTATTTCTGAAGGAAAATAATCCCTGAGTTCTCCGATCCTGTTCAACTCACAAATTCTCTTTAATTATTTTTAATTCTGACTCCTTTCAGTTGGAATACTTTTTATGTCCACGAAAATATAAAACTGTAAAATGATTAATCTACTTCATTACCACAGTCTCAAGTCTTCAACGTTATAAAATATCTGTAAATGCTATAGGTCATCCTGAGGCTGTGAAAGACATCACACAGATGCAAGAAATACTTGCAACATCTTTCTAGCTCATCTCATATGTCTGATCCTAGTGTTTCTCTCACTGGTGATGGGCTGAATAGCTTACTTCTGCTTCTTTGGATACTATGAAACTGGAGGTTCTTTGTGTAACACATTACTGCAAGAGCTGGCAATTAGATGGCTCAGGGAGCTGGATGAAATAACTATTTTTTTGTAAATTGGAGTGTTAAATAAACAGCCTCTGGAATAGAAGAAGAGAAAGACGAAGTGTTCCTTTATTCATTTTGGCGGAAAGATCGACATGGTATTTTTAATAGATTAAAATACTATCTATTTCAGATCTGAGATCACAACAAAGTCACAAGAAACTCAGCAGGTTTGGCAGCATCTCTGGAGAGAGAAACATTTTGTGTCCATTATAGGGCAAGCCAAACAGAGAACAGCCAGGGAATTCCTAGAGGCATGGCACTCATCCACAGACTCTATCAACAAACACATCGACCTGGACCCAATATACCGGCCACTGCAGTGGACAGCTCGAACTGACAACCGGAAGCGGCAGAGACAGGCCACTATAAATACCGGAGAAAACAGCACAGAAGCGCTTCACAGGAGGCTCCCAAGCACTGAGGATGTCACCTAGACAGGGGACGAAACATTTGCAAGACAAATTCCCATCTCGGCGAACAGAACCACAACAACGAGCACCCGAGCTACAAATCTTCTACCAAACTTTGAATTTTGTGTCCAATATGACTTCTTTAGAGATTGGAAAGTGTGGAATTACAAAGGGACCTGAGCATCCTTTTCAATAGGTTAGTGATGACTAACATCCTGGTGCAGCAAACTGTTCGGAATGCTAATGGAATGTTAGCCTTTATCACATGAGGATTGGAGTCCAGCAGTAGTGAAGTCTTAGTTCAATTATAAAGGAGGTCAGTGAGACTCTACATGGAGTCTTGTCTGCAGTTTTGATCTCCACATCACGGGAAGGATGTTATTGCCATAGAGGGAGTGCAACAAAGGTTTACCAGACTTATTCCTGGATGGCAGGGAATATCCTACGAAGAGAGATTGGTCAAACCAAGCCTGTATTCTCTAGAATTTCAAAGAATGGAAGTAACATCATTGAAACCTATGAAATATTTAAAGGATAGAGAAGGTAGATGCAGGTGGGATGCTTCCCCTGGTCAGAGAGTCAAGGAGCAGGAAACTCAATTTCAAAATAACAGGGATGCCATTTAGAATTGAGAGAAGGGGAATTCTTTTATTGTGAATCTTGGGGATTTTCTACCTCTGGGAGCTATGGAAGCTCAATCTTTGAGTACATTTGAAGGAAAAGTTGATAGAATTTTGATCATGAATGGTATAAATGATTATGGGGATAGTGTGGGTAAAAGGCTGTAGTGTTTGATCTGACACAATTGATTCAAATGATGGAGCAGGATTGATGGGCTGAATAGCCTAGTTCCATTGTCAAATAGAAACTCCTCCCTCTCAGGATGTCCCATGTCACAAAGCCAACTTGAACAAACCAAATCCATACAAACAGCACATGAACAAAATAACCAGTTCATCTGTTATCAGAAGCATTAGGTGAGGGATAAACACTGGTCAGAAAGTATTGACCTTTCATAGATGGCACCCACAGCCTGAACCTTTAATGCCCACGTGAACTGGCTAACAGGTTTTTGATTTGACCTCACTTTTGAACAAAGGTGTACTCTGCAACGCAGCACTCAATCACTATTGCAGCAAAGTGCGGAAAGCTCAAGTCCATAGTTGGCCATTGAATCTAAAGCATTCTGATTGGGAAATCAAAATGCTACCAACTGAAGCACAAGAACAAAAATATTACATAGCAATTCAGGATACATGATCTTGGTCATAGGTGGTGCTTTAACACGACCTGTTGGTATTTCTGCATAATATGAGACAGTTCATAACCTCAGTCAGAAAACAATTGCAATTAACATCTTTCAAAATATATATTTTCCACTCAAAGATGTACTCTTTTACACACAAAACTTCTGATGTCCAACTTGAAATTTGTTTTCCTGCCCTTACTCACATTTTCACAATGTTCGTTCACTTGATAATATGCGCATTTGACAAATATTATTACAGTAGAAATATACTTGGTACTTACTGCGATTAAGGTTTGGGCACTGTATTATATATCCGTTAGGCATCAAGATGATTTTGACATCTTGCAAAATGCCCTATTTATAAAAAAGCACAAACAAAATAGGAGAGAATGAGCATAAGTCACAGCATGACTCAAATTGAGAACATTAGTATTCATGAGGTTGGAGTCACTTACAAATGGCTGAGACAATTCTCAACAGCCAATTTTATTTTTCCCAGGAATTCATTCAGGTTCTCAGTATGAGAGCAATGTTACCCGCAGTCTGTTTGGTTAAGTTGGACAACAGTAATTAATGGTTCCGACCTACCTTTGTTTAATTCTCAAGTCAGAAGCTATTGCCAGCACATTTGTTGTAAGACTTGTTGTTACAGTTTTCGTTATTAATCCATAAGAACACATGTCAGACACCAACCAAATTTCAATCAAGTTTGAGGTGGGTGTTCACAGTTCACTGTGATGTGTTCCCTCATAACAGAGTCAGAACATAGCCATCGTGTGAAACGCACAATGAAAAGGTTAATAATCTTAATGATTGAGTCACTAATTATAGAGCCATACAGCACAGAAACAGATGCTTCGGTCCAACCAGTCCATGCCAATCATTATCCCAAGCTAAACTAGTCCCACCTGCCTTCACTTGGCCCATATCCCTCCAAACATTTCTTGTCCATGTACTTATCCAAATGTCTTTTAAACATTGTAACTATACCCACACCCATCATTTGCTCTGGGTGTTCATTCCACACACTAACTACTTCTGTGTAAAACAATTGGCCCTCATGTCTTTTTTAAATCTTTGTCCTTTCAGAAAGAACATGACTGTGACCTCTTATCTTGAAATCCTCCAATCTAGGGAAAACAAACACCTGCCATTTACCTTATCTATACCCCTATTATTTTATAAACCTCTGTAAGGTCACCTCTCAACTTCCTACACTCCAGTATAAAAAGTCCCAACCTATCCAGCTTTATTTGGAAACTGCGAAAAAGTTTGCAAATCTGTGCACTCACACAAACCTAGGAGATGCAGTAGGCCATTCAGCCCCTCAAGCCTGCCCTCCCATTCAATGCAATCATGGCTGATCATTCATTTTGATGCTTTTTCTCCTGCAATTCCCCACCTCCTATCATTGGTATATGGAAATCTGTCAGTGTCTATTTTTAACATATCCAATGGCTTTGGAAGGTTCAGAATTCCAAAGATTCACCACCTTCCTCATCTTGGGACTAAGTGGCTTCCCCCTTCACAAAACAAAGTGACCAGAGGGTATTAGGTATCCTAAATTAATCCAGTCCCATATCCCTCTAAGTCTCTGTTCATATACCCATCCAGATGCCTTTTAAATGTTGGAATTGTACCAGTACTTCCTCTCGTAGATTATTCCATACACACACCACCTCTGTGTGAAAATGTTGCCCCTCAGGTCCCTTTTAAATCTTTCCTCTTTCACCTTCAATCAATGCCCTCTAGTAGGACTCCCCTGCTCTGGGAAAGAGACCTTGGCTATTCACCCTACCCATCCACCTCATGATTTTATAAACCTCTATAAGGTTACCACCCCTCAGCCTCTGAAGCTCTAGGGACAAAAGTCTATTCAGGTAGGCAAAAGTGAAGACTGCAGATTCTGGAAACCAGAGTTCAGATTAGAGTGGTGCTGGAAAAGCACAGCAGATCAGGCATCATCCGAGGAGCAGGAAAATCGACGTTTCGGGCAAAAGCCCTTCATCATGAAAGGGCTTTTGCCCGAAACGTCAATTTTCCTGCTCCTCAGATGCTGCCTGACCTGCTGTGCTTTTCCAGCACCATTCTAATCTAAACAAAAGTCTATTCACCCTCTCCCTATTATTCAAACCATCCAATCCCAGCAACATCTTTGTAAATCTTCTCTGTACCTTCTCAAGTTTAGCAATATCCTTCCTATGGAAAGGTGACCAACATTGAATGTAATATTCTAAAAATGGCCTCATCAATGCCTTGTACAGATGCAACATGACATGTCAACTCCTATATTCAATGCAATGACCAATGAAGGCAAGTGTGCCAAACAGCTTCTTTACCACCCTTGTAGTCTGCAACTCTACTTTCAAGGAACTATGCACCCACAGCCCAAGGTTACTTTGTTCAGCAACACTGCCCAGAGCTCTACCATTAACTGTATAAGTCCTGCCTTGGTTTGCCTGACCAAAATGTAACACCTCACATTTATCTAAATTAAACTCCATCAGCCACTCCTTGATCCATTGGCCCATCTGATCAAGATCTTTGTACTCTGAGATAATCTTTTTCACTTTCCACTATGCCACCTATTTTAGTATTATCTGCAAACTTCTAATCATGCCTCTTATATAAATGATTTGGATGTCAATATAAATGACAAAAAACAGTGGATCCAGCACCATTCCTTGTGGCATACTGCTGGTCACAGGCCTCCAGTCTGAAAAGCAATCCTCTGCCATTAACCTCTGTCACCTACCTTCAAGCCAGTTCTGTCTCCAATTGGCACCTCCCCCGGATCCCATGTGATCTAACCTTACCAATCAGTCAACCATGGGGAACCTTGTGAAATGTTTTGCTGAAGTCAATATAGACAACATCTACCTCACTGCCTTAATCAATCTTCTTTGCCACTTCTTCAAAAAACTCAATCAAGTTAGCAAGGCATGATTGTTTGCATACAAAGCCATGCTGATTATCCCAAATTAGTCCTTATCTTTCCAAATGCATGGAAATGCTGTCTCTCAGAATTCCCTCCAACTACCTAACCACCACTGATGTCAGAATTACCAGTCTATACTTCCCTGGCCTTTCTTTACATCTTTTCTTAAACACATTAGCCAATCTCCAGTCTTCGAGCAACTCACCAATGGCTGTTGACGATACAAACATAGACAGGCAGGAGCCTGGAAGAACACAGCAGGCCAGGCAGCATCCTGGAAAAGTCTATGTTTCTGGTGTAACCCTTCTTCAGGACGATACAAATATCTCAGCCACAAGGTTCTGGGAAACACCTGATCAGGTTCTGGGGATTAATCTACCTTTAAGCATTTTAAGACCTCCAGTACCTCCTCTTCTTTTATATGAACCCCTTAAAAGACATCACTACTTATTTCCCCAGGTTTCCAAGCTTCCATTTCTTTCCCCACAGTTATTACTGACAAAAAATACTTCTTTAGCATCTCACGATCTGTTGTGGTTCCACATGCGGCTCATTACTCTTTTGCCCTTATTGTTCCACCGATGCGAGTGGATACTGGATTAATTGTTCATTTTAAATTAGAGGTAGATAAATTTTTATTAAGCAAAGGGATTAATGGATATGGGCCAAAGCAGGTATATGGAGTTAGGCCACTGAATCACAGCCATCACCTCACTGAATGGAGGAACAGGAACGAGGGGCTGAATGGCCTACTCCTGTTCCTATGTTGCAAAACCAAACAATTTATTCACCGCTAGAACAAATTAATCTGCAATTATTTCCTAAATCAGTTCACAGTAAACTGCAATACTGAATGCAAATGAAAAGCTTTCCAAACATTTGGCTGTGAAGGGAACAAGAAGTATTATGCGGCAGATTATCCACCTTACAGCAGACAAAAGGGAAGAGAGGAAGTGGTAAAGTTATGCAACAGGCAACAGATGACTTGGCCCTTACAAATTACAGGAGCTGTAAATTAGACAGATTATGAATTCTTGACAAAACTTGGAACTAAGCCAATTCAGATTCACCAGGTTGCACACACACAGTTTCAAATACAATTATTCAAAAATAGCAATGCCTAATGAGCACCTGTTCTAGAAAAAACAATCAATCAAAGGAAGTTACACATTTTTGACATGAACTGCTATCTAAAAATAAAAGCATAATACAACAGATGCTGGAAATCTGAAACAGAAAATGCTGGAGAGACTTAACAAATCTGGCAGCATTTGATGAGAGAGTAACAGAGTTGACATTTTGATTCTGGTATGATTCTTCTTCAGAACTTCCAAACTATTCTTTAGTCTAATTTGCCAATTAATTTGAGCTAGCTCTGCTTTCTTTCTTTCATAATTACCCATTAAGTTGAAAATACTTGTCTCAAAACCATTGCTCTCTTCCCCAAACTGAATGTAAAATTTAATCATGTTATGATCACTGCTACCTATGGGTCTCTTCATTGAGGTTATTAATTAATCCTATCTCATTGCACAGTACAACTTCAGTACAGCGTGCTCTCTGTCTAACTCTGAAGAACGGTGTTGTAAGAAACTAACCTGAAAATATTCCATGAATTCGTGGTCTATGTTACTTTCTCTACCCCACCAACTGACTTTTCCAGTCATGATGAAGATCTTCCACAATTAATCGCTGCATCTTTCTCACAAACTCCTATTATTTCTTCCTTTAACTTAATCCTGTCTTGTAGTGACAGTTTGGGGACTTCCACACCACTTTTACAAGTGACATCTTGCCTCTAGCATTCTTTATCTCTACACAAACTGCTTTTACATCCCTCTTTACTGTGCTAATGCGATTAATAATTATCAGAGCTGCACACCTCCAGGCATTCCAATCCTGCCTTAATGTTATTTATCCTCTGGTTTTCAGGTGCCAATCTGTCATCCTTCAGCCATGTCTCTGTAATTGGTACCAGATCATTCTTACTGATTTCTATTTGCGTCATCAGTTCATCTACTTTGTTTCAAACGTGACATACATTCAGACACAGAGATTTAGTTTTGTGCTATTACTATGTTTGCATTCTCGAGCCTTATCTGTTGGCTTACTCTCTGATTTGTACTTTCGACTCCTTCCTATCACAGCCTATCATTACCCATATCAATGCATTTCTCTCTTGCCTTGTCTCGGTTCTTCCCCTTCCAAAATTGGATCCCTCACCACTACTATTTAGTTCAAAACCCTCATTACTTCTCGAATTATACAGATGACAAGAACACTGGCCCTTGCAGGGTTCAGGTGTAGATCGTTCTAACAGTACATCCCCCACTTTCTGCTGTGCTATTGCCAATGCCCCACAAACCAAAGCCCACTTCCAAAAATCACCAGGCTTTGAGTGACGCATTCATTCATTCTGATCATTCGCACATGGTTCACAAAATAATCTAGCGATTGCTCCTTTAAATGTTCATCTTCTTAATTTGATGACACCTCATCTTCCACCTTGGCACCCTCCAACCATATGGCATCAACATCAACTTCACTAGTTTCCTCACATCCCCTCTTGCCACCTCATCCCAGATCCAACCCTCCAACTTAGCCCCGCCCTCTTGACCTGTCCATCTGCCTTCCCACCTATCCGGTCCACCCTACCCTCCAACCTATCACTATCACTCTCCCACCTGCATCTACCTATTGCCTTCCCGCCATCCCCATCCTCCTATTTATCTCTCAGACTCCTTCCCCCTCCACATTCCTGATGAGGGGTTTATGCCCAAAACGTTGATTCTCCTGCTCCTCGGATACTGCCTGACCGGCTGTGTTTTTCCAGCGCCACACTTATTGACTCTGACTCTCCAGCATCTGTAGTCCTCACTTTCTGCTTAGCTTCACTGACTAACTGTGCAGAACCTCTTTCCTTGTCCAGCCTAAGTCACTGGTACCTCTGTGGTCCAAAACAAGATCTTTTCCCCCCTCATTCTGTAAGTTTCTCTTCTGCCCGGAGTTGTTGTTCCAAAGCGTAGGCAGGTATCACAGCCTCTGAACAGATGGCATTTGCAGTGGAGAATAGAGTCAATGCCCCTCATTATACCAACCTCGACAAGCACTACAGTCCTTGCTGCTGCCCAGTTTGAAGTCTTTCCCTTATGTTAGTGAACACGCTGAACGAACTTCAAAGCAGTTGGACAACCGCACACCTACCCAGTGGGTCTCCTTATCTGTTTCACTCACAGTCACATTTCCTTGTCCCTCACCATTGAACAATCAGACAACTTCCTGTCAATGCAATAACATCCAGGTAAGCCTCCCCCTCCCTGACGTGTTGCCGTGTTCACAGCCCAGCCTCCAGCACCATGGCTCTCAGCTACAGCACTTTCGGCCAAAAAGCATTTTCTGAAAACGTGTTTACCCCAGAACATACCGATACAGGCAAGTCACAAATAACAGGGGAGAGTGCACAAGCAATTTACAAGACTGGTTCGAGGAATGAGAAACTTCAGTTATGAGGATAGATTGGAGAGAACAAAGAACAAAGTACAGTACAGCACAGGAACAGGCCCTTCAGCCCACCAAGACTGTGTCAATACATGATGCCATTCTAAGCTAAAAACATTTTTGCCTCGACACAGTCCGTATCCCTCTATTCCCTGCCTGTCCATGTATCTGTCAAGATGCCTTTGAAAGATTGCTGTTGTAGCCATCCCCACCATCTCCTCTGGCAGCACATTCCAGGTACTTATCACCCTCTGTGTTTAAAAAAAAACTAACCTCTCACATCTCCTTTAAACTTACCCCCTTTTACCTTAAAACCTATGCCCACTAGTAATTGACATTTCTACACTGGGAAAAAGATGCTAAGTATCCATTCTATCCATACCTCGCGTGATTTTGTAAAGTTCTATCAAGTTGCTTCTTATCCTCGAACGATCAAGTGAAAACAAACCAATTTTCTCCAATTTCTCCAGATAACCACATCTTCCAAAACAGGAAACATTCTGGGAAAGCATTTATCTACTTTCTCCAATGCCTTTACAAAGCCTTCTGTCATTGTGGCAACCAGAACTGTACACAATATTCCAATGTGGCCAAATTAAAGTTCAATACAGCTAGAACTTTGTTTGCTCATGTTTATACTCTGTGATCCAACTGAGAAAGGCAAGCATGCCATATGCCTTCTTGACCATCTTATCCATTTGTGATGCCACTTCAGGGAACTGTGAACCTGGACCTTGATCCCTCCATATCTTGACGCTAAGGGTTCTGCCATCTACTATATTAAATGCAAAGCAAGCAAGTGTCCATCCAGAATTTGAACTCTGGATCTCAGTACTACAAACCCCCAAACAAAAATCACACCCATAGACCAATGATCCAAAGAGAGCTTGGAGAGAAGGCAGCTGACAGGACATTTGTTAGAGGTTTGCAAACTCATGGGTGGTTAAAAAAAAGATAGGGAGAAGCTGTTTCCACCCAAAAGAAAAAAAATATAACAAGAGGTCACAGATTTAAAATGATGCACAAATAAAGAAACAGTGATGGGAGGAAAAATGTGTTTTGCACAGCAAGTTTAGAGTCTGGAATGTACAAGCTGGAAGTGTGGTGGAGCCAGGGTCAACTGAAGCAATTAAAAGGGCCTTGGATAATTATTGGATAGAGATTGTGTGCAGGGATAGGGGGGAAAAGCAGGAAATTGGATCCAGCTCAAAGAACCAATAGACTGATGACTTCCTTCTGCATTGTTAGACTTCTCTGATTTCCAGGAGCTCCCTGATACTGCAGCTGTCATGCATCACCTTTCCTGCTGTCCTTTATGTGTTTAGTTGGCCATTCAATTAACTGTTATTTATTTCCATTTTTTGATACATGATATTAACTTTCCCATCAATTCTTGTACGATTTCAAATCTTAAGTATAGAATAGACCTTAATCACTTACAGGTTTTCACCGTACAGCAAGCTGCAACCGCCCCCTCCCGCCACCACCACCCTCCCCCCCCCTCCCCCGTCGCTCCCCCTCCTCCCCACCCCACCACCCCCCCCCCACCCCCACCCCCAAAAGAGTAAGAACCAAGTAAGAATCAAATTCTTTTTCAAATGCTGCCAATAAAAATCACTGGAGGTCCTGGGTATTTCCTTCCAAACGCAGAGATAGTATTTTGCTCTCTAATATCTTTTCTTTCCATCTTGACTATTTTCTGCACATTTTCATGGCATTTTAAAGAGCTATGTATCTGAACCTTACATTTCCATTGGACATCCATTGCATTTAACTTAGTTAAATACCCTGATTTATCTTCTTTTGGTCCAAAATGGATAACCTCACACTTGTATAAATTAAAGCCCAACTGCCAAACTTTGCACATCCACCTAATTGATCACTATCCTGTTGAAATTTTATGCTGTCACCAACGTTGTCTACAATACAGTCTGTTATGATACAGTGGTGAATCCCTTTGCTAATTAAACCAAACACCCAGAAGAGAGCACCTTGTCTCGAAATCTTTTAAAATATAAGGGACAAACTCCCAAAATCCACTATTTAAAGAAAATAGAACATAGAACATAGAACATAGAAGAATACAGCGCAGTACAGGCCCTTCGGCCCTCGATGTTGCGCCGATCAAAGCCCACCTAACCTACACTAACCCACTATCCTCCATATACCTATCCAATGCCCGCTTAAATACCCATAAAGAGGGAGAGTCCACCACTGCTACTGGCAGGGCATTCCATGAACTTACGACTCGCTGAGTGAAGAACCTACCCCTAACATCAGTCCTATATCTACCCCCCCTTAATTTAAAGCTATACCCCCTTGTAATAGCTGACTCCATACGTGGAAAAAGGTTCTCACTGTCAACCCTATCTAACCCCCTAATCATCTTGTACACCTCTATCAAGTCACCCCTAAACCTTCTTTTCTCCAATGAAAACAACCCCAAATAATATGTTATTCTTTAATTCTAAAAGTGAACATTAAACAACAACTGTTCACAACTCTAAGCACTCCCCCTTTCTCTTAACTGCTCATTACCTGCCTCCAACATTGTAATAATACACTGTTCCAATAAAACTTATAATTATATTAACTTAATTTCAAAACCATACAGCAGCTGCTTTCTGTGTGTCTGTCTTCTTCTGGCTGAAGATCTCCTGGGTCATCTTCTTTCTTTTTACTGTGAAGATGTTTCATATGAAAAGGTATTTTGATAGAGAGGGTTTCAATCTTTTGGGTCTTTCTCATTGGCAGTTACTCTCTTGATGGCAGTTACTCTGTCAATGGCAGTTACTGTGTCTGACTTTCAAACCGCCTGTCTTTTTATACCCCCAATGTTGGACTGCCTCATTGGTTCAATGTTGACAAAAACAATAAATTCAAACTCGATTGGGTTTTAGGATCCTGGGGCAAAATTTAAACTGACTGGTTAAATTCAAATTGGTGTCAAAACAGCATTTCAAAGCCAAATATTACATATTTTCAAGTTTGCAATATACTCTGGAAATGCTAGCTTGTCTTTTGACAGGTGCTTATAAGCTCTCAGTGCAAAACAGCATTCATTCTCTCTTAAAGGTGTCGTACACACCTTCAACTTCATAACAGGCCCAATTTCAGTCATGAACAATTTTGGACATTTGATTTTTATGCTATTATCTAAACTGTTAATGAATTTTGGAAAGAATTGAGGCCCCAACACAGATCCCCAGACACCACACCAATGAGTATAACAGAACTTAGAACGTTACAGCACAGTACAGGTCATTCAGCCCTCAACGTTGTGCCAACTTGTGAAAATAAGCTGATGCCAATCTAACATACACCATTCCATTATTGTTTATATATATGTCCCATGCCCATTTTAATGCCCTTAACGTTGGTGAGTCTACTACTGTTAGAGGCAGGCAGTTCCATGCCCCTACTACTCTCTGAGTGAAGAAACTATTCCTAATATCTGTCCTAAATCTAACATCCCTTAATTGAAAGCTGTGACCCCTCATGTTAGCTTTCATGATCCGAAGAAAAGGGCTTTCACTGTCCACCTTATTTAATCCGCTGATTATTTTATACATCTCGATTAAGTCATCTCTCAACCTTCTTCCTTCCAACGAAACCAACCTCAGCCTTTCCTCATAAGATCTCCCCTCCATACCAGGCAGCATTCTAGTAAATCTCCTCTGAAGCCTTTCCAAAGCTTCCACATTCTTTCTGTAATGTGGTGACCAGAACTGCACACAATATTCCAGGTGCAGCCTTACCAGTGTCTTGTACAGCTGAAGCATGACCTCGTGGCTCTAAAACTCAATCTCCCTATCAATAAACTCCAACAACATCATATGCCTTCTTAACAACCCTATCAACCCAGATGGCAACTTCCAGGGATTTACGCACCTGGACACCAAGATCTCTCTGTTCATCTACACTGTCAAGAATTTTACTATTTCCCAGTACTTTGCATTCCTGTTATTTCTTTTGAAGTGAACTACCTCATATGTTTCCATATTAAACTTCATTTTTCACTTCACAGCCCAGCTCTACATCTTATCTATGTCCCTCAGTAACCCATAACATCCTTCAGCACTATCCACAACTCTGCCTACCTTAGTATCATCTACAAATTTATTAACCCATCCTTCTACACCCACTTCTCGATCATTTATAAAAATGACAAACAGCAGTGGCCCCAAAACAGATCCCTGCGGCACACCATTGGTAACTGAGCTTCATGATGAACATTTCCTAACAACCACCACCCTCTGTCTTCTTTGAGCTAGCCAATTTCTGATCCAAACTGCTAAATCACCTTTAATCCCGAAACCATGTAGTTTGTGCAATAGCCTACCATGTGGAACCTTATGAAACACCTTACTGAAGTCAATATACACCACATCATCTACTTTACCTTCATCCACCTGTTTTGTCACCTTCTTAAAGAACTCAATAAGGTTCGTGAGGCATGACCTACCCTTCTTGAAACAGTGTTGACTATCGCTAATCAAATTATTCCTTTCCAGATGATTTAAACCCTGTCTCTTATAACCTTTTCCAACACCTTACAACCGAAGTAAGGCTCACTGGCCTATAATTAGCAGGGTTGCCTCTACTGCCATTCTTGAACAAGGGGGCAACATTTGCTCTCCTCCAGTCTTCTGGCACTACTCCTGCCAACAATGATGACATAAAGATAAAAACTAAAGGGTCTACAATCTCCCTGTCTTCCCAGAGATTCTGAGGATAAATCCCATCTGGCCCAAGGGTCCTGTCTATTTTCAGATCTTCCAAAATTGCTAAAACCTCATCTTTGTCAACCTCAATCCCATCTAACCTTGTAGCCTGTATCTCAGTATTCTCACTAACATTGCCCCTTTCCAATGAGAATACTGATGAAAAGTATTCGTTAAGTGCTTCCCCTATGTCGTTAGATTCCACACACAACTTCCCACTACTGTTGAGACCTAATTCTGTGAAAGTCTCAAATGGATATAACAGCAAAAATTTGAAATTGTATTTTCACAGATGATTTGGCCGTATGTCTTGTGAAAGTTTCATCATTACTATAGAGACTTGCAGTATGTTGCAGCTGAGGAAAGTATAAGTGAGAAGTATACAGTCATTTGTGCGAGGTGTACTTTATATCATTATTCTGTGGTAAGTGGGAAACTCACTTTTCTAGGACTGTAACAAATCCAACAGCGGATGTACATAGAAACCATCACTTTATTTATCCTCAGAGTCTTTTACACAAAAAAGGTGAAGATCTCAGGCCCATTGCAATGATCCCAGTTGATGTTGTCCCTCAAAAAGTCAGATCCCAGCCTGAAGTTTGGCTTGATAGATCATATTTTGCTTTATTTAGTTTCAGTGAGGTAGTGTTCCACTGAAACACAAAGCCCATAATACTGCAAATTCAGGTTTAGAAATATAACAGAAGTTCATTATGCAAAATAAGATTAATTAGAATAAACCAAACTATTTACACAAATAATTAAAAAAAATACTGTGAACACTAGGAATCTGAAACAAATATTGAGAATGCTGGAGAAACTCAACAAGTCTGGCAGCATCTGTGGAGAAAGTAGGAGAGTTAATTTTTTTTGGAGTCCAGTGACCTTTCTTCAGAGGTTCAGAGTTCTGAAGAACAGTCATACCTGATTGGAAATTCTGTTTCTGATGAAGAGTCACTGGACCCAAAACATTAACTCCAATTTATCTCCGCAACTGCTGCCAGATCTGCTGAGTTTCTCCAGCAATTTTGGTTTTTGAGTTTAGAATTTGTCAGCTCAACTTAACCACTTAAGGGTCTAATCAAACACTTCTGGTCTGGAACTTTTAAACAAAACACCTTACATTAAAAAGGTAACTTGTTTGCAACAAGTCAAAGTTCTATACTCCTTTTCTAAAAATTCACTGCTTTACACAGCTTCAGCTAAGAACCCCGCAGACCTGCTAAACTGAAACAAAAAGAAAGTTTTTACTTTTCCAAGGAATGGGTTTTCTCCTAATCAAATTAAAAATAAATCCCTGACCTTCCAAACTAGAACCTACTTAACACCTTGTTCATTCTTAAAATTCTCCCAATGTTAAAAAGAAACATGACTTTCTCAGCATTCATATTTCAATGATGTGTTTGAAAAGAATTCACCATGGCTACAGGAATACTTGCAAGCTAATCATTAAACTCTTTCCAACACACAGATAACTAATATGCCACAAGCTCAAAACACAAAAGTCCAATCTATTTAAAATTAATGGTATTTACCTGGATATACAATTAGAGTCATAGGGCCATAGAGATGTTCAGCATGGAAACAGACCCTTTGGTCTAACCCTTCCATGCTGACTAGATACCTCAACCCAATCTAGTCCCACCTGCCAGCGCCCGGCCCATATCCCTCCAAACTCTTCCTATTCATATACCCATCCAATTGCCTCTCAAATGTCGCAATTGTACCAGCCTCCACCACTTCCTCTGGCAGCTCATTCCATACACGTACCACCCTCTGCGTGAAAATGTTGCTCCATAGGTCTATTTTATAATCTTTCCCCTCTCACCCTAAACCTATTCCCTCTAGTTCTGGGCTCCCCAACCCCAGGGAAAAGACTTTGTCTATTTATCCTATCCATGCCCCTCATAATTTTATAAACCTCTATAAGGTCACCCCTCAGCCTTCGACGCTCGAGGGAAAACAGCCCCAGCCTGTTCAGCCTCTCCCTGTAGCTCAGATCCTCCAACCCTGGCAGCATCCTTTAAATCTTTTCTGAACCCTTTCAAGTTTCACAACATCTTTCCGATAGGAAGGAGGCCAGAATTGCACGCAATATTCCAACAGTGGCCTAACCAATGTCCTGTACAGCTGCAAATGACCTCCCAACTCCTGTACTCAATACTCTGACCAATAAAAGAAAGCATACCAAACGTTTTCTTCACTATCCTATCTACCTGCAACTCCACTTTCAAGGAGTTATGAAGGTGCACTCCAAGGGCACTTTGTTCACTCCCTCAGACCTTACCACCCAACTTAGCTCACACTAAATAAATTAATGAATATTGTGCAATATATCAATTAAGACCAAGTTATGTTGCAATACAATAAATCTTTTTCTGCAGCATTCATGACAATCAAGACATAATATTAAACAACTTTAAGTGCAACATAGTTTCCTATTGGAATCAATGTCAAAGCCAGAGATTGGTTTCCTTGGGCATGACGTCTGCAGAAACCTGTGTACAAGTCACAATACTGTACCAACATATGTAGCATTGGGTATTCCGAGCTGAAGTAACTTGTAAAATAAACCTCTGAATATAACATGAGGTGCTGCAGAGTTAAGTGGGATTATTGCTGAACTGTTTACCAATGATGTAGGAAATGTTCCAGGACCTGGGTTTGAATCTTACCACAGCAGATGGTGGAACTTGAAATCAATTAAAATCTGGAATTAAGAGTCTCATGATGACTGCGAATCAGTTGCCGATTGTCAGAAAAACCCATCTAGTTCATTCATGTCCTTTAGGGAAGGAAACTTCCATCCTTACCTGGTCTGGCCCAAATGTGACTCTAGCAATGTGGTTGATTCTTAACTGCCCTCTCAGTAATTAGGGCGGGGTAGAAAACGCTGGTCTAGCCAATAACACCCTCAACTTTTTTGATAAGGGATAGCATTACAGTTGTGCTGAGGGAGGATATCCCCGGAAATACATCCAGGGTGGAACTGAGAAATAAGAAAGGGATGATCACCTGATTGGGTTTGTATTATAGACACCCTAATAGTCAGTATGAAATTGAGAAACAAACTTGTAAAGAGATCTCAGCTATCTATAAGAATAATAGGGTGGTTATGGTGGGGATTTTAACTTTCCAAACATAAACTGGGACTGCCATAGTGTTATGGATTTAGATGGAGAGGAATTTGTTTAAGTGTGTACAAGAAAATTTTCTGATTCAGTTTTTGGATGCACTGTTTAGAGAAGGTACAAAACTTAGCCTACTCTTGGGAAATAAGGCAGGACAGGTGACTGAGGTGTCAGTGGGGGAGCACTTTGAGGCCAGCAACCATAATTCTATTAGATTTAAAATAATGATGGAAAAGGATAGACCAGATCTAAAAGTTGAAGTTCGAAATTGGAGAAAGGCCAATTTTGACGGTATTAGGCAAGAACTTTCAAAAGCTGATTGGAGGCAGATGTTCGCAGGTAAAGGGACTGCTGGGAAATGGGAAGCCTTCAGAAATTAGAACGAGAATCCAGAGAAAGTATATTCCTGTCAGGGTGAAAGGGAAGGATGGTAGGTATAGGGAATGCTGGATGACTAAAGAAATTGAGGGTTTGCTAAAGAAAAAGAAGGAAGCATATGTAAGGTATAGACGGGATAGATCGAGTGAATCCTTAGAAGCGTACAAAGGCAATAGGAGTATACTGAAGAGGGAAATCAGGAGGGCAAAAATGGGACATGAGATAGCTTTGGCAATTGGAATTAAGGAGAATCCAAAGGGTTTTCACAAATACATTAAGATCAAAGAATAACTAGGGAGAGAATAGGGCCCCTCAAAGATCAGCAAGGCGGCCTTTGTGTGGAGCTGCAGAAAATGGGGGAGATACTAAATGAATATTTTGCATCAGTGTTTACTATGGAAAAGTTTACTATGGACGAAGTGCTGGATGTCTTGAAACGCACAAAGGTGGATAAATACCCAGGACCTGATCAGGTGTACTCTAGAACTCTGTGGGAAGTGAGAGAAGTGATTGCTGGGCCTCTTGCTGAGATATTTGTATCATCAATAGTCACAGGTGAGGTGCTGGAAGAGTGGAGGTTGGCTAACGTGGTGCCACTGTTTAAGAAAGGTGGTAAGGACAAGCCAGGGAACTATAGACTGGTGAGCCTGACCTCAGTGGTGGGCAAAGTTGTTGGAGGGAATCCTGAGGGACAGGATGCACTTGACAAGGCAAGGCAAAGACTGATTAGGATAGTCAACATGGCTTTGTGCATGGGAAATCATGTCTCACAAACTTGATTGAGTTTTTTGAAGAAGTAACAAAGAGGATTGATGAGGGCAGAATGGGAGATGTGATCTATATGGACTTCAGTAAGGCATTCAACAAGGTTCCCAATGGGAGACTGATCAGCAAGGTTAGATCTCACGGAATACATGGAGAATTAGCCATGTGGATACAGAACTGGCTCAAAGGTAGAAGACAGAGGGTGGTGGTGGAGGGTTGTTTTTCAGACTGGAGGGCTGTGACCAGTTGAGTGCCACAAGGATCGGTGCTGGGTCCTCTACTTTGTGTCATTTACATAAATGATTTGGATGCGAGCATAAGAGGTACAGGTAGTAAGTTTGCAGATGACACCAAAATGGGAGGTGTAGTGGACAGCAAAGAAGGTTACCTCATATTACAACAGGATCTTGATCAGATGGGCCAATGGGCTGAGAAGTGACAGATGGAGTTTACTTCAGATACATGTAAAGTGCTGCATTTTGGGAAAGCAAATCTTAGCAGGACTTATACACTTAATGGTAAGGTCCTAGGGAGTGTTGCTGAACAAAGAGACCTTGGAGTGCAGGTTCATAGCTCCTTGAAAGTGGAGTCGCAATTAGATAGGATAGTGAAGAAGGTGAAGAACATAGAACAGTACAGCACAGAACAGGCCCTTCAGCCCACGATGTTGTGCTGACCATTGATCCTCATATAAGGTAAACCTAATGTATGAATTCTCAAATTTCTGTGACCATATGCATGTCCAGTAGTCTCTTAAATGTCCCCAATGACCTCGCTTCCACAACTGCTGCTGGCAACGCATTCCTTGCTCTCACAACTCTCTGCGTAAAGAACCCGCCTCTGACATCCCCTCTATACTTTCCACCAAACAGCTTAAAACTATGACCTCTTGTGTTAACAATTTCTGCCCTGGGAAAAAGTCTCTGGCTATCAACTCTATCTATGCCTCTGATTATCTTGTACACCTCAGTTAGGTCCCCTCTCTTTCTTCCTTTTTTCCAATGGAAAATGTCTGAGCTTAGTCAACCTCTCTTCGTAAGATAAGCCCTCCATTCCAGGCAGCATCCTGGTAAACCTCCTCTGAACCCTCTCCAAAGCATCCACATCTTTCCTATAATAGGGCGACCAGAACTGGACACAGTATTTCAAGTGCGGTCTAACCAAAGTTTTATAGGGTTGCAACAAGATCTCACGATTCTTAAACTCAATCCCCCTGTTAATGAAAGCCAAAACACCATATGCTTTCTTAACAACCCTGTCCACCTGGGTGGCAATTTTAAGGGATCTATGTACCTGCACACCAAGATCCCGTTGTTCCTCCACACTGCCAAGAATCCTGTCTTTAATCCTGTACTCAGCTTTCAAGTTCGACCTTCCAAAATGCATCACCTCACATTTATCCAGGTTGAACTCCATCTGCCACCTCTCAGCCCATCTCTGCATCCTGTCAATGTCATGCTGCAGCCTACAACAGTCCGCTATACTGTCAACAACACCTCCAACCTTTGTGTCATCTGCAAACTTGCTAAACCATCCTTCAATCTCCTCATCCAAGTCATTAATAAAAATTACAAACCGTCGAGGCCCAAGAACAGAGCCCTGTGGAACACCACTCACCATTGACTTCCAGGCAGAATATTCTCCTTCCCCTACCACTCGCTGTCTTCTGTTGATCAGCCAATTCTGTATCCAGACAGCTAAATTTCCCTGTATCCCATTCCTCCTGACCTTCAGAACGAGCCTACCATGGGGAACCTTATCAAATGCCTTGCTGAAGTCCATATACACCACATCCACCACTCGACCCTCATCAACTTGTCTGGTAACATCGTCAAAGAACTCAATAAGATTTGTGAGGCATGACCTGCCCCTCACAAAGCAGTGCTGACTGCCTTTAATCAAGCCATGCTCTTCCAGATGGTCATAAATCCTATCCCTCAGAATCCTTTCTAACACCTTGCAGACGACAGACGTGAGACTGACTGGTCAGTAATTGCTGGGGATTTTCCTATTTCCTTTCTTGAGAGAGGAATAACATTTGCCTCCCTCCAGTCCTCAGGTATGACTCCAATGGAGAGCGAGGATGCAAAGATCTTCGCAAGCGGCGAAGCAATCACATTTCTTGCTTCCCAAAGCAGCCGAGGACAAATCTGGTCTGGCCCCTGGCGACTTGTCAATCTTAATGTTTGTCAAAATTTTCAGCACATCAACTTCCTCAATCTCTATCTGTTCCAGCATGCTTACCTGCTCCTCAATGGTTTCATTCACTACAAGGTCCTTTTCTTTAGTAAAGACAGAAGCAAAAAACTCATTTAGGGCTTCCCCTACCTCCTCAAACCCGATACACAAGTTCCCTATGCTATCCCTGATCGGCCCTACTCTTTCTTTGATCATTCTCTTAATCCTCACATCCATGTAAAATGCCTTTGGATTCTCCCTAATCCTTCCTGCCAAGCTTTTTCGTGCTCTCTCCTGGCTCTCCTCAGACTATTTCTGAGCTCCTTCTTCGCCTGCCTGTAATCCTCTAGAGCTGAGCAAGACCCTTGCTTCCTCCACCTTACGTAAGCTGCCTTCTTTCTTTTGACGAGAAGCTCCTCCACTCTCGTCATCCAAGGTTCCTTTATCTTACTCCTTCTTGCCTGTCTCAGAGGAACACATTTGTGCATCACTTGCAACAACTGTTCCTTAAACAGTCTCCTCATGTCTATAGTGCCCTTTCCATGGAACAATTGCTCCCAATCCATGCTTCCCAACTCACATCTGATAGTATCATAGTTTCCTTTTCCCCAATTAAATATCCTCCCATTGTGCCTGCTTCTCTCCTTCTCCATAGCTATGTAGAATGTGAGCAGTTATGGTCACTATCACCAAAATGCTCTCCCACCGCAAGATCTGACACCTGCCCAGCTCATCGCCTAGCACCAAATCTCAAATGGCCTCTCCCCTCGTCGGCCTGTCAACGTACTGAGTTAGGAAACTCTCCTGAACGCACCTTACAAAAACAGCTCCTTCCAAACCATCTGCTCGAAGGAGGTTCCAATCAATATTGAGAAAGTTAAAGTCACCCATTACAATAACCCTACTACATTCACACTTTTCCAAAATCTGCCAACCTATGCTTTCTTCAATCTCCCTGCTGCTATTGGGGGGCCTGTAGTAAACCCCTAATGAAGTGACTGCTCCATTACTGTTCCTAATTTCCACCCATACTGACTCAGTAGGCAGACCCTCCTCGACAATGGTAACTTCTGTAGCTGTGATACCCTCCCTGATTAGCAGTGCTACACCCCCTCCTCTTTTTCTCCCCTCCCTATTCTTTTTAAATCCAGCAACCATTCCTGCCCCTGAGAAACCCACGTCTCTGTTATGAGCTCTAAGCTCATCACTTTTATTCCTGATACTCCTTACATTAAAGCAAACACACTTCAACCGATCCCTTGGATCTTTCCCAGGAAATTCCTTCCCACTGGCTGCGCTACCTCTTGCTATTGCCTCATCGCCATCAACTCTCACCACCGGTATATAGCTCAGGTTCCCACCCCCCCCTGCCATACTAGTTTAAACCCTCCTGAACCACTCGAGCAAACCTTCCACCCAGGACATTGGACCCCTTTCAGTTCAGGTGCAACCCGTCCTTCATGTACAGGTCCCACCTTCCCCAGAAGGCATCCCAATTATCTACATATCTGAAGTATGCTTTATTTTATTGTTCAGAGTATTGAGTACAGGAGTTGGGACATCATGTTGTGGGTGTACAGGACATTGGTTAGGCCACTGTTGGAATATTGTGTGCAATTCTGGTCTCCTTCCTAACGGAAAGATGTTGTGAAACTTGAACGGGTTCAGAAAAGATTTACAAGGATGTTGCCAAGGTTGGAGGATTTGAGCTATGGGAAGAGGCTGAACAGACTGGGACTGTTTTCCCTGGAGCGTCGGAGGCTGAGGGTTGACCTTATAAAGGTTTACAAAATTATGAGGGGCATAAATAGAATAAACAGACATAGGTTTAGGGTCAGACGGGAAAGATATAAAAGGGACCTAAGGGGCAACATTTTTGTGCAGAGGGTGGTACGTGTATGGAATGAGCTGCCATAGGAAGTGGTGGAGGCTGGTACAATTGCAACATTTAAAAGGCATTTGGATGGGTATATGAATAGGAAGGGTTTGGAGGGATATGGGCCGGGTGCTGGCAGATGGGACAAGATTGGGTTGGGATAACTGGTCGGCATGAACGGGTTGGACCGAAGGGTCTGTTTCCATTCTGCACACCTCTATGACTCTATACACTCTTGAATTGGATACTGTCGAGATCTTCTCCCTCAGAACTTTGGCACTTGGTTTTGTTTGATAATGATCAAAATTATCTTGAGTGCTTATAGCATTGGCATACTCTAGATGAATATTATTGCAATGTCCCTGACACATCATGACTTTTGATGATGCGCAATGCCCCACCGAGGTTATGGCATGGAGTCAGAGAGTTGTTCAGCACGGAAACAGACCCTTCGGTCCAGCTTTTCCATACCGAACATTTGCCAGCACTTGGCCCATATCCCTCTAAACTCTTCCTGTTCATATACTCATCCAGATTCCTTTTAAATGTTGCAATTGTACCAGCCTCCACCACTTCCACTGGCAGCCCATATACCACCCTCTGGATGAAAAAGTTGCCCCTTGCGTCCCTTTTAAATTTTTCCCTCTCACCCTAAACCTATGCCCTCTAGTTCTGGACTACCCCACCCCAGGGAAAAGATCTTATCTATTTATCCTATCCATGCTTTTATAAACGTCTGTAAGGTCACCCCCCAGCCTCCGACGCTCCAGGGAAAACAACTCCAGCCGATTCAACCTATCCCTATAGCTCAAATCCTACCATACAAAATATTTCATAAGGACGGAGGTGACATAAAACACCAATGATGGCTAGGAATAATCTTAAATATCCTTAAAACAAAGAGGTAACTGTCAGGACTGTCCATGGCTACTGCAGCAGAACATGGCTGACAATACTTAGAGAGTTTGGGAAAACATTTGCTTAATGTTGTTTTCACAAGTAGAACAATAGTCGTTCTGCAGATTCAAGGTTACAGAATGTGCAGCTGCAATTCCTGACATGGATAAAAATACTTCACACTAATTAGCTGTTCCTCTTGAATTATTTAATCAACCTGTTACAATATTAAGAGTAGGTTTTAGTTAAGATTCTTCAGATAATCATGGATATAGATTCCAAAGTAGTTATAGATTCACATTTATAGAAAAGATCACTGGATTACATTCATTGGAATTTAGAAGAATGAGGGGGGATCTTATAGAAGCATATAAAATTATGAAGAGAATAGATAAGAAACTAGGGCAAGAGGGCAGAGCCTCAACAATAGGGGGAACAGGTTAATTGAGAAGGAACTTCTTCACCCTGAGGGTTGGGAATCTTTGGAATTCCTTGCCCAGTGAAGTAATTGACACTACTTCAGTAGGTGTTTTTAAAGCTAAGATACAGTTTTTTGAGCAATAAAAAAATTAAGGGTTATGGTGAGAGTGCAGGTAAGTGGGTCTAAGTATATGAAAAGATCAGCCATGATTTAATTGAGACGGCCTACTCCTGCTCCTAGTTCTTATGTGCTTTATTTGGGGAAACAGAGCCCGAAACCGAAATGTTAAAAACAAATGACATTCATTGGGACTACTTTAACCAGAGGCCCGTTATGTACAGGGCTGCAAAAAAATTGTTTACATCTCCAGTTAATATGCACATCCAGTCATAGAGTCATAGAGATGTACGTCATGGAAATAGACTCTTCGGTCCAACCCGTCCATGCTGGCCAGATATCCCAACCCAATCTCGTCCCACCTGCCAGCACCCAGCCCATATCCCTCCAAACCCTTCCTATTCATATACCCATCCAATTGCCTCTTAAAATGTTGTAATTGTACCAGCCTCCGCCACTTTCTCTTGCAGCTCATTCCATTCATGTACCACCCTCTGTGTGAAAAAGTTACACCGTAGGTCTCTTTTATATCATTCCCCTCTCACCCTAAACCTATGCCCTCTAAGTTCTGGACACTCTGACCCCAGGGAAAAGACTTTGCCTATTTATCCTCTCCATGCCCTTCATAATTTTGTAAACCTCTACAAGGTCACCCCTCAGCCTCTGACGCTCCAGGGAAAACAGCCCTAGCCTGTTCAGCCTCTCCCTATAGCTCAAATCTTCCAATCCTGACAACATCCTTGTAAATCTTTTCTGAACCCTTTCAAGTTTCACAACATCTTTCCGATACGAAGGAGACCAGAATTGAATGCAATATTCCAACAGTGGCCTAACCAATGCCCCGTACAGCCGCAACATGACCTCCCAACTCCTGTACTCAATACTCTGACTAATAAAGGAAAGCATACCAAACACCTTCTTCACTATCCTATCTACCCTCGACTCCACTTTCAAGGAGCAAGTCCTGTGTACATAGAGCTCCGAAAGGCCACTTTGAGAGGAACCTTCAAGCAACCAGTCTTATTCTGCCCTAAAATGACTGGAGACATTTTCCAATTTAGTTTGTGTTTTGCGACATTAAGGAAATTAATTCACCAATGTCAATAATGCAGTCCAATTGACCTGAATCATTGCTGCAGATGCTAAAGGTTTATTTTGATAAAATGCAAGCTTGAGGCTTGTCTGCCCCAAAAGAACAGAGCAACAAACAAGGTGCAACCAAAACAGTGCTCCGAGCCACCAGTAAACTGGATCCAAAGCTCATTAAAGGCTGATTTCAATGCAGCCAAGGGGAGACTCAGTTAATGAGATCTGGAAGCCTGTACAGCACCAAGTCTGAGTAAAATGAACACTTTAGAGACGGCCTTCTGAAACATCAACATTTTCTACACCACCCTCTAAAACTGGGATATTCCTGTGGTCAACTCAGGACAAAATGTGTTCATGGAGTTCTTGTTGTACAGCGCAACTACCTGCAGGTTTCTCATCAACTCACTGTTCCAGCATTGCTTTGGATTTTCTGTGAACTTGAAGCCTTCACCACAGTTGTTTAAAACTGTACCACATTGATGATCTGGAATTGTTTGATCTGATAAAGCAGCTAATGAGCTTATTTGCTTGCAGCTATTTCCGTCCCTTTGAGCAAAGTTGAGGAGGACACCAAAGGCTAGAATGAGAGGGAATCTGTCAGATTGGTGCATTTGCAGTTACAACCATCTGAATCCACAACTGCAACAATGTTCACGTGCAGGACAAAGTCACTTCCTCAAAGCCACCAACTCACACAGAACATGAATCCCAAAGAACAACATTTAAACTGCACAAAACCCCAAAGTGGGACTTGCAAAGCAGATCCAGCGCATAGACTGTTTCCCTTGGCTTTCCATCAGTCCTTATTATTTCTGTTTTTTAAGCATTGAAGTAACTCCCTCATCCAGCAATTTACAGACTCTGCAACAGCAGGTTATCAACTAGCAGCAAGCTGGAAATGTTAGTGTTGCAAACTATATCAAGCTCTCAACTGTATGTGGGCCATTTGCAATCATAGGACAGGAAAAGGCAAATCAAGCCAGCACCACATTAATGTTAAATCTTGCTGTACATGGTGATCATGGATATTCTAGGTCCTGATCTTAAAAATACATTAATTAAAGACTAATTTATCTTCCTTATGTTTATATCCATGTTGCAGTCAGGTCTGAAAACTCTTCCAGAGCTCCTCTAGGTCACTGCTCAGCCCATTGCTTTTCTAAATGGAATAAGTACCAGCTGTTTAGTATTTACAAATGTCAAGCAGATCTGGCTTTGTCTTGACAAAATCAAACTGAGGGCTGAGTTTTCACTCCCAGGCAGCACCGTGCACAAAGTGGTTGGGGTGATCTTCACAGAACACCCAGATTTTCATTCCAATTGCGGAGGGGGCAGGAACTTTTGGTGAAGGTGGTGGGGAGAGCAACATGGAGTTGGGTCTGTCCTCCCAGCGCTTCAACAACACATAATTCTTTCAAATTTGCGACACAGGTCGACAAGCTGGTTATGAGAGTTTTTGGCATGCTTGGAGAAAGGGAGGACTGCAGATGCTGGAGAGTCAGAGTCAAAAATTGTGGTGCTGGAAAAGCACAGCAGGTCAAGCAGCATCCGAGGCGCAGGGGAGTTGACGTTTTGGGCAATTGCCCCTTCATCAGGAATGTGGAAGGGGAAGGGGCCTGAGATAAGATGGGTGATGGTAGTGAGGTTGGGGGGAAGGCAACTGGGAAGGCAATAGGTGGAAGCAAATGGGGGATGATTGTGATAGATCGTTGGGGAGGGTGGAGCGAATAGGTGAGAAGGACAGGTCAAGAGGGTGGTGGGTTGGAGGGTCGTATCTGGGTTGAGGTGGCAGGAGGGGAAGTTTGGAAACTGGTGAAGTCTATGTTTAACACGCTTGCCTACGTTGCTCAGACCTTTGAGTACAGGAATTAGAACATCATGTTGAGGTTGGACAGGGCATTGGTGAGGCCTGTTCTGGATTATTGTGTACAGTTCTGGTTGTCCTGTTATCAGAAGGATATTATTAAATTGGAGAGGGTTCAGAAAAGATTGACAAGGATATTGCCAGAAATGGAGGATGAGTTATAAAATTGGGTTGGAACTAATTTGACTGGAGCGTGAGAAGTTAAGAAGTGAAATCATGAGGTGCATAGATAAGGTGAAAACAATGGTCTTTTCCCTACTGTGGGGGATTTCAAGAGTCAGGGACATATTTTTAAGAAGAGAGGAAAAAGTTTTAAAAAGGGACATGAGGTGCAATTTTGATTTACACTGAGTGGTTTGTGTGTCGACTGAATTGTCAGAGGAAATGGTGGATGCAGGTAAAGTTATACCATTGACAAGCACATGAATAGGAAATGTTTGGAGGAAAATGAGCTTAATGCAGGCAAGTGGGACTGGGTTAGTTTGGTTTAATTGCACTGAAGGGTCTGCTTCTTTGCTGTATGACTCTGTGACTCTAACATAAGTAGCTGAATACTGCCCAAGGCAAGCAACCTGCATGACCAATATCCCATCCACATTCAACATTCACTCTCTCCACTCCCTCCTAGCAACAGTGTGTACCATCTACCAGATACCAAATTCATCAAAGCTCCTCTGACATCACTTTCCAAACTCAAGACCACTTCCATCTTGAAGGACAAGGGCAGCAGATACATGGGACCACCACCCCCTGCAAGTTCCTCTCCCAGCCACTCGCCATCCTGACTTGAAAATATATCCCCATTCCTTTTCGGTCATTGAGTCCAAATCCTGGAATTTCCTTCCTAATAGCATTGTGGGCCAACCCACAGCAGGTAGACTGCAGTGGTTCAAGACGACAGCTCACCACCACCTTCTCAACGGCAACCAGGGAAGGGCAATAAATTCTGGAAGAAGATGAGTCTCATGCTATGAAGCTGACTTTACATACTTCTGGAGGTTGACAAAGTATTTCACTCTTCTTGATGATCAATGCCACTCTGCTCATTTTCATGCGAGTAGGTGGCTGCTCTGATATGGACACAGTGCGTTTTCTGTTTGATGGCTGATTCAGAACAGGGACTAATGGCATGAGCGAAGAAAAATTGAAACCCATTGACCAAATTATGGGACACAGCCCCATCAGCACAAGCTCACTCTCAAAACACACTAAGTGTCTTCATCACAGTTGCACACAGTTGGAAAGTTCGAGATATGAAGATGTTAGAGTTTTCCTAATCCTTTTCTTGCTGTGACCCTATTTTGAAGTTTGAAAGTTATTGGACTTTGAGTGTGAGTGTGGGAAAACTTGGGGTAGGGGAGAGAAGAACCTGTTGAAGGAAGGCAGCAATGATGCCTCAGAGTTCACACGCCCCTACATTTCAGCCTGCAACCCCACTTTGGGAAGCGCAGCCTGAGAATAATGTTTTCAGGTGTCTAAAACTTGTGAGTATTCAAACCTCTTTTATTTTCAAGGTCTCAATTATGCAAGGACAATGCCAGAAGGCTCAAATAAAGATCCTCAATGTATTCAGTTCAAGCAACTTCATCTTAAATTCAGGGACAATAGCTAAATTATTTTGTCAAACACCAATATTCTAAGAGATGGATGAGAAAGCTCACAGTTGGTGTGTATCAATGTGACTCCTTTAATACTGGGTTCCTAATCATGACTGCTTGCTGGCCAACCAACAACTGGAGACTTAACAGTCTTTGTACAGTTGCCAGCCCTGACTCTGCTCTTTCTACCATGCAATGGTTTTGGTTTAGGTTTAGAACAGAATCCTACACTATTCTCATTGCTCTTCTGCTCTCTTAAGATTTCTGACATTACTGCCTTTGGCAACTCTTGTTCCAATTGCAGAGCTCTCTGGTGTAAACCATGGGGATTGATTGTCACAGAGTTACCAACCACTGAGCTGAAGCAATTAATTACCCATCCCTGCACAATATAAAACAACAATTCTGTCCAAATGGAGAAAGCAGTTGTAAAAGGAAGAGATCAGGCTTGCTTTTGGATTCATAACTATCCTTTATTTTCTCAAGCTGAGACAGAAAGTGGTATGTTATATTGGTGTTAAAAAGTGACAAGATACTCAAATATAGTTTAGGTGCATAATTGAGTGATTTAAATAAATTACAGATCATGAAGGTGATTACTTCACTGGGTGTTTTTTTTTATTCATTCAGACGATGAGGGCATTACAGGCTCGGTCAGCATTTATTGCCCATCCTTAATTGATGGCACGGTGCCTCAGTGGTTAGCGCTGCTGCTTCACAGTGCCAGGGACTGCCAGGGGTTCCAGCTTCAGGCAACTGCTTATGTGGAGTTTGCACATTCTCCCCGTGTCTGTGTGGGCTTCCTCCCACAACCCAAAGATATGCAGGTTCGGTGAATTCCTGATGAAGACCTTATGCCTGAAACATCAACCCTCCTGCTACTCGGATGCTGCCTGAAAGGCTGTGTTTTTCCAGCACCACACCTTTTGACTCTGATCTCCAGCATCTGCAGTCGTCTTGGTCACGTTAAATTGCCCATAGTGTTCATAGATGTGTAGGTTAGGTGCATTAGCCAGGGGCAAATGCAGAGAAATAGGGGAAGCAGAAAGGTCTGGATGGGTTACTGTATAGAGGATCGGTATGGACTTGAAGGGCTGAATGGCCTGTTTCCACAATGTCGGGATTCCATGATTTTAATTGCCCAGAGGGCAGTTAAGAGCCAACCATGTTGCTATGGATCTGGAGTCACATATAGACCAGACCAGGTAAGGATGGCAGTTTCCTTCACTGAAGGATATCAGTGAACCAGATTGTTTTTCCAATAATTAGCAATGGTTTCATAGTCGTCATTCAACTCTTATTTCCAGATTTTTAAAAAATTGATACAAATGCTATCATTTGTGTGTGGCAAAATTTGAACCTGTGTCATAGAGTCATAGAGGTGTATAGCATAGAAACAGACCCTTCGCTCCAACCCTTCCATGCCAACCAAATATCCCAACCCAATCTCATCCCACCTGCTAGCACCTGGCCCATATCCCTCCAAACCCTTCCTATTCATATACCCATCCAATTGCCTCTTAAATGTTGCAATTGTACCAGCCTCCACCACTTCCTCTTGCAGCTCATTCCATACACGTACCACCCTCTGTGTGAAAAAGTTGCCCCGTAAGTCTCTTTTATATCTTTCCCCTCTCACCCTAAACCTATGCCCTCTAGTTCTGGACTCCCCAACCCCAGGGAAAAGATTTTGTCTATTTACCCTATCCATGCCCTTCATAATTTTGTAAACCTCTATAAGGTCACCCCTCAGCCTTCGACGCTCCAGGGAAAACAGCCCCAGCCTGTTCAGCCTCTCCCTATAGCTCAAATCCTCCAATCCTGGCAACATCCTTATAAATCTTTTCTGAATCCTTTCAAGTTTCACAACATCTTTCCAATAGGAAGGAGACCAGAATTGTATGCAATATTCCAACAGTGGCCTAACCAAAGTCCTGTACAGCTGCAACATGACGTCCCAACTCCTGTACTCAATACTCTGACCAATAAAAGAAAGCATACCAAACACCTTCTTCACTATCCTATCTACCTGTGACTCCACTTTCAAGGAGCTATGAACCTGCACTCCAAAGTCTCTTTGTTCAGCAACACTCCTTAGGACCTTACCATTAAGTGTATAAGTCCTGCTAAGATTTGCTTTCCCAAAATGCAGCACCTCACATTTATCTGAATTAAACTCCATCTGCCACTTCTCAGCACATTGGCCCATCTGGTCAAGATCCTATTGTAATATGAGGTAACCCTCATCACTGTCCACTACACCTCCAATTCTGGTGTCTTCTGCAAACTTACTAACTACCTCTTATGCTCGCATCCAAATCATTTATGTAAATGACAAAAAGTAGAGGGCCCAGCACCAATCCTTGTGGCACTCCACTGGTCACAGGCCTCCAGTCTGAAAACAACCCTCCACCACCACCCTCTGTCTTCTACCTTTGAGCCAGTTCTGTATCCAAATGGCTAGTTCTTCCTGTATTACATGAGATCTAACCTTGCTAATCAGTCTCCCATTGGGAACCTTGTCGAATGCCTTCATCAATCCTCTTTGTTACTTCCTCAAAAAACTCAATCAAGTTTGTGAGACATGATTTCCCACGCACAAAGCCATGTTGACTATCCCTAATCAGTCCTTGCCTTTCCAAATACATGTACATTCTGTCCCTCAGGATTCCCTCCAACACCTTGCCCACAACCGACGTCAGGCTCACTAGTCTGTCGTTCCCTGGCTTGTCCTTACCTTGCTTCTTAAAGAGTGGCACCACATTAGTCAACCTCCAGTCTTCTGGCACTTCACCTGTGACTATCAATGATACAAGTATTCAGCACGAGGCCCAGCAATCACTTCTCTAGCTTCCCACAGAGTTCTCGGGTACACCTGATCAGGTCCTGGGGATTTATCCACCTTTACCCATTTCAAGACATCCAGCACTTCCTCCTCTGTAATCTGGACATTTTGCAAGATGTCACCATCTATTTCCCTACAGTGTATATCTTCCATATCCTTTTCCACAGTAAATACGGATGCAAAATACTTGTTTAGTATCTCCCCCATTTTCTGCAGCTCCATACAAAGGCCGCCTTGCTGATCTTTCAGAGGCCCTATTCTGTCTCAGGATTAATAGTCCAGAGAATGCCACTACACCATTGCCTCCCCCTATGGATCAGGTTTATGCATCGGTCAAAACAGTCATGGTTTCTATGCTTTATCTTCTGCATTAGACCAAGGCACCAGTTATCCACAGAGCAGAGATGGTTTCCAAGGTAATGAAAATGCTGGAATTTACTGGGAACCGCTAGTCATTTCCCTGAACCCAGCCTCTCCCATTGCCCCACTGGTGAGATTAGGAGCAAACCATTATTTACACAGCGCCGCTATTTATATAATCCTTTTTCTTGAGGAGAGGGAGGTTGAGAGATGGTGTGGTAATGCTCAGGTGCCCTTTGGGACACTTAACTATGGATACAATTTTGTATTATGGTATACAAATTCCTAGAAACTGAACAATTTGTCAAGGACTGTTAATAAATACCCACTAATGTCAGCAAGCATCAAATTGTCAAAAAGTGCTATTCCTCACAGGAGTAGCATGCTGGAAATCAAGTGCCAGTATTCACAAAGTCCTCCTAAAGTCTAAGAATTGATAGAGGTTTGCACATTCCCAAATTCAACCCATTTTCAGGCCCAAGTTGACAGAAAGCTTGGACCAGAATTCTACACTGAACAACAAAAAAAAACTGGAAAATAGATGCAGGAGTAGGCCACTTGGTCCTTTAAGCCTGCACCACCAACATGAATGATTATTTATTAGAAATAAACAGACTCTAGGTACAGGTAAGCAATCAGTAACTGTTGGAGTCAAAAACTCTAATTCCCTAATGCTCTAATGCCTCCTTTCTTATACACATAGAAATAAACACAAATGACATGGGTTTTATGGATGGAGGGAAAACAGGAAAGCAGCTCAGTGGTCTTTGTTCACAGGATCCCACTGGAATGATTCTTGTCCTGATCAGAAGGCAGCTTGTCAGTCTTTCTCTTCTGAATGTTTTCATTAGTTTGCAAGAGGCACAGGGTGGGTGGCTCATACTTAACGATAAGTCTCTGACATATGAATTAAATCATGACTTACAGCAGCTGCTGGAAGATAACTGGATTGGTTTTCTTAAAAGTATATTTTTATTGCAGAGAAGAGAGAGAGTTCCTGAGCTGGAGAAAACCCTGAAAAGTTCTGATCTATCTTGTTGACAGCCCTATGCTGTTCAGTTGCCTGGGAACTAATCCTGAAGTTGTTAGCCAACAGAAGGCCTTTTCCATCAGAAACTGTTGTGACAATGTTGTCCCTTTAAAAAAGGTTATTTTATCCTTGGGTTTTTCTTCCAAAAGAGTTTGTAAAGGCAAAGGTCTTGAAGAGTCTAGGAAGAGGCTACTTTAACAATGGAAGGGGAAGTGTCCAATTCTCCCAGTTCAGGCTTTTTCTAGTTTGTTTTAGCTGTAGCAGTCACAAGATGTGAGAGTCCAGGGGAGTTGCAAGCTTGAGTAAGAACTCTTCTGACCTTCTTCGGAAATCTTTCTCTCCCTCCTGTCTGTAAGAATTTTTGTGTTTGAATTTACCTTTTTGCCATGGGGTATATTTAAAGGACGTTACTTATTGGAACAGATAATTTGTTGTAATTACTGTACCGGGTCAGCTAAGTTTTCCAATAGTTAAGTTCTTCTAAATTCCATTTCCTTTTGATTGCGTTCCTTTTGCAGTGTTTAATTAAATTCTGTTTTGCTTAAAGCTGAGTGGTTTGACCAGCTGTATCACACCTGGAATATCCACTTCACATCTGCCTTTAAAATAAGAAAAGTTAGGGTCTAGGAGACCTCCTTTAAACATTTTGAGTGGGTCTGGCCTGGTCCATAACACTGGTCATTTAGTCCACAACTACTTGCTGCGAAGCTAAGCCCTATTTCTATCCAACGTCTCTACTCAACCCGATCTCCAAACTGCACTTCAGTACTGTTGGAACCAGCAGCTGTGTAAATAGTGTTGATAATGAACATCAGGTTCCTTCCTTTCAAAACATACGGGAATCCTGGCTTTTTATTTTTCATTCTAGTTAACAATTTAAAATATACAGAGGAGAAAAGGTCTTTCCAGAAATGCTTAGAAAATATTGATGTCTGTTCAGGAAGGAAATCTGCCACCCTTACCTTGTCTGGCCTCTGTATGACTTCAGAGCCACAGCGATGGGGTTGACTCTTAACTGCCCTCTGAAATGGCCTCGTGGGCCACTCTGGGATAATTCATAAGTTGCCAATGACATCCACAGTCCATGAACAAATAAAAGAAATATGAAATTATTTGATTCAGATTCAACCATGATCGCTTTGAATGATGGAGCAGACTTGACGGGGTGATCTGAAACTGAACTGGACTAGCCGCTTAAATACAATGGCTACAAGAATAGAGGCTGGGAACTTTGTAGCAGGTAACTCAGCTTCTGACTCCTCAAAGCTGAGCCATCAGCTACAAGGCTGGAGTGTGATAGAATACATTCCATTCACCTGAATAGAGTGCAACTACAACAACATCAAGAAGCTCAACAGCATCCCAACTAACACGTCCAACAGCATCCCAACTAACACGTCCAACAGCATTCCAACTAACACGTCCAACAGCATCCCAACTAACACGTCCAACAGCATCCCAACTAACACGTCCAACAGCATCCCAACTAACACGTTCAATGACTACCCTCCACCATCAATGCAGTGGTGTGCATCATTTGCAAGATGCAGTGCAGCAACTTGCCAAGGCTCCTTTGATGGCAACTTCTAAGCCCATGATCTCCATGGACTAGAAGGACAAGGGAAGCAGATGCATGAAAGCACCACCATCTACAAGATCCCCTCCAGGCCACACATCATCCAGACATGGAAACCAATTCGAACAAATAAATCAGGAATTAACAATCAATGAAACTACCTGACTATCCTGAAACTCAATGCATTTTCTAATGTCCTGCTGTAGAAAAATTCTGATCATCCAGTCTCACCTGTGTGACTCCAAAGCTATGATTAAGTCTTAACAATCCTTGAAAATGTCCCAGCAAACCATTCAGTTGGTATCAAGAAGGGGACCCCAGGTCCACCTCATCTTCCAAGAGCAATAGAGGATGGGCAGTAAACATTAGCCTTAGCAATAACCTTCACATCGCTGTGAATGATTAAGACCAACTATTAAATTCAGTATCTTTTGTCAAGTAAGGCAAGAACCAAATGTAACAGTTGAGTGACTGGAGTGACATACTTAGCATATTGATTCCAATCCTGAGTAAGATCATACGACATTGGTCTATGACTGCTCCTTACAGACCGAGTCTGCTTCATCATTCAAAGAGATCATTGCTGAATTTGAATCAAAGGAGGAAGTGGATTCTGGGTAATCCAAGATGGAGGATGGGAAAATATCTGGCTGGAACAGCTGCTCCTTTTTTTGAGGTATTTTAGGCATTGGAGGTGATTTCCTTGAATTCCAGGAGCAGCAATTACTGTTTTTATATGCTGTTGCATTATTTTGGAACTTCAGAGAAAAACATAAGTCAAAACAACAGCACTTTTAAAAGGGAGAGAAACAGACAAAGGAAGCACATGGTGAGGTCAGAGCAAGAGAGAGTAGGAGAGAGAGAGAGAGAGAAAGAAACTAACGCAGCAGTGAAGCTGCACAGTTACTGCCTTTACTGTTTGAATTCATGTATCGGTGGAAATCTGAGTGTGTTTGGGAAAATTATGTGTATGGAATGAGCCTCCAGAGGAAGTGGTGGAGGCTAGAACAATTGCAACATTTAAAAGGCACCTGGATGGGTATATGAATAGGAAGGATTTGGAGGGATACGGGCCGGGTGCTGGCAGGTGGGACAAGATTGGGTTGGGATATCTGGTTGGCATGTACAAGTTGGACCAAAGCGTCTGTTTCCGTACTGTACATCTCTATGACCCTATAATTCCATATGTCTTTATTTGTTCCTGGAATGTGGATGTCATTGGCAACACCAGCATTTGTTAACCATCCCTGGGTGGCACATTAGCCTGTTTCAGAGAGCAGTTAAGCGTCAACCAGATTGCTGTGGCTCTGAAGTCATACAAAGGCCAGACCAGGTCAGGACAGCAGATATCCTTCCCAAATGGACATCAGCGAACCAGGTGGGTTTTAAACAATAGTCATGGTCATCATCACTGAGATTAGTCTTCATATCCAGTTATTTACTTAATTAAACTTCAACTCCACTGTAAGATAGGAAACATTCCCCCTGAAACATTAAGCTGCCCTCCTGGTTATTAATCTAGCCATTTAACATTGCGCCAGCATCACCAAAAAGTCTGCCATAACTCACACAATATCACAAAGGCTGTTCCCAGGACCATTACCTGCACCGATTTTTAATATTCCATTAATAGAATTAGGAGAGTGCATTAAGAAACTACACAGTATTAAGATTCCTCTGAAATGAAAGGTCAATTGAAAGAAACAATCTAGACATTGAGCCGAGATATCTATCTGAAGAATTCCTGTCTCTTAAAGCATAAATAATTATCTCAATGCACTTCTGTGTAATCCCTTTGTTGACTTACAATATTCAAAATAAAGGCTGTGTTTAATTGATTTTCTCCAAATTTATCTATAGCTTAAGAGCCCATTCTCCCATGATTCTGTTAATTTTGTTTATATGCTAACATTTTCAAGTAAGAATTAGATCTAGTTCTTGGGACCTAAGGGATCAAAGGGTCTGGGGAGAAAACAGGAAGAGGGGCCCGAGTTGGATGATCATCCATGATCACAGTGAATGAAAGAGACAGCAAGCTTGAAGGGCCAAATGGCCTACTCCTGCTCCTAATTTCTATGTTTCTAGAATTGGGGCAGGATTTTATATTGACAACAGAAAATAATTTTAGAGGGTACCCTTGCACAACTTAGATGTACAATGCAACTCACACACTGTCTTAAACTCAACATCAGAAAATTACACCAGAGTGAGATTTCTATTTTTCAATTTTGCAACATTGCTGAATGAGACTGGAGTCAATTCAGTAAACTGCTCCACTGCATTCAGAGTGCCAAACATTTTTAACATAATTTGTGGATTTTAAGATTATCAAAAGTGTTGCAGAGGAAGGGTCACAATTGGATTGGAATATCATTCTCTCCTGTGAGTCAGAATGTGAAATGTCTACCATATGCTTGTGATCACAGAAGCGATGACTGCCAACCTGCTTTTTGTTTCCTTTCAGGAGCTGCTGATTCACAAGAGTTTTGTCTCCGAGTTCGATACCTGATTGGAGGATTGCGCTTGCAGTGATATTATACAAGGAGGTAACACCAACACTGAGATAGGGACCAATACAATGTGGTACATTTGCAGAATAATGAATTGTCATTGTTAATATAATTGTGACAGAGAACAGATGTGATAAACAGAATGGCCGAAAAATAAGCAATAAAACTGAGCTACATTTGTATTGTGTTGAATGTGAATTGGATTAAATATAAAATACACTCGAGATATAAAAATATATCTTCTAATTTACGTAGAGTGTGGATTTTGTCAAAGAACAGTCCATCAGATCACAGGGTGGCTCTTGTTCACATTTACCGCTGATGTAAGCTTATTGTAGATGTGATGGCCTAGTGTTATTATCGCTGGACTGTTAATCCAGTGACCCAGGTATTAGTCTGGGGACCCGGGTTCAAATCCTGCCATGGCAGATGGTTAGATTTGAATTCAATAAATATCTGGAATTAAGAATCAAATGACTATTATAAATCGATTGTCAGGAAAAAAACATCTTGTTCATGAATGCCCTTTAGGGAAAGAAATCTGCTAACCTCACCTGGTCTGGCCTCCAAACCCACAGCAATGTGATTGGCTCTCAATTGCCCTCTGGGCTATTAGGGATGGGCAATAAATACCACCTAGCCAGTGACACCCTCAACCCATGAATGAATAAAAAGGAAATTGGATTTGGGGTTGGCATGGGGCAGGAGGTAAGGGCACAGTTGCTGTACTGGAAATAAAGTGGGTGAGGCTGGGGAAAAAGGATAGGGAGTTGGAGAGGAATCTGTGGGTGACATTAGCCACAAGGTGGAAGGGAGAGGGACTGCAAAGAGTATGGGGATCAAGATGAACGGCAAAGATATAGGGGTTATAAAGGAGGAAGGGGGAATGTATGAGAGAGATTGCAAACAGGAAAAAGCAGTTTTGAACCGTATAACAAAAGAACATTCAGCCTCCTGGGTACCAGGAAATCGGCAGTAATGTATTACCCGAAAGTAAATGTGGAGTCTCTAATTTAAGGACGTAGAAGCCACCATATTGGAAGAAAATATGGCCGATGCTATGATACTGAATATTCTGTCAAGTGGATAATTTTAAACCGAACAGTTCTATTTCATAAAGATTTGAATATGTGTGTTATCATATCTGAGGCATCTCACATACTACAGATTACATATGGTGCAGTGACAATCATAGAACCCCTACAATGTGGAAACAAGCCATTTGGCCCATCAAGTCCACACTGACACTCCGAACCAGCATTCCATCCAGACCCAACCTCCTACCTTATCCCTGTAAACCTGTGCTTTCCATGCTAATCCACCTCACCTGCTCATCCCTGGACACTACAGGGCAATGTCCCATGGCCAATTCATCTAACCTGCACATCCTTGGTTTGGGCGAGAAAGCCAGAGCACATGGGGAGAACATGTAAACTCCACACAAGAGCCCATGGGTGGAATTGAACCCAGGACCCTGGAGCTGTGAGGCAGCAGTGCTAACCACTGAGCTACCGTGCACCAAACATACAATTCATTCCGCTGTCACCTGACCAATCCACAGAAAGTGTGTTTAAGATGAAAATGTATGTCAGTTACTTCAGAAGAAAAGCATTTGTCACCTGTGGTCGTGCATAAAGCTGAATCCAATGGTTTCTATTAAATTAATAGTTTTCTCAAATATTGTGGGTTTAGGTTTAAAAGAATAGTATCGACTACTGAGGATACGACACATTCTTCACTCTTGTCTGAGTCCAAACCCCCATCAGTCCCACATAAATACAACAGTCATTTGATTGGATTCCCTGCAGTGTGGAAACAGGCCCTTCGGCCCAACCAGTCCTCCAAAGAGTAATCCACCCAGGCCCATTTCCCTCTGACTAATGCAGCTAACACTATGGGCAACTTAGCATGTCCAATTCCTTGACCTGCACATCTTTGGACTGTGGGAGGAAACCAGAGCACTCAGAGGAAACCCACACAGACACAATGAGAACGCGCAAACTCCACACAGACAGTTGCCCGAGGCTGGAATCAAACCTGGGACCCTGGTGCTGTGAGGCAGCAAAGCTAACCACTCTGCCATCTCTGATGATGACACGATTTTGTCATTTGCACTAACTCCTTCATTGGGTGATGCAAGTAGACCCCAAAAATCAAAAGATAGCCTTGAGAAAATTTCAAGAGGAGCTCACAAGAAGAAAGAGTATTTTGACCCCTGAAACAATGCCCATCACCTGTGCGTCGTATGAACTTGGAATACCAGAGACTGCTGAACTCAGATAGTAGGTAGAAGGTCGTCATTTGTCATTTAGTATCAAGAAAATCAACAGATCCCATTCTGCTCCCTTTAAACTGGCACTCTTTAATGACCCTGTTCACCAGCCAGGAGGTTTGGCAACTCTGTTGTTGTCAGTTATGGGAGCTCTGAATCAACTCGACTGGCTGCAAGTGATGAAATGCCAGCAGTCAGGCTCCTATCACTTTAAGGAATGAGTCTCACCTCCAAGAGTTGTCAGATTATCAAAGGGAAAGGGGCCTGCAACTCCTCCATGCCAGCAGTGGCTATCGAGAGTTGTTGGTACTATAAGCAATCAGGATCAGTGTTAGAGACAAGGCTCTGCAATGGAGATCGAGCTGAATAAAGTCGGAGAAAGTGAGGACTGCAGATGCTGAAGAGTCAGAGTCGAAGAGTGTGGTGCTGGAAAAAGCACAGCAGCTCAGGCAGCATCCGAGGAGCAGGAGACCCAACGCTTCAGGCATAATTCCTGATAAATTACTTATGCCGGAAATATTGACTCTCCTGCTCCTCGAATGCTGCCTGACCTGCTGTGCTTTCCCAGTGCCACACTTTTCGACTCTGATTGTAGTTGGAGTCTGGCAAGAGACACCAGTGCAGAGGGTGGGAGTGAGTGAAGGGGCAAAGGGTACCCAATTAGGCCACCCCTACCATACCATTGCCTGCTGGGAGATTGCCTGGTTATATCCCCATTTCCCTTCGATGGAAGATCCGAGTCCCCTCTTGCTGCTAATATACCAGCGATGGTGGGAAGAGCGCTGTGAAATGCCCTTCGTGGACACTTAAAGCACTCAACAACAAAAAAAATGAAGAACTGGAGGCTGGAAATCTAAAACAAAAACAGAAATTGCTGGAGAAATGCAGCAAGTCAGTGGAGACAAAGCAAGGTTAGTGTTGAGTACATGACCCTGCTTCAGAAGCTAAAACACTCAGCTAGTCTCAGGGTGCAAGGAACATTCATCACATTCCCTGTACAGAGTATTGGATATGTCTGCCTTCCCACTCAGGTTTATCCACCGTCCCCCTCCTCCCCCTCTGAGAACTTTCCCCAGTAAAATCCTAGTCACAGGATCGGAGGATCTGTACCTCAGGAGACCTTCCTGGTGAAGGGCTTTTGCCTAAAACGTTGATTTTCCTGCTTCTCGGATGCTGCCTGACCTGCTGTGCTTTTCCAGCATCACTCTGATCTAAAGTCTGGTTTCCAGCATCTGCAGTCCTCACTTTTGCCCTGCGTAGTCTGAACGTTGAGTCATCAGCAATCACTGAAATAAACTCCCTTTACTCATTAATTTCTATTTTCCCTTCAGACAGAGTACTGAATGCAGTGGATTAACGGGCAAGATGGGTGGCTCCTTTTCTCTTTGGAAATGAATCATTCAAATAGCTGTGATGCATGATCAGATGAGATGGGAGATGTTGAGAAGAAACTTCAGGATTGGTCTGCTCATTTGCTGCTGAGGTCACCACTTCCTGTGTGCAGTGACCCCAGAGCCAGTTACTCACCGTTCCACTTTCATTTCATGGGAACCAGTCTTAAGTGTAGAGTCATTAAACAATGATAATTGATTCAATTATTTCAGGTCCAATTTATTGTTTTAAAAGGCCACAGTGAAGTTGAAAAAGAAATACAAACTACAGGGATGGTGGTAATCTCATTGCCCTAGTAATCCTAACCCCAGGCTGAACGTTCTGGGAGAGACATAGGTACGAATCCCACCATGAAATTTGGATTAATTAAAAACCTGGAATTTAAGAAAGGACTAGTAATGATTGTCAATAGTCACTTTTTTAAAAATTTGATTCACTGACGCCCCTTCAGAGAAGGAAATCTATCATCCTTACTTCAAGTAAACATACAATAATGGAGCAACTCAGCAGGTCTGGCAGTATCTGTGGAGAGAGAAACAGAGTTAACATTTTGAGTCCAGTGTGACTCTTCTTCAGAACTCAAGAAGAGTCCAGTTCTAAAGAAGACTCCGACCAGACTCAAAATATTAACCCTGTTTTTTTTGCCAACAGATGCTGCCAGACCTGCTGAGTTTCTAAGGCATCCTGCCTTTGCTTCCAATTTCTAGCACCCACAATATTTAGCCTCTATTTGCCTTTCATCATTACCTGGTCTGGTCTATATGTGACTCCAGACCCACAGCAATGTGGTTGACTCTTACCTGCCCTCTGGGCAATTAGGAATGAGCAATAAATGCTGACCCAACCAGCGACATCCTCAAATGATTTTTTTTTTAAAACGATGCAGTGAAATTACACACTCACGCTCAACAGAGAAACACAACCCATAGACTGTGTACTGCTCCATCACTGGGTATAGACATCACATTGCAACTCTGCAATCCCAAGAATGCATGCTTGCTGCTCCACCTGGGGGATGCATTCACAATAAATGCAACCTTTTCCACTTGACTCAGATCGAATGATTTTGTTTTTAAAATGTGTCTTACATTACCTTAAGACTCACTGGAGTCCGAAAAACGAATTACATGGATTTTGTTTTTGCCTAACCTATCTGCATCACCACTCACAAGGCCAGATACAAACATGGCTTGATCTGCACAGGTCAGACATTAAAACCTGCATTTCAAATCTAAAGTCAAGAAACCTGGCTGAAACTTAGCTGGAGTGTCACAATGAAAGGGATGGAATTTCGAAACCTTTACAGAGCACAGGCATCTCTACCTATCTTCTGTATGTTTCTTGCAAGGGTAAAAGGAATAGTACATTTTAAAGTGTCAAGTCAGAGTGAAGCATGCAACCATTAAGTGCAGGTATGAGACTTCACACAATTTCATAGAACATTGCTAGCATGGTATTTGGCATTCATTCTCATCCTGTTGAAGTTGGTTTGGTGGCACATGGGATGTATATGGAGAGAGTTGTCCTCTAGCCCACTTAAAAAACAAGAACCAGGAGCAGAACAAGAGTGGATAGCCCCTCAAGCTGCCCCACAAACCATTGTAAACATGGGAGATACTTCCTTTCACCTGTACCTTCATGTCACTCCATGTATTCCTGAATCTCTGTTGGATGAACAACCTTCAATACATTCAACCATGGTGCATCCATAATCTTATAGGGTAGAGAATGACAAACATTTTTGTTTAAATCCCAGTCCCTAGATGTTTAGATCCTTACCCTGAAAGTGCATACCACGCCCTGCACAAAACCTGTCCTAAATTCCCTGGCCAGGAAAAGCATTAGTACCTCCCCTGTCACACCCCTTCAAAACCTTGCAACTTTAAGATCATCTCTCCTTCTTCTAAGCTCCCAAGAGAACGTACATTCAATTTACTTGGCCACTCAATATTCAATATTCCTTTCATTCCAGGGACAAATCAGGAGAACCTTCACTTTATATAGCAGGAATGTCCTTTCTTAAACAAGGAGACCAAAGCTGTGCACAGTCATCAGGTGTAGCTTCACAGAACTCTGTGCAATAAGAGTCATAGAGTCATACAGCACAGAATTGGAGAAAGAAGCTCTTATATTTGTACAGAAATTCATTAGATTACAAGAACAGATGTAGGCCGTTCAGCCCACTATCTGATCTGCCATTCAATACCATCATGGCTAATCCAGTAATTCTCAATTCCACTTTGATGGATGTGGAAGGCTCCTTTGGGGCCTTGGATGGGGGGGGGGGGGGGGGGGGGGGGGGGGGGGAGCGGGGAGGTCTGGGCGTAGGTTATGCAATTTCTGCGGTGGCAGGGGTGGTTGCCAGGACGGGAGGGTGAGTTGTTGAGGGCACGGACCTGACCAGGTAGTCACAGAGGGAACAGTCTTTGTGGAAAGCGGAAAGGGGTAGGGAGGGAAATATCTCTCTGGTGGTGGGGTCCGTTTGGAAGTGAGAAATGTTGGTGGATGATATGGTTAATGCGAAGGTTGGTGGGGTGGAAGGTGAGGACCAGGGGGGTTCTGTCCTTGTTAAGGTTGGAAGGGTGGGGTTTGAGGGCAGAGGTTTAGGAGTGAGAGGGGAAAGATATAAAAGAGACCTAAGGGGCAACCTTTTCATGCAGAAGGTGGTACGTGTATGGAATGAGCTGCCAGAGGATGTGGTGGAGGCTGGTCCAATTGCAACATTTAAGAGGCATTTGGTTGGATATATGAATAGGAAGGTTTGCAGGGATATGGGCCGGGTGTTGGCAGGTGGGACTAGATTGGGTTGTGATATCTGGTCGGCGTGGACAGGTTGGACCGAAGGGTCTGTTTCCATGCTGTGCATCTCTATGACTCTATGATTCCAGGTGCAGGATGTGGATGAGATGCATTGGAGGGCATCTTCAACCACGTGAGAAGTGAAATTGCAGTCTCTAAAGAAGGAGGCCATCTGGTGTGTTCTGTAGTGGAACTGGTCAAGGAATTGGGAATACGGGATGGCATTTTTGCAAGAGGTAGGGTGGGAAGAGGTGTAATCCAGGTAGCTGTGGGAGTCGGTGGGTTTTTTAAAAATGTCAGTGTCAAGTCGGTCGTCATTAAATGGAGATGGAGAGGTCCAGGAAGGGGAGGGCGGTGTCAGAGATGGTCCAGGTGAATTTAAGGTCGGGGTGGAAGGTGTTGCTGAACTGTTCAACCACCTCGCGGGAACACGAGGTGGCGCCAATGTCGTCATCAATGTAGCGGAGGAAGAGGTGGGGAGTGGTGCCAGTGTAATTACGGAAGATCGACAGTTCTACGTAGCCAACAAAGAGACAGGCATAGCTGGGGCCCATACGGGTGCCCATGGCTACCCCTTTGGTCGGAGGAAGTGGGAGGATTTGAAGGAGAAACTGTTAAGGGTGAGGACCAGTTCAGCCAAACGAATGAGAGTGTCAGTGGAAGAATACTGTTGGGGGGGCGGTGGGGAGAGGCAAAAATGGAGGGCTTGGAGGCCCTCGTCATGGTGGATGGAGGTGTAGAGGGATTGGATATCCACGGTGAAGATGAGGCATTGGGGGCCGGGGAAATGGAAGTCTTGGAGGAGGTGGAGGGCGTGGGTGGTGTCTCAAAAGTATGTGGGAAGTTCCGGGACTGGAGGCGGGGGGGGGGAATAGGACAGTATCAAGGTATGTGAAAATGAGCAGGCTGAGACAATGGGTCGGTTGGGGTGGTCAGGCTTGTGGATCTTGGGAAGGAGGTAGAATCGGGCGGTGCGGGGTTCCCGAACTATGAGATTGGAAGCTGTGGGTGGGAGATCTCCTGAGATGATGAGGTTGTGTGGGGGTCTGGGAGATGATGGTTTGGTGATGGGGGGTGGGGTCATGGTTGAGGGGGCGGTAGGAGGAGGTGTCTTCAAGTTGGCGTCTGGTTTCAGCGGTGTAGAGATCAGTGCGCCAAACTACCACTGCACCCCCTTTATCCGCTGGTTTGATGGTGAGGTTGGGATTGCAGCAGAGGGATTGGAGGGCTGCGCATTGTGAGGGTGAGAGGTTGGAGTGGGGGAGGGGAGTAGACAGTTTGAGGTGGTTAATGTCATGGCGGCAGTTGGAAATGAAGAGGTCAAGGGCAGGTAATAGGCCAGCACGGGGTGTCCAGGTGAATGGAATGTTTTGGAGGCGAGTGAAGGGGTCCTCAGAAGAAGGGCGGGAGTCCTGATTGTAAAAGTAAGCTCGAAGGCAGAGGAAGAAGTGTTCAACATCACGAAGCTTATTAAATTCATTGATGCATGGGCGGAGGGGGATAAAGGTAAAGCGTTTGGACGGAGGGGGATAATGGTAAGGCCTTTGGAAGGAGGTGGATAAAGGTAAAGGTAAGGTGTAGCAGAGAATTCCATAGACTCAGCAATCCCTGGGTGAAGATACGTTGCATCATCTCAGTCCTAAATGATCTTCTGTGTCCTCAGGCTGTGACCCTGGTTCTGGACTCCCCAGTCCTGTGTTTGCTTGGTCTAGTCCTTTTAGAATTCCCTATGTTTCTATGAGACTCCCCCTGCATTCTTCGACACTCCAGTGAATATAGTCCTACACCATCCATCATTCAGTCCTGTCATCAAAAGGAGCAATCAGTCTGACAAACCCTTGCTGCACTCCCTCCATGGTCAGAAGTCCTTGCTCAGATAAGGAGTCCCAGCTTCACACATCAGGTAAGGTCTCACCAAGACCCTATCCAATGGCAGTTTGCATTCCTGCTCCTGTAATTGAATCCTTTTGCTATGGAGGCCAACATCCCATTTGCCTTCCTCACTGCCAGCTCCCCCTGCATCCTTACTTTCAGTCGAAAGTGTGGTACTGGAAAAGCACAGCAGGTCAGGCAGCATCCGCGGAGCAAGAAATTTGACATTTCGGGCAAAAGCCCTTTATCAGAAATGAAGCTATGAGCTGAGGGTGTGGTGAGATAAATGAGAGGGGGAGTGGAGTTGGGTAGGGGTGCAGGGGGGAAGGTAGCTGAGAGTAGGATGGAGCAGATAGGTGAGAAGGGAGATGGACAGGTAGGTGGATGGAGGTGGGAGTAATGGTGATAGGTCAGAGAGGAGGGTGGAGCGGATAGGTGAGAAGGAAGATAGACAGGCAGGACAGGTCATGAGAGCGTTGCTGGGTTGGAACTGGGATAAGGTGGGGGGGAGGGGAAAATGAGGAAACTGGTGAAATCCACATTGTTACCATGGGGTTGAGGGTCCCGCAGCAGAAGGTGAGGTGTTCTTCCTCCACACGTTGGATGTTAAGGGAGCAGCAATGGAGGAGGCCCAGGACCTGCATGTCTTCTGCAGAGTGGGAGGGGGAATAGAAATGTTCAGCCATGGGGCGGTGGGGTTTGTTGGTGTGGGTGTCCCGGAGAGCTCTGTAAGAAGGCATTCTGTCTCCACAATGTAGAGGAAACCGTATTGGGAGCAACAGATACAGTAAATGACAGGTGTGGAAGTGCAGGTAAAACTTTGATGGAAGTGGAAGGCTCCTTTGGGGCCTTGGGCAGAGGTGAGGGGGGAGGTGTGGGTGCAACTCTTGCAATTCCTGCAGTGGCAGGGGAAGGTGTTGGGAGGGGAGGCTAGATTGGTGAGGGGTATGGACCTGACAAGGGAGTCACGGAGGGAATGATGTACAAGGTACAAGGACACCCAAGGTCTCACTGCATCTCCTTCTTCCCCAATCTATCACCTCCCAAATAATAATGTGCCTTCCTGCTTTCGCTAACATTTCACATTCATCACATGCCATACATGTCCAAATCACACTGTAAGATCTCTTCCCCCTGCTCCCACCAGCTTTATGTCATCAGAGTCATACAGCCTGATGACAGACCCTTTGGTCCAACTCATCGATGCTAATCTGGTTTCCTAAACCGAACTGGTCCCATTTGCCTGTGTTTGATTTGCTTTGTTTTATTTATTCTCACATGTATTCATTATAAATAAATAGTTGTTTAGCGTTGCCATTCTCCGGTATCATCTTAAAACACAAGAAATAAACAAACCAAAACACTGAATATAGATCCACAAAAATAAAACAGTAAAGCTCGTCTTATGGTCTTCTTTCAATAATGTTAAGTGTTCTTTGGAACAGCTCCCTCTTCTAGCTCAGCCATAGACCTGGACCTTGCCCTGCCAATGCCTCAAGTCCCTGCTGCAACCATCCCTCGATACCTTTCCTTTCCTTGTGTCCGTCCAAATATATTTGAAATGTTTTAATTGTACTCCCAACCACCACTTCCTCTCCAGCTCGTTCTATACATGCACCACTCTCTGTGCAAAGCACAGCTCAGGTCCCTTTTAAATTTTTCCCCTCTCACTCTAAATCTGTGTCCTTTAGTTTTGAATTCTCCCGCCCAGAGAAAAGACCTTGTCTATTCACCCTTTCAGAGCCCCTCACAATTTTATAAACCTCGATAAGGTCAGCCCTCAGCCTCCTATGCTCAAGGGACAAAAGTCACAGCCTATCCAATGACTCCTTTTAACTTAAACCCTCCAGTCTCGGTGACATCCTTGTAAATTGTTTTGCACCCTTTCCAGTTTAATAACATCCTCCCTATGTGGCCTTACCAATGTCCGTTACAGCCACAATATGACATCCCACCTCCTTTACTCAATGCTTTGACCAAACAGGCAGACAACTAGCGATCCACACTTGAACACCAAATAGCCGCTGAACGCCATGACCAGCTGTCCCCAGTAGCCATACACACAGATGACAAGGACCATAAATTTGACTGGGACAACACAACGATCATAGGACAAGCTAAACAGAAGACAGCCAGAGAATTTCTAGAAGAATGACACTCTGCCATGGACTCCATCAACAAACACATTGACCTGGACCCATAATACTGGCACTGTGATGAACAACTGGAACCAGCAACCAGAAGCAGAGGAACAAAACCAAATAAATTCCAACTGACACAGTACAGGAGACTCCACAGTGCTGAGGATGTCACCGAGACAGGGGACAAAATGTCTGCAAACCAACTTCCCAGCTTGGCGAACATACCCGTAACTACGGCAACCGGCACCCGAGCTACAAATTTTTACACAAACCTTGAGCTTTGACCAATGAAGGCAAGAATGCCAAATGCCTTCCACACCCCCATATACCTGCAACTCCACTTTCAAGGAACTATGCATCTGAACCCTGAGGTCTCTCTGTTCAACAACACTCCCCAGGGTCCTACTATTCACAGTGCAAGTCCTGCCTTGATTTGTCTGAACAAAGTGTTGTCTACAAGCTTGCACATTACAAGGAGCTATACTTACACAAGTAAGTACGTTGGCATTCTGCCTGACACTACTGGAGTTAAAACTAAAAAATCACACAACACCAGGTTATTGTCCAACAGGTTTATTTGGAAACATTAGCTTTCGGGTGGTTGTGGGAAGAAGCAGCGCTTTGAAAGCTTGTTTTCAAATAAACCTGTTGGACTATAACCTGGTGTTGTGTGATTATTAACTTTGTACACCCCAGTTCTAAATCTAAATTCTAAATCTAAATCTTCTAAATCTATGACAGTCCAACACCAGCACCTCCAAAGCTGAGTTAAGACTGACAATATTCAGGGGCTGCATGTTATTTCATGGTAATGTAACCACATTAGGAATCTTGAGGTCCAGGCTAATGTTTTGGGGACATAGGTTTTAATTCCAGCACAGCCACTGATTGAATTGAAATACCACTCATGAAAGAATAAAGAACAGAAATTGTGAGGTCACATTTGGAATACTGATTATAATTCTGGTCACCCTTCTATTGGAGGGTTGTTGTTAAACCAAGGAGGGTGCAGAAATGATTTAGTCCTTTTCCTAGAGTGAGGCTGGCCAAAGCGAGAGGACATTGGTTTAAGGTGAGAGGGCAAACATTTATAAAGGACCCGAGGGGTAACTTTTTCATTCAGAGAGTGGTGCTTGTATGGAATGAGCTGCCAGAAGAAGTGGAGGCTGGTACGATTACATTTAAAAGGCATCTGGATGGGTACATGAATGGGAAGGGTTTCAAGGGATATGGTCAAATGGGACGAGGTCAGATTGGGATGTCTGATTGGCACGGACAAGTTGAACTCAAGAGTGTGTTTCCATGCTGTATGACATTTATGTCTATGTAGATGCCACTGGCTAAGCCAGCATTTATTGACGATCCCTAATTGCCCAGAGGGCAGTTAAGAGTCAACCACATTACAGTGTGTCTGGAGTCACTTGTAGGCCAGACCAAGTAAGGACAGCAGTTTTCTGTCTTAAGGACATTAATGAACCAGATGTATTTTTCTGACAATCAATTCATGGCCATAACTAGAGTCTTGATTCCAGACGTTTTTTTTAAATTGAATTCAGTTCCACTATCTGTCACGGCAGGATTTGAGCACAGACCTCCTGAACAATACCATTAGGCTGTCACTTCCCTACTTGCCAGGTTGACAGTATTGACCAGAGTTCCATCAAACACAATTTGGTTTGCCTTTGTCATGTTCCCCATTTCACATGTTACTGCACGCCCTGCTATTCTCAGCATAATTTTGAGAAGTTAGCAGCAACACGGTGAAATATCCTTACTCAGCTCATGGCCATGTCACTGAGGATCCATTGGTACAGTCAGAAGAGAAACTAATGATTGCAGTCAAAGTGATGGCCACTACCTCTCTACAGATGGTGGGAGCATTGGGCATGAACTGGAGTGCACAGACAAAATTCAGACAGAGTCACTGCCCAGGGTCCTCCTTTGCCTCCAAACAGGTCACCTCAAAAGCTTTCCAGTAGCAAACCCCTTGGTGCTGACAAATCTAACTTGGAGGAGTAAAGTTTCCAAATAGCCCTCAGCTGTCAAGCAAACAAAAATGTGTAGGAACTTGTTTGAAGATAAACCAAATGCATTTGCCTTAATAGGACAGTTAACTACAGAATGTAGCTGAAGGTATGTTAGGTGTATTCCACCTTGCCCTCATTCCACATTTTATTGGAAACCTTTGACCAAAAATCTTTGAGAATGCTTTACAGTCAAATTAACTCAATCTTTACAGTTCAGATCACATACGCAGACAATTGAGGTTTAATGGTCATAGAGTCATACAGCACAGAAATAGACCCTTCGGTCCAACCAGTCCATATGCCAACCATAATCCAAAACAAAACTATTCCTACCTGCCTGCGCTTAGTCCATACCCCTCCAAACATTTTTTATTCATTACTTATCAAAATGTATTTTAAATATTGTTACTGTACCCTCTGGAAGTTCATTCCATGTACAAACTCATTGCGTAAAAAAGAAATTGCCACTCATTTCTTAAGTAAAATCTTATCTTCTCTCACATTAACAAAAGGAAATGATTGTAAAGTCAGGTATTAGGGCATAGTGAGACTTGATGTGCTAGGGGGAAGAAAATGTCAACAGGGCTTTGAAAGAATTCAAATCCTTTGTTCAATCTCCCATTCCCTCTGATCTGCATTTGTTTATTTAAATTGGAAGTAGAGGAGCCCTTGTGTTAGCTCGAAAAGTTGTAGCCTCCAAGCGAGCACAGTCAGAAAAAACAAACAGCTTTTGTTTGAATATTTCAAAACAAACACACAAACAACAGTGATGAGATGCACAGAGAGGTTGGACAAGCCAGACAGCAGGTAAATGCAGAATGCAGAATTCAATTAGGAACTAATTCCTTTCGCCGCACAAGACTGACAGGCAATGGGTTCAGGAACAGGTTTGTGAAATGAAAACGAACATTTGTCGAACACCAACATTTGAGAAGTGTATCAATTCTCCACAATAAGCCAGGTGCTCTTTACACCAAAGAAAAATGCTTTCCAATATTTTCTCTCAAAATATCAAACCTTACCTTCCAATTTGATACAGTGCATAAATGACAACAGTTTTGCATATTTAATACTGTCTTTTATCTCTGACCTTAAACATATGGTAACCATCTGTGGAAGTACCAGCAGCAGCCTGCCTGTAAAGTAGCAGCTGTTCCGAAAGGACAATATCATCATCAATTTTCCTTCTAACTGACAGCTGAGTTGGCACAATTCAGAACAGGTTCCAGGTAGAGATCTTTTGTCCTGACACAGTTTTTAAGTTCTTAAAAATGTGTTGCTGGAAAAGCGCAGCAGGTCAGGCAGCATCAAATGAACAGGAGAATCGACATTTCGGGCATAAGCCCTTCTTCAGGAATGAAGATTCTCCTGTTCCTTTGATGCTGCCTGACCTGCTGCGCTTTTCCAGCAACACACTTTCAGCTCTGATCTCCAGCATCTGCAGTCCTCACTTTCTCAGTTTTTAAGTTGTAGATTATTGAAATTGCCTATTTGTACTGTTCTGATTCCTCTGCAAGAGACAAGAGCAGCAATTGTTTCTGGAATACTTTTATTGTCTGTGGGGGTTCCAAAGCAAGGCCAAGTGTAAATAACAGTTGTTGTGAGGAATAATATAATCAATTTTCCTTCTCGTGGACAGTGTCGGGCCCGTTAGCAGCAGATTTCAGGTAGATACTCTTTGTGCTTGACTAGTTTCTTTTGGGATTATGTTCGGCATGGACAATTTGAACCATAGTGTCTGTTTCCGTGCTGTCGGACTCTGACTCTATAATCAATGCTGAGATTGAAGGATGGCTAAAAAAGGCTCCACCATTTCAGACAGAGATGTGGAGCAATCCCCTCACTCACTCGCAGGGTGATGAACCTGTGGAATTCTCAGTTCTAGAGAACCGTGAACATTCAGTCATGGAGCAGCCTCAAGTTTGGGAATGACAGACTTTTTGAATAAAAGGAGATGGAATCAAGGGAGAGAGTGGAGTTGAAGTCAAAAATCAGGTAGGATCTTATTGATTGATAGAGAAGGTGCAACAGGTACATTGTCATACCCTGCTCCAATATCTTATACTCCTATTTTGAATTCTATAAAATATTCTGCATGAGATTTAAGTGCAAACTGTTTTTATAGTAATGTCAAAGGCTATTCCGACAGAGGACAGAACCTCATGGCTAATAGTCACTTTTAAAGTGTCGGGAAATACAGAGAGCGGTAACACAACAAGCAGACAGTCTACGAGCTGAGGGACACATGTTGACCAAGACATCTCCCCAGCTTTTCTTTAAGCAATGTGCTACAATCTTTACATTCACACATGATGGTGAATGGGGCATTGCTTCTGTATCAGACTCAGGGTGAACACAGGTAGGATGTACTCAATGACGGGGTCATGACGTAAGGATACAGGGTCGGTCATTGGAGGACTGAGATGAGACAAATGTCTTCACCAAGAGAGTGGGGAGACTGTAGAATTCTTTGCACAGAAAGCGGTAGAAGCCAAAACATTGAACATTATCAAGAGCGAGTTAAATATAGTTCTCAGGGCTAAAGGAACCAAGGGATATGGAGAGAAAGTGGGAACTGGGCACTGAGTTGAATGGTCTGTCGCAATCATGGCGAAATCGACGTTTCGGGCAAAAGCCCTTCATCAGGAATAAAATGGGCTTTTGCCCGAAACGTCGATTTCGCTGCTCGTTGGATGCTGCCTGAACTGCTGTGCTCTTCCAGCACCACTAATCCAGTATTTGGTTTTCAGCATCTGCAGTCATTGTTTTTACCTTGCAATCATGGCGAAGCAGGCTTAAAGGGCTGAATGGCCTCCTCCTGTTCCTATTTTCTATGCTTCTATGTTTCAAAAGAATCCACTTCTGACAGTTCAGCTTTTCCTCAGTACAAAGTATTGCTTTAGATCAAAACTCAAAGATTGTGCAATGGGATAGAACCATTAACCCGCTGACTCCGAGCAAGAATGAGACTAAATGAAGTCAAAACTCTCCAAATTTAATCATGATTAAGAACAACATGTTTAGCTTGGCTCTAATCATGGGAATGTTCATAACAGCATGGATCTAGAGCTTAGTGTACAAGTCTCATTCAATCCAGACACACAGTTTGTACAGATACCCAACCCGACCCTGCTTCATGGAAGGTACAAAATAAAAGATAAACAGTTCAATTTGAGGAGACTTCCATAGCAAGAGGGAAAATGCCCCTAGTTCCGGAGAACTATAGGGCTGCATGGTAACTTCAGCCAATTCAGGAGATGGTTAGCTCAGTTGGCTGGATGGCTGGTTTGTGATGCAAAGTGATGCTCACATTGTGAGTTCACTTCCTATTCCAGCAGAGTTAAAAATCACACACCACCAGGTTACAGTCCATTAGATTTAATTGGAAGCACACTAGCTTTCGGAGTGACGCTCCTTCATCAGGTGATAGTGGAGGGCTCGATCGTAACACAGAATTTATAGCAAAAATTTACAGTGTGATGTAACTGAAATTATACATTGAAAAATTGATTGTCTGTTAAGCTTTTCATCTGTTAGAATACAGTGATAGTTTCACTTCTTTCATGTGTAAATCACAAAATCTTTTTTTTAAAGTTGCATTCTCAGGTTAGCTGTTAACAATGGTGATAGCTAGACAATATGTTGAAGGTGTTGTGTTCTCTGTCTATGCCATGATGTTTAGATTGATTCTAATCTAAAAAGTGAGAAAACGGAGTTTTACATAAATTCATGCAGTTTTTGAGCAAAGTACAACGTAACCCTGAAAGTACAAATTCACCATACAAAATATATGTGTGCATGTGGGTCTTTGTCTCTGTGTGTGTGTCTGTCTGGGGTGGGAGTTGTGAGTGTGAGAAAGTGTGTGTGTGTGTGGTGAGTGCAGTGTCTTAAGTCTGCATGTGTGAGTGTGGGAGTGTGTGTCTATAAGGGTGTGTGTGGGTGTCTGTGCGCGCGTCTGTGTGTACTTGTGTCCATGTGTATGTGAGAGTGTGTATGTGTAGGAATGTCTGTGTGTGTGTGTGTGTGTGTAGTGCAATGGTGATTAACTGTAATGTGACATGAACCCAAGGTCCCGGTTGAGGCCCTCCCTATGGGTGCCGAACTTAGCTATCAGCCTCTGCTCGGCCACTTTCCTCTGCTGCCTGTCCTGAGGTCCACCTTGGAGGATGGTCACCCAAAGGTCAGAGGCTGAATGTCCTCGACCACTGAAGTGTTCCCCAACTGGGAGGGAACCCTCCTGTCTGTTGATTGTTGTGCGGTGCCCATTCATCTGTTGCCGTAGCCTTTGCTCGGTTTTCCCAATGTACCATGCCTCCGGGCATCCTTGCCTGCAATGTATAAGATAGACAACGTTGGCTGAGTCACATGAGTACCTGCCATGTACAAGGTGGGAGGTGTCCCCACATGTAATAGTGGTATCTATGTCCACAATCTGACACGTCTTGCAGCGTCCAACGTGACAAGGTTGGATGGAGTTGTCCTGAGAGCCGGGCAGTTTGCTATGAACAATGATCTGTTTGATGTTTGGCGGTTGTTTAAAGGAGAGTAGTGGAGGTGTGGGGAAGGTCTTGGTGAGGTGCTCATCCTCATTGATAATGTGTTGCAGGTCACGAAGAACATGGCATAATTTTTCAGCTCCTGGGAAGTACTGAACAACGAAGGGTACCCTGTCGGTTGCAGCCCGTGTCTGTCTCCTGAGGAGGTCATTACGGTTCCTTGCTGTGGCACGATGGAACTGGCGGTCGATGAGTTGAGCATCGTACCCAGTTCTTGTGAGGGCATCCCTGAGTACTTCCAGGTGTCCGTCACGTTCCTCCTCATCTGAGCAGATCTGGTATATGCGTAGGGCTTGTCCATAGGGAATGGCTGTTTTAATATGTTTTGGGTGGAAGCTGGAGAAGTGTAGCATTGTGAGGTTGTCTGTGGGTTTGCGGTAGAGTGTGGTGCTGTGGACTTCAACAGCCTCCTCATTTCCCCTTCCCCCACCTCATCCTAGTTTCAAACTTCCAGCTCAGTTACTGTCTCCTTGACTTGTCCGACCTGCCTATCTTCTTTTCCACCTATCCACTCCACCCTCTCCTCCTTGACCTATCACCTTCATCTCCTCCCCCACTCACCCATTGTACTCTATGCTACTCTCTCCCCACCCCCACCCTCCTCTAGCTTATCTCTCTATGCTTCAGGCTCACTGCCTTTATTCCTGATGAAGGGCTTTTGCCCGAAACGTCGATTTCGCTGCTCGTTGGATGCTGCCTGAACTGCTGTGCTCTTCCAGCACCACTAATCCAGTATTTGGTTTTCAGCATCTGCAGTCATTGTTTTTACACTGTGGTGCTGAGGTGTCCATCCTTGATGGAGACGCACGTGTCCAAGAATGAGACAGATAGTCGAGAGTAGTCCATGGTGAGTTTGATGGTGGGATGAAACTTGTTGATGTCACTGTGTAATTTTATCAGTGACTCCTCGCCATGGGTCCAGAGGAAGAAAATGTCATCAATGTACCTGGTGTACAATGTTGGTTGGAGATCCTGCATAGAGAAGAAGTCTTGTTCGAACCTGTGCATAAAAACGTTGGCATATTAGGGTGCAAATTTGGTCCCCATGGCTGTTCCGTGTGTCTGGATGAAGAACTGGCTGTCAAAGGTGAAGACGTTGTGATCGAGGATAAAGCAGATGAGTTGTAGGATGGTGCTTGGAGACTGGCAGTTGTTGGCGTTGAGTACTGAGGCTGTTGCCGCGATGCCATCATTTTGGGGGATGCTGGTGTAGAGTGCGGAAACGTCCATTGTGACGAGGAATGTTCCCGGTTCGACTGGTCCGTGGGTGCTGGGTTTCTGTAAGAAATATGTAGTGTCGTGACAGAAGCTGGAGATCCCCTATACAATAGCTTTCAAGATGCCTTCCACATAGCTGGAGAGATTCTCATATAGGGTCCCATTGCCCGACACGATGGGACGTCCCGGTGTGTTGGCTTTGTGTACCTTTGGAAGGCAGTAGGAGTCACCTACACGAGAAGTACGTGGGATGAGGGCATGTAGGGAACTCTGAAGGACTGGATCCAAAGTTCTGATCAGTGTGTTCAATTCACGGGTGTGTTCTTTGGTCGGATCAGCTGATAGTTGCCGGTAGGGTTCCTGGTTGTTCAGTTGTCGGTACACTTCCTTGCAGTAATCTGTTCGATTCTGAATGACAACGGCTCCTCCTTTATCTGCTGGTTTGATGACAATGTTGTGATTGGTTTTGAGAGCCTGGATGGCATTGCGTTGTGAACGGGTGATGTTTTACTCTACCTTGTGGGTACGGCTGATGAATCTGGCATTTATATATTTCCTGACAGTTTGAGCATACATGTCAAGCCCAGGGCAGCGGCCCTCCGGTGGGGTCCATGTTGACACCTTCTTTGGTCCCTCCTCTACAGATCCCTGTGATGACTGCTCCAGTTCATCATTGGGATCACTGCTGGCACCTTGAAAGATTCCCGGAGTCTCATTCGTCTGATGAACTCCTCTGTGTCTGCTGCCAGAACCAACGGGTCCATTTTGGTGGTGGGGCAGAACCTGAGACCCCTACTCAGGACTTCAATCTCTTCCGGTCGAAGGGTGTGGTCCGATAAGTTGACAATAGACTTCCCCAGAGTGATAATGTTGTCTACAGTGGTTCCAGGGCAGGCTTTGCTATTACTGATGAGAATGCTAAGTTTCTCCAGTTTTTTGTTCTTGGCGTGCACGTACATGGTGTAGTTTTGTCGCGTTGTCTGTTTGGCATATTCCAGCAGAGGTACCATAAAGGTCCTGCCTTCTGAGGTGTAGTGAGCCTTATGTTTAATGCATCACTAGGTGTCTCTGTCTGAGAGAGTAGCCCTTGGTATTCTGGGATATGGTAACGTTACTGTACAAATTCCCTAAAGAGAAGAAAGTCCCCTCCACAGGCATTTTACTGCCTGATAGCCTCTAAATCATGTTCATGCTGTTGAGAATGGCGATCAACTGTCCTCCACCCCGTACAGCCTACCATTTGTCACCATTAAATTCATTGATGTACATCACATTCCCATAATTTAAAAAGTGCCTTGCCATAATGATCAATAACAGCTTGCAGTTGGTTCCCCTCCGGATTCCCAACTCTTTCACTCCTCTCCCGTGCATTTGGACAAAGATCCAGTCGGATTTGATTTAGGTGATTGCATTCAGGTCTGAGCACTGCAACTCAGGAGGGAGGTACTGACAGAGACAGAGCTGTGCAGGATCACCAGATCAATATTAGGACCACAACAGGATTTGAGAATGAGTTGCATTGACAAGATTTGTATTCTCTTAAGGACAGAAGACGGAGGGATGAATGAAAAGATTTGATAAGGTGAATAGAGAAACAACTTCCTCTGGCGAGAGAGTGGAACACAAGGGACGTGAATGTTAAAGTTACTGCAGGGAATCTCATGGGAACAGCGGAACCCCCACACAAAGCTAAGACACTGAAACTAGAGTGGAAAAAAAAAGAGGAATGGGTGTATTTCTGATCTTCTTCATTTGTTCACAGGATGTGAAAATCATTGGCTGGGCCAACTTTTCTTGTTCAACGCTGGTTGCTCAAAAGGGCAGTATAGAGTCAACTATATTGCTGTAGATCTGGAGTTTCCAGGCCAGGACTTCACTCCTCTGATGGGTCTTTGTGAGCCAAATGGGTTTTTACAACAATTAACTGTAGTTGCATGGTCATGATTAAATTGCATTTGTATTGAATGCAAATTACATCACCTACCATAGGTATTGGCCCGACATCCCCAGAACATTAATCCTAGCATTCTGGACTAGTAGCCCAGTAACATTACCACTACATTTACCTCTTCGCCTCCAGGTCAGGAAACTTTAAGTCAAGAGCACAAGATAATAAAATTGTGGTAAATGGATGCAAGAGTCAGATCATGTTTAATCTCATTGAAAGGCAGAACAGGTTCGAGAGGCTGAATGGCCTCTTCATGTGCTCTGTCAAGCCTCTTGAGTTTCAAGAGGTTCAAATTCCATGGATAACATAGTCAAAGTTTTAATTAACAATTTAGAAAACATACTGTAGAACAATCAACATTAAGATGACAAAAGACAACTTTCTGTTTGATCGAGGAACCAGCAATTGTCAAGCCTGCATCACTGGGTCACCATTTGGTAGTGCGATAATTTATCACATTTTGTCACTTATTCTTCATTTGGGCTCTGAAGCCTTTTCTTAAAGCAGCTATTCATTGAATAGTTGACATTTTCAGAGAGCTCTGTACAATAGCCAGTCCATGTTTCTTCAAAATATGAACAGAGTTGGCTAAGTGCCAGTGAAGATAACTGGATTTGAAACTAACACATGGTTGTCTGTACCAACAAAAACAAAGCAAAGAAAGGTTAGCAGCACCTGGTAATACTTACAATTTTTTTTCAAATTTATCAACCTACATATATGTTGTACAATTTCACATCATAATGGATTCAAGTCAAGAATAGGGACTTACATTGAAGTGATTTCACAAAAGTCCACTATCTCGTGGGGTAGTTCAAGCAATTAATTTAGTCAGTGGCATAATGCTAATTTCTCTGGGCTCATCATCCAATGGGCCAGGCTAATGCTCTGAGAACACGGGTTCAAATCCCATTCTGGCAACTGGTGAAATTTAAATTCAATTCATAAAATTCTGAAATTGAAAGCGAGTGACAGTGACTATCATGAAACTACCATCAATTGTTGTAAAAAAATGCAAGGTCATCGATGCCTTTGGAAAAAAGGAAGAAATTGTTTGTTTTTACCTGGGCTGGCCTACACATGACTCCATACCCACAGAGGTGTGGCTGCCTCTTAACTGCCACCCTCATCAAGGACTATTAAGGATGGATAACAAAATGTTGTCCTTGTCAGTGCCACTCACATCCCATGATAAAATCAAAGACTGGGAATATGCCTAAGTGCATAAAGGAGAAAAAATGTGAATGATTTTTTATTGGCTGATGAAATCAGAGATACGAAGATTGTGTGGGGCTACACAGGATGTAAATAATCAGCTATGACCTTGAATGACAGAGCATGTTCGAGGGGCTGAATAACCTATCTCTGTTTCTGTGTTTCAACAGAAGTGACGAAGCACAATACCGTCCAAGGGAAAGCAGCCTACCAGACTGAAAATCTTTGACATTTACTCCCTCCCACATCAATGGACAGCATTGGGTACCATCTACAAGACACACAGCAACAACTCATCAAGACTCCTTCAACAATACCTTCCAAATCCATGACTCAGTCTAAAAAGGACAAGCCAGTGTTGGACTGGAGTGGACAAAGTCAGATGTCACTGGACACCAGGTTATAATCCAACAGGTTTATTTGAACCTGTCGAAGGAGCAGTGATCCAAAAGCTTGTGATTTAAAGTAAACCAGTTGGACCATAACCTGGTATCTTGTGACTTCTGCACTTAAAAAGGACATGGGCAACAAAAAAATGTGGGAATGCCACATACAAGTTCCTCTTCAAAACTCACAATTTGGAATTATTTTCACAGATACTTCACAGTTGCTAGGTAAAGGTCCTGAAGCTAATAGCACTGTGGATGTACCTGCACCATTGGACTGTTAGAAGTGTACCCACCCTTTAAAAGGGTGATATGTGCCGTATATACACCATGCTGTGACTCTGCCTGTGGGTCTGTAAGCCACTCACATAGAAAGTAGTTGGTTTTCTACGATGCGTGCTTCACAACCTGCAATGTGCTTCAAATAAAATAATACACATAGAATTAACCAATCCCTAATGATCAATCGCTTTCAGACTATTCTAATTACGGTTCAGGTGGCACGGTGGCTCAGTGGTTAGCACTGCTACCTCATAGTGCCAGGGACCTAGGTTCGAATCCAGTCTCAGGTGACTGTCTGTGTGGAGTATGCACATTCTCCCTGTGTCTGTGTGAATTTCCTCCGGGTGCTCCAGTTTCCTCCCACAATCCAAAAATGTTCAGGTTAGGTGGATTAGCCATGCTAAATTGCCCATAGTGTTCAGGGACGTGTAGGTTTAGTCAGGGATAAATGTAGAGTGATTTGGTAGGGGAATGGGTCTGCGTGGGTTACTCTTTGGAGGGGAAAGTGAGGGCTGGAGATCAGAGTCGAGAGTGTGGTGCTGGAAAAGCACAGCAGGTCAGGCAGCATCCAAGGAGCAGGAGAATCGACGTTGAAAGCATAAGCACTTCATCAGGAATTTTTACTCTTATCCTTTGGAGGTAAGTGCGGACTTGTTGGGCCGAATGGCCTGTTTCCACACTATAGGGATTCTGTGAATGCAAACAACCTCCTTATCAAAGGCAATTAGGAATGGGCAATAAATAGTTCCCGACATCCATGTCCACGTGAATAATTAAAGAAAATAAGAGAAAATGTGATGAACCCCACTCCAGAATTACTTTGTAGGTTAAGCAGTCATTCAATGATGCAAGCAGAAACTTGTAAGATTTGCAACCAGAATCACATCTTCCTCAGCAAGGCTGGTTGTCATGGACACACTGCCTCACAGCAGTGAAAAGCAAAAGCAGTATCCAAATGGCAAAGAGGGCAGAAACATGATTAATTCAAAAACTTTATAAATAGTGTTTCAGAGACTAAGTCAAGCTACCTGTTCAGTAGCAGCCGTATGTACCAACTACAAGATGTACTACACAAATTCTCCAAGGCTGTTTAGATCGCACCTTTCATACCCATGACCATCTAGAAGGACAAGGACATCAGATACATGAGAACACCAACATCTGCAAGTTCCCCTCCAAGCTACTCACCATCCTGACTTGGAAATGCATCACCATTCCTTTACAGTCACTGGGTATAAGATTAGATTAGGTTAGATTCCCTACAGTGTGGAAACAGGCCCTTCGGCCCAACCAGTCCACACTGACCATCCGAAGACTAACCCACCAGACCCAGTCCACTACCCCATATTTACCCCTGACTAATGCACCTAACACTATAGACAATTTAGCATGGCCAATTCACCTGACCTGCACATCTTTGGATTGTGGGAGGAAACCAGAGCACCCGGAGGAAACCCATGCAGACACAGGGAGAATGTGCAAACTCCACACAGACAGTTGCCCAAGGCTGGAATTGAACCTGGGACCCTGGTGCTGTGAGGCAGCAGTGCTAACCACTGTGCCACTGTGTCGCCCATAAATACCAGAGCTACCCTCTTAGCAGCATTATGGGTCTACCTACACAAAATTAAATGCAGCAATTGAAGACGACACCACCACCTTCTTGAGGGCAATTAGGGATGGGCAACAAATGCTGGTCCAGCCAGGGATGCCCACATCCCTTGAGTGTATTTTTGAAAAAGCTTTCTTTTGTTAGGGTGGCTCAATGGTTAGCACTGCTGCCTCACAGATACAGGCACCTGGGTTCAATTCCATCCTCAGGTGACTGTCTGTGTGGAGTTTCAACATTGTTCATATATCTGCATGAGTTTCCTCTGGGTGCTCCGGTTTCCTCCCACAGGCCAAAGATGTGTAGGTTAGGTAGTTTGGCCATGCTAAATTACCCATAATGTCCAAGGGATACGTAGGTTAGGTGGATTGGCCATGGGAAATGCAGGGTTACAGGGATGGGATGGGTGGAATGTTCTTCAGAGGATTGGTGTGGACTCTATGGGCTGAATGGCATGCTTCCACACTATAGGGATTCTTTGATTATTTACTTGCAACTGGTTTTTCAGTTTAGTTAAACAGCAATTTTGAAATGACTCAGACAGAACCAGCAGTCCTGTTGCACATTTCTACGATGCTCCTATTGTTAAGTCAGAGGTGCCACATCCAGATGGCTCACGCCCAGTTGCTGATGAAACAGCGCTGAGGTGCAAGATCAAACCAACATGCTTTCTCACCAACAGTAATCTTTAGCAGGAGTGTGCACACTTCCCACACTGCCTCCCCTAACTCATTAGCATTTTCTATTTTTGAGTGCACCAAGTTTATGAGAGACATGGGTAAGCAATTGCACAATACTGAAAACAAATAATTTCCCAACTGTCTCGCTGCTGCAAAACACAGGAAAATGTAATGACACCAGATAAATTGTTTCTGTTCCAGAACTCATTTCACAATTTCCAATTACATTAATTTGGATAATAATACTTCTGTTGATTATCCAAATGGTAAACAGAGTGTTAAACAGAGAGAACAGTCACAGGAATATTTGTAATAATTGCCATGAAATATTATGATGTGGAACAACCATAACTTTAATCAACTAGCTATCAAGAACTCAACAGGGTAATACTGGTATTTTAATACATCTTTGCTCTGTATTGTAATTGAAGTGTGTAAATAGACTGCAGAGTCCCACTGTAAGTTAGCTGTACGGCTCAAATAAATGATTATGGATCCTATTGCTTACCTTAAACAGCCCATGTCTACTGCTTCGTTGACCAAGCCATAAACCGATTCCTGGTTTGAGATTGGTCTGCGGAGGATCAATGATACGTTCATAAATCCTGTGGAAAAGAGGACATATATTTTGCTCAGTTTGAAAGTCGGCAAAAGATTCAAACTAAATACCTTATAACAATAGATGATTGAGTCATCAATATTCCACCTGAACAAATGAATGACAGGGCAAATGCTTCTTCTAGCATTTCAATTGTGGTGTTCAGTATAGGGGTGTCATCTTTTCAATCAATCCATCTTAAAACTCTGTATGTTTTTCACAACTATCATCCTTTACCCAGCCTGTAGGTGAGTAGATGATAGGATTCTTTCACAACTTTGAGACTTTCATCGGGTTAAAAACTTTTGAGTAAATCACTTCCACAGGTTTCAAGTGCCATCTCATTTCTTTCTAAATATGAAAGTAGAAAGCAACCTGAAGCCCTTTCCAAGCTGAAATATGTCTACCCTTCTTTATAAAAGAATATTGTCCTCATTCATCTTCAGCTGTCAGTTAAGAGACAGCAGAGCTAGGACCAAATCAAAAAAGCTAAACTAAACCAATATACTGCAGAAGCTGGAAATCTGAAATTGGAACAAAGAATGCTCGATATGCTTCATTGACACTCTATCCACCACCTCTAACTTTCACTCCCTCCATCACTGATGCATAGTGACAGCAATGTCACCAATAAGGTTCACTGCAGCAACTCACATCATCACTTGCAAGTTCCCCTCCAAGCCATTCACTATCCCGATTTGGAAATACAGGTATATCACTGCTCTTACAGTGTTACTCAAAATCCTGGAACTCTCTCCCCGCTACACCCTCAAGGACTATAGCTGTTCAAGAAGGCAGGTCACCACCATCTAATCCAGGACAATTAGGGATGGACAATAAATGTTGGCCCAGCCAGTAATGCCCACATCTCATGAATGAATAAAAATCAAACATTCTCATCAGGTCTGGCAGCAGCTTTGGTGTGATAAAGGAAAGTACAATTTCAGGTCAATAACCTTGCAATTGGAATAACCTCAAAATGATAATCCATTGCAGCTTTCCAGGACTTGAAGTTTCACTTTTAGGTTTGAAAAGAGAATTAAAATCAATGAAAAGGAAAATTATACTTTGCATCATTCTGATAAAAGCTTTCAAAAGTATATTTTGTTCAGTTGATTTGTAAAATGTAGGTATTGCTGGCAAAGCTAACATTTCCCATTTCATTGAATCCCTACAGTGTGGAAACAGGCCATTTGGCCCATTGAGTCCACACTGATTATCCAAAGAGCATCCCACCCAGACCCAACCCCTAACTCTCATTCCCCATGGTTAACACATTATGGTCAATTTATAATGGCCAATCCACATAACCTGCACATCTTTGCACTGTGGGAGCAAACTGGAGTACTTGGTGGAAACCCACGCAAACACAGAGAGAGTGTGCAAACTCCACACAGATAGTCACCCAAAGCTGGAATCAAACCTGGGTCTCTGATGCTGTGAAGCAGCAGTGTTAACCACTGAGCCATCTTGCCACCCTTGATTCAATGATTTGTGGTGGTGAGTGTCCTTTGTGAATGGTTTAAAAAAGATACACATTTATATAGCACCTTTCACAACTTCTGGATACCCCCAAATGCCTTTATGGTGCGGTCATGTTTGCAATACAGGAAACACTACAGTCAGTTTGTGGATGGAACCCTCCGACAAGCAGCAATGTGAGAAAGGATCAGTAAAAGAAAATAATAAACTGCACATGCTGTAAACCTGCAACATAAACAGAAATTGTTGGAGAAACTCAGCAGGTCTGGCAACATTTGTGGAGGGAAAGCAGAGATAACGTTGCGAGTTCAGAACACACTCTTATGGTGAATGGTCACCCGAAACGTTGATCCTGCTCTCTTTCCACAGAGGCTGCCAGACCTGTGGAGTTTCTCCGGGATTCTCTGTTCTTGTTTCAGATTTCCAGCACCCATGATCATTTCCTTTGATTGGAGCCATCTCGTTCACTAGTGTCCTTTAGGGAAGGAGATCTGTCATCCTTACCTAGTCTGGCCAACATGTGACTCCAAACCACAGCAAATGTGGTTGACTCCTACCTGCATTTTGGGTAATAAATTTTGTCCTAGCCAGCAACACCAACCCTCCCAAGAAAGAATAAAGGAAACCTTCATTGCATTTTAAAAGAATCTTGGGCTGAACCCTACCAGACCAAAGAACAAGAACTGGAAAGTGAATTGTGAATTAAGAAACAGGGATAGGCTATTCGATGATAGAATTATTTCTTCTTCAGTTAGGCCCAAATGGCAAAAATTGTTTCCATCACCAATGTTAATGGGAGTAGGGGGAGTACTCTGTGGACACTTGAACTAACACTTTTCACAGTTCCCTAGATACCGCAGTAGTCCCTCTGGATTGGAAAATTGCACATTTTACAGAAAGGATATTATTAAGATGGAGAAGTTTCAGAAGAGATTGACCAGGGTGTTGTGAGGAATGGAAGTTTTGAGTTATAAAGAAAGGCTGGATAGGATGGGACTTCTTTCACTGGAGTACAGGAGGTTAAGAGGTGACCTTATAGTTCTTTACAAAAACATAACGGGTATAGATAGGGTCTTTACCCTGGGATGGGGGATTGCAAGACCAGGAGGCATATTTTTAAGGTAAGAGGAGAAAGATTTACAAAAGACATGAGGAGTATTTCTTTTTACACAGAGGGTGGTTCACATGTGGAATGAACTTCCCGAGAAAGTGGTGGACATGGGTACAATTACAATGCTTAAAAGACACTTAGAAAAGTACATGAATAGGAATGGTTTGGAGGGATATTGGCCAGGAGCAGGCATGTGAGACTAGTTTAGTTTGGGATTATGCTTGGCATGGACTAGTTGGACTGAAGGGTCTATTCCTGTGCTGGAAGACTCGATGACTCTTTTTTTAAGAAAGGCAAAAGAAGAAAACCAGGGAACTACAGATCAGTTTGCCCAACACCTGTGGTGAGGAAACTGCTGGAGTCAATAATCAAGGATGGGGTAACAGAACACCTTACAAATTTTCAGTTAATCAGGGACAGGCAGCATGGATTCCATAAGACATCGGAGCAGAAATTAGACTATTTAATCCACTGAGTCTGCTCCACTATTCAATCATGGCTGTTAAGTTTCGCAATCCCATTCTCCCGTTTTCTCTCCAAAACCTTTGATTCCCTTTACAATCAAGAAATTATCTATATCTGTCTTAAATATACTCAATGATCTGGCCTTCACAGTCTTCTGTGGCAGTGAATTCCTAGATTCCCCACTCTCTGGCTGAAGAAGTTTCTCCTTATCTCCATTCTAAAAGGTCTTCCCTTTCCTCCTAAGGCTGTACCTTTGTATCCAAGTTTCTCCTACCAAAGGAAACATCTTCCCAACATCAACACTGTCCAGACTGTTCAGTATTCTGTAAGTTTTAACTAGATCCACCCTTATCCTTCTAAACTCCACTGAGTATAGGTCCTGAGTCTTCAACGTTCCTCATGTTTTAGCTTTTCATTCCTGGGACCACTCTCGCGAATCTCCTTTGAACCTTCTCCAGGGCCAGTGCATCCTTCCTGAGATGTGGGGCCCAAAACCACACAATATTCTGACCAGAGCCTTAAGGAACCTCAGAAGAACATCCCTGCTTTTATATTCAAGTCCTCTCAAAATATATGCCAATATTGCATTTGCCTTCCTAATTACTGACTCAATCTGTAAGTTTCCTTGAGAGAATCCTGGATGAGAACTTCCAAATCTCTTTACACTTCAGACTTCTGAATTTTCTTCTGAAAACTTCTGAAGACTTCTGAAAACAGTCCATACTTTTATTCTTCATGCCTGACAAAGGTCATTAATTTTTTTAAAGGTGTGTCCAAAAGATAGTGGACAGGGAAGTCTACAGATGTTGTAGATATGGATTCCACAATGCATTTGATAAAGTCCCACATAAGAGATTGAAAACTAAGGTAGAATCACACAGAATTGAAGGCAAATTAATGACATGGTTGAGTGGTAGGTGACAGTGCATAGGGATAATGGGTAAACACTCAAACCGGCCAAATGTGACCAAACGTGTCTCTCAGGGATCTGTGCTGAGTCCTCAACTATTCATACTATCTATTAATAACATGGCATAGAAAATCATATTTTCAAACTCAATGATGACACCAAGTTAGGCAGCACTGTAGACAAAGTGTAGATGATAGCATAGCATTACAAAGGGATACTGATCGACTGAATAAATGGGCAAAACTGTGGCAGATGGAGTTCAATGTAAACAAGTGTGAGGCTCTCTATTTTAGACCAAAAGAGAATAGACCAGGGTACTTTTGATAAGGCATGAGGTTAAATACAGTAGATATCCAAAGAGACTTGGGGGTTCAGCTGCATGAGTTTTTAAAACGTCACAAACAAATGCTGAATATAATCAAAAAAGCTAATGGGATGCTAGCCTTTATATCTCATAGACTGAAGTACAAAGAATGCAGAAGTTATGCTGCAGTTATACAAAGCCCTGGTTGGACACCATGGGAAGTTCTATGATCAGAGCTGGGTACCTTCGGAAGGAGATATTGGCCTTGGAGAGAGTGCAACATAGATTTACAGTGATGATACCCAGGCTTCAAGGTTGTGAGGAGCAATTACACAAATACGGCCTGGTTTCTGCAGAATTTAGAAGGTTAAAGGCTGGGACTTCAGCAGTGGAGAAGGAAAGGTCGGCCTCTCTCAGTTATCTTCCTTTATTTCTTATTTTGTTTTAAGGTAATGTGAATGGCACCTATGCAAGGGGACGGTACACACTTTTCACTGTACTTGAGATGAAATACACGTGACAATAAATGATTCAATTGAATTCGATCGGATTGAAGTCTTCCACATATTAACAGGAAACGACAGTGTAGATCACGATAAACGACAGTGTAGATCCATGGTTGAGGAGTCTAAAGTTAGTGGGCACTGTCCAACAATTCGGACGAGGCTCTTCAGGAGAGACGTTAGGAAACACTTCTACACACAAAGGGTGGAAGAGGTGTGGAACTCTTTTCCACAAACAGCAGTGGATGCTGAATCTGTTGTTAATTTTAAATCTGAGATAGATACATTATTTGTTCAGCAAAGGTATTAAGGGATATGGATTAGGGTGATGCTGGAAAAGCACAGTAGGTCAGGCAGCATCCGAGAAGCAGGAAAATCAATGTTTCAGGCAAAAGCCCTTCATCAGGAATGAGCTATGGGCCAAAGGCAGGTATATGGAGTTAGAGCACAGGTCAGCCATGATCTAAGGAAATGGTGGGACAGACTCAAGGCTGAATGTTCAGTTTCTATGTTCCTATAAATCATTACTTCAGTACGATGACAGCCTAGAGCTTTGTGCTGAAGTCTCTAGAATAGGTTAGGAAACCACAATCTCATGCCTCAAAGGGCAAGGTTATGCTACCAATTAAGCTCCAGCTCATATGGAATGGTGTAACCAAGTGGTCTGTTAGGCCTCTGAAGTGGCCATTAGGGTGAACGACAGCAGGGTGATACTAGAGTCCCAACTCCATTTGGTCATGTAAAGAAAGAATCAAAGCATTCAGGTAAATCAACTGAATCCTTTACATCAATCCCTCAAACTCATGATCATTTTACTGATACCAAAAAACTAAGCACAAATTCTCAAGATGGGACTTAATCCCCCAGCACGAGGTTTATTCATCTGGGACATTACATCACTAGCCCAGTGACATAGCTCCTACACTACATGCATTACTTATTACAGAGATTCCAGTTATTCTCAGTAAGCTTTGTAAGATACTGCTGAAGCCCATTGCTTGTGAAATTACCTTCACTGCTTTAATACTAAGGATAGATGGATTATACAAATTCTGTGTGGGACTGCAGTCCTCAGCTAAAGGCTTGTTCACAGTTCTTGGCATGAACATATGCCATTCTAATCCACAAGGCACAGCTAACTGTGCACAGCATTCATTGACACAAAGAATAAGAAAAAAAACAGAGACACTTGTAACCAAATGAACTCGACAGCAAGTTATACATTTTTCTTTCCAGAAGGGTTTAATCTTTTTTGTCCTTGAACTAAACCTTGAGGGGGGTTATTACATGGCAGGGGAGGGGCAAAAAGGGGTAGCTGGGACAGGAATCTGGGCTGGGGGTAAATATTCTTGTTCCTCTTGACCCACCAGAATGTTTTGAAAACATTTCTCTCATGTTCAAAATTGTCCTTCTCTTAATTTAGCTGCCAGGAAAGATTCTAGCAGTAGTTCCAGATTTGGGGCTTTCATCTTGATCATGAGAAATAATTCAAACTGCCAGGTACCTTTGTGATTCAATCTGTAAGTCCACAAAAGGTCAGACTACTTGAGTTATACCTACACTTTGTAACTTGTCTCCAACAAAGTGTCCACCTCATTGCACGATGGAGCAAGGAAGAGTTCTTCTGTTCACTGTCTTGGTGAAAAATTTGAAAGATCTTCCTCACACAAGCCACCTCTCCAATTATCATTGCATCATACAGTACAAAAGGTGGCTATACAGCCCACCCTATAGCTGGATGGACTATTAATTGTTCACATTCCCCATTGCTCTCACAAACGAGGATTGAGTCAAATTTGTTTGTTTGAAAAACAAAACCAGGTGAGCATGGAAAAGTTGAAACAAATAGAATATAATATCTACAACATTATCCTAAATAGATGTGCAAGAATTCTAAAATTTGATATAACTAACTGTTGCTGTAATGTGGCATCTTAACACGGGAAAATGAACCAAGAGCTGACACAAGCAAAATCAGTTAAAGTCAATGACAGGTCAAGAAAGGAGATATCAGAAAGGACAAACTAAAGCTTCCTCAGAAAGGGAGGTTTAAATAAAAAGCTTTAGAGGGCAGAGTCGAGTACATAGGCTTTAACCCCAAAAGGTTCCTTGCTCTGGATTCAGCCTGTTTTGTCAACTTCATGGCCAGAGGCAAGGAAGCTACAGGATCAATAGATCTATTCACAACCACAGTCTTGGGGAGTGATATCCTTTACTCAACAACTGAAAGAGATCTGAAATACAAATCAGTAACTGCTAGAGAAACTCAGCTAATCTGGCAACATCCATGGAGGAAGAGATAGAGTTTTCGTTTCAAGTCTAACCATTCCTCCTTGGACCTAAAGGGAGTTCTCCGGTTTTGCGTCATGGGGTAGTCAGTTCATGGACCTGTGTGTGTGGAAAATAGTGTAACAGGACCGGGGGCAAAAGGGCAGCTGGGAAAGCAGTCTGGGCTAGGAATAAGTATTCCTGTTCCTCTTGGTCCACAAACATTACTTTGAAGACATTTCTCTGATACACAAAAAACTGTCCTCATTGCCTACTTTAAGTCTTCAATGTGGGTAAAATCAGAAGTGAGCAGCCTCTTCCTAATGAGAGGTTCAATAAGAAAATAAGAACATAAGAAATTAAAGCAGGAGTAGGCCATTCAACCCCTCAAGCCTGCTCCGCTGTTTCATAGGATCAGGGCTGATCTCATCACGGCTTCAACTCCACATTCCTGCCACTCTGCATAACCCTTCAACCCACTACCCATTAAAAACCTGTCTATCTGTCTGTCTCCTTAAATTTATTCAGCGTCCCAATACTCACCATGCTCCAGGGAAGTAAACTCCACAGATTAACAATGCTTTGAGAGAGCTAATTCCTCCTTATTTGTTTTAAATCTGCTATCCCTGACCTAAAACAATGATCTCTCATTTGAGATTGACAAAGTAGACATACAGCAGATGTTTCTCCTTGTGGGGCAATCTCCTTCTGCATATTCTCTACCTCAATAGATCCCGTCGCCTTCTTCCAAACACTAACAAATACAAACCTAAACTATGACATAGCTCGCTACCAACTACTAGTCCTGACTGTGCAGATAACAGCAGTAAGAAGGTGGGTCAGGAATCCCCTATTTACCAAATTAGACTGATAAATAGACTCTCTAACTTCAAATCATGTTGATCTTACAAATGTTGATCTTGCTTCGCACACTTCCTGTGTAGTGTAACCTGTAAGCTTTGTACACACGGATGAAAAAAACCACCAATTCGACTGGGACAACACATCTATCCTGGGACAGGCTAAGCAAAGACATGCCAGAGAATTCCTAGAGGCCTGGCACTCCAATCGCAACACCATAAACAAACAAGTAGATCTAGATACCATCAACCCCTCAGAAAACGAGCAGGAAATGACATCACCACAAACCCCAGGAACCTCATCCAGGACAAACATAAATAGAAAGCAGGAGACAACAGTTTCACTTCACTTGGAGGTCGCCACTGATGATGCTACCTAGCCAGGTAATGAAACATCTGGATATCAAACCTACAACTCAGCGAGCAAAGCGACACCCCTGTAACCTTTGTCTAAGTACCCTTCAACCTCTATATCCTTGTTTGTTTTGGTCTATCTGTACTGCTCCCAAAACAAGGCTTTTCACTGTACTTAGGTACATGTGACTACAATAAATCAAATCAAAATCAAAATCTGACACAAGTCTAGCTCTCCTGATTTTATAAGTCAAGGTTCAGCCTATGGGATCTTGATAGTTGGAAGAAGTGTAGTCAACAGTGTTTGAAGGGACAGAGGAGAACAACAGAGCAGAGTTGAAGGATTGCAAAATTTCTGAGCAAGTTTTAGAGCAAGAGATAGTTTTAGTTAAAAAGAGTAGAAATTATCCCTTGCCCTCTCCACCCACTCCCAATATATTGGACTCCCACAGGGCATACCAGATATTGTAGAAAAGAGAGCGAGCTTACTATTCCAGGAGTGCTCCATTGAAGTTGCCACTACTATTGTCAGATCTCGGCTTGAATTCCCTTAACCTGTCACTTAAATGCGTAAATGGATGTGCCAAGGAGTCATTGCTGCAATCTTGCTACTTTATTCGGAATTATCTAGCCATTGCTCAGCACAACAGCTGCAATCAAAAATTCATCAGGCAGGGTGGGGAGGAGCACAAAGGGCACAGGACACTGAAATATCATCTTGTGCTACAACTTCTTCGACACTGAAGAGTTTAAATGGCAACAGATTTGTGACCTCAGGATAGTTCAAAGCACTTTACAGGAGTTTGGAATTGTGAGTCATTGATGTAGTACAGTCAAGGCACATGACAGGCCTGCAAACTTTCAAGAAACAGTAAAATAATATTCAAGGAATCTGTTTATCATGACTTTGATTGAGGGACAGTTCTTGGCCAGAAAACAGAAGTCCCTTCTTTTCTTCAAATATGATTGAAAAGATATGCATCAAATCTGTTGTAACACAATGATAAAAGACATTGTAGGTCATGGACATGGAAGGATAAAATGAAAAAAAAATGATAAATTGAGTGAAAGGGCAAAAATTGTGGACAAATGAATTTTATTGCAGACAAATGAGGCATTTTAACTCTAAAATGCACGGAATAGAATGCTTTGTCAATAATTAAATACGAGATACAATGGGGAGCTGAAGAGAAAATCAAGTATATGGACTATTGTGATGTTATGAACAGGTACAGAAAATGATCAAAAACACTCGAGTTCTGGCTTTTGTAGCTGAAGGACCAGGAAACAAAGAAGGTAGAAGTCATGTTCAGTTTGTAAAGCCCTCATTAGACCACATATGGAGCCAGTGAGCAGTTCTGGGGCACCACACAATAGAAATTGTGTAGAATAGCAGGATTGTGTAGAATAGTAGACTTGCCAACTTTAAGGGCATTTAAATGGTCATGGGATAGGCATATGGATGAGAATGGAATAGTGTTGGATGCTGCCTGAACTGCTGTGCTCTTCCAGCACCACTAATCCAGTAGATGGGCATCAGATTGTTTCCACAGATTGGCACAACACGGAGGGCCAAAGGACCTGTACTGCACTGTAAAGTTCTATGTTCTAAGTTCTAAATGATATGCTGGTCTTGGAAGGGGCATACTGTAGGTTTACTAAAATGACATCAGAATTTCAAGAGTTAACTTACACAAAATCTGGGTTGCACACCCTGTAATTCAGATAGGGAACAATTTGCACAAAGCTTAGTTTATTATGAGGGCAGATGGAATAGATAACTGATTCCTGCTCCACAAAAAAAAAACCCTAAAGAACTGTGGATGTTAGAGATCAAAAACGTAAACAGAAATTGCTGGGACATCTCAGAAGGTCTGACAGCATCTCTGGACAGAAAGCAGAATTAATGTTTCAGGTCCAGTAACCCTTCTTCAGAACGGATTCTTGCTGTTTGAAGGAATCTCAAAATAGAGGGAATGGTGTAAAAATTAAAGCTAGATTTTTAAAAGTGAAATGAGGCACATGAGAAAGGGTGGCAGAAGTTTGAAAGTCTCTTCTGTTCATGACAATTAATCAATTGGTCATTTTCAAACAGAGAATGAAAGCTTTTTTATTACCAAATGATTTTTACAGACATGGGATGGAAGCAGATATGTGAAATTAGGTGGAAGATTAGGGATTATTATTTTAATTGACAGAAAGGGTTATGAAGCTAAAAACATCTTCTCTTGTTCCAGTACAGTCAGACAAAATAATATTTGGCATCAACCCAACAGGGGAGGCAGTGCAGAGCATCTCATCTGTAAGGCAGTGTCTCTGACAGTGGAGCACTCTCACACCACACTAAAAAAGGTGCTAGTACAGCTTCTGGTCTGAAGAGTGGAACTTGAATCCTCACTGTTCAGGAGTGCCTCCACTGAACCAAGGCTGACCCCCAATGGGACTTGACCACGTGATGGAGGAGATACTGGGCCAGCAGTAATACCATAAAACTACCCTCCGACAACACAAGAGGTTCCCAACCAGTGGGAGCACAGCAACTAAATGGCAACTAATGGTGGAACAGTTCGAGGGGCTGAACGGCCTATGACTGTTCCTATTTCTTATAGTCTTGTAGTCTTAGAATCTAGGACATGCTAAACAGCATGTTAGCAACCCCACAAATATTGGACCAAATCAAAGTTGTGTGGTTTAGACATATCCAGTTATGAACAGTGGTTGATAATTGAACAATTAATAGTAGAAACAGGCTCCTCCAACACTCCCACTGTCATGATAATGGAGTCCAGCAAATCAATGCAAAAGATAAAGCTGAGGCATTCGCCACTGACTTCAGCAAGAAAGGTTGAGTGAATAACCCATGTCAGCCTTCTCTTGAGGTCCCCAGTTTCAGGGACAGCATTCAATTTGCTTCATTCCACGGGAGAGATGATTAGTCTGCTTGATTGGCACCACATACACAAATTTTCCACCCCTTCCACCACTGATGTTCAGAACTGTTCTGAAGAAGCCTCATACCACACAAAATGTTCATTCTGTTTCTCTCTCCACAGATGCTGACAGACCTGCTAGGTTTCTCCAGCATTTTGCTTTCATTTGAGTGAAATGGAATGCTTTCCACTGGACTGGCTAAGTGCAGTTCCAATAACACTCAAAAAGCCCAGTTAATTAGCATTCTATCTGCCGCCTTGACCATTCACCTCCTCACCACTAATGCACAGGAGCAGCAGTGAGTACCACCTACACTCAGCAACTCACCCAGGTGACAGCTGCTGCACTTTCCAAACCCATGACCATGAACCCTGGAAGGACATGGGCAGCAAATGCATGGGAATACTACCAATTGCAGCTTCCTCTCCACCATCTTGGCTTGGAACTATAACATTGTTGTTTCACTGCCAGAGTCAGAACTCAGAATTCCCCTCCTAACAACACAGTGAGGTGCACAAGGACTGCAGCTGCTTAAATAGGAGACTTTCCACAACAATGAAGAGTGGGTATTAGGTGTGGGTTTGACAGAAATAATTAAAGCTTAGGAACAAATTTAAAAGTTCTTGGATCAGGTTGATAGTTTAACAGAGTTGCCTCAATTTCAACAATTGTGATTGCTATCCTCAGATGTGATGTTTATAGTTTATACCCAGCTGACCTAGTACTAAACAGGTCAGATTTCAGAATCAGATCTGGCTTAATGGATCATGTTTAACTTTCACACTCGTTAAAATGACTGTTAGTTACGGAAATATATGCATACGAGGCTGCAGATATCCTTTGACAACAGAATACAAAATTTTATGTTTGTACGGAAAGGAAACAAAAGTGAAGCTGTACAGGGCATGTAGAAGACAATTCTAAAAAGATCTTAACACCAACATCAAAAAAATATTTCAACAATGTTTCCCAACACTATCCATGAATGATTTGGACATGCCGGTGTTGGACTGGGATGTACAAAGTTTAAAATCACGCAACACCAAGTTATAGTCCAAGAGGTTTATTTGGAAGTAGTCATTTTCGGAGCGCTGCTCTTTCATCAGGTCAACCACTTGATTAAGGAGTAGCACTCCAAAAGCTAGTGCTTCCAAATAAACCTGTTGGACTATAACCTGGTGTTGTGTGATTTTTAACTCTATCATGAATGTTATCTTCTGGGACTGAGTCTCTGTAATGTCAGCTCCTTAAAATCCAAATTTAACTAACATTGTTTTTTTCCTGGGTGAGGCAGTTTTACAATTCCTTTCTGAATAAAGGAATTATACTCTCACAATTCCGATAGCCTAAACTTGCATAATTCCAACAATTTGAAGATTTCTCTCCAAAGACAGCAGCTCACCACCTTCTCAAGGGCAATTAGTGACAGGACAATAAAATGCAGGACATGGTTCCAATCAAGTAGTTTGCTTTGTCCTGAATGCCGCTGAGCTTCTTGAGTGTGGTTTGATCTGTACTGATCGAGGCTAGTGAAGAATATTTCATGTCAATTGTGAATTGTACAAGGTGGACAGGATGGGAGGTGAGTTACTGGGTTCAGAATTCCGAATGACTAACTTGCTCTTGTAGCCACGGTATTTATATGGCTCAGACTGTTGATGGAAAGAACCTGCATTTGTGAAGCACCTTTCAGAAATACAGACAGACAGTCTCAAAACCAGTGAAAATGCCATTAATTGTAGCCAATACTGTAACACAGGGAAACACTGTTGATAGTGTGTACAAAACAAATTGTAAAATGGCAATGGCCAGACAATCAGCTCAGTAATGTTGGTGAAGGGATTAATGTAGGCAAGGAGACCACAATTCTTTTTTTACAAAAGTAATGCTATGAAATCCTTTATGTTCACTGAAGTAGACAGAAGGAACCTGACATTAACATCTCATCTCATGGATAGCATTTCACACAGTGTAGAGATCCCTCATTACTCCAGTACAGCGCTAGCTTAGATTACGGGCCCAGAGATGTTTTGAGTGGGGCTTGTAGCCATAACTTTCTGACTCTGACGCGAGGCGAGTAACCAATCTAGCCAAGACCAAAGCTTCAGTGTTCCATTTTGTACATACAGGGGATCCTGCAGAAAACTGCTATAGAACCTTGCAAGGCAATCAGAACTCAGCTGGAGGCCAGAATAGAAAAACAACTGAACAGTATCTAAAGAGTTAATAACTTCAAACATTTCAATAGTTTTCAGATTTTAAAAATATTAACAGATTTATTTCTTTTAAAGAGAAGGAAGATTAAGTGGCTTATAAATCCATCTACCAGATTGCAACCTTCAGCTGCTGTTCTCTGAAATTGTCTATTATCTAGTTAAAGAAACAATTTTAAAACATGATGTTATCCTTTCAGCTGTGTTGATATTGAATGACTACTTCCCATCACACTCATCACAACCAGCATTAAATTATAACATCATAAATTAGAACAGATTTCCATCCTCGCATGATACACATACTAAATATATTCCTTACTCTCACAGTAGTTAGATTTGTTCTGTCACAAACCCATAGATTATTAAGCAAAAATTACTTTTCAAAAAAAAAGTACAGAACCTGCAGAAATCTCCATTCCAGATTCAAAGGTAAATTTAGCAGCGTTGCCACACAAATATTGCAAAGAATTGAAAGTTCCACGTAAATCACCATCTGTCTGACATGACAAACTACTATTCCATCAGACTTCGAACCTGCAAAGATTTCCATTTTGATTTAAGCCAAATCATGCTGTATTCTCCCCACCTGACAATGATTTGAATAGAATCTTAATTTTAGAATCCCTATTGGCCAAATCCTTCAGGTTAAGCCCAGCATGCCTGTCTCCAAATGATTTCTTTTTACAAGATCAAACTTTCAACTTCTGCCTGTTCATAATTCATAGGATGTGGGCATCATGGGCTAGGTTAGCATTTATTGCCCCTACCTAATTGCTCAGAAACTGAGTGGAATGCTTGGCCATTTGAGAAAGGCGATAAGAGTCACATTGCAGGAGAATTGGATTTTTTTGTAAGTTAGGCCAAAGCAGTTTAAGATGCCACATTTCTTTCATCCCTTAAGGCCATGAATGAACTAGTTGAGTTTTTCCAACAATTAAGTGTTGTTACATGTCTTTCCATTCAGTTGACTCATAATTAATTCCTTGTTTTTACATTCTGCCATGGTGTAATTTGAACCCATGCCCCACTTGAACCTTGGGTTTTAGATTATTAATCGAGTCACATTATCAGTATACTGTTGCTTCCTGAAAGGTATCACATTGTAAGGTCATACCTAGACCAAGGTGCAAATGTATGTCCTAAATTATTCAGATTACTGCAAGTACACTTTTACAAGCCACATCAAATTAGCGACAATGGGATCAATAATTAGAGATAAGATTCCAAAACATCTAACTTCTTGATCCAACTTCCCATTGCTCTTCAAACCAAGAATGTTGTAAGTGAGTCCATTTAATCTTGAAATAGCTTCTGGACCTAGGGTAAAGATCTAAAAACAATACCAAATGAGTGATGGGTTCTTATGGTGCTGTGATATTGTCCCTATCTCTGAGCCAGGAGGCCCGGGTATTAGATTAGATTACTTACAGTGTGGAAACAAGCCCTTTGGCCCAACAAGTCCACACCGCCCCGCCGAAGCGTAACCCACCCATACCCCTACATCTACCCCTTACCTAACACTACGGGCAATTTAGCATGGCCAATTCTTTGGACTGTGGGAGGAAACCGGAGCACTCGGAGGAAACCCACGCAGACACGGGGAGGACGTGCAAACTCCACACAGTCAGTCGCCTGAGGCGGGAATTGAACCCGGGTCTCTGGCGCTGTGAGGCAGCAGTGCTAACCACTGTGCCACTGTGCCGCCCTGAACAGAAATGTTGATGAGAAAATATCCACTAACAGCATGCTGTGGAAGCTACAGCTTGAGACTGACATCTAATACATTAACATTACATAGTATAGCATATAGGAACAGGTCCTTCAGCCCACCATGTCTCTGCTAACCACGATGTCATTCTAAACTAATCCCATTATCCTGTCCATAGCCTGTATCCCTCAATTCACTGGGCAAAAGTGAGGACTGCAGATGCTGGAAATCATATTCTAGATTAAAGTGGTGCTGGAAAAGCACAGCCAATCAGGCAGCATCCGAGGAGCAGGAAAATCGACGTTTTGGGCAAATGCCCTTCATCAGGATGAAGGGCTCCCTCAATTCAGCCTGTTCACTTAGACTCAAAATACCTCTTAAACATTCCTTTTGTATCTGATTCTGATACATCCCTAGCTGCAATTCCAGGCACCGTACACCCTCTGTGACAAAAAAAACTTGTCTCGCATATCTCCATTAAAAGCCCGAATATTGCTAGTTACTAACAGTCTCAATTAACAGCTATTCACCATCCCTGTCAGATTGTTATCCACCCCTTTGTCTGTCCAACTGTTCTCTCTCTTTGGGCTCTATCCCCACCTATCATTTACTCCTTACCCCCTCCCCCCAACCCATCCTCTGCATAAAAACCAACATTTTCCTCGCTGCCATCAGTTCTGAGGAAGGGTCACCGGACCTGAAATGTGTTAACTCTGATTTCTCTTCACAGTTGTTGTCAAACCTGCTGAGCTTTTCCGGTAACTTCAGTTTTTGTTTCTGACTTGGTTTTCCTTTAAAACTTCCCTGTCTCACTTTAAACCTATGCTCCCTAGTGTTTGACCTTCCCATCCTGAGAAAAAGACTCCAATTATCCAGCCTAACTATGCCTCTCAATTTTATATACTTCTATCAAGGGGCCCCTCAGCCTCTGATGCTCTAACAAAAACACTCCAAGTTTAGCTACAAGAAATTGGACAAGACACTCCAATCCAGGCAACATCCTGGTAAACCACTTTTTCATCTTCGCCAAAGCCTCCCTATAGTGTGACAGAACTCTAAATGTGTATCACTGAAGTCTTACACAGTTGCAAGCTTACTTGCCAACCATTATACTCAATGCCCTGATCAATGAAGACAAGCCTGCCCATATGCCTTCTTTACCATCTTATCTACTTGTGTTGCCACTTTCAGGGAGTTATGGACTTGCACCTCAAAATCCGTCCATATATCAATGCTCCTCAGAGTACTATCAGTTTCTGTGTGCTTTCCTCTTGCATTTTACTTCCCAAAACGCTACACCTTAAACTATCCTGGATTAAACTCTATTTGCCATTTCTCCGCCCAACTTTTCAACTGATCAACATCTTGAGGGCAGCACGGTGGCTCAGTGATCAGCACTGCAACCTCACAGCTGCAGGGACCCAGTTTCGATTCCAGCCTCGGGTGACTGTCTGTGTGGGTTTCCTCCCACAATCCGAAGATGTGCAGGTCAGGTGAACTGGCCGTGCTAAATTGCCCATAGCATTAGGTGCATTAGTCAGAGGGAAATGGGTCTGAGTGGGTTACTGTTCGGAGAGTCGGTGTGGACTTGTTGGGCCAAATAGACTGTTTCCACACTATAGGGAATCTATTCTAATCAATTGATCGCTTGCTGGTTTTTTTTGACTTCCTCATTATACACAACTCCACGAATTTTCATGCTTCTGCAAACTTACTCATCATACCATTTATATATACTTCAAACAACAGAGATTCCAGCACTGATTGTTGCAGAATACCACTTGTCACAGACCACCACCACTCAGATAAACCACCCACCACAATTACCCTTTGTCTTTTATGACCAAACTAATTTTGAATTTTATTTACCAACTCACTGTGGGTCTCAGTTAACTTAATTTTCTGGACCAGACAACCATGAAGGACCTTGTCAAGTGCTTTAATACAGTGCATGTAGACAACATCCACTGCCCTATACTCAATCATCACATCCCTTGCTCAAAAAACTCAAATTTGAGAGACAAGATCCCCCACCCCCCCCCCCCCCCCCGCCCGAACAAAACCATGCAGACTATTGGTAACTAGTGCATTATTTTCCAAATACAACTAAAGCCTATCCCTAAGAACCTTCTTCAGAAATTTCCCCACCACTAATATAAGGCTCACCAGCCTAGAACTCCCTGTATTATCCCTGCTACATTGCTTACACAAAAGGAACAATACGGTGCATTCTCCAGTCTTCTAGAACCTCACCTGATGCTAAAGAGGATACCAAGATCTCTCTCAAAATTCCAGCAATCTATTCCCTTGCCTCCTTTAGTATGCCAGAATAGATCCCATCAGGCTCAGGGGAATTTTCAACTTTAAAGTTTTTCAAGACATGGTCCAAAATATCAACATGCCTCCCCTTAGTCTTACTGTCATCCATATCCTTCACCTTGGGGAATACCATAAGACATAGGAGTGGAAGTAAGGCCATTCAGCCCATCAATTCTACTCTGCCATTAAATCATGGCTGATGGGCATTTCAACGCCACCTACCCGCACTCTCCCTGTAGCCCTTAATTCCTTGCGAGATTAAGAATTTATCATTCTCTGCCTTGAAGACATTTAACATCCCGACCTCCACTGTGCTCCGTGTCATGAATTCCATAGGCTCACCACTCTCTGGCTGAAGAAATGTCTCATTTTCATTTTAAATTGACCCCCTCTATTTCTAAGGCTGTGCCCACGTGTCCTAGTCTCCCCGTCTGATGGAAACAAATTCCCACCATCCACCCTTTCTAAGCCATACATTATCTCATAAGTTTCTATTAGATCTCCCCTCGGCCTTCTAAACTCTAATGAATACAATCCCAGGATCCTCAGCTGTTAGGTCTAGCATTCCAGGGATCATCCAGGTGAATCTCTGCTGGACACAGCCCTGTGCCTTTATGTCCTTCCTGAGGTGTGGGCCCAAAACTGGACACAGTATTCTAAATGGGGCCTAACCAGAGCTTTATAAAGTCTCAGTAGCATATCACTGTTTTTACATTCCAACCCTCTTGAGATAAATGACAATATTACATTCGCTTTCTTAACCACAGACTCAACTTGCAAGTTAACCTTTAGAGAATCCAAGACTAGCACTCCCAGATCTGTTTGTACTTTGGCTTTATGAATTTTCTCACCGTTTAGAAAATAGATCATGCCTGTATTCTTTTTTCCAAGGTGCAAGACCTCGCGTTTGGAGTCATAGAGGTGTATAGCATGGAAACAGACCATTCGGTCCAACCCGTCCATGCTGACCAGATATCCCAACCCAATCTAGTCCCACCTGCCAGCACCCGACCCATATCCCTCCAAACCCTTCGTATTCATATACCCATCCAAATGCCTCTTAAGTGTTGCAATTGTACCAACCTCCACCACTTCCTCTGGCAGCTCATTATTTGCATACATTGAATTGTATTCGCCATTTCTTAGACCACTGGCCTAAACTGTCTAAATCTTTCTGCAGCCTCCACACCTCCCCAGTACTACCTGCCTGTCCGCCTAACTTGTATCATCGGTGAACTTTGCCAGAATGCTCCCAGTCCCTTCATCCAGAACATTATTATATAAAGTGAACAGCTGCGGCCTCAACACTGAACCATGTGGAACACCACTTGCCACTAGCTGCCTTCTGTCAGACAGCCAATCCTCAATCCATGCCAGCAGCTCACCTCGAACACCACAGGCCCTCACCTTACTCAGCAGCTTCTCGTAGGCACCTTATCAAAGGCCTTTTGGAAGTCTAGGTAGATAACATCCACTGGGTTTCCCTAGTCTAACCTACTTGTTACCTCTTCAAAGAATTCTAAGTTTTGTCAGGCATGACCTTCCCTTACTAAATCCAAAATGACTTGTTCTAATCAAACCTTGCACTTCCAAGAAATTAGAAATCTTATCCTTAACGATGGATTCGAGAATCTTACCTACAACCGAGGTTATGCTAATCAGCCTTTAATTTTCCATCTTTGTCTCAATCCTTTCTTGAACAAAGGGGCTACAACAGCGATTTTCCAATCACTGGGGCTTCCCCTGACTCCAGTGATTTTTGAAGTATCATAATCAACACCTCCACTATTTCCTCAGCCAACTCACTCAGAACTCTAGGATGGACCCTATCCGGGCCAGGAGATTTATCAATTTTTAGACTTTTTAGCTTTTCTAGCATGTTCTCTTTTGTCATGGTTACCATACTCAACTCTGCCCCTTGACTCTCCTTAATTGTTAGGATATTACTCATGACTTCCACTGTGAAGACTGACACAAAATATTTATGATGCTAACCTGCTGCTTATCTTTCTACTTGATGCCATGCTCCCTATTGCTTTCCCTTTCCCTTCCATCACAATACCATTACAATGTACTCAGTAAGGTCTTTATCCATTTCATCTGGCTCCACAAAAAAGTTCCCTGCTTTGTTCTTGCGTGTCAATTTCCCAAGTTATTCTTTTGCTCCTAATACATGTATAAAATGAATTGGGATCCTCCTCAATCCTATTTGCCAAGCACATGTCACAACCACTATTGACCCACCTCATTCCTTCTTTAAGTTACTTCATGTTTCCTCTTCCAAGCTGATTCAATGCAGCCAAAACATTGACATCTACCTGGCAATGTAGAAAATTGCGCAGGTATGTCCTGTACACAAAAGGCATGTCACTCCCAACCTGCCAATTACATCAGTTAACTCTCAATCATAAGTAAAGCGATGGAAGGGTGTCGTCAACAGTGCTATCAAGCAGCACCTACTCAGCAATAACCTGCTCAGTAATACCCAGTTTGGGTTCCACCAGGGCCACTCAGTTCCTGACCTCATTACAGCCCTGACTCAAACATGGACAAAAGAGCTGAATTCCAGAGATGAGGTGAGTGTGACAGCCCTTGACATCAAAACTGCATTCAACAAAGTGTAGCATCTAGGAGCCCTGACAAAACTGGAATCAATGGGTATTGGGGGGCAAACTCTCTGCTGGTTGGAGTCATACCTGGCACACAGGAAGATGGCTGTTGTCTTTGGAGGTCAGTCATTTTAGCTCCAGGACATCTCTGTGGGAGTTCCTCAGGGTAGTGCCCTCGGCACAACCATCTTCAATTGCTCCATCAATTGAAGCTTCCCTCCATCATAAGGTCAGAAGTGGCTCTGTTCAACGATGATTGCCTATTGTTCAACACCATTTGTGACTCCTCAGATACTGAAGCAGTCCATGTTTAACTGCAACAAGAACTGGACAATATCCAGACTTGGACTGACAAGTGGCAAGTGACATTAGGGCAGCATGGTGGCTCAGTGGTTTGCACCATTACCTCACAGTGCCAGAGGCCTGGGTTCAAGTCCCATCTCGGGCAACTGTGTGGAGTTTGCATATTCTCTCCATGCCTGCATGGGTTTCGTCCCATAATCCAAAGATGTGCAGGTTCGGTGAATTAGACAGGGGCAAATGGAGGGTTGGGGAATGGGTCTGGGTGGGTTAGTCTTTGGAGGGTCGGTGTGAACTTGTTGGGCTGAAGGGCCTGTTTCCATACTGTAGGGATTCTAATTCTCATTTGCAACACACAAATGCCAGGCAATGAGAGACAATTTTGCCACTGACCCTTGGCATGCAATGCTGTTACAACTACTGAGACCCCAATATCTACATCCTGGCGCATCTGTTATTATTGACTAGAAACTCAATTGGACTCACCACATAAACACAGTGGTTACAAGAGCAGGTTAGAGGCTAGGAACACTGTGTCAAGTAATTCACCCCCTGACTCTCAAAGCTTATGCATCATCTCCAAGTCAGGTATACTTGGGTCTGGCCAAGATGTGACTCAACCTGACATGGTCGGCTTAAGCTGCTTACTCACAAATCAATGAGGTAGGTTTTTTTAATTCATTCATGCGACGTAGGCATTGCTGACTGGGCCAACATTTGTTGCCAGTCCCTAATTTCCCAGAGGACAGCTAGGAGTTAACTAGAGGTGTACTTGAGGTGTACAAGATGATTAGGGGGTTAGATAGGGTTGACAGTGAGAACCTTTTTCCACGTATGGAGTCAGCTATTACAAGGGGGCATAGCTTTAAATTAAGGGGGGGTAGATATAGGACTGATGTTAGGGGTAGGTTCTTCACTCAGCGAGTCGTAAGATCATGGAATGCCCTGCCAGTAGCAGTAGTGGACTCTCCCTCTTTATGGGTATTTAAGCGGGCATTGGATAGGTATATGGAGGATAGTGGGTTAGTGTAGGTTAGGTGGGCTTTGATCGGCGCAACATCGAGGGCCGAAGGGCCTGTACTGCGCTGTATTGTTCTATGTTCTATGTTCTATGTTCTACATTACTGTCAACTGGCCAAACCAGGTAAGGACAGCAGATTTTCTTCCCTTAGTGAACCAGATGGGTTTTTCTGACAATCAACAATGGTTTTATGGTCATTATTCTATTGTTAATTCCAGGTAACTTTTAGCGAATTCAAATTCTCTCATCTGAAGGTTTCTTGTGGTGTAATGCTAGTGCCCTTATCTCTGAGCTTGGAGACCTGGGTTCAAGTCTTATATGCTCCAGACGTGTGTAATAACATCTCTGAAAGTGATAGATGGAGTTTAATCTGAATAATTGTGAGATATTGCATTTTGGTAAAACAACCAAGTACAGTACTTACACAGTTAATGGTAGGGTCCTGGCTAGTCTTATTGAACAGAGACACCTGGGGTGTAGGTATACAGTTCTTTAAAAGTTGCATCAAAAGTAAAGAGGGTGGTTAAGAGGTTTAACATGCTTTTCTTCATTGCTCAGACCATTGAGTATTGGAGTTGGGACATCATGCTGAGGTTGTATAGGACATTGATGAGGCCATTTTGGTGTACTGTGTACAGTTCTGGTAACACTATATAGGAAGGATTTTCCACAATATTGCTTGGACTGGAGGGTTTGAGTTATAAAGATTGACTGGGACTTATTTCACTGGAGCATTAGAGGTTAAGGGTGACCTTTTACAGGTTTACAAAATCATGATGGGCACAGATAAGGTGAATAGTAAAGGTCCTTTGCCTAGGGTGGGGGAGTTCAAAACTAGGGGGCATATTTTTAAGGTGAGAGGAGAAAGATTTAAAATGAACCTGAGGACCAACTTTTTCCACACAGATGATGGTTTGTACATGAAATAAACTACCAGAGGAAGTGGTAGATGCAGGTACAGTTACAACATTTAAGAGACATTTTGACAGGTACATGAATAGGAAAAGTTTCAAGCAATATGGGCCAAATGCAGGCAAGTGGGACTAGTTTAGTTTGGGGAACTTGGTCGGCATGGACGAGTTGAACCAAAGGGTATGTTTCCATGCTCTATGATGCTATAACAAGTTGATTAGAGAATGTTAAACATTTTACCATCTGCCATGGCAGGATTTGAACCCAGGACATTACCTGTGTCTCTTAACTCAGTCTAATGATAGTACCACTGGATCATCACCTCCCATGATAGCTTCTCAAGACTAGAGATAACTAATGAAATGTGCCCTTGTACTACTGTGCACAGATGAGAACAATGCAAAAATGTTATTTATCAATTTAAGTCACACCACGCGTCAAAACATTGTTTCACCAACCATAGAGTCATATGTTAGATTAGAAGCCCTTTGACCTTTGAGTCTGAACTGTACTGCCTAAAACACACCACTACCTACATACAGAAACAGAAAGTGATGTTCAGGACAGGGTTCTGAGAAAGGGTCACTTGAGCCAAAACGTTAACTTTGCTTTCTTTCCACAGACGCTGCCGGATCTGCTGAGCTTTTCCAGCCATTTCTGTTTTTGTTTCTGATTTACAGTGTCTGCAGTTCTTTTGGCTTTTACACTATGACCTATATTAATCTCACATTCCTGCAGAAGGTCTGTAGTCTTGAATGTTATGACATTTCAAATATTCACCATTATCATATCAAAAATAGTCAAAAGACTTTGCTAACTTTTGGAATCTCAGCCACATTACTATGAGGAATTATACCGGCCTCCAGTAACATCAGCGTTGCTGAGCTGATAACACTTTCACCTCCAACTGTAAACACAAGCATCTCAATTTATTGTCCAATATGACATTTCAGTGTAGCACTGAAGTTGCTGTTCTTTGAATTAATGTTAAAACTCAAGCAACGATTGTACAACTACAGCAAAGAGATTACGACTGCAGCAAAGTGATGACAAAGGAAACATTTTAGCTGGATTGGAGTACCACATTATCAGACTTGGAAGGAAAAACATCTGATTGAACAGAGAAAGTTTCTGATTTTACTAGTAAACTCACTGAGCTTTCCATTTGATAACCAAGAATATTCATTAGCTCTCGCAAAGTCCCTGGGGCAGAAAATCTATTCAATCTTGTTGGGGGAGGGGGGTGAAAAGCCTTGTCTTACCACTGACATTGAAAGACATCTAATTAATCAGAAGATCTATCCAAGCGCTGAGAGAGATAACTTGTATCGATTGGGCTGAGGGTTTTCTGCAGGAGTTATGTTCAAACATAGTTGTATTTGCATGTTCAGAAATCAAGGAAACTTCACTGGCTATCACACATGCTCAAATGCCAGAGATATTTTTAAACTGACCTGTTCAGAGATGTTATGACATAACTCTGGAGAAGGTAGATCCGGCCCGGAGGTGGGGATACTACTTCTGCATTACAAGAAAATGTCACCATCTGCCATTATGGGATTCAAATACAATTCCATAGATCATCAGCCTGGGTGTTACTGGGTTACTAGGCCAGTATGCCACTACCTCCTCAAAAGCTTTGTTATAACACAAGAAACCCAGAAACTGCAAAAGCAAATTGAGAGAACGGTTATCTAAATATTTGAGTCACGGATTAAATTAAGAAATCACTCAAAGGTTCTTGTTAGGTTTAGCCCAGGTAAAATGTCAAATTCAATATTTTTAAAAATCATTGTTCAAAATGGGCTTAAAAGAAATTCCTTTTCAGTGAAGCATTAATCATATTGGTTTCTAATCATGATTGGTGCATTTAAGCATTATCAACCTATGTTTGTTTAAATTGAATTCTTTCGTGCAATTCAATTTTAAACAAACTTTAATACTGACTTCTTTAAAATATCTGTCGTTCTGGTTTAAGGCTGGTGTTTGCACTTGACCACTGTTCAAATTGGTTCAGATGTGGATTCCTGCTTTAAGTCAATCTTCAAACAGGTGTTCATACTGATTGCTCCATTAAATCATTGCACTAATTGGAAACTTCAACCAGCATGCCAAAAAGCAGTTCAGAAATAAATTCTGCTCAAGCAGCTGCTTTTGGTGAACATTATCTTGCCTAAATTATTTGGAAAGTGAGAAACACAGATTATCATTCAATTTCATGAATATTTCTTTATCCAATATATCTGGCATGCGCATTCTATTATTAACCTCTATAAACCAGTTTTCCGCATCATTTGTGAATAATTTTCTAAAAATAGGAAGATCTATCTACTAGTAGGAAGCAGTATATTATAATATCTCTGAACAGTGTCGTGATTGCAATGAGGTCAGCCAGGTGGACTTCGGAATATGTGGTCCCTGATTGTACGAGTTTAACAGTCGCAATCAAGGAGCCCTGGCTGACAGATAAAAACAGGTGCAACAGACATCCTGACACTCTGAGAGCTAGCTCTGAGGGATCAGTGTCAAGGACTTCCAGTGTGTAAATAAAAGGTGATGGAACACTGGCCTCTGTGGAGTTATTTGAAGCAGGTTGATTGGGAATCTCTCCAAACATTTATGATTTTATAAAATCCCTGTATTGGATGTGCCTCAAGAAGGCCTTGAAGGGAATACAATGTATGTTTACCAGAATGACACCCAAACTTCAGGGGTAAAGATACAAGGAGAGAGTATACAAATTAGGCCTGCCTTCTCTAGAATTTAAGGTTAAGGAGTGATTTATCAAAGTCTTCAAGATATTAAAGGAAACAATAGAATGGATAAAGATAAACTATTTCCTCTGGTTGGAGATTCTAGAATTGGGGGCATAGTCTGAGAATTAGGGCCAGACTGTTCGGGAGAGATGTCAGGAACTATTTGTATACATAAAGGGTGGTAGATGTTTGGAACTCTCTTTCACAAATGGCAGTCAATGCTGGGTCAGTTGCTAATTTTAAACCGAAGATAGATTATTTTTGTTCAGTAAAGGCATTAAGGGACATGGCTAAAGGCAGCTTTATGCAGTTAGGCTATATATCAGCCAGGATCTCATTAGATAGCAGAATAGGCTCAAGGGGACTGTTCCTCTGGATGTTCTCTATCCTACTTGTGGTTAAACTGACTGACTCTCTGGGCCATTTCAGAGGACAATGAAGAGCCAATAATATTACTGCTATTAGATTCTCTACAGTCTGGAAACAGGCCATTTAGCCCAACAAGTCCACACCGACCCTCTGAAGCCTAGCCTATACCACACATTTCCCTACATGTACCCCTGACTAATGAATCTAATACTATGGGCAATTTAGCACAGCCAATTCACCTAACCTACACATTTTTGGACTGTGGGAGGAAACCCATGCAGAACACGGGAGAATGTGCAATCTCCACACAGACAGTCGCCCAAGGCAGGAATTGAATCCAAGTCCCTGGTATTATGAGGCAGCAGTGCTAACCACTGAATCACTGTGCCACCCGTACTATGGGTCGAGAGTCAAGTGCGGTAAAGAAGGGAGATTTTCTTCCCTGAATGTCATTACTTAATCAGATGGGTCTTAAATGACAGTCAACAATGTTACGTGGTCAGGATTAGGCTCACTTTTAATTCAAATTTTTGTTGAATTTAACTTTCATCATCTACCATGGTGGGAGTCAAACCCACACTTCCAGAACACATTAACTAGGATCTCTGGTTTATTAGTCCAGTGACATTATCATCAAACCACAACCTCCCCTGTAAATTGAAACATCACATCAAGTAACATTATTCAACTGAGTCAAAGGATGTGGGTTTCCTGTTCAAGAAGATAGCTCATTGCCACAATTAGTGATGGTCATTAAATGCTGGTCCAACCCACAATGTCCATGTCTTATGAATAAATTAAAATAGTCATCATCCCACATCAAGAATAGGGCTCCTCTGGAGAGCGATAATGTCACTACTTCTGGATAGGAGGTCCAGGTTCAAGACCCATGTGTTCCACAAGTATACTGTAACATCTCTGAGCAGGTTTGTTGGGAAAATATCTCCAACATCAAGAATTCTGTGCACCATGCAAATTACACACTCCAACCATAGATGCAGTATTCCAAATCTTACTTGTTGCAGTCCACATGTAACAAGAGATGGGAAGCGCTGATCGAGAGTGCTATCTGATGCCATAGTCCATCAGCAAGTCGATATGGGAACACCTCAGTACGGGGTTTACCATTGAAACGGTAGTGATATCGTATTTCATCCCTTTGGCCACTGCTCTCCAGTTCAAAGTACCTGCATTCAATACAGCAGATTATAAGATTCAGTGATTATTAAAATAGAATGCATACTATATCAAGATACGCACATAACAGTCGCTCTGTATTTAGCAAAACAGTGACATTTTGAGCTATTTATTCTGTTGACAAATTGAGGAACAGTTTGATTTTGCAAATTTCATATTCAATTCTTAATTTCAACCAGGGAATATATTGATAGCTCTAGGTCTATTTGCTTTAAGAAATTTCAGGCTGGAAGTCAAGTGATCTTCCCTTTGTTCCACAAATGAAACCATTTCACCAAGAGTTAATCTTTCAGTCCTATTGACTGGTCTAAACATCCAGCATACAGTTGAGTGACAAGAAATTCTTTGTAAAAGAGCACATAAAACATATTCTCCCAAACATACCTCTCACACAATAGAAGGTATGCCTACAATCTACCCCAGAAATCTTTGTTTTCTTCCTGAAAGGGAAACAGCTTGGATTTTCATAAGTGAAAGGGTGCCTAATAATATCTGAAGCAAATTTAACATATTCCAGCCACAGACTACAATTAAAGTCTGTTCAAAAGGGTTAAGAACATGAACAATAACAGAGAGTCTACTCTTAAGCTAAAAAGTGTGGACTGTTATAGGTCACAGTTAGTAAGGAATTTTTTTTCATCTGTTCCATCTTCAGTGCGGCAGTGTATTTTTAAAAATCCATTGTATCTTTTGCAATAGTCACTTAACAATGTAAGTTAACGTCACCAAATTCAGGTGAAGAGATAGTCATTAAATTGCACTGCTCTCGGAGAAGCCTCAGTTAAATAAAAACAGTGATGTGAAAAGTACTTCAATGAAAGGTGTGCCAAAGTGCTCCAAGTGATCTTGGATAAGTTCCAAACAATAATAATGTGGGGCAGTGTCTTATGGTTCATTCAGGGAGTCCAAATTACTGATGCCATGAACATTCCTACTTAATGAGTGTTCAAAACAGCAGTATTGTGATATATTTCAGCATTAAAAGTTCAATATCTCAACTATTTAGGACAGAGATCTCCAATATAAAAGATTAACTGATGCAAGTCAACTTGGACTGCAGTGACTTTCCCAGCTGACCACTGAAACACAAAACAATCTTGTCCTACTTGCTGAATAAAATCTATCACATTTTCTTGCAACCCTAATGTTCTCTTGAATATTTAATACAAATTAATTTTCTTCCTTTCAAGGACATGGTATTTTTCAATCTCTTAAAGAACAGTTTTATTTACAGCAGAGAGTGGGTTAGGAATACTATCACATCCTGCTTTCGAAAGCAGAGGCTAAAATTTCACAATCCCACAGGTGTTATGATGCAGAAGTAGACCAGTTGGCCCATTTTGTCTGCACTGGAATTTGAATTAGAGTCATAGAGTCATAGAGATGTATTGCATGGAAACAGACCCTACGGTCCAACCTGTCCATGCCGACCAGATATCCCAACCCAATCTAGTCCCACCTGCCAGCACCCGGCCCATATCCCTCCAAACCCTTCCTATTCATATACCCATCCAAATGCCTCTTAAATGTTGCAATTGTACCAGCCTCCACCACTTCCTCTGGCAGCTCATTCCATACACGTACCACCCTCTGCGTGAAAAAGTTGCCCCGTAGGTCTCTTTTATATCTTTCCCCTCTCACCCTAAACCTATGCCCTCTAGTTCTGGACTCCCCCATACCAGGGAAAAGGCTTTGTCTATTTATCCTATCCATGCCCCTCATAGTTTTGGAAACCTCGATAAGGTCACTCCTCAGCCTCCGAAACTCCAGGGAAAACAGCCCCAGCCTGTTCAGCCTTTCCCTATAGCCCAAATCCTCCAACCCTGGCAACATCCTAGTAAGTCTTTTCTGAACCCTTTCAAGTTTCACAACATCTTTCCGATAGGAAGGAGACCAGAATTGCACGCAATATTCCAACAGTGGTCCAACCAATGTCCTGTACAGCTGCAACATGACCTTCCAACTCCTGTACTCAATACTCTGACCAATAAAGGAAAGCATACCAAACGCCTTCTTCACTGTCCTATCTACCTGCGACTCCACTTTCAAGGAGCTACGAAGCTGCACTCTAAGGTCTCTTTGTTCAGCAACACTCCCTAGGACTTTACCATTAAGTGTATAAGTCCTGTTAAAGATTTGCCTTCCCAAAATGCAGCACCTCACATTTATCTGAATTAAACTCCATCTACCACTTCGCAGCTCATTGGCCCATCTGATCCAGATCCTGTTGTAATCAGAGGTAACCCTCTTCGCAGTCCACTATACCTCCAATTTTGGTGTCATCTGTAAACTTACTAACAGTACCTCTTATGCTCGCATCCAAATCATTTATGTAAATGAAGATGGATCCATGGGCTAAAATAGTGGACAAGCATTCAATCATGCATGTTAGAAATCTACGTTAACAATGTCAATACTTGCAATAGTCCTCAATCAAAATATTTCATGTAGTGCATTTTTTAAAAAAAGCAATTGTACTTTGTACAATAGTCACTTAGCAATGTGAATTATCGACACCACATTCAGGCAAAGTGGTAGTCATTAAGTTGTACTGCCCTTGGAGAAGCATCAGTTAAATAAAAACAGTGATGTGAAAAGTATTTCAATGAAAGGTGTGTCAAAGTGCTCCAGTGATCTTGGAAGAGTGCCACACAGTAGCAAAGTGGGGCAATGTCTTACGGTTCATTCAGGGAGTCCGAAAGTACCAATGTGTGCTTTTTGCAAAATAATGAAAACAAAATAACGTGGGTGCTGTAAATCTGAAATAAACACAGAAAATGCTGGAGAAACGCAAGAGGTCTGGCAGCATTTGTGGACAGAGAGAGAGAGAGAGTGTTAATGTTTTGACTCTGGTATGACTCTTCTGCAAAACCTGAAAGTTGTTGGAAAATAGTTTTGTTTTTTACTGATAACAAAAAATGCTGGAAATCACAGTGAGTCAGGAAGCATCCGAGAGAGAGAACAGAGCAAGCTAATGTTTTTGTGAAGGCTCGGATGTGATTTCCAACATTTTTTGTTTTCAAAATAAAAAAAAAACTACCTTCCAACACCTTTCAGGTTTTGCAGAAGAGTCATACCCTCTTGCTCCCCCTCATCCTCTGTCAAATGTATGAACATAAAACTAGGAGCAAATTACTGCAAATGTGGACGAGCAAGAGGGCAAATTGTGTCCAGCTCAGTGCAAAAGACAGAGGGATTGTTAATGGTGTGGAAAGACTAAAAAGGGAGAAGTACAAAGAGTGTAAATTAAGGTGTGAAAGGGACAGAATTGGACCTTGCTATTCAGTGCAAAGTCTCTGCAGCACTCTGCTGTACTCTGATCCGACAGACAATGATGGTAAAAGGTTAGATTCTCTGACTAATGCACCTAACACTTTGGGTAATTTAGCATGGTCAATTCACCTGACCTGCATATCTTTGGATTGTGGGAGGAAACCGGAGCACCTGGAGGAAACCCACGCAGATACAGGGAGAATGTACAAACTCCACACAGACAGGTGGGAATCGAACCCAAGTGCTGTGAGGCAGCAGTGGTAACCACTGACCCACAGTGCTCCTACTTCCTTTCAATCACATATCTGACCAGAAATCTCCCAATCTTACCACCTGCCAGTGGCATATATTGGAATGATTAACAAGATTATAAACACACTTGGCTTGTTAAAAATCACATAACACCAGGTGACAGTTTAACAGGTTTAATTGGAAGCACACTAGCTATCGGAGCACCGAAACCAGTGCTTCCAATTAAACCTGTTGGACTATAACCTGGTGTTGTGCGATTTTTAACTTTGTACACCCCAGTCCAACACCAGCATCTCCAAATCATGGCACTTGCCTTGGCTATCGTAGTGCTGCTGTGGATTTGAACCCACAGCATCTGACTCAAAGGTGTCACAAGACCCCAAAATGTAAAAATCAAATATTTGAAGACTGGATAAGTTCACGACAAAATATCAGCAGCGTACGTCAGCACAACACTGAAAATTAGATATCAGTTTTAACATGATCACGATTTGGATAACAATACCACTGGATAGAAACTAAAGCTAATTTCATTTGATTATGGTGATCAAAAGAGTTGAGGTCCTAAATTCAAAGTTAGGGAACTCCAAACCTAACACTATTGTCTCTTCTTTCAAGGATAGTTGAAACATTACAAATTAAAATTGAATCAGGTCATGTGAGTGTCCAGGTCAATGCCCTAAATCAGAAGTAAGCTTTACTGCAAACGAGGGGTCTTAGGCTGTTTCAGAATGCCCATGACAAAATGGATCCCCTGAGGAAGGTGGACATTCAGTCTGAACCACATAGGGTTGCCCCGATTGAAATGCAATCAAGCCAGTGCAGTAAGATCTTGATTCTTTCTTGAAATTTCTACTGATTAGGGAAGAATGGGAGTGTTTCTCAAAGGCCCGTAGCAGGCCTTTCTCCTTATGCTCCTCCCCTTTGGGACTTCCAGGAGAAGCATGCAACCCAAAACAGGACCATTCGGGGTTTGGGAAGCTATAGTGGCTCTTCTGTAGGAAGGAAGGATGTGATTAAACTGGAAAGGGTGGAAAAAAGATTTACAAGGATGTTATCGAGACTGAAGGGTTTGAGTTCTCAAGAGACACAGGATAGGCTGAGATGTCTTGCCCTGAAGCATTGGAGGCAGAGGGGTGACCTTACAGAGGTTTATAAAATCATGAGCATTTCAGATAGCTATTCACCCTAAGGTCTTTTCCCCCGGGTGGGGGAGTTCAAAACTATAGCAGATCGGTTTAAGATGAGAAGGGAAAGATTTAAGAGAGACCTGAGGGAGATTTTCATACAGAGGTTGATGTGTATGGAATGAGCTGCCAGAGGGTACAAATACAATATTCAAAAGTCATTTACACAGGTACAGGGGTAGGAAAGATTGAGAGAGATATGGATCAAACACAGGCAAATGGGATGAGTTCAGTATAGGGTATCTGGTTAGTGTGGACAGCTCGGGTCAAAGGGTTTGGTTCTGTACTAGATGACGCTATGACTCTAGAGGTTACTTTCTCATGATGCTTAGCCCCTACAACTACAGGTACAGACATTATTCCTGAGCTCATTTTCCACTCCAAGACAGATCAAAATGAATTTCTGGACACATCTGTTTATCCAAATAGATAGAAACAATAAAGAAATTGGAAATGCTGATCTATCATGACACTTCCTCACACTCAAAAATAAAAATAAAATGTGTTGTTTCTTCATGAGAACAAAATTCCATTCTTTGCCCACCCAAAATTATTGCATTTCCTGATCTTCAACTTCCAAACTCTTTCCTATATTCTGTACAGTTCTGAGCACCTTTTCTAGCCTGCACATGTTCATTCCATTGTTTGGTTTCCCTCTTTCTCGCAGCCTTAGCCCTATTCTCCAAGTATTTCGCTGTCGCTTGTATCATATCTTCTGCTTTGTTGCAAAGTAACTAGAAGGCATACAGTGAAATGGGTTTCATTGGTACAGGGATTGAGTTCCAGAGCCGCAACATCATGCTGCAACTATACAAAACGCTAGTGCGGCCACACTTGGAATATTATGCGCAGTTCTGGTCGCCACTTCGGGAAGGATGTGGAAGCATTGGAAAAGGTGCAGAGGAGATTTACCAGGATGGTGCCTGGTCTGGAGGGAAGGTCTTATGAGGAAAGGCTGATAGACTTGGGTCTGTTCTCCTTGGAAAGAAGGCTAAGAAGGACTTTGATTGAGACATACAAGATGATCAGAGGATTAGATAGGGTAAACAGTGAAAATCTTTTTCCTAGCATGATGACGTCAGCTTGTACAAGGGGACATAACTACAAATTGAGGGGTGATAGATTTAAGACAGATGCCAGAGGTAGGTTTTTTACTCAGAGTGGTAAGGACGTGGAATGCCCTACCTGCTAATATAGTTAACTCAGCCACATTAGGAAGATTTAAACAATCCTTTGATAAGCACATGGATGATGATGGGATGAGCTGAGAATAGTTCACAGATTGGCGCAACATTGAGGACTGAAGGGCCTGTTCTGAGCTATATTGTTCTATGTTCTATATGCTCGTCTTTCTCTGACCGATCCTTCTGTTTGTCTCACAAAAAGTGAGATTCTTTGCCAACCTTTCCGTCTTGCAAATGAACTTTTCCAACAATCGGCACCCCTTTATCCTGGAGTGTAACTTGTCAAGATTATTTGAAGTTTGCCAATCTTGCATTTTCTCTTATGAGTGCAAGACAACAATCGTCAGCAACAGGACTCTCTTTTCGGGAGTAGAATACGAGCACTGCAGATGCAGGGTGGTGCTGGAAAAACATAGCAGGTCAGGCAGCATCTGAGAAGCTGACATTCTGGGCATCGTGCATTCCTGATGAAGGGCTTATGCCCAAAACATTGATTCTCCCGTTCTTCAGATGCTGCCTGACCTGCTGTGCTTTTCCAGCACCACACTCTCTTTTGGTAATGTGCTACCAAGTATAATCTCTATTTCCTTTAGTCATTCAGTCATTTGCTGGGCCAACATTTATTGCCCAGAGGGCAGGTAAGAGTCAGAGTCAACCACATTGCAACGGTCTGGACTCACATGTAGGTCGGACCAGGTAAGGATACCAGATTTCCTTCCCTAAAGTAAATTAGTGAACCAGATGGGTTTTCACAATAATTGACGATAACTAATGATCTCCATTAGACTGAGTTTTTCTTTAATCCCAGATTCTTACTGAATTAAATTCTAAGAGATGTTATGGTGGGATTTGAACCCATGTCCCTGAAGGATTGCTGGTTAACCTTTTCTTCAGCTTTCATACTCATTATGGACTTTTGACTTTTTGACTCATCCAACTTTGTTGTAAACCCATTTCTACTGAATTGTTGAGCAAATTTGCTATTGTGTATTTTACAAAGAGTCTGGTTGGTTATGGGGCTGAAATGGGCACATTTTGAGAGAGGTGCTGAGCAGGTCAAGATCACGTGACTAAACGAATCTAATGTGGCTAAAAAAATGAAGCTCAACCAGAGAAGACCCTAAACACATTGCCATTAATAAGAAAAAGAATACTATTAATTTTTTATATGAAGCATACTGAATACAATTTTAAATCGACAACTAGATAGTAATCTCCATAACGAAAAAGAGAAAGGTAAGGCAAAAGATAATAGGAATTTTGAGCTGTGAATCAAATATATATTTGCTGGGTCACACTGATCAGATAGTCACTGTAGATCAGAAGTATTATATTTACGATGTAGACTGTAAAATATTACGCGCACTTAGATGCAAAACCTTGCATAATTTATACAGGTCTTGCATATACCTCTCTCTCTGATGAATTCCAGAAAAATTAAATGAATATGGAGACTTGTGGTGTTGCTAAAGATAGTCCTCTCAATGAGCACAATATGCAGGCAGAGATAATAGTTATATTTACCTATTTTGACTTCTTTTCCACAAAGGCTACTTAAAAAATGGCATTAAAAGAGACAGACCAAGCATTTTAAATATTTACCACATCTCTAGCTACCAATAATCTGTAAATCAAGTGCAAAAAGAATATCTAATATTGCATCCAGCACAAATCTGATTGGACATGCGGTGTAACACATTATCGTACTCAGGTTTAGTGTCATACCCTTATTGATTCAATTGTCATTATTGATTAAACAGTGGAAAATCCTAACAATGTTTAAACATGGATAGGTTAGGTAAGTTTGCCAGAGATGCATAAAAACATTTCAGAATCACCAGTGAAAAGTTCTTTTCATTAATTCATGGGATATGGGCAACACTGGCTGGGACAGGATTTATTACATATCCGTAGCTGCCCTTGAGAAGATGGTGTGAGATATTGTATGATGATCCTCTTGACTAACTCACTGTGAAGCACTGTGCATTTATTATACCACACTTCCATTCATTCATTCATAAAAATGCATTTTTGAAATACGTTTTACTCTTATAAGATAAATTACGTTAAACATCCCTTCCTAGGCTACCAACCAATGACTGTTTCTTTACACCTTTCAATTCTTATTGGCCCAATGTTCCAAGCAGCGTTTAGACCTGTTTCTGTGTCAAAGGCTACCTCTAAACAGTTGTTAATATTGTAACCTACTCATAACAATGCCACCACCGCAATCCTGTCTCCATAACTCACTCAAAATGTTAGAATATTAATTATCCCTTTGAAACTGTCTTTTGGAACCTCAAAAGGTTACAAGGCATCAAATAGATTCCTCCACCAGCATGTCCCTACAGTCCATGCTTTTTATCTCTTTGAAATTTCCTTATTCACTACCCATTTCTAACTTTTATTTAGGACTACTATCTTGTACTAACGTATGGATTTAGAAGTTTTAAATCCATTTTAAATAGGGTCACTACCCTTTAAGAAACTTACTGTCAAAACAGTGCTTCCGTAAAACCGCATGAATGAATGCATAAGAACTGTCAAATACAGACAATAGTAAATGAAATTTCATGACCCAGCTGCGGGAGATCAGTTTAATATCCTCTCTACTTTTATTTAGGGCATGTATAACTTCTCACTTATTTAGATCATATAGATCTTGTATTTTTCACTAACATTACTAACTTTAAAGACAAAAGGACTAACACCTCTTAATTATGCAAGCCCAGACTGACATTCTAATCCATCAGGAGTAACAGCCAGCATTTGGCAAGTGCTTCAATTACCTTCTGCTTCCCATGGACAGATGTCATGCAAACTTGTGTACAATAGATACATCTATGTGACACCATAATGCTAAAATTTTAATGTATGCAAAAACAGTGTATAAAAGAGGCTACTGTAAAAATGTACTTTGGATTCCATCACCACCTTGAACTGTGCCATTGCGGCTGTTCAATAACAGGTCTATTTTCGCCACCCACCAATCTTGGTCATTACTGAACATGATCTCACAGTGGTGATGAGCTGCCTTCTTGAACCACTGCAGTCCATTTGCTGGAGATACACTCAATGCCCTTAGGGAGGGAGTTCCAGGATTTTGACACAGCAACAGGAAAGAAACAGTGATATTTTTCCAAATCAGGATGGCCAGTGGCTTGGAGGAAAACTTTACAGTTGGTGATGCTCCCGTGTATCTACAGTTCTTGTCCATCTAGATGGGTTCATGGGTTTGGAAGGTGTTGTCTAAGGAGCCTTGATGGATTTCTGCAGTGTACTGAGTTGATATTACACATTGCTGCTACTGAGCATCAGCGGTGGAGAAATAAATGTTCTAAAGAAGATTCACACTAGACTCAGTGTTAACTCTACTCCTCTCTACACTTGTAATATGGGGAATGGTTGAGAACTCTGGGTCTGTACTCAATGGAGTTTAAAAGGATAAGGGGGATTCTCATTGAAACTGATAGAATTCTGATAGGGCTGGATAAAGTGGACGTGGAGAAGATGTTTCCACTGATCAGAGAGACTAGCCTCAGTGAACGGATAACATCTTGGTACTGAGATGAGGAGAGATTTGTGAATTGTTTAATTGGCACAGTGGGTGATTTGGTGGTGGGATTCAAAATAAAGAGCAATGGGCAGAACAGTCTGTGGAATTGGCATTTATAATTCACAGAAGATTTTATAGCAACAATTCTGAAAATCTTTCAATTCAGAGGCTTTCTTCATTACATCCGAAAGATATTCATCATTCAGTGGACGCTAACCTATCAGGTTTCCGTGACTGAAGAAATGGGTTGATTTGCTCCAAATGATGAGCAAAGACATTCCTTCTGTACTCTAGTCACAAGCAGAGTTAACCAAGAATGTCTTGATTCTTGATGTAAGTCTTGTTCCTTTCATTAGATCAATTACTTCTTTCCAGTTCCTGACAAATTGTTATTTGACATTTATACATCTGATTAAGAATAAAAGTTTTAGTGCTTCTCATTTATTTCTGCTTCCTCAGCTGGAAGTACTGACAAAATTCACAGAAGGCAATGTCAAGGTTGACACAAAGGCATAATCCTTCCACTATCTGAAACTGTACATCGGTTAATCATAATTAGAAGACAATTTATTGATGTAATTAAATATCTTGCAAATGGCACAAAGCCAATAGAGCAGAAAGTTCAGCATGCTGATGAGATGAAATCTCAAATCCAATAAAAATGAAAATTTTACAAAAAGCACCAATGAATTACTTGACAATATGGTGTACCAACTTTGGGACATCCTACCCAATGCAGGATTCCTAGCCTCTGACCTGCTCTTGTAGTCATTGTACTTATATGGCTAGTCCAGTTCAATTTTTAATCATTGTAACTCCCAGGATATTGACAGTGGGGGATTCACAGATGGTAACGCCTTCAGTGATGAATGATTTTGTTCCATTATGGCAGATACTTGTCACTAAAGCCTGTTTATAGGATAAACATTAGCTTTCCAAACCAGCTTCACTCACACTTTACCCCAGCTTCATACTTTCTCGTTCATAAGCACTTCTAGTTGTTAGGCAACAGGGAAATAATGCTGTTCAGTCCTTTTCCAATCAGCTTTTGCACTCATTTCATTTCCTAACCATTATATCCCTCACACTTTCATCATATTCTATTTTTGGCTTCATAGTCCTGTCTTCCTCACTTGCCTAGCTGCTCTACTTTCAAACTCAAGCTCTGAATTACCTGCGGAAAATGCAATTATATTTTTCGTGAACTTTTACGTAATCACGAGGGCATTTGCTATTCTTGGAGAAGGTAACTCACTTTTACTTTAGATGCCATAAATCACTGACTGTGATGCATTTGGAAGTTAATCTGATACATTAAGTACTTTAAAATAAAGATAAAACTTCCCCTTTATTATATCGATGCAACGTAAAGCATTTTTGAGTCTGCCGCCAAGGAAAAAAATTCATTTTGCTTGTGTTAAAAAATGCTGGTAGTTTATTTTAAATAACTCATGGGATATAGGCATCACTGGCTGGGCCAGCATTTATTGCTCATCCCTAGTTGCTTTTGTGAAGGTGGTGGTGAGCTGCCTTCTGGAGGTGTTGCAATCTATTTGGGGTACAAAGACACACAATGCCATGAGGCTGGTAATAGCAGGATTTTGACCCACTGACACTAAAGAAATAGTGATATATTTCCAAGTTAGCATGGTGAGTGAGTTGAAGGGGAACTTAAAGGGTGCTTCCCTTGTTCTTCAAAATGGGATTGGTTGTGAATTTGGAAGGTGCTGTCTAAAGAGCCTTGGTGAATACTTGCAGTGCATCTTGTAGATGCTGCTGCTACTGGGTATTAGTGATGGCGTGGCTGAATGTTTGTAGAGGTGGTGCCAATTAAGTGGGTTGTTTTTCATGGATGGTGGCAAGTTTCTTCAGTATTGGAGTTGCACTCTCGCAGTTATACCTTTTCAAAGTGGTTCAATTTACAAAACAGCAAGGCTGGGAAATGCAGTTATGAAGTACCTGAACCAGAACTCTGCAGAAAACAGAAGTTAGTTTGCAAAGTCCAGTGAGTATTCACACCCTTTATTGTTGGAATGACACATCCATTTATTCATTTGAGCTCATCTGAGCCATTGAGATTCCATGATGGAGTGGGCACCATTCAGTTTTATTAGCAGACCTGTATCTCTGAATGAATCTATACATAACTGGCAAGTCTCTTGTGTTGAAACTGTCAGAGATAAAGTTTCATATAAAGTCATTCGCAATTAAGTTGGGAAAGAGAGCGTGGCCTCACAGGGGAAAACTCACTCATAAACCGATATCCCTCCCAAACCAGAGTATTTACAAAGGAACATTAAACTTAACGACAAAAGCGGTTGTGAAGTATTTTCATTTTTTCTGGTTCATCATGGTGGAGGAATCGATGTTTATATAATTATAAGCAGAATTAATTGTACTAAGGTGAGATTTTGTCATCTTATATTGATTTGTTGTCTGAGAGATAAAGTAACTTCAACAATTTGTAATGAGGCTTTGAAAAATTTACTGAAAGACCTGAGAAAGTGAATTAGAAAGATATCAGAGCACAGGAAAATTGTTCTTAGCACGAACCACATGTTTAATGCAGCAAGATGGTGGAATATGAAGGCTCAGCCCGCAAGATAACACATGAAAAATACTTATAGGACTGACAAGCACCAAAGAATTGAGAATATCAATACAAACTAGAAATGTAGAACACAGTTAGGATCAATCACTCTTCAGTCGGGTCAATTGGAACAAGCTCTCAAACAAAACAAAACATCCTTTGCTCTGTCCCACTTAGAAGTCTTAAAAGTGCCATCCTACTGTACTGCTGTGAATTTATGTATGAACACTGGCTGTCCTTATTTAATATCTCAAACTGTACATGAATTTCAATTGACAAATGTTCCAGGACCTGAGGCAAGGAATTACTACTCACCAAGCGCTTGCTATTGGTGTTGTTTTATTACTGTCAAGGTAAGGACGGCTTCTCCAAAACAAGAACAGGAGCAACACCAGCCTCTCAGGTGGGGGAACCCTCACTTCTCCCCCTCCTGCTCCTTGGCAAGCCAGACTATGGCCAATCAGAGATCGTTCCCTCTTTGTTCCACATAAATATTATTTGAAAAAATTCTTTTGTCCCTTTGTTTGTTTCTGTTAGTCAGAGTACAGCCTGTACTCAGCCAGCCTATGATTGCAAAACCCAACACATACAGGTAGTTATGAGGGGCAGCACTTGCTGAGCAATCCTGAAATGCTAACTGCTATACTAACATCTAATATACTCCAGAGATAGAGAGAGAGAGTGACCTCACTAGAGGCAGGAGTGATAGAGAGAGGGTTTGACAGGGTCCACAGATTTGAACAAATAGTCCAAATTGTACAAATATAGCTGTGAGGGCACCTTGTGATGCGGACAGAGGAACATGCAAGGGGATATAGACAGATGAGTGAGTGGGCTAAATCTTGTCAGATTGAAGTTTAATGTAGGAAAGGGTGAGGTCATGCACTTTGGTAGGAGAAATCAAAACACAGATTTTAATATAAATGGAGAGTGACTCCAAAAAAGAACAAAAAAAGATATAGATGATCTTGCGCTTGAAACACAAAGGTTAGCATGGAGGCTCAGCAATCATTAAGAAAGCAAGTGAAATTTTGATCTTCATTCCTATGGGGTTGGATTTTGAAAATGTGGAATTCTCATTCCAACTGATTAGGAGGTGAGGCCAAACGCAAAGTATTGTGTAGTGTTAGCCCTGTATTTAAGAATTTGTGTCTTGGTTTTGGATGCAGTTCAAAAGAGATTCAGGTTGGTTCCTGAGGAAGGGGTTGCCTTCTCAAGAGCCAGTCAAACAGTTGAGGCCCTTATTCATTAGAGTTGAGAAGAATCAGGGGCGATCTTACTGAAACAAAACAGGTTCTGAGACAGCCTGACAGGTTAGATGTTGCAGAGATGTTTCCAATCGTGGCAGGATCAAGAACTAGGAGATGTCATTCTGCTATAACGCGTGTTCCCTTCACATAAATTTGCTGCAACGCCGTTGACAAATTGGGGGCGTTGTTTCTAAAGCGTGAACTTTTAAAATGTGTGTTGGCTGTAACACGATTACATCACCAACACTTTAAACGTTGTTTCTAAAAGCATGATTTTTTTTTATAGCATGGAGCTGCACACAAACTCAACTGTCACGTTATAGAAGAACTGCATGTAGTTATAGAAGGAGGCGCCCCAGTTTAAAACTTAGATGCGAAGGAACTTCTTCTTTCAGAGGGCAGTGAGTTTCTAGAATTCTCTATCCCAGGACCGTGGAAGCTAAATCATTAAAGACATTTTTCCATCAAATAACTGGAGATGCAGGACAGAAATCTTAAAATTCAATCTAATAATCATGAAGAAAGTAGTGTTTGATATTTTTTACCAAACAAAATCCACTGTGACCAAGAGTTGTCCAACTTGGGAAGTTAAATTATTCAACGGAATGAAACGTGACCGGTGAGAATAAACAGTTCAGTTGTCTGCAGGTTGAATGTTAATGTTTTTCCGAATTGTTATGGAGGTTGATCTTTGAAATATCAAGGAGTTGACAATGCTGAGCCAACACGAAAGAGGAGCTAAGGCCCTGGGCAGATCAATCATGATTTTATTGAATGGCAGGGCAGACTTGATGGGCTGAATGGCCTATTCTTGGCTGGGAAGGGACTCAGGTGTTGGGAAGGGAGGTAATTTGAAATTGAAGAACTCAATATGGAGTCCTCCTGGCTGTAGGCTGCCCATGCAGAAGATGAGGTGTTGTTCCTCCAATTTGTGATCAGATTTGTTATGGAAATGGAGGAGGCTGAGGATAGTTGACAAAGAACACATGACCAGTTCTATGTGTCATAGAACTGGTGTAATTGTAAATCCCTCTTCCCTATAATACATAATAGCAGCAGAATGTTTGTTTTCTTTGCTGCTTTGTATTATGTGGACAAATATTCAGGGCTGACTGCCCAACCAGTGAGGGGAAAGATTTAAAAGGGACCTAAGGGACAATTTCTTTGTGCAGAGGATGGTGCAGGCATGGAATGAGCTGCCAGAGGAATTGGTGGAGGTTGGTACAATTACAGCATTTAAAAGGCATCTGGATGGGTTCATGAATAGGAAGGGTTTAGAGGGATATGGACCAAGTTCGGGAAATGGGACTGGATTAATTTAGAATGTCTGGTCGTCATGGACAAGTTGGACTGAAGGAGCTGTTTCCATGCTGTACATCTCCGACTATTTCAGGCAGCATCAGGATACGGAAATATCAATGTTTCAGGTGTAACCCTTCTTCAGGGCCAAGGGTAGTATGGGGGGAGCTGCAGATAAAGGGAAAGTTCGGGTCAGGGTAGTGAAGCGGGGATAGGCAAAGACAGGTAGAGGGCATGACCTGGTTGGTAAATGGGAGAAATGAATCTAATTGGTGGTTAGAAGGAAGGATCGATCAGAGGAATGGAAGGGGCTGGGAAGGGACCAGGTGATGGGAAGGGAGGTAATTTGAAATTGAAGAACTCAATATGGAGTCCTCCTGGCTGTAGGCTGCCCATGCAGAAGATGAGGTGTTGTGCCTCCAATTTGTGATCAGACTTGTTATGGAAATGGAGGAGGCTGAGGATAGTTGACAAAGGCAGGGTGGTGGTGATCTGGAGAACGGATGTCTACGTTGCAGAGGACAAATGCCAACTCTCCAGCACCACATCCTACCTCCCCCTTAACCATGACCTCATCATGACCCATCAAGCCAAAATCACTTGCACTGTTCATGCCCTCACTGCCTGGTGATCTCCCCTCCACTGCCTCCAATCTCAGTCCCCCAGCCCCACACTGCCCGGTTCTACCAACTCGCTAAGATCCACAAGCCTAACTACCCCGGCCGACCCATCATCTCGGCATGTCCCTGCCTGACCGAATTCATCCGTCTTGACTCCATCCTCTCACCCTTGGTCCAGACACTTCCCACCTACATCTGCGACACTAACCATGCCCTCCACCTCTTCATTAACATTCAGTTCTCTAGCCCCCAGTAATTTCTCTTCACTAACATGCAGTTCTTATATCTGTCAATACGTTACAAGAATGGCCTTTTGTTTCCCAGCTTCTTCCTCTCCTGCAGACCCATCCAGTCTCCCTCCACCAATACCATCCGCTGCCTTGCCAAACTAGCCCTCACCCTTAATAATGTTTCCTTTAATTTGTCCCATTTCCTATAAATCCAGGGGGTGGCCATGGGAACCCAGATGGGCCCCAGCCATGCCTGCCTCTTTGTCACCCATGTCTAACACAGGCACTGTGCTCCAACCCTTCCACTATTACATCAATGACAGCATCGGTGCAATGTCCTGCATCCAGGCTGAACTGGAGCAGTTCATCGACTTTGCCCACAACTTCCACCCACTGTCAAATTCACTTGGTCCATCTCAAACACCTCTCTCCCCTTTCTCAACCTCTCCATTTCCATCTCCGGTGATAGTAAATGTCCATCTGGAGACTACAAACCCACAGATTCCCATAACTACCTGGATGACACCTCCATCCACTCCATCCTGTTCTCCCAATTCCTCCACCTCCATCGCATCTGCTTGGACAAATCATCATCCTTCTCCACGGTTGTCCCCAGATATCAGTATTCCATCGTTTCATTGTAACAGAGCCCCCAGTTGCCTTGGCATGTTCTGGAATTGCCTCCCTACACCATCTTGTCTCTCAGTCTCAGTTTCCTGCAAGACAGTTCTTAAAACCTTTTTTTTTAAACCACAGGTTTGGGAAGCTGCTGAGCAAGGTGAGGGCCCATGGTGATCGAGGTGAGCTACTGGGATGGATTGAGGATTGGCTGTCTGACAAAAGGCAGAGAGTTGGAATAAAAGGTTCTTTTTCAGAATGGCAGCTAGTGACGAGCGGTGTCCCGCAGGGTTCAGTGTTGGGGCCACAGCTGTTCACATTATATATTAATGATCTGGATGAAGGGACTGGGGGCACTCTAGCGAAGTTTGCCGATGATACAAAGATAGGTGGACAGGCAGGTAGTACTGAGGAAGTGGGGAGGCTGCAGAAGGATCTAGACAGTTTGGGAGAGTGGTCCAGGAAATGGCTGATGGAATTCAACATGAACAAATGCGAGGTCTTGCACTTTGGCAAAAAGAATAAAAGCACAGACTACTTTCTAAACGGTGAGAAAATTCGTAAAGCCAAAGTACAAAGGGATCTGGAAGTGCTAGTTGAGGATTCTCTAAAGGTCAACATGCAGGTTGAGTCTGTGATTAAGAAAGCGAATGCGATGTTGTCACTTATCTCAAGAGGGTTGGAATATAAAAACACCATTGTGCTACTGAGACTTTATAAAGCTCTGGTTAGGCCCCATTTGGAGTACTGTGTCTAGTTTTGGTCCCGAAACCTCAGGAAAGACATACTGGCACTGGAACGTGTCCAGCAGAGATTCACACGGATGATCCCTGGAATGGTAGGTCTAACATATGAGGAAAGGCTGAGGATCTTGGGATTGTATTCATTGGAGTTTAGAAGATTAAGGGGAGACTTAATAGAGACGTACAAGATAATACATGGCTTGGAAAGGGTGGATGCTAGGAAATTGTTTCCGTTAGGTGAGGAGACTAGGACCCGTGTACACAGCCTTAGAATTAGAGGGGGTAAATTCAGAACAGAAATGCGGAGACATTTCTTCAGCCAGAGTGTGGTGGGCCTGTGGAATTCATTGCCGCAAAGTGCAGTGGAGGCCGGGATGCTAAATGTCTTCAAGGCAGAGATTGATAGATTCTTGTTGTCTCGGGGAATTAAGGGCTACGGGGAGAATGCAGGTAAGTGGAGTTGAAGTGCCCAGCAGCCATGATTGAATGGCGGAGTGGACTCGATGGGCCGAATGGCCTTACTTCCACTCCTATGTCTTATGGTCTTATGGTCTTCGACTTAATATATCCCTCATGCAGCCTGGTGTCATATTTTGATTCATAAAGCCCCTGCTGCAAAATGCCTTGAGATGTTTTATTACATAAAGGTGCCAAATATGAATTATTATAGAGATGCAACAAAAAACAAACTCCATATGGGAAAAGGTACTGAAATAAGTCACTGTTTCTTTTAATCTGTCCTGATACAATTAAACTGGAAAATGTTGTTCAAATGTGTTAGCTTATGTTTAAGGGCAACTACTTTACTTTTTTGAATGTTCTTCAGCCTGAATCATTAACTGTGTCTCACTTTACAGGTGCTACCTGACTTGTTGAGGGCTTGCAGAAAATCTCTGGTTTTAAATCAGATTTCCAGCATCCAACGTATTTTGCTTTTGTACATATAGCAGAGAACAGAAACAGACCCTTCAGTCCAACCAGTCCATACCGAAAATAATCCCAAAATAAAGTCGTCCCACCTGCCTGCTCCTGGCCCATATGTACTTATCCAAATGTCTTTTAAATGCGCCCACATCCACCACTTCCTCAGGAAGTTCAAACCACCTCCTGAGTAAAAGAATTTGTCCCTCATGTCTTTTTTAAAATCTCTCTCCTCTCACCTTAAAAATGTGCCCTCAAGCATTGAAATCCCCCATCCTAGAGAAAAGACATTTACCATTAACCAAACCATGCCCCTCAAGATTTTGTAAACTTCTATAAGGTCACCCCTCAACCTCCTATACTCTAATGAAAAATGTCCCAGCCTTTCTTTATAACTCAAGCCTTCCAGAAGTGGCAACATCCAGGTAAATCTCTTCTGAACCCTCTCCAGCTTAAAAATATCCTTCTTATAACTGACTGACAAGAACTGGACACAGTATTCCAGAAGATGCCTCATCAATGTCCTGTACACTGCAACAATGACTTCCCAACCCCTATACTTAAAAGGGCTGAGCAATGAAGGCAAGCATGCTAAACACCTTTTTAACTACCCAGTCTATATGTGACACAAACTTCAAAGAATTATGTCTGAAGCACGAAGTTCACTTACTTTCTCTTTCTTTCAACTTTTCCATGATTAGTTGTGGAAGTGATCCCATTCATACAAATCTCCGTCTTCATTCATTTCATGTTTTTGAATGTGCAACTTGCTTTCCTGCAGGTTTTACACATTCTTGTGGAACCCAGCAAGCTGGTTTAATTTAATTATTTCCTCCCTTTTGTTCCATAGCCATTTGTCAGTCAAACTCTAATTGGACTCATCTCTGGCTGGGTACTGTGCATGAAGCCCCTGTTCATTCTCCACATGAATAATGATTTGAGAATTGTTGCCAGATGCTTTCATCTCACTGATTTGTGTGAGATTTCATTTCAGGTACAGCCAACTATAATCAATGCCAAATTAATTCAGTCTCATGCGAGACCAAAATAGTTACTCTGTGGAGTTGGTGTTGGGGGAGGGGGGGGTGGTGGTGTTGGTGGGGAAGAAACAAGAGAGAGAAGGAAGTCTAGGAACTGCAAGCAATTTTCTTGGATAGAAGATGCATCTTTGGCTGAGTGGGAATGGCTGGGAGTAATAATCATTATAACTGAACCCATCCTGAGAAAACTACAGGATTGAGATAGAATGTTTGGCCATTCAAAATCCTACACAATTTTATTTTTTGGGAAAGGCATAGATTGGATAGTGGTTTGAATTTCCCACTGGGGGAGTGCTTTGAATCCAAACTTTCTATCACAAATTATTTTAGTATCTATTTGCACATGAAGTTTTGATATAAATTAAACAACATCACTTCGTATAGAACACAGAAGGTAGGACATTAGACCAGTAATTGGCCATTTGGCTCTTTAGATCTGCTCTACTATTTAATATAGTCGTGGCTGCTTTCATTGTGGTCTCGGCTTCAGTCTCCTGCCATTCCCTTCCCATAACGTTGGCTCCTCGTTTATCAAAAATCTATCTTTTAACCTTGATTAAATTTAATGACCCAGCCTCCAACACCTTCTGGGTTAAGGAACTCCATGTTCTAAAAATTTTGGAAAAAAAAATTTTCCTCTTGGAAAAAAAATTTCATCTCTGCCTTATTCTTAAATGATGTTCCCCTGTTTTAGTACCCCACAAAAGGAAACATCCTCTCTATCCAATCCCTTTAAACGTTTATAGGCTTCATTCCCTCATTCTGAACTCTTTCAGAACATTAAAAACTAGGAGCAGGAGTAGGCCATTCAGCCCCTTGAGGCGAAAGTGGGTATTGCAGATGTTGGAGATTAAAGTCAAGATTAGAGTGGTGCTGGAAAAGCCCAGCAGATCAAGCAGCATCTGAGGAGCAGGAAAATCAACGTTTTGAGCAAAAGTCCTTCATCAGGAATCGACGTTTTGGGCAAGAGCCCTTCATTCAGCCCCTCGAGCCTGCTCCAGCATTTTATACGATCATGGCTGATCTCATTTTGGCTTTAGCTCCACTTTCCTGCCCACTCTCCATAGCCCTTCAATATATTACTAATTAAAAATCTGTCTATCTCCTCAAATTTAGTCAATATTCCAGCATCCACCACACCAGATTCACCACCCTTTGAGAGAAGTCATTTCTCCTCATCTCTGTTTTAAGTCTGCTCCCCCTTAACTTAAAACTATGAGATTTAGATTGCCCCCATGAGGAACACAGGTCCAAAATGTTCAACCTTTGTGCAAAAGATAAGCCCTTGATCCGAGGAATGAGTCAAGTGAAAAATCTCTGAACTGCTTTTCAAGCAATTATATATGTTTTCAAATAAGGAGACCAAAACCGTAAACAGTACTCCAAATATGATCTCACCAGTGTATTCCACAGCTGCAGAAAAATATCCCAACTTTTATGTCCCTTTCCCCCTACAATGGTAATGTTCCAATTGTATCCTAATCACTTACTGCACCTGCATTTAATTTTATGTCATACATGTATCAGGACCCGCCCTGTTCCCACTGTATCACGGAGTTCTGCAATTTCTCTGTTTAAGTAGCATACTGTTTTTCTATTCCCCCCATGAGTGGACCAGTTCACAGTTCCCCATGTGATACTCCATCCGCTAAACTTTTTGCCCACTCACTCACTTGTCTACTTGCTGACTCTCGACCTCCCCATTACAACTTAACTTTCTCACCAATCATGGCTTCATTGGCAAATGGCAGTAGGGGGAAATGAATAGCGTCATGGGGTGAATTTAAACTTGTAAGGCGGGGGAGGGGTGGTGGGGAGTTGACCAATGGCCCAGTTTTAGAAGTACCAGAGAGACAAAACAGACAAGATGGGCAATGGGGAAAAGAAAGTGAGAGATGGTTTGAGTGTTGACAGGAACGAAATGGTCTGATTGGGCAAGAATGACATAAGGACAGGGTTAAGCTGTGTGTATGTAAATGCACAGAAAGCAGTGATCAAGACTGAGGAACTAGAAGCAGAACTGTCTCTGGGGGCTATGACACAGTAGCATTGACAGAAACATGGATCAAGCCACAACAGGACTAGATACTTTAACACCTCAGGTTACAAGGCTTTCAGTGGAAACAGGGTGATAAAACATGAGAAGGTATAGCAGTCTTGGTTAGAGAGACTATCATTGGAATTCATTGCCACGGAGTGCAGTGGAAGCCGGGACGCTAAATGTCTTCAAGGCCGAGATTGATAGGTTCTTGTTGTCTAGAGGAATTAAGGGCTACGGGGAGAACGCTGGCAAGTGGAGCTGAAATGCGCATCAGCCATGATTGAATGGCGGAGTGGACTCGATGGGCCGAATGGCCTTACTTCCACTCCTATGTCTTATGGTCTTATGGTCATTACCTTTGAACAAGGTGCAATTCCTGAATTAGAATCTATATGGTTGTAAATAAGAAACAGAAAGTGAGTTGTGACCTCGCTGGATATTTAGTAGAGACCTCCAAGTAGTGGGGAAGAAACAGAAGAAAGCATTTCGAAGCAATTATGAAAATCTGCAGTATTTACAAGGATAGTGCCGGGACTGGAGGGCTTGAGTTATAGGGAGAGGCAGAATAGGCTGGGGCATCTTTTTCCCCTCGAGTGTCGGAGGCTGACCTTAATCGAGGTTTATAAAGTCATGAGGGGCATGGATAGGGTGAATAGCCAATTTATTTTGCTGAGAATGGGGGAGTCCAAAACCAGAGGGCACAGGTTTAATGTGAGAGGAAATATTTAAAAGGACCTGAGGGGCAACTTCCTCATGCACAGGGTGGTGTATGTATGGAATGAGCTGCCAGAGGAAGTCACAGAATCCCTACAATGTGGAAGCAGACCCTTCGGCCCAACAAGTCCACACTGGACCTCCGAAGAGTAACCCATCCAGATGCATTTCCCTACCCTATTACTTTAAACTTACCCTGACTAATACACCTAACCTACACATCCCTGAACACTAGGGACAATTTAGAATGGCCAATTCACCTAACTGGCACATTTTTGGATTGTGGGAGAAAACCAGAACACCCAGAGAAAACCCACACAGACACAGGGAGAATGTGCAAACTCTACACAGACTCCGACGCTCCAGGGAAAACAGCCCCAGCTTGTTCAGCCTCTTTAATTGGAAGCACTAGTTTTAAACCTGTTGGACTTTAACCTGGGTATTGTGTGATTTTTAACTTTGTACACCCCAGTCCAACACCGGCATCTCCAAATTGGAAAAACTAATAGGACATAGGACAAGGTAATTGTACACTTAAAGGAAAATATGTTAGTGCAAGTCAGTCAACATGGCTTTATCAAGGGCAGATCATGCCTGACAAATCTAATTAAGTTCTTTGACAAGGTGATACAGGCAGTGGATAAGGGTATGCTGTGAATGTTGTTTGTTTCTACTTGCTGAAAGTATTTGATTCGGTGCCGCATGGCAGGTTGGTTAGCAATTAGAAATGTTTGAGATTGATGGCAGCATGGATTCGAAGTTGGATAAAAGTAGGAAACAGATGGCGAATACAAATGGACATATCTTAGATTGGAGAAGAGTTGAAAGCAGTGTTCCCCAGGGATCAGTACTGGGACCCTTGTTTTTTTTTCTGATTTATATAAATGATTTGCAGATGGATGTTGAGGGCAGAATCTCTGAATTTGCAGATGATACTAAGCTGGGGAGAAACTAAGTGACTTTTGAGGGACATTGACAAATTGATCAAATGGGCAAATGCCTGGAAGATGAATTTCGGTGCAGAAGAATGTTAGGGAATGTTGGTTGAAGCAGCACTGAGAGACAATACAGGCTTGATGGTACAAAATTGAGGTGGGGTACAGGAGCAGAGGGACATGGGGTTCATGAGCATATTGCTCTAATGGTGACTAGGCAAATAGAAACAGTTGTTAAAGAGCTTGTAGGATCTTTGGGTTTACAAATTGGGATATAAAGTATCAAGGCAAGGAAGTGATGCTTCACCTCGACAAATCATTGGTCAGACCATATTTGGAGTATTGCATCCAGTTCTTGGCATCTTATTTCAAGAAGGCTGGTAAAGGTCTGGAGAGAATTAAATGAATATGTACAAAAATGATCCTAGGAATGAGGGATTTTAGATACAAGGACAAATTAGAGAAATTGGGGTTATTTTCCTAGCAGCAGAGCAGATTAAGAAGTGATCTTATTCAGGTGTTCAAACTTATGAACAATTTTGACAGGGTGAAGAAGAATATTCTCTTTCTTCTAGTTGGTAAGTCAGTACCAGTTCTGAAGAAGAAATACTCTAGCCAAAACGTTACCTCTAATTTCTCTCTACGGATACTGCCAGACCTGCTGAGTTTTTCCAGCAATTTCTGTTTTTGTCACCTTCCATCCATTGACTCCACCTATACTTCTCACTGCCTTGGAGACGCAGCCAACATCAAAGACCCTTCCCACCCCAGTTATAATCTCTTCCAACCTTTTCGGTCAGGCAGAAGCTACAAAAGTTTAGAAGCACGTACTGACAGATTCAAGAGCAGCTTCTTCCCCACTTTTTTTAGAGTTCCGAATGGACCTCTCAAATCTAATGTTGATCTTGGTTTATTATGTGTACCTTCTTTGCTGCCATATTTCTCTCTCTGTTCTATCACCCTATGATAATTGTATGGTATGATCTGCCTGCACTGCATGCAACACAAAACTTTTCACTGTACCTAGGTACATATGACAATAATAACTCAAATCAAACTTACATTTGGATTGTATTTTAATAATTGGATGGATAAAATTTGCCCCTTGGAAATCCAAAGCTGTTATGAACTACAAATACTTGGGGAATGACATCTACAAGTTAATAGTGGATGACAGTGTGGGGAAACAGCTGTAAAACATCAACTCACGTTTTAATCTGAACTGAAAAACTACTGAGCTTATCTATATTCAGCAATCAAAAATATTGGCATCATTAGATTGTCGACAAATCTCCGACTGCATTCTCAATCTCTACGGTTCAGGCTTGTGTGGCAATGAATACACCATAGAAATGGAGGAGGAAAAGTAGGCCATTCAGCCCTCAAGCCTGCTCCACCATTCAAGACCATGGCTCTCAATGTCATACCAATGACCATCAGCTCTCTCAATGTCATACTCTCATGCTATCCTAAGATCCCTTGTTGTCATTCATAACAAGAAAGCTATTGGTCTCAGTCTTGAACATTCTCAATGACTGAGCTTATGCAGCCTCTGGAGTAGAAAATGCCAAAAATTCTCCATCCACTGAGCAAATAAATTCCTCCTCATCTCAGTCCTAAATGGCTTGTCCTTTATTCTGAGTGTACAGGTCCAGTTTCCTCAGTAGTTCCTTGTAGGACAGTTTCACCATTCCAGGATTGAGTTTTAACAGTCAAAACTCCTGGGGTGTGGATTTCAGAATGAGTAAACACTGCCTGAAACTTACAGTCACTGATACATAAAGACATTATTTTATTAATCCATAAAATAGTCAACACAGTATCATCTCTGCAGATTTCTGATGACGTGACCTCAACATATTATGACAAGCAGGTCTTTCATTAGGCAAGGGCACCAAAACGGCATACAATATTCCAGTTATAAACCAGAACCCATCCAAACCTGACAGGATAAAGATGTTCCCATTGAGCAGAAACTCCAGAACCAGGGCTCACAGTTTAAGGATGTGATGTAGGCCATTTAGAACTGACATGAGGGAACATTTCTTCACCCAAAGAGTGGTGAGATGCTCTGTGGAATTCTCTGCCACAGAAAATTGTTGAGGCCAAAATAATGAATGTTTATAAGAAGCAGTTAAATATGGCTCTTTGGGCTGAAGGGATCAAAGGGTCTGGGGAGAAAGCAGGAACAGGGTATTGAGGTGGATGATCAGCTATGATCACATTGAATGAAGGGCCAAATGGCCAATTCCTGCTATTATTTTCTATGCTTCTATATGGTGCAGTCTCGTCCTAATACAACTGAAGAAAAACCTCTTCACTACACAAATCCTCTTGCGACAAAGACAACACAACTTTTGACTTCTGAATTGCTTGCTGCACCTGTATCACCTTTCAGTGATTAAAATAAAACACTAGGTCTCTTCTTATATCAAGATTTTCCAATGTTTTAACAGGCAAAGCTCCTAGGATGTGGATTTCAGAACGAGTAAATACTGCCTGAAATTTACAGTCACTGACACATAAGAGATTATTTTATTAATACATGAAATAGTCATCAGTATAATCACTGCAGATTTCTGATGACGTGACCTCAACATATTATAATTCAGAATGATGAAACAGAATTCAAGTATGAACAGTGAATTCTGCCAGCCTTCTTTAAGAGTAGGAGAATTGTCTATTTCTTTTCTGCGGAATGCTGATCATTTGCGGTTCCAAAATAGACTGCAACAATTACATCGACCTTGCTATAACAAATAATGACAATTTCTATTCATCACTTGGCATTATTTAATGACTGTAAAACAATCCATTGTCCTACAAGTCTGAACACAACTATGCAGCAAGCTTAGGCATTTCTACATTGTTAGAATAAAATCAAAAACAGTTGTGTACACAACACAGTCAGAGCCATACAAGGGTTTGAGTTACAAGGAGAGGCTGAGACTTTTTTCAACACTGTCCAACATCAGTGAACATCAGAGAACTGGGGGAATTCACATTTTACTGAGTGCAGTAAGTGGAGATCAACAAAATAAAAGAAAAACAAGCATGTCCTAATCACTTTTTCATGGGCTCGAAACACTGACAGGGCAAAAGTGAGGACTGCAGATGCTGGGGATTAGAGGAATCCTGATGAAGGGCTCCTGCCCAAATCCTCGATTTTCCTGTTCCTTGAATGCTGCCTGACCTGCTGTGCTTTTCCAGCACCACTCTAATCTTGACTCCAAACACTGACAGTACATGGTTTGAAAATGTTTAAAAAAAAGGAGAGCATCACCTGGAAATATTGTTGATCACACAGTGTGTAGGCTGTACCCAGTACATTTCCCTTCATTCGCAATCTATGTCTCAAATCAGTGATCCACCTTCTGTAGTTGCATTGCTAAGATTGGCTGCTCTGTTTGGTTAGCAGAATTGAAACATAATTCTATTTAGATCAACCTTGGCTCAGTGATGGCTATCTCACCTGTCAGTCTGAGGAAACCAGAGTCAGTAATGTAAACTGATGTTACAGTGCAGAACTGAGGAATTGTAACAGTATCACCAATACTGTCCTTTGGATAAAGGATTAAACCGAGGTTGTATTCTCCCCTGCATTGACAGTAAAGCTTCCATACCCTATTACTCTTTGAAATTTTGGTATCTCGACGAATAATTACCTCTCATTGTGACTATCATTTGATCATTTATCAGAATGTTCTTTGTGGGAGCTTGCTATACAAATTAGCAGCCAATTTCCTAAATTACAACAGTCATTGCACTTCAAAAGTAATCAATTGGCTGTAAAATGCTTTGGTATGCCCCGTGGTTGGGACAGCACTACAGAAATAAAAGACTTCTGTCTTTCTTACTCTGCAAGCTTCTGTTGTCTGGAGAAAAAGACTATGTTTCGGCAGTGTAACTATGGGGACAGGAAAGTCACTAACCCTCAACCAAACTTCCGAAATATAGATTGTAAAAGTACCCTTTAGCACTGTAGCTAAAGTAGTAAGCATCAAATGAACAGGGAGAGACACATCAGCAACCAATACTCAAGATTAAGGTGAGAATAGTAAATGGAGAGAGCAATACCTGCACACTTTATGGTAACGTATACAACCTTCATTATCTATTACCTTGCAATCCTCTGAAAAACAAGCTGTTATTTTGCACTTGACACACACAAGATGGTACAAAATCAATCCAGTGAGTGACATTGTTGCATCCAAGGGTTGACTCCATTGAAGCCACAGCTAACAAATCATATTGGGTCTTAAACCATGGAAATGTTTCCAATGGCCCATTTTCACCCAAAATCTGCACAGTTTGAAGAATATCATTTAACTTATGAAGCCTATATAATGTTAACCAACAGTTTGCAGGCTTGCTTCTTAACATTATCATTCATATATTCATAGAGTGTGCTGTACATTACTCTACCTGAGATCAGACTCATGGATGGACAGGATGACCCCAGACGTCAAAATGTTTTGTTGGACCGTGGCTACAATTGTGAACTCGCTTTTATTTCTAAGCAGCTGAATCACTTTCTCTGCAACGTGTGGAGCCGCCTGTATTTGTCTCTCCACATCTGAAGGGAAACAAGTACAATCAATCAGTCACAACACAAGCCATATGACACAATCATCCAATACTATTCCCCTGCCATCCCCCACTGCTGATCTCCTCAGAAGGCCCGGAATAAAGCTCTCTCGCTATTTACTTTCCAACATTTGGAAATAATTAACGTGTATCTGTTCAGCAACCACATCTCCATATGCATTTATGAATATATTGTGAGTAGCTCAACAACATTGAATAATAAAGCTCAAAGGCTTTTGCATAAATCTATAAAATAGGTACATAGAATGAGATGAATTGATGAATCAATTCTTGTATGACATTCAGATCACAATACACAATGGAGGGATATTTACATACTTATTCAGGACATTCAGTCCTCATCTGTTATGAAAGTGTGTAAAATTATTCACCAATAGTTCCAAGTGATTTTTTTTTTATTATTGGCAGTGTGCAGTCAATTTTCAATTTTGAAATCAGGAATTCCTTTGTCAAACTTTGCAGCCGGTTTGTTTAAAGATGGCGCGCCAGTTTCTCATTTGTATCAATGCAGAGCTTTGTCTGGAAAATTTAGATTTATTGACTGTTTACAGAATTGTCGATACAAGTTGATGAATGAGAAAAAGGCTGAACTGAAATCCCTTGAAGCAGGAGAGTCTTTTGCTGCATACTGCCAATTATGTTTTAGATATTCAGCACCTGGGAACAGGAATGTCATAAGTGCATTTTCTCTGTTTCATGCTTGCTATGGCTCACTTCAACATGAATTCAACAAAGAAGACGGCAAAGAACCAGCCCTACAAATGAAGGATGGCTCTCTCATGACATCTGCTCAATCACTTTTAACATCTGCTGCTAATAATAACTCCAATCTTGATTAGTGATTGTCTGTTCAGATTAATTTAAGAAGGGATTCACAATCCAGCCTTCAGATTTTCTGTGTTAATTATAAGCCTGCTGGATGAACATTATATCTAGGATGAAATTCATCATTGAAAATTATTCTGTGATGATTGTATGAAAGGTGGTGAGTTCTCAGTGCCCTGTCTCTAGTCCCTGGGAAGTTCAACCAATTCAAAACAGTGAGAGCATCAGGCTCAAAGAGTATATATTTTTCTCTAAGATGTAAATGAGGACAAATAACAGAAACCCCTCCCAGTGTTGCTTGGACAATCAAAACAGTTCTGGGTGTTCATGAATTTAAACATTGCACACATTTATATGTAAAACTTGAAAACATCAGTCTTTTGGGCCTAAGCAAAATTCGACAAATATAAGGATAAGTAAATATTTTGAGTAGTTATACTGAATTAACCCTTTGTAATTAACCCTTAGAATGAAAGCCAAAAAGAGTACAATTATGGGAGATTATTGCAACGGAATGATGATTCTTCACATGCCAGCAGAAATTTTCATGAGTGAAAGCTTGATTTCAAATCTTAGGCATTAAAGCAATCACACAACTTTGTTTAGACTCCATTTATCATTATCCAAATACAGGAATTAGGGGCAGAATGAGGCCATTTAGCTCCTTGGGTCCCTTCCATCATTCAGTGAGGCAGTGGCTAATCTGATTTTAATCTTCAATCCTTCTTTTCTGCTGAATAACCTTCCAATCCCTTACTTATGAAGAATCTATTTCCAGCTTACAAATATTCAGGGATTCTACTTCCAATCACTTTTTGAGGAAGAGATTTACAAAGACACGTGACCCTCTGCAAAAAAAAACTTCATCCCTGTTATAAAATGGACACCCCTGATTTTTAAACAGTGACCGCTAGTTCCTAGATTTTCCCCTGAGAGGAAACATCCTTTGCACATCCACCATGAGAAGACCAAGGTTTGGTTAGCTCAGCTAGCTGGACAGCTGGTTTACAATGCAAATTGATGTCGACAGTGTGGGTGCAATTCCTGCACTGACTGAGGTTACCATGAAGGACTTTCCTTCTCAACCTCTCCCTGAGGCAGGGTGACCCTCAGGTTCCACCACCACCATTCATCTCTCTCTCTCTCTCTCGCTCTCTCTAACAGCAACCCTCTAGTCTAATACAGCTATGGCGACTTCACCTTTACGCCATGACCCTTTCGGATCTTATGTGTTTTGTGCACTGGTGTATAAAATGCTCTGCCTCCTATCCCCTGGACTCTCAGCAGGGTTCAGCAATCAAGTTAAATCAGTTGCTGCACCCACATGAAATGTACATTATTTTTGGAAAGCTTACAGGTTAGATTACAGCAGTCTGCCAGGCAGGGAAAGTAAAATCCATCCAGTTTCTGTGCAATGTCATTTTGACAAATCAGATTCTGACCTATTTTACATATGATGCAATGTCAAAAGCCATGGTACAAGGTGACCCAAATGCACTGCTTCAATCTCAATTTTACCAGATCCTCTGTGGATTTGAAAAGAGCATGAAAACAGAGCAAGCAAACTGAAATGTAGTCTCACTTCCATCAGTTACTGGAGGATCCGGACATTTAATCCATCAATTCATTACTAACCACAAGAAGGAAAGCACGAGGTGAAAAGTCCAACAGCCTCAGCATCTCCCTTACCCTTTACTTAATAAAATTAGATAAATGTGAGGTGCTGCATTTTGGAAAGGCATATCAGAGCTAAACTTATATATTTCACGGTATAGCCCCTGGGAATGATGCTGAACAAACAGGCCTTGGAGTGCAGGTTCATTGTTCCTTGAAGACGAAGTCACAGTTAGACAGGATAGTGAAGAAGGCATTTGGTATACTTGCCCTTATTGGTCAGTGCATTGAGTATAGGGGTTGGGAGGTGATGTTGTGGGTGTACAGGACATTGGTTAGGCTACTTTTGGAATATTGCATTCATTTCTGCTTTCCTTGTTATAGGAAGGATGTTGTTAAACTTGAAAAGGTACAGTAAAGATTTACAAGGATGTTGCCAATGCTGGTGGGTTTGAGCTATAAAGGAGAGCTTGAAAAGACTGGGGCTACCAAACCTGGAACATCAGAGGTTGAAGGGTGACCTTTAGAGGTTTATAAAATCATGAGGGGCACGGATAGGGCGGATTGCCAAAATCTTTTTCCCAGTATAGGGGAATCCAGAACTAGAGGACATAGGTTTATGGTGAGAGAAGAAAGATTTAAAAGTGACCTAAGGGGCAACTTTTTCCACACAGAGGATGGGACATGTATGGAATGAGCTGCCAGAACAAGTGGTGGAGGGTGGTAAAATTACAGCATTGAAAAGGCATCTGAATGGGTATACGAATAGGAAGGGTTTGGAAGGATATAGGCCAAATAGGACTAGATTTATTTAGGATATCTGGTCATGTTCGAGTGAAGGATTTATTTCTGTGCTGTACATTTCTATGACTTAAAATCATATATATGCATACTGCAACCCTTTACTGTTTAGCACAATAGTGATTTTTGTTTAAAATCTGTGTGCCTTTTGCTTACTTCAGCAAAACATCGTAAAACTTATCAATAAAATATGATAAATTTGACGTCATTCATCAAAGAGGTTCCATCTGTGACCACCATGATGATTTGAAGGCTAGTGCCTTGAATCCCCCTTTGTTTCTGAACTTCTGTGTCTGTGTGTGTCTCGTTTGACCAATCCACTTTACACGTGTCCTGTTTGCTCTTTAACTTTTCACCGAAAGCACAACTTAGCTGAAAAAGGTTTCTCAGTGCTGACGGGGAGAAACAGAGAGATGGGGGGGGATGTGATGGGGGAGCGGGGGAGGGGAGCTGCTGTGCGAGCCTAGCTATATGGATGGTGGGAAAAGGCTAAAGAGGTGAAGGAAAATGATTGATTTAGTTGTCCTATTTACCTTGAAACAAATACGCCCTGCTGTTATTATATAATCCTGGTACCTGAGCAACTCCCGTTCTTGCATTATCTAGCTCCAGTTCTGTGGTGACGTCTATTTGCAAGTCAGGGTCCATTCCAAACCCTAAGACTACAAAAACAAAACAGAATTAGCAATAGGGCAGCTGCACTGTGCAAAGTTTAAAGAAATCATTTTTTCTCTCTTTCTCTCGCTCATTAAAGACCGATTCTCTAATTGTTTTGAAGAAGGGTCATTGAACCCGAAAGGTTAACTCTGCTTTCTCTGCACACATGCTGCCAGACCTGCTGAGTTTCTCCGGCAATTTCTGACTGTTTCCAATGTTCTAACAGAATCAGCGTTGGATGTTGACGTACAGCAGAGTCAACTTCACAGTAAAAAAAAACTTTCCTTCTCTCCCCACAGATGCTACCAGGTCTGCTGAGTTTCTCCAGCAATTTCTGTTTTTAGTTTCTGCATTTGTCAGATTTCAGGCTGTAGCCTCATCCAATCAGCTCAAATCACTTTCTTGTTTGCTTGTTGTTAATTCATGAATTGCTGGTGCAGCTTTCAAAACCCTTCAATATGGAGTTTAATATAAGCTCGATGTGAAATATTTTTACATCCCCAACACACCCGTTCAAACCCACGCGCAGATGGAATCGCAGTCTGCTTCCGTGAAGAAGTAGAGACAGAAATGGTTAACAGACTCCCCCCACCCTCTCTGTCATTCACTCACGGACACAGACGGACACATATATACACCTGACCCAGGTCAGTGCTGGATTATCACCTTGGAGAGTGAAGTGTTGTACCTAATGCTAGCCCCTGGTTTATTTACTTCTCAATATCAGAGCGATTCGAGACATCTCGCATTCTAATGAATGAATGGTTGGATTTCACGCTTTACACTGCCAGGGCAGCAGATTCACAACCCGGTGTCACTACAAATTCCCATGAAGTTAATTCTGTATTTTTTTAAAATAAAAATTAAAATAAAGTGAGCGAGCCTTGACATTCCCAGCCGACTTCAAAGCTGAGCACCAAGTGGACTCCAATCAGAGCAGACAGGACAGTTTCTGAACTTTAATTTCACTGACTATAATTAACCTAAGCAGTGACGGGGACTCTATATAATTGCAATAGAGAAACGGTATGTTCAGAATAACGAACGTGCGCATTCTCAACCCGCACAGCTAACATTAAGGCGCTGGAAATACTAAGGGTCTGGGGAGAACAGGAAAAGCCGAGCGGAGCCCGTGTTTAACGGACTGCCTGTACTCAAGACAATCACAGAGAGAGAAATCAAGTCAAGCTCCATTAGACTGACTCCCCATAAGGTCAATCAACTCCACGGGAGAAGGGAAGGGCTTGGGAGGGGAAAAAAACTCGCCTTTGATTTGAAATCAACACGCTTCAGAGGAGCAGGAGCGGGGAGAAGGGGGGTCTGTTCAGCTGACCTCGAAAACTGCAGTCCAACACTGTTCCCCAAACACAACAACTTCCCAGCAATAAACAAGAAAGGCAAAAGGTAAAAGAAATGGGCCGCGGTTTCTTCAGAAGGGCGCGATGGTGCCATTAAAACCTTACCTGGTTTTGCAGAGATCATGAAAGCTAAAATCATCGCAATTAAATCCATTTGCTTCTGCTGCAACATTTCCTCGTCCTCGGATGTTTTATTTGCCGACTGTGTGTTTGTTTGTTTTGCCTTTGCTGGATGCTTGTAAATATCTATGCACTGTTAGCCACAGCACGAAGCTGCTTCCTCACTTTACTTGTCTGAACTTGGCCAGTGCAGCTCTGTGTCTGTGTGTGTGTGTGTGTGTGTTTGTCTGCCACTTGACCAGCTCCTAAAAACGCCTGATGTCCCTCCGAGGAGCAGTCCACCCTCGATGGGAGGGGGGATGGGGGCGGTGGTGGTGTGGAAGGTGTCGAAATCTAGTGCACACCCACCGACATTGACCAGGACAAACCCCCTCCTTCTCTTCCAGAAGAGCTCTTCCCTCAGCTGATGCTGCAGCTTCCGTGTTGTCTCCACCGTGGACAGTTCTCCCTCTCTCCCTCCCCACGCCTCTGTTCCAGATTTATATTGCCAACCGCGCCGCCGGTCACCGAACCCAGTCGAGAAATTTCACTGTAAATTGGATTCAGTTCATTCTTATCCTGCAACATCCACACTCCCTGCACGTTCAAACCCAGCCTCTCCCTCAAGAAAACATGCCAGCGGATCGAACCCATCAAGGGTGTGGAGGGAGGAACAGAAGCACTGGGTATAGTCCCAAGTTCCACTGAATTGCAGCCACTCAGAATAAACACACCGCTTCCGCACTGAAAGCACACATGTGACATTTGACATTTATTTTGTATTTTTTTTCAAGTTACATTATAGGATAATCTCTAATTTGGACATCATAGAGGCAAATATATAATGCATTAAATCGTGTTTATACAGATAATTACAAAATCTGAGGTAGGGCCTCAAGAATGATGATCTATTAAATGAATCGTGCACATTACGTACGCAGGATAGCTATCAAGCATAGGGGAATGAGACACTTACATTAACTTAGATGTATACTTGTAAATGTGTGAGATCAGTCAATGATTCTGATGGCCTGATTTGAGGCACATATCTGTATCCATAGGCAGCAGTACCCCATATAGAATGCACATAAATATACATGACATTACGTAAGTAATTAGGAATTAACCTATACGGAGATAGGTCCACTTAAAGTGCCTGAGGACACCACACATGTCACATACAAATGACTTACTACATATGGCAAAGTATAGGTCACACTATTTACGTTTCATCAAATACAACTTTTATTTCTGACGCTGGGACACATCAATAAGGCCAATGGTCAACCTGATGTGTGGAAAGACAATGTGTAAACTTAATAAGAAAAATGTGCTTCAGCAGCTTCCGGCTTCGCTCAGCTTTCGGACACAACCCGTCTTTGGTACCCACTGCCTGAAGATGGCTTATAGGATAACAAGACTGAGAAAAAGTATTGCAATTAACATTAAGGTGCAAAATGACCAATACATATTCTCTCTATATTTATATATTAATACATGATCAATAACAGAATGCACTCAAAACATAATTGATGTTTGGTCAGCAAATATTGGGGAACACATCAATAAATGGATTTCGATCGACTTGAATACTGAAATAGGTCTATACACTAGATGGAAATTAATGAAATCATATGACGAAGATTAATCATACTCAGAAAATAAGCAAAATTATGAAGGTAAATTTTACCTGAGACCCTCTTAACACGAAGACAGACAGAGAAATATTGACAGAAAATCCCCGGAAGACAACTACTGTAAATTTCAGACTAAATTGTTTTAAGGAAGTTTTTTTTTGGTTAAAACTACACTATGCTCACCATCTCTACGTTTTTCATAAGATACTTAGAGGGACGTGACACCATTACTACGCACTATATGAACACGGCTCACTTTTTTTTAAAGCATGAACAACTAGAGGTTACATCATAGTATGAAGAAAATACAGTCTGGCCAATTATTGGGAGCAGTAACAGTTAACATTGTCCTGGTGTTGCAGAGGTGGGAGTGGACGTATTAACCCCAGCCTCTATTGGGAAAAAAAGTTAAACATCAAGAGACTGTACAATGCATTACTTTTACAAGTTCTTCCAATATTTGGCGACATCATGAGTAGAATTGCACAACGACTCTTTTTTTCAGCTGCAGATAAAGTAAATAAGGAAACTAGAATGTATAGATTGAGATAACTGGTAGGCACAAATCACAGGACAGATTCTGTAGGCAAAACGTATGTTATGTGAATGAGAGGAAAGGGTTATGAGTAAAATGGGCGGGAAAAATCGGAATTGGAGAGTGGCTGGGAAGAAGATAGGATTAAGGAAACAGGCTGAAGTGAGTGGCAAATGAAGACCAGTACAAAGAGATAATAAGAGTCAAGGAATTCTGGATTAGAATCACATACTAAAGGCAGGGGAGATGGACAAACGAGGGAGTGTGAGTAAAAGAATGAAGGGAATATATAGAAAACAAAGAATGTGGAAGGTCAAAAGGGAAATGTAAGTGGAGCATGAAAACTGAAGAGAAAAGGAATAGACCGTGCAGAGAGGAAATGCGAGTAGGAAAAATAAATAGAATTATTTTCAAAGTGATGATATGATACTTTGAATGGACAGGTATACTAAAAACAGGTGAAATATCCAAATAAGAAAGTATGTTAAGTCCATATATCTATGTAGAGGGGTAGTGAATACTAGAACTGCGGTCCTAATTCCATGTCTTTGGGCGGCAGTTTGAGTCCGAGGGAAGAGGTCCCAAGGGGGTCCATCATAGTCTTGTAGCGTTCTGCACGGTGCTGAGTGAGGAAGGGACCCCAGTCAGGTTGGGGACTGCACACCAGCTTAAGCCTCTGTAAATGTAAAACACAATTTCAGAACTAAAAACAAAACATTCAAATAATGTTCATCACAACACAGACATTCATGAAGCTGCAAATTCAAGACGCAGATGCAAAACATTATACCTCTATAAAGGAACCAGGGGCCAAATGCATCTTAATCACGAACATGATAGGGATCCATATGACAGAACAGGCCAGCATTAACCATCCCATCACCATCGACCAAGCTGGGTATTTGTAATTTTCATATGTCATGGGTTCCCACTGGTAAAAGCTGAAGCAAAGGATGAACTAGAAAATGAAAGAAATACAGATAGGTTTATGATTCAGAAAATGAACTCTTCATCAACTGTACAAGTTGTTTTAATTACTAACTGTTAAGTACTTCTAATCCAACAAATGTATAGGTAAAATGAACTCCAGGCTATAAATATGCTAGCATATAAATGAAACTGGGAAAAGACCAGTAAATCCTTCAATGCTCATCTATTGCCCTTCACAAGACATATGGAACTTCTTATGTTAATGTCATAGTATCCCTACAGTGTGGAAGCAGGCCATTTGGCTCAATAAGTCCACACTGACTCTCCAAAGAGCATCTCACCCCACATATATTTCACGCAATGTATGTAATGCACTTAATCATCGCCTATTCAATTTGCACTGATCAATAAATTATTTATTTAGCTCCTTTAGGTCCACTCCAAAAGACTTCACTGTCAATTAAGTACTCTGACCCAGTGTAATAAAAACAAATACAGTAGCAAATTGCTTACAGCAAACTCCCAACAGTAACAATGAGATAAATGATCAGATAAACTATTTCACTGATGTTACTGAGAGAAAATATCAGGATTATACTCTTCATCTTCTCTGATTGGTACAATAGGAATCCATTATGACCACCAGAGAGCAGGCAAGAACCCTGAAAGGTGATGACTCTAATAGTGCAAGATATCCTCAGTACTCCACTGGAGCCTGTGTTAAAGCAGTCACAACTGAGTGCCACTTAATGATTTTTTTGTAAATTATTCCTTTTAAAACTCTAATAAGTATTTTAAATGCTAAAGGTGCCCCAACATGAGTAGCTGCCCTGATAAGACCGTAAGACCATAAGACATAGGAGTGGCCCATCTAGTCCACTCCGCCATTTAATCATGGCTGATGGGCATTTCAACTCCACTTACCAGCATTCTCCCCGTAGCCCTTAATTCCTTGTGACATCAAGAATCTATCAATCTCTGCCTTGAAGCCATTTAGCGTCCCGGCCTCCACTGCACTCCGCGGCAATGAATTCCACAGGCCCACCATTCTCTGGCTGAAGAAATGTCTCCGCATTTCTGTTCTGAATTTACCCCCTCTAATTCTAAGGCTGTGCCCACGGGTCCTGGTCTCCTCGCCTAACGGAAACAATTTCTTATCGTCCACCCTTTCCAAGCCATGATATCAGGCTATTCATTAAAACATCTTGAAAATAGACTGATTACCGGTGCAGACTGAGTGTTCCAATGGTGAAACTAATCTCTCATGGTGAAGATTACATGAAATAGCTGTTGTCTTAGGTTTGTCAAAAAAGCATTGTAATGCAATTTCAGAGTTTGTTATGTCTCAAAGCAGTTCGGGTTTGCTTTGATTCATAACGTGGAAATCCCGGTGTTGGACAAAATTAAAAATGACACAACACCAGTCTGGACTATAACCTGGTGTTGTGTAATTCTTAGCTTTGGTTCATGACATAATTGAATGATTCTTTATTCTTTTTTATGATAATGTGACTTTAAGGTTCAGTATACACAAGGTGTTTTGTCAATATAGGCATTAAACTTGAGCAGTATTGCTCTACAAGAATGTAACACTTTTACAATGATTACTTGGAGAAATGTAATAGCTTTAATGTAGAAAAATATTCCAAAATTCTTCACAAAAGCACGGTCAGCCAAAAAAAAACTGACATCACTCTGTCTCTCTCTGTCTTCTTATAAGACAAGTCTTAAAATAAAGTTTTTTGCTCAGATATTTTGTTGCCTTTATAAATGTCTATTTCGCTGGCTCATTGCTGCTAGTTGGATGAGTTTCTTTTCTATATTAAAACCATTATCTTAATGTAAATTATTATTGAAAAAATGGTAAATCCTTGTAAACTGAATGAAAGATAGATAGGGAAGATGACAAATAGCAAATAGTGACAGCTAAAGATGAATGTTCCTGTATCAGATCACTACTTAAACCATTGCCAAAGTATGGGCCAATATCCTAACAATAAGTGCAGCAAAATTGGGAGGAACAGGTAACTTTGCAACCATATTTTAATCCACATGAGCCACCCTTACATTATGTTTGGGTCTGCCACAGATTAGTTCATAAAAATATGCTGCTATAATTAGTCAACAGCTCCATGATGGCAGTGTGTGCTATGAGGAGGATGCTAAAAGGCTGCAAGGTGATTTGGAAGGCTGGCTGAGTGGACAAATGAAATATAATTGGGATAAATGTTAGGTTATCCATTCTGGTTGCAAAATTAGGAAGGCAGATTATTATCTGAATAATGACAGTTTAAGAAACGGTGAGGTACAATAAGACCTGGGTGTCATGTTGGAACAGACACTGAAGGTTGGCATGCAGCTGCAGCAGGCAGTGAGGAAAGCCAATGGCATGCTGGCCTTCACAGTGAGAGGACTTGAGCATCAGAGTAAGGATGTCTTGCTGCAGTTATACAGGGCCTTGATGAGGCTACACTTTCAGTACTGTATGCAGTTTTGGTCTCCTAGTCTGAGGAAAGACGTTCTTGCTATTGAGCGATTCCAGTGAAGTTTCACCAGACTGATTCCTGGAATGGCAGGACTGACATATGAGGAAAGCTGGGCTTGTACTCACTGGAATTTAGAAGAATGGGGGTGGGGGGTGTGGTCTCAAAGGAACATTTAAAATCCTGATGGGACCGGACAGGCTAGATGCGGAAAGAATGTTCCCGATGTTGAGGAAGTCCAGAACTAGGGCTCAGAAGCTAAGAATAAGGGATAAGTCATACAGGCCTGAGATGAGGAAGAACTTCTTCACTCAGAGAGTTGTGAACCTGTGGAATTCTCTCCTGCAGGAGGCTGTTGAGGCCAGTTCATTAGATACATTCAAGGCAGAGCCCTTGTGGCTAAAGGGGTCAAGGGGTATGGAGAGAAAGCGGGAGTGAGATACTGAGATCGCATGACCAGCAATGATCATATTGAACGGTGGGGAGCAGCTTGAACAGCCAAATGGCCTACTCCTGCGCCTATTTTCTATGTTGCTACATTTCTATGATAATGCCCGTAACAAGATCAAATAATGCCAGTGAAGGCATGATGGGCCAAATAGTCTTTGTCTGCACTGTAATAATTCTGTGATTCTCTCTAAGACAAGGTAGATAGGCCTTGGTCCTTTTGTCCAACAATTCCTACATAATTCCTTCTATGTGCTATATGTAACAATGGTGCAAGATAACAAGTTATTTCTCAGCTTGTAGTATTGACACCCGGTAATGAGGAACATGGTAGTATTAGAAGACATGATACATACTGTAAGAATTGTAGGAGTGACAAAGGCCCAACAAATTCTCCAAAAATAGCTTGGTTGGAATCCAATCATCATCTCGATATCTTCACAAAAACGTTTCAAGCCTGTTGGCACAGAAATACAATATTTACTGACGTTTGATTGGGCATTGGGATTGTGTGAGATGAGGGAAGAGGTGACAATGGTGATGAAGGTAATTACAATTCTCACTTTTTCATGCGTTCTGCCTCTCTGGACTGCTTTCTGCTAAGCCAGGGAATAATACAACTAATGAACTGCTTTAACAAAATAAAAATTGCCCACCTTAATGAATTTCAAATAACATAGATGTACTGCAAACAGGGTAGCTACAATGCCACCACTTTGGACTTATGTGAAGCAGAAACATACTCAAGAAGGTGCAAAAGTTCTCTCTAACTGCAGTCAAAGCAGAGCGAGTCTCAGATTACGTGTCAGGTCCAAGCAGTGCCACATTATTTCATCACTGTAGTTGCTGTTGTATTACACCAACCAGTGTAAAGAGAACATTTGTTTGTTTGTGTGGTCTGAAACCAAAAGACAGGCAGTCTACAGTGAAATGTCATTATAGACCTGACAAAACCACTTGTTCACTTACACTTCCAAATAATTTCAATGTGAATCAGCCAGTGTGTACATCTCCCCAACAGAATGGGGCAGTGTAACTCAATGCTGTCCCTTTTGGTTTAGCTTTAGGTAGCTATCACAGTGAACAGTATGAACACAGACCTGTGCCCTCTATAGGTACACAGTTGGATGTTTTACACGTCTAATTTAGAGAATGGAGGCTGATGCTCCATGGGTGATATTTCATCGAGTTTAATTCATAAGTGTAAAAAATACTAATAATCCATGTGTGTTTCAGTGGCGAGCCCTTTCTGCAGGAGAACTTAACCCATTGGTGACCAATAACTATTAATTAAACACCAGCTTTATAAGAAAGTTTCTTATACATTCAGCGATATGGCTATTGCATTGTTTGTACAGTGTTAAGACACTTAATTTAGCAATTAGGGCTGCAAATATGACTTCCTTTCTCTTCATCTTTCAAAAGCCTGTTCTTGATTAAGTTCCAAATCTGTACATATTTCATTACCTTCTGAAGAGTTGTTCTGAGCACAAATGCTTTTATAGTTCACCATTATCAATATCTTAGCAGACGCTTTCACAGTGATTGTGGTCTTGCTGAAAATGTAGCAATACTGAGAGGGATATCTAGATTGCTAAATGCATTTTTAGTTTGGTACAGTGAAATGTCTGTATTACAGGGTGAAGTAATTATAGATTGTAAAATCCCATTTACATATCTAAACCTTGGTCGCAAATGTCAGGTTGGTATATTTTTCCCGGTGAATGCATCAGTCCAGTTTTTGTGGTTGAGGAGATGTTTGCAGAAAGAGCACCACCTTGTGGTGGATTCCAACTTTGACGAAACAGATATATCTCCACCGGAGCTAATGGGACTGATTCTGAGGCACTGCATGTAATGGGCTCCCAATCCAATACTGTTCATTTAATCCCATTGCCCAAGGTTAATTTCCAGCTTATTGTCAGCTAATGCAACTAAAAGTCATTGGTGATAGCTTAATTTCTCATGCACAAGACCCTACTCCACTGTCACCTAACACCGGTGAATGATGTGGGCCAAGGTGGCTGATTCTTCTTTGAAGCCACACGCGTAATGAATGCCCTCTTCACCTCCCCCACAAACAATCCAACCTTTTTAATTAGCCTCAGAGAACCTCGGTCTAATGAAAGGTCAAAGTCATGACTCAATTTATGGGAATGATAATGCCATTTTAACCAGGGGCCATCTTCATTCTGTGCACAAACAGTGGGGTCAGCCAGGGTCCTCAGGCTACTCAATGAGATTAGATCTAAAGGGCCAGCTGATTCAGGCTCCACAAGACTACCTGGGGCCATTCCCTCCTCCAAGCTTCTCTCTTCACCCTACTTATTTCCTAATTCCAACTTTTCAACTATTAGATCCAATAGCACCACCACACACCATGCCTCCAACTCCAGCAAACCCTCCCAAACTCCTCCTCCTTCATTCATCAATCATCTTATGGAAGTCATTTTTCCAGCGGTGGCCTTCATCTTCCAATAATTCTGGATCCCAGCGACTTAGTAGCTTTAAGCATCTCTCAGTGTTGCAATACATTCATGTGGCTTAGGAGCTATCATATTTATCACTTATCAATGACCAGACATCCTCAAATTCCAATCCCAAACTAAAATCAAGGCAATGGTTACAGTACTAAACTTTTATATTCTTGCACTTTATTTATTGGACAACATGTGGATATTTTTAAGAGCAATCCAACGTGAAATAGACAGGAATAATATTTAACTAAAATAGCTATTCTTTAATGCATTCATGGGATAATTGACAAGGCCAGCATTTATTGTCCACCCCTAATTGTCCAGAGGGCAATTAAGAGTCAATCATATTGCTGTGGGTCAGGAGTCACATGGAGGCCAGACCAGATACAGGTAGCTGTTTCCGTCCCTAAAGGGCTTCAGCAAACCAAATGGGGTTTTCCCCAACAACCGAATTCTTAATTGTCAAGCTTTATTTAATTTAAATTCCACCATGGCGGGATTCATAACCATGTCTCCAGAGCAATATTTGGATTTCTCAATTAACAGCCAGCGATAACACCATTAGGCCATTGCCTCCTACCTTTCCTATTCATTGACTCTTCCAAAGTATCTCACTGCCATTCAAATACTCTGGATGCATTGTTAAGTTGACAATGATGTATACACCAAATTCCCATTCTCAGTAAATGAGGTAAGGTATCAGTTAACCTATTTATTTCTGATGTTTTAATGAATGAACCATTTGACAGCAACAAGAACATATCTGCTTTTCTTCACATGCTACCAGGAAATGTTATACATCCATTTACAAGCATGTATTCAATTTAATATCCCAGTTTATAACATAATCTTTTCTTCATTCGCAGCCTAAATTGTCCCAATATCTCAAGTCTGGCTTGAGTCTATGTCCTTCTACCCCAGAGATGAGACCACTGCTCTTTAGTCAGGCTGACAGTTACAGAAACATCTTCTCAACTACTCAATGCTCTGAACAGAAAAGACATCACTGTTTTAGTTCATCACAGAATTTAAATTTTGCACAATATTATTCTTGCAATCAGTTGTCAAAAGTCTGAATTGCTTTGTCTTCAGGTAGAGGATTAAATTAAAACATGTGGGTTGGTTTATATTAATTACAACATTAAACAGTAATGTTTAACAGAATTATCTGGTGCTATGTATCATTAGCTGGCCTTTTAATGTAGATTTCTTTCATAATATGACTGAAAAGGTTTATTAATGTAACTAATACATCAGCATGGGGTATGCCATTCATACTGGCAAAGTGGAAACCTCTCAGTGAAATGCTGAACTGAATGACTTTATGTTATTTCATAGAATTACATTTGAATCAACTATCCTATGAAAACAGATTTATACAAACATTGATATGAATTTCACAACGTATTGATTATGTAAGCTGAATGGCTTTGCAGCATAAGATTCAATTAACTAGATTGCTCTTACCGTATATGTATGAAACTCCCACTAGCTCAAATATTGCTATGATGACCAGGGAATAGGAAGCTGCATATGTGTCTACCAGCTGTAGCATGTAGATCCCACCCTAATATCACAAAATAAATCAGTGTTGGATTGTGCAAATGTTTAACTGCAATATCGAAATTAATGTATACACATTCTGGGAATCCGTTCAGTATTTCTGTCTCAAACAAAACTTCAAAATGACTGCGGGGTAAATGATTGGGAGAAACAAGATTAAATCACATCAATATTTTCAGATTGATGTCCTATGGAATGAAAGAATTCAAAATAGGTCAAAATGGGACTCATTAGCTTCAGTTCCCCATGGCAATGTGAACACAAGTTGTGCAAGCTCCCTTTTTTTGATCTTAACTCTGTGGACACTTTGTTGCCATCATTTAATTCCAGAAAGTACAGCATAAAAGCAGCATTTGATCATCTTGACAGATAATCCTGAGTCGGCTGTAATAAAACATTTGTTTTTTTTCATCTATCTTGATCATTGTAGTTCATTCCTAAACATCAATGAATTTTAGACCAGGAGGTTAGGGCATAGTTCTTTCACTTCTCGTTTTATTCACTCATACGACATGGGCATGTGAGTCTGGGCCAGCATTTATTACCCGTCCCTGGCTGCCCTAGAAAAGGTGGAGGTGAGCTGCCTTCTTGAACAGCTGCAATCCACTTGCTTTAGGTAGACTCACAGTGCTATTAGGAAGGGAATTTCAGGATTTTGACCCAACAACAGCATTGAAAGATCGGCGATAAATTTCCAAGTCAGAATGGTGATTGGCTTGGAGGGGTATTTGCAGGTCGTGGTATTCCGATGTATCTGCTGCCCTTGTCCTTCTAGATGGAAGTGGTCGTGGGTTTGCAAGGTGCTGTCTGAGGAACTTTGGTGAATTTCTGCTGTGCATCTGGCAGCTCAGTACACACTGAGCATCAGTGGTAGAGAGAATGGGTTCTTGTGGATAATTGCCAACATTTTTGCTCAATGTTTACATCAGTTAGGCAAGAGCACATTATTGTAGAGTGCTAAAGCCTTACAAATACAGGAAAATGGGATGAAAGTTTAAGCATATCCATTGAAATATTTCTTCTTAACATGCATTCATTCAGTTTAAAATTGGCCAAAAATCCACCAAGATATGTGAGATCATACAGACATGTCAAAGTCATGAACAATGCAAGTTTAAACAGCAGTTTGGTTGTTAATTCATGCTAACACTGTAGAGGGGCAGATGGAACTACCAGGTGCCAGTAAAGTATGAGCTGACAGCATCAATTTGGTATTGGCCACTGTATGTCACTAAGAATGACATCCAGCTTATTGTGATGCAAACACAGACACTTTCTCAATTGCCTCTGCAATGGGCACCATGGGGTACACCCTGCAGGGTTCCATCCTCAGTTAATTGACTGCAGTGACAGCATCCACACCTTGATTTCTATTGCACACTATACCAGAGTCTGTTGCCCTTGACCAACAGGACCTCCCCAGTAACCAGCCCTGTATAAACGTGAGGCACGTATAGAACTGCACTATGAGAGACAAACTGAGAGAATAGGAATAAGAGAATGATCAAGGAGAGGTAGGGATAGCGGAGGGAACTTGTGCGTGGAGTCTGAGCAGATAGGGGAAGACCTAAATCAGTTTTTTGCTTTGGTTTTCACCAAAGGCAGGGACCATGTTGTGAATGAAAATTTTGAGGAACTGGGATACAGGCTTGACAAGATCAAGATTGACGAAGTTGATGCGCTGGAAATTTTGAAAAACATTAAGATTGATAAGTCCCCAGGACCAGACCAGATTTAGACTAGAGTGGTGCTGGAAAAGCACAGCAGTTCAGGCAGCATCCGAGGAGCAGGAAAATCGACATTTCGGGCAAAAACCCTTCATCAGGAATACAGCCCGAAATGTCGATTTTCCTGCTCCTCGGATGTTGCCTGAACTGCTGTGCTTTTCCAGCACCACTCTAATCTAGACTCTGGTTTCCAGCATCTGCAGCCCTTGTTTTTACCCAGACTAGATTTATCCTAGGCTGCTCCGGGAAGTGAGAAAGGAGGTTGCTAAACCGCTGGTGAGGATATTTGCCTCCTCACTCTCCACGGGAGTCATATCGGAGCATTGGAAGGAGGCGAATGTTGTTCCTCTTTTCAAGAAGGGTAATAGGGAAATCCCTGGCAATTACAGCCCAGTCAGTCTTACGTCTGTGGTCAGCAACGTTTTGGAAATAATTCTGAGGGATAGGATTTATGACTATTTGGCAAAGCGTAGCATGATTAAAGGCAGTCAGCATGGCTTTGTGAGGGGCAGGTAATGCCTCACAAATCTTATTGAGTTATTTGAGGAAGTGACAAGACAGGTTGAGTAGTGGACGTGGTGTATATGGACTTCAGCAAAGCATTTGATAAGGTTCCCTATGGTAGGCTCATTCATAAAGTCAGGAAGTATGGGATTCAGGGAGATTTGGCTATCTGGATTCAGAATTGGTTGACTGACAGAAGGCAGAGAGTGGTTGTAGATGGAAAGTATTCTGTCGGGAGGTCATTGTTGAGTGGTGTCCTGCAGGGCTCTGTTCTTGGGCCTCTGCTCTTTGTAGTTTTTATAAATGACTTGGATGAGGAGGTTGAGGGGTTGGTTAGTAAATTTGCAGATGACACAAAGGTTGGAGGTGCCGTCGATAGTATCAAGGGCTACTACAGGCTGCAGCACGACATAGACAGGATGCAGAGCTAGGCTGAGAAATGGCAGATGGAGTTTAATCTAGATAAACGTGAAGTGATGCATTTTGAAAAGTCAAACTCGAATGCTCAATATAGGATTAAAGACAGGATTCTTGGCAGTGTAGAGGTGCAGAGGGATCTAGGTGTGCAAGTACATAGATCCCTCAAAGTTGCAACCCAAGTGGATAAGGTTGCTAAGAAAGCCTGTGGTGTTTTGGCTTTCACTAACAGGGGGATTGAGTTTAAGAGCCACGAGGTTTTGCTGCAGCTCTACAAGTTCCTGGTGAGACCACACTTGGAATATTGTGTCCAGTTCTGGTCGCCTTACTATAGGAAAGATACAGAGGCTTTGGAGAGGGTGCAAAGAAGGTTTACCAGGATGTGGCCTGGACTGGAGGGCTTACCTTATGAAGAAAGGTTGAATAAGCTCAGACTTTTCTCTCTGGAGTGAAGGAGAAAGAGACAAGATCTGATTGAGGTATACAAGATAATGAGAGGAATAGATACAGTCAATAGCCAGAGACTTTTCCCCAGGGCAAGATTGACTGGTACAAGAGGTCATAGTTTAAGATAAGAGAAGAAAGGTATAGAGGAGACGTCAGAGGTAGGTTCTTTACGCAGAGAGTTGTGAATGCATGGAATGCGTTGCCAGCTGTGGTGGTGGAAGCAGAGTCATTGGGGACATTGAAGCGACTGCTGGACATGCACATGGATAGCAGTGAGTTGAGGGGTGAGTAGGTTAAGTTATTATATTTTATATTAGGATTAAACCTCGGCACAACGTTGTGGGCCAAAGGGCCTGTTCTGTGCTGTACTTTTCTATGTTTTATGTTCTTTGTGATGGCCTCAGAGCAAAAATAGTTGGTTTGCATTTTATGAGGCAATTGGGGTGTTGTAAACACTCTATTGAGAGTACATTATAAGACTTTGTTGTGTAAGGCTTGCTTTAAGAGCATGAATGAATAGAATAGCACCTCAGACATAAAAATAGGGATTGCTTCCCTGGTCAAATGTTAACAACCATATATACTTTGAGTTGAACTAATATTTTGTATTTTGTGTCTTACGAAGGGAAGGGACGTGGTTTAATTTAATTTTAGATTTGTTCCATGAATAGTACCAAGAATGACAGGAAAGATGTTGTGTAACTTGAAAGGGTTCAGAAAAGATTAACAAGGCTGTTGACAGGGTTGAAGAGTTTGAGCTATAGGGAGCGGTTGAATAGGGGCTGGGACTGTTTTCCCTGGAGCATCCGAGGCTGAGGGGTAACCTTATAGAGGTTTAAAAAATCATGAGGGACATGGATAAGGTGAATAGTCAAACTCTTTTCACCAGGAAAGCTGAGTCCAAAACTACAGGGCATAGCTTTAAGGTGAGAGGGGTAAGATTTAAAAGGGACCTTAGTGGCAACTAAGGTGGGTGTGTGTATGGAATGAGCTGTCAGAGGAAGTGGTGGAGGTTGGTACAATTACAACGTTTAAAAGGCACCTGGTTGGATAGGTAGGATTTTGAGGGATATGGGCCAAATACTGGCAAATGGGACTATATTGATTTAGGATATCTGGTCAGCAGGGATAGAACGTAGAACATTACAACACAGTGCAGGCCCTTTGGCCCTTGATGTTGTTCCAACCTGTGGAACCAATCTGATGAGTTGGACCGAAGTTCTGTTTCCAAGCTGTACATCTCAATGACTCCATGACGCTAAGTCTGGAGGTCAGTTTTGTTTGCATGTTTTAAATGGGGTTTTACAACCATGGAGTGAGAGCTTGGAGTTGGAAAGGTACAGCAAAGAAAAATGTACAGTTTCTGAGTGATCAATGGTCCAGATGTACAGAAAGACATAACAATCCAGATAGCAAGTTAGCCTGTGCATGTGGATATCGGAGAGTGGAGGGAAGGCTCTTGGACATTGATTTTAGGAATTCCTGTATTTTTCTTTGAAGCTAAAGTCAAAGTGAGCTTTAGTTAGCTGGTTGTTTTAGGTGCCTTGGGGAAGTGAAACAGCTGAAGGAAAATCGCATCCAGTGACTGCACAGCAACTTGCAAAGGAAGCCAGTTGCAGTTGACCAATCCTAAGCCTGATCAAGGTGCTTTAGAATGAAAGAATGGCAACTTGTCACTGACGTCAGGTTCTTGGACTGATATTGCAGGAATAAAAGGAATAATGTGAACTTAAATCCTTTCCTAATGTCTGTAGTGACATAATTACAGCCTTCTGTTTTTTTCCCTTGTTTAATAAACATTTTTAATGTGTTCAAAGTGCACTGGCAGACACTTGTGAATGTGTTCCATAACTAATTTGCACAGTTTTAGAAAACAAAGTTAGGATCTAATAAGCCAGGTTATACCCTGATTTGTCCAGTATTAAAACAACAACAGAGATCATACCAAAAGCAACAAAGACAGGAACTACTGGCTGTTGGAATTTGCTGTGTATTCACTGATATTGGGACGATTTCTTACCTGGGTAACCATGGGAATACCCATGAAGAAGAAAACCACACAACAGACTAATGTGAACAGGGGCTTCTTAGGTCTCAGGTACCCAGGAAATTCGTCCACTACTGAAGTCACAATGGTCTCAAGGGTTGCAAACTTAGACAAAATTGGAAGAAGCAGTAAGTTATACATACAATTATAAAATGCTGACCTTAGTGTTACTTACATTCTCTTTCTTTTTAGAGCTATGTGATTTTGAATACTCATAAAACCAAATGTACAACAACAATTCTCATTTAGACCATAATCACAACGAGGGAACCTTTTAATTCTGAAATACAGTGAGGCTCACGTGCAAGGTAGATTTTCAACCTGCTGCCTGGTTCTAAGCCTGCATTGCAGATTGGCCAGTGCTACAGAAATCACTGCAATTAGTGGATATGAAAGCTGAGCTGTTACTGTAGGATGCAAGAGATTCCACACTGCCAGGTTTCTATCCTTATAGCATGTTGAAAATCCATTCCTGCCTTTTTGTCAGTGACAGCACAGCAGAAACTGTACTTCAAGAGCATCTCACTCATTGCAAAGTACTCTGGGAAATCCCACAGTTGCAAAAGGCGTGATGTGAATGCAGTTACTTTCCTGTTTTCTTTTAATGTGCAGTTTGGACGCTGCTTTTGTGATGGCGATTACATTGGGAATTGGAATAAAAAGACACAAGAGGCTACAAACACTTGAGAAGTGACGAGAGCCTCTGTGAAGAGTTCCTGTGTCTTGAGTATGGACTCTTCATTCAAACAAGGTGTCTACTGAAGAGATTCAGCCTCAGCATCATTACTGATTCAAGTCTAGTGTGACTTTCTTTGAAAATAGATTCAAAATATTAAAATGATATCACCTCTGTCCACAGATGCTGCCAAATCTGCTGTGTTTCTTGTTATTTAAATACATTCAAGAGTTGTGGGCATCACTGGCTACATCAGCATTCCTAGTTGCCCGGAGAGCAGTTAAGAACCACATTGTTGTGGACCTGGAGGCACATGTAGGCTAGACCAGGTAAGGATGGCTGTTTCTTTCTTTGAAGGGCATGAGTAAAAGAAAAATGCTGGGCTTTTTCCCCAAAACAATCAACAATACAGCAGGGTTTGAACCTGGGTCCCTAGAACACTATCTGGCTCTCTGGGTTAATATCACTGTCCCTAATTTCCAGTGTTTTGTTTAATTTCAGCTCTCCAGCATCTACTACAATTGTACATTTTTAAATCATTCGCAATTTCTGAAGTTCAACGCTACATTGTTTGGTTGATATTTTCGAACCAACCTGCTTCGAGATGTCAATATTACAGCAGAGGGTTAGATAGTGTGGACAGTGAGAGCCTTTTTCCTTGGATGGTGATGGCTAGCATGAGGGGACATAACGTTAAATTGAGGGGTGATAGATATAGGACAGATGTCAGAAATAGTTTCATTACTCAGAGAGTAGTAGGGATGTGGAACGCACTGCCTGCAACAATAGTAGACTCGCTAACTTTAAGAGCATTTCAATGATTATTGGATAAACATATGGATAAAAATGGAATAGTGTAGGATAAATAGGCTTCAAATTGGTCCCACAGGTCAGCACAACATCAAGGGCCAAAGGGCCTGTACAGTGCTGTACTGCTACTGACCTGCTGTGGGGCTTGACCTCTGGCCTCCTGACTGTAGAGACAGGGACATTACTACTGCACTATAAATTCTCAAAGGCACCCATCATTAGTATCAAGCAATGATTTTAAGTGTGTTCACTCCACTTGAGATCTTTGCTGTACATCAGAGGACGGAGAATAGCACCATGGGTGCAGCTGGAAGCTGAATACAAAATGATGACTATATGGTGCTCAAAGTAAATGGTACATAATCCAAAGATGCTACTTTGCAATGACGTCATTTGGCCAATGCTATTTTCTGTCTGAGGTGGTTGTTTGTGAAAAGTGTAGATGGAAGATGGAAAACATTGTGGCTATAAGAGCTGCTCCTTTTTAAAGGTATTTTAGATGTTAGGTGGAGTCAATCAGCTGGACTCAAAACCACAGCAATTTATATTTTTTCTAATGCTGGGACCTTCCTTGGACAGTGTTACACCAGCACAATGTTCAGCAAGAGCTACAGAGTCATCTGGTCACCATTCTTCCTCCTGCTCCAAAGACTTCCCTATTTTGCGTGATTATTTAGGATTACATATAATACTCAAGGCAATGTTGACCTAGTTCATCCAATGGGATGGGGTTAGGTTCATGTGGGAAACCCTGTTTACACTCTGCGTTAGCTTTACTCCTCTCTCCACCAATGCTAGGAGAAAGTGAGGACTGCAGTTTCAGGAGATCAGAGTTGAAAAGTGTGGTGAGAAGCACAACAGGTCAGGCAACATTCAAGGAGCAGGAGAATCGACCTTTCGGGCATAAGCCCTTCCCAGGAATGTGATGGTGAAGGGTTTATGTCTGAAATGTCGATTCTCCTGCTCCTCAGTTGTTGCCTGACCTGCTATGCTTTTCCAGTGCCTTTCCGCTAATGCTGCTGAGTTTCTCCAGCACTATCTGTTTTTGTCTCAGAGCATCAGCCTGGAGCTCTCACCTACTAGGCCAGCTACAGTGACACTATGTCAGACCTCCCACAGCTGGTCTCTGTGTGAACTGTTGTCTTCTTACCTTTTGTGACATAACATGCGAGGTCTTAATTATGTTAAAGTGCAAACTGGTGTTGAAACAGAACAAAAAACATACAATACATAACCAGAAATAAGTGATCACAGAGAGAGTTTAAGCAAACATTATAGAACATTGCACATAGAACATTACTGTGCAGTACAGGCCATTTGGGCCTCAATGTCGTGCAAATCTGTGGAACCAATCAGAAGCCCATCAATTCTACACTATTCCAATTTCAGCCATATGTTTATTCAATGACTATTTAGATGCCCTAAAAGTTGGCGAGTCTACTACTGCTGCAGACAGAGCGCTCCACGCCCCTACTATTCTCTGAGTAAAGAAACTACCTCTGACATCTGTCCTATATCTATCACCCTTCAATTTAAAGCTATGTCCCCTCGTGCTAGCCATCACCATCCAAGGAAAAAGGCTCTCACTGTCCAAGCTATCTAATCCTCTGATTTATCTTGCATGTCTCAATTAAGTCACCTCTCAAACTTTCCTCATAAGACCTTCCCTCCATACCAGTGAACATCCTGGTAAATCTCCTCTGAACCCTTTCCAAAGCTTCCACATCCTTCCTATAATGCGGTGACCAGAACTGTACACAATACTCCAAGTGCAGCCACACCAGAGTTTTGTACAGCTGCAAAATAGCCTCATGGCTCCTTAACTCAATCCTTCTACCAATAAAAGCTAACACACCGTATGCCTTCTTAACAACCCTATCAACCTGGGTAGCAACTTTCAGGGGTCTATGTGCAGGGACACCGAGATCTCTCTGCTCATCTAAACTACTGAGAATCTCACCATTAGCCCAGTGCTCTTTATTCCTGTTGCTTCTTCCAAGTGAATCACTTCACACTTTTCTGCATTAAACCCCATTTGCCATCTCTCAGCCCAGCTCTGCATCTCATCTATGTCCCTCTGTCACCTGCAACATCTTTCCGCACTATCCACAACTCCACTAACCTTCATGTCATCTGCAAATTTATTAACCCAACCCACCCGGAGACCCGGGTTCATTTCCCGCCTCAGGCGACTGACTGTGTGGAGTTTGCACGTTCTCCCCGTGTCTGCGTGGGTTTCCTCCGGGTGCTCCGGTTTCCTCCCACAGTCCAAAGATGTGCAGGTCAGGTGAATTGGCCATGCTAAATTGCCCGTAGTGTTAGGTAAAGGGTAGATGTAGATGTAGGGGTATGGGTGGGTTACGCTTCGGCGGGGCGGTGTGGACTTGTTGGGCCGAAGGGCCTGTTTCCACACTGCAAGTAATCTAATCTAATCTAATCTATGCCCTCATCCACGTCAATTATAAAAATGTCAAACAGCAGTGGCCCCAAAACAGATCGTTGCGGTACACCACTAGTAACTGAACTCCAGAATGAACATTTCCCATCAACCACCACCCCCTGTCTTCTTCCAGCTAGCCAATTTCTGATCCAAACTGCTAAATAACCCTCAATCCCATGCCTCCATACTTTGTGCAATGGCGTATTTATAAATAAGTGTTGGTGGTAAAGTTTCGATTCCTTTACCTGTCAGCATCTGTGAGTTGAATGATATTTTTAATTAAACTCAAATGCATCATGTACACTTTCAGTAAGCTTTTCATTGAAAAGATTGTCACAGTAAGGCAGTAAACTATATCCTAGCAAACCAAGGTCTTTTTCCCCAGGTTAGAGGAGTCCAAAACTAGATGGCATAGGTTTATGGCAAGAGGGGAAAGAATTAAAAGGGACCCTTTTTCACACAGAGGGTGGTGCATGTATAGAATGAGTTGCCAGAGGAAGTGGTAGAGGCTGTGCAATTACAACATTGAAAAGGCATCTGGATGGGTATATGAATAGGAAAAGTTTAGAGGGATATAGGCCAAGTGCTGGCAAATGGAGCTTAGATCAGTTCAGAATATCTGGTTGGCATGGATGAGTTGACCCAATCAGAAATTTCACAAGTTTATAAAGTCTACAATTCTGCAGCCTCTCTATCACCTATTAAACAGGTTTAATATCATCATCCAGTCTTAATACAACTAATAGTGCCCCATATTCATTGCTGAATTTATTTTTTTTAATCCCTAAGTGAACCTGTTCAGATGTCATAAACTCATAGAGCCATTTTTGTCTCAAGGGAAAAGACTTTGTCTATTCACCCTATCCATGCCCCTCATGATTTTATAAACCATTATAAGGTCACCCCTCAACCTCCGCGCTCCAGCCTAATAAACCTCTCCCCATAGCTCAAACATTCCAACCCTGGAAACATCCTTGTAATTTTTTTCTGAACATTTTCAAGTTTCACAACATCTTTCCAGTAGCCGGAAGGCTAGAATTGAACAGATGTGCTATGACACACCCACACACTAATCACATCCTGAGGTAAGGCTTGACACTGTGGTCTGCGCCACAAGGCCCTCAAGTTATGTAGCTCAAACCATTGAGTTCAAAATAGCAAATTCACTGATGCCGCATTCCCAGCAGGAACTCCACTGGAAGCAAGCTCCAGCTGGAGAACCACATATCATCAAACATAGCTTCTTGCTGTGATTGTTGCATTGGCAAAATCCATTTCAAAGCTTCTTAATCGTGAGCAAGTCAAATGAGTTTGATGGGTATGAGTTTTCGAGTGATTATTAAATGGAACTGCAAACAGCCGAGGACTTGAATTGACTGCTTCGATTCCAGGCACGGGTGACTGTCTGCATGCCCACATCGTCGAAGCAGATTCAGAAAACCCCAGTGAGTGAAGTGGAAGTGTAGCAGAACTGCATCGTTGTGCAATTACACCTTACACCCTGATGTGCAACAGGGAATAATAACTCACCACCAAACACGATGCACTGCAGATAAAGAGTTAAAGAAAAGAATCTGCCTAAATGATGCTGTGGGAGCAAAGTGTTAGTGAATATCATGCTGTCTTCCTTCAACACATGAGCCTAGACCCAGAGAAAACAGAATAACATTTAGACAGAGCTTAGCAAAACACAACAGTGACACGTCAGCTCTGAGTGGATCGTGACTTACCATTGTGTCCAATCCGAGTGTTAAAAGCATCAAAAAGAAAATGATAGCCCAGAATGGTGATAATGGCAGTCTGGTTAGAGCTTCTGGATACACTACAAATGCAATGCCTGGACCTGGGACAGACAAAAGATGCACTGGTTAAAATTAGCCTCGGTGACACACTTTCCCCTACTCACTGAAACAGACTCCTCTCATACCCTTGTGTCCTCTTCCAACCTGAGCTATCCTTCTGACACTGGGCCATCGATGACCGTCAGGTGGAATTTTGCCTGTCTGGGCTATTGTTCATTTTGATATCAATCTAAAAGTTTTATCAAGTTCACACGTAAAAGAAAAGATTCAGTTTGCAAATGAAAATGCAATACCCCATCTCTCTCATCAGAAATGAAACCTGAAATCACAGTTTTGCTTAAATATGACTGAATGTTTAGGCATGATGAAGATCAGCAATCAGGTAAAAACAAGGACCGCAGATGCTGGAAGCACCCTTCAGGCACTCTGCCTGTATTCCTGATGAAGGGCTTTTGTCTGAAACGTCGATTTTACTGCTCCTCGGATGCTGCCTGAACTGCTGTGCTTTTTCAGCACCACTAATCCAGAGCAGATCAGTAATCAGTAGAGCCAACTGCCTCAAGTTGTCCATATTTAGCGTTTTACTCAGTTTTTATTCAAAGAAACAAGTGTGTGTGTATGCATATGTGTGTGCGAGTGTGTGTGTGTGCGTATGTGTGTGCGCGAGTGTGAGTGTGTGAATGTAAATGTGTGTGCAAGTGTATGTGTGTGAATGTATATGTGTGTGCGAGTGTGTGTGCGAATGTATATATGTGTGTGAGTGTGTGTATGTGTGAATGTATATGTGTGCGAGTGTGTGTGTATGTATATGTGTGTGCGAGTGTGTGTGTATGTGCGTGTGTGAATGCATATGTATGTGCGAGTGTGCGTGTGTTTTTATGGAATGTGAGAATGGATGGGTGTTTGTGCGTCTATGCATGTGCTCACATTTCTTTTTGCATGTTCACATGTGCATCCATACGTGTGTGCTTGCGTGTGTTAGTATATTGGTGTGCATATGCATCTGAATGTATGTGTTTCTTTGCAGAAATCCATCTGGTTCATGAATGCTCTTTAGGAAAGGAAACTTCCATCCTCACTAGGTCTGGCCTACATGTGACTCCAGACCCACAGCGATGTACTTCACCTTGGAAGGGAGAATGAAAGAACATACGATTACTTAAATGGAGAAAAACCTCACAATGCTGCAAAACAAAGGGACTCGGCGGTACTTGAACATGAAACACAGAAAGCTAGGACACAGGTGCAGCAGGAAATCAGAAAGGTTAATGAAATGTTGTTTCTTATTTAAAAGGGATTGGAGGACAAGAGTAGGGAGGTCTTACTGCAACTGTACAAGGTGCTGGTGCGATCACATCTGGTGTTTTATGAGCAGTTTTGATCGCCTTATTTAAGGAAAGACATTGTTTCATTGATGGCAGTTCCGAGAAGGTTCACTCAAACGATCGCGAGTATGAAGGGATCAACAGAGTCTGAACAATCTCACTGGAGTTTAGAATAATGAGAGAGCATTTCATTAAAATACATTGGATTCTTAAGGGGCTTGACAGGGCAAAAGCTGAGAGGATGTTTCCCGTCATGGATGGCACTATTTGGAATATTGCCTGTAATATATTTTATCAGGATTATACTCTGTCAAGATGTTTTTTCACCAGTCTGTGAGGATCCCCAGTGATTTGACATTCAGGGACTCAAGCTGAATTCCAGGGTGACTGTCTATGTGGGGTTTGCATGTTTTCCCCATGTCTGCATGGGTTTCCTCCGGGTGCTCTGCTTTCCTCCCATAGTCCAAAGGTGCACAGGTTAGGTGTATTGGCAATGCCAAATTGCCTGTAGTGTCCAGGGACATGCTGGCTAGGTGGATTAACCATGGGAAGTGCAGAGTTACTGAGTCAGGATGGGATGTTCTTCAGCATGTTGGTGCAGACCTGATGGACCAAATGGCCTCTATCTGTGATGTAGGGATTCTATGGCTGATTTTACTGAGAAGCTGATAGTTTTAACCATCACCAGTTCTGATGTTAATTTTCCATTCCAGATTAATTTTGTGAACTGAATTTAAACTGCTCAGTTACCATGAACATCTAAAAATGACCAGACTGACAACATAACCACTGCACAAGCCAATGTGTTGTTTTGGATGTGTGTTTGTGCACACCTTTTTCTTTCATGGAACATAGGCCTCATTTGGCAAATGACAGCATTTATTTCCCTTGAACTGAGGGGCTTGCCAGTCCATTTCAGAGGGCAGTTAAAAGTCAACAACATCGCTGTGATTACTTTACTTGCTTACAGTGTGGAAACAGGCCCTTCGGCCCAACAAGTCCACACCGACCCGCTGAAGAGCAACCCATCCTCCTACATTTATGCCTTCACCTAACACTACAGGTAATTTAGCATGGTCAATTCACCTAACCTGCACATCTGTGGACTATGGGAGGAAACCGGAGCACCCGGAGGAAACCCCCGCAGACACGGGGAGAATGTGCAAACTCCACATAGGCAGTTGCCCGAGGCTGGAATTGAACCTAGGTCTCTGGCGCTGTGAGGCAGCAGTGTTAACCACTGTGCCACTGTGCCACCCAAATAGTGACATGTAGGCCAAATAGGGAAAGGGCAGCAGTCATAAAAGCACTTATTAAAAAAAGAACAAAGAATAAAAAATAACGGGCAGGCATAGGTTTAAAGCAATGTGCAAACAGAACAAGGGTGAGGTGAGAGAAAAAAAAAACATTCACACAGTAAATAGTCTGGAAAGCACTGCCTGGAAATGTGGTGGAGGCAGGTTCGATTGGGACACTCAAAAAAGCATTGGATAATTTTTTGTGGATGGAAATAGTTACTTGGATATGGGGAAAAGGCAGGAGATTGGCACAGACACATGGACAAATTGCCGTCCTTTTGCTCCGTAACAAGGCTGCCATTCTTTCACGCTCGGACATTATTGAACCAGATGTGTATTTGATTAGTCACTGTGAGTGGCTTCATACTCTAGATTTATTACTTAAATTTCAGTTCCACCAGCTGCTAGGGGGTGGGATTTAAACCCATGTTCCCTGAACACTACCTGGCCTCTGGGTTGCTAGTCCAGTTACACTGCCACTATTTCATTATCAGGTAATACTGAATGTTAGGGTAAATCATGATGCCCCTCAAATAACTGCTGAATCTTTCTGTCACAATGGTATGAAATGAGTGGCCCCTTCAGTACAACAACTGGATGGTACAGTGGCTTAGTGGATAGCACTGCTGCCTCACAGTGCCAGGGACCCAGGATTGATCTCAGCCTCGGGCAACTGTTTGTGTGGAGTTTGCACATTCTGCCCATATCTGCATGGGTTTCGTCCAGGTGCTCTGGATTCCTCCCACAGTCCAAAGATGTGCAGGTCAGGTGAATTAGCCATGCTAAATTGTCCATAGTGTTCAAGGGTGTGCTGGTTAGGTGGATTAGCCATGCAGAAATAAGGTGGATGGCTCTCTGGAGAGTCAGAGTGTACTTAATGGACTGAATGGCCTCCTTCCACACTGTAGAGATTCTATGATTCTGACTGTGGTGGGCTAACTATGGCACGTTAAACTGATATCTCAGCACGTGGATGCATTACAGCCATAGAGTCATCCAGCATGGAAACAGCCCCTTCAGTCCAACCAATCCATGCCAAGTCTAATCCCAAATAGAACGAGTCCCACTTGCCTGACCTCTGGCCCATATCCCTTCAAACCTTCTCTTTTCAAATTTCTTTTAAACATTGTAATTGTACTCACGTCCACCACTTTCTCAGGAAGTTCATTCTACATGCAAACCACCCTCTGTGTAAATAAATTGCGCCAGGTCATTTTAAAATCTCTCTCCTCTCACCTTAAAAATGTGTCCGCTAGTCTTGAATTCGCCCATCCTAGAGAAAAGACACCTACCATTATACTCCTAAAGATTTTACAAATGTCTATAAGGTGTCCTCTCAACCTCCTAGCTCCAGTGAGAAAAGTCCCAGCCTATCTAGCCTTCCTTTATAACTCATACCTTCCATACCCAGCAATGTCCTGGAAGTCTCCAGCAAGTGGGAAGTTTGGCGCACAAGTATATGATTTTCGAAGCACTGGAAGTATTTAACTTTTAAATTACCTTCATCTGCAACCTCAGTGATGGGTACTTTAAGTTCCTTGGCCATGAAGCCGATGACTGAGAAAATGACGAAGCCTGCAAAGACACTTGTGGCACTATTGGCACATGTCACTAACAGAGTGTCCCTGGAGGAAAGTGAAGAGGAACAGCAGTCACGAGAAGCTCACCGCCCACGGGCAAGATGGTACTGCTCCTACAAACCGACACCCCCACCCAGCAAGGAGAGAGCAGATGGAACCCCCTCCAGCCTACCTGTAAATGTTATTGTGGAACTTGTTGTATGAAGATAGCGTTATCAGTCCTCCCCAGGCAGCAGAGAGTGAAAAGAAAATTTGAGTCGCTGCGTCTTTCCACACCTATGAGAGCAGACAGAGGCAGAGCTGTGATTTTTATCAAATTAAGATTGCATGGTAACAGCAACTTATATTTATATAGTGTCAATGTAACAACAACTTATATTTATATAGTGTCAATGTAACAGCAACTTATATTTATATAGTGTCAATGTAACAACTACTTATATTTACATAGTGTCAATGTAACAACAATTTATATTTATGTAGTGCCAAGATAACAACAACTTGTATCAATACAGTGCCGATGTAAAAACAACTTATATTTATACGGTGCCATTAACGTAGTAAAATGTCTCTGGGTGCTTCACAGGAAGATCAATTGAACACTGAGTTACGTAAAGAAAAATTGGATTAGATTTGGGAATCATGATAAACAGATTACAACTTGAGGAACTAAGGAGAGATGATCTGTCAAAGGAAAGAATTACAGGGCCTGCTGCCTCAGAGTCTGAACCTTGTAAATGGGAAGATAAGCAACAACATTCAACCAGGACAGGGATAACTGCAAGTATTAAAGGGGAAGGGTAAGAGGAAAAGAAGTGAGTTATTTATATAGTGTAGCATAATATAGTAAACAGTAACAAAGGTTATACAGCAAGATCTCGATCGATTGGGCCAGTAGGCTGAGGAATGGAAGATAGATGTAAGATGTTGCATTTTGATGTATCAAACCAGGACAGAACTTCCCTAGTCAATGGGAGGGTCTTGGGGAGTGTTATAGAAAAAAGAGATCTAGGGGTGCAGGTTCATAGCTCCTTGAAAGTGGGGTCAGAGTAGACAGGGTGATGAAGAAGGCTTTCTTGCTTATTTTTATCAGTCAGAGCATTTAATATAGGAATTGGGATGTCTTCTTGCAGCTGTACAAGACATTGGTAAGGCCACATTTAGAGTACTGCATGCAGTTCTGATTGCCCTACTATAGAAAGGATATAATTAAACTAGAAAGAGCGCAGAAAAGATTAACTAGTTTGCTGTCTGAACTGGAAGGTTTGATTTATAAGGAGAGGCTGGATAGGCTGGGACTTTTACCCCAGAGCTTGGGGGACTGAGGGGTGACCTAATCAAGGTCTATAAAATCATGAGAGGCACAGATAAAGTAGATAATCAACAGTTTTTCCCCATGGTACAGGAGTCTAAAATTGGAGGGCAAAGGTTTAAGGTGATAGGAGAGAAATACAAAAGGATCCAGAGGGGCAATTCTTTCACCAGAGGGTGGTGAGTGTCTGGAACAGGTTGCCAGAGGTAGTGGTGGAGGTGAGTACACTTTTGTCATTTAGTAAACATTTAGAGAGGTGAATGGATGGGATAGGTATGGAAGAATATGGACCAAATGCAGGCAATGGTACTAGACTAATTGTGAAAACTGGTTGGCATGGACAAGTTGGGCCGAAGGGCCTGTTTCCATGCTGTAAACCTCTAACTCTATGACAATGACTCTACTGAGGACCGGCAAGTATTTGAGAAAGGAAGATTTTCAAGTTTACAAATTTGGCGCAACAATTCCACTTATGGAAGTGATGTGGGAATGGTTTGGTGTTGTTAGAACTGGCATACAATTCAAGCAAAATTCTATGTACTTTCACTACCATAACTGACACTGAAAACATTATGAGACCATGAAATAAAGAGATAGTCCATTTTTTGAAAACATCATTCAAAGTCATCCACAAATAATTAGGTTCAAACCAGCAAGTAAATGAGCAAATAAACCATCTGAAAGAAGCCAATTAAGTCTGCCTCTCACCTATTCAACTGATCACCTCATCAAAGTGACTCTTAATGTGCGTAAGTCTCATGTTGTCATATTATGTAGCAATTGAAAACTCAAGCAGTAAAACATTGCTGGATGCTTTTTTTTGTATTTGTGATGTACAGAAATTTGTAAATGCAAAATACATATTGGGAACAGGGCACTATTCAACTCCTCTTTTGCCTGTTCAATAAAATCATGTCAAATCTGATTGTAAACTCAAATCCACATTCCCATCTGTATGATAACCTTTGACCTCCTCGCTTAACAAGAAACTCTCCCCCTCTGCCATAAAAATAATCAAGAATTCTGCTTCCACAACCTGTTTAGGAAGAGAGTTCCAAAGACTTGAACTCCTTTGAGAGAGAAAAAAATTTAAATGGGTGACCCCGATTTTTAAACCTTATTTTTATTCTAACCACTTTAAAATCTTATTGTCCCTCAGTTATCAATGACCTATGGGAGGAAGACTGAAATCCCTTTATAAGTTGAAACAGATACAATACAATTCCAACAAGTTTTGTGAATGCAATTTTCTATATATTTTTCTTTTGAATGCATACTTTTTCAACAAGGTTTAAGATCACTCACAAACTTAACAGTTGACACATAGAACCTATTATTTTAATTTGAAATGAAACAAGAAAGGTGAAACATTCAGAAGCTATCAAATGTGACGCTTCATGAAAACTATTTGAGGATGCCCCCATGTGGTGGTTTACTCAGCATGCTGTGGCTTATTTTGAAAAATATACCTGAATGTTTAACCACTTCCAGACTTCAGACCTCCATATCTGATATGACTATGGTCTTCACACCGTCATGAGGTGGGAAGTGAAGATTTTGGTAGATGAGCCCCTTCAGCCCCATTTACAATTTCTCAGATGATAAAGCAGATAATAAACCATGTCCACGTGCAGCAAGAACTTGTTTGTGATAAGCTAAGCAGAAAATATTTTTCATGCCATAGAAGTAACAGACAATAACCAGTTCCAAATAAGATAACGTCCAGCATTAGCACTCAAATACATTAACATTACGATCACATGACAGTCCACACCCTCTATCAAAATTGACCAAAGTCTAACTGAATCAATCACATAAATATTGGGGCTACTGCAATAAGTCTGAAATTTGAGTGTGAACAAATCATCTCCTCCTGACTCTACAGAGACTATGCACCATCCACAATGCACAAGTCAGATGTAATATAGAACATAGAGGCATTGAATCATACAGTCAACCCTTTGGCCCACCATATCTATGCTGACCAACACCAAACTGCACTAATCCCATTTAACCTGAATTTGGTGCACAGTCTACTAGACCCTGGCATTTTAAGGGCTCATCCAGATGCTTCTTAAATATTGCGACAGTACCTTCCTCCATCACCCTCTCAGGCAGCATATTCCCTATTTCTACCCTATTCTCTGGAAGAAAAAAATTTTCAAAGATCTCCTGAGAGCCATTTACTCTTCACCTTAAACTTCTGCCTCTGCTCTTCAATACATCTGCCACAGGGAAGAGATTCTAATGATCTACTCTGTCTATGCCTCTTATTATTTTGCCTAACTCAATCAGATCCTTCCCCATCAGCTATCTCTGTTTCAAAGAATAAAGTCAGCCTATCCAGTCTCTATTCATAACTTTCCACCTCAGGTAACATCCTGGTGAATCTTCTGTGCACTCTCTCCTGTGCAATCATGTCCTTTTGATAGTGTGGCATCCTGAACTGCACACAGTGTTCCATCTTTGGCCTAATAAATGTGATATAAAGTTGTGACAAGACCTCTTTGCTCCTATATTTTGTGTCAAGAGTGTGGAGCTGGAAAAGCACAGCAGGTCAAACAGCATCAGAGGAGCAGGAAAATCAATATTACAGCCCTTCATTTGTGCCCTAGCAAATGAAGATAAACATCCACATGGGTGGCATGGTAGCTCACTGGTTAGCCCTGCTACCTCACAGCACCAGGGACCCGGGTTTGATTCCAGCCTCGGGCGACTGTCTGTGTGGAGTTCTATCTCCCTCTGACTGTTGGGATGTCACGTTGTGGCTGAGCAGTGCATTAGTGAGGCCATTGAACTGTGTTCATTTCTGGTCTCCCTTCTATGGGAAAGATGTTGTTTAACTTGAAAGGGTTCAGAAAAGATTTACAAGCATGTTGCCGGAATTACGGGAAAGAGACTGAATAGACCGGGATTTTTTTTCCTGGAGCATCAAAGGCTGAGGGGTGACCTTATAGAGGACCATAAAATCATGAGCGGCATGGATAGGGTCTTTTTCCAAGGGTGGGGGAGTCCAAAACTAGAGAGCAAAGGTTTAAGGTGAGAGGGCAAAGAATTTAATTTGACCTGAAGGGTAACGTCTTCACACAGAGAATGGTGCATGTATGGAATCAGCTGCCAGAGGAGATGGTGGAGGTGGGCACAATTGCAATATTTAAAAGGCATCTAGATGGGTATATGAAGAGGAGGGTTTTACAGGGATATGGGCCCAGTACTAGCAAATGGACCTAGATTAATTTAGGATATCTGAATGGCAGGAACGAGTTCTACCAAAGAGTTTGTTTCCATGCTGTATGACTCTACACCTCTTTGTGCTGATCAATGCTTTATGCTCATCCACCTTACCAGTCAAGCTCCTTGTATTAAAGTGGATATAATTTAATTGTATGGACTCCTATGTGTCTTATCCTGCCATACCTTCTCCACCAACTGGACGGATCTGGCATTCCTTCTATATCTAATTGGACCTTGTTCCAGATTTTCTACCTGCTCTGTGCCCCATATCATTGCCAAATTAACTTAAAACCTTCCCAACACCTGAGCAAACCACCCAGCAAGGATATTGGACCCAGCATGTACAGGTCCCAACTACACCACATGATCCAAAAATCAAAAGTCCTCCCTTCTACACCACCCCTTTAGCCACTTGCTCATCTGACCCACCTTCCTATTCCTATACATTGTTGTACATGGCACTGGAAATCATCCAGAAGTTACAATCTTAGTAATCTTCCTCTTTAACATGTGACCTAATTCTCTAAACTCCTGTTGCAGAGCCTCATTTTTTAAAAATGTTCATCATTGTGTATCAATGTTGTGAACATGCTTCACAAGTACTGCTTGATCACCATCCCCCTTCAGAATGCCCTGCAGTCTTTCTGACTCATGCCCAACCCAAGCACCATGGAGGCAATAAACCATTCGAGAGTTTTGTTTGCTGTCACAGAATTGCCTGTCAGTCCCCTTACAATCAAGTCCTCTGTCACTAAATCTCTCCCAGCGTTTCTCCTTCCCTCTGTTCTGGGGTGATGTCACAAACTTGGCTGCTGTAACTTTCCCCTGAGAAGCCAATTCTCCCCAGAAGTGTCCAACACAGTAGACTTGTTTGAGAGGGGGATGACCGCAGGTGTCTCCTGCACAGCCTGCCCACCCTTCCAAGTCTTTTGTAGAACTCTGTTCTGAGCAAGGGTCACTTGACCCAAAACATTAACTCTGATTTCTCTCCACAGGTGCTGCCACACCTGCTGAGCTTTTCCAGCAATTTCTATTTTTGCCTGAAATCTTCCTAACATCACTATGGGAGTATCTTCATCACACGCACTGTAGCAGTACATGCGGACAGCTCAAGGGAAATTCAACATGGGTAATGAAAATATCATCATATGACATGCTAATGATGCCCACATCCAACCAACAAATTAAAAAACTACAATTTAATCGAATTAAAGGACTTTGGGAAACTATTCCGAACTGGAACATGCTTGTGGTACACATGCATATGAGCTAATAAAGCCATATAAAGCCATACTGCAAGAAATTATAAGTGCATTTTTTATTTTCACGAAATAGGAAGAAGTTCTCGGGCCTGTGGAAGAAGAGATGGTCTCTCTAAAGCTCACTCTTTCTCTCTCCCTCTCTCATTCTCTCTCTTTTCTCTCTCTCTCTCTCTGTTTCTCACTCTCTCTAGTAAAGCATCCACCACTAAAGAAAGTTGATTTATTTTATCCTACCACTTGCTTTAAGCTCTGAGTTTTAACTGCTAAGTTGGAAACTTTATTCTGTGAGCCTTGTGAAGAAGTGAAAGAGCCTGAAGGAAAAAAAATCAGAGAAGTGAAGGACTTGGGTAACAAAGGCAATTCCCATCAGACCCTGAGGACTCTTCTGGTCTCTCTTTTATAGGAAGAATGTTGTGAAATTTGAAAGGATTCAGAAAAGATTAACCAGGACGTTGCCAGAATTGGAGGGTTTGCGCTACAGGGAGAAGCTGAATAGGCTGGGCCTGTCTTCCCTGGAGTGTCGAAGGCTGAGGAGTGACCTTATAGAGGTTTATAAAATCATGAGGGGCATGGATTGGGTAAATAGACAAGGTAGTTTATCCAGGGTCAAAAACCAGAGGGCATAGGTTTAAGATGAGAAATATAAGATTTCAAAGGCACCTAATGGGCAACATTTTCACACAGAGGGTGGTGTGTTCATGCAATGAGCTGCCAGAGGAAGTGGTGGAGGCTGGTACAATTACAACATTTAAAAGGCAGCTGGATGGGTATATGAATAAGATGGGTTTAGAGGGATATGGACCAAGTGCTGGCAAATGGGACTAGATTAATTTAGGATATCTTGATGGCATGGATGAGTTGGACCAATAGGTCTGTTCCTATGCTGTACATCTCTATGACTGTACGATTGACGCCATAGAACATTTTCTCCAGTATATTCTTCCCGCCTTCAATAACACCATTATTTTCTTGTCTGTCTGCACTGGGGTTTTAGAAATGGATTAGCATTTTAACTAATAGAATTATATGTTGGCAATTCATATCTATGTATCTGTCATTGCAATCTATGAATTTGTAATAAATAGTAATTCCTGTTAAGTATAGAAGCCTGGTCTGGGTTTTCTCATGGCCTGGGTCTATCAGAAAGGTAAACTGGGACTTTGTGTACTTTAATATGATATTGTGATGGTTCTGGAAGTAGCAGGGCTTGATTTCTAATGCATTACCCAATGAGGCGTGACACAGTCCAGGAACTCCATGAGCAGGTAAAGTGGCACCAACATGCAGTTACACTGTGAATAAGTCTGTTCGTAATAGTAACAATAAAACCTGGTTCACCACATCAGTGAACAGATAAAAATTGGCTCTGGCCTGTATTCCCCAACTGTTCTGTTTTTAGGCAAGGTCAACGTTTATGTTATATTTTAAATTCTACTGTGGGAAGTGAGCATCGCTAACAAGTGATGGACGAGATGCCTGGGTGAGGAAGACAAATGTACACAGTGGCTTTAAGGGGCACCAAAGCAAAATGTTGTAAAGGTACAAGAGGGGTATGGCAGTCAAGTAGGACTAAGTGAAGATTGAGGATACTGATGGGGGAAGAGTTAAAAACAATGGGACAAACACAGGAATTTTGTCCATTCCACAGAAGCACCACAATTTACAACATGTGAATGGATCTATTCAAGGTGGTGCTGACCCTGTGCAACTCCTTATAAGCTTCCTACAGCAGATCTAACCCTAACATTTCTTATAACCGTTCTACACTTTTAAACTTAAATTCCTAGCACACGTCCTGTGAGACATAACCTATGCAAGTTTTCTTTCACCCTATGATCTTTATGTCCTTGCTTAATATAATCTGCCTGTACTGCTCACAAACAAAGCTTTTCACTGTACATAGGTACACGTGACAATAAATAAATCAAATCAAATCAAATCAAAGAGAGTGTCACCCACTATATATTTCGGTATTTCATGTGATGATTGTAATGGTATTGTAAATTGTACTAGCAATATAACAGGTCCTTTCTAATGTATTATTCAAGTCACTTTCTTTTAAATGCTATTTCTTCTCCATATCTCTTTGCTCACTATATTCACTTATTTACAACAGAATATTTATATCTGCACTGTATGAAAGAGTTATTTAACAATTGTTTCTTTCCTGATGTTTAACATAGTCAATGCATGGAGCAGATCCTCCAACCCCAGACCTACAGCAATCCAAAGGAAAAGGTTTGTGAAGGAGCATGAGAGCAAAGGAATAAAGAGGACTTGCTCATCTGATTCATCTATTCCAGTTAAATATTGGTGAAACCATGCATTCTGGTCTCCTGCGCTCTTTTACAGTTCACCATTATTATTAGTTTCGCACCTTAGCATCCTTAAGCTTATCCCAATTGGGCGTAATGAAGTACCAGATTCCATCTCCAGCACCCGGCAAAGTAATCCCTCGGATTAGAAGGATGACAAGGACAACATAGGGGAAGGTGGCTGTGAAGTAGACAACCTGTGAATAAAGGGCAGAAACTATATTTGTTTATTTCCAGTCAACAAATGGAGCCAATCATAGCTGTAAAATTACAGAATGGTAAAGTGCTAAATGAAAGGATAACATGACCCACCTTTCCTGATGATTTTATTCCTTTTGCCAGGGATAGATAAACAATTATCCAGGCCAATAACAGAGTCATTGCTAGCTCCCATCTTATTTCCCCAGGGTATTCAATCCCATCAGAAATCTTTAACACAAAGTACCTGTGAAGAGATGATAGCAATCAGGAAATTACTGCATAATTTAGCAAGACGTGAATGCATACAGAGACCGAGGGTAATTCTTGATGTGTGATTATCTAAAGCGGGTGGTATTGCCTGAGCTGCCATTTTCTCATCTCGCCCCATTTTTATTTTACATTGAATGGATATAAATATTGGCACAGATAGATAACTGACTGCCAATTCATTTCACCTGTTTTATGCAATAGCACACAGTATTTGTCTGTCCCTATGATTTTATACTGTAGATATAATGAAGTATGTGCATGTTACTTAGCCACTCAGTTCTATCCCTTGTTCCTTTCAGCTTCAAGCTTTCATTTCATGTAAGTTTCTCCAATTAAGAATCAATCTGATGATAGGAGACATGCAGATGACTGAAATATCAAATATGCTTACTTTCTTTCAGCAAGTTTCCAATATGAGTATAACAGTGGTTGCATTGCCAGGATCAAAATAGTCACACAATTATTATCATGTGGGGGATCTTTGTAATTAAACACCTCTGCGATTTTTACCCAGTAAATCCACCTCTCCATTTTCCTCTTACTACTTTTCCTCGTACATCACTCCTCAGCAAACATTAACATCATCGGTTTGCTGTTTCCCAGGTTTCTGTTTGTACGGTTGTTCAGATAACCTCTCAAATACTGAGAACGGGAGCCCAGATGAGATCGTCCTTCTGCTTTCCTCCCTGCCTCGATTTTGTCAGATTTTTCAATTTAAAAATAAATTATAGTGTTCACATTAAGTGCCCCCCTTACTTGAAGTATTCTTCACTGCCGCTGACAAAGGTTTTGTTTATTGGCTGGGTGTAATTCACCATGGTGACATTGGAAAAAGCAGAAAGGCAAAATGTCGAGTTTTTAATCTGCACACTGTTCATATCTCCAATTATGCAGGAATCTGTTGGAACAAGAGAAGTCATGTTAATGTGTAAATGTTATGATTGATTCTGTCCACTAATTTTATTGACTTTCCATATCATCTGCAAACATTTAAGTTAACATCTTGAGCCTTCAATATTTCACAAAGCTCTGACACTGAAGACAGGAAATGCTTCTAGAGAATATTTATTGATCAAAGGATTTCTTTTGATTAACGCACTGAGATATAACTTCTGAGTTATTCTGAAATAATGTTAAATTGTGTGCATTGATATAAGGGTTGCTCAAGTTATTAACAAAATCATGTTTTTCATATTGAAGAATCTTACAGGAATATGCTCACATGGATTATCAAAATGCAAAATCACTTTTGCACCAATTTTATGAGAAATATTGTATTAAAACATACTAGAATTATATGTCTCTAAGACACAATTACTCATGCATATGTATGGAATGACACAGTATGATGTTTATTGCATGGCGCAATGCAGTTAGACCTACCTCTCCACAGCATATAGTGCCCATACACGGAGTTTCAATGGATAATTGAAGTCACCATATCATCAAAAAAGAACAGACTGCTTTCCTTTTCATAAGGGTCAAGCTGTGCTTTTATCCTAGACTACAGAAATATCGACAGAATGCCCACTTACAGACCTTTCCCCAATCGCTTAACCCACTTTCTTACTTGCCTTATGGAGAAGTGGTGAGGTATGAGTTTGAATGGTCGAATCTTGAATTGGATTCAGATAGTGTGCTCCAACTCCAAGACCCACGTAAGAATTGTTAGAGATGCACTGAACATATTTCACAAAAGGGGGATGAAATTAGTTTGTCCATTGTTTGGTTCGGTGCTTTCATCAATGATGCTTGGACAATGTCAAAAACAATATCATGAAATGGCAATCATTTTGAAAAGAATTGTGACATTTGTTTTCACAGATTGTGTTATGTCTTTGATGGATTTATCTGGCGTTTGACATCCTGAATAGTGTCCTTATTATTGACCTTTTGGATACCACAAATATCTCTGGTTGCCATGTTACAGCATCATACAGTTCAAGAAAGTGCTTGAAAGTAACAGTTTGAAGGTAGCCAGGTATTTTTCCCCAATTGAATCTGTACGCATTTCTTTGTTATGCTAATTTTAGTGTAGTCCTTCAAGACCATCAGATTGCTCTGATCTTTTGTCACCAAGGTTTTCATGCCAGTTCAGATACACACCCAAATAGATCCTTTTGTGTATCAGAGTTGCAAGACATGCAACAAAAAGACTTCCCCCCCATTTTTGTGCAAAAGCTTTGAATAAGTGAATTGGACTGGAGATAATAAGGGTAATGGTTTCAAGAAAAGAAGTTTTAAGCCAACATAAAACTATTACTCAACTCATGGCATACATGTCTTTTGACAAAGTCATTTAAACAAGTGCCTGCATTTATCTTTTGATGAAGCAGAGCCCAATCTATTGCACTATCAATACACACAAGGGTGCATTGTAGAAAACTGTCTTACTTAGCTCCTTCCGATACGTCAAAGACCAGAGGAACATTACATGAATTCAGAAAAACTGATAAGGATATGACACTAAAGTGACAGTATTAACCAGAGGCCAAATATGCAAATGTTACCCAGGTCTTTTTGTCTACTTTGAAGAGTTTGTTGTGAAGCTCTGTTACAGCTCTCCCTGATGGGGAATGGTAAAATGTAGATGCTATTGGAAAGCAACCAACAACAATGTCCTCACACACTTCATTGTGAGATTTTCTGCAGTCTAGGCCACTGCAGAACATTTATCAAGCACAAGCTCAACCCTGCATTACCATCTCAGTTCTTTGTGGGTAAAGGGATAGGTCGGTAGGATTTCTTTTGAGTTAGGTTTATTCCAAAGTGACAAAATTGGAACCCATTTGTCAGTCTGTAGCGGGCTTGGTTACTACATATTCAATGACACTACAATGATCTGTTGAATTTCAAAGAGATGACTCGGTCAGGTAGGCTGGATCGTGAATGAGGGATTCTCAACAGGGGTCCTAAGCCTGACTAAATAACTGCAACTGATGTTGAAAACCAAAACTACAAGCAGGCTGATATTAAATGGAGAAGCAGTGGGAAACATGCAAGTGATCTGTGATAGCTAAGAAGGATAAACTTAGCCAGTTGAACTACTTGCACATTCATGAAGTTCAACAAAACATTATTTTTTGCCAGAATTCTCAAATAATCTTGAACCCCAGAACACAGAAGGTTGAAGGATTATTGATCAACATTCTCAAGAAATTAAGGAGAGCAGACAAACATTTTATCCACTGTTCAGGGAGTTTAGGACGAGGGGATGCAATTTGCAATTTTGAACCAGAAAAGAAATTAGGAAACACTTCGACATGCAATGGGTGGTACACATTTTGGAGATCTCTTCCACAAACAGCAATTACATCAGAGATTGGAAAGAAATTCGAAAACCAAAGGTAAGAGGGAAAATGGGGGAAAAGCAACTTGGAGAGGTTAGGTTATAGATCAGCTTTGATCGTACTGAATGTTGAAACACAGACAATTGTCTAAATTGTGTTCCCCTGTCCTTATGTATCCATGGAGATTTTAAGCATAAATGTACAACAAGCTTAAACAAGTGAGTGTGTCCAAAAGGTGATAACATATGCTCACCACATAAAACAAACATTTAACCTTAATTAGTGCATTCTATAGTCATTTGATTCACAAGCGCTCACACATAATGAGCAGTTTCCATACGTATCAATGCCCAGAAACACTCACAATTTTGGTGTGAACTGTGTAACATGCCACAGTAGATATGGTACAGCACAGCATGCTTTGTGTTGTACAGCACAGTTTTGTATTGAATTTATGCATACATTGTAGCATAACAAAACCAGGAAGTGCTGGAGAAACTCAGCCGAATCTGTATGTCAAAAGTCATATTAGGCTTGAAAAATTAACTTTGTTTCTCTTCCCATGTGACACTCTTGACATCCAAACAACAGATTCGGCTGAGTTTCTCCAGCACTCTCTGGTTTTAATACAGATTTCAATAATTTGCATAATTTTGACATATATAATATGCTCAGTGTAACTTAATTTTGTATATAATTGTAGTAGTTTTGTACATACGTTGGAACAGTATGTTTTGTATCTTGAAACAAATAATGTAATAAGCACGTCATACATGCCATGATATACATATGATACATGTACATTGTGTGTTAAACACCATGTAACACGTGTTAAATATCTTGGACCAGTCTATAATAGATAATATATTGTGGTGAATGGTGTTATGCAGTGCATGCACAGCAAAATATAGTGTGGTGAAAATTGTATGGCACAGCGTGATTGATACCAAGTAGCAACAGGATGTGTATTGTGTAACACAGTTAAATCTATTCTATATAAAACTGTGTCTACATTGTAGCAACACAAAATACTATAATGCAACATTTACTATGTAGCACAGTTTAGAAAAATCCATGTCAAGCAGTATGTTAACCAACGTGTTATGTATAAGTGACTTCATATTCTGTTCATACCTTTATCTTAACACCATTTTTTCTGGATTGAAATCAGATCATTTACCCGTAATATACTCCAGAAGATGGAAATTACTGGTACAATGTAGGCATGATGGATTAACACACTTGTACTGAAACTGTTTCTCTGCAGATCTCTTTAACGGATCCAGCAACTCATTTAAACTAATGTCTGGAAATATGAATTAGATGCTAGCCTACTTAGTGTGTGTACATTCATGTGGCTAATATTACGTAGCAAGTTAGTACATTCACATATGAAAATGATATTAATTGCAGGCTAATGGAATCACCAAAATCAAAATCCCTGAAATAAATGGAACATCCTGGTTTAATCCAACCTCTCAGTTATCTTTCGTTTCAATAATCTAAGAACAATTTTAACACCCCCAATAATTAGTCCTTTTCCTTAGAGTTCACAAGTATGATACAAGCTGTTCAAAAATAGATGCTGTTGAATCAAAGAAATATTTGCATTTATGTAGCACCATTTACAATCTCAAAACGTCTCAAAGTAGTTTTTAATCAGTTCACTACTTTTTAAATATTGTTACTGCTGTGCTGTACCCAATTTGCACACAGCAGAATCCAAGAAACTGCATTGTAGAAATGGCCAGAACAACCTATTTTAATTTAGTTAAAAAACACACAACACCAGGTTATAGTCCAACAGGTTTACTTGGAAGCACTAGCTTTCGGAGCGCTGCTCCTTCATCAGAAGGAGCAGCACTCTGAAAGCTAGAGCTTCCAAATATACCTGTTGGACTATAATCTGGTGCTGTGTGATTTTTAACTTTGTTTACCCCGATTCAACATTGGCTCCTCCATATCATGTTTTAATTTAATTGCTGAGGGGTAAACGTTGCTCACGATAATGAGAAATTCTCTCCAGTCCCCCTCTGAAAAGTGCTGTGGGAAACATTGTATCAACCTGAAAAAGGCAGCCATGGTCTTGTTTTAATGTTCCATTGAAAAGATGGCACTTCCAACAGCGCAGCACTCCCTCAATACTGGACTGGAGCATCAGCCTAGATTTCTGTGCTCAGTTTCCTGACTGAGCTTTGAACTAACAGTGCCATTACTGACTCAAGGCTAATACACTTTGCATTATTAAAATAATATAATCACACAGTGCTGCATTTCTCATATTAGAGGTGCAATCATGAGATAAGGCAAATTGCAGATTAAAACAGCAGATTTTGTAAAGCTGACATGTGCAGTTCAGTTATGTTAATATGCAATAAAGCACAGGCACAGCATGATGCATGCATTAAAAAATGTACACAAGCATTAAAATTTCTATGTATGCAAATATGCATTAAAATCAATACCAAAGTCATTCTGCATTACCTTTGATCTTAAAGCATTTTTTTTTGCAGATGAGTAGTGACAACGTGGAATGCATTACTGTCTGCTGTTATCTGCCAGCTGTTAGGTTTAACCCATAATACTTTTATATTACACTGTGATTTTCCAAAGTTAGCAGCCTTCATTTTCCTATTCTTTAAGATTTTGTTTCTGTGAATAAATTAATGAGATGCATCATTAAGATTTCAGTCTGGGTATCGGAAACTGCAGGAACATTAAATGAAGGTCTAGTTTTGCTAAATCTTTCTGATTAGCTTAGTCCACCCCTTAGTTTGAAGTGCAGGAACGTCCAACTCAGGAAGAGCTGGGATCAGACACAAGATCAAGCCTCCTCTACTTTGTTCCAACAATGAGCAGTAATTCAAATTAATAAAAACAGCATCCTCTGGGCCAATGTAAGTAGGTTGCTCCTCACTCTCCCCCTCCCCAGGACCTGTCAGCAAGACTATACATTTCTATCATATTAGGGTCAGAACAAATTCATTAGGAGCTAAATTAAGATTATTGAGATTAATTCCACTCAAGACCCTACCACCTGGTATATAAATATTTCATCTTGTCAGCCTTGGCTGGATTCAAAGTCATTCCCCTGAGCTGAAATAACATTATCCTTATTTGGTGTGCCTTTAAAGGCCTTCAGAGGTAGGAAGAAGTTACATATTCATCATAGCAATCAAAATATAATTATACTGCAGCACATCACTGCCAATTCTCTGACACATTCTTTCTCTAAGCATGGCTTCTCATTTGGAGTGTGTCAATTTACTCCAATAGTCAATGGCGACATTGGTATGGCAGCTTATTAGGCATCAATACGGTGGCAATTGATGTATTGACACAATTACATTATTACTGATGTAACTTGGTGGCACATTGGTAATCATATTCTTTAAGCGCAGTTCAAACTGTGCATCTAAAAAAAAAATCTGAAGGTACAGAATTATTATAGAACAGAGGCAATCTAATTCAATGGTTCAAATTCTGCCATAAAGAAAAAAGGTACATTTCTAACAATTGTACAAATGTATGGGCTCCGAATCTCAGTCGGTAATGAAGCAACTGCATTGACTGCTGAAATGGATGGAATCTGTCCACAAAGATCCAGCAATCTCATTGACGTGGATTGACACTTTCCCAGCAATAGTTTTAACCTAGGAGCACATTAAGCGGATCTCCAGGTATCCAGCAACAGTGATGTCGTCAAACATGATAAACAGCCAATCACACTGAAGGAATCTCACAGAAAGTAAACTAAGAGATAAAATGCTCTGACTATTCCTTACTTTTAATTACAGAGAGTCAAGAAATTGAATGGGTCGTTTAGAATCCGAAATATCATTGAAACAGAACATTTTCCCAATATCTTTTTAACATTGTGGCATTTTTTGACATTCCACATATATTTCATTAGTTTTTTTTAGAGATGGTAAGGCTGTTCAGGGATAACCACAATTGTAGTGTGCCACTAACAATCCAAGAACACTTCATTCAACAAGATATGATCTTTTTCAAGGGTTTTTACAGCAAGGCTAATAGTGTAATAGAGCAATTTCTCATTAGTTTGGAAATTCCTATTTGATTGCAACTTATGGGGAATTCAGCAGCACTCCCTATAGAGAAACATAAAATTACTGATAACTCCTGGATTTCCACCTTTAACTGCACATGCAGACACTTGAGAAGCTGGAGTTTCAGAGGAGTAATGATAGTGAACACCAACCATTTCACCAGTACAGCAAAAGCTGTGCCTATGTAACCAAGAAAGTGATTTTGGAGTCTCTGATATTTGAGAGTGTTGTTGTCCTTAGTGAAATCATGATTGCAAATTTGAATTGGTTTACAGAGGGCAAGCAACTTTCTTTACACAGTTAATACTTGCCCGAAACTTCCATGCTTATTGAAATATTCAGTCAACTAATATTTTTTTACAATCATATTATCTGCATTTTTATGCAAGGTAAAAATTGAACTAATTTAGTATGATGACAGTGTCTTTTGTTTATTACATTTCATCACTGATCCTTTAAAATCATTAATTGCAATTGTATATTGGTCCAGCTCTCCTGGGATCATAATGGTACATCTCAGTAATATCATTAATGAGTGGGGTGTTTTAATTCAGCGAGCTGCTCACAGTGGCACTGAGAGTGTACTTATGCTATTCTCACAAACATTGCCACAAATCTAAATATGTTTGAGCTGAATGGGTGGGATTAAGTGTGGCAGTTGAAAGATCTATTCTCAAGGAAGCCATAGATGTGGCATTTTGAAATGACGAGGATGAATACTTGGTTATGCCCTGTTCTGAACCATTGTTTTAAGAACACAGAGAGATCAATCAAATGGCGATTTGTTGGCCGTCATGCGACTGTATCCGCAGTTGATTAAGAACAAATTTAGTATTGGTTTGGAAAACAAACCTCCACCCTCTGAGCCACTGGAAGTAAAATTAGGGCATCTGTAGCAAACAAAATGAAGGAAAATGAAGGTGCTTAACCTTATTGGAGGGTTATTTATAGAACTTTAAGTTAAAAAAGGAATAAAATTCAATTATACACAAACATAATGTTGACACTCAAAAAATTATTTAAACACGCCTATGGCCCCACAGATGTGTGCAAACACTGAAAATGGTATATTTCTCACTTGCATTATAAGGATATTGTAAACAATAACAATTATTGAGCATTGTAGAGAAATATAAACCTTTACACATTTGAAGGAAATTCCTTAACATGCATTACGAGCTTGTTCCATAGCTTTCAATGTATCTGGGCTAAGCTTAAGTCCGTTTATAGTCAATAGGCAGAACATGCTAAATTGGAGTAGATAAATTTCTGACACCAACTGAAAAAAGAAAAGAAGTTGCCACTGAGGTAGCCTGTTGGCACCAAATCAATGTGGGCCTTCCTGGCTGGCATCACTAATTACATCCATTCTAAGGTTATTGGGATCATTGGCTCAGGAGAGCTCTGTAGAATGAATACCTTTAAAAGTAAAAGATTCTGACATTGGTCCGTAACGATGAAAATTTATTGCTGACAGTACCTCTGTACAGTTACTTTCTTCAGCTAGCATTATCTTTCGACACAAATTAACAAGTGTCAAAGAAAAGTGGGAGTGATTAGAAGAATGTTTTGCACAGATAATGTTCTGACAGAAACGATAGTCCAGAAGTAAAATCCACAAAATCTTTTGGATGGGTTCAAGTAAAGATTTGGAAATAAATATTTTGTGAGACTTTGGTGAAAAGGCAGAGGATTGACAAGGGACAGCTCTTGCAGAAAGCCAGCACAGATTTGATGGGCCAACTGGCCTCCATCTACCCTGTTAATTCATTTGACCATTTTACTTTGTCAATAACTCAAAATCATTAGTGATAAGCCCAAAGACCCATTCACAAGCTACATCTCTTCAAGATCACTGCAGTTACTTGAATTTATTGACCCTCCAATAAGGTAACATGGTCCTACATGAGTGAAGGCAACAATGTATTTAAAATCACACTGCAATCCAAATTATTATAACAGCAGCAGTAAAATGACTAGCAGTAACCTCCTTTCCGATTTCCACTAGTCAGCAAAGATGGATGGAAGTTAAAAGTAAATAAAAGCAACTAAGGCTTAACATTTTGGAAGATGCTGTGGTCCCTGGTGGCATTTTACAAGACTGCTTGTAGTTTTAAGGTATTTTTATGTTGCACAGGTATCCGTGGTGATCCCTGTAAAGCAAGCGCATGTCTTTTTTTAAGAAAAAAACCTCTTCCAGTAGGCAAGAAGATTGGGTGAGTCCAAAGAATAGGTTCTGCAGTGGTTACCCAATAACAGCTTGTGCTTGTCTCTACAGTTTGCAGTGTTCCATCTATTTTCACAGGATGCCCAGGGAAGGACGGGTATGCATGATGCAAAAAGGTAGAAGAGAGTGTAGCATATGATGATGTTGTAGTACACAGCAATCAGAACCGAGATGATTAACATAGCGAGTCCACATCCTACAAACAGAATGAGAAATGAGATAATGTAATATGCAATAAGGCATTTTATTTTAACAAAATCAGAATCAGAAGGAGTCTATGAATTTCAATGCTGTACCTTGTAAGGCAGGAATAGCTTTCCACACTGATATAGGGCCTTGACTAGCAAATTGACCAAGTGCTGTTTCCAGAAAGAAAATGGGAACTCCAGCAAAAGCCAACATCATCAGGTAGGGAATCAGAAATGCACCTAAAGGAGGGAACAATGAATAAAGACACCACTCAGCTTATTGTTGATTAACTACAGATTCTAAGATGTTTTTAAAGCAATGTTGAAACTATGTTATGAAATCTAGGAATATAATGCCATATTTTGTTAATGATTATAATAGAAATTCAAGAGATAATTACAAAAGTAACTTAAATTAGATGGGCCTAATAATAAGAAATGAAAGCATGTTTAGAGAAACAGCGAGAAAGAAGAAATATTTGATATTTAATGCAGAGACAAAATATGACACTGGAGGGCACTATAGGCTCAGCATTTGAGAATCTGTACTTGAACCAAGAAGTGGAGGATATGACACTTATATTTACTGTCACCAAGAATTTCAAGATCCAAATCAAACTGCAGTCATATTATTTCAACTCGGTTGACAGATAAAACTATCCATCCAAACCTCTTGTTTTCTACAGAATAGTCTAGCTGCTGGTGATCTCCAAACCGATTCAATACAGTGGGTGTATCTGGGCTGAATCTAAGCTTTGTTCTCTATTCAAATGAATTGATCTCCGCAATTTATGGCAGTTGTACCTCCCTCAACCGATGAACTCACTTATAATAAATGGGTCAATGAAAATTATACAACAGACACCAGGTCTTAGCAGTAAAGATAAGAACATGGTAAAGCGTAAAACCAGAAATAGATTATTTATGTCTTTATGCTGAATTACCTAGTTCTTATTTTCTCAAGTTCAAATAATATTTCCACTCTCTCAGCAGATACATCTATCTCGGTTTCCTTGCAAGCCTTAATCATGATCTAATTCAGAAATCAGATGGCTCTTTTGTAATAGAAACAGAAAGTGCCGGAGAAACTCAGCAGATCTAGCAGCTTTTTCTTCTTTCCTGTTTCCAGCATCCACAGAATTTTGCTTTTAACTGAACTGTCTTGTAAATTTGGAAATTTATGCAATAATAAGTGATTTCATTAAATTTGGTTGGGGAATAGGGAAGATGTAATTTTGACATTGACAAATAATGTAAAGGGTAATAAGTTCTGAAGAAAAGTCATACTGAACTCAAAACATTAACTCTGTTTTTTTCTCCACAAATGCTGACAGACCTGCTGAGTTTCTACATCATTCTCTGTGATGGTTTCAGTTTTCCAGCATCCTAAGTATTTAGCTTTTACTAAAGGATAATATTGTTGTTTTGGCAAATTGTCAATGTCTGACTTCCAATCAGCAGAAAACTGCTGGAGCAACCACAAAATGCTGGGTAAATCACCAAACTCTTTCCCAGTACAGTCTGCACGGCTGCAATTTTAAACCAAATCCAACAAGAATTCCTAACTTTAACCCTAAACCCAATTCCTGCCACCTTTGTTCAAAGATTGGGCTTTCACTAACGTTTTGGGGTTCGGCTAATGTTAATGCCTAACTGAGGAATCAGCATTGTTTTCCAGATTAAGTAGAGGTCTAGGTAGATATATATTTGACAGGTTCTTTAATGGACAGGGAGTGGTGCAAATTTTTCTACTGCTTCTCCTGGCCACTTGGGAAAACCTTGAGCTTCCCCCTCTGTCCTCCCTCTCCCTTGTGGCTATAATTCTCCTCCCTAGCACTTCAATTTCCCTTGTGCCAGAAGACACTCCTTAAACACCGACAATTTTAAGTGCATTCATTTAGACAGTTTGACTTCTGGATAATTTTACATTGAGTAAAGATATGATGATATTGACAGCTGTTGCTGCATTTGAAAGGATATAATGTTTGATTTGATTTATTGTTGCCACATGTACCGAAGTACAGTGAAAAACTTTGTTTTGCGAGCAGTACAGGCAGATCATAGCAAACTAGGACATAGAGATCACAGGGCACTTAGACAGAGTGAGGAATAAAGAAGGTAAGCAAAACAAGATCGACATTAGCAAGATCAACATTATTTGAAGTTAGAGAGTCCATTCATCTGTCTAATAATGGCAGGGAAGAAGCTGTTCTGGAACCTGTTGGTGCATATGTTCAAGCTTCTGTATCTTCTGCCTTCCAAGCTACAGTTATTTTAAATCAAAGAAGCAACATGTTGGACCTGAAACATTAACACTGCTTCTCACTCCACAGGTGGTGCCAAACCTGCTGAGTTTCTCCAGCACTTCCTGTTTTTTTTTTCAGATTTCTAATATCCACAGTATTTTGTTTTTATTTTTCTTTAAAATGTTCACGAGGTGTCATTGGCTCAGAGGGTATTAATTGCACAGAGGGTAGTTGAAAATCAACCACATTGCTGTCAGTCTAGAGTTACATACAGAGTCCAGATTAGTGTGGTGCTGGAAAAGCACAGCAGGTCAGGCATCATCCAAGGAGCAGGAAAATCAACATTTCAGGCAAAAGGCCTTCATCAGGAAGCCTTCAGGCTTTTGCCCGATACATTGATTTTCCTGCCCCTCGGATGCTGCCTGACCTGCTGTACTTTTCCAGCACCACTCTAATCTTGACTCTGATCTCCAGTTCTCACTTTCGCCTAGAGTTACATACAGTCCAGACTTTCTTCCCTAAAGGGGAGTGAGCCTGGTCAGTCATTTGTAGACAACAATTAACAATGATCATGCTTCCAACTTCGTTTTTAATGTCAGAAATTGATTGAATTTATATCTAACCACCAGTGATGATGAGATTCAAAACCATGACTCTGGAACACTGGGACCTTTTGGATCATGAGTTCACCACTACACCATCACCATCCTTAATAAAGCCAACGTGAGCTCTTGCTCTATAGCAAATCCAGCACTACATAAAATTGAGCAGGCACATCAACAGACAAAGCATTGCAGACACTGAAGAAATAATAATATTGCAGATATCTGTCATAGGTCAATAACTACAAAGTACAGCATTTAGCTGACACACCTGAATTATTTTGCCAAGTCTACATTCAGAAGTGGCAGATGGTGTTTAATTAAGATAAATGCGAGGTGCTGCATTTTGGGAAAGCAAATCTTAGCAAGACTTATATACTTAATGGTAAGGTCTTAGGGAGTATTGCTGAACAAAGAGACCTTGGAGTGCAGGTTCATAGCTGTTGTGGTTCTGTTTGCCGAGCTGGGAATTTGTGTTGCAAACGTTTTGTCCCCTGTCTAGGTGACATCCTCAGTGCTTGGAAGCCTCTGGTGAAGCACTTCTGTGCTGTTGCCTCCGGCATTTATAGTGCCCTGTCTCTGCCGCTTCCAGTTGTCAGTTCCAGCTGTCTGCTGTAGTGGCCAATATATTGGGTCCAGGTCGATGTGTTTGCTGATAGAGTCTGTGGATGAGTGCCATGCCTCTAGGAATTCCCTGGCTGTTCTCTGTTTGGCTTGCCCTATAATGGGAGTGTTGCCCCAGTCGAACTCATGTTGCTTGTCATCTGTGTGTGTGGCTACTAGGGAAAGCTGGTCGTGTCGTTTCGTGGCTTGTTGGTGTTCATGGATACGGATCGTTAGCTGTCTTCCTGTTTGTCCTATGTAGTGTTTTGTGCAATCCTTGCATGGGATTTTGTACACTACATTGGTTTTACTCATGCTGGGTATCGGGTCCTTCATTCTGGTGAGTTGTTGTCTGAGAGTGGCTGTTGGTTTGTGTGCTGTTATGAGTCCTAGTGGTCGCAGTAGTCTGGCTGTCAGTTCGGAAATGCTCCTGATGTATGGTAGTGTGGCTAGTCCTTTGGGTTGTGGCATGTCCTCGTTCCGTTGTCTTTCCCTTAGGCATCTGTTGATGAAATTGCGAGGGTATCCATTTTTGGCAAATACCTTGTATAGGTCTTCCTCTTCCTCTTTTTGTAGTTCTGGTGTGCTGCAGTGTGTTGTGGCCTTTTGAATAGTGTCTTGATGCAACTTCGTTTGCGTGCGTTGGGGTGGTTGCTTTCATAGTTTAGGACTTGGTCTGTGTGTGTGGCTTTCCTGTAAACCTTTGTGGTGAACTCTCTGTTCGGTGTTCTCTGTACCATCACGTCTAGGAATGGGAGTTGGTTGTCCTTTTCTTCCTCTCCAGTGAATCGGATTCCTGTGAGTGTGGCATTGATGATCTGGTGTGTGTTCTCTATTTCTGTGTTTTTAATTATTACAAAGGTGTCATCCACATATCTGACCCAGAGTTTGGGTTGAATTTGTGGTAAGACTGTTTGTTCTAACCTTTGCATTACTGCTTCTGCTATGAGTCCAGAGATCGGTGAGCCCATGGGTGGGCCATTGATTTGTTCGTATATCTGGTTGTTGAATGTGAAGTGTGTTGTGAGGCACAAGTCCAGTAGTTTAAGTATGCCGTCTTTGTTGATAGGTTCAACGTCCTGTTGTCTGTTATGTCTGTCCAGCAGGTTGGCTATTGTTTCTCTGGCTAGGGTTTTGTCGATGGAGGTGAACAGTGCCGTTACATCGAATGAGACCATAGTTTCTTCCTTGTCTATGTGTATATTTCTGATGATGTCCAAGAATTCCTGTGTCGATTGTATAGATTGTTTGGATCTGCTGATCAGGTGTTTCAGTTTCTGCTGTAGTTCTTTAGCCAGTTTGTGTGATGGTGTCCCTGGTAGTGATACTATGGGTCTGAGTGGGATGTCTGGTTTGTGCACTTTGGGTCGTCCATAGAATCTGGGGGTGTTGTTGCTTTCGGGTTTCATTCTTTGTAGGTCAGACCTGGTTATCTGTCCGTTTTTTTGTAGATTCCTCAGTGTGTTGTTTATCCTATTGGTGAGCTGTGGGGTGGGGTCAAACTCCCTCTTTTGGTAGGTGTTGGTATCTGCAAGTAGTTGTTGTGCTTTTTGGATGTACTCTGCTTTGTCCAGGATGACCGTCATTCTGCCTTTGTCTGCTGGTAGTATAATTATGTTCTTATCGTTTCTTAGTGATTTTAGTGCTTCCCTCTCCTTGGTGTTGAGGTTATGTGTTTGTCTTTTTCTTGTTATCAGCGGTACGATACTTTGTCTCACTGTTTGTTGTGTCTCTTCTGTCAGTCCGTTGTTCCTGAGTGTGCATTCTAGTGCTGCTAGGAAGTCTGCTGTCTTGGCGTCCCTGTGGTTGTAGTTGAGTCCCTTGGCCAGTATTGTTCTTTCCGTGTCTGTGAGCTGTCTGTGGGAGAGGTTTTTAAACCAGGTGTGTGTTGTGGTGTCCTCTTTGTTGTGTGTTAGTTTGGCCATTTTTTCTTTGAGTGCCATTTTATTGCGGTGTGTTGTCCTGTTCTGTCCTATGGTGACGGCCTGTTCTATGGTCCGGGTCCATTCCTGATTGGTGGTTTTTGAAATTAACGATTTTTGGCGGGCAATTTCTTGTCTGTATTTGTGTAGTCTGTTGTGAGCATCTGTAATCATTACCTGGATCATCCTGAATCCGTTCTGCCTGGCTGTGTCCCTGGCTTGTGGATTGTTGACTGGTGGTCTGTATCTGACACATGGTGGAAGGATTCAATTCTTTCGGCATTCATGCAGGAACCGGAGTTGTTCGTATGTGGCGCTTAGGCGGTTGGCACAGGATTCCCATTTCCTGGCTTGTCTTAGCGTCTCTCGCCCGTAGGTGTTCAAAGTTTGGGAGAAGATTTGTAGCTCGGGCGCTCGTTGTTGTTCTGTTCGCCGAGCTGGGACTTTGTCTTGCAAACGTTTCGTCTCCTATCTAGGTGATATCCTCAGTGCTTGGGAGCCTCCTGTGAAGCGCTTCTGTGCTGTTTCCTCCGGCATTTATAGTGGCCTGTCTCTGCCGCTTCCGGTTGTCAGTCCCAGCTGTCTGCTGTAGTGGCCGGTATATTGGGTCCAGGCTGATGTGTTTGTTGATAGAGTCTGTGGATGAGTGCCATGCCTCTAGGAATTCCCTGGCTGTTCTCTGTTTGGCTTGCCCTATAATGGGAGTGTTGCCCCAGTCGAATTCATGTTGCTTGTCATCTGTGTTTGTGGCTACTAAGGAAAGCTGGTCGTGTCATTTCGTGGCTAGTTGGTGTTCATGGATACGGATCGTTAGCTGTCTTCCTGTTTGTCCTATGTAGTGTTTTGTGCAGTCCTTGCATGGGATTTTGTACACTACATTGGTTTTTCTCATGTTGGGTATCGGGTCCTTCGTTCTGGTGAGTTGTTGTCTGAGAGTGGCTGTTGGTTTGTGTGCTGTTATGAGTCCTAGTGGTCACAGTAGTCTGGCTGTCAGTTTAGAAATGCTCCTGATGTATGAAACATTTGCAACACAAATTCCCAGCTCGGCGAACAGAACCACAACGAGCACCCGAGCTACAAATCTTCTCCCAAACTTTGAAGGTTCATAGCTCCTAGAAAGTGGAGTTGCAGGTAGATATGATAGTGAAGAAGGCATATGGTGTGCTTTCTTTTATTGGTCAGAGTACTGAGTACAGGAGCTGGGAGGTCATGTTGCGGCTGTACCAGGACATTGGTTAGGCCACTTTTGGAATATTGCATGCAATGCTGGTCTCCTTCCTATCAGAAAGATGTTGTGAAACTTGAAAGGGTTCAGAAAATATTTACAAGGATGTTGCCAGGGTTGGAGGATTTGAGCTATAGGGAGAGGCTGAACAGGCTGGGGCTAATTTCCCTGGAGCTTTGGAGGCTGAGGGGTGACCTTACAAAATCATGAGGGGCATGGATAGGACAAACAGACAAAGTCTTTTCCCTGGGGTTGGGGAGTCCAGAAATAGAGGGCATCGGTTTAGGGTGAGAGGAGAAAGATATAAAAGAGACCTAAGGGACAACTTTTTTACACACAGCGTGTTGCGTGTATGGAATGAGCTGCCAGAGGAAGTGGTGGAGGCTGGTACAATTGCAACATTTAAAAAGCATCTAGATGGGTTTATGAATAGGAAGGGTTTGGAGGGATATGGGCCAGGTGCTGGCAGGTGGGACTAGATTGGGTTGGGATATCTGGTCGGCATGGACGGGTTGGAGCGAAGGGTCTGTTTCCATGCTGTACATCTCTATGACTCTATGACTCTTTGTGCCTGAACAAATTTCACTTCCTTATCAGCTCATTTTTAGTGTTAGCATTGACTGTGTTACAGCATCCAAGACCCAACATTTAAAAAACACTGGAAGGCAATGATGCTGTGACAGGGGTCTGAAACCCAGGTATCATAGAATTATCTACCAAGATTCAGGGTGAAGGTCTATCACCACCTTTACAGGGCATTTAGCAATCTGAAAGAATTGCCACCTTCCCCAAATTGTCCATTCAATTGTGAGCAAATTATGTGGAGTTTTGTTTGGGGACATATGGCAAATGTGGTAGGACAGCTTATCACCACAGAGCTCCATTGTAAAATATTTGGCCAGAAAGCCAAGATAAATGAAAATAAATTATCTTTTATTCGTGATGTGGAGTGCATTCTCTGTAAGGTTGGTGGAACCCGATTCAATAGCAACTTTCAAAAGGAATTTTCTATGCTAAGAGCATTTTCTAAAAATGTAGAGCTATTGAAAAAAGAATAGGGGAGCTAACTTAATTTGTAGTTCCTTCAGAGAATTAGCAGAAGGATAGGTTGTGTGGAGTTAACTATTTCTTGACATAGCATCAACAGACATGCACTATCTAATGTAAGCTGGAGGAACTGCAGCTCATTTTCTGCTTAGGTACTTTACAGCCTCAATATTGAATTGGGCAAAAGTGAGGACTGCAGATGCTGGAAACCAGAGTTTAGATCAGACTGATGCTGGAAAAGCACAGCAGGTCAGGCAGCATCCAAGGAGCAGGAAAATCAATGTTTCGGGCAAAAGTCCTTCATCAGGAGGAGCACCCAATATTGAATTGGGCAACTTCAGATGATGTCCTCCATTTTGATTTAACCCATTCTATCCCTCTATCCCTTCAATAGACGATAGACAATAAACAATAGGTGCAGAAGTAGGCCATTCTGCCCTTTGAGCCTGCACCACCATTCAATATGATCATGGCTAATCAGCCTAAATCAGTATCCTGTTCCTGCCTTATTTCCATAACCCTTGATTCCACTATCCTTGAGAGCTCTATCCAACTCTTTCTTAAATGAATCCAGAGACTGGGCCTTCACTGCCTTCTGGGGCAGAGCATTCCACATAGCCACCACTCTCTGGGTGAAGAAGTTTCTCCTCATCTCTGTCCTAAATGGTCTACCCCGTATTTTTAAGCTGCATCCTCTGGTTCGGCACTCGCCCATCAGCGGAAACATGTTTCCTGCCTCCAGAGTGTCCAATCCTTTATTAATCTTATATGTCTCAATCAGATCCCCTCTCAGTCTTCTAAACTCAAGGGTATACAAGCCCAGTTGTTCCAGTCTTTCAGTGTAAGGTAGTCCCGCCATTCCAGGAATTGACCTTGTGAACCTACGCTGCACTCCCTCAATAGCCAGAATGTCTTTCCTCAAATCTGGAGACCAGAACTGCACACAATACTCCAGATGTGGTCTCACCAGGGCCCTGTGCAGCTGCAGAAGAACCTCTTTGCTTCTATACTTAACCCCTCTTGTTATGAAGACCAGCATACTATTAGCCTTCTTCACTACCTGCTGTACCTGCATGCTTACCTTCATTGACTGATGTACAAGAACACCCAGATCTCTTTGTACTGCCCCTTTACCTAAATTGATTCCATTTAGGTAGTAGTCTGCCTTCCTGTTCTTGCCACCAAAGTAGATAACCATACATTTATCCACATTAACCTGCATCCGCCATGCATCTGCCCACTCACCTAACCTGTCCAGGTCACCCTGTAATCTCCTAACATCGTCCTCACATTTCACCCTGCCACCCAGCTTAGTATCATCAGCAAATTTGCTAATGTTATTACTAATACCATCTTCTATATAACTAATATATATTGTAAAAAGCTGCGGTCCCAGCACTGATCCCTGCGGTACCCCACTGGTCACTGCCTGCCATTCCAAAATTGAGCCGTTTATCACTACTCTTTGTTTCCTGTCAGCCAACCAACTTTCAATCCAAGTTAGTACTTTGTCCCCAGTACCATGCGCCCTAATTTTGCTCACTAACCTCCTATGTGGGACTTTATCAAAAGCTTTCTGAAAGTCCAGGTACACTATATCTACTGGATCTCCCTCGTCCATCTTCAGAGTTACATCCACAAAACATTCCAGAAGATTAGTCAAGCATGATTTCCCCTTCATAAATCCATGCTGACTCTGACCTATCCTGTTACTACTATCCAGATGTATCATAATTTCATCCTTTATAATAGACTCCAGCATCTTTCCCACCACTGAGGTCAGACTAACTGGTCTATAATTTCCTGCTTTCTCTCTCCCACCTTTCTTAAAAAGTGGTACAACATTAGCCACCCTCCAATCCATAGGAACTGATCCCAAATCTATCAAACTCTGGAAAATACTCACCAACGCATCCACGATTTCTCGAGCCACCTCCTTCAGTACCCTGGGATGTTGACCATTGGGCCCCAGGGACTTATCAACCTTCAGACCTAACAGTCTCTCCAACACCAATTCCTAGCAAATATAAGTTCCTTAAGTTCAGGTCCTTCAGCCACTGTTACCTCAGGGAGATTACTTGTGTCTTCCCCAGAGAACACAGATCTGAAGTACCAATTCAATTCTTCTGCCATTTCTTTGTTCCCCGTAATATATTCCCTTGTTTCTGTCTTCAAGGGCCCAATTTTAGTCTTAACCATTTTTTTGCCTTTCACATACCTAAAAAAGCTTTTACTATCCTCCTTTATATTTTTGGCCAGTTTACCTTCGTACCTCATTTTTTCTCTGCGTATTTCCTTCTTAGTAATCCTCTGTTGTTCTTTAAAAGCTTCCCAGTCCTCCGTTTTCCCACTTATCTTTACTATGTTATACTTTTTCTCTTTTAACTTTATCTGTTTCTTAACTTGCCTCGTCAGCCACGGCCACCCATGCCTCCTCCTAGGATCTTTCTTCCTTTTAGGAATGAACTGATCCTGCATCTTCTGCATAATACACAGAAATATCTGCCATTGTTCCTCCACTGTCATCCCTGTTAAGGTATTGCACCATTGAACTTTGACCAGCTCCTCCCTCAATACTCTATAGTTCCCTTTATTCAACAGAAACATTGTCACTTCCGATTGTACCCTCTCCCTCTCAAACTGCAGATTGAAGCTTATTGTGTTATGGTCACTACTTCCCAATGGCTCCTTCACTTCGAGGTCCCTGATCAATTCTGGTTCAGTGTCTTGCTTATGTGGGTTTACTCCAAGCACTGCTATTAACACCTAATGTTAACACCTACCCTTCCTCTATGACTCCTCCTCTCTGCTACCATTGGCACTCCCTTTGACTTTTGCTCGAGGTCACAATTCTCATCTGTTCCACTTGCTCCTTCTGTCCTAGCTCCTCCCACCCACTTTGGCCAACTGCATAAAAACTTCCTTTTTACAGCTCCTTTTGCAATAAAAGGACGTACGGTACTCAAACCTTTAGCTCTGTTTCTCCCCCTCCTGCCAGAACTGGTGAATCTCACCAGCATTTTCTGTGTCCCCAGAGCTCACAGTACTTTTATTGTACTGGAAGCTTTATCTGTTGGGTGGGGGTGGAGGTCCCAGTTGGAAAGCAGCTTTTTTTCTTGAAGCAAGAAACATATCTCCCCACCTCACCACCCACGACCAAACCCCTCCAGCCCACGCCCCCAACACACCCACACACCAAAATTGAATTTCCTATGTAGCTACATCCTAAAATGCATAGTACTGGAAAGATTTGATTGGATTACATCTCCTACAGTGTGGAAACAGGCCCTTCGGCCCAACAAGTCCACACCAACCCCCTGAAGAGTAACCCACCCAAACCCATTTCCCTCTGACTAATGCACCTAACACTATGGGCAATTTAGAATGGCCAAATCATCTAACCTACACATCTTTGGACCGTAGGAGGAAATCGGAGCGCTCGAAGGAAACCCATGCAGACACAGGGAGGATGTGCAAACTCCACACAGACAGTCACCCAAGGTCGCAGTCTAAGGATGAGATAGACGATTTAAAACTGAAATAAGGAAAAATGTCTTTACCCAGAGAGTGGGGAGCCTGTGGAATTCTCTGCCTCAGAAAACAGTTAAGGCCAAAACATTAAATATTTTCAAGATGGAGTCAAATATAGTTGTTAAGACTAAAAGGATGAAATGGTATGGGGAGAAAGCAGGAACAGGGGACTGAGTTGGAAGACCACCCATGATCATAGTGAATGGTGAATAGTGATAGGAAGGATTTTATCAAAGCTGGAGAGGGCTCAGAAAGGATTTACCAGGTTGTTGCCCGGAATGGAGAGTTTGAGTTACAAAAAAATGTTGGGTAGGCTGGGACTTTTCACTGGAGCGCAGGAAGTAGAGGGGCGACCTTATAGAGATTTATAAAAACATGAAGGGTATAGATAAGGTAAAGAGCAGGTGTCTCTTCCCTTGGGCAAGGAATTTCAAGATTTGGGGATATATTTTTAAGGTGAGAGGAGGAAGATTTAAAAAGGATTGGAGGGGCTTTTTTTTTACACAGAGAGTCGTTTCTGTGAATGCAGGTGCAGTTACAACAAAAGATATTTGGATAAGGTCATGAATAAAAGATGTTTGGAAGGACATGGGCCAAATGCAGGCGGGGCGGATGGGGGGTGGGGGGGGAGGGGGGAGGGGGGGAACTAATGTAGTTTGGGATTATGGTAAGCATGGACTGGTTGGACCGAAGTGTCTGCTTCCACGCTGTCTGACTCTAAGACTCTATGAATGGTGGAGCTGACTGGAAGGGCCGAATGGCCCACTCCTGCTCCTATTCTCTCTGTTTCTACGTAATAGGGGTGCAAATCAGATGCGCGATTAAATAAAACAATTGGACCTAAGTTATGAGCCGATTGTCCCTGATGGCTGTTGGGTAGAAAAGTTTGAACTGTGGAAATGAAAGGGCAGCAAACTCCTCAACTTTTATCCTGTTCAGGTCGGGATCATACACACGCCCATAACCAGAACAACTCTAAGGGGTAACGCCGTTCCTCTACCGGGCCATTTGGAATCGATTGCCCTCGGTGCTCTTCTATCTGAGGAAGGGTCGCAGGACTCAAAATGTTAACTCTGATTTCTCTGCACAGATGTTGCCAGACCTGCCGAGCTTGTCCAACAACTTCTGTTTTTGACCTCAAACCTCTCTGGGGCCTGTCACTCATAGTTTTAACTTGTCTTTAGAATGTGCCACTCGAGCGTATTGAAAGCCCCTCCACGGAACTTCAAAGTTAATGGATCACGTACCCATTCCGCACGTGCTAATGAAATTGGCAGAGAAACTGAGTGCAATTTCACGCAAGTGAATTGTTGCCTCAAATTTTGGACGCGAATTGGGGATTTCACCCCTCAACTCCCCCACCCCACCATACTCCGATTCCTGATAACATCATCACTACAGCATCTTGTAATTTTAATAACCCAGAGGCATACTCGAAACTATAATTAATTCTTTGCAGATAAACAGGGCCACTTCCTCCTCCTAACAGGTTTCACATCTCTGGGTGAGGGTGATAAGTGCAGCGCATGGATATCACCGTGAAAGCAGCTTTAAACCCCTCTTAAAATAAGATTTCAAATCACATTTACAAAGTGCTGCAGTCTCTGACACGTGTAAATATTGCTGGCGGTTAGTGGTGGAACCAAAGGCAGCCAGCATTCTCGCGAAGCCGACATTCCACTTTAGTGAGACTTAATTCGCCGTTGTCGAACTGAGAGAAATTTCACAAAGACAACACCAATTTTAACGCCTGCGTTATTTTGAAAGAAAAAAAGCAAAGTCGAAGGAAATGATCACCCGATGCTGAAGCACAAATATACCTCCTGATTCATTGAAAGTGTTAAGCCAAATACATTACATCAAGGAGAAATCATAAAGGCATTTCTTTTGAAATAAGAAAATGTTGGCCCTTATCTTCAAACTTGGTATACAATCCACCAAGTGTAGCTCTGAAAGGAAACCGAAATGTTCAGGCAGTTAGGGGGTCATTTCTGTGCACTGACCCAAACACTGGATTTTGACAAACACAGGAATAAATATCCCGTCCTGTGAAGTACAGACCTTCGGAATTAGGAACTGGAGTAGGCCACTCGGCCCATCTAACCATTCAATAAGACTGTGGCTCTTCTGACTGTGGTCTTTTTTGCATTTCATTTCCGTTACAGTTTAGTCTATAATTCATAGAGTCATAGAGATGTACAATGCCCTTCGGTCCAACTCGTCCATGCTGACCAGATATCCTGACCTGATTAGTCCCATTTGCCTGCACTTGCCCCATACCCCTCCAAACCCTTCCTTTTCATATACCCATCCACGTGCCTTTTAAATGTTGTAATTGTACCAGCCTCCACCACTTCCTCTGGCAGTTCATTGCACACACACACCACCCTTTGTATGAAAAGGTTGCCCCTTAGGCCCCGTCTCCAGTACATGAATACCATTTTCTCTTCTGATAAAGAACCATCTAGACTCAAAACGTTAGCTCTCTGTCTCCACGGATGCTGGCTGACCCACTTTGATTCCCAGCAATTTTTGTTTTTGTTTTCAGAACAGATTGCAGCGGCTTCAATAATTTGCTCCTACCGTTTTGTCTCCCTTATTCTATCTTGAATTACAGTCTCTCCCCAATTTGGGAATGTGTGCTTTTGCCGATGCGTGTCTATGAGTAAGACTGTTAAAAATGCATACTTTTTGCAGCTGGAGCTGGCATTTTCGCGCGAAGAAACCTATTTGTGACAGAATTCAAGCCGAGAGCGGTTATCTAATAGTATTTTTTCGAAGTTTTACTAAACGCGAACATTCCAGATACTGGATTAGTGGTGCTGGAAGAGCACAGCAGTTCAGGCATGTATTTGGTTTTCAGCATCTGCAGTCATTGTTTTTACCTCCGCGAACATTCCAGATCCGACACAACTGAACGGGTGTTTGAGAACTGTCTGTACATTCTGGTACCTTTTTAGAGTTGCACTTGGTGGATTTTATATCAAGCTTGAAGATAAGCTCCAACACTTTGCAACATTTTAGATTTTAAACAAGAGAACGTTTTGATTTATGCAACATATTCAAAGGTCAGTGAGCTGCCTCGTGCTAGCAGTCACTCAACTGGGGGATCTCCAAAATGCTAACTTTGAAACACAGTTCATCTCCATTTCTGACCAACATTAAGCATCAAGGTGCTCATTGCGATTTCGGCAGGTTGTCTTAGTTTAACTGGAAGCACAACTGTCGGCACCCGGGCGCCAATCTTCTTCAAAAGTTCGACAACACTGAACCGAGTCAAAATCGTAACTCAGTCCAGCTCAGTGAAATGAAACAAAGAACTGCTGATAGGTTGGAACTAATTCCTACAGATGCTGGACTCTGTACTGAAAAAAAACCTACTGGAGATCACAGTGGGTCAGACAACATCCATGGAGAGAGGGCAAGCGAACGTTTCGTGTCTAGATGACTCTTCATCTGGAAATCCGACACAAGCAAGAACAGAAAGTGCTGGAGAAACTCAGCAGGTCTGGCCTTCTCTGTGGGGAGAGAAACAGAGTAAAGTTTCTAGTGGGTTACTGGACTGGAAATGTTAACTCTATTTTTCTCTCTCTACTGCCAGACCGGCTGAGTTTCTCCAGCAATTTCTATTCTTGTTTGTTTGCATCAGAATACTCTACGTTCAGTGACTGAATGTCTGTTTCAAAACCAAATTTAGTTCGAAATCTAAACTGAGTACTTCATCTCCTCTAACCAAAGCTGATGCTAAAAGGTAAAGCCATGATCAGGCCACACCAATGTACTTCAGCGACGACAGGTTCATAAACTAATGGACATGGTCAGAGGCTGCATGATCTCGATTGAGCAAAAAGATGAAAAATGCTCAGGACCTCCATAACCGAACAAAAAATAAATTCTCCGCTGTTTGGAGAAACTAAATAACAACAATAAATTCGAATTTAATTCGAAACGAACGAATTTCATGTCCTCTCCCAGACTAGAATTGCTTTTTTTTCTTTTAAGAAAACGATAATTGGTGGAATACTGACTTTTTTAATGGTAGAGAATTTCAGGTAAGATTCTGACGTAGTTTCGAGACCCGGATTATTTCATTCCCAGTTACCCTTCTTCCAAAGCAATGCAAAGGGATACGATTAACATTGAACTGCCTGTACACATTCATATGGATCTGTCTTGGATTGATCAAACAGGAAATCAAACCCAACCGCAGCTTTTGGAGCAATTCTAACTCCAAACTGTGGGTGATATTAAGAAATACTCTGTTATCGATTACATATGAAACAGTTAGGTGCCGACATGGAACCTATTTTGTTACAAATATGGACACACGTATTTTCTAATCAAACTGTTGTGAGATCTTAGGGCATACCCCTGAAACAGGATTGGACTTGAACCTGGATCATCTGGTTCAGAAGGGACAATACCATTGTGCCGCAGGAGGCCAATATTATATGCACATATTAAACATTAGTCTCTCCCTACAAGTGTAATCCGTTCACGAGTCTTTTGTCACGCATTGCAAATAAGTCATCATCGAAAATCTATCTCCTCATCCTGTGAATCCTTAAGATACCACAACCACGTTACAGCTCAATAGCAGAAACTACCCCGCAGGAATCCTGTTGTGACGGCTTTGAAAAAGTTATTCCTTTTGATATTGTCTGGTATTAAAAGCACTCAGGTCCGTCCAGGACTCTGCCTTTCTAAAATACAGCCAGCACCAATATATTCACCAATAACGTACACAAAGCAAAAATTGCTTTTCATCCAGAACTCAACAACACATCCTCGCCAGCACCTTCCAAATCTGTGACCTCTACCCTCCAGAAGGACAAGGATAGCAGATACAAGGGAACACCACCTCCTTCAGGTTCCCCTCCAAGCCACTCATCATCCTGACTTGGAACTATCTCACCGTTCCTTCATTATTGCTGGGTCAAAATTGTGGAACTTCCTAACTCCAGGGACTTCAGTGGTACCAGGAATACAGTTCACCACCACCTCATTCAGAGCAGTTAGGGACTGGCAATAAATACGAGTCCCAGCCAGTGACGAACGAGTAGGATCATACCGATCAAGAACTTCAGCAGTTAAGAATTAGGGAATACAAAACAGTGTCATGTGGGGAAAGATCCAGCAGGTAATGTTTAAGAAGGATAAATAAGAATTGCAGGTTTACTTCCGGGTGAGCTAATTGGAGTGCAACCTCCGACACACACAAACAAACCGAGTAGATTTTACTGTGCTTTACAAAGACACGGTACAGAGAGAATAAAACTGGGCGCTCACAATGAGAACTCTCGACATGTGGGCAAATGTTTGTGACCTTTGATAAACTCCATCTGTGTATTCAGGACCAGCTCAAACCAATGGATGTGTGAGTTGATTCCTGACACCAACTTTGCGCCCCGAAGTCAATATTCTTAAATTCTAATTCGGCTCACCATCTGAAACCCATTCCCACAGAAAGGGCCCAAATCCAGGAGGTTTCCTACAAAAATAATTCATTTCCTGAGAGTGCCGCCTACTGGACAAAACACTAGGTGGGCCTTAACAGCTTGGTTGGACGCTGTTGGGGAATGTTGGGGCAGTTGGTCAGGCAGGACTCTCACTTTATCAGTTGGCGTCCAAGGCCAGAGCGTAAGAAAAAGCTTGACAAGGGTCCACGGTCAATCCAGAAACCCCACGCTAGAATTTGCTTATTTTGTCATGCATGTAGCTCCGGTAGGGGATGGCTCATGTAGTGCACGGCTTTGCAGTGATTTGGTAACTGTCGACACCTTGAACCGGATTCTAAGTCACGGTAGAGGTAAAATCTGACGCGTCTTTCCACTTGTGTTGAATGGGCGCTACCAATATTCGCGCCAATGGTGTTTTTTCTATTACGTGCATAGGAACTGAAACTTGCTCCCGTTTCATATATTCTGAATTTATATATCAACTATTGGCAAAGACTTATTGACACCGGCAATGAATACATAGGAACAATTGGGACATGATATCAAAAAGTATTTCAATTGATTGATATGTATTATGTGATTCCAAATATATTACAGCGTTCGCCTGAACAATGATAATGCAGAGGGAGAAGTGTCATATTTTCCAACACTGTTGGACGCTTTTCAGAATAACTTTTGGGGAAAGGGGAGAATCACAGTCATGATGCATCAATTCGACATAAGACCATACTGTTTAAAGGTCAGATGAGAAATGCTCAAGTTGTGATTATATTCTTCAACACGGCAATGTAATATCTTCATTGATGTGTTTTAGGATGACGAATTTGCAATGTTTGTTCTTACTTTAACGCTTTCAAAAAGCTAAACTCTAAATGATTACACACGTCTTAAAATCGATAAACTGTATTGATAAATGAATGCGCCCATCCCATAAAAATATATAAATTAGTTCTTTGCTTATATTTTGCTGAGCTTGCATTTCATAGCTTGTTACTTGTTAAATCCATGTCAACTAATTTGTTTATTTTTCAGATATTTACCGATAAACGTGCATACATATTTGAAAGTATACACAGCATTTCCCGATTCAACCATCTGCAAGCTGGGTCTTATACCCTGATGTCAACAAACCCAGGCTAAAACGTGGCTACAAATATTTCCAATCCATCCCATTTTAAAATACGAGTCAAGTGCTTTCTTGTGAAGATGTCATTTTCAGTGGAAACTACCCCCCACCCCCATCCCCACCCCCTCACTGCGAACCAATCTCTCCTCGTCAGTGTGCACAAAGTGAGTGAGTATTCTGTGCCATTTCCTAATGATTTAGATTCGTATAATTTAGTAAATTAACACGTTTCAACAACATTACTCCACGGGTATTTTATTCGCGGAAGCTGGCCACAAATAAGATGCACATGGAAGTCACAAATCAATCTAATTTAAGAAGTTTTTTAAAAAAAATACTACTATGCCAAAAGACATAATTGTTGTAGGTTCAACAATGGGGATGCTAATGTTGGTTCGCTTCCTTCAAATGAGTATTTATAATATTAACCCAGGCTGCTTCGGAATGCAGGTAGCAGATTTAGTTCGATTTTTTTTCGTTGGGGAAGGGTTCGGTCAATGAGAAGTACTATTAACAGCATTCAATATAGCAATGCACTGGCCCCTCTCTCTCTCCCTCTCTGCTGCAAATTCACCTCAGCAGTGAGACCGCTGCCGCAGAATGCAGAACCTCGTTGATGTTCGCGGACTAATGAACCAAGAAAACTCCACACTCTCTCTCTCCTCCATCATGTCCCTTTTTATTGTAGACAAACCCCATTTTTTTTCCTACCTGACACCACATTGGCCGTTTTATTTTCCTCTCTTGTACCCCTGACCAATTTAATTTTTAATTACCGCTAACCACTCATACCGAGGAACCGAGAAAGGAATAGAGGTTCTTTTTAAGCTTTTGTGTGTTTTAATGGCGAATGATAGGTCAGACTTTGTGGATTTTTTGTTGAAATCATAGAATTCATCTTGATTATTCACTGCTTTGTGTGTTTCACAGGCATGGGGATTGACTTTCCCTTCTCTATCGCCCATTGTGAACCCCCACATCCATTCGACCGTTTGCACCCATTCCTTTCTTTCCTATGGATTTCCTAGCCTCCCTCGATGTTTTGTCTCTGCTCCTCGTCCTCTCTGTGCCCGATGCTCTTTGATTCTTACCTCCGCCGTTCTGGAATGCGAGATAGGGAAAACGCCAGACATTCCCCAGTCCTACCGCATAGCCGACCATGGACAAAATGAAGTCCAGCTTCCTCGACCAGTTCCCTCTGGCTTTATTCTCATCTCCTTCATCTTCCTAAGGGAAACATAAGATGCAACTCAAATCTGGCAGCACTGCCTTTAACAAAGGCGACTGGTTCTAACGGGATTTTGATCTTTTTTTTATTACAAAGACCAATACCATCTTGATCAAGTCGGGACAAGCCCGAAATTACTGGGCTTCAGCTGAGCAAAACCAAACAGTTTAATATTTTGAGTCTACTTCTCTTTAAATAACCTGCGTGGCTACGTGCCACTTTCTATAAAATTGACCCGTCAGCTGTCCTGCTTAGCTGAATAAAGTGGAATTGGAAAATCTGCCCTTTCTCTGTCTTAGACCCTCCATTCTGAAATCAAGCTGAACAAAAGTTTGCCCGAGAACACAACTATAACATGGATCTGCAAAGTTCCAAACTGGAGTGTCATGCCTACACCACCAGCCCGCACACCGTCCCCACTACCCCTCACCCACAACCCCCTTTTTTAACCTCCCAGTTTAACTGTTTGCATGACAAGCTTATCTTTGGAAACACTCACCCCGCTGAGAGTGCCGGGGAATACAGCGGTGTTTCCATCTGTCCCCAGTAACACCGTGCTCTGGCTCTTTGTGACCCAGCTGCTCTTGGTATTGTTTTGTTGGATTGTAGGGATGCCAGTGCCATAGCTAACCTCCACCTCGGCGATCTTACAGTGAACCGTGTTGGTGCGATCATTGCTCTCGACAGCAGTATCCTTACGGGGTAACATTTCGATGGAATCCTGATGGACGACGGAATTGGGCTGGGTGGACTCATTCTTACAGATCCCAACCGTGCCCTCGTCAGAGCCATGAGACTGGGCTTCTTTGAGGGAGACAGCTTTGCTTTCGGTGGTTTGGGAGCCGGGGACCGCGACCTGGAATACCCCCGCGGCTTCAGTTTCCAGGCTAGTTCTGGTTACTCCAACGGCGTCTATTCTGCTGGTCTGTCCCGGGGAGGAACTCTCGGCAACGCTGACTGTTGGTTTAGTCATGCCTTTCAGCTCTGTGCAATCCTGTGGAATATTGGAAACAGCCATGAAGCAATGGGTGTAAAACAGCGATCCCCAAATAATGTTTTGAACAGTCTGATTCAAACCATCGGTGTTCCTGATAGAGCAAGCGCCCAGGGAGGAACCTGAACCTTCGGGATGTGAAGCAGTGAGAAGGTATTTCCTACAATTTATTATTTGTGTGATGTTCAATTCAAAGGGGCTGCTAAACTGCAGCCTCCCCTCCGCTTACTCCCATCTGCGGCTCGAGTCCACTACTTTGGCTTTCAGCTCACGGACTGTTCAGGGCTCTCGCTTCCACGAAACGATACGAATCTTTAATTTAACGCCCCATTTGCTTCCTGTCACTCAGCCCGCGCGTTGGGTTCCTTTAGCTGGGAATACTCCCGGTAGGCGCTCCCCGATGCTACACCATCTCCGATACCCTCATCTCCCACCCCCTCCCTCGGCACAGATGATAGCTTGAAAATGGGGCTTTCTTTGGAAGCTGGGGACGAAGATGGGGGGGGTGGGGGTGGGATGGGGGCTGACGCTGTTGGTCACTGATGTAACCCGTTTTACAAAGAGCCACTCCAGCACCATGAATGGCAAGAGCGGAAATTGTCTATCTGTCTCAGGTTATCAAATTCATTCGAAATAATTCAATCAAAGTTTTGTCCGGTGGGTTTGGGTGGGGAGGGGAGTTGGGGAAGGCCGGGGTTTGGGTGTTTAAGGGGCTGGGGGTGACGGTGCGGGGAGGCAAGGATAACCTTGGAATGTTGGCAGTTGCAGGAACAGCAAATTTTTCACGGCGTCGCTTTCCGTTTGGAACTAGCTTCAGCACCGCGGACAGCTCCACCGTCCACCCGCGACAGGCAAAAAAAAGGCAACCCTTACAAATTAACCCTGGCATTGTCGGACACACCAAACTCACTCATTTGCTTAGACAACCAGCAAAAAAAAACTTGTTTAACCTGCTCTAGTTTCCGCCAATATCAACCAGATCAAGAAAAAGAACATTTTTTCCTTTATTAAAAAAAAACTAAAGAAACGGTCAATGTCACTCACCATGTTTCGCAGTGCAACAGATCTGACAGGGAGGGGGAAGAGGAAAAAAAAACGTTGGGAAACGCCACTTAAGTGTTTTCAGCTCCACTCAGAGCAAGCGCCTTCTATACGTCCCTCTGTAGATTGAGTGTGCGTCAGTGAATCGCAAGGTGCCCTTCCTCTGACATTTCCTTGATAGTAAGTGTTTGATAAATCATTACCCCTTGGATTCTGATTTTAAACATACAACATAAGGCGCAAACATTGCTTAGCTGTCACTCAAGCGCGCGTATGCCCGAAAGATTGCGTGTTTGGAATGACTCACATTGGTGAATTAATAAACTTAAGGGGCACAGGGTACATATCTATTACTGGCAATTAAGTCGTTCACTCCTACATGTTATAATGCAGTTGTTGGCACCAGGTTAAGCAAGCTTAGCGACCAGAACATCCCACAGACCTTCAATTCCTACAACTTTTGCAACTCAAATTACTTCTAAAAGATATCATTTCGAGATTTAATTTGACTACCTTAACGATAGAGAGAAGGACGTGTAATGATTATTTAAAAAAAACACTGACAGAGCGAGGAGAAACGAAACTGATAGTTTGTCAACTTGTGGCGGATGGTGGATTGTATAAAAAAAGGGTGCGTGCGATTTACGTCAGATTTACCGGTCAGTTGATCAAATGCCATGCTTTAAAAATAGACTGAGTTTTTTTTAAATACTGCAGCGATTTAAGAATAAAAATAGCTGTAGATGGACCGCCCACTGGATTTATTCCTAACCCTAGTGTCATTTTCTATTCTATGTTTTGGAAAAGTCAGTTTGGGAGCGGCGGTTTGAATGGTTTTGCGGTAATTATTCTTTCTCAGGTGGATCTGGAGAAGACCCACAGTCAAATGGTGCAATGCATTGCTGTCACTGCTCTGCACCACACGCTCTGCAATGTTAAAGTGAGCCTGGGATAAACTATAAAGTACAACATCTACTCTGTCACAATGCTCACTTCTGAACCTAGACTGACCACTCTCTGTGGAGGCATCACCCTTATTGCTATGCGGTTATATCGTGAATCTGTATCGCCACACCATTTCACCCGCCACCTCCTCCCCCATCCCTCCTCCACCACCGACTCCCCACCTCCGTCTTTGAGGGACCTTTACTCCAGCCAGAGAATAGCACAGTGCGCAAGAAGCTTCATGGGACTGTCCACATTCTACTTTTCAAACTCTTGTGTTTACCACAGCGGCCAGTCATGACCCACATCTGACCCAGTGCAGTCACCTTGGGATCCACTTTCGAGCCCTGGACAGTCGGCGCTTTTCCAAACCCCACCTTCCCCCGTCCCGCAACCACTGCCCCCCCCTCCCCCCCCCCCCCCTCCTAAAACCCCACACCCACTCCACTTCCAAAACCACTCACTCTTCTAGATGGGATACCAGCCTCTGCAAACTGCATTCAGATTAAATTCCACTCTCTTCCTCAAACTTTGGTGTGTGTGTGTATGTGGTGTTTGTGTGTGTATGAGAATGAGTGTGTGTGTCTGTGTGTGCATGTGGTGTTTGTGTGTGTGTCTGTGTGTGTGTATGTGAGTGTATGTCTGTGTGTATGTAAGTGTGTATGAGTGTGTGTTTATGTAAGTGTGTTCATGTCTCTGTGTGTGCATGTGGTGTTTGTGTGTGTGTACGTGTGTGCCTGTGTGTATGAATGCGTATATGTATGTCTGTGTGTGCATGTGGTGTTTGTGAGTGTGAGTGTGCATGTGGTGTTTGTGTGTATATGTGTGTGTGTGAGTGTGTGTGTGTATATGTGTGTGTGTGAGTGTGTGTGCATGTGGTGTTTGTGTATATGTGTGTGCATGTGGTGTTTGTGAGTGTGTGTGTGCATGTGGTGTTTGTGTGTATATGTGTGTGTGTGAGTGTGTGTGCATGTGGTGTTTGTGTATATGTGTGTGTGTGAGTGTGTGTGCATGTGGTGTTTGTGTATATGTGTGTGCATGTGGTGTTTGTGAGTGTGTGTGTGCATGTGGTGTTTGTGTGTATATGTGTGTGTGTGAGTGTGTGTGCATGTGGTGTTTGTGTATATGTGTGTGCATGTGGTGTTTGTGAGTGTGTGTGCATGTGGTGTTTGTATGTATATGTGTGTGTGAATGTGGTGTTTGTGTATATGTGTGTGTGTGTGCATGTGGTGTTTGTGTGTATATGTGTGTGTGTGCATGTGGTGTTTGTGTATATGTGTGTGTGTGTGTGTGAGTGTGTGTGTGCATGTGGTGTTTGTGTGTATATGTGTGTGAGAGTGCGTGTTTCAGCACCGCAGGATTTTCCTGGCCGCAGAGATAAATTTTCAAACAATTACAAGACTGTGTTTATCTTCTTTAAAAGTAATATCTTTGTACCGCAGATGGAGAGGCATCTAGTCCCGTGCGTTGGAGATACAATTTTGGATGGATGTTGTACAGTGACTTTTTTTTTAAAGCATCCCGATTCAGAATGATCCAGCCTCTATTGTGTTTAGAAAAAAAAATGCAGCACGCGTTCTACCTTTAAAGTCTGGAGATTATGCTGCACTTTCAAGTTTGATTCCATGAACCAAGTTTAACCAAACGACCCTCCCACCCCACCCCACCCCGACTCCGAAAAGCTGCCGTTTTGCTGCATTGCGTCCTATCATTACAGCCAGCGTTAGCTACACTGACACACCAGAACTGCGGTCCTCTGCCGATGTTGCCTGGTGCTCCTTAACTATTGAGGATAACGCACTAGCATATAGATATCCAATATGCCGTTTTCTCATTCTGTATCAATCACACGTGTTCAATGCAGGTAGATGGGACTGAGTGTAGCTGTTCATCTGGATTTTTCTTATTTTTGTGGGGGGGGGGGGGTGGGGGGGCTGTGTTATTTCAGCAAACTCATTCACTTTCAAATAATTGTCATGCGCATGTCCACATTGTCTTTGAAGCGAAGGAAACAAGTGCACGGGACATTGTCTCCCAACGCATTTGTCTTTCCAGACAAACACACCCCTTCCGTTTGGCGTCCCATCGGACACTATTTCCCCCTTGATCGAAAAATCTTCCCACTTTTTTTTTCAAAGAAAAGTTATGACCGCCAGGCAACAGCCAAGTCAAGCATCCCCCAGTGTTGAGGCAGTCACTAGCTTGATGGCTGGAGAGTGAATTAAACAGCCTCAGTGGACGTAATTACCTTGTCAAAGATGAATAATAGAAATTGATTTTGTCGGAATCGTTTTGCCTGCTCTGTGCTTTCTCTAGCCAACCCTGTCCGACTTAGGGCGACCTTTCAAAATGTTGAAACACCTGAGGTTATCTGCCCATGAATTCTGAGGAAGTTTAACGGTAGTGTGTGGCAATATCTAACAGACCGGAAATACGCGATTCATCAAACTCCCTATCATTTGAAATCATCAGCTGAGATTTTCTCTTTCAGGCGGAAATATCTCGTATTTCTAATCATGGGCTTGAGTTTTTTTTTGTTTTGCACGGCGTGAGGCAAACTCATCATAATTACAAGTGAAAACATTTAACAATAAGCTCTGTCACGGCAGAATTAATATGTTAAAGCTTCACTAGATAGGGATTTTCACTTTAAACAGGAAATTCTGTACTGTTCACGAGGTATTGGAACATAAACACTGACATGAACAAATCAGCATGGGTTTTCAGGTTTGCAGGATTGGTAGACGTCCAGTTGGTTTTTCTACATTTCCAGTACCAGCCTAGATAATTATTATTATTGCTTGATTATTTCTGTGTTTGGCAGAGGCAGAAGAAATGCGATCTGTCTTATGCCAACAACGCAGTAAATACACAGCCCAGTGTATCAGCTGCACGTTCAGTCAGGCCGCAGGGACACTGTCTAGTCGCCAAACTGCACGTTAATTCTCTGCAAAACTCCAAATTCAGCAACACCAGGAAGCGTTGTTACATTCTAGTTTGAAAGCGGCATCTTATTTTAAAGAACCGCGGACGCTGGAGATCTGAAACCAATAAAAGCAGAAATTCCCGGAGAAACTCAGCAGGTCTGTCAGCATCCGTGGGGAGAGGAACAGAGTCAAAGTTTCGAGTCCAGTAACTCTTCTTTAGGTTTTCTGTTGCGGGATCTGCTGAGTCTCCCAGCAATTTCTGTTTGTGTCTATTTTTATAATTGTGGCTTACATTCACTTCCAGAATTATGCGTTTTACCCCTGCTTTTGGAAGTATGACACTACATGACCGAATCAGCGTACATATTTTTATTAAAGCCGTTCCAAGTTACCACAGTAGAAACACGCTTTAATCAATTTCCAAACAGGAATTTGCTGTATAAACGGGATAGTTTTCTTCAAGGTGAACATTTGCAGTTTTGTAATCTTTGTAATTGCTTCTTCAGTGTCCTGCATCACAATAAATTTTTATGGCTGCTGAACAAAAATAAATTGGGATTGGAATGTAATGGGCTTTTATATCCCAAATGCTAACTTGCAAACACTGCCCATGGGACGCAGCAAGAAATTGTGATCGGCTGCCATTCGTTCATTAAGATGTTTTACTGATTGAGACAAACACAGTTCCGTTCGATTCACAATGTTTGCAGTCACTCACTACTTCTGTTTTACGAATGACGGTAAATCTGGCGACATCAGCACAGAATTGTGCACGAATTATCAGTGTGTGGGTCAAAATTAAAAATCACACAACACCACGTCTCCAAATCATGGATCAAAATTAGAGTCACTATCTCTCGGAGTTGCAAATGGATCTCAATCTAAGTCAGGAGACTGCTGTGCTCTTCCAGCTGCTACCTGAACTGCTGTGCTCTTCCAGCACCACTAATCCAGAATCTGGTTTCCAGCATCTGCAGTCATTGTTTTTACCTCGTACACTTTGTCCACCCGAGTTAAACTCAGGCACCTCCACACCTTAGGCAGGGGGAGAGAGAGAGAGGGAGAGAGAGAGAAGCTGATGCTGGAAATCAGAAACAAAAACAGAAATTGCTGGAGAAACTCTGATGCCAGTTCTGAAGAAAGGTCAAACGTTAACTCTGCTTTCCACCTGCGGTCAAACAGGTTTTCCAGCAGTTTCTGCTTTCAGTTGTTTCTCGATGTCACCTGACTGATACTAGAGAGTGTTCCGCAGGGATTGTGCATGAACTACACTGTCTGTAACCCAGCTCCAACACAAAGGGAATTGTTTAACCTCAAAAAGACAATTAATATTCGCATTTCAACGAATTTATCGTTTGGATAGAAGGTCCTAAGAGTCCTTGGTAACTACAAAAAGACCAAAAGGTCTGCGAAATAATGTCGGGGTTGTTTTTTCTTTGTTTTTCTTTTATAAATTGTTAGCTTAGAGACATCGGGATACGAATGGAGGCTATTTGAAGGAATTTCAGAATCACTGAACTGCTCCTGTGCAGAAGGGGGCCATTGGAGCCACTGAACCCAGCTCAATGAGCATTAGGTTCAGAGCCAATCTCTTGCCGTATCTCCCGTAATCTTACACAATTATTCTATCTAAATGATTATCTCATGATCCCTCCACACAGTTCATTCCAGTCCCTAGCCTCCCGCTTCTTTAGGAATCACTAAGTCTGCACGTTAACCGAATTTACAGAACAATGATATAGCCCAGTGGCATCTTTCAGGAACACTACTTTGGTAAAATAAAACACTAGGTTTCAGGAAACGTTGCACAACCCCTCCTCTATAGACCACGAGTGAATAATAACTTTTAAACCGGATCACAAACCAATGGGATCCCCAAAAATGGAGTTACAACAAATAAATCTCACATTTTATTGGATTTATGAACGGAAAGCAACCAGGGAAAAGAACTGGAAGTAAAATCTCTGCAGGAGTAACGTGTTTTATTTATTCAATACTGTCTTTTCTCAGAAGTGAAATTCCACGTGGCACAATTTGACAAAAATCAAGACAGATGAACAGTTTACAACGAAATTTACCGTTTGCAAAATGCCACTTAACTAGCAGCGGATATAGCGAACCTCGCGCTCGCTGATGCAATGTTTACAATCAATATTATTTGCAGCTGAGAGTTAGATTCAAAACCTAGGCCTATCCACGCGATTTTCAAGATGTAACGGTTTGCTGTCTCTGTATATAAGAGTTGATAAACTATTTCCACTGGTTGGGGATTCCAGAACTAGAGGTACTGTCTGAGAATTAGGGCCAGACCATTCAGCAGAGATGTTAGGAAGCACCTCTATACACAAAGGCTGGTAGAGGTTTGGGACTGTCTTCCATAAATGGCAGTGAATGCTGGGTCAGTTGCTAATTTTAAACCTGAGATAGCTTGAGAAAGGTATGAAGAGATCTGGACCAAAGGCCATAAATCAGCCTTGATCCTATTAAATGGTGGAACAGGGTCAAAGGGCTGAATGGCCTCATCCTGTTCCTATGTTCCAGTGAGGCAGGTGCTCACGCGCTGACCCCCATCAGATCCCTAAGCAGATTTAAATAAGGCAATATATTCGAACTATAATAAACATAGAACAGCAGATGGTGCAAATCTGAAACAAAATCATCAATTATTTTAAATGCTCTGAAGGAGGGTCACTGGACTCGAAAGGTTAGCGTGCTCTCTCTCCATGGATGCTGCCTGACCCGCTGTGATTTCCAGCATTTGTTGTCTTCTGCACAGATTCCGGCATCCACAGTAAATTACTCCTCCCAGAAATGCTTTACCTCGTGTCCTTCTGCTCTTCAAGTGGGTATTAATTGCAAGTGTAAATGAACAGGCGTGAGTGTGCTAGAGACAAACCCGTTCTATCACTAAGAGATGCAAAGTTAAAAAATCACACAACACCAGGTTATAGTCCAACAGGATTTTTTGGAAGCACTAGGTTTCGGAGCGCTGCTCCTTCATTAGGTGGTTCTGGTGCATCAGATAGTAAGACACAGAATTTATAGCAAAAGTTTACAGTGCGATGGAACTGAAATTATACATTGAAAAAGACATGGATTGTTTGTTAAGTCCCCTATCTTTTAGAATGAACATGTTGGTTTCAGTTCTTTCATATGTAAATTGCAGAATTCTTTTTTAAAAATACATTCTCAAGTGAGCTTTAACAATTGGTGCCATGTCAGCCAAGATAATGCATTGAAGGTGTGAGGTGCCCTGTGTGAGACTGTCTGTGCCATAATGGTCAGACTGATTCTAATCTAAAAAACGGATTTATAGAATCTTACATGGATTCATGCAGCTTTTGAGCCAAACAAAATGTAATTCTGCAATTACAAATTCACCCCACAAACCTATCTGTGTGTATGTGTGTGAGTATAAAGGTGTATAAATCTGTGAGAGGGTGCGCGTGGGAGCAAGTGAGAGACGGTCTGCGTGAGTGTATGGGTTTGTAGGAGTGTCTGTGTGTATGTCTGCGTCTGTGCATGTGTAGAGTGCAGTGAGGTCACCTGCACTGTGACATGAACCCAAGGTCCCAGTTGAGGCCATCCCCATGGGTATCGAACTTAACTATCAGCCTCTGCTCGACCACTTTTCATTGTTGCTTGTCTGCCTTGGAGGACAGTCATCCGAAGGTCTGAGGTAAGTTCAGGACCGCTGAAGTGTTCTCCCGCTGGGAGGGAACACTCCTGTGTGTTGATTATTGTGCGGTGCCCATTCATCTGTTGCCGTAGCCTCTACTCGGTCACGCCAACGTACCATACCTCAGGGCATCTTTGCCTGCAGGGTATGAGATAGGCAACGTTGGCTGAGTCACATGGGTACCCATAATGTGGTATCCTGTCCACTCTCTGACACCATTCTACCATATGGTGTTGTCCTGAAAGCCAGGCAGTTTGCTAGGAACAATGATCTGTTGAGGTTTGTTGGTTGTTTAAAGGCGAGAAGTGAAGGTGTGGGGAAAGTCTTGGCGAGGTGCTCATTCTCATTGATAGTGTGTTGCAGGCTGCGAAGAACATGGCGTCGTTTTTCAGCTCCTGGGAAATACTGGACAACGAATGGTATCCTGTCACGTGTCTGTCTCCTGAGGAGATTATTACAATTTCTTGCTGCTGCACGTCAGAAGTGGCGGCTGATGAGTTGAGCATTATATATCGTTGTTATGAGGGCATCGTTCAAATTTGTCTCCAAAGTCAAACCCCTCCCTCTCACCAACTCTCTTCTCTCTAGTTGTGTTCTAAGGACTCCTTTGTACAGTCCAATTGCCTTAAGTTCTCCAAACATTTTCCTTGACTTAGTCAAAACCAAAACAAAACTGCAGATGCTGTAAATCAAAATCAAAAACAGAAATTGCTGGAAAAACACAGCAGGTCTGGCAGCATCCGTGAGAGAGAAATCAAGAGTGAACATTTCAGGTCGAGTTCGGAAGGAGGGTCACTCTCTCACAGATGCCGCCGGACCTGCTGAGCTCTCCCAGCAATTGCTGTTCATATTTCTTGATTTACTTTTCTAGGCGCTGGTTAACTTTACCTTTCAATAGGGGATTGTTGTCCTGTTTTCAGAGCAGACGTCTATAATAAACATATGGATAGCTCTGAGTGACTGAGCTGACCGCAATCGGTTCCTGTGTTAGTCCGTCTGGCTGGAGTAAGCCATTCTCACTGTCAATCCATTCTGCAACAGGAAGGAACAAAACAGGAGAGGCAGGCCATTTGGCCCCTCCACTGTGTTCCGCCTTTCAACCAGGTCATCGTTATCTGTTTGTGTTTCCAATTCCGTATTCATATCTGCCCCCGGCTCCCTATTCTTAGTCAAGAGAAAATATGCCTAAATGGAATTAGTCTCAATATGACAAATTATGTCTATCTTTCACCACAAGCTGGAGATTCCGGAGTCAAATTGTCTTCAAGTTACAGAAGCGATGAAAATAATTTTATTGTGTGCGGTTTGTAGTTGTGTCTGGCAGTGAGATGTCAGAGAGAAACTGCTTTTGCAATCAGCTCGCTGTTTGCGTTTTACAGAGGGGAAAGAAACAGGATTGTTGCACCATATGTTTACACGGCTGGTTAATGAGCTACCACGGTTCATGAGTCCGGATTCCTCAGGCCCTTCCGAGCCAGCCCTGGATTTGTTCCCTTCGCCCAGCTGGAAGTGTCCTGCGGGGACAAGCCTGCGTTCAGACCCCCATCTGTGAGATGGAGCTGAGTCGCTGCTCCTTTGAGATCGGGTTATCTCCGTGCCCCGTTAGCTCCACCTGTGCCTGAGATTTCAGATCCCACCGGCAGACAGCGAGCTCCTCACTGTCTGCCGGCTCCACTGCCGCCATCTCCCAGAACTGGACACAGCTCCAGGTGGAAAGGCCACCTTGGTCAGCTCAGGCTTTCCTTCACCGAGTGACCGATTCCAGGACGGAAAAGGGGATTTGCATCAGTATCTGTAGAGGGGAAAGAAATTGCAGGGCCACAAGAAAGAGCAGCACTGGGTGAATTCCTCATGGGGAGGGCTAATACCGAGACGACAGGCCTGTACTGTTACAATTCGCGGATTAATTATCCCGGGGACATTCCTACTGCTGCTTTCAGTTAGAAAGGATCGCGATCTCATCGAGCTCTAACAGAGGGTCTGTGGAAAGGAAACCTGTAACCCGAACCTAGCAACCCTGGGCAGGTTATTGCTTAATCACTGATCTCTTCAGAGTTTATTCTAAGGAAAGTTGAGCCAAAAAAAAACAAATTTCTAAAAAAAACTTCCCTAAGATGTGCTGTTGCTGACGAAGCCAACATTTCCTTAATTTCCTCCAACTGAGTGTCTTGCTTGGCCATTTCACAGGGCAGTTAAGAGTCAGCCACATTTGCTGTGGGTGTGAAGTCACATGTAGGCCAGACCAGGTAAGGATGGCAAATTTCCTTCCCTGAAGGAGATTAGTGAACCAGATGTGGTTTTACAGCAATCAATGAGAGCCTTATAGTCACCATCTCTGAGATTGGGATAACTGAAGGTGGCAGGGCACGCAGAACAAGCAGTTAGTAAAGCATACCGTGTTCTCAGCTTTATTACCTTTCAATAAAGGTACAATAAAGGTACATTGTTGGCCACAGAGCACAACAATGAGGAGGTGAAGGTCAACTTGTACAAGACGTTTGTAAGATCTCAGCTGGATTATTGTGTACAGGTGTGAGTACCACATTATAGGAAAGATGTGAATGCATTGGAGGGATACGCAGAAAGGATTTACTGGAATAGTTCCAGGAATGAGGAACTTCAGTTTTGAGGATAGATTGGAGGAGGTGGGGCTACTCTCTTGTACAGAGGAAGGTTGAGAGATAACTTGATAGAGATTTTTCAAAATTATGTGTGGGCTCAACAGATAGGAATAAGCTGATCCCACTCACTAAAGGGGTTAGAATGAGATAGCATAGACTTAAAGTCATGTGCAAAAGAAGCAGGTGAAAAATATGACAATCCTAAATTGACAGTCAATGGAAATTTCCTCACACTCAGCAAAAGGTTTGAAAAGCTTCTTTAATTCTATACCATCAAATCAGTTATGAATATGAATGCCACTGTCTAATAATGCTTCTGAAACTACCTCTAGTCTTGCAACCCGCTGAGATCTCCACATTTTCAAATTCTGGCATCACGAGTAACCCTGTTCCCAATCAGTCCAATTTTGTGGCCATTATTTTTTCAAATACCAATATCAATGGGTCTGGAAGTCCCTGCCAAAATGTCTGCACCACTCCTCTTTAAGCCAATTCTTAGATTATTTGACCAAAATTTGGTCATTGACTTAATGTTGACAGCATATGGCTTAGTGCCCAGTGTTTGAAAATGCCCTTGTAAAGCCCTGGGACATTTTCCACATGAAAAAGTTACAACATAAGTGCAAACTGCTTTATAATCAGTTGTTTCAAATTCAAAGAAAAAAAAACACACTTAAAAATATTATGGATAATAATCCTACAGTCTCAATGCAAGAATGCTAATTTGCTTAAACTCAATGACTTTACAAACATACAAAATAGAAGCATAAGTGGATCATTCAGCTCCATCTGCCTATTTCACCATTTAATAAGGTCATGGACAATTCATTTGTGTTTTAACTTGTATATTCTTACCTATGAAAGGTCATTTCCTATGATTCTCTTGCCTAATAAGGATCTATCTACCTCGCTGTAAAATATTCAATGACCCTTCCTTTTTGAGGCAAAGATTTAAACTTGCGCTATTTTCTGGGTGTAAAGAATTCTCCTCATCTCAGACCAAAAACAACAATGCTTAAAATTTTAAACAGTGTCTCCTAGTTTTGGACTCAACCCCAAGAGGAAACATTCTTTTCACATCCACCTTGCTAACACTGTTCAGGATAGTAAACACTTAAATCAAGTAAACCCTTACTTTTCTAAACTCAAACGAAAACAAATCTAGTCTGTCCACCCTTTCCTCATATAAGTCCAGATATCAACCAAGTAAACCTCCTCTGAATTACCTCAAAAGGTTCTTTCATCCTTCATTAAACAGGGAGACATAAAACTGCACACAATATTCACAATGTGGTCTCACCAATGCTGTGTAAAACTGAAACATAATGTCCTCACTTTTATGTTCAATTCCTCTCATAATAAAATATGCTATGCATATGGCTTAACCTCACATATATTCAAACCTTTTAAAATATTCCTGAAGAAGGGCTGATGCCCGAAACATCGATTCTCCTGTTCCTTGGATGCTGCTTGACCTGCTGCGCTTTTCCAGCAACACATTTTCAGCTTTTAAAATATGACTTGCATTTGATGCACCATTGAATAGTTTACATTAAGAACAGTGACATTTAAATCAGAGGTAACATTTTCCATGGTGGTATGTCATTGAGAACCTGTATCTTTCTGAAACTTAATTACCTGTTTCTGGCATGGTCTTTATTCTTTGATTTTAAAAAAGCTGGATAAAATAAGATTTAGTTATTTTCCCTCAGGGTAATATCACTTGAATTGCATGTATTCTTTAATTAAAGAAGATAAATATGACTGGTTGTTGTTTAATGTGCTTCATATCATCTTAAGTCCCAAAGTAGCTGTACAGTCAGCTATGTAATTTTAAAAATGTAGTTACTTTGGTTATTCAGCAAAATAGCCACTAATTTGCACACAGTAAGTTCACACAAACATCAATGAGATAAATGACCAAAAAAACTAGTTTTAGTGGCTGTATTTGAGGAATAAAATTAGTAAAAGAAAGCATGAGATTGCCCTAAAGACTGAACTGATTTACTAATGCCCTTATGGGAAGATAATATCTGATGTGTTTACTTCAACTGGCCCAAAGTATCGGAAAATACATTGGAAGAGGATATCAGGAGTCCACAAAGGGATATTGGTAGATTAAGTGAGTGGGAGGAAATTTGGTTGATGGAATAAAATGCAAGAAAATGCAAATTGTTTCATTTTGGCAAAGAAGAACAGAAAAGTAGCAAATTATTTAAGTAGAGATAACTCTTGAGATACAGAGGGGTGGCCTTGTGCACAAAATCACAAAATGTTGGCATGCAAGTGGAAGGGAAGGCAAATAGAATTTTGTAATTCATTAGAAGATGAACAGCATCTGAAAGTGGGGATAGTTTGCTATAGTTGTACAGGGCCTTGGACAGCCCAATCTGAAACACTGCAGAGTTTTGGTTTTCCTGTTTGAGGGAAGATATAAATTCATTAAAAGCAGTTCAGAGAAGGTTCGCTTGACTCAGAACTGAAATTGTGGCGGGTGGGGGTGTTATTATTCTTACAAGATGAGAGTAGTCAGATGGGGCCTGTATCCATTAGAGTTTAGAATAATGATAGATGGTGCTTTGTTTATTCATTCACAGGGTGTAGGCATCACTGAGGTCAACATGTAACCTATTTTTATAACCAACCAGTTCAGAGCTATTATTACACACCTCTGGAGTGGGTGAGGTTTGGCACTGGGCCTAGGTCAGCATTTAATACCCAGAGGGCAGTTAAGAGTCACCCAGGTTGCTGTGGATCTGGAGTCACATATAGGGGAGACAGGTAACGAGTCCTAGGTAACTTCTTCCCTAATGGACATTAGTGAACCAGATGGGGTTTTCCAACAATCAACAATGCTTTGATGATCATTGTCAAAAATCACAAGACACCAGATTATAGTCCAACAGGTTTATTTGGAACTGCAAACTTTTAGAGCTCCCACTCCTTCCTCAGGCAGCTAACTGTTGGACTATAACCCAGTGTTGTGTGATTTTTGACTTTGTCTATCTCAGTCCAACACTGACATCTCCACATCTTGATGATCCTCATTAGACTCTTAATTCAAAAATTTGTTTTTTTTATTGAACTCAAATTTTATCTTCTGCCACGATAGGATTTGAGCCTGGGTCACCAGAATATTGCATGGGTTCTGGATGTAGGTTTGATCGCTGAGCTAGAGGGTTCATTTCCAGATGTTTTGTCACCCTACTAAGTAACATCTTCAGTGGGCCTCAGTGCTTCACCTGAGGCCCACCGAAGATGTTACGTAGTAGGGTGACAAAACATCTGGAAATGAACCCTCCAGCTCAGCGAGCAAACTCACATCCAGAACCTCAACCTGAGCTACAAATCTTCTCAAAACGTGCCATTACACAAGTCTCTGGATCAATAGTCTATTTATACTACCATTAGGCCATTGCCTCCCCGAACATTGAAGATCCTGAGGGGCTCTGACAGGGTAAGTACTGAAAAGATGATTCACCTTGTGAGAGAGACTAGAACTAGCTTTTAGCGAAAGTGTTGCTCACCCAAGACAGATGAGGAGAGTTAATTTTTTTTCTTCCCAAGGATCAGGAGCCTTTGAACTTCTCTTCCCTAGAAAGCATGCAGGCGGAGTTTTGAATAATATTAAGTTGGATAGATAGATTCTTAGGAGTGAACTGCAATAACAAACTGTCCCTCAAGAAAATTTAACATCACTTTTCTCACCTTAATGTTGAAACTTCCATTACTAGCTGTCATACCGAACAAACATCCTACTTTTATGATACAGCTGAACTAAATTAATTTATATTTTTTTTTAGTTTTCCCAGCTTTTAAAGTGGTTGAAAAGTGTGTAATTTCTAACAACCTGGTAAACTTGCCATAAAATTACCACATCTTTAAGACAGTAAAATGTTCCAAGGCAGTTCTTGTGAATGCGATAAGGTAAAAATTGATCTCAAGTCAAGGGAAAAAGATGTTCAGTCACCTGATGTAAAATTTTGGTCACAGAATTATGTTTAAAATCAGGCTGTTAAAAGAAGCGTGAGAGAAATGAAGAGATGAAGAGGATGAGGGAGAAGAACAAAGTATTGCAGATGCCAGAAATATTAAATAAGTCCCCAAATCGCATAAAATAATGACATTTAGCCAACGCATGAGTTGTATATGAGCAGAACTTGTTTTGCTTTGGAATATGAGTTTGGGATTTGCTCAAGTTAACATGGACAGTAGGTGGAAAGATAACCAGGCCAGCAGTGGAATAGCTGAATCCAGAGTTCTCAAAAGCAAGGATGTGGGGGATAGATTAATTTACGCTATCTGGTCAGCATGAATGAGTTGGACCAAAGGGTCTGTTTCTATACTGTACATCTCTATGACTATATAACTCTGAATATTTCAACATCAGACAAACTGCAAAAATGGCAATGGAAATAGGTAGCCTTTGTGATGTAGAGGATAATATTTTTTAATAATAATAAAATATTACAGATACAGAGATGCTAGGTATCACTCCAACCAGTGGAGAGCTTTCCTTCAATTCTCATTGAGTTCAGCTTTGCATGGGGTCCTTGCCTCTGAAGTCAAATGCTGCCTCATTATCAAGGGAAATCAGCTAATCTCTGGAGTTCACGTCTTCTGGCCATGTTTGGACCAATGTTGTAATGAGGTTAAGAGCCGAGTAGCCCAGCTAGCACTCATATTTATCATTAGTGAGCAGACTATTGCTACTCAGGTGATTATTGATAAAACTGTCAAGTTTTCCATCACTTTACTGATGATGAAAGTTGGACTAATGGGGTAGTAATTGGTCAGATTGAATTTGGCCTCCACTTAGTGGACAGTACATAAATGGAGAATTTTACACATTGCTGGGTAGGTATCAGAGCTGTGGCTGTACTGGAACAGCTTGGGTAGGCACAAGTCTTCAGTGCTGGAATGTTGTCAGGGAAAGTACTACAATATCTTTCTCAGATATTGCAAAAGGTATGTTTCTATGAGTGAGAATTACATCTGTGGAACCTGGGTGGAGTACAGCTGTTGCTGACCAGGGCTCCAGACTACCTCTTTGAAGAAGAGACGCTGAAATTCTGCATAAGGAAGATAGGGGCTTGAAAGATTTCTGCGTGTCTAATAATCACTGACATCTGGGTGAGTTACTGAAAAGATCTGTGGAATCTAGCTTGGTTGTGCATGCCACTTAATGTGCATGTCAATTCTGGATGTCAGAGTATAAGATCAATGGATTTACTTGTAATCATAAAATTGTAATACTTTTTCATTTGGTTAAACTGTAGACTCTTGTGGTTTTATCTTAATAATTACTGGATTTTATAATTTTATCTACTTTATAAAAACAAAATTAGTTCAGAATTCTCAGTTAAAAAAACTGGACTACATTTCTATTTCTCTTATTACCAATGTCAAAATATTTATGAAGTCATTACATTTGATAGAATGTGAGTGACATTTAAGAATCTTGTTGCTCATTTTATAGTGATGCGTCAGTGACTACCAAACTTGGGTAAAGCATTCTGCTTTAAATTCCGCACATTGGAAACCTGCAATGAGTTTTGGCAACTTGCCAATGACCTTAAGCTCTATTAAAAAAAAATCAAAACTGCTAAACTGACTGGAATGATTACTTCAATAGGTTCCCAATTTTCCATTTCTACAGACATGCTCAATGTTTTCAAAACTTCAGCTCGAAGATAGGTAACAACTGAAATATCGTGCCTAGTTTTGGTCACTTTACTAATGATGTAAGAGTGGTTAAGAGGATGGGAAATAGATTGAATAGCCTTGAATCACTGACTTCCCCAATGTCAACATCCTGGAAGTTACCGTTGACCAGAAACCAGATTGAACTTGCCATATAAGTACTGCAGCTGCAAGAGCAGATCAGAGGCTAGAAAATCTTGCAGTGAGTAACTTACCTCCTGATTTCCCAAAGCCTGTCTACCATCTACAAGCATAAGTCAGGACTGTGATGGGATACTTCCCATTTGCCTGAATGCGTGTAATTCCAACAGCATTCAAGAAGCTTGACACCATCCAAGGTGAAGCAGACTGCTTGATTATCACCAAATCCACAAATACCCATAATCTCCACCACCAATGCTCAGTAGCAGCAGTGTGTACATGCTATAAGATGCACTACAGAAATTCATCATCAAGTTTCCATAACTATCATCCACCAAACCGTGACCATTTCCATCTCTAAGGACAAGGGCAGCAGATACATGGGAACACCATGACAGCTTTGAGGCTTTAAGAGAGATATGTTCTGTCCTGTTTCACTTGCGGAGGGGTTTTGTCACAGTGGCCCTGACATGTCTCTTTCAGACAGGCAGTTGTTAACCAGCTTTTGAGTTCCCCCTGGATGTTTTTTTTCAAATGAGACAAAAAAAATCATGAATGGGTGGGGTCAGGGCTCACACAAACCCAGGAAGGTTCTGAGTTTTACTTTCGATTAGGGAGAACGATGACCTGCTGGCTGCTGAGCGAAAAGCCTGAGTTCTCAGCTGCCAGAGTGAAGTCTTAGACAGTGAGACTTTCCTTTTCAAAAGGGAAGGTTGTTTCTTTCTTCTGGACTGGAGAGAGACAGCAGAAGAGAACCAGAACCGATTTGTTGAATTGCATTTTTGCCAAAGGCTGTGTTTATGGGATGCTGCCATATTGGAACAGTGGTGATTAGTGGTTAAATAGTACATTATTGTGTTAAATATTTCAATTGAGTTAAAGTTAAGCCAATTTTATTTTGTACTTTAACTATGTTGCAAGAATAAAATGTGTTTTGATTAAACCCCAGTGATGGACCAATTGAACCACATCTGGAACAAAGCAGCTTGACACTTGTCTACAAATAAACATAAAAGTTGGGGATATAGATAGGTTTCCCTATATCCCATGCCTCCTTACTTTCTGAATGAGCCTACTGCAGGGAACCTTCTCAAACACCGTGCTAAAATCCATATGCACCACACCCACTGCTCTACCTTCATCACTATGTTTTGTCACATCCTCACAAATTCAATAAGATTTGTGAGGCATGACCTACCCCTCACAAAGCAATGCTGACTACCTCTAATTCAACTGAAGATTTATGGTTACTGGGAATATCAATCTCTTAGAATCCTCTCCAATATTTTGCCCACCACTGACGTAAGACTGATTGGTCTGTAATTCCCAGGATTATCCCTATTCCTTTTCTTGAACAAGGGAATAACATTTGCCACCATCCAATCATTTGGCACTACTCCAGTGGACATTAAGGACACAAAGATCATCGCCAAGGGTGCAGAAATCTCTTCCCTCATTTCCTGTAGCAACCTGGGTATGTATGGCCTAGGGGATTTATTTATCCTGATGTGTTTCAAAATTTTAAGCACATCCTCCTTCCTAACATCAACCTATTCTAGCATATTAATCTGTTACAAACCGTCCTCAGAAACATCTGGTCTCTCTCTGTAGTGAATACTGAACCAAAGTATTCATTAAGAACCTCCCATACTTTCTCCAACTCCAGGCGCTAGTTCCCTCCACCATTCCTGATTGGCCCTACCTTCACTCTGGCCATCCTCTCGTTTCTCACACAAGTGTAGAACACCTTAGGATTTTCCTTCATCCCATCCATTAAAGCTTTTTCATGTCCCCGTCTAGCTCTCCTAAGTCCATTCCTCAGTTCCTTCCTGGCTACCTTGTAACCCTCTAGAGCCCTGTCTGATCCCCTGCTTCCACATTTCCAAATATCTGCCTCCTAATCTGCTCCTCCACGTCTCTATTGCTATTGGAGGGCCTGTCAAAACCTCCCAATAAAGTGATTGCTCCTTTCCCGTTTCTGACGTCTACCCAAACTCTGTAGACAAAACCTCCTCGGCGATCTCACTTTTTGCAGCTGTGATACTATCCCTGATTAGCAATGCCACTCCTTCACTACAATGTCATAGTTCCAGTGCTCTGAGTTTGTCACCCTTATTCCTGACACTTCTTGCATTAAAATAGACACACTTCAAACCATCACACTGACTGCACCTTTTCCCTATTAAGAGCCTATCCCTTAAAGGTGGTGCCACTATTTAAGAAGGGCGGTAAAGACAAGCTAGGGAACTATAGACCGGTGAGCCTGACCTCAGTGGTGGGCAAGTTGTTGGAGGGAATCCTGAGGGACAGGATGTACATGCATTTGGAAAGGCAAGGACTGATTTGGGATAGTCAACATGGCTTTGTGCGTGAGAAATCATGTCTCACATACTTGATTGAGTTTTTTGAAGAAGTAACAAAGAAGATTGATGAGGGCAGAGCAGTAGATGTGATCTATATGGACTTCAGTAAGGCGTTCGACAAGGTTCCCAATGGGAGACTGATCAGCAAGGTTGGATCTCATGGAATACAGGGAGAACTAGCCATTTGGATACAGAACTGGCTCAAAGGTAGAAGAAAGAGGGTGGTGGTGGAGGGTTGTTTTTCAGACTGGAGGCCTGTGAGCAGTGGAGTGCCACAAGGATCGGTGCTGGGCCCTCTACTTTTTGTCATTTACATAAATGATGTGGATGCGAGCATAAGAGGTACAGTGAGTAAGTTTGCAGATGACGCCAAAATTGGAGGTGTAGTGGACAGCGAAGAGGGTTACCTCAGATTACAACAGGATCTGGACCAGATCGACCAATGGGCTGAGAAGTGGCAGATGGAGTTTAATTCAGATAAGTGCGAGGTGCTGCATTTTGGGAAAGCGAATCTTAGCAGGACTTATACACTTAATGGTAAGGTCCTAGGGAGTGTTGCTGAACAAAGAGGCCTTGGAGTGCAGGTTCATAGTTTCTTGAAAGTGGAGTCGCAGGTAGATAGGATAGTGAAGAAAGCATTTGGTATGCTTTTCTTTATTGGTCAGAGTATTGAGTAGAGGATTTGGGAGGTCATGTTGCAGCTGTACAGGACATTGGTTAGGCCACTGTTGGAGGATCTGAGCTACAGGGAGAGGCTAAACAGGCTGGGGCTGTTTTCCCTGGAACAGCAGAGGCTGAGGGGTGACTTATAGAGGTTTATAAAATTATGAGGGGCATGGATAGGATAAATAGACAAAGTATTTTCCCTGGGATCGGGGAGTCCAGAACTAGAGGGCTTAGGTTTAGGGTGAGAGGGGAAAGATATAAAAGACACGTAAGGGGCAACTTTTTCACGCAGAGGGTAGAACGTGTCTGGAATGAGCTGCCAGAGGATGTGATGGAGGCTGGTACAATTGCAACATTTAAGAGGCATTTGGATATGTAAATGAATAGCAAGGGTTTGGAGGGATATGGGCCGGGTGCTGGCAGGTGGGACTAGATTGGGTTGGGATATCTGGTCGGCATGGATAGGTTGGACCGAAGGGTCTGCTTCCATGCTGTACATCTCTATGACTCTATCTGATCTGTAGCTCAGGCTCCCAAAACCCTGCCAATCTAGTTTAAACCCTCCCAAAAAAGCCCTGGTTAACCTCCTGCCCAGGATATTGGTGCCCCTTCAGTTCAGGAGCAACTTGTCATTCATGTACAGGTCTCACCTTCCCCAGAAGGTATCCCAATGATCCTCATATCTGAAGCTCTCCCTCCTACACCAGCTAGTGTTCACAACTAGTGATCACTGTTAATGTAAGCCTTCCTAGGTGTGCATTCCACACTAACAACCCATGACTAAACTTCAAAAAAGGTCTTCTTTCTTTCATGGAATCAAATATCACCAGCCCCTTATTCTATATTTTACCCTAATACATAATGATAGTTGAGTCAGCTTGATGACTCAGCTATGTCATCAAGATAGCGATGGATTAGGACACCTGTCCTGGGGCTCACCTGCTCCAATTGTTTCTCTTTCCTTTTCTATTTCCTTTTCTCAATCTTGACTTCTTCTCCTTGCCTTCACTTACCTCTTGTCCTGAGGTGGGATAGCACTGGCAGCAGCACCCAAAGGGCCCAGTGCAGATTCAAGTAGTTCCACTATGGTCCTTGTGGCAGCAGCAAGTGGGTCCAGTGTGGACTCGATTGGGCCCAGTGTGGACCTTGTGACATTGGGGGAGTCAGCCCTTACTTACTTTGCTGGGGCAAGTGTGGGACCTTACATTGGAATCAGCGACCATTTCAGAGAAGGTGATATCGGTAAGGTAGGCCCAGCGGCAAAAGGATGGCACCCGAGGATTAGTGACTTCGTCATTAGTCCTGGTGCTGGAAACCGCAAGGCAGTGGTGGAGGAGAATTGGCCAAATAGTGAAAGATGAGGCCTGATGAATGGTGATTTCGATGTTGGTTGGGCCTGTTGTAGATGCTACGGTGGCAGTGGAGGAGGGATAGCAGTGCAGGCGTCACTGATGATGAGCTGGTTCAGGACTGATGGACTCTCTTTAAATTATACCTTTCTTTTTTTCCCTTTTTTAAAAAAAAAATTCAAAATGGAGAGGATCATGGTGGCAGTGGAAAAGCTTTTCACTGTATTTTACTGTTTTTCTCACTATATAAAATACGCATGACAATAAAATCATTCATTCCCTAAAGCCTTTCCTTGCTCCAAAGGAAATTAAGATCACACACACCTAACCTCCCCGGCCACCGACGATCACACACACCTAACTTCCCCGGCCACCTACGATCACACACACCTAACTTCCCCGGCCACCTACGATCACACAAACCTAACCTCCCCGGCCACCTACGATCACACACACCAAACCTCCCCGGCCACCTACGATCACACACACCTAACCTCCCCGGCCACCTACGATCACACAAACCTAACTTCCCCGGCCACCTACGATCACTTACACCTAATCTCCCTGGCCACCTACGATCACACACACCTAACCTCCCTGGCCACCTATGATCACACACACCTAACCTCCCTGGCCACCTACGATCACATACACCTAACCTCCCTGGCTCCTACGATCACGCACACCTAACCTCCCTGGCCACCTATGATCACATACACCTAACCTCCCTGGCCACCCACGATCACACACACACCTAACCTCCCTGGCCACCTACGAGCAGATACACCTAACCTCCCCAGCCACCTACGATCACATACACCTAACCTCCTCAGGCACCTACGATCACACACACTTAACCTCCCTGGTTATCTACGATCACACACACCTAACCTCCTTGGCTATCTACGATCACACACACCTCACCTCCCCAGGGACCTACGATCACACACACCTAACCTCCTTGGCTATCTACGATCACACACACCTCACCTCCCCAGGGACCTATGATCACATACACCTAACCTCCCCAGGCATCTACGATCACATACACCTAACCTCCCCAGGCACCTACGATCACATACACCTAACCTCCCCAGGCATCTATGATCACATACATCTAATCTCCCCAGGCACCTACGATCACATACACCTAACCTCCTCAGGCACCTACGATCACACACACTTAACCTCCCTGGTTATCTACGATCACACACACCTAACCTCCTTGGCTATCTACGATCACACACACCTCACCTCCCCAGGGACCTACGATCACATACACCTAACCTCCCCAGGCATCTACGATCACATACACCTAACCTCCTTGGCTATCTACGATCACACACACCTCACCTCCCCAGGGACCTACGATCACATACACCTAACCTCCCCAGGCATCTACGATCACATACACCTAACCTCCCCAGGCACCTACGATCACATACACCTAACCTCCCCAGGCATCTATGATCACATACACCTAACCTCCCCAGGCACCTACGATTACATACACCTAACCTCCCCAGGCACCTCCGATCACATACACCTAACCTCCCCAGGCACCTCCAATCACATACACCTAACCTCCCCAGGCATCTACGATCACACACACCTAACCTCTCCAGGCATCTACGATCACATCCACCTAACCTCCCCAGGCACCTACGATCACATACACCTAACCTCCTCAGGCACCTATGATCACATACACCTAACCTCCCCAGGCACCTACGATTACATACACCTAACCTCCCCAGGCACCTCCGATCACATACACCTAACCTCCCCAGGCACCTCCAATCACATACACCTAGCCTCCCCAGGCACCTCCGATCACATACACCTAACCTCCCCAGGCACCTACGATCACATACACCTAACCTCCCTGACCACCTCCGATCACATACACCTAACCTCCCCAGGCATCTACGATCACATACACCTAACCTTCCCGGCTATCTAAGATGACATACATCAAACCTCACTGGCTATGTATTCAGCAAATCTGCTTTGAGCCAGAAGTGACCATGAACTCGTTCAAGACCACTGAGGTGCGAATCAAATATGACAGGATGTGAAGTGAAGGATGGTGTCCATAAGTTGAATTGAAACCAACAGGAAAACTGACACCAATCATAAAGACAATTTGTCACTTGGGCCATTCTTACTGCTTTTCTTGTAAATTTTATATACTTTTCCCAATACCAATGAAAACATTGATGTATGACCAACAATGAGAAGCCAGACCTCTACAAACAATAAATATTTACATTCCAATTAGTTATGGATGGAATGTTCAACACTTTTCAATGAATAGAATACATTATAAAACCATAAACGTAATGTATAAGCTGAAGCACTTCAATTCAAAGTACAACACTAAGTGTTAATAAAAAAATCCTGAACACTATAATTTTCTCTGTGGTAAATATACACCTTCAAAACATGCAAAAAGATCAGTTTCAAGGTTCAATATTTAGACATTTCTTTGCACTGTAGTATTAAATGGAAGCATTAAATGAAACTATTGTTTTTTTTCCCTTTTATCCTCAGTAAACTCATAGTTGCTGACCACTCAGGTGCAAGAATGCTAAGTCTATTGTTCAAGTCAATTCCACTTTCAATTTGCTCTCAAAGTGGCACTGTGGGGTATGTTCTGCATAGCTGTTTTAAAAAAAGCTGCTTCAATTTTCTAATATTCATACTTAATTGCACACATTTTATCCAGAAATTGCATTGTTGAAGTGTTATTATTACAAAAGCAGAAACATAAAAGGATAGCAATGCAAAACAGTGCTATTAGTCACCACATCAGCTCTGAGTGTACTTCATTCAAGTTGGTAAAAGTCATAACAAGTATAAATTCATAGCAATGAATATTCTCTACCTACTGTTACCTCACAGAAAGCAACTATTGGTGCCTATTATATGCTACATTACGAGAATGCATTAAAGTCTAAAAATGGGATAGCCACTTCTTTGGGGCAGAAGGGTGGCAATTCAGTCTGCCCATGCCTATTAAGATTGAGGTAGATAGCACATAAAGTTAAGATACTCACCTTATCAGCATAATCATAGGGTTTGGCCTGAGGTGTTCTCCTCTGTTATCTGTAGACTCTGCACACAGCAGCAGGACCAGGCAATATTTTTCAGAATTCACATGGTACAGCCACCCACCTCTTCGCAAAAGGCAGCTGACTACACTTAAAAGGGAAGGTGCACTGTAGAAAATTGTTGAAATTTTGAAAGATCATTAAAATCAAAAGCAGAACAGAGATTCCTTAGAACTGAGGCATTAAACCACAAAAAGAGAAGCTGAAGTAGGCCATTCAGCCCATCGAATCTGCTTTGCCATTCAATGATGTGGAGGTGCCAGTGTTGGACCGAGGTGGACAAAGTCAGAAGTCACATCATACTATGTTGTAGTCCAACAAGTTTATTTGAAATCACAAGCTTTCAAAGGAGCAGCGCCTTGAAAACTTGCGATTTCAAATAAACCTGTTGGATTATAACCTAGTGTCGTGTGACTTTTGACTTTGTCATTCAATGAATTCTTGGCTGATCTGATAATCCTCAACTCTGCATTCTTGCCTTGTCCTCTTAGCTCTTGATCTTCTTACTAAATAAAAATCTATTTCAGCCTTGAATATACTGAATGACACAGCCTCGACGGCTCTCTGTGGTAAACAATTCCATAGATTCCTCTGAGAGAAATTCCTTCTTATCTTTTAAATGGCGATCCCTTATTCTGAGATTACGTTGCCTCCTAGACTCTCCCAAAAGGGGAAACAACATTTTCTCATCTACCCTGTCAAGCTCACTAAAAAATCCTTATGTGTTTCAATAAGGTTTCCTCTCATTCTTCTCAACTTCAATGAGTACAGGCTCAATCTATTCAACCTCTCCCCATTTGTGATGTGGAGGTGCCAGTGTTGGACTGGGGTGTACAAAGTTAAAAATCACACAACATGAGGTTATGGTCCAACAGGTTTATTTGGAAGTACAAGCTTTCGGAGTGCTGCTCCATCATCAGGTACCTAGTCACCAGCAGAAGCAGTGTTTAAAAGTTTATACTTGCAAATAAACATGTTGGACGATAACTTGGTGTGGTGCGATTTTTAATTTTGTCCACCCCAGTCCAACACCAACACTTCCCTTTCTGTGGTTCAAGAAGACACATCAGCATCACCTTATCAAAGGCAAGTAGGGATGGGCAATACTGCTGGAACAGCCAGCGATGTCAATGTCCCATGAATGAATTTTTAAAAGTTGGAATTGAAATTTAGTCTCAGTTATGGTGACCGTGAAACTATCACTGTTTGTTGAAAGAACCTCTCTGGTTCACAAATGTCTGTTAAGGAAGGTTATCTGACATCTTTAACCAATCTGGCCTACATGTGACTCTCATGTTACAGCATTATTGACTCTCAATTGCCCTCTTCAATGGCCAATAGCAAGCCACTCAGTTCAAGGGCGATGCAGGAGGGGCAACAGATGCTGAGCTTGAGGGTGCTGGTCACATCCCACAGAAGAATAAAAACATTACAAAGTACAAGCTTTCTGAACACTGCTCCTTCATCCACCTGATGAAGGAGCAGCGCTCCGAAAGCTAGTGGTTCCAAATAAACCTTTTGGAGTATAACTGGGTGTTACGTGATTTTTAACTTTGTTCTCCCCATTTGAGAATTCATGCATACTCAGAATTAAACTAATGAACCTTCTCTGGGCTGCTTCCAGTGCCAGTATATCTATCCTTAGATACAAGAAACAGAACCATTCACAGCGTGACCAGATGAGCACCTTATGTAACTTTAGCAAGATCTCCTTATGTTTGTTAGATTAGATTCCCTACAGTGTGGAAACAGGCCCTTTGGTCGAACAAGTCCACACCGACCCTCTGAAGAGCAACCCACCCAGACCCATTCCCCTACATTCACCCCTGACTAATGCACCTAACCCTATGGGCAATTTAGCACGGCAAATTCACCTGACCTGCACATCTTTGGACTGTGGGAGGAAACAGGAGCACCCGGAGGAAACCCACACAGACACGGAGCAAATGTGCAAACTCCACACTCCCGAGGCGGGAATTAAACTCAGGTCCCTGGCGCAGTGAGGCAGCAGTGCTAACCACTGAGCCAACATTTACTTCAAAATAAAGGCTAACAATTCATTTACCTTCCCTATTACCAGCTGAAATGGTATGTTAGTATTGTGAGATTTATTCACAAGGATTTCCATATCCCTCTTTGCTGCAGCTTTTTCCAGTCTTTCTCATTTAAATAATAATCAGCCCCTTTATCTTTCTTTCTGCCAAAGTCAATAACCTCGCATTTTCCCACATTATAATTCATTTGCCAATTCTTTGCCCACTTAATTAACCTGTCTAAAGTTTTCTGCAAATTCTGTGTGTCATTCTCACCACTTGCCTTTCCACCTATATTTGTGTCATCAGCAAACATAGGGATGGCACATTCACTTTCCACATGAGGATCATGTCAATGGAGAAATATTGCAGAAAGGTACAGAACAGAGGAATTTTGGAGTTGTTGTGCATGAATCTCAGAAACGTTAGCATCCAACTGTATCAGCAGTAAACAACTAAAGGCAGAACTGTACAATCAATCTTTTACCTCAAAACATGTTGTGAATCATTTTTAGTCTGATCGAGATATACCATAAATCGTGCCATACAAGTCAATACAAGATGGCTGCAAAAATTATGATTTTGGCATATACCTGACCTCCCTTTCAGCCACTATATTGTATATCCACACTAGACTAGATTCCCTACAGTATGGAAACAGGCCACTCGGCCCAACAAGTCCACACCAACCCTCCGAAAAGTAACCCACCCAGACCTATTCCTCTACTCTATATTTACCCCTGAGTAATGCAGCTAACACTATAGACTATTTAGCATGACCAATTCACCTAATCTGCACATCTTTGGATTGTGGGAGGAAACCGGAGCACCCGGAGGAAACCCATTCAGACACAGGGATGTCTGTGCAGAGTTTGCACAGTCGCCCGAGGCAGGAATCAAACCCAGGTTCCTGGTGCTGTGAGGCCGCAGTGCTAACCACTGAGCCAGCAAGCCGCCCAATCTCCAGGTTCCCCTCCAAGTCACTCACCGTTCTGACTTGGAAATATATCACTGTTCCTTCAGTGTTGCTGGATCAAAATCCTACTTTCCTCAAAGTAGTCAGCCTCAATATTTCAACACACAAATGCATGCTTTACATGCTGTTACTTTATAACTGTACACACGAGCAAATGATGCCATGCACATTGCAAAGTTGCTCAGGAGTTTAAGACATGCCCACTCCTTGCACTGATTGCTGACCATGTTTTGAAATAGTGACCACCCATACAGTTGGCTCACTGCACATAAATTAGCGACAATAAAAAAATGAACTGCGGATGCCTGAAATCAGAAACAAAAGCAGAGACCGCTGGAGAAACTCAGCAGGTCTGGCAGCATCTGCGGAGAGAAAGCAGGGCTAGAGTCCGGTGACCTTTCTTCAGAACTATAAGTTGGTGTCCATTTCTGGAGGGATTTTGAGACTTCAAAAGTTGATTTTTATGCAAACTTTAATGATACTGCACCTATTTCAACTGTACTGATCCATCCTATTGGTGAAGCATCTGTTCCTTATAATGTGATTAGTCTAATCATTCAAGATTTAGTCATATCACAATTAATTTCATTATGTAAACTGGATGCTCCAAACTATATGTTACCACTCTGTGTTTCTCCTGTTTTCTGAATAATACTCTTATGAAAGATCAGTTAAAATTGTATGATTATTTTTCATTTTGGTTTCAAATGAAACACACAATGGTCACAGCAAATTTCACTCATTTCCAAACACTCCTTATAACATCGAGAATAAAGCATTTTTGGGACCCATTTCAGAGTTAGGGAATCATCGGAATTTTGAGCATCATTCAATCTGGTCTCTTGGGAGATGCTAATGAAGTCACCATCTCAAAAGGGCTGTGGAATGTGAGAAATTGGATCCCAGAAAGATGGTGTGAGCAAGTCAAATTGGATACATGCTAAATTGCAATCCACACACTCAGATGCTTTGTGTTGTGGGACTAAATTCTACTCAGCTCAATTTAACTTAATTCTAATACATTAATGTAAATTGCTCCATAATTCCCTGATTTAAATAGCCATGTCCTTAGAGATGATGCTTTTTAAAACCTTGATTATCCTGGTTACTTCAGTTTCGCACATTGCTAGTGTTGAACATGAAAGATATTGTCATTTTCAGCTTTCTTGAACTGCTCTCTCCCCAGAAAACTATGCAGTATCTTTGAGGCTGGTATGCTTTGAAGTTGAACTGATGCATGTACAAAGTGTGACAAACTCACCTGGCAGAACAATTTTTCATTATTTCAGCTTTACTGAACTCTAGAAATTTGGCAATAGCTGAAAGGGTGTAGTGGAGGAGCTTGGATGTGTAACATCAGTCCATTTACATTGTTCTTACACATCACAGAATGATCCAGTATAGGTGACATTAAGCATCACTTAGTGCAATGGCATCAGAACAGCACCAAAAAAGGATCTTTTATAAATTTATATGCAAAATTATTATGTTTTTCGCTTTAATTGCTCCTGAAAGCATTTGCTTACAGAGGGACTGGGAGGGGCAGTAGCATAATGTTGTGACACAAGTAACCGAGGATCATAGAATCTCTACAGTGTGGAAGCAGGCCATTTGCGCAATTGAGTTCACACTGACTCTCTGAAGAGTATCCCTCCCTCCCCACCTTAACGCTGTAATCCTGCATTTCCTATGGCTAACCTACCTAACCTGAAAAACCCTAGACACCAGGGGCAACTTAGCATGGCCAATCTGCCTAACCTGCACATCTTTAGACTGTGGGAGGAAACCCATGCAGACATGGAGAGAATGTCCACACAGACTGTCACCCATGGGTGGAATCGAACCCTAATCCCTGTGAGGCAGTATTATTAACCACTGAACCATGTGCCGCCCTTCCAGATTAATGCTCTCAGGACATGTGGTTGAATCCCGCCATGGCAGCTGATAACAACTGAATTCAATCTGAAATTTAAGGTGACTGTAATAGTGAACATGTAACCACTGTCAAGTGTTATAAGTAGCTATCTGGTTCACTAGCATCCTTTAAAGAAGATCATCTACCCGATTGATCTGGTCTGGCCTCCATATAAATGCAGATCCACAGCAATCTGATTCATTATTAACTGCCCTTTGAAATGACCCTCACAAGCCTTTCAGATCAATGAGCAATTAGGGATGGACAACAAATACTGGCCCAGCTAGTAATGCCCAAATACCGGCCCAGCTAGTAATGCCCATATCCCACAAATGAATAAAAAAATTAGGCTGAAATACAATACAGTAAGAAGATAAAACTCAAATGCTTCCGAAAATGTTGCCGTTTATGGATCAGGAGAGTGTGCCTCAAGAAAGGAATAGGGTATTGGAAAGAGTGGGGTTGCACTTGAACACACCATTAACCTGTCAGCTATCAGAATTCAGCACTGTGTAAGGCTGAGGACATTTATGGGGAGAAAGTGAGGACTGCAGATGCTGGAGATCAGAGCTGAAAATGTGTTGCTGGAAAAGCGCAGCAGGTCAGGCAGCATCCAAGGAGCAGGAGAATCAACGTTTTGGGCATAAGCCCTTCTTCAGGAATGAGGCAGGGACTTGTGACTTGTGAATATCAAGACCAAAGGCAAACCCAACCGTTTCACATCCCATCATCAGCAGCTGGCGGGATTTAAATTCAATTCATGAAATCTGGAATTTAAAACTAGTCTGACTCATAGAGATGTGAAACTATCATTGATTGTTGTAAAAATCCATCTGGTTCACTAATGTCCCTTCAGGAAGGATATTCACCAGCCTTACCTGCTCTGGGCCAACACAAGATTCCAGCCCCACACAGCCAATGTGGTTGATATGTAACTATTCAGTTGAAGGACAACTAGGAATGGGCAAAAATGCCAGCCTTGTCAGTGATGCTCAAATCCTGAAAAACAAGAAAACATAGGTCTTGATCAAGGGTCTGTCTGATAAATAAGTCTCAGGGTTAAAATATTTGCTCATCAAGGCAAAAGTGATAATACTGAATTCTAACATAAAATTAATTCCACATCATACTTTCAAAGCTCGTTTTCATCCTTGTTACACTAATTTGATTGAACTGATCTTCTCAACAAATGCTTGCTATGAGCAAACTCCTGGATGTGAGATCTCTTGCCTTTTCACAATTTGTAATGTTAATTTCTTGTTGAGCCACAACACAAGCTCAGGGTAGGTATCTTCTCAGACTATTACACATTTCTACATGGCTTACCTCCAGATTCACCAAGTTCACTGCAGGAACTCCCCACAAGGCTGTACCACTGCAATGGAATGTTATTAAAATGGAATGTGTTTTATAATGGAACTTTGTAAAATGCAGTTATCACTGCAAAGAAATCTCCAGTTTAATGAGATTGCAATGGCTTTCAATGTAATAAACATTACAAAAAGATCCAACTGTGCAATTTTTCTATATTCATGAATATTAATTCAGTCATGATCTCCTCAATGAGATCAGAGCTTACATTCTGGATATTTTAGTGTCCTATTTGTGTTACATATTCGAACACAAAACTCTGACTGCAAGTTTGATGACCGATTTAATGTTTTGTCCTGAGATTTGGTTCAAATTTTTCAACTAATGCATCATTTAATTTCGCTATATGAAGTTCAGTCACAATACCAACTTTAAATAAGATGGGACTAGCCCAGATTTCTGAAGAGGTTATATCCTCCAGTGATCTCGGAGATCTAAAGGTTTCTGTAGCATGGATTTCCTTTCTCTCAGCTTTCTTTTGAATCTGGCACCAGGTTATGGGGCTATCCAAGTCACAGTGAGGTCATTAAGCAGAATAAGCAGCCAATCACGCTGAGGTATTCTCACTGATTGCAAACTAACAAGAAAAATGCACTGACTACTCTTCACTTTCGAATGTATTTTATTGATGATGACTTAAAGGATTGAGGCATATCTGAGGAACTAAAGGAGCAAACAAAATATCAACCTATCAAAAAAAAGTGAAATTAATTTCTTATAATGGAGACCACCGACAATCTACATCTTAATGTTAGTTTCTAGTTGCCACATAAGACTTTACCATTGACCAGAAACTCAAACAGGACATGCCACATAAACGCAGGCTACAAGAGCAGGTCAGACCCTCGGAATACTGCAGCGAGGAACACACGGCCTGCCTCCCAAAGCCTCTCTACCATCTATAACGCTCAAGTCAGATGTGTGACGGAGTACTCCCCACTTGCCTGGATGGGTGCAGCTCTGACAACACCCAGGAAGCTTGACACCACCCAGGACAAAGCAGCCCACTTGATTATGAATTTTAGTATGCCAGTTAAAGCCTTACAAAGCAAGTGGCAACAAATCCATTTGATTAGATACCCTACAGTGTGGAAACAGGCCATTTGGCCCAACAAGTCCAACTGATCCTCCAAAGAATAACCCACCCAGACCCATTCCCCAAACCTATACTTATCCCTGACTAATGCACCTAACATTATGGGCAATCTAGCCTTACCAATTCCCCTAACCTGCACATCGTTGGACTAGAGGAGGAAACCCATGCAGACACAGAGACCATGTGCAAACTCCACACAGTCATCTGAGGCAGGAATCGAATCCTGGTCTCTGGCACTGTAAGGCAGCAATGCTAACTACTGAGCCACCATGTCAGATCTATTAATGCCCAGGATTGGTCACAACTGATCTTTCATCATCAGTTCATCATCAAGAAATAAACTGAGTTATGTGCAAGTTGGGCTAAGATTCATCATTAACTGCCCCTTGACTGCAGGAAGGTATGCCAGGAGAAGCACCAGGCATACCTAAAAAAAGGTGAAAATCTGTTGAAGCTACCAAACAGGACTATCTGCCTGCCAAACTGCAAGTGATAGATAGACCTAAACGATCCTACAACCAACAAATCAGATCTAAACTCTGCAGTCCATCACATTTAGTCATGTACAGTGGTGGACAATTAAACTGGAAGAGAAGGATACACAAATATTTCCATCTTCAATGACGGAAGAACCCATACATCCACCCATGGTCTCCAGCATCATAGATACTAATCTTCAGCCAATTCAATTCACTCCACTTGATATCAAGAGATGGTTGGAAGCACTGGATAGTGCTAAAACTATGGGTCCTGAAAACATTCCGGCAGTAATATGGAAGACCTGTGTTCTAGAACCTGCTGCTTCTTAAGCCAAGCCCTTCTAGTCCAGTTAGTGCATTCACAGCTACCATACAATGTAGAAAACTACCCAGGTATGTCCTGTCCACAAAATGCAAGACAAATCAAACCCAGCCAATACTATCCAGTGGTCTATGCTCAGTTATCAGTAAAGTGATAGAAGGTGCCAGCTACAGTCCTGTCAAGCAGCAGGTGCTCAGCAGTAACCTGCTTAGTGACGCCCAGCCATGACCACTCAGCTGCTGACCTCATCACAGCCTTGGTTTGAACATGGACAAAAGAGATGAATTCTTGAGGTGAGGTGAGAGTGACAGCCCTTGACATCAATGCTGCATTCAATCGAGTGTGGCATCAAGGAGCCCTAGCAAAACTGGAATCAATGGGAATCTCCTCTGGTTGGAATCATAATTGGCACATTGGAAGATGGTTGTGGTTGTTTGAAGTCAGTCATCTCAGCTCCAGGAATTCCTCAGGGTAGTGTCCTAGGCCCAACCATCTTCAGCTGCTTCATCAATGACCCACGTTACATCATAAGGTTAGAAGTGGAAATGTTTGCTGATGATTTCACAATGTTCAGCACAGCTTGCAACTCCTCAGATACTGAAGCAGTCCATGTTCAAATGCAACATGATCTGGACAATAGCCAGGCTTGGGCTGACAAGTGCCAAGTAACATTCACACCACATAAATGCAAGGCTATGACCAACAAGAGGCAATCTAACCATGCCCCTTATTTAGATCAAAGTGGTGCTGGAAAAGCACAGCAGGTCAGACAGCATCCGAGGAGCAGGAAAATTGACGTTTCGGGCAAAAGCCCTTCATCAGATATAGAGGCAGGAAGCCTCCAGGGTGGAGAGATAAATGGGGGTGGGGTGGGGTGGGGCTGGGGAGAAAGTAGCAAAGAGTACAATAGGTGAATGGGGGTGGGGATGGAGGTGATAGGTCAGGGTGGAGGGTGGGGGAAGTCCAGTGGACTTCACCAGTTTCCCCATTTCCTCTTGCCCCACCTTACCTCAGTTTCAACCTTCTAGCTCAGCACCATCCTCATAACCTGTCCTATCTGCCAATCTCCCTTCCCACCTATCTGCTCCGCACTCCCCTCTGACCTATCACCTCCATCCCCACCCCCATTCACCTATTGTACTCTTTGCTACCTTCTCTCCAGCCCCATCTCCCCATTTATCTCTCCACCCAAAAGGCTTCCTGCCTCTATTCCTGATGAAGGGCTTTTGCTCAAAACGTCGATTTTCCTGCTCCTCAGATGCTGCCTGACCCGCTGTGCTTTTCCAGCACCACTCTGATCTAAAATCTGGTTTCCAGCATCTGCAGTCCTCACTTTAACCATGCCCCTTGACATTCAATGGTGAAGCCATCACTGAATTCCCCACTATCAACATCCTGGGTGTTACCATTGACCAGAAACTCAAACGGGATTTGCCACATAAACACAGGCTACAAAAGCAGGTCAGAGGCTCGGAATACTGCAGCGAGGAACACATGCCCTGCCTCCCAAACCCTGTCCACCATCTACAAGGCACAAGTCAAGAGTGTGATGGAGTACCCCCCACTTGCCTGGATGGGTAAAGCTCCAACAAGACACAAGAAGCTTGACACCATCCAGGACAAAGCAGCCCACTTGATTAGCACCACATCCACAAACAGCTACTCTCTCCAGCACCAATGCTCAGTAATAGCAGTGTGTACTACCTATAAGATGCACTGCAGAAATTCACTAAAGATCCTGATAAACCCACAATCACTGTTCCCACAATCCCTGGGGGCAGATACATGAGAACACTACCACCTGCAATTTCCCTCCAAGCCACACCCCATCTGACTTGGAAATATTTTGCCATTCCTTTAGTGTCACTGGGTCAAATCCTGGAATACCCCCTAATGGCATAGTGACTCAACTGACAGCACATGGACTGCAGCGGTTCAAGAAGGCAGCTCACCCCCAATTTCTCAAGGGCATCTCGGGCTGGGTAATAAATGCTGGCAAACCAGCAATGCCCATATCCCATGAATGAATTAAAAATGATGCCTTCACAGGGACAGAGGTTTTTGCCGTGGGTCTTCATGTGACTGGGCACGCCAGTTCCCAACACCCAGGTTTTTGGGTGCATGGGCAGGACATCCCATGTGGAATGCATTATCGGATTCCTATTATTGTTGTCTCTGCTGCCACCTTGCTTCATCATTAAGATGTTAAAACTGTAATACAGAAGTTGTTGCCATATTGAACAAATGGTGCAAAGCTCCTCTTAGTCATTGTCGAAAACAGTGGTGCTGGAAAAGCACAGCATGTCATGCAGCATCCGAGGAGCAGGAGAATCGACATTTCGGGCATAAGCCCTTCATCAGGAATGGTGAATGAATTATGCCCGAAACATCGACTCTCCTGCTCCTCGGATGCTACCTGACTTGCAGTGCTTTTCCAGCACCACACTTTTCAACTCTGATCTCCAGCATCCTCACTTTCTCCTTTAAGTCATTGACATCTCTGTTTGTTCTTCAAAGAGAGTTTAACTTACCGTAACCCTTTGAGATTTGGCATTCTTGTGAGTCTGTCCTGATGAGTGTAAGACAAAATGCTTTCACAACATATTTCTTCTTGTCAGCGATATCAATGTTTGTCCCACTAAACACCTCTTTAATATTTTCTTTTACCATAAAAGTGGTAATCCTACAGGGTGTAGTTCCTCAACCAGAGTTGAGACAACTTATTTTTAGGCCACCTTTTGTAGCCCCTTCCCTATTTCAGGTGAATTAAAGTTATCCTCAAGAGGATTGCTCAGATGCTACTACCCAAACACACCTCCACCCCTTCACTGGAGTCAATGATCTTCATTCATTTGTCGCCTCATCCCGGTTCAGATTCTTGATGAAGGTCTCCCAGGTTCATAACCTTGTCCCTCTCGCCAATTCTCCATTGCCACTGAACTTGGTAAACGATCGATGCTAGTAGTCTGCCCGAGACGTTGTTTAATAGTGGGGACTTTATAGTGCTGTAAATCTTGGCAATGACCATGATAGGCTGGTGCTCAGATAATGACAATGACATGGTCCACCTTGTCGCTACAAATGTCAGTGTTCACAACTTTTGAAGTGCACAGGCCTCCTTCATCTTTCGTCATTGAGTTATTTGTGGACAGCACATTGACTATCACCGATCTGCCCTGACCTGTCTGCTGTGAATGGTCCTACCATGAGCACCATTCAACCTTGTTCAATGGTACATTGAACTGCTCAATGTTCAATTGGAATGCTTAGGCTCCTTCCCCAGTCAAAGTGGCAATGCATGGAGAAGGCCCAGGGTTCCACCGCCCTGCTATCAGACATGCACTTAATTAGTTACTCCTATCTGTTTCCATTACCTTTGTGATCTTCATCTGTCCCCTCATCCCATGTTCACTTAAATGTGAAGAGAAATGTGAGGTGATGTACATGGGCCAGACAAACAAGGGAATGGAATACATAATGACCAGTAGGACCTTGGGAATCACTGAGTTTCAGATGGATCTCAGTGTGCATGTACACTGGTCCCTTAAGGTAGCAGGGCAGGTAGATAAAGTGATTAAGAAAGCATATGGGATACTTACCTTTATTAGTCAAGTTTAAGAGCGGGAAATTATGCTGGGGAGCTGCTTAAGACATTGGTGAGTCTACAGCTAGAGTATTGTGTGTAATTCTGGAATCCACATTATAGGAGGGATGTGTTAGCACTGGAGAGGGTACAGGGGATATTTATTAGTTTGTTATCTAGTTTGGAACATTTCAGTTATGGAGATTGTTTTCCTGACAGCAGAGGGGATTGACAGGAGATGTATAAAATTATGAGGGCCATACACATGGTCTAAAGGACAACATGTTTCCTCAGGATAGAGGGATCAATCATGGGGGGGGGTTGTGTATAGTTTTAAGATTTAAGGTTGGGGTAGAAGGTTTACAGGAGATGTTAGGAAAAACATCAGTCAGAGGTTGATGTGAGTCAGGAGCTCATTGCCTGTAAGCATGGCAGAGGCAGAACCCCTCATAACATTTAAGAGGTTTTTAGTTGTGCACTTATGATGCCAAGGTCTACAGGCTACGGGCCAAGTGCTGCAAAATGGGATTATGGTTGTTTTAAAGAGGCACAGACATGCTGGGCCAAAGGGCCTTTTCCGTGCTGTAGGTCTCTATAACTCAGGTATGAAGATGTAAAACACCATAACATGTGACATCATTATATAATTGAATGCATGGCTAGCTTATTCACAATGGGCTGATGGCCTCTTTCTGTGCTGTAACTTTCAATACTTCCATAATCTCTTACTCTAAAGACAAATTACACGGGCAATGTCATTGCTAAATTTCTAATTCATGATTTACACCATTTCTAGCATTATTGTCCCTTACATGGAATACATCTCAAAACCCATGAACTAAAACAAAATTTGCTTTCTATCCTGAGATTACAGTGCTTCTGTGGCGCAACTTGCAGTAAAGATCAAACTTCACATTTTATTAGGGGGTATGATTCTAAGGCGATTGGAAGAAGACTTTGGGGAGAGGGTCTGTGAGAGGACAGTGGTAGTAGATCAGATACATTAGGGACATTTAAGTGACTCTTGAAAAGGCACATGGAAGACAGCAAAAAGAAGGGTGTGTCGGTTAGTCTGATCTTAGAGTAGGATAAAAGGCGGGCACAACATCAAGGGCCAAAGGGCCTGTACTGTGCTGTACTGTTCTATGTTCTATTTCCTTTTGGAAACTTTAGAAACACTCATCAATCAGGTGTAGGGAGGGCCAAGAGATTCAATCTAACTGTGGAGAATCTTTTGAGTTAATTCAGAATAATATGTTCCAAAATGACATTGAGCTTTGTGTATTATTTATCAAAATCAAATGACTCCTGTGGATATTCATAAGGAGACCCAGTGGATTCAGATGCAATTAATTACTTTATTCATGAAAAATATTATTGATGACAGGACTTATTAATTATATTTCATTTGGATAAACTTCAATGACAATTGGGATATTCAACTATCACGTTTTTGGGAAAGAGAACTTCTCAACTTTTACATGACAAATACAAACATAAAGAATGTTGGAAAAACTCAGCGGGTCTGGCAGCATTCATGGTGACAGAAACAGAGTTAACATTTCACAGTGACACTTCTTCAGAATTGGTCTGAAAAAGGGTCACTGCACTCAAAACTTTAACTCTGATTGTCTCCATTGATGTTGCTGGACCCGCTGAGTTTCTCTGGAACTTTCTGTTTTTGTTTGTTTCAGATCTTCACATCCTCAGTGATCCGTTTTGTAAAATAGTTGGACGCAGACCCTGTGGTACTGAAGGAGAGAGAGCTCTCACTGCAGACTGTACGTTTGCTTCATGTTGTTAATTGATATTGTTACAATCAATGACCGAGGATCTTTTCTGTTCTTGCAACAGGAAATCTTTCCTTGTAAGATGTCACCTGGAGACAACAGAAAAACATTACTCTGTGCATATAGATATAATTACTGGTAGGCAAGATAACAATGTGCATTAAAACAAAAATATAACTTTTCCTCTGAAATAGGTGGACTTTAATTAAAGTAACACAGTCTTCCTCATTGCCTTATCCCAATTCAATACATTTATACAAAAAATTAAGCAAAAGTTGCTTCTAGAGTTACAGAGACATACAGTCGTACTGCACAGAAACAGATCCTTCAGTCCAACAATTCCATGCCAAACATAATACCAATCTAAGCGAGTTCCACCTGCCTGCTCCTAGCCCCTATCCCACCAAACCTTTCTTATTTATTTACCTATCCAAATATCTTTTAAACATTGTAATTATACCCACACCCACCACTTCCTCACAAAGTTCATTCCACATGCGAAACACCCTCTGTGTAAAAACTTTTAAATCTTTCTTCTCTCGCCTTAAAAATGTGCCCCATAGTCTTGAAATTCCCCATCGTAGGGAAAAGACAGCTACCATTAACTTGATCTATACCTCTCATTATTTTATAAACTTCAATCAGGTCACCCCTCAAGTTCCTACACTCCAGTGAAAAATGTCCCAGCCTATCCAGCCTTACTTTAGCAGTTGCCTTCTGAAAATGAGGATGAGTGAAATATCAGGGATGGTGGAGGTGACCCATTCTTCAAGGATTGTCTGACCTTAAGCTTACTACCCTGGTCAATTAGAATTGGTTAACCCTGCCCGAAGGCAAAAATTCCAAAACGCTAGGTTTGTTTTTGGAGGCTGTTGACAGTAATTGTGTCTTTGGATGCAATCACGGTCCACTTTCGCAAATGGTCACAACTTGCGTATATACATTCACTTAGAATCATACAGTACAATGTGAAGGTGTTGGATTGGGGGTGGACAAAGTCAGAAGTCACATGACACCACCAGGTTTATTTGAAATCACAGGCTAATGGAGCACTGCTCCTTCATTACCTGATTTCGAATAAACCTGTTGGACTATAACCTGGTGTCGTGTAACTTCTGACATCATACAGAACAGAAGAGACCCTTTGGCCCTTTACCACCAAAAAGACACCAAATCTACACTAGTCCCACTTTCCAGCATTTGGCCCATCGACTTTAAGGTGACAAAGGAGCAGCGCTCCGAAAGCTTGTACTTCAAAATAAACCTGTTGGACTAAAACCTGGCGTTGTGTGATTTTTAACTTTGTACACCCCAGTCCAATATCTGCAGCTCCACATCCTGAAGGTTATGACACTTCAAGTGCTTCATTCAAGCACTTTTTAAAGGTTGCGATGTCACTCACCTCAACTACCCACCTCAGGAACTACATTCCAGACCTCCAACTCCCTCTGGGTGAAAACATTTTTCCTCAAGTCCTGCTAAATATCCTGCCTTTCACCTTTAGATTATGCACCTCTTTGTTGACCCTTCAACTAAGGGGAACAGCTATTTCCTATCCACTCCTGTCCATGTCCCTCAACATCAGTCAGGTCCGCTTTCAGTCTTCTTAGCTCGAGACAAAACAACCTGAGCTTATCCAGCCTCTCTCCAGGGCTAAATGACTCCATCTCAGCTACATCCTGGTGAATTGCTTTTTTCCCCTTTGATCACGCGTGATGCTCTAGGCTGCTGACTCATACAGTCGACACATCGCTATTGATATGTCTTTCATCACAAGTTTAACATCACATTGATTTTTCTTGGCGTATTCATAGAGGTTCTTTGTGTTGTCATTATCTCTGAAGCCCCATCTGAAATCTGCATTGATTTATTCATCTCAGCCTTGGTTTTGCGAGTAAACATACAGCTTGCTGCCGCACAGCACCCTCCTCTCTCCTGCATTTGGTACACAAATTCCTTTGCTGTTCCCCTAGCTCATTTTAGCCCTGCATCGCCACTGTACTGAGCTCCTCGTAACATTAGAACTTTAGTTGTTCTTATTCTTTTGCTGAGCAACTTAATTTAAATGTTAAATGTCCAAAGATCATCTTAGTCTGGGAATAATGCCCAACTTCAAGCAGAGAAATAAAACACTGTCAAATCTGAAACAAAAGCAGAAAAAAATCGCTGGAGAAACACCACTAGTCAGACTGCAAGTGCTCAGAGAGAAACACTGCTAACATTTCAGAAGCTGACACTTCACCTCAATTTTTTTTCCTGTTCACACTATTATATTCTTGAGTTGACTGATATTGATTGGCAACTCACAGGTCAAAGCTTCCCATAGGTGAGCCCTGAACCCCTGAGCGAGAGGGGTTTCCCTAGCCCATCATCTTGCTCATTTGGAGACATCTGGAACTGAATAGAAAATGCCACTACCACTCATGAGTCATCATATGCACTTTTTGTCAAAACTTCTGGGTGGCATGGTGGCTCAGTGGTTAGTACTGCCACCTTACAGCGTCAATCTGTTTGGAATTTGCGCATTCTTCCTGTGTCTGTGTGGGTTTCCTCCAGGTGGTCCAGTTTCCTCCCACAATCCAAAGATGTGCAGGTTAGGTGGACTGATCATGGTAAATTGTCCATAATGTCCAGAGATGTGCAGGCTAGGTGGATTAGCCATGGAAAATGCAGGGTTATGGGCACAGAGTATGGGTGCGAGTCTGGGCGGGATGCTCTTTGGAGGGTCGGTGTGGACACAATGTGCCAAATGTCTAAGTTCCACACTGTAGGGATTCTACTATTCAACATGGTTTTCCTCAATTGCAGAAACTGGTGGAATAAACACTTCATTATGTGGTTACATAAATGACCCAACAGATTTATTGAACCAAAATCCCAGGCTTACAGACAAATTACAGCTTCTCCAAAACAACTGCATGCACCATGGTCTATACCAAAAAGATGCTGCCTTACCTGCTGTGCTTTTCCAGCACCACTCGAATCTAGACTTTTCACTCACCACCTATTGATTTTAATGCAACAAGCTCAAAATCATCTCCGCTTTCAAATCCTCTGCAGCCTCCTCTCCGTCTCTGGAATGTTGTCTGACCGCTCGGAGCCAACGATCTTTGGTTCATTATCTCCAAGTCACTCCACATTCCCTCTATTAAAATTGCTCTCAGTCATATTAGCCACAGGCTCTGCAGTTACTTCACTGGCGGTTTCCAACATTTGCCACTTCATAGAATCATAGAATGCCTACAGTGCAGAAGCAGGCCATTCCACCCATCGTGTCCACATTGACCCTCCGAAAAGCAGCCTACCCCCCCCACCCAACTTTCCTGCACATCCCTGGACACTATGGGCAATTTCTTTCCCCGCTGACACAAAACTTTTTTTTCAACTGTCCTTTTGGTCACCGCTTGAAGCCTTTTCACTACTTCTCAGCTTCTTTCCTTAGGGTAGCACCTCAGAATGTTGATTCCTTTGCAGGGGTTATATAAATGCAAGTTGTGACTGCTCCTACTTATCAAGTCATTTCTAACTTCCCAGTCTGTTTGGGACTCTTCCTGAAAAGGCTGGTGAAAGCAGAGATTATTTTTAAGGTGGAGGTGGATGGATCATTGGCAAGTGAGAAGTGAAAGGTTATCGGGATGAGCAGGAATATGGATTTAGGGTTACAATCAGATGAGTCATGATCTTAAAAATGGCAGAGAAGGCTCAAAGAGTTGAATTCCTGCTCCTTGTTCATATGTTAACTCTTAAAATAAAAAAGACTCATTGTGTACGATCTGATTTGGAATTGCTGATGTTGGACTGGGGTGTCCTCTCACAGACTTATACCCCTTTACACTCACACACATTCTCTCACAGACACTCATAACCCCAACCCCCCCCACCCACCCCCACATGCACATATAAGTTTGTGGGGTGAATGTGTACTTGCAGAATTACATTTTATTTTGCTCAAAATCTACATGATCCCATGTAAGAGTCTGTAAATCTGTTTTTTAGATTAGAATCAGTCTGACCATTGTGGCACAGTCTCACACAGGGCACCTCACACCTTCAATGCATTATCTGGGCCGACATGACACCAACTGTTAAAGTTCACTTGAGAATGTAACTTTTAAAAAAGTTTTGCGATTTACATATGAAAGAACTGAAACCAACATGGTCGTTCTAACAGATGTGAGACTTAACAAACAAGCCAGGCCTTTTTCAATACATAATTTCATTTATATCACACTGTAAACTTTTGCTATACACTCTGTGATTACAATCATATACTCCACAACCACCTGACAAAGGAGCAGTGCCCCAAAAGCTAGTGCTTCCAAATAAACCTTGGACTGTAACCTGGTGTTGTGTGATTTTTAACATCAAAGACTTCAATGTAAAAAAAAAGCACACGTTAGTTTTTTTTTAACCAATCACTTTCAAATATAACACTGAGGAGAATCCTTTCAACAAGTGAGTGTTACAATGTACCTGAAAGCCTGGGGGAGGAAGGTTCGTTCACGGTTTTCAAAAGCGAATTGAATTAATACTGAAGGAGAAAGTGAAATGGAGGACAACAGGGAAAAGGTGTGGGAAAGTGGTGGCGGCGGGACTAGCTTAGTTTAGGATTATGGTCAGCATGGACTGGTTGGGAGAAGAAATGTTTCCATGCTGTGTGACTCTGTAATGATAAATCTTCTCGGAGTCAGCCGAGTTAAACAGCCAGCTTCCATGCTGTAACCAATCTGTGGTGCACTCAGCTTTAACCATAGCAAGCATCTGAGAGAAAGAGAGACCCCTGAATAAATATTCTCTCTTAAAGAGACTGAACAGTTTCAGATGGTAGCAGTTATAAAGCTCTTTGGCTGCTATAATCAGGCTTCAAAGTCAGAGTTCAGAGAGAAATGGTAATTGAAATATCTTCGTGAATGCCAAATCGTGATGAAATGACAATGACCCTTGCAAATTGATCAATCCACCTGGTGTTATAAAGAGATGACATTTCAAGCCTAAGATGAGGAGTAATTTCTTTTCTGAGAGGGTTGTGCGTCTTTGGAATCCTTGCCACAAAGAGAGCTGTGGGCGACAGTCATAGAGCTGTGAATGCTGGAAATCATCATAGGATCTCTTCAGTGTGGAACCAGACCATTCAGCACACACCAACCCTCTGAACAGCATCCCACCCTATCCCCTGAAGCCTGCATTTCCCATGTCTAATGCACCGAACTTACATGTCACTGGACACTGTGGGCAATCCACCTAACCTGCACATCTTTGAACTCTGGGAGGAAACCCACGCAGACACGGGGAGAATATACAAACTCTACACAGACAATAGCCTGAGAGCAGAATCAAACCTGGATCCCTGCTGACCACTGAACCACCATGCCGCAATTCTTGAGCGTATTTGGGACTGAGATAGAGAGATTCATGATGAGTCTCAAAATCAATGGTTATAGGGTAAGGGCAAGAAAGCGGATGTGAGGACTGTTGAATCAGCCATGATCCTTATAGGGTCGAATAGCCTACCCCTATTCCTATTTCTTCTGGTAATATGCTGACATATGAAATGAAATTTTGGTCCTGTAAAAGTTTGCTTATCTATTCTCTCATATACTTGGAAGGTGACATCATTTCCCATCATCATCAGTTGTAATTGTGGTACATCCTGTAAAATCTCTACTGTCATTTATTGCATTACTGTTATTTCCATTTGAAAGGATAAACTTCAATTCACACCAGGAAATGAAGTGCAGCATTGATGCTTAAGAACAGATGGCTATCAGAATCACAGAGGGACAACAAAACACACAGCAACAAGCAAAGGTCTGTTGACATAATTGCCTAATTATCGCAGGGTAATGAATTACCTTCATAGAAGATTTTCTTGCAGTTGTATTTGAACCAAAACCCCTCCCAGTTTGAAAACAAATGAAAACAGAAATTGCTGGTGAAACTCAGCAGTTCTTGCAAAATCTGTGGAGACACTGCAGAGCTAATATTTTGTGTCCAATGACCCTTGGGCACAACAGTTCTGAAGAAGGGTTGCTGGACTCGAAATACTGACTTTGCTTTCTCTCCACAAATACTGCCAGACCTTCTGAGTTTCTCCGACAATTTCTCTTTTGGTTTTGGATTTTCCGTATCTGCAGTTCTTTATTTTATTCAAAACAAACCACTTGTGGTGATATGTTGCTGCAAGTCACGTGAAGACGTGATTCAGATTAAGACATACTGCAAGACATATTTTCTGATTCTGAAAAGTCTTATTATACCCGATGGATTTGACACAATTTGATTTTGATGCCAGTCAGATCCTTTGTATAATATCCTGTACAGAACAAATGAATATTGACTTTAAATTAAAGTGCATGCTTCACTTTCAACATTACAAATACACCCACAGATTTGTGTCAATTCTTTGTTTCATATTCATGTACATGATCTTAAAGCGTGATCATTCTGAATAGGAGGCAGATTCAAACATTCCCAACGTTATGAAAATGTGCTCACTAAATGACAACATCGTTATGCATATCCTAAAAGCATGAAATGCTGGCCCCAATTACACAAGGGGCTAGATTTTCCTTCCTGTTCCGTCAATCATATTTTCCAAAGTGAGGGTTAGTCACTTTGCACGGTGTAACTGCTATGAATCCCAGGTTAGCACTTCTCAAATCTTTCCTGGTTTGAGTCCACGGTCGTGCCTCACATTCAGTGGGATTCTGGGGCTGGGTAGTTTCTGCCGCTGGGTAGGTAGGGGCTGGGGCTATGAGTGGAGGGAGCGTTATGGAGCAGTTCAGTATGGTGTGAGGTGACACACACACACACAAACATATCCATTTGTATTAGAAGGTAGTGTTCGGACACTCGTGAAGATATCACATAATTTTGCAATAATTTAACAACATGTTGTGCAGTCAGGACTTTTTTTCTGACATACTTCTGTGCTTGCCATAACTATTATTACTTTTATTAATTCATGGGATATGGGTGCCATTGCTCCAATCACAAGTTACTCTTCAGAAGGTGGTGGTGAGCTGCATTCTTGAAGCGTTGCAGTCCATGTGCTGCAGGTTGACTCACAATGCTGTCAGGGAGAGATTTCCAGGACTTTGAACCAGTGACACTGAAGGAATGGCAATATCCTTCAATGTCAGGATGGTGAGTGGCTTGGAGCAGAACCTGCATACCATGAGAGGGTGGCAGAGTTTTGATGAGTTCAACCAACCTTGTCAAGCCCTTCACTCTTGCCTTTTCACACGAACTGTAGAGATTTCTGCAACTTATCCCAACTGGGATCTGGTAGAAATTGCACTTAAATATTGACCTTCAATAACTTTGAGGTTTTTGAAACATTAAACCCAACATAAGAGTTCAACCAACAAGTCTTTAATTAGAAGCTGCACACTAGTGGAATCCCTCACTGGAATCACTATCAAAGTTGGAGGTCAAGCAACAAGTAACAAAAGAAAACAAAACAAAAACTGCAGATGGTGAAGATATTAAAAATGTCAATGCAATGGCTTTAAGAGGTTATTTTGTCCTGTTTATTTTTGAAGAGAGGTTTTAAGGCAGTAGTGGTGAGCAGTCTACCAGAACCACGAGAGTAAATAGAGAGTGAGGCCTTGGGGTTAAAAGTTGGAAGAATAGAAACAGCCTGTATAGATTTGATCAAACTCCCATAGAACCAGGATCTTTAGGTTAGCTTTCAGCGAAGCTGCTGGGATTGTGACACTGTCACATCTCTCTTTGCTGTAGCTGAAAGCAGGAGTTCACTCTCTCTCAGAATGGTCTTTGATGTTCTTTCCTCCTGGATTGGAGAACTGCATGTGAGACGATCTGTTTTCTGAATCTGCCTTTTGGCCAGGACGTGCTTATGGGATGCTGCTATATTGGAACAGTTAATTAGTAATAGTTACTGTATCAGTTGTTCTGTTAAGTTTTCCAACAGAGTAGCTATTCCAAGTCTTTCTTTCCTTTATTGCGTTTTAACTATAATGGATTAATAAAGTGTGTTTTGATTTAAATCTAGTACTTTGACCAATGGAGTTGCACCTGGAATGCAACACCTTTAGAATAAGAAAAAGTTAGGGACTTGACTATCTTCTGAATAGTTTGAGTGGGGGAGGGGTGGGGGGAAGGGGGTTGGTCTTGCCCATGAGAGAAACAAACAAAAACAAAAATGGAAAAAGGTGGAGAAACTCGGCAGGTCTGGCAGTGTTTGAGAAAAAAAGACAACATTTGTGTTTCAAGTCCAGTGAAGAAGGGTAAGTGGATTCGAAAAGTTTACTCTGCTTCTCCCTCTACAGATGCTGCAACGCTTTTGTGGGTGACAAAAGAGATCAGTCATTGCGCCCAGTGAATTTGGGATGGGTTGTTGGGATAATTTCTAAACGGACATTTTACAAAAATTGCGATGAAAGCCTTCAATTAAATTCTTGTTGATCCAATGCAGATGTGAACAACATTGGCCTTCGAGAAGATGTTAACAGTAATCAAATAGTGCAACATTTAGTTTCCAGACTGACACAGGAAGAATGGTATTTCTACAACATATCTGGACACCAATGATCTGCAGGATGGATCACCCCATTTACAAGGGGAGAAATGTGAAGGGGATAAATGCACCAAAAGCAACTCTGATAAATTCCAGTTGTTGGCTGCAAGGGAGAAATAAATGGCTCAGGCTTTATGAAGGCAATCAGCATCATGGGGAATTAATGAAAGCAATATATCAGAATAGGGATACACTAGTTAAAACATTACGGTGGTAATTTATATGCAATACTTGAAACATGAAGACTGCTTTAAAATAATATTGCAAAACTAATAATAATTAAGAGAAAATTAAAATTGTGATATCACCGTACACCCAATGTGGTTGATTGCTTTGCAGTAATATGTGAATTTTCTTTCGTTATTTACTAATAAACAAATTGCTGATAAGGCCAGCATTTAGTGCTCATTCCTATTTGCCTTGGAGATGGTGGTGAGCTGCCCTCTGAACCTGTACACTCCATGCACTGTAGATAGTTCCACAGGACCATGAAGGAGACAGTAGCATATGTTCAAGTCTTTGGATCATTGATCTGGTAACACACAGGATTTCATCAGATTACATTGGATACACAAATGTGATTCCCACCACATGGGCAGGGGAATTTAAAATCAGTCAAATATATCCAGAACAAAAACACTGGTATCTGTACTGTAACAGTGACCATGAAATGAGCAGATTGCTGTGAATCCCATAACCAGTCTCTGTAATTCCAGACCCACAGCAATGTGGTTGACTCATAAATGACATGCAATCTGCTCAGTTCCATCAAACCATTATTATAATAATATTTGGATGTTATCTCATCACAGCTTTGTGTTCATCTTAGTGAAATACATCTAGGCAACCATGTTTAGCTGCTTCAGCAATGGCATTCCCTTCATCCTGAAGTCAGAAGTGAGGGTGGTAGCTGAATCATAGAATCCCTACAGTTTGGAAGCAGGCCATTTGGCCCATCAGCCCATCGAGTCCACACCAACCCTCCAAAAGGCATCCCACCCATTCCCACCCCTGCCTTATCCCTGTAACCTTGCATTTAGCAAGGCCAATCCACCTAACCTTTGGACTATGGGAGGAAACCAGAGCTCCAGAGGAAACCTATGCAGACACAAGGAGAATGTACAGACTTCACACAGACAGTGGCCCAAGGCTGGGACTGAACCCGGGTCCCTGGCGCTGTGAGGCAGCAATGCTAACCACTGAGCTCCTGTGCCTAATGATTGCATAGAGTCATACAGCAAGGAAACAAACCCTTTGTTCCAACCAGTCCATGCCAAACATAATCCCAAACTAAACTAGTCCCATCTGCTCCTGGACATTATCTTTCCAAACTTCTCCTATTCGTGTACTTATCCAAATGTATTTTAATCATTGTAATTGTATCAACATCCACCACTTCCTCAGGAAGTTCATTTCACACACAAATCATCCTCTGTGCAATAAAGTTGCCTCTCACTCATTTTTAAATCTCTCTCTTCTCACTTTATAAATGTGTCTCTTAGTCTTGAAATTCCCAATTTCAGGGAAAAGACAACTACTAGTAACTCTACCAATGCCCTTCATTGTGCATAGTTGAAAATCCTCATATAATGAATGAGTCCGTACCTGCAAGTACCAAAGCCAAAGTTCACCCCAGCGCTGATAAGGTGGTGACTAAATTGGTTCACAAATATCTTTTAGATAAAGAAATCAATCATCGTTACCCAGTCTGTACCAAATTGGACTCCAGACCCACAGCAATATGGTTGATTCTTAACATCCTCCTGCTTCATACTAAGCCACTGATTTCACGGTCATTAACAGATGAGCAACAAGTGTTTGCCTTGCCATGATGGCCACTCCCATGAAAGAATTGTTAAAAAAGCTAACAATCATGGAAAATAATTACCAGGCAATGACCATCATCAACGGGAGAGAAGTTAATCAATTTACATCACAAAATCCTCCACCACGAACCTCTAGGTGTTATCATTAATTAACTGGAATAACCACATAAATAGTGGCTAGAAGTGCACTTTAAGAGATCTGCACTGAGTAACTCACCTCCCAAAGCCTGTCCATCATCATCAAAGCACAAGTCAGGGGTCTGATGGAAAACTGCAACTTGTCTGGATAAATGCAGCTCCATCAACACCATCCAATACAAACCAGCCCATTTGATCAGTACCACTTCACCATTTATAACATTCACTCCTTCCACCACTGACATTTTGAGGCTGCAGTCCATATCATTTACAAAATGAACTTCAACAACTCACAAAGCTCCTTTATAAGCACCTTCCAAACTGTAACCTTTACCAGGAGCAGGTTAAAGGTCACAGGCTTTTGGCAACACGGCCATTAGTAAATTTCTCTCCTCTTTACATATCACTTTAATATAGTTATACATAATTATTCCTCCACTGTCTCTGGCTCAAAATTTGTAACTTCCTACTTAGCAGCATCAGAAGTCATACAACACCAGGTTATACTCCAATAGGTTTATTTGAAACCACAAGCTTTTGGAGTGCTGCTCCTTTGTCAGGTCGCCTGTTGGACTATAACCTGGTGTTGTGTGACTTCTGACTTTGTCCACTCCAGTCCAACACCAGCACCTCTACATCATGGCTACTTAACAGTGTTTGAGTGCATCCACACCAAACAGACAGCAGAAGTTCAAGGAGGCACTATCTTGGATGGGAAATCAATGCTGGCCTTGCTGGAGATGCCCCCATCCCATGCAGAAATGAAAAAAAAAGATCCAGTAAGAAATGGAAACCATCCACCCACCCCATCTCTGCTTTTCCCAGGGCTAATGCACCAAGCCTGCATATTCCTGGGCACTATGAGCAATTTAGCATGGCTAATCCACTTAATCTGCACATCTTTCCACAGTTGCCTAAGGCTAGAAACAAACCCGTGTCCCTGGCATGTGAGGCAGCAGTGCTAATCATTGAGCCACTGGGGGGGAATGGGCCTTTGGAATGCCTGGAAGATGGTGTGGACTCAGTGGGGCTGAATGCCCTAGTTCCACACTGTAGGATTCGGTGATCGCATGAATTAACTGTTTAGAAACTGCTTGTGTACCCGGATTAATATCAAGGCTCTGGAATGGGACTCGAACACACAATCTCCTGACTCAGAAGTAAGAGCACTACAATACAAAGACAGAGCAGACAAAATTGTTTCTATGTACAATTGGCTTTGTTTGTCCACGTGCAACGACTACTAAATTTGTTTAGGAATTTATCAGCTGTGAAGTAATAAGCCATGATTGTGGCATTCAGTCAAAATAAGTTCCGGGGGAGGAGGTGAAAGCTGAACTTGTTAAAAAGCAAGGTGAAAGATTACGACCAATTGAAATGGTTTTGGAGAAGGTCCTTGAAGTAAATGAGGGCAATCTGCTAGGCCCTAAAAGATACATGGATTAGTGGTGCTGGAAGAGCACAGCAGTTCAGGCAGCATCCAATGAGCAGCGAAATCAACATTTCGGGCAAAAGCCCTTCATTATTCCTGATGAAGGGCTTTTGCCCGAAACGTTGATTTCGCTGCTCGTTGGATGCTGCCTGAACTGCTGTGCTCTTCCAGCACCACTAATCCAGTATTTGATTTTCAGCATCTACAGTCATTGTTTTTACCTAAAAGATACATGCAGATATCTGGGGGACAAAATAGGGTAGGGCCTTAAAATTTCCTGAGATAACATAAATTGGTTAGTTATGCTCGAATCTATGTCCATTTAAATTTGGGTCATATATGGGCCAAATTATGTTGAAATTCCCTTTGTATATCATTATTGAATTGAATTAGCTTTATTGTCATATGTACATATAATCACACTGGATTGGATCATATAAAAAGATTAGATCAGATTAGATTAGATTCCCCTACAGTGTGGAAACAGGCCTTTTTGGCCCAACTAGTCCACACCGAACCTCCGAAGAGTAATCCACTCAGACGCATTCCCCCTAACTAATGCACCTAACACTACAGGCAATTTAGCATGACCAATTCACCTGACCTGCACATCTTTGGACTGTGGGAGGAAACTGGAGCACCCAGAGGAAACCCACGCAGACACGGGGAGAATGTGCAAACTCCACACAGTCTCCCGAGGCTGGAATTGAACCTGGGTCCCTGGCACTGTGAGACAGCAGTGCTAACCACTGAGCCACCGTGCTGCCCAGTGTGGTTTAAATGTAAAAGTTATGCCCACTGCTGGTCTGAAGCAATTCCAGTACAGGTACAAGAGACTTTATCCGAACATCCAAAAACTGAAAAGCTCCAAATCCCAAAAGTTTTTTTTGTGAAGTTTCTTTACTCATTAACAAGATTGTTTGGCGAGGAAACACAACCCAAGTCGACACCCACTCAATGTGTGTCACTCAGATGCGATGTGGGGGCACGTGTCCAAGCATGTTCTTAGTTAGAAATCTGATTCTCAGGTAAGATTTTTAAAAATTTCACCATTAAACTGTCACATCCTGAAAACCGAAAAATTCAGAATTCCGAGAAACAGCTGGTCCCGAGCATTTCGGACAAAGGATCTTGTACCTGTATTACCCGACTCACTTAAAGTGGATCTTGCAGATAATCACGTCTCATTATCCAGTATCATTCGTTAATGAATTAATAACATTCTGGAAATATGTAGTGAATTATTGGTGATACTGTAAAGATTGAACTATGGAAAAATCATGACTTAATGGTCACAGACACTTGCTTTTCATTGAGATTACAATAATCTACTGAAGCTTGTAACACCATTCCTACTTTTTACCTTTAGTTGTACCTCAACTAATTAATTAACACATGATCAATCGCATTTTAATTACATACCAGATGTCGCAATACGCTAGGGTATCCTTGTACTAATTTTTCTTTACTTCAAATTAAGAATTACTCATTTCCCATTAGAAACCTCTGCCCTAATGGGAAATGATATTCATTTAATTAAATATAAACACCATAGTGAAAATACAAAGCAATTATAAAGCAAGTATGTATTCATAACCTCAATCTTTAATTTTGGTAATGAGAACAATTAAGGTGTATGAAACTTTTAACAGTTTTATATAGATCGCTACTTCATGCATTTAAATTTCAAATTATGTAGCAATAGAAAGCTGGACTTTAGCAAGTACAAGTCCAAATTAAATAAGTGCTAAAATGTATTAAAAAGAAATCAAAGCAAGGTTTTTAACTTTTAACAGTAAGATCAACCATAGTCTTAGTGAACAGCACAGCTGGAGGGGCTGAGTGGCCAACTTTAGCTCCTCAGTTCCCAGAGGGTGTGGTATCTCATTGAGGTAGTGTACAAGAAATCAAGGCCCACTATTCCCAGAGTCTTCACAAAAGTTAAAGATTCTAAAAAGTATGCAAAATCGACCTGCCTTTCAGATCCAGTCTGATAGACAGCACCAACCATTTTTTGTACTTAAGAATGACTAACTTATTAAAACTAGATAGATTCCAGCTACAAATAAACAATTATGAACTGGTGACACATAACTCTACTAGTTACAAATCTAATTACCATATAAACCATTCCACACACCCACATGCAGACAGACACAGTCAGGAAAAATACATTAGATTCTCTACAGTGTGGAAACAGGCCCTTTGGCCCAACACGTCCACACCGACCCTCCGAAGAGGAACCCACCCAGACCAGTTTCCCCTCTACTAATGCATCTAACGCTATGGGCAATTTAACATGGCCAATTCACCTGACCTGTACAATTTTGGACTGTGGAGGGAAACCGGAGAACCTGGAGGAAATCCACGCCGATACAGGGAGAATGTGCAAACTCCACACCGACATGCAAGGTTGGAATTGAACCTGGGACCCTGGTGCTGTGAGGCAGCAGTGCTAACCACTGAGCCACTGTGCCGCCCTGAAATGCAATTCTTTCCTCTTTCGATTGTCAGTCCCTCATCATTAGGATAGATTAGATTACCTACAGTATGGACACAGGCCCTTCGGCCCAACAAGTTCACGGGGGAAGTGAACCTGGGTCCCTGGCACTGTGAGGCTGCAGTGGACATATGAATTGGAAGTAGACCATTCAGTCCCTCAAACCATTCAATAAACCAATGCATGGTAGGTTTTTATTTCAAACTTCACATTTCCATCTACACCTAATAATCTTGGAGCTCCCTCCCTAACAACAATCTATCCATTTCTGTCTTAAAAATGTTAAATCACTCTGCTTTCACCACCTTTTCAGGCAGAGAGTCCCAAAGTCACACAACTCTCTGAGATAAAAAATAAATCTCATCTCGGTCCTGAAAACGTGACTCCTAATTTTAAAACAGTGGTCTCCTAGTTTTGGACTCAACCACAAACTAAACATCCTTTCCACATCCACCTTGTCAATGCCATTCCAAAACTTAAACATTTCAATCTAGTCACCGTTTACACTTCCAAACTCCAATGACACCAAGCTCAGTCTGTCTAACCTATTCTCGTAAGATAATTCCCTCCTTCCAAGTATCAATCTAATCAACATCCTCTGAACCCTATCCATTGAATTTTGTTATGACTCACTGGTGGAGCCAACTAAAAATCAAGCCCTACTATTCAGGACTTGTCACAAATGTTAAAGACTTTATAAAGTGCAAAATGTTCAACAATTTCCCTGATTTTTAGATCCAGGTTGATAGACCAGGTTTCTGCATTCAAAAAGATCCACTACTTAGCAGAAGTAATTAGACTCTAGTTACAGGTAAACAGTTATAAAACACCAGCATTTAACTAGTACTAATCACTCCTAACATGATCTCACTCTTCGATGGGACCTTCCCATGTAACTGCAGGAGGTGTAACACTTGCCCATTTACCTCCTCAATCCTCATTGTCCGAGATCATAAACTCACCTTCAAGATTGTTATAACACAGGGGGTAAACTGTCCTACTTAAATTAAACCAACACACAGAAAAGATTTATCCGTGCAGTAATCTGTGACTATTTGAGTGGCCAAGAACCATGTAAATTAAAAATCAACAACTTTATTTCTTAAAATATAACCGAGAATAATTCACTAACAACTATTTACAACTCCTTCCTCGAACCTATCTTTTTCTTTCCCCTCTACAACACTGGTCCAAAAAACGTCCTGATTAAGATTTACAAAACAAAACTTCTTATCTCAAAACCAGGCAGCTTTCAGTTCTTCTCTGTATTCTGTCGTTTTTTCTTCTTCTTGGGGATTCTGCTTCTTAGCTTACTGATTGATAAGGGTACCTTTAAGAGAGCTATTTTTCAGGCAGTCTTTACATGCTGGTGGCTTGGCAGTTCTCCTCTCAACTGTCCAATCCTCCCTGCGCTTATACCACCAAAGCATTGGATTGTGCCATTGGCTTTTAAGATTGTCAATATTCAAAATTCAAACTTGATTGGAATTTGGTATTTTTTGGGGTATGATTTAAACTGATTGGCTGAATTCAAATTTGTTTTTCTCTCATAGCAACTCAGCCAGTGCTATCTGTTCTGAAACAAATGTTATATTGTAAGTTCTCCAGCAATTGGTGTGCTTGACAAGTCCTTCACTCTCTTTAAGGACACTTCTACACCTTCACAACAAGATGAAGCAGCATTTAAGTTGGACCTTTGCCAATCTAGTCTATTGTATTCATTCAAGGCTGTTTTCTTTACAAAATTTATGAAAATTGCACTCTTTTCTCCATTCTTAAACTCAATCATTCATGAAAAGGACAGCACAATGACAGGCCCATCCAAACCCACGACCTCTAACGCTGAGAAAAACAAAGCAGCAAAGGAAAGAGGACACCATCCTCTCCGACCTGAACACCGTCCAGACGTGGAACGATATCGACGTTCTTTTATTGGTCATTGGGTCAAAGTCCAGGACTCCCGCCCTCTAGGTTCTGTTGATGTTCCGACATTGCAAAGTTTGAAGATGGCACAGTGTCACTTGTCAGAGGCAGTCAGGAACTGTCAACAAATGGTGGCCTTGCCAGTGACACTCACATCTCAAGGATGAATAAAGAACAACGCAAATCCACTTCAGGTTAATTTAAATGGGCTGCATGGTGGCTCAGTGTTAGCACTGCTGCCTCACAGCACCAGGGTCCCAGGTTCAATTTCAGCTTTGGGTGACTGTCTGTGTGGAGTGTGCACATTCTCCCAGTGTCTGCGTGGGTTTCCTCTGGGTGCTCCGGTTTCCTCCCATAAGTCCAAAGATGTGCAGGTCAGGTGAATTGGCCATGCTAAATTGCCTGTAGTGTTAGGTAAGGGGTAAATGTAGGGGTATGGGTGGGTTATGCTTCGGCAGGTTGGTGTGGACTTGTTGGGCCGAAGGACCTGTTTCCACACTGTAATGTAATGTAATCTAATCTAATCTAAATCTATAAAATTACAAGATGCATAGAAAGGGTTGACAGTCAGAATCTTTTTCCCAGAATTGAACTGTCCAAAATTGAGGGCATGCATTTAAGGTGAGAGGGGGAGAATTCAAAGGAGATACGAGGGGCAAGTGTTTTTTTTACATAGAGTGTGGTAGGAGTCAGGAACGCATTGCCAGGGGTGGTGCAAGAGGCAGATACAATAAGGGCGTTTAAGGGGCTTTGAGATCAGCACACAAATATGCAAGGAATGGAGAGATATGAATCAAGGGCAGGCAGAGGGATTAGTTTAATTTGGCATCATGTTGGGTGCAACATCGTGGGCTAAGGAGCCTATTCCTGTGCTATACTGTTCTAGTCCTTACAATTTACATCTAACCATTGGAGACCAAAACTGCTGTAGTTTCACCAATGCCTTGCATAACAACCATTAACATCCATACTTTTATATTCAATTCCTCTTGTAATAAAGGACAGCATTACATTGACCTTCGTGACTATGTGCTGCACCTACATATTGACCTTTAGTTACTTAAGCACTGGAAAATGCATATCCCTCTGCACCTTGGAATTATGCAGTAATTCTCCATTTAATAAATATTCTGCTTTGGATTCTTCCTGTAGATGTGAACAATTTCATGTTTTCTCACATTACAATCCACCTGCCAGATTTTTGCCTACTTACTCAACCTATCAACATGTAACTTTCCAAACAGATACTACCTTAAATTAAAAGTCTTTAATTGTTTTGGATGTAGGTACGTAACAAATGTCTATGCTGCAAGAAATGGCTTCCTTTGGTACTCACATGCAAGGAGAACGTGAGGACTGCAGATGCTGGGCAGTCAGAGTTGAAAAGTGTGTTGCTGGAAAAGCACAGCCAGTCAGGCAGCATCTGAGGAGCAGGAGAATCGACATTTCGGGCATAAACCCTTCATCAGGAATGTGGAGGGGGAAGGGGGTTGAGAGATAAATAAGGGGATGGGGGTGGGGCTGGGGTGAAGGTAAGTGGGAGGGTGATAGGTGAATGCAGGTGCGGGGGTAATTGTGATAGGTTGGGGGAGGTTGGAGCAGATAGGTGGGAATGAAGATGGATGGGTAGGACAGGTCAAGTGTTTGATCTAGGATGAGGTGGATGAGGGGAGATTTTGAAACTGGTGAAGTCAGTGTGGATGCCTTGGGTTGGAGGGTCCCAAGGCAGAAGATAAGGCTTTCTTCCTCCAGTTGGCGCATGGTTTTGATTTGGCGGAGGAGGAGGTGGCAAGTTACGGAACAAAATGATAGCTAAAATCTAGAGACGGGAAATAAATGCCAACGATGCCCACATCCCACAAAGTAATAAATTAATAAACTAACATGTTGTACTCTCTTTAGATAGAGCCCGAAGGAATCAAAATGGTGGCAGAGTTGAGTCCAGGCACAGCACTTATAACAGAGTCCAGCAGAAGACAAAAGATTTGGACTCATGACTTCTTCCAAGATCCGATTTGGGATTTAATTTGGAATATATTTTCTCTTCTCTCTACGCATTTGGCAAAAACAAAGCAGCTGTGTAGGATTGGGGTTTCTATTTTATTTACAGTAAACTATGCAAGAAATAAAAGATGTATTCCCATTGAATGGAAGAGACAAATGTCACAAAACCAGTAATCCAACCTAACTTTAATCGACAATTTTGAACGAGATTCAAATCAAATCACTTATGACTAATTCAAACTCCCAGATTTAACACATTTAAACAGACGATTTGCACTGAATCAGTCAGTGACACACATTTTGGATGCTGCTTCCATCCATTTACAGCCAAATTCCCATCTCAAGTTAACTTGGCCTGAATCCACCACAGATCAATGCTCTATACAATCAGACTTGAAGTAATGATTGCAATATTGAAATTGAACAGGTTTTAATCTGTTTGTTTTTAAGGTACTGTGCCATTCTCCATGCTACTTATGGGATTGCAGGGATTAACTAACATTACCAACCTGGTGATAAAGAAAGGAACTGAGGGAACAATGACTGACACTCTGTTGAAATTCCTGCAATCTGTATGAAATTTACCAGACATTGTTCGTGCTGGACTAGGATAAGCTGCAATATCATTTTACTCCTACATGGTTAACAGATTAATAACATGCAACGAAGTCATATCAAATGATAAAAGTGGCTGGATTGTATGGGGTTCCATGATCCCCACAATGGCACTGCCCCCTGCCCCCAATATGGGGAGGAACTCCCACGTTATTGAGCAGCTGGTCAATCTGATTGGCCAAAGACACTGCAGGTCCCACAGCACCAACTTGGAGTGGTAATCAGTCCTTGGTGAAAGACGAGGAAGGGTCTGGGGGAGGCAGGAGGTTATAAAGAAAGAGAGGGATGTAGATGCTGGAAAGAGATAGACATGCTACAGACGGTTACAGAGATAAGGAGGGGTGCATTAGCAGAAGGAGATTGAGAAATAGGGAGGATTCCAGGGGACGGAGCAGGTTTTTGAGAATGAGATTGGATGCTGGAGGAGGTCACAGAGATAGGGAAAAAAAAACAATCAGCCTCAAGGAACCATCTGTGTGGAGTTTGCACATTCTCCCCGTACCTGCGCGGGTTCCTTCTAGGTGGTCCAGTTTCCTCCCACAGTCCAAGGATGTCCGGGTTAGGTGGATTGGCCATGGAAAATGCAGGGTTACTGGGAAAGGGTAGTGGGGATGTGTCTGGGTGGGATGCCCTTTGGAGGGGCAGTGTGGACTCAATGGGCTGAGTTGCCTGTTTCTAGCTGTAGGGAATCTATGATTCTATGAAGAGGCAGTGACCGAAGCTGGTCTGCAGGTTGGTAAGTCCGGGGTATTGGGAGGCCTGACTGGCAGATACCAATGAGGAAGGCAAAGAAAATGGGGTGTGTACACCTGAGAAGTTGATTATTAATTTGGATACCAAGGTAGAGTAGAATTGTCAAGTCCAAATTGGACAGCCCATTGAGCATGATTGTGGATCAGAGGAATGCAGAGTTGCAAATGTGAAACCTATCCTCAAGGATGCTAGCTTGAGTAATTTTAACTTCTGTTTATTGCTGCAGGGGAGGTTTAAAGGTGAGGCATAACCTTGGCAGATTATGCCTTCCAGAGACAAACTAAAGGAGATCTTCCCTGAATCTTGTCTGACACCAACATACCCAGTAGAAGCTGCTTGGCACCAGTTTGGCACAGGTCTCTCTCTGCTGTGGATAAAAGAGCACTGTCATAGAGATGTACTGCATGGAAACAGACCCTTCGGTCCAACTTGTCCATGCTGACCAGATGTCCCAACCTGATCTAGTTCCAGCTGCCAGCACCCAGCCCATAACGCTCTTTATTCTTCCTATTCATATACCCATGCAGATGCCTTTCAAATGTTGCAACTGTACCAGCCTCCACCACTTCCTCTGGCAGCTCATTCCACACACACACACACACACACACACACACACACACACACCACCCTCTGTGTGAAAACGTTGCCCCTTAGGTCTCTTTCATATCTTTCCCCTCTACCAGTAGTAGAGAGCTGGTCAAAAGTCTCATCAAAATCAAGTAAATTAGGGCATGCTGCAGTTTACTTACACTTGAAACTTGTCAATCTATTGTTCTATTAATTGGAATTGTGCTAGAACTAGGCTATGAATTTGGACACAAATGCAGAAGAAAATTGTAAAGTCCAAATTGTACAGCCCATTGAGCAGGTCTCTAAACACAAAAGTGGTAAATGTGGAGCCAATCATCCTGTGAAAAATGTGATAACAAGAAGACACTATTCAGTGTTGTGTTATGTCTCACGGTCAGTATGTTTGTATGTCTTTAACAGATATGTTCATGATATTATCACTATGACATAGCAAGTGACCCGAGAGCTTAAATGTCTCATACCCTATCTCACTTCAGCTAAGGGAAGGTGATGGCCTAATGGTACTGTCGCTGGACTATCAATCCAGAAACCCAGATCATGTTCTGGGGGACCTGGATTCCAGAATAATCTGGAATCAAGAATCCTCTGATGGTCATGAAACCATTGCTAATTGTTCAGGAAAACCCATGTGGTTCCTGAGTGTCCTTCAGGGAAGGGAATCGGTTCTCCTCACCTGGTCTGGCCTACATATGACTCCAGACCACAGCAATGTGAGCTTGAGTCTCACCTGTCCTCGAAGTCAACCGTGGACAGACAATAAATGCTGGCCGGCCAGCCAGCGAAACCCATGTCCAATGAGTGAGTTTAAAAAAAAGGAATCTAAAGCATGGTGCCTCAGTAGAAGAAATCACAAGCTTTCAAAGCCCTGCTCCTTCGTTACTGATGCAGCAACTTGTGATTTTAAATAAACCTGCTGGACCAAAACCCCAGTGTCGGGTGACCTCTGCCTTTGTCCAGCCCAGTCCAACACTAGCACCTCCACATCATGACCTTTAAGAGGCACAGAAGACTATGTGGTGTAAATACAACAACAGTGTTATCAGGTTTGGAATGGAGTTCAAGGCTTTTAATTCCATGTTAGGAATGTTATGTTATGTCTCACGGTCAGTATGCTTTTAAGAGACGTGATCCTGATTGTATCACAGTTTGTGACTATGGTTTAAAGTTGGGCGGCACGGTGGTTAGCACTGCTGCCTCACAGCACCAGAAGACCTGGGTTCAATTCCCGCTTCAGGCGACTGACTGTGTGGAGCTTGCACATTCTCCCCGTGTCTGCATGGGTTTCCTCCCACAGTCCAAAAATGTGCAGGTTAGGTGAATTGGCCATGCTAAATTGCCTGTAGTGTTAGGGGCAGGGGTAAGTGTAAGGAAATGGGTCTGGGTGGGTTGCGCTTCGGTGGGTTGGTGTGGACTTGTTGGGCCGAAGGGCCTGCTTCCACACTGTAAGTAATCTAATCTAACCTAAAGTTCTCAGTTTCATCTTGCCTCACATCACTTGAAGCATGACACTCTACGAGAAACCCGCTCCTCTCTTATAAAGTAATAGCTTAACGTTAGCTCAGATACTTATGTGCCCGAGCAATGTAATGTCTGTACATAACAGTTAATGTAACAAGGATCTGTTGTTCCACATCCACACTTTATATTATGGAAAATAACAAACATTGCCAGGTGCCTCTTGGAGGCAGCCCTGACATCACTTCACTTCTAGAGTAATGGGTAAATAAATGGAAGCAGCCAATGCAAAGCTTGGAAAAAAACTTGCTGCCTGAGCTGCTGAGCAATTGCAACTCTTCCTGTTTCAGTTTCAGTCCACAGTGGTTGAGGTGAGAAATTGACATTTGGGAAGCAGTGGCAGAATCTCCAGGCCTGCAGGAGATGAGAAGCTCAGAACCTGACGGGGGTTATTGTTGGGACCGACACATGGTTACTACTTCAACATCTCTGCATTGAATTCATCATTGGTCCTGCAGCTTAACGGAAGAGATTGAGCCTTTAAGTCCATCACATTTATTCTAACTCAACAAAGTGTTGAGTCACAAGCTTGTGGAGCTGGTTTCATCTTAGAAACATATTGGCCGAAAGGGTCAATGCTTACTAACCAGATGTTTACCTTAGCTAATGTCATCAGGGCAGAGCTTGCATTTGGAAATATTTAAGTCAGCCACCAACTAAATAAAGTGGCAATCAGATTAAAAACAGAAATGGCTAGAAAAACTCAGCAGGTCTGGCAGCACCTGTGGAGAGAAATCAGAGTTAATGTTTCGGATCCGGTGACCCTTCCTTAGAACATTGGACCCAGAATGTTAATTCTGATTTCTCTCCATAGGTGTTGCCAGACCTACTGAGCTTTCCAGCAATTCCTGTTTTTGTTCCTGATTTACAGCATCTGCAATTCTTTTGGTTTTTATTTAGACAGGTGGACTGATGAAATATGGTAGAATTCCTTCCCTAAAGGACGTTACCAGACCAGATTTTTAAAAAAATAACAATTGACACACATGGTCAGCATTAAGCTTGCTTTCTTTGCTTTCCTCCAGATTTTTAAAAAATTGAAATTTCACCAGCTGCCATTTGAACCCATGCCCTCAGAACATCACTACCCAGTGACTTTACCACTCCACCACCACCTTCCCTATAAAACCTTATAAGCACAACACAGCTATTGAAAAGTTACTTGCTAACTCACAGTCAGCAAGTAGGCGACTGACTATTTACAGTCATTCAGACTTCACATTTGCGAACCTGAACTTGATAAGAACATGTAGCAGTTTCACTGGAGGATAAATTGCAGCGTTTATGACCTATTGCTTAAAATAATCTGTTCAATAAAACCCATGGCTGCACTGAATCAATTATCTGACCAATTGCTATAATACATATGACTAATGTGAAGCAGGATGCTCTCTTTAAATTACTGAATTGTTTTCTTCTTGCTTCATCAAGGGCAAATACACAGGGTCATCAAACTGCAGAGATTGTTATTTTACTCTGGTGTGGCACCAGGACATTTCCCTGATTCCAGGATATCAAGGCCAGGAATAAGAGTGTTAAGACTTACCGTTAATGATAATAACATTTCCAAAGCCTATTTTCTATACAGTAGATGACATGACCTGTATATTTTTGAGATAGTTCAGTTTTCATGCTTCATCTGCATTGCTTCACCAACAGCAACTTGGGAGGACAATTGTGTGTAGTTTTGTTTTTCTTTATTAATTCATAATATGAAACTGATGCTTTCGAGGTCAGCATTTATTGCCCATCACTAATCCCAGAGGGCAGTTAAGAGTCAACCACATTGCTGTGGGTCTGGAGTGACATGTAGGCCAGACCAGGTAAGGATATCTGTTTCCTTCCCTGAAGGAAAACTGACCTCGTGTGATCAACGATCTTCATTTTATCACCAGCAGTTGCAGTGGGAGGATAGACAGAGAGGACCAGAGGCCCAACAGAAAGGTAAATTTAAAGTCTAAAACTTTGCCTGGTGCATAAGCAGAGTGCAGGCTGAGCAGGAGCGGTCATGGGACTGCTGGGTAAGTGAGATTATATATTTGGGCAGTTGCTTTAACTGAAACACTACGCGGGTAGTGTCTCCCACCCATCCTCCACCTTGAGTAAAAAAAAAGGTTCTGTGCGTCAGAATGGGAAGGTAACAAGTTTTTAAAAAATTTTTAAAAATTTTACAAGTCTCTTTGGGAATTTAGAATAAAGGGAATGGAGGTTAGGGCAGTTGAATGTTCCTCCTGCAGAACATGGGAGGTAAGAGTCACCAGTAATGTCCCTGGTGACTACATCTGTGGGAAGTGCACCCAACTCCAGCTTCTCGGAAATCGGGTTAGGGAACTGGAGCTGGATGAACTTTGGATCATTCGGGAGGAGGAGGGGGTTATTGAGAGGAGTTACAGGGAGGTAGTCACACCTCAGGTCCCAGAAGAAGGTAGATGGGTTACCGTCAAAGGACGGAAAAGGAATAGGCAGGCAGTACAGGGATTCCCTGTAGCCATTCTCCTCAGTAACAAGTATACTGTTTTGGAAACTTTTGGCGGGGGGGGGGTGGGAACGACATATCAGGGGTAAGCAATGGGACACAGGTCTCTGGCGCAGAGTCTGCTCCTGTGGCTGAGAAGGGAATGGAGAAGAGGAGCAGAGCATTGGTCATTGGGGACTCCATAGTTAGGGATACAGATAGGAGGTTCCATGGGAACGAGACAGACTCACTGTTGGTACGTTGCCTTTCAGGTGCCAGGGTTTGTGATGTCTCTGATCGTATTTTCGGGATCCTTGAGGGGGAGGGGGACCAGACCCAAATCGTGGTCCACATTGTCACCAATGACATAAGTAGGAAGAGTGATGGAGATTTCAGAAAGAAATTCGGGGAGCTAGGGTGAAAGCTTAGAGCTAGAAAAAACAGAGTTGTTATCTCTGGTATGCTGCCCATGCCATGTGCTAGTGAGGCAAAAAATAGGGAGAGAGAGGAGTTGAACACATGGCTACAGGAATGGTGCAGGAGGAAGAGTTTTGGATTCCTGAATAAATGGAGCTCTTTATGGGGTAGGTGGGACCTCTACAAACAGGATGGTCTTCACCTGAACCAGAGAGGTACCAATATCCTGGAGGGGAGACTTGCTAATGATCAGCTGGGGGATGAACTTCAATTATAGTTCCAGTATACAGGAGGTTGAGAATAGTCAGAAATAAGGTTTCAAGGTCACAAGAGGGCACCAGTAAGCAAGAAGTTGGTTTGACGTGTGTCTACTTCAATGCCAAGAGCATCCGGAATAAGGTGGGTGAACTTGCAGCACAGGTAGGTACTTGGGATTTTTATATTGTTGTCATTTCAGAGTCATGGATAGAGCAGGAACAGGAATGGTTATTTCAGGTTCTGGGATTTAGATGTTTCAGTAAGAACAGAGAAGATGATAAAAGAGGGAGAGGTGTGGCATTGTTAATCAAGGACAGTATCATGGTGGCACAAAGGACGGTTGAGGACTCATCTACTGAGGTAGTGTGGGCTGAGGTTAGAAACAGGAGAGAGGTAACCCTGTTGGTAGTTTTCTGTAGGCCTCCGAATAGCTCCAGAGATGTCGAGGAAACAATAGCAAAGACGATTCTCGATAGAAGAGAGAACTTGAACTTTCTAAATATTAACTGGGAATACTATAGATCAAGTACTTTAGATGGGAGTTTTTGTCCAATGTGTACAGAGGGTTTTCTGACAGTATGTAGACAGGCCAACAAGGGGCAAGGTCACATTGGATTTGGTACTGGGTAATGAACCAGGGCAGGTGTTAGATTTGGAGGTAGGTGAGCACTTTGGTGATAGTGACCACAATTCGGTTATGTTTACTTTAGCGATGGAAAGAGATAGATATATACCGCAGGGTAAGAGTTATAGCTGGGGGAAAGGCAATTATGATGCGATTCGGCATGATTTAGGATGCACAGGATGGGGAAGGAAACTGCAGGGGATGGGCACAATTGAAATGGCCATGATCAGTATGTACCTATCAGGCAGGGACAAAGTGGTCAAGGAAGGGAGCCGTGGTTTACTAAAGAAGTTGAATCTCTTGTCAACAGGAAGAAGGAGGAAGAGACATGAAGGCTCAACTAGGGCGCCTGAGAGTTACAAGTCAGCCAGGAAAGACCTAAAGAGGGAGAGCTAAGAACAGCGGGGAGGGGGCATGAGAAGTCATTGGCAGGTAGGATCAAGGAAAATCCTAAAGCTTTCTATAGGCATATCAGGAATAAAATAATGACTACAGAAAGATTAGGGCCAATCAAGGATACTAGTGGGAAATTGTGTGTGGAGTCAGAGGAGATAGGGGAAGTGCTAAATGAATATTTTTTTGTCAGTATTTACACTGGAAAAAGACAATGTTGTCAGGGAGAACACTGAGAAACAGGCTACTAGACTAGATTGGATTGAGGTTCACAAGGAGGAGGTGTTAGCAACTCTGCAAAGCGTGAAAATAGATATGTCCCCTGAGCTGGATGGGATTTATCCTCAGATTCTCTGGGAAGCCAGGGAGGAGATTGCAGAGCCTTTGGTTTTGATCTTTATGTTGTCACTGTCTACAGGAATAGTGCTTTAAGAATGGAGGATAGCAAACGTTGTCCCCTTGCTCAAGAAGGGGAGCAGAGACAATCCTGATAATTGTAGACCAGTGAGCCTTACTTTGGTTTTGGGTAAAGTGTTAGAAAAGGTTATAAGAAATAGGATTTATAATCATCTAGAAAGGAATATGTTGATTAGAGATAGTCAACACAGTTTTGTGAAGGGTAGGTTGCACCTCACAAACCTTATTGAGTTCTTTGAGGAGGTGACCAAACAGGTGGATGAGGGTAAAGTGATTGATGTGGTGTATGTGGATTTCAGTAAAGCATTTGATAAGGTTCCCCACAGTAGGCTACTGCACAAAATATGGAGGCATGGGATTGAGGGTGATTTAATGGTTTGGATCAGAAATTGGCTAGCTCAAAGAAAACAGAGGGTGGTGGTTGATGGGAAATGTTCATCCCAGAGTTCAGTTACTGGTGGTGAACTGCAAGGATCTGTTTTGGGGTCACTGCTGTTTGTCATTTTTATAAATGACCTAGATGAAGGCATAGAAGGATGGGTTAACAAATTTGCAGATGACACTAAGGTTGTCAGAGTTGTGGATAGTGCTGAAGGATTTTGTAGGTCACAGAGGGACATAAATAAGCTGCAGAGCTGGGCTGAGTGGTGACAAATGGAGGTTAATGCAGAAAAGTGTGAGGTGATTCACATTAGAAGGAGTAACAGGAATGCAGAGTACTGGGCTAATGTTAAGATTCTTGATAGCGTAGATGAACAGAGAGATCTTGGTGTCCATGTACACAGATCCCAGAAAGTTGCCACCCAGGTTGATAGGGTTGTTAAGAAGGCATACGGTGTGTTAGCTTTTATTGGTAGAGGGATTGAGTTTTGGAGCCATGAGATCATGTTGTAACTGTACAAAATTCTGGTGCGGCCACACTTGGAGTATTGTGTACAGTTCTGGTCACCGCATTATCGGAAAGATGTGGAAGCTTTGGAAAGGGTGCAGAGGAGATTTACCAGGATGTTGCCGGGTATGAAGGGAAGGTCTTACGAGGAGAGGTGGAGGCACTTGAGGCTGTTTTCATTAGAGAGGAGGTGACATAATTGGGACATATAAGATAATCAGAGCGTGGACAGTGAGAGCCTTTTTCCTCGGATGGCGATAGCTAGCATGAGGGAACAAAGCCTTAAATTGAGGGGCGATAGATATAGGACAGATGTCAGAGGTAGTTTCGTCATTCAGAGAATAGTAAGGGTGTGGAACGGCCTGCCTGCAACAGTAGCAGACTCGCCAACTTTACTGGCATTTAAATGGTCATTCGATAGACGTATGGATGAAGATGGAATAGTGTAGGTAAGATGGACTTCAGATTGGTTTCACAGGTCAGCACAACATCGAGGGTCGAAGGGCCTGTAATGTTCCATGTTCTATGAAATTAGTGAACCAGATAGGATTTTCTGACAATCCATTCATTGGACATCATAAGACTCTTGACTCCAGATTTTTATTGGATTCAAATTCCACCATCTGCCATGGCGGGATTCGAACCTAGGTCCCCAGAACATTACCCGGGTCTCGACATCAACTGTCCAGCGATAATATCACTGGGTCATCTCCTCCTTCAGTTACCACATTACAGGAAGGAAGTAATTGCTCTGGAGACAGTGCAGAAGAGATTTATGAGAATGTTGCCAGGGCTGGAGAATTGTAGCTATGATTGGAGAGGTTGGTGTTGTTTTCCTGGGATCAGGGAAGGCTGAGGGACAATATGATTAAGGTACACAACATAATGAGGGGTAGGGATAGAGTAGACAGGAGGAATTTGTCTCATTTGGCAGAGAGTTCAAAGACCAGGGGTCATCAATTCAACTCAATGCCTGAAGGATTAGAGGGGACATCAGGAAAAACGCTGTTTTGCAGGAAATGGTGCGTGTCTGGCATTCACTGCCAGAGCTGGTGGTGGTGGGAGTAAACTCTTTTAAAAGATACCTGGATTTGCACATTAGGTGCTGCAAGTGGCTATGGGCCGTGTGCAGGAAGATGGAATTAGAAAGAGCACCTGGGTGTCTTTGGGTTAGGATGGATCAGATGGACTGAAATGTCCCCTCCAGTGCTGTACCATTTCTATGGCGTTATGGATAAATTCCTGTTAGACGAGGGAATCAAAGGGAAGGGGGATAGATGAGAATCTGAAATTTGGAACAAAAACAGATCAGCCATGACCTTATTGAATGGCAGCACAGGCTTGAGGGGTTGTCTGGTCCATGGCAGCTCCGAATTCATATGTCTGCGCAAATCATTTCATTTTGGTGTAATCTCAGTTTTCGACTTACTGTACCTGCAATCCACATGTCACCTCTGAAACTCTGCCAATCCAATGGTGGATTTGAGCAGTTTTGTTCTATGGGCTTGTACCTACAAAGAACTGAGCTGAAACTGTCTGAACTCATCTCAAACAGCATATTTACATCATAGAGGTAAAAACAATGACTGTAGAGGCTGGAAACCAGATTCTGGATTAGTGGCGCTGGAAGAGCACAGCAGTTCAGGCAGCATCCAAGGAGCTTCGAAATCGAAGGACTTTTGCCCAAAACGTCGATTTCGAAGCTCCTTGGATGCTGCCTGAACTGCTGTGCTCTTCCAGCACCACTAATCCAGAATATTTACATCATATCAGACCAGCTGGTATTTGATCCCAAGAAGAAAGTGAGGACCGTGGATGCTGGAGATCAGAGCTGAGGAGTGTGATGCGAGAAAAGCATAGCTGGTCAGGCAGCATCCGAGGAGCAGGAGAAGCGATGTTTCGGGCATAAGCTCTTCATCAGGAATTGAGTCACGTTTTTGAGCATAAGCTCTTCAGAGTCAATGTTTCGTGCATTAGCTCTTCAGAGCAGCTGTGCTTTTCCAGCACCACACTCTTCAATGGTATTTGATTCCAAATCTCAGTAGTGAGAGAACTGTATCCTAACACATCAATTCGCAGTTCTCACTTAGGAAAGAACAATTCAACTGCATTAGGTTTGGTCTTGGCTGAAGCAAAGCTGCCTTGAGTGCCAGCCCTGATTTTTAAGGATGCCCAAGAAGATTGAGACATTGCTCATGTTTACTGTCCCAATGCACCCAAAGCAATAAATGGTGGTCTTTCAAAAGGAACATAAGAAATAGGAGCAGGTCTGTCCCATTGAGCCTGCTCTACCATTCAATAAGATAATGACTGAATTTTTTTCATGGACTCAGCTCCACTTACCCTCCCACTTACCATAACCTTTATTTCCTCTGCTGTATAAAAATCTATCTTTGTCTTAAAAACAATCAACGAAGTAGCCTCAACTGGGCAGGGAATTCCAGAGATTCACAACCCTTTGAGAGAAGAACTTCCTCCTCAACTCAGTTTAAATCAAACAGGAAGGAATGAGTACAATGGAACATAAAAAGTATGAATATATTTCATATGTACACCTGTTTATTGTCACTGAAAACACTGATTTAAAAAATGCTATTATCCAAACATATCAGCCAAATATACCTGAACACTGGAGAAAATACATCATCATCCTGTGTCAAAGGAAGGACATACCCACATCTGTGGTGGTACACAATAGGGGAGCCCACTTCACCTCCCCATTTATAGGCTCCAAGAGTGTGGGGAGCCACAGTAGAGTTGGGCCAAACATTCGACAATAAAATTCCTCACCCACGCTCTCTACCACAACGTGAATTATGAGAATGAAGTTTTTATTGGTTTGGTACAATTCCCCCTAGAAACCAATTGCAAACTACTTTTGCAAAGAAATTCAAATTTCTGGTTCACGGCTGAACAAATAACATGATAAAAAATTTCACGTATGATGATGATTATCATAACAAACAGATTTAACGCATATAGTTATATACAGTTTCTGTAGATGACTGATCCTTTAAACCACAGGATTTTTAACACAAACATCAAAACCCACTGTCAGGAATTTTTAAAGTAGATAATTGGATTAATTTAGAAAGATTCCAAACTTATTCTTGGCTCCAAGGGTTTAATTTCAATCATTCCCTTTCCTAGCTTGAAAATCTTTAAGTATCGAGCCATTTTTTATAGTGTGCAGTTTTGTGGATATTTCTCAGTCTAGCAAAATCTAGACAAATCATTCAGCCTCATTTTAATTCCCCATTAATAACATTTCATCTGAGTGTGAGCACTCACCCATATCCTTGCTGTCTGTAACCCAACTCCATCACTTGATCAGCTAAATGTGTCTCTAAGTTTTCAGGGCTGCCTTAACAACTTTTCCTTTCTCTAAACCCATTTCCATAGCAATATGAATCACATGGGCCTTGCATTCAGGTAGAACTGCTGATGAGCTTTCTCAAAAGCTGGACACTTTCACCTCAGAAGTAAACGGACTATTTAAAGCAGAGGTCTTACAACCTGACATTTTCAATAATTTTCTGGGCTCTTTGGATACCATCAATCTATCCACACACACACACACACACACTGGCATGAACTCCTAGTGGAAACATCACACACCTTCTTTTCAGTGAAACAATCTGGGGTCCCTTTAATCCCTATTAATCAAACCATCCTGGCAGACTTCAGAACCAATCCCTTACATTTTACCCAAAATTATAAATACAGACCCAAATTAGAATATTCTATTTTTAAAAAGCCTCCTAATTGTAACAATCTCTCGTGTTAATTATCATTTTCACCATGCTTGCGAGGGCTCAGTAATGTTTACTTTCTCCAAACTTCTGCATGGTTGAGCCTCAGGTCAGCATATCTGACCACATTCCCAGTGACTCAGGCATTATGAGGGCTAAGAGAGGGCATGAAAAATCCCTGGTGGATAGGATCAAGGATAACCCCAAGGCATTCTATGCATATGTGAGAAACCTGAGAATGACGAGAACGAGGGTAGGTCCGATCAAGGACAGTGGTGGGAGACTGTGTATTGAGTCGGAAGAGATAGGAGAGGTCTTGAACAAGTACTTCTCTTCAGTATTTACGAACGAGAGGGACCGTATTGTTGAAGAGGAGAGTGTGAAACGGACTGATAAGCTAGAAGAGATACCTGTTAGGAAGGAAGATGTGTTGGACATTTTGAACAACTTGAGGATAGACAAGTCCCCCGGGCCTGACGGGATATATCCTAGGATTATGTGGGAAGCAAGAGAGGAAATTGCAGTACCGTTGGCAATGATCTTCTCGTCTTCACTGGCAACTGGGGTGGTACCAGGGGACTGGAGAGTAGCGAATGTTGTGCCCCTGTTCAAAAAAGGGAATAGGGATAACCCCGGGAATTACAGGCCAGTTAGTCTTACTTCTGTGGCAGGCAAAGTAATGGAAAGGGTACTGAGGGATAGGATTTACGAGTATCTGGAAAGACACTGCTTGATTAGGGACAGCCAGCACGGATTTGTGAAGGGTAGGTCTTGCCTTACAAGTCTTATTGAATTCTTCGAGGAGGTGACCAAGCATGTGGATGAGGGTAGAGCAGTGGATGTAGTGTACATGGATTTTAGTAAGGCATTTGATAAGGTTCCCCATGGTAGGGTTATGCGGAAAGTCAGGAGGCATGGGATAGAGGGAAATTTGGCCAATTGGATAGAAAACTGGCTAACCGGTAGAAGTCAGAGAGTGGTGGTAGATGGTAAATATTCAGCATGGAGTCCAGTTACAAGTGGAGTTCCGCAGGGATCAGTTCTGGGTCCTCTGCTGTTTGTAATTTTTATTAATGACTTAGAGGAGGGAGTCGAAGGGTGGGTCAGTAAATTTGCAGATGATACAAAGATGGGTGGAGTTGTGGACAGTGAGGAGGGCTGTTGTCGGCTGCAGAGGGACTTAGATAGGATGCAGAGCTGGGCTGAGGAGTGGCAGATGGAGTTCAACCCTGCCAAGTGTGAGGTTGTCCATTTTGGAAGAACAAATCAGAATGCGGAATACAGGGTTAATGGTAGGGTTCTTGGTCAGGTGGAGGAACAGAGGGATCTTGGGGTCTATGTACATAGATCTTTGAAGGTTGCCACTCAGGTGGATAGAGTTTGTAAGAAGGCCTATGGAGTATTATCGTTCATTAGCAGAGGGATTGAATTCAAGAGTCGTGAGGTGATGTTGCAGCTGTACAGGACTTTGGTTAGGCCACATTTGGAGTACTGTGTGCAGTTCTGGTCGCCTCACTTTAGGAAAGATGTGGAAGCTTTGGAGAGGGTGCAGAGAAGATTTACCAGGATGTTGCCTGGAATGGAGAGTAGGTCGTACGAGGATAGGTTGAGAGTTCTCGGCCTTTTCTCGTTGGAACGGCGAAGGATGAGGGGTGACTTGATCGAGGTTTATAAGATGATCAGAGGAATAGATAGAGTAGACAGTCAGAAACTTTTTCCCCGGGTACAACAGAGTGTTACAAGGGGACATAAATTTAAGGTGAAGGGTGGAAGGTATAGGGGAGATGTCAGGGGTGGGTTCTTTACCCAGAGAGTGGTGGGGGCATGGAATGCGCTGCCCGAGGGAGTGGTAGAGTCAGATTCATTGGCGACCTTTAAGCGGCATTTGGATAGGTACATGGATGGGTGCTTAATCTAGGATAGAAGTTCGGCACAACATCGTGGGCCGAAGGGCCTGTTCTGTGCTGTATTGTTCTATGTTCTATGTTCTATGATCCAGGAGACAAGGAGCCTGCCAGATCTTTGCATCAGGACTTGCAGGTGACTGTCTGAAAATGTGCTTATACAGAAGCTTCGACATAGTAAAATGTTCTCAGACATTTTGCAGGAGTGTGATCGGCCACGAGGATATTAGAACAGATGACTCAGTCACAGTTTTACTGAGGACAGAGAGGTAGAAAGGTTTGGGAAGGGAGTTCCAGAATTTGAGCTATTGGAAGCAATATTGCCAATGGTGGAAACAATTAATACTGGGCAAGAGGCCAGAATCAGACAAACACCAAAATCTAGGAGAGGTGTAGGAGGTACAAAAATAGGTATGTGCATGGTCACACTGAGATTTGAAAACAAGGGTGAAAATATTAAATTTGAGATGGTGCAGTATTATGGAATCATGCCATGTGCAAAATATCACAATTATCTGCGAAATAACTGTACTTTACAATCAATAGAAATACATTGGCTGTGAATTCTTATGAAAAGTTCTTTCTTTTTATATGCTCTCATAAATCTACATTTGAGTTAGTTTAAGAACATGAAGAACTAGGAGCAAGAGTCGATAATTCAGCCTCTTGAGCCTGCTCCACCACTTAATATGATCATTGCTAACCTCATCTTAGCCTCAACTCCACTTTCCTGCCTGCTCCCCATAACCCTTCAACTCGTCCATCTCCTCCTTAAATTTACTCAATGTCCTAACATCCACCACACTCTGGGGAGTGAATTCCACAGATTCACAACCCTTAGAAGGAAGTCATTTCTCCTCATTTCTGAATTAAATCTGCAGCCCCTTATCCTGTAACTATGATCTCTCATTCTAGATTTCCCCAGAAGGTGAAGCATCCACTTGATGTTGACTTTGTTAATCCCCTTCAGTTTTTGATCTTTCTTTTATTCATTCACAGGCCATGAGTATCACTGGCTAAACCACAGCCCATCCTTATTGCTCAGAGAGAAGTTTATAGTCAGCCACATTGCTGCGGGTCTGGAGTCACATGTGGTACAGACCAGGTTAAGGTCGGCAGTGCACCAGGTGCATTTTTACAACAATCAACAATGATTTCAAGGATTATCATTAGAGTCTTAATTCCAGAGGTGTACTGAATTCAAATTCCACCATCTGCCAGACAAGATTTGATCACAGGTACCCAGACCACTTACCTGGGTATTTGGATTAATAGTCTAATGATATACCATTAGGCCATCACTTCCCCTTTTATACCTCAGTTATATATCATTCTTCTAAACTCTTGCAAGTATAGACCTCAGGTGCTCAATCTCTCTTCATAAGACAAGCCTTTCATCTCTGAGAGTCAATTTAGTGAATCTTCTCTGAACTGCTTCCAATGCAATTATGTCCTTTCTCAAGTAAGGGGACCAAAACTGTCTGCAGTAATCCAGATGTAGTCCAGTTTAGCTAATGCAAAGAGTTTTTTTTTGAGTATTAAATATAGTCGAGATAATTGCAGGTTTCATCAAAAAAATGTGAGCAAGAGGCATTGCAGGACACTTCTGTGGTGTACCAGAGAGTCTGAGCACAACTGTTTGATAAATGCACTGGGTTTCATTGCATTAACTTGAGAAAGTGAGAGAAAAATTCTTCCAGTTTGTGGCCCTTAAATTGCATGACAGCAAACTGCTTTCTCAGTCATTCTCAATGCACTGCCAAAAGAAATGCAAATAAGAACATTTCAAAATGGATTCTTCAAAATCAGATTGTAGACAGCGGAGATGTAATTTTGATGAAGGAAACAGCACAATTGCGATCTTACACAGATTACAGTTTCCTCTAGCAAATGGTCACTTGCAACTCCATAACATGGTGTCATCTGAAATTAATTCATTAGCCCCAGGCTAACCTCACCACTAGACCATAAAATTAAGTGAGAGAAGGGTTATTTCATTCATGGGAGGTCAAGTCAAGAGAAAACAATGTCAGCAGAGAAATTATAAATACAATGTGCGAGAGTCACAAAAACAGCTCCTTTGTTTCTGTGGTGCATTAGTCAATTGCACGTGCACTCAGGAAATGGGATACTTCACATTCAAATCAGAAAACAATGCAACAAGGTTTGCCAAAGATTGGAGGAATGAAGTACAGTCCTAAGCATGGACACTTGTGTACTTTTAAGCTGGATTTGTGGGTATAACTGAAAGTTCAAAGCAATCATTTTCAAAGTTTAAAACACACAAAAAAAGGTGATGGTACAAACCAAAACTTGCCCACCACCCCCTCAACATTAATTATAGACTAACAGTTGGAGACATCACTCTTGTAAGCTCCCATCAACAGAAACTTACCATGATATTGCCAGAATTTTAACCATGAGGCAAGATTGGAAGGTCTTGGTTTCTTTGGAAAGAGAGATCCAACAAACTTGGGTAAAAATTAAGAGGGACTTAAAATTGAGTGGTTAACATCAAGGTATTTCCCTTAATAGGTACAAAGAACAAAGAAAATTTACAGCCTAGGAACAGGCCCTTCGGCCCTCCAAGCCTGAGCCAATCCAAATGTACTAGACCTGTCGGTCAATTCCTAAGCATCTGTATCCCTCTGCTCCCCACCTACTCATGCATCTGTCCAGACGCATCTTAAATGAATCTACCGTGCCTGCCTCTACCACCTCTGCTGGCAACGCGTTCCAAACGCCCACCACCCTCTGTGTGAAGTACTTGTCGCGTGTATCCCCCTTAAACTTTCCACCTCTCACCTTGAAAGCATGACCTCTCGTTATTGAACCCTTCACCCTGGGAAAAAGCTTGTCTCTATCTTCCCTGTCTATACCCTTCATGATTTGGAGATGCCAATGTTGGACTGTAGAGACCACCTGATGAAGGAGTGACGCTCCGAAAGCTAGTGTGCTTCCAATTAAACCAGTTGGACTATAACCTGGTGTTGTGTGATTTTTAACTTTATACCCTTCATGATTTTGGAAACCTCAATCAGGTCCCCCCTCAATCTCCTTTTTTCTAGTGAAAATAAACCTAACCTACTCAACCTGCCTTCTTAGCTAGCACCTTCCATACCAGGCAACATCCGCGTAAAACTTCTCTGCACCCTCTCCAAAGCGTCCACATCCTTTTGGTAATGTGGCGACCAGAACTATACACAGTATTCTAAACGCGGCCGAACCAATGTCTTATACAATTTTAACATGACTTGCCAGCTCTTATACTCAATACCTTGTCCAATGAAGGCAAGCATACTATATGCCTTCTTGACCACTCTATCCACCTGTGCAGCAACCTTCAGTGTGCAATGGACCTGCACTCCCAGATCTTTCTGCTCATCAACTTTTCCCAAGGCTCTTCCATTCATTGTATAATTCGCTCTAGAATTAGTCTTGCCTAAATGCATCATCTCACATTTATCTGGATTGAAAGCCATCTGCCACTTTTCCGCCCAACTCTCCAGTCTATCTATATCCTCCTGTATTCTCTGACAGTCCCTTATGCTTTCTGCTACTCCACCAATCTTTGTGTCATCTGCAAACTTGCTGATCATACCAACAGTGCCCTCTTCCAGATCATTTATGTATATCACAAACAACAGTGGCCCCAACACTGACCCCTGTGGAACACCACTGGTCACCTTTCTCCATTTTGAGAAACTCCCTTCAACTACTACTCTCTGTCTCCTGTTGCTCAACCAGTTCTTTATCCACCTAGCTAGAACATCCTGCACACCATGTGACTTCACTTTCTCCATTAGGCTACAATAGGGAGCCTTATCAAACGCCTTACTAAAGTCCACGCATATGACATCTATAGCCCTTCCTTCATCTAACAACTTGGTCACTTCCTCGAAGAACTCTATCAAGTTGGTAAGGCACGACCTCCCCTGCACAAAACCATGTTGCCCATCACCGATAAGCTCATTCCTTTCCAAATATAAATAGAACCTATCTCTCAGTACCTCTCTAGCAACTGCCCCACCATTAATGTCAGGCTCACTGGTCTGTAGTTACCTGGAATATCCCTACTACCCTTCTTGTACAGGGGGACAACATGAGCAACCTTCCAGTCCTCTGGCACCTCACCTGCATTTAAGGATGCCACAAAGATATCTGTTAGGGCCCCAGCTATTTCCTCTCTCACCTCCCTCAGCAACCTTGGAAAAATCCCATCCGGTCTTGGGGATTTGTCCACCTTAATAACCTCTAGCATACCCAACACATCTTCCCTACCTATGCCAATGTGATCCAGACTAATCAAACTTTTATCTCTAGTCTCAAGATTCATCATGCTCCTCTCCTCAATGAATACTGATGCAAAGTAATCATTCAGAATTTCACCCATTCTCACAGGTTCAGCACACAGCCTTCCTTTATTATCTTTTAGTGGACCAATCCGTTCTCTAGTCACCCGCTTGCTTCTTATATAAGAATAAAATGCTTTGGAATTTTCCTTAATTCTGCTTGCTAAAGCTATTGCATGACCCCTTTTAGCCCGCTTGATTCCTTGCTTAAGACTTGTCCTACTCTTCCGATATTCCTCCAGGGCCCATTCTATTCTTATCTGCCTAGACCTTATGTACGCTTCCCTTTTCCACTTGGCTAGTCGTACAATTTCTCCTGTCATCCACGGTTCACGAATCTTGCTCTTCCTTTCCTTTGCCTTCAACAGGACATGCCTATCCTGCACTATTTTTAACCTATCTTTGAAAGCCTCCCACATCTCAAATGTCGACTTCCCTTCAAATAGCCGTGTCCAATCCACATTTCCCAGCTCCTGCCTAATTTTGAAAGAATTGGCCTTGGCCCAGTTTAGCACTCTTCCCTTAGGACCACTCTCTTCTTTATCTACAAGTATTATAAAACTTACAGAATTGTGGTCACTGTTCTCAAAGAAATCCCCCACTGCAACTTTTAACACTTGTCCTGGCTCGTTCCCCAGTACCAGGTCCAATATGGCCCCTTCCCTCGTCGGACTATTGACATACTGCTCTAGAAAACTCTCCTGGACGCTTCGTACAAATTCTACTCCATCCAGACCTCTGACGCTAAGTGTATCCCAATGTTGGGAAAATCAAAATCTCCCATCACCACTACCCTATTGGCTCTACATCTATTCATAATCTGTTTACCTATTTGATCTTCTACCTCACGCTCACTGTTGGGAGATGTGTAATACAGCCCCAAAAATGTAACTGCACCCTTCTTATTTCCAGCTCCACCCATAATGCCTCACTATTCAAGTCCGCCATAGTGTCCTTCTTTAGCACAGCTGTGATATCGTCCCTGACCACCCCCCCCCCCACCCCAACTTTACTTCCCTCCCTGCCCTGCCTGAAGCGTCTATATCCTGGAACGTTTAGTTGACATCATCATGCCCTTTAGATTAGATTAGATTACTTTTTAGATTACTTAGATTACTTACAGTGTGGAAACAGGCCCTTCGGCCCAACAAGCCCACACTGCCCCGCCGAAGCGCAACCCACCCATACCCCTACATTTACTCCCTACCTAACACTACGGGCAATTTAGTATGGCCAATTTACCTGACCTGCACATTTTTGGACTGTGGGAGGAAACCGGAGCACCCGGAGGAAACCCACGCAGACACGGGGAGAACGTGCAAACTCCACACAGTCAGTCGCCTGAAGCGGGAACTGAACCCGGGTCTCTGGCGCTGTGAGGCAGCAGTGCTAACCACTGTGCCACCTTCCTTCAACCAAGTCTCTGTGATGGCAATAACATCATACTCCCAGACTCCAATCCAAGCCCTAAGTTTATCTGCCTTACACACTATACTCCTTGCATTAAAGTAGATGCATTTAAGGCCACCAGTTCTTTTGCACTCACGTGCTCTCTGCCTATTCTTCCTTTTATTAGTGCTATCTTCATAATTCTTACTGTCTCCAGTCTCCACCTCGCTGCCTACTTATTTTCTCTTCTGGTTCCCAGTCCCCTGCCACATTAGTTTAAAACCTCCCCAACAGCAGTAGCAAAAACTCCCCCAAGGACATTGGTTCCGGTCTCGTTCAGATGTAGACCCGTCCCCATTTTGTAATAGTCCCACCTTCCCCAGAACCAGTCCCAATGTCCAACAAATCTGAACCCTTCCCTCCTACACAATCTCTCAAGCCACGTGTTCACCCTGTCTATTTTTTTTCATTTCTACACTGGCTAGCACGTGGCACTGGTAGTAATCCCGAGGTCAACAACCAGGAGCCTGAGGTTAATTAGTAGAAGGATTGTCTAGGAATGAAAGATTGTTTTTTCACCCGGATGTTGTGGATGGTTTGGAGCTCACTGCCTGAAAAGGTGGCCAAGATAGAAACCCTCATTGCATTTGTTCTGAACAAAAGCACTTGGATGTGCACTTGAGGAAACAGAAACATCAGGATTCTAGAGCAAGAGATAGAAGGTGAGATGAGGTTTCTCGGACCAGTGCAAATAGATGAGTTCAAATGGTGGTTTTCAGTATCTAAAGGAGATGTTTCCATGCTTGTTTTTCTTGAATTTTAAGGAGAGAAAGAGAATTGTTTGCCTCTCAGGATTCACAGAAAGCTCTCGGTAAATCTGTGGACACTAAACGTGGAAACAAATTCTAACCTGGGATTGAAACTTTATCAGGCCATAATAGCTGGCATTCAATATGTATGATGACCATGAGCCATTATCAATTTTCCAAAGAGTATTTAATGCCCTTTATGGAATTAAGTTGCTCTCCTTACTTGGTTAAAGTGGGTACTGCAGATGCTGGAGATTAGAGTCAAGATTAGAGTGGTGCTGGAATAGCACAGCAGGTCAAGCAGCATTCAAGGAGCAGGAAAATTAACTTTTTGGACAAAAGCCCTTTATCAGGAATGAGACTGAGCATCTTGGAGGTGGAGAGATAAATGGGAGATGAGTGGGGCTGGGGGCAAAGTAGTTGAGAGTGTCCATCTTCCTTCTCACCTGTCCACTCCACCCTCCTCTCCGACCTATCACCTTTACCCCACTTCCATTCACCTTCCCACCAGCCCCACCCGCCTCCCATTTATCTCTCCACCCTGAGGCACCCAGCCTCATTCCTGATGAAGGGCTATTGCTCGAAATGTTGATTTTCCTGCTTCTCGGATGCTGCCTGACCTGCTATGCTTTTCCAGCACGAGTGCTGAGAGTGTGTTGCTGGAAAAGCACAGCAGATCAGGCAGCATCCGAGAGGCAGGAAAATCGACTTTTCGGGCAAAAGCCCTTCATCAGGAATGAGGCAGGGAGCCTCGGGGTTGGAGAGATAAATGGGGGGGGGGGGGGGTGGGGAGCAGAAATATCGATGTTTCGGGCTGGAGTCCTTCACCAGGAATCCTAGTTTTCCAGCACTACCCTCATCTGTGCTCTCCTTACCTAGTCTGTCCTACACCTGACTCCAGACCCACAGCAATGTGGGTTGACTCTTGACTGCCCCCTGGGAAATTAGAGATGGACAATACAGGCTGGCCTGGCAGGTAATGCCCACATCCCATGACCAAACAAAAACAAAAGAAAAACCTCCAACCATACGACATAGAAACTCTTGTGATGAACTGTACCAACTCTTGTGTTAATCTTTCATAGGATGTGGATGTCATTGGCAAGACTAGCATTTCTGAGCCCTCTAGCTTGTTAGGCCATGAGTCAACCACATTGCTGTGGGTCTGGTATCGCAGGTAGGTCTGACTGAGTACAATGGCAGGTTTCATTCCCAAAACAGCATTCATAAACCAGCAGAGTTTCAAAAGCAGTCAATGATAAGCTCATGGTCACCAATCTGAAACTAGCTTTCAACGCCAGATTTTATGAACTGATTTTAAATTACACAATCTGCCATGGTGACATGTGACTAAAACAAAACATTGTGAATAATAAATATTAATAAGCACCTAAATGCTTTTATCATGGTCACATCTGAACCCATACCTCCACAAGATTAGCCTAGGCTTCAGGGTTAAAGACAAATATTTTCTAATCAATCTGTTCAGTGATGTTATGATACATGTCTGGAGCAAGTTGGATTCTGGGCTCAGAAGTAGGGACACTATCACTGAACCACCTCGTCCAAAGATATTGCCGTTATACAGTACCTCCCACATGAGTACATTACTTCAGTTTCATTTAACACATCCTCATAAACCTCTGTTTCAATCCAGCAACAGATACAGGTTCAAGGAATGGCAGACAAGAAACAGAGTCGGATTAAATGTGACTTTTTCTGAATGGCAGGCTGTAACTACTGGTGTATCACAGGGATCAGCTATTCACAATATAGGTTAATGATTTAGAATGAAGGAACTAAATGTGTTTCAAAATTTGCAGATGACACAAAGCTGGGTGGAAGAGTGAGCAGTGAGGAGGATGCAGAGATGTTGCAGTGTGATTTGGACAGGTTGAGTGAGTGCACAAAAACAGCATAATGTGGATAAATGTGAGGTTATCTATATTGGCAGCAGAAAGTAGGAAGGCATTTTATTATATAAATGGCTGTAAATTGAGAGAATGTTTAAAGAGACCTGAGGGTCTCGCTGAAAGTAAGCGTGCAGGTGCAACAGGCAGTGAAGACAACAATCTGGATGTTGGTCTTCACAGCGAGGGGATTCGAGTGCAGAGGGAAGGATGTCTTGCTGCAATTATACATGATATTGGTGAGGCCACACCAGGAATATTGTGTACAGTTTTGGTCTCCTTACCCGTGGAAAGACGTTCTTGCCATGGAGGGAGTGCATCAAAGATTTACCTAATTGATTTTTGGGATGGCAGGACTGATGTATGACGAGAGGTTGTGTTGGTTAGGATTGCATTCACTCCAGCCTACAAGAATGGGGAGGGATCTCAAAGAAACCTATAAAATTCTAGACAGGTTAGAGACAAGAAGGATGTTCCTGATGGTGAGGGAGTCCAGAACCAGGGGGTCACAGTTTGAGGAGGAGAGGTAAATCTTTTAGGATTGAGATGAGGAGAAATTCCTCCATTCAGAGAGTGGTGAGCCCATGGAATTCACTGCCATAAAAAGTGGTAGATGCCAAAATATTGTGAAGTTTCAAGCGATTTCATTATGTTAACTGTTGTCAAGAAAATTTTCTGATTCAATATGTGGATGTACCTACTAAAAAAGGTGCAAAATCTGACCTACTCTTGGTAAATAAGGCAGGACAGGTGACTGAGTGGGGACACACTTTGGGGCCAGCGACCATAATTCTATTAGTTTTAAAATAGCGATGGAAAAGGATAAACCAGATCTAAAAGTTCAAGTTCTAAATTGAAGATAGGCTAATTCTGATGGCATTAGGCAAGAACTTACAAAAACTGATTGGTGGCAGATGTTCGCAGGTAAACGGATAGCTGGAAAATGGGAAGCCTTCAAAAATGAGATAACGAGAGTTCAGAGACAGTATATTCCTGTCAGGGTGAAAGGAAAGGCTGGTAGGTATAACGAATGCTGGATGACTAGAGAAATTGAGGGTTTGGTTAAGAAAAAGAAGAAGCATATGTCAGGTATAGACAGGATAGATCGAGTGAATCCTTAGAAGAGTATAAAAGTAGTAGGAGTATACTTAAGAGGGAGGTCAGGAGGGCAAAAAGGGTACACGAGATAGTTTTGGCAAACAAAGTTAAGGAGAATTGAAAGGGTTTTTATAAATACATTAAGGACAAATGGGTAACTAGGGAAAGAATAGGGCCCCTCAAAGATCAGCAAGGCCGCCTTTGTGTGGAGCCGCAGAAGATGGGGGAGATACGAAATAAGTGTTTTGCATCAGTGTTTACTGTGGAAAAGGATATGGAAGATATAGACTGCAGGGAAATATATGGTGACATTTATAAAAATGTCCATATTACAGAGGAGGTGGTGCTGGATGTCTTGAAACACATAAAAGTGGATAAATCCCCAGGACTTGATCAGGTGCATCCGAGAACTCTGTGGGAAGCTAGGGAAGTGATTGCCGGGCCCCTTTTGAGATATTTGTATCATCGATAGTGATGTGCCAGAAGACTAGAGGTTGGCTAACATGATGCCACTGTTTACGAAGGGTGGTAATGACAAGCCAGGGAACTACAGACCAGGGAACCTGGCATTGTTGGTGGGCAAGTTGTTGGAGGACATCCTAAGGGACAGGATGTACATGTATTTGGAAAGACAAGGACTGATTAGGGATAGTCAACATGGCTTTGTGTGTGGGAAATCATGCCTCACAAACTTGATTGAGTTTTTGAAGAAGTAACAAAGTGGATTGTTGAGGGCAGAATGGTGGACATGATCTATATGGACTTCAGTAAGGCGTTCGACAAGATTCCCTGTGGGAGACTGATTAGCGAAGTTAGATCTCATGGAATACAGGGAGATCTGGCCATTTGGATACAGAACTGGCTCAAAGGTAGAAGACAGAGGATGGTGGTAGAGGGCTGTTTTTCAGACTGGAGGCCTCTGACCAGTGGAGTGCTAAAAAGATCGATGCTGGGTCCACTACTTGTCGACATTTATATAAATGATTTGGATGTAAGCTTAACAGGTATAGTTAGTAAGTTTGCAGATGACACCAAAATTGGAGGTGCAGTGGACAGCGAAGAAGGTTACCTCAGATTACAATGGGATCTTAATCAGATGGGCCAATGGGCTGAGAAGTGGCAGATGGAGTCTAATTTAGATAAATGTGAGGTTCTGAATTTTGGGAATGCAAATCTTAGCAGGATTTATACACTTAATGGTAAGGTCCTAGGGAGTGTTGTTGAACAAAGAGACCTTAGAGTGCAGATTCATACCTCCTTGAAAGTGGAGTGGCAGCTGGATAGGATAGTGAAGAAGGCGTTTAGTATGCTTTCCTTTTTTGGTCAGAGTATTGAATACAGGAGTTGGGAGGTCATGTTGCGGTTGTACAGGACATCGGTTAGGCCACTTTTGGAATATTGCATGGAATAGGGGAAGGATGTTCTGAAACTTGAAAGGCTTCAGTAAAGGTTGACAAGAATGTTGCCAGGGTTGAAGGATTTGAACTATTGGGAGAGGTTGAATCGACTCGGGCTGTTTTCTCTGGAGCGTTGAAGGCTGAGGGGTGACCTTATAGAGGTTTACAAAATTATGAGGGGCATGGATAGGATAAATAGACAAGGTCTTTTCCCTAGGGGTGGGGCAGTCCAGAGCTAGAGGGTGAACATGTTTAGGGAGAGAAGGGAAAGATAAAAGAGACCTCAGGGGCAACTTTTTCATGCAGAGGGTTGTACGTGTATGGAATGAGCTACCAGAGGAAGTGGTGGAGGCTGGTACAATTGCAACATTTAAAAGGCATCTGGATGGGTATATGAATAGGAAGGGTTTGGAGGGTTATGGGCCATGTGCTGGCAGGTGGGACTAGATTGGGTTAGGATATCTGGTTGGCATGGACAAGTTGGACTAAAGGGTCTGTTTTCGTGCTGTACATCTCTATAAGTCTAAGTGGCCAAAGGGATCAAGGAATATGGGAGGAGAGTGGGATTAGGATATTGAGCTCGATGATCAACCATGATCATACTGAATGGTAGAACAGGCTTGAAGGGGCTGAATGGCCTACTCCTACTCCATCTCCTATGTTTCTTTTGAAATGAATGAGATGATCCGCAGGACAAGACCACAAATAGCCAGCGATCCCAGCTGCTGCAGCCTTGTTCTAGGAATAGTCTTGACCTGAGAAAATTCACAGCCTCAACGTTACTGCAGTACAGTGTGTTACTGCTTGGATGTGATTCTCTCCAGCTCACAGCAATCACTGCACACATGTACAATGGATTCAAATTGCCAGAACTCTGACCAACTGCAAGTCAGCAATCATCAAACTCTTTCTCAAACACACCAAACCTAAACAGCCTAGTCCATCAAGCCTAAAAACAAAACCAAGTGTGTCAAATATTTGTCAACAGTTCCTGCAATGACATGTGAAGGACAACGTGCAAATAAGCACAGGTTGGCGGGGGAGGTGGGGTTGAGGGGATAAGTTAATAGTGGAAATCATAACTTATGTCAAAGTTGCAGTTCAGTGCATTAAAGTAAAATATGAATGTTTAATTATTATCGAAACTCCTCTTTTCAGAATGTGACTGTGTGACTGTTAGATCACGGCAGCCTGACAGAATAACACATTTATTTTCCAAAGAACTTCAACCTGAATTCCTGGAAAAATACGGGCAGTAAAGACATAATCACGTGCATCTGCTCCCTAGACTTGCCTGCCTGGTACACTTAGAAGGCATCCTCCTAGCAAGAATTAACAGGGACCCGCATTATATCAGGGCTAAGTAGAGCAATTTGTCAATGTCATCTTGATGCAACAAGAGGAATTTTATTTTTGCAGCTCTGATGCTCTCAAATGCAGCAGTGCAGAGTCTTGCTCGGGCTTAGCTGCGTCACTCCACTCTTATCTTCCACCTTCGGCTGTAGGTAGACTGCACTGTACATTTTGCTGCATGCAGATTAACAGGGAATTGAAATTCATGAAGAAGTCAGCAGTGGTTCACTAAATTTACACACTGGGCCTGCAAGAACCATCTCTCCTGCTCCCGGAGTGACGCACGCTGTAAGAGACCCTCATGCAAAATAATGTGAAGAAGCATCAATGGATGAAAAATAGTATTACAGAGAACATTCTGCACACATCACTGAACAAGGGGCTTCTGGGATCTTGCTGCAAGCAGGGATTTACCCAAGACACCAAACAGGCAGAAAGCCAATGAAGGATGTAAAATCTCAATTAAATGCCTAATGCCACAAGAGAAAATTTCAGATCAAAGCTGTGCTTTACAATGGAAAAGGATACTTGCAGTGCACATGTAAAATTTTAAAGCTAGCTCTACAATTATATCATAGAAAATGCACTTTGAAATTAGAAGATTGACTTTTGAAAATGATGTTCTAATAAAATTGTTGAAGGAATTAAAGAAAAGGATCATGTTATTAGCTCCTTATGAACAAATCCTGACTAAATATTCACGTATAAATACTATGTTTTTCAAATCGAGTTTTTTGCCATTTCACTGGTTAAAAATAATTTGGTTCATGGAACTAATCCAATATTCAGAGTTATTGAGAGTTCATTCCATATTTTGTTTCACTGCTTCTCAGACAAAATCTTTTCAAACAAAACTGATGAACGTTGCATGAATTAGTCAATGTACTGCAGTGTTCAAACAAATAATTCCATTCCGAGAGAAGAAAAACATTGACAACATGATTACTGCAGTCGTGCAAGCATTTGACTTTTGGGAATGAGAAGGAAATTATTTTCTTATTTATTTGTTCATGGGATGTGAACAATATGGGAATGACCAGCATTTGTTGCCCATTCCTCAGTGGCCTGGATGAGGCAGTGGTGAATTGCCTCCTGAGCTGCTGCAGTCCATGTGCTGTAGGGACACTCATAGTGCTGTTAGCAAGAGAATTCCAAGTTTTTGACCCAGTGACAGTGAAGATATGGCTCCAAGTCATAATGGCATGGGGATAACTAACTCATTCAGCTTACAACATCATTTGCAATTGCAAATCTTGCTCCAATTTGATCTGTTCAAACCGTCATTGGTGGTGTTCATTCACATTTCTGCCTGATGACAATGTACTTCAATCAAAGTGCAGCACTCATGATGTAATGTCAAACTCATGTCACCAACAAGCCTGAACTCCAGTACACCGAAGGACTATCGCCTGTATATCACAAAACATTCAGCTTGTCATTAAAAGGCTTGTTCCTCAGTGTCAATAATTAAGTAACATTTGCAGCTGCTGTTCTTTTCTTTAAAACATTGTTTAAAAATGTTCAATAAATATTAAATAACTTCCAGCTTTCAACCAAAACGAGTGGGTAGATTTGCAATCTACTAAATGAATTATTAGAGATAGGGTTTTTGGCATGAAAGCAGCAATTAATCTTGCCTCAGTACACACTTGACATTCTTTTTCTTCAACTGTCCTTTGAACCGTCATTATCGACCAGTTGCAAAACATTTACAGGTCTCTACCAGAGAAACGACCTCCTGTACCTATCGCTGGGCTCGGCACAAATAAAATTTTCCTTTAATATCGGGTCACAGAGTCCTACAGCACAGAAACAGACCCTTTGATCCAACCAGTCCATGCCAAACATAATCCCAAACTAAACTAGTCCCACTCTCCTGCTGCTGGCCCATATCCCTCCAAGCCTTTCCTACTCATGCTTATCTAAATATCTTTCAAACATTGTAATAGTACCTGCATCCACCACTTACTCAGGAAGTTCATTTCAAACGCAAACCACCCTCTGTGTAAAAAGAATTGCCCTTTGTGTCTTTTTTAAATCTCTCTCCTCTCAACTTAAAAAAGTGCCCCCAGTTTTGAAATCCCCCATCGCAGGGAAAAGACACCTGCCATTAACCTTATCTACACCCCTCATGACTTTATAAAACATGAACGCCTGAGTTTGGTTAATACCTTAATTTCAAAGCGTTCTAAGCTTGAAACCCCAAACCAGACAAAATGTTGACTGAGAAAATGATTGTTTTTTGGCTGCACTGATCATGGGGAAGACATGAATGGGAAGCTGAGACATGCAAGTGATATACAAGCATCTGAATGAGAAGGTAGGAGTGAGCAGGAAGCAACACTATCATAACCCAAAGGAAATGATCCCCTCTTCAAGAAGCTCTCTATCTACATATTGAACATAGAAAGTAGGAGCAGGAGTAGGCCATTCAGCCCTTCGAGCCTGATCCTCCATTCAATGTGATCATGGATGATCATCCAACTCAGTACCCTCTTCCCTCAATCGCTCTATACACTATGATCCCTTTAGCTGCAAGAACTTCTTGAAAATATTCACTGCTTTGGCCTGAACCACTTTCTGTGGAAGAGAATTCCACATGCACACCATTTCCTGAGTGAAGAAATTTCTCGTCTGTCCTACATAGCTTACCCTATGTCCTTAAGCTGCGACCCTTGGCTCTAGCCACCTGTGTTTACCCTGTCTTGTCCTATGGGAATTTAATAGTTTCTACGAGATCCCCCTTATTTTTCTAAACTCCAGTGAATACAGCTCTAACCGATTCTGTCTCTCTGCCATCCTAGGAATTAGTCTGTTAAACTTTTGTTGCATGAATAACTTTCATCAGATAAGGAACAAAGCTATGAAATAGGGAAGGCTAGAGGGTACCTTGACCTATTTTTGCATTATAGATCCCTAAGAGATTTGTATACCTATTTGCTCCAACGGCAAATATAACTTTACTCACAAAGCATAAGCAGCATATATTGATGAAACAGAAACACCAATGATGGTGCAAAAATGTAAAAATAAATTGAGTACATTTGAGAGATATTTGGGTTTATTTATGCTAATAGTCAGAATGTCATCTGTTTTAAAGCTCAGTTCAGACAGATGGAATTTGCTGAACTTCAGTCACAGTTTGTTTAAGACGCTGCATTTGATGAGGTTGAAAAAGAGTGTCACTATCCTTCAGCTATGAGTCTTAACCAGAGGGAATGTAGTCTGTTCACATCTGTCTATTTAATTCATTTGATGCAATACAGAGATTTCTCAAGGTAAAACTCAAAGTGGTGGGCAGCTGGCTAAATCTTTCAACTGGCACCGACCCAGGTTAATCTTTGAATACACACTGGACAGTCAGGGCTCATCATTCTACCATTACTCAAATCCCTGCCATTCACACTGAAAGGTATTCAAGGTGTGTGCTAGCCAACCCATTAAATTCACATAAAGCCGATTCTTAAAAGCAGGTCACAGTGATTAATAGAGAAAAAGTGAGTCAAGACACTGTGACTCCTGATGTTATCCATCAGAACTTTACATCTGATCTTGGCCAAAAAGGTAAAGGGCAGTGGCCCAGTGGTTATGTCACAGGGGTGGTAATATACAGCCTGATCCGATCTTGGCCAAAAAGCTAAGAAGCAGTGGCGTCGTGGTTATATCACTGGGGTGGTAATACAGAGCTTAAGGCTAATACTCTGGTGACATGTGTTTAAAGCCTCAGCAGATGATAACATTTGAATTTGTGGAATATGGCTTTAAAACAATGTGTAGCCCAATGTTGACAAAGCCGCAATTATCATAAAAACCCATCTCGGTCACGAATGTCTTCTCGGAAAAGACACCTGCCATCCTTACCTGGTCTGGCCTCCATGTAACTCCAAACTCACAGCAATGTAGATGACTCTTAAATCCCTCAGGATTAGATACAAGCGACAAACGCTCATCTTGCCGCATCCCACGTGAAAACAAAATATGCCAACACCAAAGCCAAGTGCCTTTGGAATGCCTCAGCTCTGTATCTGGGAACGTGCGGGATAAATCATTTACCTTTTCTCACCAAGACCGGCTGCTCAAGGAGAAAGACAGTTTGCTTCCAATGCGTTTCGGTGCTTCCTGGGCCTGTGGAGAACATGACCTGAAAGGGAGAGTTCGGAAGTAGCCAGTGAGTAATGTACCGGCACCGCACTACCACTGGAAATACTCACAAAAAAAAATATCACAAACGGTTTACAACACCAACAGGCCTGCTCACTTTAAAGAGTCTGTATCTCAGTCAGGAGGATAGAGTGAGGTTGGGTAAGATTAGATTAGATTTTAGATTAGATTACAGTGTGGAAACAGGCCCTTCGGCCCAACAAGTCCACACCGACCCGCCGAAGCGCAACCCACCCATACCTCTTACCTAACACTACGGGCAATTTAGCATGGCCAATTCACCTTACCTGCACATCTTTGGATCGTGGGAGGAAACCGGAGAACCCGGAGGAAACCCACGCAGACACGGGGAGAACGTGCAAACTCCACACAGTCAGTCGCCTGAGGCGGGAATTGAACCCGGGTCTCTGGTGCTGTGAGGCAACAGTGCTAACCACTGTGCCACCGTGCCGCCCTTAAAGTGGAGCTGAGTCCTTGGAAAGATCAGCCATGATCTTATTGAATGGCGGAGCAGGCTCAAAGGGCCAGATGGCCTACTCCTGCTCCTAGTTCTTATGTTCTTGTGAGTGTTTCCAGGACCGCCTGATATCTTTGCTACTGTTGAAAGTTCAGCAAAGTTCAAGTATTTGACAAGGGTGACCTTATTGAAACATACAAGATTCCTAGTGGACTTGCCAAGGGTAGATATGGGAAGGTTGCTTTCCTTTGTGGGAAAATCTTTGGTTTTGTCAAGGGCAAATCATGTTTGACCAGTTTGTTTTAGTGCTTTGAGGAGGTACCGCCTGCAGTGAATAAAGGAAAACAGGCTGAGGTCTCGCGCTTAAGATTTACAGAAGGCATTTGTTAAAGTGCCACATGGAAGGCTATCTTGGAAAATGAAAGTTCATGGTATGGAGGATGTTCTCATGAACAGAAGACTGGCTAGCTAAACAAGAAGCAGATAGTCGATGTATGAAATAACTACACAGAAGCTGGTATCCCGTCACCAAGTCATCCTTTGTTTACCTGTGCACAGCTGTAGCCAGCCAGCTCGGAGTCAGTCTGTGGAGAAGGCTGTGGAGGCCAGATCATTGAGTATATTTAAGACTGAGATAGATAGGTCCTTGACTGTGAAGGGGATCAAGGCTTATGGGGAGAAAGTGGGAGAATGAAGTTGAGAAACTTATCATCCATGGTTGAATGGCAGAGCAGATTCAATGGGCTGAACAGCCTAATTTCTGTTTCTATGTCTTATGGTCTTAAACCCTTCTTATTTATAGACCCATCCAGATGCCTTTTAAATGCTGTTCAAATTTAAATTACTACCAGCATGGGCCTCAAAACTGATCTGTTCGGAACTCTAATGGATACAAAGTTCCAGTCACAAAACCACCCATGGATTATCACCGTCTGCTTCCTGCCCCTCAGCCAATCCTGGAACCAATTAGCCAAATTTCCTTAAATTTCATGGGCTCTTGCCTTCGCTATCAGTCTCCCACGTGGAACCTTATCAAAACCAGGTTCCAGGATTTAGATGTTTCACTAAGAACAGAGAAGATAGTAAAAATGGGGTGGGGGGGTGGGGGAGGGCATTGTTAATCAAGGATAGTATCCCAGTGGCAGAAAGGATTCCACTACTGAGGTGGTATGGGCTGAGGTTAGAAACAGGAAAGGAGAGGTCACCCTTTGGGAGTTTTCTATAGGCCTCTGATAGTTCCAGAGATGTAGAGGGAAGGATAGCAAAGATCTTTCTGGATAGTTGTTATCTTAGTTGTTAACTTTCCAAATATTGACTGGAAATACTACAGTGTGAGTTCTTTAGACAGGTCAGTTTTTGTCCAATGTGTGCAGGAGGGATTCCTGACACAGTGTGTAGACAGGTCAATAAGGAGCGAGGTCACATTAAATTTGGTACTGGGTAAAGAACCCAGCCAGGTGTTAGATTTGGAGGTAGGTGAGCACTTGGGTGATAGTGACCACAATTCGGTTATGTTTACTTTAGCGATGGAAAAGGATAGGTATGTACCACAGGGTAAGAGTTATTGCTGGGGAAAAGGCAATTATGATGCGATTAGGCATAATTTAGGATGCACAGGATGGGGAAGGAAATTGCAGGGGATGGGCACAACTGAAATGTGGAGCTTTTACAAGGAACAGCTACTGCTGGTTCAGACAAATCCAATAGTGACTTTCAAAGGGCAATTGTATAGGGCACTGAAAAGGGAATGAATATGGGGAAAGAGTTGGGGAGTAAAATTGTTTCGATATCTCGTACAAGGAAGCGGCATGTTGGCACAGTGGTTAGCACTGCTGCCTCACAGCGCCAGAGACCTGGGTTCAATTCCTGTCTCGGGCAACTGTCTGTGTGGAGTTTGCACATTCTCCCCAGGTCTGCATGGGTTTCCTCCAGGTGCTCCGGTTTCCTCCCACAGTCCAAAAATGTGCATGTCAGGTGAATTGGCCATGCTAAATTGCCCATAGTGTTAGGTGAAGGGGTAAATGTATGGGAATAGGTCTGGGTGGGTTGCCCTTCGGAGGGTCAGTGTGGACTTGTTGGGCCGAAGGGCCTGTTTCCACACTGTAAGTAATCTAAGTAACCTAAACTGTGGGCCAAACATCATGGCAGGATTCCGTGACAAAGTGTCTTGTTAGGGAATCAGCTCTTGAGAATTAATTTGACGAACATCAGATTATTTGCAAGGTCAGGGCTCTCACCTTATTGCTGCAATTCTTCTCGAATACAATGTCAAAGTGTCCAGAAATCGCCTGAAAAAAATCACAGTGCTAAATCAAAAATCATAAATGTGTTCACTTCTCTGAACAATCGGGCAGCAGTTATAATGATTGGTCGATGCAGGCATCCACTTTTAGACTTGGATTTTGCTACATTTAAAAAATGATTTTTTATCCCCAGAGCTGTGATAAATATTTATTGTAAATACACTCGTGCATCAACTTAAACTGTTTTTTTTGACATTTCTCCCAATGGATGACTGGAAATGCTAACTGTTACAGACAGCTACAGAACAGCAGGTCCCCAGAGAAACCTTCAAGCCCCTGCAGTCATTACTTGCATTTCTATAGCATCCTTTATCTTGAAAAACATCTGAAGGCACTTCACAGGCACATGATGAGATCAACTTGGCACAGACACAGTGGAGGTGTTTACCAAAATGTTTCTTTGCTACGGAAAGATATAGCAGCCCAATAAGGAATGTAGCAAAGCTTCAGCAACTAATTCTTGGGATGGAGGGAAAGATTAAATTAACGAGAAACAAAAACAGAAGTTGCTGGAAAAGCTCAGCAGGTCTGACAGCACCTTCAGGAAGGGTCACTGCACCAGAAACGTTAATTCTGATTTTCTCTAGGTAGATGCTGCCAGACCTGCTGAGCTTTTTGGGGGTTTTAAGTTAACTGGGGCTGGTTAACTGGGCCTGGTTTGTCTGGAGGTGAGGAGAATGTGAGGTGATCACAATCAAATAAAGAAAATCCTTACAGGCTTCAAAATGTTGTTACCCTCCCTGTTTGGGGATCTGTAACCTGAAGACACTGTCTGCACAACGGGCAGAACATTTAGAGCTGAGATGAGGAGGAACTTCTCCACTCTGAGGATGCTGAACCTTTGGGAATTCTCTATCATTGCAAAGGGAATGTAGAATAAAAGTAGTTTGGTTTTGCTAAAACTGTACAAGGCACTAGTCAGGCCACAGCTGGGGTACTGTGAACAGTTTTGGCCCCCTTACCTTTAATAGTATCTCTACAGTGTAGAAACAGGCCCTTCGGCCGAGTAAGTCCACACTGACCCTCTGAAGTGGAACACAGCCAGACCCATTCCCCTACTACTCCACATTTTCCTTGACCAATGCACCTAACCAACACATCTCTGAACATTATGGACAATTTACCTTGGCCATTTCACCTAACCTGCACATCTTTGGATTATGGGAGGAAACTGAAGCACCCAGAGGAAACCCACACAAACATGGGGAGAGTGTACAAACTCCACATGGACAGTCAACCGAGGATGGAATTGAACCCGAGTCCCTGGCGCTGTGAGGCAACAGTGTTATCCACTGAGCCACCGTATTGGAGGCAAACCACAGAAGTTCACCAGGCTGATAGTAGGTATGGAGGGACTGTCTTCTGAAGAGAGGTTGAGTAGATTGGGCCTATTCTTACTGGAGTTTAGAAGAGTGAGAGGTGAATCTTATTGAACTAAACAAGATTCTGAAGGGTTTCGATAAGGTATATGTAGAAAAGTTTCCCGACATTTACCCCTGACTAATGCACCCAACGCTATGGGCAATTTAGCATGGCCAATTCACCTGACCTGCATATCTTTTTTTGGAATATGGGAGGAAACCGGAGCACCCGGAGACACGGGGAGAATGTGCAAATTCTACACAGACTGTCGCTTGAGGCGGGAATCAAACCCGGGTCCCTGGCACTGTGAGGCAGCAGTGCTCACCACTGAACCATCAAACATATCGCAAAGATCCTTTGGTCCACCATGTCTTTGCTGATCTACAAACACCAAACTACACAAACCCCACTTACCAGCATTTACCATCTAATTGCCCAGAGAGCAGCTTAAAGACAAGAATCTGTGGATCAGACTGAGCAAGGGTGGTAGATTTCTTTCAGTTGTTAAGTAACAATTGACAAAGATTATATGGTCATAGTTAGACTAGCGTTTTAAAAATGCAAATTTCACCACCTGCCATTGTGGATTTGAACCCATGTCCCCAAAACATTCGCCTGGGGCGTTGGATTACCAGTTATATGACCATTATACCATCATACCCTATCCCAATGGCAGCTCTGCTCGAGTGGCATTACTTAAGTAAAGTTAGAAGTCACACAACACCAGGATTATTTGAAACCACTGTTCTTTCATCAGGTGAAGTGACTTCAACTGACAATGGAGCAGGACTCTGGAAGCTTGTGATTTCAAATAAACTTGTTGCTCTATAATTTGGTATTGTGTAGCTTCTGACTTTGTCCACCCCAGTCCAACACCGGCACCTACCTCATTAGTTACAGGGATCTACAGCACAGAGAAAGGCCCTTCAGTCCATCACATTGACACTGCTCAAAAACAACCACGCTATTATTTTAATCCTATTTTCTAGCACTTGGTCCATAGCCTTGTATGTGTGGTATCGCAAGTGCACATCTAAATGCAATATGTCTTCAATGTTATAAGGGTATCTGCCTGAACCACTCTTATAGGCACTGAATTCCAATTCCCATTGGCCCCCGTGTGAAAGACCTTCCCAACATCTCATCCAAACGTACTTCCCTTATTTTAAATTTATGCCCCTGGTCACTGTTCCTCCATCAAGGCAGCAATTCTTCCTGAACGTTTTATCTATGCCCGTTATCATTTTATACATCTCAATCATTTTCCATCTCAATCACCTCTGTTCAAAGGAAAACAATCTGTCCAGTCTCTCTTGTTACTGTTGTATTTACCTGTCACCTTTCAAAAAAAAGGTGGCATGGTGGCACAGTGGTTAGCACTGCTGCCTCACAGCACCAGAGACCCGGGTTCAATTCCCGCCTCAGGCGACTGACTGTGTGGAGTTTGCACATTCTCCCCATGTCTGCGTGGGTTTCCTCCGGGTGCTCCGGTTTCCTCCCACAGTCCAAAGATGTGCAGGTCAGGTGCAGGTCAGGTGAATTGGCCATGCTAAATTGCCCGTAGTGTTAGGTAAGGGGTAGATGTAGGGGTATGGGTGGGTTGCGCTTCGGCGGAGCGGTGTGGACTTGTAGGGCCGAAGGGCCTGTTTCCACACTGTAAGTAATCTAATCGAATCTAATCTCTCTTCATAACTGAAATTTATCAGTTCAGCCAGTTTCCTGGTGCATCTCCTCTGCACCCTCTTCAGTGCTGTCCCTCCTGTGAAGTGAAATTCAGAACTGCACACACTAGTCGCAGCCTAACCAACTTCTTATACAGCACCAACATCACCGCCCTGCTCTTACATTCTGTGCACCAGCTAATTAAGGCAAGTATCCCATATACGTTCATCATCACTTTATCCACCTGTCCTGATACTGGAAGGTACACACACAGCAAGGCCCCTCTGACCTTAAGTGCTTTCCAGGCTCCAACTGCAGATCCTGTACCCACTTGCCTTGTTTGTCCTGTCCAATTGCATCACCACACACTTTTCCAGATTGAATTCCACTTGCCAGTAACCAGCTCATCTATAACCTCCTGTGTCAAGGGTTATACTCCTCACTATTTACCATCTGATAATTTTTTGTATATGCAATCATACAGATCAAACCTTCTACATTCAAGACTAAATCATTCATATAAACCACAAACAGCAAACATGATTTGTTTGTTTAATGAACCCCGCAGTGGTTTCTGAGATCAGTACAGTGCTTTTTTAAATATATTTATTCATTCACGGGATGAGGGCGTCGCTGGCTAAGCCAACATTCATTGTCCATCCCTAAATACTCAGAGGACAGTTAAGAGTCAACCACATTGCTGTGGGTCTGGAGTCACATGTAGGCCAGACCAGGTAAGGGTGGCAGATTCCTTCCCTAAAGGACATTGGGGTGTTTCCAACAATCGATGTATGTAATTGGAACTGTCCAGGCATGGGGTTTCATGACAGAGTGATTGCAAAATCACCTCTTTTGCAGCTTCAGGTTATTCACTTTTCAGTTTAACCCAATTGCACACGGTCTCACATTTATATCTTTCATGATAAGATCAGCCTGATGTTATTCTTCTCTCCCTAGTGTAGAGATACTAAAGCTCATTGTTCCAACAGCTACAGTCCTAAGGCGGGAATGGAAGGGAGCTTGTTCTTTGGGGTCCTTGTTTTAAACGTCATGTAAATTAAGCGACAGTAATGGAAATGTAGGTGCCTTTCTGTGTGTTTGTGGTTCCTGAGAATCTGTAAGAAAGTCTACAGTGGAGCATGCATTTGAGATCAGAGCCCCTTCTAATGTGAGTTGCTCTCCTGTAGACCAGACTCCTGACACACAAAATGTAAAATGTTGGAACTCAGTCGAGATCAGGGATCGAACCTGGAAGCTGTGAGTTCTATGTTGCTGGGAAACCTGTTGCACAGTTCACCAGTGAAGGAGCCTGAGAGGAAATTTCACTCACTTAACCATTCTAAGCCCATTTTTCCAGAACACGGCCCTTAGCCTTGTGTGCCTTGGCATTGTAAGTACACATCTAAATACTTCTTAAATGTTATGAGGATTACTGCCTCTACCACGCTTACAGGCACCGAGTTCCAGATTCCCACCACCCTCTGGGTGTCATAGAGTCATAGAGATGTACATCATGGAAACAGACCCTTCGGTCCAACCCGTCCATGCTGACCAGATATCCCAAACCAATCTAGTCCCACCTGCCAGCACCCGGCCCATATCTCTCCAAATCCTTCCTATTCATATACCCAACCAAATGCCTCTTAAATGTTGCAAGTGTAGCAGCCTCCACCACATCATCTGGCAGCTTATTCCACACATGTATCACCCTCTGTGTGAAAAGGTTGCCCCATAGGTCTCTTTTATATCTTTCCCCTCTCACCCTAAACCTATGCCCTCTAGTTCTGGACTCCCCGACACCAGGGAAAAGACTTTGCCTATTTACCCTATCCATGCCCCTCATAGTTTTGGAAACCTCTATAAGATCACTCCTCAGCCTCCGACGCTCCAGAGAAAACAGCCCCAGCCTATTCAGCCTCTCCCTATAGCTCAAATCCTACAATCCTGGCAACATCCTTGTAAATCTTTTCTGAACCCTTTCAAGTTTCACAACATCTTTCCAACAGGAAGGAGACCTTAATTTTCTTGAAATATTCCAACAGTAGCCTAACCAATGTCCTGTCCAACCGCAACATGACCTCCCAACTCCTGTACTCAATACTCTGACCAATAAAGGAAAGCATACCAAACGCCTTCTTCACTATCCTATCTACCTGCGACTCCACTTTCAAGGAGCTATGAACCTGCACTCCAAGGTTTCTTTGTTCAGCAACACTCCCGAGGACCTTACCATTAAGTGTATAAGTCCTGCTAAGATTTGCTTTCCCAAAATGCAGCACCTCGCATTTATCTGAATTAAACTCCATCTGCCACTTCTCAGCCTATTGGCCTATCTGATCAAGATCCTGTTGTAATCTGAGTCCACTACACCTCCAATTACTAACTGTATCTCTTTTGCTAGCATCCAAATCATTTATGTAAATGACAAAAGGACCCATCAGCGATCCTTGTGGCACACCACAAGGTCACAAAAAGCTTTTCCACACATCTCTTCTAAACTTGCTGCACTTCATGTTTAGTCGATGCCCTGTGGTCATTGATCCCTCCATTAAGAAGAAAGGCTTCTTCTTGTCTACCCTATTTATGTCCCTCTTAATTTGATACTTCTCTATCATTTCACCTTTCAATTTTCTCTGCTGGTGGGACAATAACCCTGGCCTCAACAATCTCTCATTGTGACGAACACTAGGCTAGGTGCTGGATTAGAGTGGTGCTGGAAAAGGCACAGCAGTTCAGGCAGCATCCGAGGAGCAGGAAAATCGACGTTTCAGGCAAAATCCATCAGGAATGTCCCAGGTGGATTTTCCAGATGGGATCTCAGTGATGTCCAAGTTGTAAGGCCCGAGGTTGCCGATTGAGGAAATGTTTGGATATGTATATAAGAGGAGAAAGTGAGGACTGCAGATACTGGAAATTAGAGCTGAAAATGTGTTGCTGGAAAAGCGCAGCAGGTCAGGCAGCATCCAAGGAGCAGGAGAATCGACATTTTGGGCATGAGCCCTTCTTCGGGAATGAGGAAAGTGTGCCAACCAGGCTAAGATCAAAGGTAGGGAGGAGGGACTTGGGGGAGGGGCTTTGGAAATGCGATAGGTGGAAGGAGGTTAAGTTAAGGGTGATAAGCCGGAGTGTGGGTGGTGGCGGAGAGGTCAGGAAGAAGATTGCAGGTTAGGCAGGTGGTGCTGAGTTCGAGGGTTGGGACTGAGACAAGGTGTGGGGAGGGGAAATGAGGAAACTGGAGAAATCTGAGTTCATCCCTTGTGGTTGGAGGGTTCCTAGGCGGAAGATGAGGCGCTCTTCCTCCAGCCTTCGTGTTGCTATGGTCTGGCGATGGAGGAGTCCAAGGACCTGCATGTCCTTGGTGGAGTGGGAGGGGGAGTTGAAGTGTTGAGCCACGTGGTGGTTGGGTTGGTTGGTCCGGGTGCCCCAGAGGTGTTCTCTGAAACATTCCGCAAGTAGGCGGCTTGTCTCCCCAATATAGAGGAGGCCACATCGGGTGCAGCGGATGCAATAGATGATGTGTGTGGAGGTGCAAGTCAATTTGTGGCTGATATGGAAGTATCCCTTGGGGCCTTGCAGGGAAGTAAGGAGGGAGGTGTGGGCGCAAGTTTTGCATTTCTTGCGGTTGCAGGGGAAGGTGCTGGGATTGGAGGTTGGGTTGGTGGGAGGTGTGGACCTGACGGAGGGAGTGGTCTTTTCCGAACGCTGATAGGGGAGGGGAGGGAAATATATCCCTGGTGATGGGGTCCGTTTGGAGGTGGCGGAAATGACGATGGATGATACGATGTATATGGAGGTTGGTGGGGTGGTAGGTGAGGACCAGTGGGTTTAGATTAGATTTTTTTTTAGATTAGATTACACTACAGTGTGGAAACAGGCCCTTCGGCCCAACAAGTCCACACTGACCCGCCGAAGCATAACCCACCCATACCCCTACATTTACCCCTTACCTAATACTACGGGCAATTTAGCATGGCCAATTCACCTGACCTGCGCATCTTTGGACTGTGGGAGGAAAACAGAGCACCCGGAGGAAACCCACGCAGACACGGGGAGAACGTGCAAACTCCACACAGTCAGTCACCTGAGGCGGAAATTGAACCCGGGTCTCTGGCGCTGTGAGGCAGCAGTGCTAACCACTGTGCCTCCATGCCGCCCACAAGAAGGTGGCCTGTCTCCTCAATATAGAGAAGGCCACATCGGGTGCAGCGGATGCAGTAAATGATGTGTGTGGAGGTGCAGGTGAATTTGTGGCAGATTCTGTCTGGGTGGCGATTGGAGGGGCAGGGCTCAAGGGCGGAGGAGCGGGAAGTGGAGGAAATGCGGTTGAGAGCATTGTCGACCATGTCTGGGGGGAAATTGCGGTCTTTGAAGAAGGAGGCCATCTGGGTTGTTCGGTATTGGAACTGGTCTCCTGGGAGCAGATGCGGTGGAGATGAAGGAATTGGGGGGAATATGGGATTGCGTTTTTACAGAGGGCAGGGTGGGAGGAGGTGTAGTGTAGGTAGCTCACCTTGACCTTCTTCCACCTATCGCATTTTCAACGCCCCTCCCCCAAGTCCCTCCTCCCTACCTTTTATCTTAGCCTGCTTGGCACACTTTCCTCATTCCTGAAGAAGGGCTCATGCCCGAAATGTCGATTCTCCTGCTCCTTGGATGCTGCCTGACCTGCTGCGCTTTTTCAGCAACACATTTTCAGCTATGTGTATAAGACCCAGTGTGTATAAATACAGGCTTGTACGGTAATTGACGTAATCACCCATGTCAGAGGTTGAAGGTCAAAGTCCAAGACTGTTGTATTTGGTACACTGGGGAGTACCCCCTTCCACCGGACAATCATTAATGGTTGAAAAAAGATGAATCTGCAGTGCATTCTAAATCGAAAATTAGGCATGGGGAGAGGCTAGTGCAGGAAAGAAGATCACATACACACACACACACACACACACAGGCTCACAGACAGACAGACAGTCATACACACACCCACAAACAAGTTCCCAGAATACTCTGCATGAACAATCAAGCCTGACCTTTCACCCCTGCCAACCATTCTGGTTGTACAGCACAATACAAGTTGCTATTTATTTTGGAGCATTTACACAACAGACCCAAAACTGACACTCATTTATAAGTTTTAGAAACATACGATAAAAACATAAAAAATGGAGCAGCAGTGCCTTCGAACTTGCTCTGCCATTATGATCACAGCTGATTATCAAGTTCAATACCCTAACACCTGCTCCCCCCATACTCCTTCATCCCTTTACCCCCTTTTTGAAAACACATGTTTTGGTCTCAAATATTTTCTATGACAATGAATTCCACAGGTTCACCACTCTCTGGGTGAAGACATTTCCTCTTGTCTCAGTCCGAAAAGGGTTATCCCTCATCTTTAAACTATGTGCCACTGTCAGATGCTTCGTCCTGTTTTTATTTTCTCTGGTTCTATGTTTTGTTTCTCAGTCTTGTTTGAAATATCGTGAAGTTGAACAGTGAAAAGTGGCAAAGAATCGAAGGTGTGGCAGTAAATGTTTGGAATCATTTTAACAGAGCACTCAGTCCATTTCTTTTGCATGGATTGAGTTAAAAATGAAGCCCACCCCACTGTCCCATAGAATGCACACAGTGCGTGAGGGCAGGGCATTCAGCCCATCAAGTCTACACTGACCCTCAAAGAGCATCCCACCTTATCCTATCCCTGTATTTCCTATGGCTCATCCACCGACCTCGCACATCCTTGTACACTATGGGCAATTTAGCATTGCCAATTCACCTAATCTGCATATCTTTGGACTGTGGGAGGAAATTGGAGCACCCGGAGGAAATCTACAAAACCACAGGGAGAATACACAAACTCTACACAGACAGTTACCCAAGGGTAGAATCAAACTCGGGTCCCTGGCACAGTGAGGCAGCAGTGCTAACCACTGAGCCACCGTGCCATCCACATAAATCGCTGCCCTAGATTGCACCCAATCTTTCAAAGCACCTACTTCCCTTCCTCCTCAGGGTACCGTAGTTATCCAACGCAAACATAAGTTCACTAATATCGAGATATCTTTGATGTACAGGGGAACAATCCCTTGTGACAGAGAGAAGAGAAATTTAGACGTGGGAATTGTGAGTTATCATTTGAGTTGTAATACTGCTGCTTTTATTAGAGTATCTGAAATTATATTTATGCCTTTAAAATCAATTGTATACAATGATACAGCTTTTGTGACAAACAGCATACATTAGGGGAGATGATGTTAAAATAAAAACATTGAAGTAGATTATATCTTATCTGGTAGCTGACAGGTACAGCACATAATCCTCACTTCATATAATTGTTATACATTTACAGTTGCCTCGTAGGAATTGTTCCATTTAATCAGAGCTTGCTAATTCACCTACAGAACAGATTAATGCAAATCAGAGTATATTGACATGAGCAAGTCAGATTGAAGGAGTTCTGCGCAACAAAATTATATGACAGGGGCTGATGAATTCTAATGATGCCTGAAAAGCATAAGTCATTATTCTCAGTTACAGAGAAACACTGATCAATACACCCCTCTCTCCTCCCTCATCAGGCACCATCGCCACTTGAATCATCCCCTCATGCCTATCCACTGTCACAGCAATCTATAACGTGCAGCAAGCTCTCACACTGACAGTTCCCTCCAACAACCCCCATCCATCCCTGTGCTAAAGGTTAAATGAGGAAAATGAGTGACTGCACTCCATGGTACTTTCAACGTCCATAGCTCCCTGGAGAGCAGCGCTGATGGACTCGAGTTATCTGACTGTACTTATAATCCATCCTCCCATTTCTCAGCAATATAAGCCAGGAAACAGTGAAAACCTAGCAGCTGAGAACAAATAACAACAGCTGAATGCTGACCAAACAGCTTTTATAAAAGGTCTTGGTACTGGATGGGGGCCCTTGCAATGTTGGGGGTAATTCACTCTTTTGTTCATCAAGGCAAAGACATGGGTCAAGGGCAAATAAATTGAAATCTTCAAAAGCCAACAGCTGCAGCAGGACTAAAGACTCGTGTTAATCTTCCAGAAAAATTACAATAAATGAATTCCGCTTTCAAAAAAAAACACAACACCTGCTACCTTGTGTTAGGAACAGACAGGAAGTCCATAAAGATTAACAGTTTCTGACAGGTGAAGAAAGTTAAGTGCTCATACTTTTCCTGTTGAACATTACGCTCTGAATGAAGTCTGGCTTTCGGCTCATCAATATTCTGCTGCATTTCTGAACTGCAGGTACCCATTCTATCAGATAACACACAGCAACATAATTTTCTGTACATTTGAAATCAGAAGATGTAAGAATGATATGAACAAGAACAGAAAGTGCTGGAGAAACTCAGCAGGTCTGGCAGTGTCTGTGGAGAGGGAAACAGAGTTAATATTTCGAGTCCAGTGACTTGAAAAATAACATAATCATATGCAAACATGAAATATTTCATTTTTTTACAGTTCAATTGTTTTGGAATTCTAAATAAAAGAACGACAGCAGTCCAAGGGGGCCACATTCACAGAACAGCAATGGGTGGGCATTAAATATCAGCTTTCCCAGTTCTACCCACATAGTCAGAAGGAATTAAAGCCACCTGATAATTCAATACATCCTGGAAATAACTCTGCCAATGGGGAAAAGTTTCTGCTAGTTTTCTCACCTGACTTTGTTTCTTCAAATCAAAGTCACTGAGGAATGTCAACCCAAAGTGCTTATTCACGATTATGACCCTGGAACTACAAAGAACCGATACCCATCAATTGATAAACCTAATGGCATGTTGAATCCAAACATAAGTAACTTGTGTAATTCTGAGGAAGAGGTAACAGACAGACAATCCCATTACAAACATGACTCTCTGAATGGAACTGCTGTCTGCTGTTCAGGTCGGGGAGCACCGTACAGTTTCAGAATCGTGACAAGAAGTCAGGAACTCGCATTGCAAGGGTTGGAACGCAGTCAAAGAAGGTTGGAGGCAAAGCGATATTGGGGTGTCAGTCAGCTCAGTCGGCTGGTTTACAATGCAGAGTGATGCCAACAGTATCGGCTCAGGTCCCACACCGTTTGAGGTCACCACAAAGGAATCTCCTTCCCAATGTCTTCCCTTGCCTGAGACATGGCGACCCTCAGTTTAAACCAGCACCAGGTGCTTCTCAAGAGAGAACAGCCTGACAGTCCTCTTGGACTAAGGCAACTTTACCCTTGGTTAGTTCAGTTGGCTGGATTGCAGTGCAGAATGACCCCAACAGGGTGGGTTCAATTTCTGCACCAGATGAGGTAACCATGAGGGTACTCAGCCTTGCTCCTCACCTGAAAAGCAGTCATCCTCAGGTTAAAATAACCACCAGTCATTTCTCTTTCACTCTCTGTAATGAGTGAACGTATACTGTTGTTTTTCTGTTGCCAGACCATAAGGCTGCTCTCTCATTGCACACAGACAAATGGTGGTGGTTTAACCTGAGGATCATACCTCAGGTGAGGGGAGACGTTGAGAAAGACAGTCTTTCACAGTAACCTCAGTGAGTGGCAGAAATTGAACCAACGCTGCTGACATCACACAGGTTCACAAACCAGCTGTCCAGCCAACTGAGCTAAACTGGCACCCCCTTCCCCCGTGTTGTAACAAGAGTGTATGGAATGTACACTTTACAACAAAACTCAGAGAAAGAACTTACAGCTTTGTAGCAGCTCTCATGAGCTCACGACGTCCCAAAGGATTTCTGAGTCGATAAATTATTTTGAAAAGGCAATCAGTCACACCACGGGGACATGCAGCACCCAATTTGCATGCAACAGGCTCTCATAAACAGCAAAAAGATAAATGACCACATAATCTGTTTTTGATGATGTTGATTGTGAGACAAGTACTGGCCAGGCTCACAGGAGAGTTCACAAGCTGTTCCTTGAGCAGTGTCATGGGAGCTTTAATTCCACTTGAAAGGGGAGAAAAAGGCTTCAATCTAACACCGAATCCGTAAGGTGGTACCTTGACAGTGTTTTGCCCTGTCACTTCCCTGAAGTATCAGCTGGGACTTTGTACTTGGGTGGAATGGGAGCTCAGTGTCTCCGAACTCTGAACCACACATGCTACAGCCGGGCAAAGGACTTACACTTTCTGTTCACAAACTGTCATCACATGGGCCCAGTAACAAATACCTCCTGTTTCTCACAAAAAGTGAATACACATCAATGTACAAATATTTAACTGACACACTGTCACAATGGTAATGATTGTTGGAAGTAAACTGAAGAATCCAATCCATTCAATCCACTCCACGGCAGGGTAATTCACCTTCTGTGGGATGGCATGATCATTATCTGCTGTTTGTGGGATCCTGAGAACTGCAAAACTGATGAGGAGAAAGTGAGGACTGCAGATGCTGGAGATCAGAGCTGAAAGATGTGTTGCTGGAAAAGCGCAGCAGGTCAGGCAGCATCCAAGGAGCAGGAGAAGGGCTTATGCCCGAAACGTCGATTCCTGAAGAAGGGCTTATGCCTGAAACGTCGATTCTGCTGCTCCTTGGATGCTGCCTAACCTGCTGCGCTTTTCCAGCATAACATTTTTCAGCAACTGCAAAACTGATATACAGCAAGAGTGGCTCAGCACTACTGATCGAGCTGGTCAGGTCCTAAAGGATATAGCTGCTAAACTGGGTCTGCAGCAGGTGGTGAGGGAACCAACAAGAGGGAAAAACATACTTGACCTGATCTTTACCAATCTGCTAGCTGCAGATGCATCTGTCCATGATAATATCCATAAGAGTGACCACCGCACAATCCTTGTTGAGATGAACGTCTACCTTCACATTGGGAACACCCTTCATCGTGCTGTGTGGCACTATCACTGTGCTAAATAGTGATTGAACTGGTCTAGCAACTCAAGACTGGGCATCCATTAGCATCTGGGCCATCAACAGCAGCAGAATTGCATTCCAGCACAATCTGTAACCTCATGAGCCAGCATATCCCCCAGTCAACCATTACCATCAAGAGAGGGGATCAACCATGGTTCAATGGAGAGTGCAGGAGGGCACACCAGGAGCAGCACCAGGCATACCTGAAGATGAGGTGTCAACCTGGTGAAGCCGCCAAACAGCCCAAACAGCAAATAATATACAGAGCTAAGTAATCCCAGAACCCAATGAATCAAATCTAAGCTCTGCAGTCCTGCCACATCCAGTCATGAATGATGGTGAAAAATTAAACAATTCACTGAAGTGTCAAGAGGATGATCCATCTCAGTCTCCTCCAGAACTCTCCAGCATTACAAATACCAGTCTTCAGCCAATTCGAATCACTCCACGTGATATCAAGAAACATTTGGAGGCAGTGGATACAGAAAAGGCTATGGGTTCTCATAACATTCCAGCAATAGTACTGAAAAGCTATTGCTGCACCCACAACCAAGCTGTTCCAGTACAGTTACAGCACTGGCATCTACCCGAAAGCAAAATTGTCTGTACATCCTGTACACCAAAACAGGACAATTCCAACTTGCCAATTACTGCTCCATTAGTCTACTCTCAATCATCAGTAAAGTGATGGAAGGTGCCATCAAACAGCACCTTCTCAGCAATAACCTGCTCAGTGATGCCCAGTTTGGGTTCTGCCAGGGCCACTCAGCTCCTGACCTCATTACAGCCTCAGTTCGAACATGGACAAAAGAGCTGAATTTCAGAGGGAAGGGGAGAGTGATAGCCCTTGATATCAAGGCTGTATTTGACCAAGTGTGGCATCAAGGAGCCCTAGCAAAACTGGAATCAGTGATTATCAGAGAGCAAATTCTCCGCTGGTTGGAGTCATTCCTGGCACATAGGAAGATGGTTGTGATTATTGGAGATTAGTCATCTCAGCTCCAACTCTGCAAGAGTTGCTCAGTATAGTGTCCTGGGTCCAAACATCTTCAGCTGCTTCATCAATGACCTTCCCTCCAGCATAAATTCATAGGTGGGATGTTTGCTGATGATTGCACAATGTCCAACACCAATTCAATTCCTGAGATAATGAGGATGCAGCAAATGCAGCAAAGTCTGGACAATATCTAGGCTTGGGCTGACAAGGGACAAGTAACATTTGCACCACACAAATACCAGGCAATGACCATCTCCAATAAGAGACAACCTCACCACTGTCACTTGACATTCATTGGCACTACCATTACTGAATCTCACACTATCAACATCCAAAGGATTACCATTAACCAGAAACTGAACTGGACTTGGCACATAAATAGGGGAAAGTGAGGACTGCAGATGCTGGAGATTAGAGTCGAGAGTGTGGTGACGGAAAAGCACAGCAGATCAGGCAGCCTCCGAGCAGCAGCAGAATCAGGTATCCCTGATGAAGGGCTTTTGCCCAAAACATCAATCCTCCTGCTCCTCGGATGCTGCCTGACCTGCTGTGCTTTTCCAGCAACACTCTCGATTTGGCACATAAATACAAGAGTAGGTCAGAGGCTAGGAATTCTTCAGCGAGCAACTCAGCTCCTGACTCCCAAAAGCCTGTCCGATGTGTAGGTGAGGGGCATAGATAAGGTGAATGACAAGGACCTTTGTCTTGGGTGGGGCGGTTCAAATATGGGGGACATATTTTTAAAGTGAGAGGAGAAAGATTTAAAAAGGACATGAAGGACAACTGTTTTAACAGAGAGTGGCTCGTGTGTGAGTTGAACTTCCAGAGTTAGTGGTGGTTGTAGGTACAGTTACAACATCTAAATAATATTTGCATAAGAACATGAATAGGAAATGTTTGGAGGGATATGCACCACGAGCAGGCAGGCAGGACAAGTTTGGTTTGGGAACATGGTTGGCATGGACTGGTTGGATCAAAGGGTCAGCTTCTGTGCGATACGACTTTGTGACTCTAAGTCAGGAGTGTGTTGAAATGCTCTCCACTTGTTTGGATGGGTGCAGTCCCAAAAACCCTCAAGAAGCTTCATATCACCCAGAACAAAGCAATCTGCTTGATTGGCACCACACCCACAGGCATCCACTCCCATCTCCACCAATGCTCAGTAGCAGCAGTGTGTACTATCTACAAGATGCAATGCAGCAATTCAGCAAAGATCCTTAGACAGCATCTTCCAAACCCACAACCACTTCCATCTAGCAGGATAAGGGCAGTAGATACATGGGGAAACCATGACCTGCATGTTCCCCTCCAAGCCACTCACCATCCTGACTTGGAAATATATTGCCGTTCCTTCTATGTCCCCGGCACTCCCGCCCCTCACCCCCTCCAAAAAAAACGCATTATAGGTCTACCTACAGCACATGGACTGCAGTGGTTCAGGAAGGAACCTTCTCAAGGGCTGCTCAGGACAGGTAGTAAGTTTTGCCCCAGCCAGTGAAGCCCACCTTCCATGTGTGAATGGAGAAATAAACAAATAGCCCACTCAGGCCCTCAAGTTGATCAATAAGATAATGTCAACTTTATTTGTCTTCTGAATTCCAAATTGCTATTTATTTCCAATAACATTTGATGCTCCTGCCCTTACAAGAATCTATGACAACCTTAAAAATATTCAGAGGTCCTACTTCTACTGCTTTTAAGAGTTCCAAAGTTGCACAATTCTGTGAGAAAAAAAAACTTCCTTACCTCTGTCCAAAAAGGGGAAGTCTTTCATTTAAAAACAATGCGGATTGGTTTTGGACTCACCCACAAGATAAAGCATCCTTTCCCACAATGTCAAGTCTGTTCTGGATCAGTCTTACATCAACTAAGTTCACATTATCTTCTTTGAATGAAATGAGATACTTTGCGACAAATATTAAATTGGCTGGGCCCATACATAATGCCTCATCCAGAAGACATCATCTCAGATAAAACAGCTCTTCCTCAGAACTGCATTGAAGCTGGCTTAGAATCTGTTTATTATTTCACAGAATCATGGAATCACTACAATGTGGAAACAGGCCATTCAGCCCTTCGAGCCCATACTGAAATGGAGACAGATTGCAAAATCCTGAGGTACAGAGAGGACTGACTGTCCTGGTACATGAAGCTTGCATGCAGGGTACAGCAAGCAATTAAGGTGGTAAAAACAATGACTGCAGATGCTGGAAACCAGATTCTGGATTAGAGTGGTGCTGGAAAAGCACAGCAGTTCAGGCAGCATCCGAGGAGCAGGGAAATCGACATTTCGGCTTTTGCCCGAACCGTCGATTTTCCTGCTCCTCGGACACTGCAAGCAATCAAGGTGGCAAAAGAAATGAGGTCACTTAATGCAAGAGGATGGAATATAGAAGTAGGGATATTTTGCTACAATGCACAGGACATCAGTAAGGCCCATGCAGAATACAGGATTTAGTCTCCACATTTAAGGATGGATATAAATAGAGTGAAGCTTCATTCGACTGATACCTGGGATTATCTAATGGCGAATGTAGGACAGATTGGGCCTGTAACCACTGCAGGTTAATGAATGAGGCATGATCTGGGTGACATAGTGGCTCAGTGATTAGCACTGCTGCCTCACAGCACCAGGTTCGAATCCAGCCTCGGGTGTCTGTATGGAATTTGCATATTCTCCCCAAGTCTGCGTGGGTTTCCACTGGATTCTCCAGTTTCCTCGCACAGTCCAAACATGTGCAAATTAGGTGGATTGGCCATGCTAAATTGCCCATAGTGTTCAGGGATGTGTAGGTTAGATGCATTAATCACAAGAAATGCAGGTTTATAGGGCAGGGGGATAGTTCTGGGTGGGATGTTCTTCGGTAGATCAGTGTGGACTTGTTCGACCCAATTGGCTGTTTCCATACTGTGGGGATTCTATGAGATCCTGATGGGATTTGACGTTTGGATGTGAAAGGATGACTTTTTCTTGGGAAGAGATAGAAGAAGGGAACATTTTTAAAACCAAGCCTTTTCGATTTACAGTGAGATGAAGAGGAAGTTTTTGGAACTCCCTTCTCAGAGTGTGGTGGAGACAGAGACACTGAAGTTTTTTTTTAAGGTGGTGGTAGATTGCTTCTTGATTAATGAGGGAATCACAGAGCTTTGGGGTTAAGCAGGAATGCAGATTGAGGTCACAATCAGATCAAGTTGGAGGGGCTGAATGGTCTTTCCACGCACCTAATATAAATGTTTCTCTGTTTGTAAGAATGGGACATGCAATCCTCTGAGCTGGGAGCATGAATTCAGAATTTAGAATTAGCTTTGTTATCACATGTACTCAAATAAGTACAGTGAAAAGTCCACAAGTCGCCACCACTTATGGCGCCATCTTAAGTACAAATTCTTAAGTACCACAATGTTAATTAATGTGATATTTTATGGGTGTTAAACAGTTACATAAAGCAGCATCTGACCCAAACTAACAGAGAAATATAATACTGACCAACATTATTGGAAGTAAATGTGACAGAACAGGTTCTCTGATAAAGAAATAACTCATTTCAATGTACAGCAGGAGGATGAAAGGCTGTAAATTGCTGGTAACGCCTGACCAGAAGTGTTACTGCAGCAAATGCATTAAGAGCTGGGCAGATAGTGGTGAGTGAGTCACCACCTCAAAAACTTCAAACCAGGTGCATGACAGAATGCTCAACATTCACTGAAACAGTGGCAACTAGAACATTCAGCATCCAGTCTTGGGTTGAGAAGTGGCATTTACTCCACACAAGTGGGAAGCAATGACCACTTCCAACAAGAGAGAACCTAAACATCCCCATGAAGTACAATGGCATTACTATTGCTTAATCGCCAATTATCAGGATCCTCGGAGCAGAACGAAGATTGCGAATTCTCACCCCTTGACTCCCCATTGCTGTCCACCATTGACAAGACACAAGTCAGGAGTGTAATGGTACACCTTCCACTTGCCTGGTTGGGTGCAGCACCAACAACACTCAAGAGGCTTGACACCATCCAGAACAATGCAGTCCACATGATTGGCATCACATCCACTAACTTAAAACTTCACTTGCATCACCACTGACGCACAATGACCACACGGTGTACCAGTGACAAGATACATTGAAGCAATTCTTCCAGATTCCTTCCAAACTTGTGACTGCTACCACCTCGAAGGATAAGGGCAGCAGATGCATGGAAACACCAGTTCTCCATCAAGTCACAAAGCTGACTTGGAGCTATATTGCTGTCCCTTTGCAATTGGCTGGGTCAAAGTCCTGGTTCTCTCTTCTGAACAGCACTGTGGGTGTATCACACGGTCTGCAATGGTTAAAGGAGTGGCAATTGAAACCAATTAGGGATCAGCAAAAAATCTTGGCCCTCCTGGTGATGCCTACATCTCATGAAAGAATAAGAAAAAAAAAACACAACAGTATCTGGGACAGAAAATCACCATTCAGTCAAGCATCTTACATTCCCAACAACGTCTTTCATTCGCCACACCGACTCCACACATTCTCCACCCGAGGCTGGAAATGAAACTGGGTCCCGGGTCCCTGGCACTGTGAGGCAGCAGTGCTAACCACTGAGCTACTATGCCACCCAGATTCTCAGACATGAACCTCCAGCGGATACAGGCCCAGTCTATCCCACATTCACATTATGGAAGGCTGCCCATCACTGAAAGGACTCAAGTAGATCAAGAAAACTGCCAAGCATCAATACGCCAGAGGAATAAAAGATGGAGAATAAATGAGGAGAAAGTGATGACTGCAGATGCTAGAGATCAGGGTCAAGACGTGTGGAGCTGGAAAATCACAGTCAGTCAGGCAGCAGCCGAAGAGCAGGGCAGTCAATGTTTTGAGCATGAGCTCTTCATCGGGACCGGGTGTGCTTTTTCAGCACTACACTTTTCGAATGGAGAATAAATGAGCCAATTATAGCTTCATCCACAATGAGCCAACCGCCCATTATTGTTAATCTTTACTGACAAAAATGACCATTTATCCATGCTCACCGAAGCTTTGACAGTTCAGATGTGGAGAAAATAACAATCACCTTTACACTCCAATAGCTGAATGGAATTTGGTGCACTCCAACTATCTTTACCCTTAAAATTTTTAAATTGTTTTTCTTTTATTTCAAAAAGTGTACCTAGTATTCAGCAGAGTCTAGCACACCAACAGAAAAGAAAATATTGCCTTTCATGTTCCATTGAAATGATACGTGGAGAATTTATTCAGCCTTCTACGCTCTGTAACCTTAATGCTTGCTTAAGTAAATTGGAAAACAGAGATAAGTTGTGGCATTTGAATACATTTCCAATATTCTGCCAATGTGTGCTCTCCTGCTGTTCGGTAAAGGACATGTTTCAGTCAGCTGAACCAGAATCACGAGGTAGTGGCTTGTGTTAATTTTCTTCAGTGCAGCTCTGTACCTTTATAATTTGCCATAGTAAACTCACACAATATACATCTCTCCATAGCTCACCCAAGCAAAATGCAACACAAGGCTTACACCAACCAGCCAATTCACAGGCAACTGCTCACACACGTGCAAGAATTTTCATGCTCTTCTGCCAAGTTATGTGCTTGGAGAAAGTAAGGACTGCAGATGCTGGAGATCAGAGTCGAAAGTGTGATGCTGGAAAAGTACAGCAGGTCAGGCAGCATTGAGGAGCAGGAGAGTCAATGTTTCAGGCAACAGCCTCCGGCTCTTGCCCGAAACATTGACTCTCCTGCTCCTTGGATGCTGCCTGACCTGCTGTACTTTTCCAGCATCACACTCTCGACAAGTTATATGTTGACATTTTCAGCAATATTTTGAGAAGCATTCATAAATAGTTTTATATTGTTCTTTCTTTATTTAAATGGGAGCTGATGACCTTTGGTATTATTGCTGGACTGTTAACCCAGACACCCAGATCATGTTCTGAGGACCTGGGTTGGAATCTCACCAAGGCAGATGGTGGAATTTGAATTTAATAAAAAGCATCTGGAATTAAGAGTCTAATGATGACTATGAATCCATTGTTGATTGTCTGTAAAAACCCTTTCGAGTGGCATGGTGGCTCAGTTGTTAACACTGCTGCCCCACAGCGCTAGTGACCCGGATTTGATTCCAGCCTTGGGCAACTATCTGTGTGAAGTTTGCACATTCTCCCTGTGTCCGTGTGGGTTTCCACTTGATGGTCTGGTTTCCACCCACTGTCCAAAAATTTGCAAATTAGGTGGATTGGCCATAAATTACCCATTGTGTTCAGGGATGTGTAGGTTAGATGTGTTAGCCATGGAAAATGCAGTGTTAGGAGGATGGGTCTGGGTGAGATGTTCTTCGGAGGGTTGGTATGAACTTGTTGGGCCAAATGGCCTGTTCCCTCATTGCTGGGGGTTCCATGAAACTGCCATCCTTAACTGGTCTTGTCTACATGTGACTCCAACCCAAAGCAATGTGGTTGAAGCATAACTGCCCTCTGGGCAATTAGGGATGGGCAATAAATGCTGCCTGGTCAGTGATGCCCTCATCCTGTGAATGAATAAAGGTTAAAAAAAAAAGCAGGAAAGCAGTCTTAAAGTGAGTAATTTCCCTGGACCTGGTGATCACACCCCAATATGCCGAAAGAGTGTTTGTGGTCATTTTACAAAATTCTGCAGACTCCAGAATAATTCCTGCAAATTACAAGGTGATAGCTGCAATCCTGATATTTAAGAATGGAGGGAACGAGATAGTAGGTAACTGAAGGCCCATTCGCTTGACATCAGTCATAAGGAGAACGCGAGAATCTATCATGAATGATGGAATAATCTGGAAACAACTGGTCTGATTGGGCAGAATCATCATAAAAGAGAAATCAATTTAACTGGCAGAATAGATAAGTTGGCAGCATGGTTGTAGTACAGTGATATTTTCAAAGTGTTTACAATAAGATTCTACGCAAGTGGTTGGTAAACAAAACTAGAGCTGATAGTTTTGGGGAAATATACAGGTATGGATCAACAACTGGGTAATGGGCAGAAAATAGATGCAGCAACAAATGGGTCATTTTTGGTTGTAAAGTTGTGACCAGTGGATACTGGAAAGATCAGTGCTTGGACCCTTGGTATTCATAATCAACAAGAATGATTTTGATGGAGGCATTAAATGCAATATTTTTTCAAGTTTGTAAAACTAAAAAGGGACTGGGAGTTGTGAGCTGGGAGGCAAGGATGTTTCAAGGAAATTTGAACAGACTAAGTTGGCGAAAATTTGGCAAACAGAATACAATGCAAAGAAGTGCAAGGTCATCCACTTTGGTGGAAAAAATGAAAATATTGCACATTTCTTGAATGGCAGAGGCTGGCAAGGGATGAACTTTAAAGAGACTTTTGTAGCCTTCTTCATGACTCACTGAAGGTTAACATGCAGGCAATTAACAAGGCAAATGGCATTTTGGCCTTTACTAGAAGATAATTTGAGTGTAGGAATAACAATGTTTTACTGTAATTAGGTAGAGCCTTAGTGAGACTACATTGGAGTATTCCATACAGTTTTGATCACTGTATGTGAGGGAGCCATTGATGGGGGGCATTGAAAGTTCACCAGATTAGTTCTTGGGATGGAGGGATTGTCTTATGAGAAAAGAATAAATCGACTGGGCATTTACTGTCTAGAATTTGCAAGAATGAGAAGTGATCTTATTCAAATACAGAAAGCTTTAACCGGGCTCGACAGGATAAATGCAGGAAAGATGTTTCTCCTGTCTGGCTGGGATCTGGAGGCTGTCTCAGCCCAGAATAAGGGACAAGCCATTTAGGATTGTGATGAGGAGGAACTGCTTTACTCAGAGGGTGGTGAATCTTTCAAATCCTCTGCTCTAGTAACATGTGAACGCTCAAGTCATTCAGTGTGCTGAAAATGAAGATCAATAAATTTCTAAAAATGGAAAGGGGGATACTGCAGGAAAATGATGTCGATGGAGAAAATCAACAATGATCTTACTGAATGGTACAGCACGGCTGAGGGGCTGAATGGCCTACTCTTGCTGCTACTTTTTATGTTCTTATGTTTCCTATACAATAAAGACAACTGCCATTAGTGCCTGGTAATGGTGCCAGGAGATGGTTTGGTAGCATGGTATATATTGGCACATATATTGGTATATTTGCATGGTAGAATCCCTTCCACATTCATCAAAGGCTCCTTCATCTTTCAAACACAAGGAAAAAAGTGGGATTTAAGAGACTGGTCCCCAGTTTTATAACTGGTTTATCACAGATGACAAAAGGGGCAGAACCCCTCAGAATAAACCTGGGGAATTAGGAACAGGAGTAGGCCATTCCGCCCCTTGAGCTAGTTTTGCCATTCAGTAGAATCATGGCTAATCTGCCATTCCTCACATCCATTTTCCTGCCTTTTCCCTGTAATGCTTGATTTCCTGACTGATCAAGGATCTATCTATTTGAACCTTAAGTATACTCAAGGACTCCACCGCCAAAGCTCTCTGTGAAAATAAGTTCCAAAGATTCACAACACACAGAGAAGCAATTTCTCCTCATCTCAGTTTTAAATTGGCACTACTTTGTTCTGAGACGACGTCCTAACGCCCTTGGCTCTCCCATGAGGGGAAGCATGGTCTCACCGTTACCCTGTCAAACCCTTTAAGGATTCTATATGTTTCCATAAGATCACCTCTCATTCTTCTGAAGTTCAGGAGAATTCCAACCTGTTTAACCTTTACTCACAATCCCTCCATACCATCTGAGTGGACCTTCTGTGAAATACCTCCAATGAAACGATGTCTTTTCTTAAGTAAGGGGACCAAAATGAATCAGTATTTCAGAATTGGTCTTACCAGCACCCTGCACAGCTACATCTGGACAAGTGTATCTGTTCTCAGTCTTGTACCTGCACATTAGGAAATAGCCCACCAAGGAAAAGGCACTGCAAATGACAGAGTCACGATGGATCATATGACTTTGAGCAACAGGAGGATAAAGTCTCACACCTTCAATCCACAGAAAATATCACAATCCATCACAAAGGAAAAAGAAATAGCAATGGTAGGTAGGACAAATCAAGCTAGACCATCAACTCCAACCCACAACCAGGATTCCTGGTGGAATCCGACTCATTCTCAATTCCTGAAAAAGGTTAAACATAAATCACAAGCAACCAAGGGAGAGAAAAATAATGCAACTTCTTCTCAGGCGTACTCAGAGTGTACTCTTCTTTAAAAGGCAGAGGGAGCAGAGTCTTTGAGTATTTTTAAGGCAGAGGTGAATAGGTTATTTGAAATTTAGGGGGTGAAAGGTTATTGGGTCGGCAGGAATGTGGATTTAGTTTAATATCCAATCAGCCATGATCTTATTAAATTGGGAGAGCAGGCTTGAGGGGCTGAATGGCCTACTTCTGCTCCTTATTCACACGAGAGTCAGATTGTGTCATTTTAAAAATACTTTAAGAATTCTTTTCTCTTCACAATCTAACACCAAATGCCAATTGACCAGAATAATTACAATCTATTGAGGCAAATGCTCTGTTCGCTGATGGCGATGGGGAGTTTATTGATGTCCAGTCATCAGTCTCTTGGTCTTCCAGCTGATCTGTTAACCATAAGAACATACAAACAAGGAACAAAAGCAGGCCATGTGGGCCTTTGAGCCTGTTTCAACATTCAATAAGATCATGGCTGATGTGACTTTAACTGAATTCTACATTTCTGTATATCACCAATAGTCTATCATCCCCTTGGAAATCCAGAATCTATCTGCCTCCGGTGTGAAAATATTTAATGACTTTATATCCACCACCTTTAAAGGAACGGAGCTGCATAGATATATATGGATCAAGGGTTACGGGGAGAAAGTGGGAGAATGGGGTTTGAGAAACTTATCAGCCATGACCAAATGGTGCAGTAGACTCAATGGGCTGAATGGCCTAATTTCTGCTCCTATGTCTTCTGGTCTCATAGATAGAGTTAACAGTAGATCGCTTTTGCCAAGTCTGGGAGCTTTCAAGTCTGGGAGGTACATTTTTAAGGTGAGGGGGGAGTGATTTAAACAATACAGGGGGTCAAATTATTTACACAGAGGGTGATTTGTGTGTGGAATGAACTTCCTGAGGAAGTGGTGGAGTTGGGTACAATTATAACGTTTCAAAGACATTTGGGTAAGTATACGAATGGGAAAGGTTTGGAGGAATATGGGCCAGGACCAAGCAGGTGGAACTAGTCTAATTTGGGATTATGTTCAGCATGGACTGGTTGGAGTGAAGGGTCTGTTTCTGTGCTATATGATTATATTACTCTGAGGAGGAAAAATGTTTCCTCTCTTTATCTTAAACAGGCGACCCCTTATTGTAGATAGTGACCCTGAGCTCGAGTTTCCCCCAGAAGAGGAAACATCCTTTCAAAATCAACATGGTCAAGTCCCCTCAGGATCTTCTATGTTTCATTAGGTCACTCTCTGACACTGCTAAACTCCACAGGATACAGGCCAAGCCTGCCTAGCCTTTCCTCATAAGGCAATCCACTAATTCCAGGTATTAGTCTAGTAAACCTTTGCTGAACTGCTTCCAATAGATTAACATCCTTTTATAATCACAGTGACCAACGCTGTATGCAGTACTCCAGATAACCAATATTGGTGCCAACATATTTGCCCCGCAAAGCAATGTTCTCTGTCAAAGCCTGATTCATTATTTAATAGTGTCATCACAAGATTTCAAACTCTGCGCCCAGCATCTTTCAAATGATGAAATCCGAAATCCAGAGGAAAAGGAATGGGGAAAGCAATCCAGCCTTAATGTAGTCCTGTGTTGATGATGACAAACCTGCGATTCTCCCAGGAAGGTGGTATAGAGATCCAAGCCCACACAAGAACTGGAAAAGCACAATTGAATTTCTAGTGACTCCAATCCAAAACCCCCACTCAGCCATGAAGTTGTGACTCTCCATGTTTCACAGCGATATCAACAGCACACTGTTCCAGCCAGTTCATGGAAGAGCATGGGAAAGGGGTCACGTCAGTTGGACATCCTCCATCAGCACGGTCTAAGCAAGATCCTGCACTTCACATGGACAGACATTAACACCAAACAATTAATGCTGCACAGATTGGTCAGAGGCACCTACTAGGCAGTTAAAACAGAAACAAGGTGAATTTATTTCTTACAGAGGGTCAGGAATCTTTGGCACTCTCTTCTTTAAAAAGCAGAGACAGCAGAGTGAGTATTTTTAAGGCAGAGGTGAATAGGTTATTTGAAGTTTAGGGGGTGAAAGGTTATTGGGTCGGCAGGAATGTGGATTTAGTTTAATATCCAATCAGCCATGATCTTATTAAATTGGGAGAGCAGGCTTGAGGGGCTGAATGGCCTACTTCTGCTCCTTATTCACACGAGAACAGCAGAGCACATTCCACTTTCAACAGCACGTCAGTGAATAGGCACTATCAGATGGAAAAACAGTAAAGGGCCAGTCGAGAAAGAGCTACTGGAGGACATCGAAATGGGAGTTACAAGAGTGAGACCCCACTGGGTTGCAGCGAGAGAGACTGCAATGGATCAGGTCTTGCTGCCCACATGAGACAAAGTCTAAGTAAAACTGTACACCCTGTGCAGCACTGTCACCGACAACTTTGACACAACTTACCCTTCCATCCTGAGCAAGTCCTGACCATTTTCTTCATACACTCTGATAAAGCTTCACTGCAGAAAAATGAGCTTGCTTTAGCCATCTGTAATGAACAGTAGAACCGCCATGCAGTTGGAACTCATGACAATTGGAGCAGTGCATGAGGGAGCTTTCTCCATCTCCCAACATTATTCCACGAATCAAGAATATTGAATCAAGAGTGAACCCAAGTCAGTAAGATCGCCATCATCTCTGAGCTCCGCTGTCATTTTCAATTGCAACAATATTTACATTGTGGTTTTGATGTAATAAAGTAACTCAAGGTGCTTCACAGGAGTATTATGGAGACACACTGAAACTCAGCGAAGAAACAGGCCATTCGGCCCTTCAAGCCTGCTCCGCCAGTCAATATAATCAAGGTGGATCCTCTAATACAATGACACTTCCCCACTTTATCCCCATGCCCCTTGATGCCAATTTATCAATCTTTTTCTGGAATATATTCAGCGACTTGGCCTCCACCACCCAGGCAGAATTTGGTGCCAGGCCACTTAAGGATCTGTCAGGACAAATAACCAAAAGCGTTGTCAATGGGGTTGGTGTGAAGCAACATTCTGAAGGTGGAAAGTGAGGCTGAGAGGTGGTGGGAGGGAATTCCAGAGCTTGGGACCTCAGCAACCGAAGGCCTGGTCACCAATGGTGGAGCGACTGACATTGGAGATTGTTTCAATGAATTAATCACAGACGCAGTACTTAGAGTCATAGAGTTGTACAGCATGGAAACAGACCCTTTAGTCCAAATCACCCATGCTGACCAGATATCCCAAATTAATCTAGGCGTATTTGGCCCATATTCCTCGAAATCCCTCCTTGGCAAATCTCTTAGAAAACAAGTGCTGGAATAGACCATTCAGCCTTGGGAACAGAGCATTAAAACATTTTATATAAAAGCTATCCCCACACCACAAAGGACATTGATCTACTTTGCATTAATCATATATATGAGCTTTTACCACTGCTTAAGAACTACTGATGACGATACCAGATCCACAAAATAATTCATTCACTGCAGTAACCACAATCTTATTTGGGGGAAAAAAACGGCATGTTAAAGATGCATTTCCTCATTAATGTGCAAATTGGCCAGTAAATTCAAGGGGATTAAAAGATGCAAATCTCCAGAAATTGCTGGTCGATTTACCCTGCACACAAACACACACACACACACACACAAACACATGATAAGGTTAGCTAACTGAGTTCGCTAACGTGTGCTCCACAATCTCTGGACTTCTGCTCAGACCAAATAATGAAAGTGCCAAGCCACTGAACGCTGCACCAAAAAGAAGCTCACAAGAAACAGAATAACACGTCCTTCCAAAAAGAACCGAGTGACTGCAAGGGTTAGTGTACATAATTAGCATTTTTAGCCTTCAACCTGTCAGGTGAAATGCTGGAAGCTGTCAAGAATAAAACACTCAAGGAAAGTCAAAGCGGTGATTCACATAGGTCTTCTGAAGTGGATAGACAAACAGACAGGGCTCATTAATATCGGAAAGCCAGCAAGAGGAAATGACAGCCCGTTTTCAATGCAGTGAAAGCATTAATAATTATCATCATCATCACCATCACTGCCACAATGTAATTTATCTCTTTTTCTCCCTCTTTATGCCTATCGTGCTTCAGCAGTGTGTGTTCAGACCCGATACAATTAGGCAGCTGGTCACAAGTGTAGGAGGATAATGTGCTTTTGATGGAGTTCAGCCAGGCGTGGAGATTAAAACACTCACGATCGGTGAAGGAAGGTTACACTCATCTCCAGGACAAAACACACTGCGTCGTTCGCTCAGAATGTTAGTGTACGTTTTGCTCACTCCTGTTAGGGCACTCGTCAGTGAACACTGCTCTGGTTTCTGAAATGACAGAAATCTGCAGCTATGCAGATAGATGGAATGGGTTAACTAAAAATGTGGAGGAGACCAATCTAGTTCAACACTGAGCAATTTCAGGGAGGTCTCAAAACAAAAGGGGACACAGCAATGTGGTTGATTCTCAACTGCCCTCTGGGCAATTAGGGACGGGCAATAAACGCTGGCCTGGCCAGTGACACCCTCATCCTGTGAACGAATTAAAAAGAAACATGTATTATATAGTTACATGGACCAGCTGTGTTCCCTGATAGTTCAGTCAAGAACCATTCCACCTCAAACGCTTATCACCTCATTGCTTAATTTAACATGTAAGAGAGGGTTGTTATTTTAAATTCTATTTACTGCCTATCTCCATGTTTAATTAACCTCGGTCTCAGATATCCTCACACTGTACAACATCCTCCAATATAAAAGAAAACAGATTAAAACTCTCTGGTGCTGCTGGGAGGAGTGAGAATGCTTTGAGGTGATTGTATTCTCTCTCATATCCTGACCCTTCTCAGAAAGTGTACAACAATCTATTTTGAATTTTTCAAAATCAGGTATGGAATGTGGGCTTTGTTAGCTGAGCTGCACTTATTGCCTGTGCCTAGTTGCCCTTGAGAAGGTGGTGGTGAGCTGCCTTCCTGAACCAGCACAGTTCATGTGCAGTAGGTAGACCCCCAATACTGTCAAGGGGCTGCAGGGCATAGGCAAGAGTGGGGAGAATTCTAGGATTTTGATCCAGAGACAGTGAAGGAACAACGATACATTTCCCAGTCAGGATGATGAATGGCTTAGGGACTGATCTTGAAGGTCGTGGTGTTCCCCATGTATTTGCCGCCCTTGTCCTTTTCAATGGAACTGGTTGTGGGTTTGGAAGGTGCTCCATGAGGATGCTGGGTAAATATCCTCATGGGCAGGGCAACTTGCATATCGTACACTTTGCTGCTACTGATGATGGAGGGAGAGGAATTTTTCCATGTTTAATAACCACTTTATTCTGTGTTTAAAGTACACTGGTAGACTCTTATGAATGTGTTCAGCAACTGAACTCTGTGTTTTGATGTTACAAACTTAGAGTCTATCAAGCCAGACAAGAGCCAGAGGTTTAGGAGAGTTATGAGGAAAGACTCTCTCACCCAGAGGCTGGTGGGAACCTGGAACTCAGTGCCTGTAAGGGTGGAAGAGGCAATAATCCTCAGAACATGTAAGAAGTGTTTAGACTTGCATTTGTGATGCAAAGGCACACAAGGCTATGGGCCAAGTATTGGAAAATGGAATTAGAAATGACAGGTGGCACGATGGCTCAGTGGTTAGCACTGCTGCCTCACAGCTAGAGAGACCCAGGTACGAATCCAGCCTCAGGTAACTGTCTGTTTGGAGTTTGTGCATTCTTCCCATGTCTATGTGGTTTCCTCTGGATGTTCTGGTGTTCTCCCACAGCCCAAAAACATGCTCCACTGATACTCAGTAGATAGAAATGGCCATGCTAAATTGCCCATAGTGTCCAGGGATGCGCAGGATAGGGGGATGAGTCATGGTAATGCAGAGTTATGGGGGTAGGGTGGGGGGTATGTTCTTAGGACAGTCGGTGCAGAATTGATGGACTCAAAGGCCTCTTTCCGGATTGTTATGATTCTTTGTTTTACTCTGAGGTCTGATATGTCCAATATTAACATCAACTGGGATCACAGTAGACACAGTATGGTGCTCCTCAGTAAGGGGAGCACAACTGACACAGCAAATTGTGTCAATTCCACTGTTTTCATGAGGAGACATTCATTTAAGATCGAGGTGAGGAGGAATTTCTTCTCTCAGAAGGTAGTGAATCCGTGCAATTTGCAGTGGACTCTCAAGGCTGGGTCATTAAGTATATTCAAGGCTGGGAGAGAGATTATTAATCATTAAGGGGAATCAAGGGTAAAGGGAAAAGGTGGGAAAGTGGAGTTGAGGATTATGAGATCAGCAATGATTTCTTTGAGTATTGGAGCCGACCCAATGGGCTGAATGGCCTACTTCTGCTCCTACGTCTTATGAACTTAGGGACATCTGCATTTAAGATATTTAAGGACTAATGACCTTTTGTGAGGAAAGTAAATCTCCTTATTGTGTCTTAAGTAGGTTTTAAACATTGCATCTCCTACTACTTCAGCCTTCCCTCCTCCCGTTTCTCCAACCCCTCCCTTTGCACAGTTTCCTGGTCCAATATGACATGTTTGGTATAGATTGGCTGTCCCTCCAATGATCTTTATCTCATTCTTACCATTAAGCAGCACACTGTGTCCACTGAATATAAACAATTTCTGCTGCCTCTCATTCTCTGCATCAACCCCCCTCCATCAGTCACAGTGCACCCACTCTCATTTGTACCTTTCTGTCAGCAAAGTCTCTCATCTGTTTCTGGCCTAAGCCCAGCTGATATCAGATCCTAAGAAATAGGATATGACACAATGTCTGAATGTATGATAACTGTGTGGGATCCACTTGTCAAAACACACCGTCCATAATAAAACCAGGATGCCCATAAACTTGGTTTATGGCCCCACAATGCAAGGTTAGATATATCGCTGCAAATGGATCAATGCAGCTGCAAAGACAAAATCGAAGCAGATTCAATTATAACACCAACAGATTTTATTTACTCATATAATGTCAAAAGCACCAAAACACAAATTACCCAAGATCTGCAACTGATGCTAGTAAAAGACAGAATTTCTTTTCCTTTCAAAATCCTCCAAGAGCACCAGAAGGTTCGTTTTCAAATCCAACTGGATTTGACAGGCCTGTCAAAAATCAGACAACACCAGGTTATAGTCCAACAGGTTTATTTGAAATCAGAAGTTTTTGGAGCATTGCTCCTTCATCTCACACACACACTCTCTCTCCCTCCCTCATGCGTGCGCACGAGCACACACACACATAAGTCTATGGGGTAAATTTGCATTTGCAGATTTGTATTTGCAGATATGTTCTATTTTGTTCAAAAAGCACACAATTTGTATGCAGTCAGTCCATGTGACATTTTATAAATTCCTTCTTTGGAAATGAAAGCAGTCTGACTCCAGGTTGGGATGCAGACAGACTCTAACCTCACACCTTTAATGTATTGTCTGAGCTGAGATGTCACCTTTATTTATATACTGATAAAATCTGAAGTTATCTCAGGGCAGTGACTTGAAAGAAATTCTGGGATTTACATATCAATCAATCAAAACCTGCATCTCTGCTTTAGGTGATTAATGACTTAACAGCCATCTAGGTTTGTCGAATACATCACATTAGTTATATGACACTTTGATCTTTTACAATAAATTCCATGCGGTATGATCCTGCCCCACTAGCTACCTGACGAAGGAGCAGTGCTTTCAAATAAGCCTGCTGGACTATAACCTGGTGTTGTGTGATTTTTAACTTTGTCCACCCCAGTCCATCACTGGCACATCCACATTGTATGATCATCCATACAATCAATTTGCTGACATCGTAAATATAACCCAAAGCATTCCTCGTTTAATTTTATTCCTCACTAATTTCTCTTTGCCTCAAAAGGTTCATGTGGGGTACAATAATTTGAAATCCACTGGGATCTCCACATAAATGTTAGAAAACTCTTGACTGTGTTTCTTCTGCATTTCTGATGATAACCACGCGCCTACAAATTTTAGGAATTTGCTGGTGGCACTGGTAGTGTCCCTGCCTCAGCAAGAGGAGGTCCAAGTTCAATTCCCTCTTGCCCTATAGGTCATAATAATTCCAAGCAGATTGATTAAAAATAATTTTCTCTTTACGGTTGTTGGACACTCACTGATACCTCACCACTTGTGAGTCAACATTCATTTGAGAATCTGATCATGGGTGTCAATGGGGATACTGAGAGACATGGCCAATCCTGGCAGTCAACAGCAGAAACCTTAACATCCTTCTCCAATCTTAAACTAAGGTTGCATGGTCTGTTGAGCAGCAGAATGTACTGTCTACATGATGCACTGCAGAAATTCATCAAGACTCCTGAGAAAGCATCTTCCAAACACTTCCATCTAAAAGGGCAAGGGCAGCACCACCTACAAGTTTCCCTCCAAGCCACTCACCAACCCGTCTTGGAAAAATATCGCTGCTCTTTCAATGTTGCTGGGTCAAAATCCAGGAATTCCCTTCCTAAGGGCATCTACCCACAGCACATGGACTGCAGTGGTTCAAGGTGGCCGCTCACCCCCAACCTTCTCAAGGGGCAACTAGGTATGGGTAATAAATGCAGGTCCAGCCAACGATGGCTACATCTGATGAGTGAATAACATTAATCAGTGGAAACAGCGGCACGTCCATTCTGATAAATTATCCTGTTGCAGCTTACCAAGGGCAAGTAGGGATCAGCAACAAATGCTGGCCCATCCAGCAATGCCAATGTTCCATCAGTAAATACCAAAAGAATTGATGCACATTTTCTGCTACCTGCTCGAGGTTAGCTATAACAAAAGAGCAGGCAATCAAACATGCGAGTTTCCTGCAGCTCAGCTTCTGATACTGCACATGTGCTGAAATTTCAGTACAGTTTTAAGCCGGTTTACTTATCTTGTCAGACCTTTGAAAGAAGTACCAAAGAAGGAAAGTTGTCAGTTCAACTGAAATTGGAGTACTACCCAACAGATCAATAACAGGGGTCCACCTTTTCTGGCCACAGTCTTATGCAGTATTGATCTTTGCTACAAGAAAGAAAGGCTGCTAATAATATAGTATTATTGTACAAGAGAAACCACAATACCTTATGTAAAATAACACCGTTCTATATATCCTAACATTATTTTCAGTTTTGAACGTACTAATTCAAGCCCTGCAGAAGCAAAATGCCACAGGTATGCAAATAGTTGTTCGGTTTTTAACAGAACTTGAGAATTGTTGGAAAAATGTCACATTTTGTTGAAGACTTTCACCTTAAGCACGTTAGGCCAATTTGCAAGAAAAACAATGCAAGAGAATAAACAACATTTATGCAGCATGAAAGGACATTGCTGGGAAACTAGCAATGGGCAATGAATGTTGACCTAGCCACATCCTATAAACACATTTTCAAAAACACCACCAGTGCAATTGACCGAACCCTTAACTCTGTCTTTATTCTATCATGGTATGAGGCTGTGCCAGAATGTGTTGCCCATTCCTGATTGGCTTTGAACTGAATAGCTCGCACAACCATTTCAGAGGGCAGTTAAGAGTCAACCATTTCGCCATGAATCTGGAGTCATATGTAGACTAGACCAGGTAATGACAGATGTCCTTCCCCAAAAGGCATGAGTGAACCAGATGGGTTTCTCCAATCAACAATGCTAATTTGCTGGTCAGTATTTCCAAGACCACCTTTCCATTTCAGTGTTTTTATTAATTGAGTTTAGATTCCACCTGGTGCCATGGTGGGACTTGAATCCATAACCCCACAGTATTAGTGTCATCATCTCCCCGTAAATGGTCCAATCCACTCTGAGAATCAGAATGACATTTCCCTTGTCGTCTCCAAGCTCACACCCCAACAGCCTCCACATTCAATGAATCATCATCTGCCATTACCATCACCTCCTGTGCAATGTCATAAACAAATCTACCTTCCTCTTCCCTCTCAGTTGAGCATTTGGAGACCACTGTTCCCCCTGTGACAGCACAGCTCCCCCCAAAATCCCACCAGTTTCCTTTCCAATGGCACAGATACCTTTCAGAACATAGGGCCATAATGTCTTTGGGAATAGGAGAAAAAGATTGAGACAGGCTGAGGAACAGGGAGATGTCCGTTTCAAACTGATGTCAATGCAACACAGACAGCCAATTGAAATGTTGTGTGCCATTGGTGTTTCGCCACTTTAGGCTGCACTAAGTTTCTTTATTTGAAAAAGAACTTAATAATTTTCTACTTGGTTTAGATTTAGGGTGAGAATATTTTAACTCAACACAGACTCAACGGAGCTCACTGCCATGTGTTGAACAGCCTGTAGTATGGAGGAAGACTTAGACACACCTGGATGGCTACTTCTGCAGGAAGTACCCCCAACTGGAGTGGCTTGAGGGCCATCTTTCAGAGCTGGAATTGGAATTATGACTTCTCTGGATTTAGATCTCCCATTAAAATTAAGAAAATTGCAAAGCATAGATCAAGAAATGTAACTTCATTGATTACATTAACTTCTTCACCCAAAGCGTTGTGGAATTCTCTGCCCAGTGAAGCAGTAGAGGCTACCCCATTGAATGTTTTTAAGGCAAAGATAGATAAATTTTTGAACAGTAAAGGAATTAATGGTGAAAGTGAGTGGGCAGATTAAGTGGAGCTAAGTCAACAAAAAGATTAGCCATGAGTTCATTGAATGGCAGAGCAGACTCAACGAGCCAAATGGCCTACTCTTGTTCCTATTTCTTATGTTCTTTTACGATCTTTCTGCAAAGCCTTCCAAATCCCCTTTCACATGGACTTTGCCCAATGCCTCAACCACCTGATGAACAGCATTGCGGAGCTTCTCCCAGACCTTCTTCACATGAAAGGTAAATCAAAATATTTTAAATAAATTCTCATGTTATTTTTCCTTGTTCTTTGCATAATTCAGAGAAGGTGGTGGTGCAACGGTCATGTCACGGACCTATAATCAATAAATCCCTGTTTGATGTTCTGGCAACGTAGGTTCAAATCCCATCATAGAAGAGTGTGTAATTTGAATTCAATAATAAAAAAGAATGGAAATGAAAAGCTATCTAATGCTGCCCATGTAGCACTGGCAATTAAACCTCAAACAGATTCACTAATGCCCTTTAGTGGAAGAAATCTGCCGTCCTTACTTACATGTTGCCCGAGACTCACAGCAATATGTGGCTGACTCTTAAATGCTCACTGGGCAGTTAGGGATGGGCAATAAATAGGGATGGCCAGCGACATTTACAAATTTAAATAATAATTTTTGATCGGGGTGACCCCGCTGGAGGTGGTGAAGGGGAAAGTATTGTCCTTGCTACCTCAGCTATTAGGTTCTGAGTTAGAAGGTCCACGTGGGGGGAGGTACCTCTATAACTCACCATCAAGTCTTTATTAACAATCACTTCATAGCCTCAGTTCAATTTCCTTCAACAGCTGTCACCTCCACAGGCAACAAAAATGGTTAGTTTCCCAGTGAGTAAACCATAGCACCCGGCCTGCTGAGATTGGAGGGGGTCGGCATCAATTACCCGTTTTCTTTGTTTCACTGCAACATCTTACCTTATGTGTTGCTTGCAGATCGGAATACACCTACCTGATGGCATTGATGAGATGATCTAGATGCTGACCACAGCTTTGTGCATTGATTAAACGAGATGCTAAGGTGTCCTCAGCTGGACTATGACAGATCAGCTTCTGACTTGCTCTTGTCCAATCTATATCCAGCAATGCCACCCAGCAGGATAAAAGTCAAACCTATTGCTATAGGCCTGGAGTTACATGCAGGCCAGACCTGGTAAAGGGAGATTTCCTTCCTTAAACTACATTAATGAACCACATGGTGTTTTACAACAATTGACAGTGGTTAAATGGTCACCATCAAGACAACTTTTTGATTCCATATTTTTTATTAATTGAATTCACCATCTGCCATAGTGGGATTTGAATTCATGTCCCCAAAACATAAACCTGGGGGGTTCTGTATTACTAATCCATTGACCTTATCAGCGCACCACTGCCTCCCAACTTGGTAACACTCCTGTGAAATATCCTTGAGGATTATATTGTGTTAAAACTGTTACGATAAAAATGTAAGTTGGTGGGGGAGGCAATAGCCTCATGGCATATCACTAAACTATAAATCCACAGGCGCAGGTACTGACCCAGGTTCACCATGGCAGATGATGAGATTTGAATTCAGTGAATTAGATTCTTAATTCTCTGGAAGTAAGAGTCGAAGAATGACTTTGAAACGATTGTTGGCTATCAGGAAAAACCATAACACCCTTTGGGAAAGGATGTCTACTGTCCTTCCCCAACCCAACGATATCCCTAAACATACATGTGGCTCCAGACACATAGCAATGTGATTGACTCTTAATTGCCGTTTGGACAATTAGGAATGAGCAATTAATGCTAGCCTGGCCAATGATGCCCATGTCTCATGAATGAATGAAAAGAATGTAGGCATATTATTTCACTGAACACCGAGTAACCTGAAAAGTGATAAATGGCAGCCATTTTATAATTTTAATACTGAAACATCAATGATTCCAAGTGTAAGTTCAGATCTATTTCTTCTGGTGGTGGTGGTGGTGGTGGTGGTGGTGGTGGTGGAGGATGGGTCAGGTAGGAGAAATGACAATTCAAGGATTAAAAACCACTTCACTGAAGTCTTAGCATCAAGGTTAGCAGCAAGCTAAAGAAAAGCAATTTGTGGAGTGTACATTATCAGGAAAACCATAATACTCTTTGGGAAAGGGAGTCTGCTGTCCTCACCAAGCCGAACAATAACCCAAAGGTTACACGTGACTCCAGAACCACACTGGGCAATTAGGAAAGGGCATTGTCTACCTCAGTTATCATACTGTAAGAGAAGTTGGAAACTTAATTATTATATATAACAAATGGTTAAAATCAATTCTACAAAGTATAAAATAATAGCAAGAAATATTGTTAACAGGCTCTACCACAATGGAATTAACCAACTAACATGTCTGAGCTTGATGAAGAAATGCCTAATGAACAAAGCAAACAGGTATTGCTTTAGACACTAATCCGCTTCATTACCCAACTGCTATCCAATTAATTTTCAGATTCCTAGATCTAATTCAGCCCTCTGTCAAAAAAGATCAACTTACCACACATTCGTGATCCTTTGTTATCTTCAACGAGAACTCAGAGGTGAAATCCAGATCTGAGATTCTGACTTCGTTGCAGTTGATTGCCTGGAAAACAAGGATAGTTTTCCAGAAAAGAAGTCATCAAGATGCCAGGGTAACCGAGCAAACTGAGCATACTGTGCTGAAAGAAACTGGTCGTTGCCGATCCCATTTTCGCACTCCATGTAACTCCACCTTCTTTTCTCGGGAGGCTGCATTTCAAACTGGCCTGCCCACTTTCCAAAGAACAATTCAATCAGTGCAAGCTAATTTTGTGCATGATAAAATTTTGACTCCTGATGCAAGGCCACTTTGCAATTCATTCATAATAACCCAGTAATCTTCCAACATCATTCTGATGTTCATCAAGTACCTCAACTCAGAACTAATACTTTTAATAGCTTCCATTCCAATGCTTAGAATACATTTAATTGATGCCCTCCTGTTTAACATTAGTCATCACACTGAAAATGGAAATTACAGCTTTCAGAACAGCAATAGTAATGAGCATTATTAAAAATAGTACTTATCACAAAGAAAGCAACTTTACGTAGGCTGCATAATTCACACAGATCGTGAAGAAGGAGTTGAAATCACGTGTGTGCTCCATTTAAGGTATTTTTAATCCTTTGAATCTCTGTTTCTCACTTATACAAGAAGATCCAGGAGATCCAAAGGAATCATTACGACCAAATGCAATCCCAAAACTGACACAAGAAATGGAAATCAGCTGGCATTCTAAATGCTTTTCCTGAGCTGTTCTTGAATTATACAATGAAGGTCTTAATATAGAGTGAGCATCAAAGGGAGTATCAAAACACCCAACATTTGATTGACCCAACGGTCTATTACTACTTCTATTTCTATGGTTCTAACATTATATGAGGCCCAAGAAGCTTCATTCTAGTAGCAAGGAATACCATAAAACCACCGTATACATCACATCATCCTCTGCCATTTCTGCCACCTATAAACGGACCCCACCACCACAGATATATTTCCCTCCCCACCCCATCCGCTTTCCATTAAGACTGTTCCCTCTGCGACTACCTCGTCAGGTTCACGTCCCCCAACAACTCACCCTCCCCTCCTGGCACCTTCCCCTGCCACCACAGGAATTGCAAAACCTGCTCCCACATCTCCCCCCTCATCTCCGTCCAAAGCCCCAAAGGAGCCTCCCACATCCATCAAGGTTTCACCTGCACCTCCACACCTGTCATTTACTGTATCGGTTGCTCTTGATATGGTCTCTTCTACACTGGGAAGACAGGACGCCTACTTGCAGAGTGCTTCAGAGAATATCTCCGGGACACCCACACCAACTAACCTCACCACCCCATGGTGGAACACTTCTGTTCCCCTGCTCACTCCACCAAGGATATGCAGGTCCTGGGTGTCCTCCATTGCCACTCCCTCACCACCTGACAAATGGAGGAACAACGCCACATCTTCTGCCTCGGGACCCTCCAACGCCATGGCATCAATGCAGATTTCACCAGTTTCCTCATTTCCCTTCTCCCCACCTTATCCCAGTTCCAACCTTCCAGCTCGGCACCGCCTTCATGAACTGCCCTACCTGTCCATCTTCCTTCCCACCTATTCGCTCCACCCTCCTCTCCGACCTATCACCTTCATCTCCACCTCCATCCACCTATTGCACTCTTAGCTACCTTCTCAGCCCCACCCCCCTCCCATTTATCTCTCCACCCCCGGGGCTCCCAGCCTCATTCCTGATGAAGGGCTTTTGCCTGAAATATCGATTTTCCTGCTCCTCAGATGCTGCCTGACCTACTGTGCTTTTCTAGAACCACACTCTCAACTCTAATCTCCAGCATCTACAGTCCTCACTTTTGCCTCGTAGACCATTTGACCATAAGACCATCAGACAGAGGAACAGAAGTAGGCCGCTCAGTCCATTGAGTCTGCTCCACCATTCAATGAGATCATGGCTGATCTAACAATTCTCAACTCCCACATACCTGTCTTTTCCCCATAATACTTGACTCCCTGACAATACCACAGTATGCTTTCTGGTCAAATCTGCATTCTTATGTACCTTTGCATCTGCAACTAATCATACGCAAATGCCGGAAATATATTACACCTACTCAATGTTTGTGAGAAGATTTGTAGTTCGTTGTTGTGGTTCTGTTCACCGAGCTGGGAATTTATGTTGCAGACGTTTCGTCCCCTGTCTCGGTGACATCCTCAGTGCTTGGGAGCCTCCTGTGAAGTGCTTCTGTGATGTTTCCTCCAGCATTTGTAGTGGTTCACCTCTGCCGCTTCCGGTTGTCAGTTCCAGCTGTCCGTTGCAGTGACTGGTATATTGAGCCCAGGTCGATGTGTTTGTTGATAGTTTGTTGATATCAACAAACACATCGACCTGGACCCAATGTACCGGCCACTGCAGCGGACAGCTGGAACTGACAACCGGAAGCGGCAGAGACAGGCCACTATAAATGCCGGAGGAAACATCACAGAAGTGCTTCACAGGAGGCTCCCAAGCCCTGAGGATATCACCTAGACAGGGGACAAAACGTCTGCAACACAAATTCCCAGCTCGGCAAATAGAACCACAACATATTACATCTATTTTTAAGGCATTTCCATCAGTTAAACCTCTGCTTCGAAAAGATTGAAAACTTTCACTAACATTTCTTCATGTAATGATTCTGTGGTGAGTTGCGAGTGTCTCTGTGAAGACCGTTACTGATTGCCTGTCTGTGATTACCCTCGGGAAGGCAGGGGTGGGCCGTACATGAGGTGGGGGTGCAGCGACAGTGCTGTCAGCAAATGGGATGGCTTTAGGTTTTTGACTTTGTGGCAAAATGAATAAAATTTCAGAACTGTGACTTACACAAACCAACACTGCTCTCAATCTCAAGATTAGAGTGGTGCTGGAAAAGCACAGCAGGTCAGGCAGCATCCAAGGAGTGGGAAAATCAACGTTTCGGGCAAAAGCCCTTCATGATTCCTGATGAAGGGCTTTTGCCCAAAACGTCGATTCTCCTGCTCCTCAGATGCTGCCTGACCTGCTGTGCTTTCCCAGCCACACTCTAATCTTGACTCTGATCTCCAGCATATGCAGTACCCAGTTTTACCTACTGCTCTCAATCTGATTGGCAACCTAGCCCTCAAAAGAGTAAAAAAATGTTTATAAGTGCTGCAGGTGAATAACTCAAGATACATAGTAATGTGCAAAGCTGTGTCTTGTCATTGACTCTCTTCCCTTACTCAGATCTTTGCATGTGTCTGGTGACCATACAGCAAAGATATCATGAGCACTATCTTCTAAACAAGCCCAAACTGTACAACAATGAAAGCAATGCTTCGGTCCAGAAGTTAGTGTACAACGTTCATTGATCACAAAGCACAACAGTGGTTGACTCTTAACTGTTTTGGCAATTAGGGTTGGGCAATAAATGCTAAGCCAACCAACAACACCCACATCCTGTGAATGAAAAGAAACAAAGGATATGGGATGGGATATTTAGGATGAGGAGAGATTTCTTCACCCAGAAAGTGGACAGCCTGCGGAATTCTAATACATGTACGAACAGATTCAATAACAGCCTTTTCCCCTCTATTGTCAGACTTTTGAATGAACCTCTCAAATATTAATGTGGATCTCTCTCTCTCTGCACCTTCTCTGAGGCTGTAACACTACATTTTGCATTCTGTTCTGCTACTCTGATGCAATTTGCACAGCACGATTTGTCTGTATAGCACACAAAACAACACATTTCAGAATATCTCAGGACATGTGATCACGATAAATCAAATCAAAACCAGTTGAGATCAATACATTGAATGTTTTCAAGAAGGATTTAGATAGAGTTCTTAGGGATAAATAAATCAAAGAGTATGGGGAGAAAGCAGGAACAGGGGACTGAGTTGGCTGAACAGTAATGACCTTCTTGAATGGTGGGGGAGGACTGCCTACTCCTGCTCTTATTTCCTATGTTTCAAAGAGCTAGGCTGGGCATGATGGGCTGAACAACCTCTTTCTGTGCGACAAGACTCTACATACTGATTTCATTTCTGCATCCTTGTGGTTAAATTCTGTTTCTTTTGATTTGTAAAGCATTGTGTGAATCAGATTGGTCATCACACAGTTTGTAAACAAAAGGATGACTATACTGCTTTAGATATATTTTATTTACATATTAAATGAGAATTACAGGTTCTTTTCATTAATTGCCTCTATTTGATGCTTAACCTAATGAAATTGGATTTCATAGAACTGTGTAACATTCCCTAAAGGCACTCAGTGTGGCTGACTGCTTTTCACCACAGTGATGAATAAGATTTTACACCAACCTTTGTATCATTCAGCAACATAAGCAGCAATGTGAAGCTTCCATGCCATGCCAATGAAAAACATTAGATTGAACAAATGAAAGCTAACAATGTATACTCTCTCATTTTCTCACATCTTAAGGAGTAGGTACTTGGAAGGAATACAAACTAGGCAAATGTAAACATTTGGAAGTAGCTGACTTTAATGTCACTAGCTGACGCTTCATTCATTAGGAAAGCACTGTCTGTTAAATGTTCATGTGCTGCAGAGTGTGAAATGGAATCTGTAATAAACTACCCAGAGACCATTGCCCATACCCATATTTTAACTTCGCCATTGTTTTCAGCAATACTCAGTTAATTTCAATCTGGGTTTTCTTAATGCAAGCTTATCAAGACATAGCTCCAAATAATCATCAAAAATTGTTAACTCAACACTTGTAAAGGCTGACTGAGGCTCAAATTTATGAAAATTGCACTCTTTTCTCCATTCTTAAACTCAATCATTCATGAAAAAGACGGCACAATGACAGGCCCATCCAAACCCACGACCTCTAACGCTGAGAAAAACAAAGCAGCAAAGGAAAGAGGACACCATCCTCTCTGACCTGAACACCGTCCAGACGTGGAATGATATCAACGTTCTTTTATTGGTCATTGGGTCAAAGTCCAGGACTCCCGCCCTCTAGGTTCTGTTGATGTTCTGACATTGCAAAGTTTGAAGATGGCACAGTGTCACTTGTCAGAGGCAGTCAGGAACTATCAACAAATGGTGGCCTTGCCAGTGACACTCACATCTCAAGGATGAATAAAAAACAACGCAAATCCACTTCAGGTTAATTTAAATGGGCTGCATGGTGGCTCAGTGTTAGCACTGCTGCCTCACAGCACCAGGGTCCCAGGTTCAATTTCAGCTTTGGGTGACTCTCTGTGTGGAGTTTGCACATTCTCCCTGTGTCTGCGTGGGTTTCCTCCAGGTGCTCCGGTTTCCTCCCATAAGTCCAAAGATGTGCAGGTCAGGTGAATTGACCATGCTAAATTGCCCATAATGTTAGGTGCATTAGCTAGAGGGAAGTTGGACTGGGTGGGTTACTCTTTGGAGGGTCGGTGTGGACTTGTTGGGCTGAAGGGCCTGTTTCCGCACTGTAGGGAATCTAATCTAATCTAAACTGCAGCCAAATACAGATTTGAAGATCCAAGGGCCAGTGATTTGGCTGCAGCTTGTAACTTGATGGGACCAAAATAGTCTTATGAAGAGATGCTGGCATCATTTTATTCTTAGTCAACATCAACACCATCTTAATTCTCTGGTGCCATGTTTGTGGGCGGCACGGTGGCACAGTGGTTAGCACTGCTGCCTCACAGCGCCAGAGACCCGGGTTCAATTCCCGCCTCAGGTGACTGACTGTGTGGAGTTTGCACGTTCTCCCCGTGTCTGTGTGGATTTCTGCTAAATTGCCCGTAGTGTTAGGTAAGGGGTAGATGTAGGGGTATGGGTGGGTTGCACTTCGGCGGGGCGGTGTGGACTTGTTGGGCCGAAGGGCCTGTTTCCACACTGTAAGTAATCTTTACAATGTCAGTAATCATTGCTCTGCAGCTTCCACCATTTTTGACAGCAGTCAATATCTTGGTTTTGTATCCGTTCTGCTTCTTAGGCTGTCAGTGCATTCATGCTTTCATAAACATTGCTAAACAGAGACATGAATATGAAGCTTTTTATCTTGCACTCAACAGGACTGACATGCAAGAATCTAAAATTTGAAAGGAACCACCAATTCATACAGCATAGGAAGAGCTCGATGAACACCGACCCTCCAAAGATTAACCCACCCAGACCAACTTCCCTCTGGCTAATGCACCTAACATTATAGGCAATTTAGCATGGCCAATTCACCTGACCTGCACATCTTTGGACTTATGGGAGGAAACCGGATCAAGGTTAGTGAAAAGGTGCAAGAAGATCTGTTAACTGTCCGTCTTAGCTATTCATCTCAGGCCAGGTAAATGGACTGGTTAAGGTGTAGTCATGGGAATTGCAGCATAGATTATCAGTCTCCATTACCTCTTCTCAATGAGAAAGGTGTATTGTATGCACAGAATACTTCTACCAACACATGGGTTTTCACTGGAAGCAAATCTCTCATTTTACCAGTCACTACCAGATCAAGAGTGTTACAATGCAGAAGAAGGCTATTCAGCCCATTGTGCTTGCACTAGCTCTTCAGATGGACATCATGACCTGGAGCCAACCTCCTGCCTTTTCCCCATATCCCTGAATACCATTACTGTTCAAGAACATATCCAAAGGTTTCTTGATTGCTTCTTTTGAACCTGCCTCAACCACAAACCCAGGTGTCAAAACATCACTGTTGTCTTTTTCTCCCATTGTCATGGAACAGAGCCATAGACTATTACAGCACAGAAAGTGGTCTTTTGGCCCATCATGTCTACACCAATCCTCAAGCATCTATCTACGCTTGGTCAAAAAGTGTGACGCTGGAAAAGTATAGCAGGTCTGGCAGTATCTGAAGAACAGGAGAGTTGACATTTTGGGCATAAGCCCTTCATCAGGGTCTGCGGTCCTCAGTTATACCTATCTAACCTTGTCCCACTTCCCAGCACGTGGCCCATAACCCTGTATGCTACGGAGTTTCAAGTGTTCATCTAAATACTTCTTAAATGTTGTGAATGACCCTGCTTCTACCAGTCTTTCAGGCAATGAGCTCCAGATATCCACCACTATCTGGGTGAGAAAACATTCTCCACAAACCCCCTCTAAACCTCCTACAGCTTACTTAAAACTTCTGGCCCAAGTAATTGAGACAATGGTATTGCGCTCTACTAAGAATAAAAGTTTATTCCCACAAATCAGGTTGCCCCCTTGCTCAAAAGAAAACAATCCCAACTTCTCTTCACAGCTAAGTCACTCTAGCCCAGGTGACATCCTTGTGAATCTCCTCTGTACCCTCTCTAGCTTTTGTGCAATCATATCAGATAGCAAGTGTGTTAACTAGAAATGTACACAGTAATCCAGTAATATGGTCTATCTAACTTGGATATTGCTCCATCATAAGGGTTCTGACAAAGGGTCACTGAAATCAAAACACTAACTCTGTTTTCTCTCTGTTCTGTTTAACTCTCTATTTCTGTGTAATAGAACATAGAAAAATACAGCGCAGTACAGGCCCTTTGGCCCTCGATGTTGCGCCGATCCAAGCCCACCTAACCTACGCTAGCCCACTATCCTCCATATGCCTATCCAATGCCCGTTTAAATGCCCATAAAGAGGGAGAGTCCACCACTGCTACTGGCAGGGCATTCCATGAACTCACGACTCACTGAGTAAAGAATCTACCCCTAACATCTGTCCTATACCTACCACCCCTTAATTTAAAGCTATGCCCCCTCGTAATAGCTGACTCCATACGTGGAAAAAGGTTCTCATGGTCAACCCTATCTAAACTCCTAATCATCTTGTACACCTCTATCAAGTCACCCCTAAACCTTCTTTTCTCCAATGAAAACAGCCCCAAGTGCCTCAGCCTTTCCTCATACGATCTTCCTACCATACCATCTGGTAAACCTCCTCTGCACCCGTTCCAGTGTCTCCACATCCTTCCTATAGTATGGCGACCAAAACTGCACACAATACTCCAGATGTGGCCGCACCAGAGTCTTATACAACTGCAACATGACCTCAGGACTCCGGAAATCAATTCCTCTCCCAATAAAAGCCAGTACGCCATATGCCTTCTTCACCGCACTATTTACCTGGGTGGCAATGTCATAGTATTGTAAAATGAAACAAAGAACCATGAATGCTGAAGATCTGAAACAAGACACAGATATTGCTGGAGAAACCCATAGGTCTGGCAGCATCTGTGGAGAGAAAAAGAGTTAATGTTTTGAATCCGGTGACTCTTCATCAGAACATCATGAAGGAGGACTCAAAATACAATCTCTGCTTTCACTCCATAGACACTAACATATCATTAGAAGTACAGTCTGGCTATATTCCAGCTTTTATATCTATATAGTTTACAATGGCTACATGTAGCACATGAGTAATTTTCTTCAGTCATCCACAGAGAGATTCTTATTTCTAAAGCCATGATGTGGAGGTGTCAGTGTTGGACTGGGGTGAATTTTTCTAAAGCAATCTGATATTTTTGTGAAGATTTGTTCTGCAAGTATTATGTGTTTCGAGAAGTCTTGATTACATTTCCCATCGGATTTTATCCATCTACCAGGATAGGAAAATGATTCCAAGTGTTTTAATTACCTCAATTCCACTGCTGTTTCGCACCTAGGTGCAATGTAAATCTTTCCTTTGACATTACCATGCACAGTGCTTTATTGCAGTTAGATGATAACCTAACCAAACAAAACATCACCAAAAACCAACAGATTGTACATTCTCCTGCTGTGCTCTCCAGAAGAAAAGTGGCCACACTTCAGAAGTCAACCATTAGCTACAAAGCACTGTAGAATATCCTGAGGGTGTCAATATCGACAGAATTTCATCCTTCCTTGTATATCGTTGTTTGTTCATTTGGTAGCCCCCAGGGCTGTTTTAGTGTGTTTCCCCTTCACCCACCGCCCCCTCTGTGAATCTGACCAGTTCACTTTCAACTCTTGAATCCAGGCCACGAATCTAAATCAGAAATAGTTGGGATTGGCAACATTTAACCTCAGGGCATTTTACTCACCGCTCCCGCTCTCACACCCGAATACCAATCTGCGAACAAGTACCCTCTGTTTCCTATATTTCAGCTAACTTCTTCTCCGTTGCAGAACTGAGCTTAAACTTTGGGCTTAACATTATTAAAAAAAATTTGGAATGTCTTTTTTACATTTAATTCGCGTGCACACATTGAAATTAAAAATTGATTATAGCAGCTCCAAAAGCATTATGTTTTGCCTCCTTGATGGAGGCAACAAATAAATTTCTATGGTGATTAATGATTGTTTACTAAGCATTGATCACAGTGAAATTCAATGTAAAAGTAAATGGTCTTGATTGACTTGCAAAATATTAACAGGTCACTCACTAGTTATACATAAGCTTGATTTAGACACGAGGTAAAAACAATGACTGCAGATGCTGGAAACCAGATTCTGGATTAGTGGTGCTGGAAGAGCACAGCAGTTCAGGTAGTATCCAAGTAGCTTCGAAATCGACGTTTCGGGCAAAAGCCCTTCATCAGGAATAAAGGCAGTGAGCCTGAAGCTTGAAGCTTGGAGAGATAAGCTAGAGGAGGGTGGGGGTGGGGAGAAAGTAGCATAGAGTACAATGGGTGAGTAGGGGAGGGGATGAAGGTGATAGGTCAGGGAGGAGAGGGTGGAGTGGATAGGTGGAAAAGGAGATAGGCAGGTAGGACAAGTCCGGACAAGTCATGGGGACAGTTAATGAGCTCTAAGTTTAGAACTAGGGTGAGGTGGGGAAGGGGAAATGAGGAAGCTGTTGAAGTCCACATTGATGCCCTAAGGTTGAAGTGTTCCGAGGTGGAAGATGAGGCGTTCTTCCTCCAGGCGTCTGGTGGTGAGGGAGCGGCGGTGAAGGAGGCCCAGGACCTCCATGTCCTTGGCAGAGTGGGAGGGGGAGTTGAAATGTTGGGCCACGGGGCGGTGTGGTTGATTGGTGCAGGTGTCCCGGAAATGTTCCCTAAAGCGCTCTGCTAGGAGGCGCCCATCTCCCCAATGTAGAGGAGACCACATCGGGAGCAACAGATACAATTAATGATATTAGTGGATGTGCAGGTGAAACTTTGATGGATGTGGAAGGCTCCTTTAGGGCCTTGGATGGAGGTGAGGGAGGAGGTTTTACAGTTCCTGTGGTGGCAGGGGAAAGTGCCAGGATGGGAGGGTGGGTTGTGGGGGGGGGCGTGGACCTGAATAGGTAGTCACAGAAGGAACGGTCTTTGCCGAAGGCGGAAAGGGGTGGGGATGGAAATATATCCCTGGTAGTGGGGTCTGTTTGGAGGTGGCGGAAATGTCGGCGGATGATTTGGTTTATGCAAAGGTTGGTGGGGTGGAAGGTGAGCACCAGGGGTGTTCTGTCCTTGTTACGGTTGGAGGGGTGGGGTCTGAGGGCGGAGGTGCAGGATGTAGACGAGATGCGTTGGAGGGCATCTTTAACCACGTGGGAAGGGAAATTGCGGTCTCTAAAGAAGGAGGCCATCTGGTGTGTTCTGTGGTGGAACTGGTCCCCCTGGGAGCAGATCCGGCGGAGGCGGAGGAATTGGGAATACGAGATGGCATTTTTGCAAGAGGTAGGGTGGGAAGAGGTGTAATCCAGGTAGCTGTGGGAGTCGGTGGGTTTGTAAAAAATGTCAGTGTCAAGTCGATCGTCATTAATGGAGATGGGGAGGTCCAGGAAGGGGAGGGAGGTGTCAGAGAAGGTCCAGGTAAATTTAAGGTCCGGGTGGAATGTGTTGGTGAAGTTGATGAATTGCTCAACCTCCTCGCGGGAGCACGAGGTGGCGCCAATGCAGTCATCAATGTAGCGGAGGAAGAGGTGGGGAGTGGTGCCGGTGTAATTACGGAAGATCAACTGTTCAACATAGCCAACAAAGAGACAGGCATAGCTGGGGCCCATACGTGTGCCCATGGCTACCCCTTTGGTCTGGAGGAAGTGGGAGGATTCAAAGGAGAAATTGTAAAGGGTGAGGACCAGTTCGGCCAAACGAATGAGAGTGTCGGTGGAAGGGTACTGTTGGTGACGTCTGGAGAGGAAAAAACGGAGGGCTTGGAGGCCCTGGTCATGGCGGATGGAGGTTTAGAGGGATTGGATATCCATGGTGAAGATGAGGCGTTGGGGGCCAGGGAAATGGAAGTCTTGGAGGAGGTGGAGGGCGTGGGTGGTGTCTTGAACATATGTGGGGAGTTCCTGGACTTGGGGGGATAGGACAGTGTCGAGGTAGGTAGAGATGAGTTCAGTGGGGCAGGAGCATGCTGAGACAATGGGTTGGCCAGGGTGGTCAGGCTTGTGGATCTTGGGAAGGAGGTAGAACAGGGCAGTGCGGGGTTCCCAGACTATGAGGTTGGAAGCTGTGGGTGGGAGGTCTCCTGAGGTGATGAGGTTCTGTATGGTCTGGGAGATGATGGTTTGGTAATGGGGGGTGGGGTCATGGTCGAGGGGGCAGTAGGAAGAGGTGTCCTCGAGTTGGCGTTTGGCTTCAGCAGTGTAGAGGTCAGTGCGCCAGACTACCACTGCGCCCCCTTTATCCGCTGGCTTGATGGTGAGGTTGGGATTGGAGCAGAGGGATTGGAGGGCTGCGCTTTGTGAGGGTGAGAGGTTGGAGTGGAGGAGGGGGCTAGACAGGTTGAGACGGTTAATGTCCCGGCGGCAGTTGGAAATGAAGAGGTCGAGGGCAGGTAATAGGCCAGCGCGGGGTGTCCAGGTGGATGCAGTGTGTTGGAGGTGGGCAAAGGGGTCCTTGGAAGGTGGGCGGGAGTCCTGATTGTGAAAGTAAGCTCGGAGGCAGAGGCGACGGAAGAATTGTTCGACATTACGGCGTGTATTAAATTCATTGATGCGTGGACGGAGGGGGATGAAGTTGAGTCCTTTGCTGAGGACTGATCGTTCGTCCTCAGTGAGGGGTGGTCTGGGGGGATGGCTTGATTTAGACACTACCTAGTGCAATAGCTTTTAGTTTGAACAGCAAATTTGTGTGGAATTATATTGATTTGTGAACATGCTACACCACGGAATGCTACCGTTGTAATGCCATAAGGAGGCAACAGTCTCAGTTTGGTTGGATGCAGGCGATGGGAAAAAAACCAGAGCCATAATGTCTACGTCAACCAAAAAGGACAAAATGAAAGGGGTTAAGCAAGTGTGTTCAAAATACTAAAAGGTTTGGATAAGACTGGATATGGAGAATCTGTTCAGGAACAGCGGAATTTGGAGCGGGAGTAGGCAATTCAACCCTTTGAGTACTGTCATCTGATGATCATGTCTCAACTCTACTTTCCTGCCTGCTCCTGGTCTCTGGTTGATAAACAGAGTACATGTGGTTCAAAGGTAGTTGGGAACAGGGGTGTGGGAAAGCTCAGAAAAGTGTGATGAAAATGAATGTGCTCACTGAAAGGTTGGTGGAAGCAGATTCAGTAGTAACCCCCAAAAGGGAATCGAGTAATGTTGTAAGATGGGCTGAGAGGTGGTAGATGGAGTTCAACCTGGATAAATGCGAGGTGATGCATTTTGGAAGGTCGAATTTGAAAGCTGAGTACAGGATTAAGGATAGGATTCTTGGCAGTGTGGAGGAACAGAGGGATCTTGGGGTGCAGGTACATAGATCCCTTAAAAGGGCCACCCAAGTGGACAGGGTTGTTAAGAATGCATATGGTGTTTTGGCTTTCATTAACAGGGGTATTGAGTTTAAGAGTCGTGAGATCTTGTTGCACCTCTATAAAACTTTGGTTCAATGGCACTTGGAATACTGCGTCCAGTTCTGGTCGCCCTATTATAAAAAAGATGTGGATGCTTTGGAGCGGGTTCAGAGGTGGTTTACCAGGATGCTGCCTGGACTGGAGGGCTTATCTTATGAGGAGAGGTTGACTGAGCTCGGACTTTTTTCCTTGGAGAAAAGGAGGAGAAGAGGGGACCTAATTGAGGTATACAAGCTAATGAGAAGCAGAGATAGAGTCGATAGTCAGAGACTATTTCCCAGGGCAGAACTGACTAACACGAGGGATCATAGTTTTAAGCTGGTTGGAGGAAAGTATAGAGGGGATGTCAGAGGCGGGTTCTTTACACAGAGAGTTGTGAGAGCATGGAATGCGTTGCCAGCAGCAGTTGTGGAGGCAGGGTCATTGGGGACATTTAAGAGACTCCTGGACATGCATATGGTCACAGAAATTTGAGGGTGTATACATGAGGATCAGTGGTTGGCACAACATCGTGGGCTGAAGGGCCTGTTCTGTGCTGTATTGTTCTATGTTCTATGTTCTAATCAGAACAGCCCCCTCACCCTTTAACTTGGTAATGATAATAATGTTTATCTTTTAAATTTGAGATTCACTAATGTTTTATAGCCAAGACCAAAAGGAATGGAGATCTTTACACCACCATGCAACCATTTCAATGTATCTTTAAAATAAAACAAGCTGCGATATATATTGCAAACAACATTTTTCTGAAATCGCAGCTGGCCTCAATGCAACGAATGCTGCTGTAAGCACAAAGCAATTTCCACATTTATGCTTCATTGATAGTTGTGAAAAAAACCTGTTTATAACACAGATTTTCTCTTCCAGGCTGTCCTCTGATACACTCTGAAAGATGACAGATCATCACACAATGCACAATGCGAGAACTCTGGGACTCAGCAGAGCTTGGCGCTACCTGGCAGTTTATGCTCCAACACAAGATCACAGTATGGCTCTGATTAATCAACTTAAACCATTCCACTTTCTACTCTGTCGGCTGTCGCTCTTCCATGATCCTAAATATCAGCATTTACTTGTAATTATTTGCATTCTGTATGAAAATTTGTGATTGAACCACCAGTGCCTTCAGCAGTTAATCTGATGAAATCCACCTTGCTGACGGCCAACACGTACCTTGACAACACAGGGTTCTGAAATGACGGTGTCGGGGTTTATCACTTCCACCACAGCTTCTGGGATCACTGCCTTCTTCATACAGGACATCTTAAAGCCGTACACATCCTCCCAGAAAGCTACTCGTTCATCGTGTTTCTTCCTGTCTCCTACTGCTGTCAGGCTAATCGTGCAGCTATCAGGGTATACTGGAAGAGAGCATTGAGACCATTAAGGAGGGAAAGATGTACCGCAAGGGTTGGTTTTGGGTCCACTGCCGTTTGCCATTTTTATAAACGGCCTGGATGAGGGCGTAGAAGGATGGGTTAGTAAATTTGCAGACGACACAAAGGTCGGTGGAGCTGTGGATAGTGACGAAGGATGTTGTAGGTTACAGAGAGACATAGAAAAGCTGCAGAGCTGGGCTGAGAGGTGGCAAATGGAGTCTAATACGGATAAGTGTGAGGTGATTCATTTTGGTCAAAGTAACCGGAATGCAAAGTACTGGGCTAATGGTAAGATTCTTGGGACTGTAGATGAGCAGAGAGATCTCGGTGTCCAGATACACAGATCCTCGAAAGTTGCCACCCAGGTTGACAGGGTTGGTAAGAAGGCATACAGTGTTTTAGCTTTTATTAATAGAGGGATCGAGTTCTGGAACCATAAAGTTATGCTACAGCTGTGCAAAACTCTGGTGTGGCCGCATTTGGAGTATTGTGTACAGTTCTGGTCACCGCATTATAAGAAGGATGAGGAAGCTTTGGAAAGGGTGCAGAGGAGATTGACTAGGATGTTGCTTGGTATGGAGGGAAGGTCTTACAAGGAAAGGCTGAGGGACTTGAGGCTGTTTTCGTTGGAGAGAAGAAGGTTGAGAGGTGACTTAATAGAGACATATAAGATAATCAGAGGATTAGATAGGGTGGACAGGGACAGCCTTTTTCCAAGTATGGTGACAGCGAGCACAAGGGAGCATAGCTTTAAATTGAGGGGTGATAGATATAGGATAGATGTCAGAGGTAGTTTCTTTACTCAGAGAGTAGTAAGGGTATGGAATGCTTTGCCTGCAACGGTAGTAGATTCGCCAACTTTAAGTACATTTAAGTCGTAATTGGACAAGCATATGGACGTACATGGAATAGTGTAGGTTAGGTGGGCTTCAGGATGGTATGACAGGTCGGCACAACATCGAGGGCTGAAGGGCCTGAACTGCGCTGTAATGTTCTATGTTCTATGTCACAGAATCACCAAATTGCTACGGTGCAGAAAGAGACCATTCAGCCCATCACTGGGCCCAATGTTAACTCATTGGATTTGGACTCTTTCAACATTTTTTGGTCTCAAAATGGAATGGATTGAGTGAAATGCCATAGAAGGAATAATACCACTAACCATATGGAGAAAGGAAGTGAGACATCCAATACATCTAAAAGTTAAGAACCTCAGGAGGAGGGCTCTTCTCCAAGGATAAAGACAGGCAGCGTTTCCCTGACACTGTTTTACACTGTCCAGAAGCCACATTATCGTCTTCTGCCAACTTCATGTAGGTTTTCATTAACAGAATAGGAGAGCTGTAACAATTTTAGAGTCCTCTCACATTTGTGTTTTGGATGGGCACAGTTCTTTTCTAAAAAAAAAATTACAACTAAATCTGTATTTGTAAATTAGTGCATCCAAGCTTTCAATATGGGGAGGGAGAATATTCTTCACCCGTGGTGCTTCATCGACCTTTGAACTTTCCAACATAGCACATTTGTCCCTTCATTTTTACCTGATTAGCACAGTAATTGAATAATTATTACTGCACATGAGCAAAATTTACAAAGCACTGATTGGACAGACAGGAAAGGCTCTCCTGGCTGTTTGCACAGATTCACAGAAAGGACATCTGTGTCCTTCTCAAATCACTGCTTAAAGTTACCTCATCTTTTACAGCAGCTCACATAACCGACTGGCAAAATGTGAAGCTCTCTGTATTTTCAGAGCAGCATGTAAACCGCAGAAGACAAGAAATGGGTAGGAGCTGTTACTGTGTGCTCAGAAACATACACTTGCTTCAGACCTATGATCAGCGCAAACAGCAGAGTCTTACAGGAACCTTTTGGGGAGAAACGAATACACCACTCTGTTTTTTGCACTTTGAGAGATCTGGGTTGCATTTACAAGGCTGACTTTTAGAGAAATTCTCTCTCTTTATTTTTCAAACTGCAATAAGATCCAGTTTTAACTTTGGAAATGAAGATACATTTTAACTGGGTGAAACAAAGTATAACCCCCTTTAATACTGACCGTGGTATGACACATCCAAGCTAACTCGTAGTTACAGCAAATGTGATTTTTGATGTTTTCCCTGTATTAAACATGCTGTGATCAGCAGCTAACTAACATTAACCGCTCCGAACCCTGCAGCATCTCACAACTGCTCTTTTCCACCAATAAGCAATTGCCTTAGGAAATCAAAAATGATGCAGCGTTCTGTCGCAACGAGGCTTTTGAGGCAAGCAAGCTTGTTGATTAGCCAACCCTGACTAATGGGTAAACTGGCTGAATTCAACACACTGAACTGATTTCCTCCTCAGTTTCCAGTCTCATTTCATTCTAACAAACTGGGGCTGGAGACTGAGTACAGTTGTTTCTTTTCAAAATAAACAGGTCTCATTGGGTACAGAGCATTAAGCTTCCACTCCACACGAGCAACACTACAGGGCAACCACCCTTGGTAAAAATAACCTTACTCTCAGATTGGGATAATCTTACTCCAAGAGTGAGATAATCTTACTCTCAGATTGAGGTAATTTTACTCTCAGACTGAGAAAATCTTACTGTTAGCTGAGAATCTTACATTCAGATTGAGGTAATCTTACTCCCAGACTTAGATAATCCAATTCCCAGTTTGAGATGCTCTTGCTCCCAGGTTGCAATAATTCTACTCCCAGACTGAGATAAGCCTGCTCCCATACTGAGATCATCTTACTCCCAGAATGAAAATTATAGAAATATCCTTTTCCAAATACGTCATGTCCAATAGTGTTCTACTTTTGAAGAAACAAGATGTAACCAAGCAGAAAACAGAGTTATGGAAGATCTCACTGACTGGATGTTTAGTTGATAGCCATGGGCAGAATTTGTGGAGATGGCACTGAAAGTAGGTGAGACCATTAATTTAGAGCTTTAGCAGATACAATCCAGGTTTGTCCATCCTCTCCTTCTAGCTAATACACTCCAATCCAGGTAACATCCTGGTAAACCTCTTCTGCACCCTATCCAAAGCCTCCAGTCCTTCCTCAAGTGCAGTGACCAGAACTTGAAACGTAGCTTGACCAAAGTCTTTTACAATTGACTTTCCAACTTTTATATTCAATGTCCTGACCAATGAAGGCAACAATGTTATGTGCCTTTTTTATCATCTTATCCACTTATGTTGCCACCTTCAATGAGCTGTGGACTTGCACCCCAAGATCCCTCTGCATAACAATGTTCTTTAGGGTCTGACCTTTTACACTATACTTTCCTCTTGCATTTGACCTCCCACCTCACTCTTGGCTGGATTAAACTCCATCTGCCATTTCTCTGCTAACTTTCCAATTGATCTATATCCAGCTCCATCCTTTGATATTCTTCTTCACTATTCATATTTCCACCAGTGTTCAATTCCACCTCCCCTGCATAAAGCCATGCTGATCATCACCAATAAGTCCATTCTTCTCCAAATGCAAGTCAATCCTATCCTTTAGAATCTCCTGCAATAATTTCCCTATCATTGATGTAAGGTTCACTGGCCATTAATTTCCTGTATCATCACTGTTACCATTCTTGAACAAAGGAACAACATTGGCTATTCTCCATTCTTCTGTGACCTTGCCTGTGGCTAATGAGGATTCAAGGATCTCTATCAAGGCCTCAGCAATATCCTCCCATAAATCCTTCAGTGTCCTGGGTCAGATCCCATCAGGCCCTGGCGATTTATCCACCTTCGCGCTTTTAAAGACACCTCAGCCTTCTAAATATTGACATATCCCAGAATATTGACATACCTCTCCCTAATCTTACCATCATCCATGTCCTTCACTTGGTGAATACTGATGTCAAGTACTCAGTAAGTAACTCAGCCACTTCTGGCTCCCTCCGTGTTCCTTGAGTGCACCTACCATTTCCCTAATTACGTTGTTGCTCCTAATTCACATACAAAGTGCCTTGGGAGTCTCCTTAATCCTACTTGCCAATGACAATGACCCCTTTTTAACCTTCCTCATTTCTTTTTTAAGTTCTTTTCTGCTTCCTTTTTAATCCCCAAGGGCCTTATTTAATTTTTGTTTCCTAAACCTTACACACACTTCCTGTATCTTTTTAATTAAATTTACAACATCTCTCTTGAATCTGACCATCCTTATCCTTCTTCCTTACACGAATACGTTGGTCTTGAGCTCTGGTCAAATGGCTTTTAAAACAGACCCAAATGTCAGATGCATATTTACCCTCAAGCAGCTGCACCCAATCTAATTTCTCCAGTTCCTACCTAATACTGTTGTAATTAACCTTCTCCCAAAGTTTCACCCGGGGACCAGTCTTATCTTTTACCATAACTATCTCAAAATGTGTGTAATTATGATCACTGCTCCCAAAATGCTCCCCCACTGAAATTTCAATCACTTGACCAGGCTCATTTCTCAATAGAAATTGCATGTAGGAGGCATTGGCCTAGTGGTATTATCGCTGGACTGTCAATCCAGAGACCCAGGAAATGTTCTGAGGATCTACCACAGCAGATGGTGGAATTTGAACTCAATAAATATCTAGAAGTAATAATCAGATGATGACCATGAATCCATTGCTGATTGTCAGAATAACCTATTTGGTTCACTAATGTCCTTTAGGGAAGGACACTGCCATTCTTACCTGGTCTGGCCTACATGCGACTCCAGACCCACAGCAACTTGGTTGACTCTTAACTACCTCTGGGCAATTGGGGAAGGACAACAAATGCTAGCCTAGCCAGCAATGCCCTCATCCCATAAATGCATTTAAAAAAGGTACATTCCCAAGTTGGGCTACCTATATATTGTTTTGAGAATCCCCCTGGATTCACCTAACAAATTCCGTCCCATCTAAGACCCGATAGTCAAATAAGTATCTAATAAAAACTAACTACTGCAGATGCTGGAAATCTGACACAAACACTAAGAATGCTGGAGAAACTCTGGCAGAGAGAAACAGTATTAATATTTTGATTCAGTTTATGACTCTTCCTAGACCGAAGAATCTGACCTGACCTACTGAGTTTCTCCAGCATTCTCTGCATTTGTTTGGAATTGATTTGATTTGCGCTCAAGAAGGCAGCTCAGCATCACTTTCTGATAGACAATCAGCTTACCAGGGTCATCAATACTCCTTGAATATATTTAAGGGAGTGCATTCAGAGCTCTCACAACAGTATTAATGTATTTGGAAAGTCATCTCTTGTCAATAATATATTTCAATAGCTGGTGGGAACTTAAGACAATTATTTGATAATATGCTTAACTCTTCCAACTTCATGCCCTGCAGTTAGTGACTTCATCACAATCACCAAGGCCTGGTGAAACTAAGTCAGGCATCAATCTTCAATGGCATTTAATTGGAGCTGCAACAACACTCATTAATCTCGACATCATCCAAGGCAAAAACAACCCGTTTGGTCAGCACATCATCTTCTGCCTTAAATATCGACAAGATGCACTGCAGCAACGCATGAAGGCTCTTTCAACTGCACTTCCCAAACCCTCGACCACTACCATCTTGAAGGACAAGGGCAGCAGGCACAAGAGAATACTACCAACTACAACTGTGTCTCCAAATCCCTCACCATCCTGACTCAGAATTAGATCACTATTCCTTCACGTCTGTGGGATCAAAATCCTGCAAGTCCCTTCTCAACAGAACTGTACTTATACCCACTGGTCAACAGTGGTGCAAGGAGATGGCTGACCAACTAAATGATTCATGGTCATTTAGAGATGGTCAAAAAGTGTTGGTCTTGACAGTGATGCTGACAACCCATGAAAAAAAACATTATTATCCTTAACAATGGAAGAAGTTCACACTAACAACATCTGTATTTTCTGAACTTGAAAAATGATCATGATTATTTCTTCGTTGTCAGCTTCAAAGGTCTTTACAATGAAGAATGCACAGTTCAAAGCCAGAAGATCTCTAAAAGCAACACTTAATGTGTCTTCCTTTGGAAAGCTATCTGTAATTGGGGAATATTTCATTTGTAGTGGAAATTTCTTCAACGGTGCATAGCACAATGTGAGAGGAACGCACATACAGCCAAGATGAGACTTAGTTTGAGGTAGTTATTGGTTCCCTTTCCCAAACACAAACCTGCACCGCCTTCCAGCAGATACCTGTCTCGTGCATTTATGACAGAGTCCAGCATGGATTCAAACAACAGAAAATAACCCTGTGTGGAAAAAGAGAGGAAACTGATTAATGGGCAATAAATATAAGGTCAGAATGATCTATCAGCAAAAAAGCAACTGGCTTAAACCTCTAAAAGAAAACAAATGTCAGAACAGGTGCAGTCACCCTCCGAATACTTTAAATATCAATACCTTGAATACATTTTTAAGTGCGGATTTTAATAAATGCAATTACTCCCTCGGCTTCATTGATCGGAAAACCTATCAACAGATTCGATAGAATGCTGAATGACCTCCAACCAGTAAAATTCAAGAACAACTGACACACATTGTATTCCTGAAATGAAGATTATGGGGTGATTTCACCTAGGTTTTCAGGATATTCAAGGGAATATATGGGGAAGATTAAAATAAACTGTTTCCATTAGCTGCAGAGTCACAGACTTGACGGGGGGGGGGGGGGGGGGGAGACGGGTTTGGCCTGAAAACTGGTGTAAGAGCTTTCAGAATTGAAATTATGAAACACTTGAACACACATTGGTTGCTGGATGCTTTGAACCATCTTCTACAGATTGAATTTGATGGGTTTTAATTGCTCTTTTTAAATCTAAAATTGGTAAGTTTTATGGGAAGCAAAGCTATCAAGAGATAAGGGACAAAGATGGGTACGTGGATGCTGATGAGCCACGATTATAATTAATTAGCAGACAGACTTGACCTAAATGGTCTAACACCCATTCCTTTCTACAAGCTGTAACCATGGAGAAATTTATTTCCACCAAACTATCTATGCAGGATTTTGCAAATGTGCAATTTCCCTTTCATTAAGCATCTCAGACGGCATTGCTGAGCGTCCTTAAGGGAGGTGCATGCACTACACTTCTATAATCACTGGTCAACTATCTACCCTATCTTTTTTTAATGAATGACAAGTGAAATGTCATTCTTGGTGGCCCTCCAGAGCCATCATTGTGCTGCTCAAGAGATAGCAGCTCGAGATGAATCCTGCTATATGGCCCTATTCTTTGCCTTTGCTTCAGCTATTCAGAGTAAAATAACGTGAAACAGGTCAGTACAGACAATGATTTTCACTAATCCCTATTTCAATTTATTTTACACATTCAGTGTACATAGAAATGTACAGGTCTTACAAATAAAGTCCTTTGGTTTAATTTCATTACTTGAATCCACAGATAGCAGTGAAAAATACAGGTGTAGATGTGACCTACATTTTAGTTGTCTGCACCATTTGAGTGATTTGCCAGCTTGATGGAACCAGTTTGATTTAAAATGCCAATTAAGCAAGTTCTAGATTTTTTTCATATTCATTCATGGTATGTGACCAGCACTGGGCTAGCATTTATTGTCCATCCCTAGTTTCCCTTGAGGTGGTGGTGGTGAGCTGCCCATGTGCTATAGATTCACCCACAATGCCATTAGGGAGGGAATTCCAGGATTTTGACCCAGTGAGACAGATGGAATGCCAATATATTTCCAAGTCAGGATGGCTTCTGGCTTGGAGGGAACTTTGAAGTGATGATATTCCCATGTAACTACCCTTGTCCTCATCCAGGCAGGTGGAGAGTATTCTATCACACTCCTGACTTGTGCCTTGTAGATGGTGGACAGGCTTTGAGGGAGGGGGAGTGGGGGGTGTCAGGATGTAAGTTACTCACTGCTGTGGCAAGTTCAGTTTAGTTACTGGTCATTGGTAATCCCTAGGATACTAATAGTGGGGAATTCAATGATGGCTATGCCATTGAATGTCAATGGTTATATAGTGCTTGGCATTGGTCTGGTTGGCAGACAATGAACCCTTTCAGAAGACTGGCCAGGAGATGAAGCTGAAAATATAATTCTTAACATCTGAGTATCCATAAAACAGAAACGTTAAAGACTTTTTGAGGTAAACATTTAAGTGTATGTAAAGCCATTACTTGGAAAATGTCAGTAAAGTCCTGCTTTCTGCAGGGGATACCTTCCCAAGTTCTGTCACAGTCAATAACTTTTATTAAGGGTGATTACACGTATGGAACAAGTGAGCAGTGAGCACATTTAATCCAGGAACCATGCTTAACATTAAGAGTCACAGTGGGTGAAAAGGTGACAAAGATTCATGATGCATTAGTACTCCAGTTCCAACGTGGATAGAGCCATGTAGAGATTTTAAGTTTAGAACATAGAACATAGAACAATACAGCACAGAACAGGCCCTTCGGCCCACAATGTTGTGCCGAACTTCTAACCTAGATTAAGCACCCATCCATGTACCTATCCAAATACCGCTTAAAGGTCGCCAATGATTCTGACTCTACCACTCCCACAGGCAGCGCATTCCATGCCCCCACCACTCTCTGGGTAAAGAACCCACCCCTGACATCTCCCCTATACCTTCCACCCTTCACCTTAAATTTATGTCCCCTTGTAACACTCTGTTGTACCCAGGGAAAAAGTTTCTGACTGTCTACTCTATCTATTCCTCTGATTATCTTATAAACCTCTATCAAGTCACCCCTCATCCTTCGCCATTCCAATGAGAAAAGGCTGAGAACTCTCAACCTATCCTCGTACGACCTATTCTCCATTCCAGGCAACATCCTGGTAAATCTTCTCTGCACCCTCTCCAAAGCTTTCACATCTTTCCTAAAGTGAGGCGACCAGAACGGCACACAGTACTCCAACTGTGGCCTAACCAAAGTCCTGTACAGCTGCAACATCACTTCACGACTCTTGAATTCAATCCCTCTGCTAATGAACGATAATACTCCATAGGCCTTCTTACAAACTCTATCCACCTGAGTGGCAACCTTCAAAGATCTATGTACATAGACCCCAAGATCCCTCTGTTCCTCCACCTGACTAAGAACCCTACCATTAACCCTGTATTCCGCATTCTTATTTGTTCTTCCAAAATGGACAACCTCACACTTGACAGGGTTGAACTCCATCTGCCACTCCTCAGCCCAGCTCTGCATCATTTGAATTGTACTTCTGTGTGTTGACAAAAAACAAATAACTTAGTTTCATTTTTGAGTTCTGTGACTGACGCTAGGGTGTCTGGAAATGTGTTAACGGATTTAGAAAAGAAAATCTTTAAGGTGAATGCTTTAGAAAAACAAATGTCAAAGAGAGGAAGTAAATGGCTTAAGATGTCATATGGCACAGGGAGCCAGGTATAGAAACAGTTTCCCTTTAGAAAGAGAGAGCAATCCAGACGGTTATGTAATGTGCAGGTTTCTAAGAGGTGGAAGAGGTCTGTGGTAGCAAACAGCTGTTAGTTTTAGCAGTTTCCAAAGCAGCTTGGGTTGAAACAAAGTCCTGAATGTAAGTAAGGATTTATCTAAGATGCAACATAACATATATAGTCAAGCAGAGTGATAATGACAGACATAAATTTTTTGTGGTAAATATACACACAACAAAACAACAGGAACTCCAACAGTTTTTTTAAAATTTCCAACGGGGATCACAGAGTTTTGAAAAATTTGTTCAAGGGAATGGGGGGATCCTTGGCATTGATTGTCATTCCTTCTTGCCATGGACAATGTGGTGGTGAGCTGCTGCAGTCTATGTGCTGTGGGGACACCCACAGTGTTGTTAGTGAAGGTGTTCCAGGACTTTGACCCAAAAATTTAGATCCAAGTGGGTGGAGGTATAAATCCAGCCTGATGCCACTGATTGTCAGAAAGAGCTTGAGGGACTGAATGATTCACATTTGTTCCTGTATATTAATCTAAAACCTTTATATACTTTGGCCCAATATCAATACAATGTCAGGAAATTTAACGGTAGGTAGTAAAGTGCATATAGACATATTTGATTTGAGAAGCAGCCCAATAATGTTGGTAGATACAGTGTGCATGATTGTGAATCTCAAAGTGGAATTATCAGCATGAGACGTACCACTCATACACTCATAATAATCAAATAATTTCATATATTTATTCTGTTGGTTGATTCTGAGCACACAAACACCCTTTCAAAGCAACATTATACCAAAAAATATAAACACACAAATTAAGCTGTTTTGTCCGTGAAGCGATTTAAATTGTCAGAGAAATTAAGTACTTGCACATGCAGCTTTTAATGATTTTTCACACCAGGATCAAAAGGAAAACAATTAACTGACTACAAGATGCGTACAGACACCAGTTGTTTGAAATGTCAAAGACTCAACATCCTTCATAATCTCTGAAGGAAATTTCAGATTGCTGACTATACACAGATTGGGATTTTCCAGACAAGGAAAAATACCACCCTACTTTCTAACCCTATCCCATTTTCAAAGCGTGCATTTGCTTCAGATGTATGTGGGTGTGTGTGCGTGTGTTTTGGGGTGGGATGATGGAAGTGTGCTACCATTCTCCTTTTTCCCAGGTATTTGGTATAGATTAGATTAGATTAGATTACTTACAGTGTGGAAACAGGCCCTTCGGTCCAACAAGTCCACACCCTCCGAACAGTAACCCACCCAGACCCATTCCCATACATTTACCCCTTCACCTAACACTAAGGGCATTTTAGCATGACCAATTCACCTAACCCGCACATTTTTGGACTGTGGGAGGAAACCGGAGCACCCGGAGGAAACCCACGCAGACACGGGAAGAATGTGCAAACTCCACACAGTCAGTCGTCTGAGGCGGGAATTGAACCCAGGTCTCTGGCGCTGCAAGGCAGCAGTGCTAACCACTGTGCCACCCTATATAGTATAGTTTCATTATTTTCCACAAGCCATTGTCCTTTGGCTGACCTATCTCTGCACTGATGTTCCTCTCACAAATCCAACATCAGCAGCCACCAGTCCCTTTTCTCTTTGCCATGACAGTGAGTGAGCACTGTCCTTGGTGCTGAATTGTGTAATTTATAACGGATATCTGAACAATCAGCTCCCTGCACTTGTGCGCTGGGCTCATCTGCAGAGTAATTTAGAATGTAATTTCACAGGCCACTGCCTCACCTGTAGGGGTGCCATCTGGCTAGAGAATTATACCTGTCACAGTCTCCACTGTGCCCAGTGACGCTCTTGGGTCCAGGGTGCATTTTGCTTTGTCTAACGGCACCTTCAGAATTGCACAGTTCATTCTCTTTTTTTAAACAATGTACAATTAATATGTCTTAACCTTGCGCTTGGAAAAAAACAATTTTAATTTAAACAGTTCAGGTTGATAAAGCTACTAACGCAATGTTTTGAGTCTAGAATAGTCCATATTTCCATATTTCTCATCAAAGCAAAATAGCACAATGAAGGAATGTATACAATTTCCTGGAAATGTATTTTCTGCACCACAGATATGAAAATAAAATATGATCTACTGCAATCTCCTCTGCCCTGCACCAGCAGCTCCACCAAGCTCCAAAATTCTCTTCATGATATAGTGACGCATTGCAAAACTTCTTGCAGTTCCATTAATTTTCAGAGCCTCAGATAAGGGGTAAAGCTTCCTATCAATGGGGGCGGAAAAGATGCATTCCAAACATAATTGGGTGGGAGGATATTAGTCCTGAAGGCAACAATGGAAATGTTCCTTCATCTGCCCTACCTTTGTACCCTAGCCAAGGGAAAAAAAATAGAGAATTTTCAGCTGGAACATGGACTTAAATGTGAATCTAATGCACCATAATACACTACATCTTTTTAAGATCAAACATCAAATCAGAACACTAAAGGCACAGAACTTTTGCACTCTAATAACACAAAGCTCAGACACCATATCTGGCAGTTTGAAATTAAGAATTCGGTTTTGTTGAAAAATCATTGTGATTTCTGAGGTGTGATGTATGAGCTGAGTGCTGAAAGCTGATGAAAGCTGATGTACTGCAGCAAACGCGTCAGGGGTAATAAGTATGTTGATTGCTTAGTGAACATTTCATAGGCCATGCATTTAACCTGTCAATAAAGACACCAACTATATTGCCTCAGAATTATAAAAGGTGAGTATAATGCAAGGGGAAATAAATTTAGTCAGTGTGACATTCAAACTGCAGCATTCACATGAAGGACCAATATGCCAAAAGAACACAATTTATTTGGGCATTTACAGACTCAGATTTCATGTGAGAAAAACATGTAAGAGTTTCTGAAAATCCAGATTTTTTTTTAATAGACATTAATATGAAGGGCTTTTCCTTCTGAAACAAATAGTACATGGTTTATTTTACAAACTGGCAAATATAACCTGGATAATATTCAAAAACCAGACATAAACTAACACCTTAGACTCAAGATGAAAGATGAGTTACACTTAACCGCTAAATTATGTGTGTGCACATACAAGAATATTAATCATAAACATGTAAATTGTTCTATCATACCCAAATACCCATTAGTGGGAAGACAAATGACAAATGCAAAAATTGCCAAGACTGAAAATTCTAACGTAATCAACACACATATTTTAGGTTACTTAGAATACAAGTCAAATGAAAAACCAAAACTGACTGCGTTTTAAATGTGCCAACAAAAGGCCAATTTCCCACAAATGCTCAAACAATATTTTCAATTATTATTTGATATCACAGTGGAAAACAAAAATATTGCCAGAAAATAAATCGCTACTGTACGTAGTTGGTGTGTTATGATGAGTTCAGTCATGAATGGGTTTTATTATAACCTTGAAAATTCAGTTTACTTATAACATGCAGCGCAACTTAATTGGCATCATTGCTGTTGAGAATCAGCAATAAAAACGAACTGTCAAATAAGAACAGCATTGATAGAAATACAGCAAACATATACAATGGTAGGTGACAAGCGTACTTCACAGTGATGGTTCACAATAGCACAGCAGATATTAACAAGAGGAGAGGACCATTGAACAAAATGGCTGAAAAAGTAATTGGGAAAGATTATATAATGCAGTTCCCATTTTGAGAACCATGCATGGTTACTGACAATATGCGGCTACTGTGAAAATGGCACACTCTCAGCCTGCCCACTGTCGGGGGGATTCGGAACTTGAATTTGGCCCCTCAAGCCTACTCTTCCACTCAATATGATCATGGCTGATCCTCTAATGCAATACTACTTTCTCACTTTCTCCCTTATCCCTTAGCGCCTTGAAGATCGAAACAATTTATCAATCTCTTTTCCCAATATATTCAGTGACTTGGCCTCTACCACCAAGGCAGAATTTGGTGCCAGGATGTATCAGGACAAATAACCAACAGCATTGTCAATGGGGTTGGTGTGAAGCAGCATGCTGAAGGTGGAAAGTGAGGCCGAGAGGTACTGGGAGGAAATTCCAGAGCTTGGGACCTCAACAACTGAAAACACGGCCACCACTGGCTGAGAGACCAACGTGAGGAATGCGTAAAAGATTAGAATTAGAAAATCACACGTATCAAGGAGGGTTGTGGGAATGGAAGATATTACACAGAGAGGGAAGAGTGATGTCAACAGGTGTGGAGGTGAATTAGAAACAGCAATGAAAAGTTTCAAATTGAGACACTTTAATCAGGAGCTAATATAGATCAGTGACAACCACAGGGTATGGGAATGTCATAGAGTTATACAGCACGGAAACAGACCCTTTGGTTTAATCCCAAACTAAATTAGTCCCATCTGCCTGCGCCTGGCCCACATCCCTCCAAATCTTTCCTATTTACATATCTATCCAAATGTCTTTTAAAGGTTGTAATTGCACCAGTATCTCTGTGCGATTGAGGATGAGGTTTACAGATATTTGCATGATCTAGGGTGAACAGAAGTGAGATGTCAGACAATAGACAATAGACAACAGGTGCAGGAGTAGGCCATTCTTCCCTTCGAGCCTGCACCACCATTCATTATGATCATGGCTGATCATCCTCAATCAGTATCCTGTTCCTGCCTTATCCCCATAACCCTTGATTCCACTATCCTTAAGAGCTGTATCCAACTCTTTCTTGAAAGTATCCAGAGACTTGGCCTCCAACAGCCTTCTGGAGCAGAGCATTCCATACACCCACCACTCTCTCCGTGAAGATGTTTCTCCTCATCTCTGTTCTAAGTGGCCTACCCCGTATTTTTAAGCTGTGTCCTCTGGTTCGGGACTCACTCATCAGCGGAAACATGCTGTCCAATCCTTTGATAATCTTAGACGTCTCAATCAGATCCCCTCTCAGTCTTCTAAACTCAAGCGTATACAAGTCCAGTCGCTCCAATCTTTCAGCATAAGATAGTCCCGCCATTCCGGGAGTTGACCTTGTGAACCTACGCTGCACTCCCTCAATAGCCAGAATGTCTCTCCTCAAATTTGGAGACCAAAACTGCGCACAATATTCCAGGTGTGGTCTCACCAGGGCCCTGTACAGCTGCAGAAGGACCTCTTTGCTTCTATACTCAATTCCTCTTGTTATGAAGGCCAGCATGCTATTAACTTTCTTCACTGACTGCTGTACCTGCATGCTTGCTTTTATTGACTGATGTACAAGAACACCTAGATCTCGTTGTACTGCCCTTGACTCCATTTAGGTAGTAATCTGCTTTCCGGTTCTTGCCACCAAAGTGGATAACCACACATTTATCCACATTAAACTGCATCTGCCATGCATCCACCCATTCACCTAGCCTATACAGGTTACCCTGTATTCTCCTAACATCCTCCTTACAGTTCAGCTTATGAGTGCAACCGGATAATCAGGCCCAGAGTTAACAAAGGCACAATAAGGGTTTCAGCATCATAGCTAAGGCAGAGATGATGTAAGACCATAAAACACAGGTGTGAAAGGCAGGCTGAATGATCCGTGGCTCAAGGACAGTTTATTCAATCTCAGATAGTTGGGAAGGAGACAAATAGTTTTAGTATCTAGGAAACAGGGTTTGTTGGAGAGATCACAGCGTCCTCAAGGAAATTACTGTTGATCAAATACAGGATATCAGACAAGAACATGACTACATAGAGACAACAGAGTGAGGCGTTGGTAAGATAGAATTGGGTGCCATCAGCAAATATGTGGAAGCTGACACTGTTTTCAGATCATGTTGCTGAGGGTCTAAACATCAGTGAAAAATCACAGGGAGAGAGACCAGAGTTAATGATGTAGAAACAGCAAGAGTAATTGTAAGAGATAATTCTCCAGACAAGTTTAGATAAACACCAATTGCTGTAATGCCCAGCTGCATGAATAAGAACTAGGAATAGAGATAGGGATAAGGATAGGGAGAAGGTTAAGGAAATGATTAGGGAGAGGGTTAGGAAGCAATTAGGAGAAATATTATGGAGAGAGATAGGGAGAGGAAGAGGGAGGAAGAGGGGGAGGGACAGGGAGAGGGAGAGGGGGAGGGAGAGGGTTAAGGAAATGGTTAGGAAGAGAGTTAGGAAGAGGTTAGGAGAAAGTTGAGAGAGAAGCATAAGGAGAGGGTTAGGGAGAAGGATAGGAGAGAGGTTAGGAGGGGGTTAGTGCTAGGGATAGGGACATGGTGAGTGGGAGGGATAGGTATTGGAGGACAATGGGACAGTTAACTATAAAAAAACTGCAGACAGGTTAAGAAGAACAAGGATGGCTAGCTGTGGCAGTTTAGATGATAAGAGCCATTTTGGTTGTGGGATCTTAGTGTAATTCATGGGCAGCACGTGAGAAGGTTGAATCACATTCAACAACTTGAGAAGGACAACAGCATTTGGAGATAGAATGGGATGGAAATGTCTACAGTTGTTCTTTGATGAGATTGGTGCTGATAGCAGATTCAAAGGACTGGTGACTTAGAAGACAGAACCATTAACAGTGCCATTAACAAGGAAACCAGAAATGGGAAATGGGAAGTCAGAGAGAGAGGGGGGGCAAGAGAGAGGGGGTAGGAGAGAGAGAGGGCAAGAGAGAGAGAGAGAAGAGGAGAGAGAGAAGAGAAGAAAGAAGAGAGAGAGAGAAGAGAGAGAGAGAGAAGAGAGAGAGAGAGAAGCAGTAGTGAGGTTAATCTGAGGGTCAACATGCCTTATGTGAGGAGAGAGAATGAGATCGGTGAACTCAGCCATTTCATGAACTTAAACTGCGCTGTTGGCATCACCCAGTATCCTGCCAACTGAACTATCCAGCTGAGAGTATAGGAGACAGGTGTTTGGACAGGGAGAGGTCAGAGGAGGCATAAAGGCAGATTGGAAGTAGAGAAAGATGTGAAGATAAGGCTGAGGAGGAATTTGGATTGGGGGGTGGGGGAGGTGGAGGATCATTCTGAAGCAGCATTATTCCCAGCTCCTGCTGGTGTAGTGAAAGGGAGGGAAGGGGAAAAAGATTGTACATGAGACTAGAGTGCAAATGTTTTCAGATAGGGAGAGGGCGGGGTGCCAGAGAGGATGTGAGAAGAGTAGAAAGCTAAGATAAAACAGGAAGTATGGAAGCTAATGTGGGACTTGAAGATAAGGAACAATGTCATCAATCAAGATCATTGCAGGTCAGCAAGGACTGGAGAGGTGCATGCACAGGACTTGCTTTCCAATCAGGTGAGACAGAATACACACTTGACACCTTGGGTAAAGTGCTGCTTCCACCTATAAGTTACGTAGATCCTCAACTCATTACGTAACAATAGTATGCTGGAGGAGCACAGTTAGGAAAAGGAATGTCATAATTACTTCCTTCTGGGGACCAATCAAAATCTAATTACTTCAGCACCTCCAAAGAGAATGCTAACAAATTATTTTGGTGGATACTGCAAAAGTTGTAATCTTGGGTTTAATAAAAAACAATGCATGAGAGATTTTCTGCTGTTTAATTCACTGTATTTTCCCCCAAGTAGATTTCCTGTTCACACTTGGGACTTTGAAGATAATGAGGTGAAAATGGTGTTAATTATGAATTCACAGAACATGTGTAAATCTCATTAAGTTAAGCGAGCTACTACAAGAATTACATAATTACCAGAAGCACACGAGTGACACAACTTGACCACCATTTTCCAACGGGAGCAAATGGCCCTGGTTACTTCAATGCCAGACAAGAAAAATATGGTAAAATTTTCAATGCAAGAAATAGTGCAACCAACTATCCCAGTAAAAATGGGTTGCTTTCTAAACTAATTAAATTTCCACAGGATCAATAATTAATCATACTCACTAACATTGCACAGTGAATAGTCCCAAATATCGGTGCTCGGCAAATCACCATACACCATAAGATATTAGCTAGAGTCATAGAGTTCTACAGCTGAGGAAAAGACCCTTCAGCCCATCAGGTCTGTACTAGTCAAAAACAACCATCTCACTATTCTAATCCCATTTCCAGCACCTGGCCCATCGCATTGTATGCCTTGACATCATAAGTGTATATCTGAATACTTCTTAAATCACTGTACTTTTAATCTGGAAGTGAGCCCAGACAGAAAGCTGATGAATTGAAGGCTCTTGAGGTGCAGGGATAGCGTCCCTACCATTCAGCAGGTGGGCTGTGTTCAAGTTCCATCTACTCCAGATGTTCACCATAACATCTCTGAACAGGTTGATGAGAAAGTAGCAGGAAACTGACTGTAATTTACACTTCCTTCTAAACTTTTTACACAGATTGCAAAATGTCAATACTGTGAGCACTGCACCAATGCTCAGTAGCAGCAGTGTATGCTGTCAAAAAGACGAACTGCAGAAACTCACCAAAGCTCCTTCCAAACCCACAACCATTGCCATCTACATGGAGGTGGGCAGCAGATACATGGGAACATCACCACCTACAGGTTCCCCTCTAAGCCACTCCTGACTTGGAAATATATCACTGTCCCTTCAGTGTCACGAGGTCAAAATTCTGGAATTCCCTCCCTAAGGACATTGTGGGTCAACTTACAGCAGAGGTTCAAGAAGGCAGCTCATCAACACTTTCTCAAGGGCAACGTAGGGACGAGCAGTAAATGTTGGCACCGCCAGCGATCCTCACATCCCACTAGTGAATTTAAAAAATTAAATGGAAAACTTCCGAAGTTTCTGCCTGTGAGCAAAGCTGCTTCAACAATAACATTACCAAATCAAACACCTCTTTCACTTCCCCTGCACATTTCTGTGAGTCAATTAAAAGAAGCACTTTTGGTTAAGAAAAATTATAGAAATGAAAATGAAATGTTTAATGCAGCATGCATTCATTTCATTATAGTCCAGCAAAGGAATTTAACAATATTACTAAGGAAGGGAATACAGCTATCACATCAGTTGACAAAAATAATGGGTAGAGTTCAGGATTATTCACAATTATCATTTGTGAGATAATGGTTATTTATTTCCTTCATAAACTCAAATTTTGCATCAGCGAGACTACTTACCATTGGAAAACGAAATTAGAAATGATTTCAGATGGAGGTTATGATATTTCAATCAACAGTTTAAACCATGTAATATTTAATGAAGCAATGAGGGAGAGATAAAAAACAATGCACAGGAAAACATGGAATGAGGAACCACTATTTGCCACAAGTTGACACGTGGACTTTGACAGACCATATTGTGCCTCACAAAAATGAGGCACAAAGTTTTCAGGGTGAATACACCCAGCTTCCCTCATCCCTATTTTCAGAATACTCATTCATTAACTTCCTGAGTACAATCAACCCTGGTCCTGGGTTTCCCCAGAGAGCCCGCTGTCCTGACAATATATTGTCTCTCTGAATCAGTGGCTGAACTGTAAAACACCAGGCCAGCCGGTCATCTGCTTTAATTACCACCTTCACAGAAAGGAAATCGGCCATTCTTACTTGGTCTAGCCTACATGAGGTTGACTGTTAAGTGGCCAAGAAAACACACAATTCCAGGTCAATTAGGGAAGGCCAACAAATTCTAGTCTTACCTTTAACAGCCAAATCCCGTGAAACAAACTTCTGCCTAATTACAACAACGAAAACAGAAGTTGCCAGAAAAACTCAGCAAGTCTGGCAGCATCTGTGAAGGGAGTTCAGAGTTAATGTTTTGGGTCTGGTGAGAAGGGACCACTGGACCTGAAACGTTAACTCTGATTTCTCTTCACAGATGCTGCCAGTGCTGCTGAACTTTTCCAGCAATTTCTGTTTTAATCCCTGATTTAAAGCGTTTGCAGTTCTTTCGATTTTTCGATATTGCTTAATCAGATTTGTTTCTGTAAAGATGTCTCACAACAATGAAAATAACCGAACAATTCCCTTTGAATCCATATCCATTCCATCTCTGATCCAGATCATTTAGAAGTAGAATGCATTTACATACTTACTGTACTTTTATTTGGTGACTTCAGATACAATTTTTTCACAAAAACATTTGTTTATCCAGGAAGATGCCAATAACACGTGCCTCAATGCAGCTGTAGTTGCTGCTTTTTTCCCTAAATAAATCATTTAAAATCTCATTACCCTTTGAAAACCTATCAGATATGGACAGAATTAAACAGGGACAATCATTCCTAATTCAAAGCAGTCTAAGTAGAGATGACAAATAATGATGATATCATTATACAAACATTTTTCCTCACTTCCTTTCTTTTTCTCTGATTCCTTCCATTATCATTTTAGTTGAACGTTTTACTAGCAATAATCTGTGGTGCCTTACAAAAGAATAATTTTTCACATGATCTTTTGTTCCGGACAACATTTTGTTCATAAGAGAATGACACATGAGCAGGAATAGGCTTCTTAAGCTTGCTTCATCACACAGTAAGATTATGCTTACGTTTTGTCTTCAAATCACTTCCCTGCCTGCGTTCCGTGTTGCTCTTTGAGTTCAAAAATCTATTGATCTCAGCTTTGAATGTACTCAATGATTGAGCTTCCATAGCTCTCTGGTGTAGATAATTCCAAACATTCCCCACCCTCTGAATGAATAAATTTCTCACATAAAAAGAAAATGAGGTCGTTGCTGGAGATCTGAAATAAAAAGAGGAAGTATAGGGAAACTCAGCATCTGTGGAGAGAGAAAGAGTGTTAACGCTTCAAGTCCGGTATAACTATTCTTATGCACCTAAATGAACTGGAAAATAATTATATTGATGTTGGAAAATGATTATATTTTGCTGTCGGCAAAGCGGCAGGAGGAGCAAGTGGAACAGATGGCAATGGTGCTCAGAGCAAAATGAAAAGGGTGTGTTAACCATGGAAGAGGAGGGATGCAGATTTAGAATAGATGCTAATAGCTGAAAATGTCAGCTGTGCTGACAGCAGACCCATGCAAACAACACACTGGGACAGGAATGTGAGAAAAGGAGGCTAATACAATGGAGGACAATGATCAAGGTTTGAACTTGTTGGGCTGTAAAGTGGAATATGAGGTGCCATACTGTCAAGAGTGGAGGACTGCAGTGGACTTAGGCCAGAAAGATTGGCATGGCAGCAAAATGGTTTTTTGAATGGCAAGGAATTGGAAAGTTAGGGTAAGGTTTATAGAAAGAGCAGAGGTGTTCCACAAAAATAATGTTCTTATTTCAGTTTCTTTATCTCGAGACCCTGCATCTTAGTTCATAGAATCCCAACAGTGTAGAAGTAGGCCATTCGGCCCAACTGGTCCACACTGACCCTCCAAACAGCATCCCGCCCAGACCCATCCCCCTTCCTCAAATTTCTCATTACTAACCCTCCTAGTGTGGGAACACTGTGGGTGATTTAGCATGGCCAATTCACCGAACCTGCACATCTTTGGATTGTGGGAGGAAACCGGAGCACCTGGAGGAAATCCATGCAGACACGGGGAGAATGTGCACACGCCACATAAACAGTTGCCCAAGGCTGGAATTGAACCCGGATCCACACTGGTGTTGCGAGGCAGCAGTGCTAACCACTGAGCTACCTATTGCTCCAAGTTCTAGCGGCTGCAAGAAAGCGAGGTATTAAACCTGCCAAGCCCTTTCAGAATTCTTGATGTTTCAATGCCATTATTCTCCTCCATTCTGTCATTTTCATGCACGCTGTTCAATTGTTTTTCATAGGTCAACCCTCTCAACCCAGGAATAAATCAAGTAAAATTCATTTTGAATCCTTTCTCAGTCAAGTATGTTCTTCCTTATGTACAGAAAACAAAAGCATATACAGTACTCCAGGTACGGTCTTAGCAAAGCCCTGTAGAACATTTCTCTTTCATCTATTCATTCACAGGATATGAACATCACAGAGTGGAGCAGCATTCATTGCCCATCCCTTGAGATGTTGGCGGTGTGCTGCCTTCTCAAACTGTTGCATTGGTCTTAGTGCAGGGAAAGGCACAATGCGGTTCGTGCCGGAATCCTAGGATTTTAACTCCGCGAGAGTGATGGAAAAGCGACATGTTTCCAAGTCAGGATGCTGTGTGATTTGGAGAGGAAGCTGCAGATGATGGTGTTTCCATGCATTTGCTGCCCTTCCTCCTCAAGGTGGTTGAGGTCACAGATTTACAAGATGACTTGGTGAGTGGTTGCAACACCTCTCCTAGATAACACACATGAGAGCCACAGTGCATCAGTGGGGGAGGGAGTGAATGCTTATGGTATCACATGCTCAATCAAGTGAGCTATTTTGTCCTGTGCATAGCTGCATTTAAGACAGAGAAATGTTGAGTTCTTCCCCAGTTCAGGACAGTTTTCCTCTGCAGTCAAAACTGAAGAAACCCAGTTTATTATTCCTGGAACAGTTATCATAAGCTGATAAGCCAGAAACCTTGCGTAAGTGAATCTACTGTCGTGTGTCTCTTACCAACTACAGGAAGCATCTGGAGAATAATGCCTGAAGCAACATGCTGGCCAGAACAAGAATCATAAAGATCATCTGAACAACAGAACCTGGGAACAAAGACTACTTTCCAATCTTTCCCCATGTTGATAGTCTAGTTTACCCTGTTGCCTGTGTGTGCAAGGGGGAATTTATAAGAACATTAGTTCTAATTAGTAGCATTATAAACTGGCAGTTTTTAAACTGTACCTACAGTTCAACTCAGTCCCTTAACAGCTGAGGTTACAATGAAAGTATCTTATTCTCAATCTCTCCCCTTGTTTGTGACATGGTGACCCTCAGTTAAACCACCATTAGCTGTGTTTTTTTTTAAATAAAAGAGCAGCCCTGTGGTCTTCTGGGACTAAAGCGACTTTACCTTAGTATCCATACAGTGTGGAAATAAGTCATTTGGCCCAACAAGTCCACACTGACCCTCCAAACAGCATCCCATCCCAGACACATCCTATCCCTGTAACCTTGCATTTCCCATAGTTAATGCATCTAACTTACACATTCCTGAACACTATGGGCTATTTAGTATGGCCAATCCACCTGACCTGCATATCTTTGGATTGTGGGAGGAAACACACACTGACACGGGGAGAATTTGCACACTCCACACAGACAGCTGCTGGAGGGTGGAATTAAACCTGGGTCCCTGGCACTGTGAGACAGCAGTGCTAACCACAGAGCCACCACATCACCCTTCACCCAATTACCTGTAATAATTAATGATTCTTGTTTATTACAGAAACTTGCTCAATGCTTCCGATCAATCTCGGATTGAAAGTTGGGTAAGCTGGTGAACTTTGAGTGCTTTTTAAAATCTTTTAACTTTTTTAATGACTCAGAGTAGTGCAGTTTGATTTTAAACCCCTTTCCCATAGAGGGATAACACAAAAGACGAACATTAACTGTTTATCTAAACATTACCTTGCTAGTAGCTTTGAATTCTCCTGTTTGTTGAGGTGATGAACACTGCGTTTTCAGCCTTTAGCAAAAAGAATCCCATTACAGTATCAACAACCACAGTGACCACCATGAAGGACTGATATATTTTTGTTGGGATGGGGAGAGGGGGAGTTAGTGTGGTGGTCATGGTCAAAGAAACGGGGGAAGTGTGAAAAATGTGTGCTTTGAACAGATAGACCCCTGAGCGTGAATCATGAATAGCCTGGTCAGACTGATAGCTAACAGTTAGTAGAATCTAAAGCTAATCCTCTGCAGCTGCTCTTTGAAGCAGAAGTCAAATGCATTCTGACATAAACACAGGAGTCCAAGTTAATTGTTTAAAAAAACACTCCTGGAATTAACAATTGTCACAAAAAGCACATAGCAATGACTGATCTCTACTTACATTTGTACAAATCCTGATTCCACTGCAGAATTTACAGTGTATTGAATTCACGGTTTGAATTAGAATGTTTAAACTATTTTTAAAACACTAAAATCGAAAGATTGAGTGTTCGCAGTGCTCTCTCGATTTTGAATAGGAACAGAGGAACAGGAGTAGGCCATTCAGCCCTACGAGCCTGTTCTGTCTTTCAAAGACATTAAGGCTGATCTGTGGTCTAACTCCATTTGTCTGAAGGACTCATCTTTCAGCAGCATAGGAACAGGAGTAGGCCATTCAGCCCACTGAACCTGTTCTACCATTCAATGAGATTGTGGCTGATCTGTGACCTAACACTATATACCTGCCTTTGCTCCATATCCCTTAATATCTTTGCCAAACTAAAGTGTATCTATCTCAGGTTTAAAATGAACAACTGACCCAGCATCAAATGCTGTTTGTGGAAGAGAGTTCCTAACCTCCCCCACCTTTTGTGAGTAGAAGTGTTTCCTGACGTCTGTCCTGAGCAGTCTGACCCTAATTCTCAGACTATGCCCCTAGCTCCAGTGCATATGGTTTATCATTATCTACCCTGTCTTTTCCTGTTCATATCTTGAAAACTTTGATCAGATCATCCTTTAACATTGTAAATTCTAGAGAAGACAGACCTAATTTGCCTGGACTTCATGGTTTTGAGACGAGATTATACAAATTGCATCTATTTTCTCTAGTATTTTGAACTGTTTAGAGGCGATTTGATAGAAATCTTCAAAATTTTAACAGGAAAAGACTGTGTCAATAATAATAAACATTTTTACTAGTTGGGGATTCTGGAGCTAAGGGCATAGTCTAAGAATTAGGGTCAGACCATTCAGGAGAGATGTGAGAAAGCACTTCCACACACAAAGGCTGGTAGAGATTTGGAACTGTCTTCTACAAACAGCAGTTGATGCTGGGTCAGTTGTTCATTTTAAATCTGAGACAAATACACTTTTGTTAAGCAAAGATATTAAAGGATATGGGCCAAAGGCAGGTATATGGTGTCAGGTCACAGAGCAGCCACAGTCTCACTGAATGGTAGAACAGGTTCAATGGGCTGAATGGCCTACTCATGTTCCTATGCGGCTGAAAGAGGAGTCCTTAATGGTAATCTCAATCATAGCAGGAATTGTACCCATCGCTATTGGCATCACCCTGCACCACAAACCTGCTGTACAACCAACTGAACTGACAAGACTGCTGAATATTATAGCTAATGCATTTCTACTGCATATGCTCAAACACAATTTTTTTAACAAAGTAGAGCCTACCTATTGCATCTCAGATTTAAATCTAACAGTTGACATACTCTCCTCATGTACAAGTTCCTGAATGTGTGCAGTGTTAAGCTGCGGATTCCACATTCATTTGCAAGGAAGTAATTACCCTGGTGATTTCAAATTTCCTTCGCTCCTACTTATGCGAGTATTCCTGTATTAACAGGTTTACGATTGGTCTCTTTCCTCTTTTAACAAGGTCTCCTCTCATTCTTCTAAACTTCATTGAGCACAGGCCCAACCCACCCAACCTCTCCTCGTAAGAAAGTTCTCCTATGCCTAGGTTCAACCGAGTGAACCCTTCTCTGGACTGCCAATATATCTTTCCTTAGATAAGGGCACCAACATGTTGTGGGTCTGATCTAACCAGTGCCTAATGTTGTGCGATAGTAACTGTAGGATGATGTCTATAATTTTAAGGGGTGTTTTTTCATGAGAGATAGACAACTGATGGTGGTTTAACCTGAGCACCACCATGCCTCAGGTGAGGGGGTGAGGTTGAGAAGGAGGGACCTTCATTGTAACCTTGAACCTTTGTGCCTACATTGTAAATAATGGGGCTTCAAAATTTGTAGATTTCTGAATTTTTATTCATTTAAGAGAAACCCTTAGCCGCGAGAGAGAGACTTTCAGATTCCCCTATCACTAAAAGTCGGCGATCTTCTGAAGGAAAAGGGTGATTGTGCATAAAAGTGTTCTTGAAAAGTGAAGAACATATGGAGAATAAGGTCACCTTAGACGGAAAGAGTTCATGTTTGTCCCAGAACAAAAATGTTGGGGTAAGATTCTGAAGCCAAATATATTTGAGCAGACTACACTAGTTCCAGGAAGAAGCCATCTGCAGTTCCAGTTGAAAAGTTGAAATCACAAGTGGTTTAAACCTAATAGGATGTTAAATATGGGGAATAAGGTGGGAACATTGTCTAAGTAGTGCTTTGGATACTGGTGCATTCTGGGTAATAGACAAATACAGTTTTGTTTCTTTACAATTTCTAAAGGAGAATTTTGAAATTAATAGGATTATACTTCTACTGTGCATTTTAAAATTGTTGAAATTGTATTATAAACATAATAGTTTTTTTTTCTATTTTAATCTTCATTTCTTACATAATAATTGTGCATTTTATTGTTGAAGCAAAGACCTGTCTGAACCAAACTAAAATCAAATATGATCTATCAAGTCAGGTTCCTGCCTGGGATATGGCTTGTCTGGTAATAACATCAGCTGGGATCACAGCAAGAGCTTCAGCAATTCTTCTTATTTTCAGATTCCATTCTCTTTGAATTAAAATCCAAAAGCACGTTCATTCAAATATTTTGTGGAGTGTTTTATTTCTACAGCGGATAACAATTATTTTAAATTAAAAATTATGGTTCCAAAAATATTAAAAACAAAAAAAACCTCCTCTGGCATCCTGAACACATTCAGCTAAACTGCCTCAATGATAAGGGGACTATACATTGTTGCTGAGCAATTAATCCTATTGTCCCTTGTGGCTGAAATATTAATAAATAGGAAACAGAATTCTCTAGCATCACTACTGTATACAGCTAAAACATACAAAGCTCCCAGCTTGCTAGATACGAAGGGTGGAACTGGGTAGAAATTAGTCAAGCTGAAAGGCTTTCCAGAAATTTCTGGTTTTGGGGAGCAGTTGGCTCATGTGATTACAATTTAGATCAGAATAAACATTGGCATCTTTTAACTTTCGGCGCATCTATTGGCTCCCTTTCAGCAAATGAGGCTGTTTGGCCCCTCAAACTTGCTCACCGTTCAATAAAATCATGGCTGCTCCGGCATTCCTCATATCCATTTTACTGCATTTTCCCCAGAACCTTTGACTCCCTACTGATCCAGAATCTATCCATCGTAAATATATACATTATTAAAGCATTCCATATTCTTGACCTTTAGTGGCAGAATATAAGAGCAAGGATATCACGTTGGACTTATTTAGTGTTGGGGAGATGATGGTGTAGTGGGAATATCATTGGAGTACAAATACATTCCACATGCATTCAGAGAGGTGAACATGAGACTGACACAATAGTTTCTTTGAGGGACTCCTGCACTCTCAGAGGTGCTGACTGATGGATAACAAGCAGTTCCTTGGTTGCAAACATAGAAACATAGAAAATAAAGTGCAGGAGTAGGCCTTCAGCCCTTCAAACCTACCGCCCCCCAAACATGATCATGGCTGATCATGCAACCTCAATATCTCACTCCCGCTTTCTCCCCTTGATCCCTTCAGCCACAAGGGCCACATCCTCCTCGTTTGCAGATCCTCCCCGTGTCTATGTGGGTTTCCTCTGAGTGCTCCAGTTTCCTCCCACAGTCCAAAGATGTGCAGGTCAGGTAAATTGGCCATGGGAAATTGCCCACAGCGTTAGGTGCATTAGTAAGAGGGAAATGGGTCTGAGTGGGTTACTCTTCGGAGGGTCGGTGTGGACTTGGTGGGCCGAAGGACCTGTTTCCACACTGTCGGGAATCTAATCTAACCCAGCTCCCTCTTCAATATATCTAACAAACTGGTCCCAACAGCTTTCTGTGGGAGAGAATTCTACAGGTTCACAACTCTCCGAGGGAAAAAATGCTTCCTCATCTCAGTCCAGAATGGCTTACTCTTTATTCTTCGACTCCAAGCTCTTGTTCTGGACTTCCCCAATATCGGGGACATTCTTCCCGCATCTAGCCTGTCTGGTCCCATCTGGATTTTATACGGTTCTATGAGATCCCCTCTCATTCTTCTAAAATCCAGTGAATACAAGCCCAGTCAATCCAGTGGGTTCTGTTCACCAGTCCGTTTGCACGTTAATTTGTATGCAAGTCTGAACACAGTGTCTGACAATATAAAGCAATTCATCAGTACAGGTAATGTTCAAATGTGGATATTTTAAATTGTGTTCATTCATACGAACATTCCTAAGTTGGATGTTTGTGCATTGGGGACGCGCTGTAATACTTTCAACTGAAGTCCTGTCTTGGCTTTACTTAGGGGCAGTGGTGGCAAAGGCGTAATGGAGGATAGGGGGAAAATGTAAGAAATTCCACGGCACTTCTCAGAAGAACAGCAGTAATATATTGTTATGGTGTCCTGGACAATGTAAGATCAATAGGGAAAGATGACTAGTCATGGACCACATAGCAACTTACACGACTTTGTATGTGCCAAGTGGCTGTCGCATCTCCCTGCACCACAACATTGACTACATTTCAAAAGCACTTAATTGGCTGGAAAGCACTTCAGATTGTCCCGAGGCTATGAAAGACATCCTATTAATGCAAGTCTTTCTTCATCGGCAGCAATTCACTGCAGTCTCTTGTGGAGAAGGTTTTTTTCTTCAAACTGAGAAATCTGGATGCAAAGCCCCAGTGCCAGAGTATTGAAAAGGGTAATTTAGTGACGACAGCTCAATAGAAGCAGCTGTCACTGGTGACAACGTACATATTGCTTCCAAGCACAGTTCTGAAGTGGGCGGTTTGTCAGAAGTCGTCAATGCTGTACCAGCAAAAAAAATATCTGAGGTGACGTCAGGGGAATCTCACATCAGCAGGTAATAATCCTGATGAAAGATTGGGCTCTCTCAGCTTCTGGGGGGTATAGGTCCACAACTCACAAGTAGCTGCAAGCAGAAACACAACAACAAAAGACTGCGGAGACCCATCTTTATAAAATTCTTGGATTTTCCAAATGCTGAGAGGTGACACCATAATTTATTCCACAGGAATTTTGGTATCACTTTATACAGAAGTGGAGGGACCCGGGTGTACATGTGTGTAACCCACAAAGTGACAGAGGCAGGTTGAGAATGCGGTTCAGACCTTTAGAAACAGGAACAGGAGAAGGCCATTTGGCCCCTTGAGCCTGAACCACCAGTCAATAGGAAATGACTGTTCCGACATTCCTCACGTCCATTTTCCTGCTCTCTCCCCATAACCCTAGATTCCCTGACTGATCAAGAATCTACCATAGTTAGTTATGTACATTATGCAAGCAGACAGTATCCTAGGCTTTCATTAACAGGATATAAGAGTAAGGATGGTAAGTTAGATTTGTTTTATGTTGGGGAGATGGTAGTGCAGATTGGAATACTAATCCAGAGATGAATGCTCTGGCTACATGGATTCAAGTCTCACCACAATAAGAGCTGGAGATTTGGGATGGGTAACAAGTGCTGCACTTGCCAATGACACCAACGTCCTACGAAAGAATGGTTCAAGGACAAGCCCCTCAACCACAGATGAGCACTGTTACCAGGGATGACTGGATACCAATCAAGAACAGGTGCTGTAACTGATTTATAACATTATTAATATACAGACTTTTGCCCATGACAGCATCCCCATGTATGGCTCTGCCTGGGACCAGGACACACGAGCTGGAGGAGAATCAAACTAAAACCCTCTGAACTAAGCTACAGCTTCAACTTATCAACTGCACCCTCCACTCCACCACGCCCCCGCCACTGCCCAGGTTAGTGGAAATTAGATCGACAGAACTGCCAGGGTGTTCTGGCATAGAATGAGGCCATTCAGCCCATCCTATCTGCACTGGCTCTTTAAATTAGTATCATTACATCTTTGCTATCTCCTGCTTTTTTCCCCGTATTTCTATGCACCATTTCTATCCAAATAAACATCCAATTCCCACCTTGAATGTCTCAACTGAACTAACCTCCACCACATTACCAGGCAATGCATTCCATTCCTGAATTACTCAATGTGTGAAAACATTTTCCATGTATCACTCTTGTTTCATTTGTAAATCACTTTAAATCCATTCCGTCTAGTCCCTGTTCTTTAGATGGGCAGGAACAGCCTCACCCTACCTACTGATCCATCCACCCGCTCATGATCTTGAAAACCTCTATTAAGTCTCCTTTTCATCTTCTTGACTAATATTAGATTGTTAAGGAGCTTGATAGGGTAAATGCTGAGAGGATGTTTCCCCTCATGGGAGACTCTAGGGCCAGAGGGCACAGTCTCAGAATAAAGGGGCACCAATTTCAGACTAAGATGTGGAGGAATTTCTTCTTTCAGAGGGTTGAGAGTTTTTGGAACTCCATGCCACAGAGAGCTGTGGGAGCAGAGTCTTTGTGTATATTTAAGGCTGAAATAGATTTGTGATCAGTCAGGGAATCAACAGTTATGGGGAAAGGGCAGGAAAGCAGATGTGAGGAATGTTGGCTCAACCATGATCCGACTGAGTGAATGTGGAGGTGCTGTTGTTGGACTGGGGCGGACAAATAACTTTATCTAATGAAACAGCAGCACTCTGAAAGCTTGTATTTTCAAATAACCCTGTCAGATTATAACCTGGTATTGTGTGACTTCTGACTATTGAATACAGCCATAGAATCATACGGTGTAGAAACAGGTCCTTTGTTCCAACATGTCTTTGCTGACCAACAAACACTAAACTGCGCTAATCCCATTTACCTGCACTTGGTCTACCTGGCAATTTAAATGTTCATCCAGATGCATCTTAAATGTTGTGAGAGCACCTGTTTCCACCAGCCTCTTGGGCAGCATGTTCCACATTTCTGGTAACCTCTGGACAAGAAGAAAGTTTCTCCTGTTTCCTCTAAACCTTCCAAATCTTAGACACATCTGCAATGGGGAAGAGAATCTCACGATCGACTCTGTCTGTGCCTCTCAATATTTTGTACACTTCAATCAGGTCCCCTTCAGCCTCCTCTGCTCCAGGGACAACAAACCCGATCTATCCAGTCACTCCTCATAACTGAGGCAATATTCTCGACATCCTCTCCAATCCAATCATGGCCTTCCATGGGTACCGGAACAACACGTAGTATTCCATCAGTGGCCTCATCTAAAATTGTAACAAAGTTTTCTTACTCTAATACTCTATATACCGACTAACATAGGCAAGCAACCAGTATCCCTTTATCACCACCCTGTCTACCTGTGCTGTCACCCGATCTATGGACTTGTGCACCAAGGTCCCTTTGTTCCTCAATATTCCCTTTTCAGTTTGATAACATCCTTCTTATAGTAGGGCAACCAAAATTAGCAGTATTTCAAAAGTGGCCTCACCAATGTCCTGTACAGCCACAACATGATGTCCCAACTCCTACCCTCAATGCTCTGACCAATCAAGGCAAGCATGCCAAATGCTTTCATCACCAGCCTGTCTACCTGTGAGCAAAGTTAAAGATCATACAACACCAGGTTATAGTCTAACAGGTTTGTTTGGAAGCGCTAGCTTTCGGAGCACTGCTCCTTCATCAGGTAGCTATGAATGTGCAGCACTCCGAAAGCTAATGCTTCCAAACAAAACTGTTGGACTATAACCTGGTGTTGTGTGATTTTTAAGTTTGTTCGCCCCAGTCCAATACTGGCTCCTCCACACCATGTCTACCTGTGACATTACTTTCAAGTAGTATCCAACATTATATATATCAGGCGTCTACAAATTCGATTAATTCCATATGATATGAAAAAATAGTTGGAGGCACCAGATACTGCAAAGACCACGGACCCCAACAACATTCAGGCAGTAGTACCAAAGATTTGCGCTCCAGAACCTGCCACTTCCCTAGTGAATCTCATTCGGTACAGTTACAACACCGGCATCTGCTAAACAACATGGGAAATTACTCAGGTATGTCCTGTGCACTAAAAGCAGGACACCTCAAACCTAGCCACATACCACCCCATCAATCTACTCTCAATCATCAGTGAAGTGATGGAAAGAGTCATCAACAGTCCTATCAAACAGCACCTGCTCATCGGCACCCAAGTTGGGTTCCGCCAGGGCTTACACAGCTCCTGACCTCATTACAGTCCACCTAACCTGCATATCTTTGGAAACTGGGACACCCGGATTGAACCTACACTGACATGGGGAGAATGTACACAGATAGTCGCCTGAGACTGGAATTGAACCCTGGTCCGTAGCACTGTGAGGCAGCAGTGTTAACGACTTAGCCACCGTGCCACCCCACTTGTTGCCCTTGCTGCCTTGTGTTTTGGACACTTGGATTCTCAGATTTTTTTCCTTTTTAATCGATATTTTGCACCCACGACATTTCTGCAAAACAGTCTTGTGCAGCTGACTTGTGCATGAAAGTGAGAGTGTGAATGTATTTAAAGAAGGTATAGCATAAGTTTGCACAGTAATAGTTAGTAATACATTTTTGCTGCTCTTTAGACGGTAGGATTGTGATAATAAATATGTTTTGTTTTCTCGATCACTGATGAAACCTGGTGTGATTTTCTTTCTGTTCAGACAGTTGTCACAGCCAGGCAAATCAACTATCCTCCAGGTTAAATTGCTCATTCTTACCCTTGTGGCAACTTGCAGAATACTGAGGTTTGATTTCCAGCCCCTATTCCCGCCAGGGTTGCGATTATTTTAATATTTCTAAGATAAAATCAAGAATAGGTCTGCGCAGTCTCAGGTCCAACAGCTGACAGAGAGACATTTGCAAACACTGGAACATTATCTGACAGGACAATTTTCATTTTGGTTTCTGAAATAATCAAATAGGCCGTTTTTGGAAAAATCTAAAGATTTGGTCATGAAGAGTGAAAATCCCCAACTTCACCAGGATCTCTTGACGGTTCTCTCATAGTAAGGAAAGGAACGGTTTCAAGTTGAATGCAAAACAAGTAGACAACGCAATCCCACATGCTAACTGCCAAAACGTAAGAGGGAAGGTACTCATTGCCATGGGGTCATAGAGGCCTACTGCACAGTAAAAGGCTCTTCAGCCCATTGTGTCTAAGCCCGTCAAAACCAACCAACCACCTCAATATTGCAATCCCACTTTCCAACACTTGGCCCATAGCCTTGCACGCCTTGGCATCACAAGTGAACATCTAAATACTTCTTAAATGTTATGAGGGACTTCTGACTCTACCACCTTCACAGGCAGCGAGATCCAGAATCCCACCACTTTCTGGGAAAACAAAAAACCCCAGTCTGCCCAATCTCTCTCCATAACTGAATCTTGCCAGCCCAGGCAAAATCCTGGTAAATCACCTCCGCACCTCCTCCAGTGCAATTGCATCCCTCCTAGAAGGTGGATTCCAAAATTGCCAGTTAGCTGACATTTTGGTGAGTTCTAAAGTACCAAATGACAACAGTTCAGGTTATAGATTAATGATCTGGACAAAGGGTTTGTGGGCATTGTTGTTAAGTGTGCAGATGACACAAAGATAGACAAAGGGACAGATAATACCAAGGAAGTTGGGAGCTACAGAAGGACTTAGACAGGCTAGGAGAGTGAGCAAAGAAGTGGTAAATAGAATACAATATAGGAAATTGTGAAGTTATGCACTTTGGTAGGAAGAGTAAAGGCATAAACTATTTTTAAATGGAGAAAGGGTCTTGGGATTCCTAGCTCAGGATACTCTGAAGGTTAACTTGCAGGTTCAGTTGGCGGATCGCAATGTCGAATGCAAGAGCAAGGATGTACTGCTGAGGTTGTATAAGGCTGTGGTCAAACTGCATTTGGAATATTGTGATCAGTTTTGATTTAGATTTATTTAATATTGTCACTTATACGTAGATAGTGTAAAGTGGATAATGTTGCCAGATTCTTGTGCCATTTTGGATTGCAGAATAAATTACTGAATAAATTGTACAATATTGAATAAATTATTATTCAACTTTATGATATAAAGTATCCTGATATTGCTAAAACTGAAACAGCTCCATAGACTTCACCCTCTCTGCTCCCCCAGTCACCGCCGTGCAACATCGCGCCCCTACCCCTACACCTTCCTCCTCCCCAGGGTCCTGCGTGTCTGCTCCTTTCCTGCTGGCACTTTTGCTTCCACGTCTGTCGTCTCAGAGCTGGAGATGGTCACGCTGCGTGGATCACACAGTTCCCTGGACGCTGGACATCAACCAAGAGAGCTTAAAAATGTGTTGCTGGAAAAGCGCAGCAGCATAAGCCCTTCTTATGCTCGAAACGTCGATTCTCCTTCTCCTTTGATGCTGCCTAACCTGCTGCGCTTTTCCAGCAACACATTTTTAAGCTCTGATCCCCAGCATCTGCAGTCCTCACTTTCTCCTAGTTGATATCAACCAAGAGAGGTCCTGTCCCCGGGTCGACCCACAGGTCCTGGCTTATCTTCCTACGCTAGCACACGGAATGGACGGGGATAGAGATTACACAGGGCCCCAGCCTCCTGCAGGAGGCCCCAGGGGAACCAAAACCAAGAAAGAAACATGAACCAGTTACTGAGCTGGAAAGACAACAATGGAAAGAGTCACGTGGATGTAGCCAGACCTGCCATACAAGCCCATGAGTGGCTGAAGCTCATACTCAGGAGCCAAAAACTCCTTTCGGGCTCCGTATCCAAGGATGAGTGGTCCAGATGAGGTTTACAAGAATGATCCTGAGGTTGAAGGGTTTGTCATATGTGGACTCTGGGTCTGTATTCAATGGAGTTCAGAAGGATGAGGTGGGGGGAGCTGATTGAAACTTACAGAATACCACGAGGCCTGGATAGAGTGAACAGAGAAGATGTTTCCACCAGTAGGAGTGTCTAGGAGCCAAGTGCACAGCCTCAGAGTGAAGGGACAACCCTTTACAACCGAGATGAGGAGGAATTCCTTCAGCCAGAGGGTGGTGACTCTCTGGAACTCATTGCTACAGAGGGCTATGGAGGCCAAGTCACTGAGTACATTTCAGACAGAGATAGGTAGGTTCATGATTGGTAAGGGGATTAAGGGTTACAGGGAGAAGGGAGGAGAATGGGGTTGAGAAATAGATCAGCCGTGATTGAATGGGTGGAGCAGACTCAATGGGCCGAATGGCCCAACTCTGCTTACATGCCATATGGTCTCAATAACACACATCAGTTTGAGCCATAAAGGTCAGAACAACTGATCCTCTCCACAATACTGTGATGCTCTTTCACATTCCCACAGGCTTCAACAGCATCATTACATGCTTGTTAGGCATTTGTTGAGTAAGGAGTCCCAGCAAAGCTGGTGTTAAGATTAAACAAAGTCTAACAAAATGCTTTGCAGCAACAATATCGTTATATGTGAGGCCAACGTGATGGTTTGACCAACAACAGGAGAAAATCAACGAGGTAAAAACAACGACTGCAGATGCTGGAAACCAGATTCTGGATTAGTGGTGCTGGAAGAGCACAGCAGTTCAGGCAGCATCCAAGGAGCAGCGAAATCGACGTTTCGGGCAAAAGCCCTTCATCAGGAATAAAGGCAGTGAGCCTGAAGCGTAGAGAGATAAGCTAGAAGAGGGTGGGGGTGGGGAGAAAGTAGCATACCTGGGAGTTGCAGTGGGAGAGGTACTCCCTGAGATTCTTGTAGAGAGAGGAGGAAAACTTCTTCAAGGCAGGCATCCTTGCAAGAGGATTCGCAGTAGGGTTAAAATCAACAAGGTAAAATCAATCCCCCACCCTCCTCTAGCTTATCTCTCCACGCTCCACTGCCTTTATTCCTGATGAAGGGCTTTTGCCCGAAACGTCGATTTCGCTGCTCCTTGGATGCTGCCTGACCTGCTGTGCTCTTCCAGCACCACTAATCCAACAACAGGAGAATGCTAATGCAGAGAGGCATAACAAGACCAGCTGAAACTGTACACAGCAGAAGTCCATTCATTCTGTTGTAATGGAGCTTGAAAGAATGGTCCCACACATTATTAAATGAAGAGGCCACAACAATTGATTTTCATTGTCAAACACCAATCATTCTTTCCCATCGACTTTAAAGTGAGCTAATCACAGAGATATGACTCACCTTAAACCCCAAAAATACTTTCATGGTGAATAATTTTAGTGCTTTTCTCGACAATGGGTCCCCAAATTCCTGAAGAAGGGTTAATACCCAAAGCCTGGATTAGAGTGAAGCTGGAAAAGCACAGCAGGTCAGGCTGAATCCGAGGAGCAGGAAAATCAACATTTCATGCAAAAGCCCTTCATCATGAATCGAGGCAGGGAGCCTCCAGCGTGGAGAGATAAATAGGAGGTGGATAGGGGTGGGATGAAGGTGATAGGTCAGATGGGAGGGTGGAGTGGATAGGTGGGAAGGAAGATTGGCTGGTAGGACAGGTCATGAGGATGGTACTGAGCTGGCACATTGGAATTGGGATAAGGTGGGGGGAGGGGAAATGAGGAAACTGGTGATGTCCACATTGATGCCCTGGGGTTGAAGTGTTCCGAGGCGAAAGATGAGGCGTTCGATGTATACTGCTCCTCGGATGCTGCCTGACCTGTTGTGCTTTTCTAGCACCACTCTAATCTAGGCTCGGATTTCCAGCATCTGCAGTCCTCACTTTTGCCTACTTAATACCCAAAGTATTGACTCCTCTGCCTCCTGATGCTGCCTGGCTTGCTGTGTCCTTCCAGGTTCCTATTTCTCTACTTTGGATTCCAGCATCTGCAGTTATTTTGTTTCTAACCCGATTTACAAACATCTGACTTATGAACGCTCACCCGACGAACGTGATTCTATTCAGGGGTACAATTTTAAAGATCTGACATATGAACATTTCCTGGACTCTCAAACAGCTATTTTACATTGTCGTGTATTGTGTTCTGAATTGCGTACAAAGCGACTTTACAAACAGACTGCATTATCAACCCCGGGAACTACCTGTATTATTGCGTGAACACTCAAACTGAGAAGTGTAATAATGATATTATAACCATAAGCAAGAAAACTGGATGACTCAATCAGCAAGCATGTTTAACTCTTACTAAAGAAACCAGTCATCCATATTGGAGGTCAACACTGATCAGTGCGGCAGTCAATAATGAAGTTATGATTCTAACAAAAACCCAGTGCAAAATGTAACACTCAAGGTAGACCTCACTCATGCTTCACTGAAAAGCAGTCAAGTTGGTCATGTTTGTTTTAACTGCTGAAACTCTTAACCGGTAGGTTTCTTGAGTTCTAACAACACACAGCAACTAACAAAAATACAGGACTGTTCCTATTGTATTTCCTTCTTATTACTGAGTCACAGCCCCTGCCTTTGATAAGGTTGCTGCATTGCTAGGACTGTGGGACTGAATGATCCCTGCAGTATCTGTCTAAAACATGGCGCTGTTGGACAATTCACAGGAATCAGAACAAACGCTCTCAATGTTTCGTTTAAATATACAAGCAGTGAGCTGTTACAGCTCAGAAAGTAAACCATTAAGCTCACAAAACTGCTCTGCGTAACCATTGTTTTTGAAATTGAATAGGGTGAAAAAATGAATATTAAACAGTCACGCAGCATATTTATTTGCAGTTTTGACAGCCTCACCTAATTACTGCAGATATTTCCAAAAATCTATTTCTATACACAAGTGACCTTTAAAGGAACTTAATTTTGTGACAGACCATTGAACTGCGGTGATTCAAAAATCAAGAAAAATATGACCACCTACATAAGAGAAATCATTTGAAAAGATTTTCTTCACTACAGTAATACTGTAATAACTTAACAACACTGCAATGTTATTACACAAGTATTATTATGTTCACCTCCACTATGTTAACTGTCACAATCCAGCTGCTCTACTCATGTTGCCATTCCTTTGGGAATACTGGCAGTTCAGCAGTTCTGACCCGAAGAAAATTAGAGGAAACAATCCTGACTCGACAGGGAAGCTGTCCCCACAGGTTTTTTTTTCCAATTACCCAAGCCAGATGTATTCCCCAGATTTCCTCTCCAAACTGATCAGCATCCAGCTCCCCCATCCGAACTGCAGCGTTTCCTCATCGTGTAAATTCTATCCCCTTCCCAGACCATAGTGGGAGGTGGTGAAATCAATTTTAGGTACTGGCATTGGAGGGGAGGGTTCCAGAAGCAATTTACAAGAATGATCCGAGGATGAAGGGCTTGTCATATGAGGAGCGGTTGAGGAATCTGTGTCTGAAAAAGACACAGTTGAATTGGATATGTGTGGATGTGATTGAAATGTAGACAATAGTGAGAGGCCTGGATAGAGTGGATGTAGAAAAGATGTTTCCATTAGGAGAGACTAGGGCCCGAGGGTGATAGTGAAGGGACAACTTTTTATAACTGAGATGAGGAGGAATTTCTTCAGCCAGTGGGTGGTAAATCTGTGCAATTCATTGCCACAGAGGGAGTGCAGTGCAAGTTTCTGAGTGTATTTAAGACAGAGACAGATACGTTCTTGAGTGGTAAGGGATCAAAGGTCATGGGGAGAAGGCAGGAGAATGGGTTGGGAAACATATCAGCCATGATCAAACTGTGGAACAGACCCAGTGGGCTGCATGGCTAAATTCTGCTCCTATAGTCTTCTGGTCACGTTGTCACAATACTGGTTCATTTTACAAGGTTACTATGCCCGTGAGTTTTTTTTTCCCCCAGAGATGGGGGGGGGGGACAGGGGGGTAAGTGGCCAGGCTCCAACGAGCCTGGGTTTGAAAGTTTTATTGGGGCCCTTTGTTTGCCCCAAACAGATAGTGCTTCAGGCTAAAAGCTTTCATGTCTTTAAAAAAACCGGTATAATCAAAGGGGAGTGGCCAGCTAGCTGCCTTGGTTTAGAGTTTTTTTAATTCAATTCAGAACTTTAGTCAGTTAAGTTTCAGTAGATTAGATTAAATTCCCTACAGTGTGGAAACAGACCCTTCAGCCCAACAAATCCACACCGACCCTCCCCAAAGCAACCCACCCAGACCCATTTCCCTCAGACTAATGCACCTAACACTTCGGGCAATTTAGCATGGCCAATTCATCTGACCTGCACATCTTTGGACTGTGGGAGGAAACCGGAGCACTCGGAGGAAACCCACGCAACACAGGGAGAATGTGCAAACACCACACAGACAGTTACCTGAGGCTGGAACCGAACCTGGGAGTCTGGTGCTGTGAGGCAGCAAGGCTACTCACTGAGCCACCATACAGTAGGGGATGTGTGAAACAGGCTGTTGACCTCTCTCTCTCTCAAACCTCAAGCCTGTAAGCTCTAGTTTGTTCCATTTTTACTGCTTGTGCTAAGGGATGTGTGTGTTGGGACTGTTGCAAGTATTTTTGGAACTGGATCCTGGCTGATCTGTACCTTAACTCATCCAAGAAAATATACGGAAAGCATTCGCATCAATAAAACCGTCCCAAAGACTCATCTCAGAGCGAGAGAGCGAAGTGTATTCAGAGAGTGGGGCACAGAGACAGAGATATGAACAAGGCAGGAGGAGGAAATGATTGTAATTTTGCAACAGCAGAAATAAATCTGAAGCAGAAAATACCCAGTGATGTAACTGAAAGAACAGAAACAACAACATAAATGGGCAAAGAGGAGAGATTGAATAAAAATTTTGCAATTCAGGAGCAAACATAGAAGCATAACGCAGGAGTAGGCCATTTAGCCCTTCAAGCCTGCTCTGCCATTTAATATGATCATGGCTATTCATCCAACTTCGGCTTCTGTCCCTGCTTTTTCTCCATACCCAATGGTCGCTAACGTCTACTTAAAAGCATTCAGTATTTTGGCCTCAACCACTTATGGTGACAGTCATAGAGTCATAAGGCACAGAAACTGACTTTTCTTAGTGAGTTTTGAGAAGATTTGTAGCTCAGATTGAGGTTTTGGATGGAAGGATGGCATTCCAACCGGAACTCTATCAACCAACACATCGAGTTAGACACCATCTAACACCCCCTGAGAAAAGGAACAGGAAGTGACTTCACCACAGGAAATAACATCACCAGCCCAAAGAAACCCAAACAGATAGATAAAGCAGGAATTTTCAGCATTGCTTCACATGAGGCCCACTGAAGATGTTACCTAGTAAGGGAACTGACTTTTCTATCTAACTCATCCATGCTGACCAGGTATCTTAAACTGAACTAGTCTTATTTAACAGCATTTGACCCATATTCCTCTAAAACCTCATATACTCATCCATGTGCCTTTTAAACGTTGTAATTGTACCAGCCTCCATCACTTCCTCTGGCAGCTCATTCCCTGCATGTATCAGCCTCTGCATGAAAACGTTTTGTCCCTCAAGTCCCTTTTACAACTTGCCCCTCTCACCTCAAACTTATACCATCTAGTTTTGGACTCCCCTTACCCAAGGGAAAAGACCTTGTCTATTTACCTTATCCATGTCCGCCCATGATGTTATAAACCACGATAAGGTCACCCTCAGCATCTGGGGAAACATGTCCCAGCCTATACAGCCTCCTTATAGCACAAAACTCTCCAGACCTGGCAATGTCCTTGTAAATTTTTTCTGTATCCTTTTCAGTTTAATAACATCCTTCCTATCCCAAGCTGACTGTTTGATATAATTCCTTCTCATTTCAGTCCTAAATGGCTTACCCAGTCTCCTGAGAGTGGAGTTAGAATTTTATAAATTCTATGAGATCCCTCTCATACTTTTACATCCAGTCGATCCAATCTTCCTTCATACATCAGTCCTGCCTCCCAGGAATCAGACTGGTAAACTTTTGGGGCACTCCTTCCATCAGGATCAGCTAAGCTGCTCACAAAGATTTTTATAGGGGTGTACAGTACTTCCTCAGCAACCGTGGAATAGCACGAAGAAATGTAGCGATACAAGCTCAGAAGAAAGCCCCCGCACACAACAGTAAAACCTTAAGGAGCATTTTCACGTCAGCAATTGTCCTTCCTCTGTTTGGGGGATTCTGGAACTAGGGGCATAGTCTGAGAACCATCCAGGAGAGATGTTAGGAAACACTTCTACACACAAAGGATGGGAGATGTTTGGAACTCTCTTCCACAAACAGCAGTTGATGCTGGATCAGTTGTTAATTATAACAATGAAATAGATAAATCTTTGTTAACCAAATGTATCAAGGGATATGGGCCCTCTTTAAGATGGTAGCACCTGCACGGATGTTCAGACTCCAGAACCCATCCGCTCCAGGCTGGCTGCATCCTTATCTCTCTCTCCTTTTATTCCCTTCATCTTCTGATGGTGTTGGGAAGCCAGAGTGGTGTCCGGTTCGAGGGAGGGGGCATCACCTGCAGCAGCGCAAGTGCCCAATCCGAGGAGTCCTGGGTACTTAGACCTGGAGTGTAGACTTGGCGAGTAGCTGGCTGTGGCAGAGATGGTGCCTGGAGCAGAGACTCCTGGCTGTGTACGCCTGAAGAGTGGACTCTTGACAGAATCTTCATTGCTGTAGCCACTGTGGGCAACTCCGAGAGGCCTGGACTACCGTGCAGAGACCTGGCAGAAGCCCTGGAGCTGTGTTTGAAGGATGAACTCTATCTTTGCAACTTCTTTTTTTCTCCTCGCATCTCAAAACAGCACTGGATTGTGGTGAGGCTATGCACATTCATCGAATCCCTACAGTTTGGAAACAGGCCATTTGACCCAACAAGTTCATCCCGACCCTCTGAAGGGTAACCCACCCAGACGCATTCTCCTACCCTATTAGTCTACATTTACCCCTGACTAATTCACCTAACCTACACATCCCTGGACACTATGAACATTTTAGTTTGGCCAATTCACCTAACCTGTACATCTTTGAATTGTGGAAGGGAACCAGAGGTCCCCGAGGAAACCCAGGTGGACATGGGGAAAATGTCTGTGTGGAGTTTGCACAGTCACCCCAGGGTGGAATTGAACCTGGGTCCCTGGGGCTGTCTGACAGCAGTGCTAACCACTGAGCCACCCGCTTTGTACGTTATGACCTGCCTTTACTGCATGCAAAACAAAACTTTTCATCATATGTAGGTGCATGTGACAATAATAAATCAAATCAATCTTTTCACTGCATCTTTCTACATATATATGACACTAAATAACTCACTCACCCACTCAAAGGCAGGTCTTTGGAGTTAGCCCACTTATCAATCGCGAGCTCAGTGAATGGTGGAACAGATTCAATGGGCTGAATGGCCTACTCCTGGGTCCTTTGTTCTCTCACAGTTTTTGAGGTTGCTGCCCACCTCTAGAGACTAAAAGCAGCATGGATCAAGAAGATAATTTGCAGCATGTAGTTGTCTCTCATGCGTTCCTCTGTTGGTGCATTTATACCCAGGATATGCAGTGTACAACATTTCAAACCCTAACATCAGGTTGATTTTCAATCAGGTGGAACATGCAATGGCAGAATGACCCAGAGCAATTTTGAAGTATATACAGACCGAGTTCAAACCAGGGAAACAGTGACCCCAGACTGTGTTTTCCTGGTGTTCCACTGAACTCTTATATCAAGAAGAGTTGGAGTATAATAGTTGGCAAGGCTTACTGCAGCTGTATAAGGTGCTGGTGAGATCAGATCTGGAGTATTGTGAGCAGTTGTGGTACTTTATTTATAAAATTCATTGACAGGATGAGGGCCAGGCCAGCATTTATTGCCCATCCTTAATTGCCCAGTGGGTAGTTGAGAGTCAACCACATTGCGACAGGTCTGGAGTCACTTGTAGGCTAGACCAGGGAAGGATGTTCCTCAGGAACATCAATGAACCAAAGGGGGCTTTCCAACAATTGACAATGGATTAATGGTCATTATTAACCTCTTACTTCCAGAGTTTACTGAATTCAAGTTACACCATCCGCCATGGCAGGATTTGAACCCAGGTCCCCAGAACATTACCAGGGTCTTTGGATTAACAGCCTAGTGATAATACCACTGGACTATTGCCTCCCCTCAATTTATTTAAGAAAATATATCATTTTATTGGAGGCAGTTCACTAGGATGATCTTTGGTCTGAAGGCAGTGCTTTATGAGTAAAGGTTAAACAGGTTGGGACTCTACTCACTGGAGTTTAGAACAGTGTGTGGTGATCTCAATACAGCATATAGGATTCTTAACAGGCTTGACAAGGTAAATACTGAGGTTGCTTCTCTTCATGGTACATTCTAAGGGACACAGTCTCAGAATAAAGGGACACGAATTTAAGACGGAGTTCAGGAGGAATTTCTCCTCTCAGAGGGTTGTGACTCTTTGAGAGACCTTGCCGCGGAAAGCTGTGGGTGCAGAAACTTTGTGTATATTTAAGACTGAGGTAGAGAGTCGGGGAATCAAGGATTAGGGGGAAAATACATGAACTGGACGAGGAATGTGATCCCATTGAATGGCAGAGTAGGCTCGAAGGGCTGAATGACCTACTCCTGTTCCTATTTTGTATGGTCTTATGAACCAGGAGGTATAGAAGGTTATCGAATGAAATTTTAGCAAATGAAGACACACAGAGTCACCATTTCCTGAAACCATTGATGAAGCCTGGGTTTAACAGGAAAGTGCACCAGCATAGCTTTACGGAACCAGATCTCTGCAACAGTTGGGAGAACTCACAATCTTAACCAGCACGTGACAAAACAAAACCTTGCATTTATATAGTGCCTCTCATGTTTCATAGCAACATAAGGGGTAAAAGAAGCAGAAATTTTAAAAAAGGTAGTTGTTACGTTCAAACACTTGTACAGCTGTACATTCATAATGTGGCAAACTTGATTACTTTCTTTTAAAAACACTCACCATCCACTCCGAAATAATAACGTCCACTTTAGCAACTGGAAGTTCGACATCCTCAATCCTTCCTCTAATGAGTGTGATAACACTATCCAGTTCATTTTCCCTGGCATCAGAAACAAGAACAGCTTGCTAAACAATAAGTGTACAAACAGGTACAGAGTGAAATTTAAATACCCAAGAATTAATTTCCTGACACTGACACTAACATATAGCATCCTGAAATTAGTAAAACTTCCCATAGGGATTCACAGGCATATTAAGAAACAGACACTTGATATTAAGCAAAATGAGGACACATTAGAGCAAGCGGTCAAATTGTCACATGTGCTCTGCCCAGTGTAATTTTTTTTTGGCTCATTGTCTACTGATAGTTCACCCCAAACTATTTTGTGCAATGCTGGACAAATTTTACATACTGTTGACACTTATCTGAAACTCACATAGGACTTTCACAAGACATACTAACATAAAAGGGAACAATATTGTTATGTTGTGTAAGGAGACAGTGCTAATTGGAGTCTTTGCCATGGAGAACGTACCAGTTAAATGACGACTGACAGTCAACTGCCAACTAGCTCTGTACTCCAAATGACTATTTATATACTGAGCTGCCTTCTAGGTACTTTTTGGTCAGAAGTTGCCTGCTTTTGCCTTTAGACAAAAATTTGCTAATACAAATTAAACTACTTTAGCAGTATAATTTCAAGAGTGTATCTACTTTTAAAGCGCACAGCTTAAGATTCTAATAAATCTATAATGCGCTGATCAGGTCATCCCCAGAAATTTCAATTTACAGGACTGGCCTTCATTATCCACAACTATCAACCACTTGGAAAGATGCCAATCCCACTAAGTCTTACAACCTGCCATTTCTCCTCAACAATCTACATTTTACACATGCCTGCCCTATTTCTGTGCTTTACTGTTATACCCTAGTCCTAATCTACTCTCATCCCAAACTCATGCCTCAATCTTCTTCTGATCCCATATCCATGGCCTCCATGCTCCTAAATGGTTGCTTTTGTCTCTTGCTTTTGTTACTTTCAGCCACACGGGTCATACATACATCAGGAAAAGATCAGCAGGCTGGGTCGGTTTTGTCTTGGGGAAAAAAACAACACAGAGGGGGGCAGGAATGGCAGAGGGTGGGTGCAGACAAGCACCTTCAAAGATTTACCCAAGTCCCCCTATCGCAGCCCCTGAATGGCCCTAGACTGGGCAATTTGAGACCCTAATCACTGAATATAGCTTGGGAAAATAAACATCAGTGTGGACAGATGGGCCAAATGGTCTGTTTTCATGCCTATATAATTGCTTTGCCACCCGAGAGTTCAACACCTGATCCCTTTACGCCCATCTTCCTTCTGCCTGTCGAATCCAGGTTGCAGCTTGAATCAACAGGAGTTTGGCTCCCATCTGGCAAATTCAGAAAATGCGCAGAGGCACATAAGCAGATTGTCATGGAGTCTGTGAGAGAGAGAGAAAATAGGGTGGACTGGCAGAAATAAGACGATGAAACAAAAAGGAAGAATGAATAGTCGTGACAAGCAGAGATGCCAAAGCAAGAAATAAGGCTTCCCATTAAAAGGCATCGATATGTAACCAAAACTGGTTTTTTTAGGCCACCTTGGGATTATTTCTCGACGAATAGCTTCTGATTTTTGGGAACTACTTTTAAGGGTTTGGGACTACTTTCTTCATTTTGAGCATAAGCTCTTCAACATTCCTGACAGACAGCTTAAGCTCGAAACATCGACTCTCCTGATCCTTGGATGCTGCCTGACCTGCTGTGCTTTTCCAGCACCACACTTTTTGACTCTGCTCCCCAGCATCTGCAGACCTCACTCTCTCCTACTTTCTTCATCATCAGTCACACATTTATTTGCAGTCCCATTGTAGCAATACCTTCTGTTCACATCTAGAGGATTTAGACTCACAAAGAAGCAGAATTTAAAAACTTCAAAAGGTGCATGATGATAAGTAGAATGAAGGAGAAAAGCATAACAGAGAGCTCAAAATCAGATGAAAGGGAGTGGGAGAAGAATACACAGACAATTTTAATTTTGTCCATAAGCATTATAACAGGAGATGGAAGTGATTGTTGTCTGCAGAATAAAGGTGCTGGGAAGTGGAACAGAGCAAATTAACTAACTGATCCAAATAGTTTGAGACAATCCACTGATAACCTTGGGCATATGGTATGCTCAGAGCACCTCAGTCAAAATTTATGGTGTAATTTCCTTGGCAAATAATTTCCACTCTATAAATGAGGGACATTTTTCCTTCCACCTGACAGTGCCTACTGCAGAACAAAGAGGCTAATATAAGAGAGAACAGGTCACCCTGAAACAGCACGCCATGTCAGGTTTAAGGAAACATATTCGGATCAACTTTATTTTCTTGATTTTATTTTCATACTGTTTCGGAACAGCAAACATGCATTGGTCGGTCTGAGAGTTCCCACCCTTGTCCAAGGTTCTTTAGTGAGGAGGGAATGGGAAAATAAATCAAGAACTTATTTGTGAGGAGTTAGAGTGGGGTAAAAGGGAAAGCAGAGGTCACTTGGGAAAACTCGTGGCAGTTTGAGGGCAATTGGAATAATTGGATCTTGTGGTTACTTCAGTTCTCACACTTGCTAACAAGTTAATGAAGGTTCTGTTCATTTTAAATCACAAACTGCCAATAGTGTCAACAGTTATTCTTCTACATTGCACTACAACAGTCAAGATGACAGATAAGCAACTTACGTCCAGGCTTTACAAGAAATGTTATGGTCAGGATTGTCCCTTATAATGAATACGGCAACTGCAGAGCTTCATTCGCTTTTCCAATCCTCTCTCACACTCAGAGAGCCTGCACTACATACGTCAGCACCATGCCAAATGGGAGCAGGAAATCAGAAGATGACAGGCAAAAAAGGAAGGACAAAGATAAGGAGAAGTTTGCTTAGTGCAGTGATACAAATGCACTGCCCCGGAAGGCAGGCAGTGGCAAATTCAATCACAATTTTCAAAAAGGATTGGAAAAGGGGAAAGAAAATATACTCTTAAAGGGAAAGAGGCAAGGGATCCACAACTTTGCCGCTCCTTCAAAGGGCTAGCACAGGTGGAGTAGGCTGCATGGTCTTCCCCTGTGCAGTAAGTTCTGAGGAAAAAGCTCTGCCAACCTCTATCACTTGTGCTGTGGTCAATTTATCTCTGAAATCACTGGAATGATTCGGGTCAGTTTTACTTGATTCAGCTCTGCTTCCGTCTTTCCTCATTCCCACCTCACCATGTTTGATGCTCAGGCGAAAGAAAATGCATCGTGGTCCTCCTGTGATAATACTCTGAGCCTGATAATAATGGTTTCCCTACAGAATAAACAGGAGTGCAATCAAAACATGATAGCGCTTCACCGGTGGCCAGTCCCCGGATATGGGGCTTGGTTTAGCTCAGTTGGCTGGATGGCTGGTTTATGATGCAGATTGACGTCAACAGGATGGGTTAAATTCCTGCACTGGTTGAGGTTACCATACGTAGGGCTCTCTCTGTCCCTCCCTTTATCTGAGGCACAGTGACCCTCAAGTTAAACCACCACCATCAGTTGTTCTTCTCTAATGAGAGAGCCACCTAATAAGACTGTGGTGACTTTACCTTTACCGTTGGCTGCAGAGGTTTCTGAAGGAGGGAAGGTAAGGCAAGTACTCTACACAACCTTGAAATGAATCGCTGTTAACAACTACAAATTACTGAACACCAATTCAACTCTTTCATTGTCAACTTCCTCCATGAGACATAGAAGAGATCAGTTAAAGATATGGACAATATTTGTTCTAATATTTCTCAGAATCCCTACAGTGTGGAAACAGGCCACACTGACTCTCTGAACGGCATACTGGATGCTGCCTGAACTGCTGTGCTCTTCCAGCACCACTAATCCAGTATTTGGTTTTCAGCATCTGCAGTCATTGTTTTTACCTCTCTGAATGGCATCCCACCCAGACCCACACCCATGCATTCACCCCGTAACTCTGCATTTCCCATGGCTAATCCACCTCGACTGCACATTCCTGGACACAATGGGCAATTTAGCATGGCCAATCTACCTAATCTGCAGGCAAGTAATGCACAAGTGAGGTTGAAAAAGCAGCAACCCAATTCCAGGGACTGACATTAGTTGCACGGAACAGACCAAAATTCACATCAATACTACAAAACATAGGTCAAAACACAGTGACATCACCACTTTCTTTTTGTCATCTTGGAAACCTGTTGGGACTTTAAGCGACTCACTTATAGCACTGAGAAGCAAAAATCAAACATTTGACTAGGAGTCATCGAGGCCAAACAGTCTTCCCACAGTCCCAGGAGTTCTCAGTCTCAATATTCCGAAGATCGTGCTAATCTGATCCTAATCCCACTCTGTTTTAAACTGCAAGTCTTTTTTTTCCTGCAACAATGAAACACGTTTTGCTAACAATCTTGCTCATTCACTCCCTGTGGCAGCAGTGATGAGGAACAAGTCCACACCATTGCTAGTTCTGCAGTGTGTTTCAGTGTTGTTTATTGTGGGTCTTTAGCTGCAAACACGGAAATCCAATCAGCAAGCAACTTCCACTCTTAAATTTTAATGATTCTTAGCCCCAATAGACAACATATCCATCTTTCTGAATATGCTATTACCATGACAGCTAACGTTACGCGAGACAGAATAATTACTCAAGCTGGTAAAATTTATTTCCTGGGCATGATCCTTATCACTGTCCATTTTCTGTTATCTCACCCTCCCAGCATCCCTAATCAGTCTCCTGCCTGACTTTCAACGCAAAAGAATTCTCTCATTAAAACGGTAATTTTAAGGACTGTGCCTGAAACAATAGCTAGGAAAGCACAAAGCAAAAAACCCAAGCCCCAGAATTTTTTTACCTTACAATATCCATGGCCTGGTAAATGATCTCGGATTGGTCCACTCCGATCACATGCTTGGCTCCTGCTTTGGCAGCAAACATGGACAAGATCCCAGTTCCACATCCAACATCCAAAACTACCTGAAAAGTCATTTCAACACCTTTAAGGTTCAATTGAGGAGAAACAAAGACAACATAAAACATACTAGAATTATACATTTCTCAAAATTATCTCTTTCTTCCCTTTTTTCATGAATGGTTTAATCCTGGCTCTATTAAATGGAGGAGCCCCATGTGTAAATTTATGCAGTGGGTTTGGAGTGCTAGAGCAAACTTGCTGAGCAGCCAGCGAGAGGGCAGTCCATTGAAACACACTGGCCATCCACTAGGACTGAGCTGAACTTTGCTCCAAGTAGTAAGGGTACATTCTTGGTAAGAATGGGGGTGAAATGAGGAAGGTGGGGTACAGTATAGCACGGATGGCATGGTGGCTCAGTGGTTAGCACTGCTGCCTCAGAGTGCCAGGGACCCAGGTTCAATTCCACCCTCAGAGTTTGCATTGTCCCAGTGTTGGCGTGAATTTCCTCTGGGTGCTCTCGCTTCCTCCCACAGTCCAAAGATGTGCAGATTAGGTGGATTACCCATATTGTCCAGAGACATGCTGTCTCGGTGAATTATCCATGTGAATTGCAGGGTTACAACAACAGAGCAAGGGGATGGGTCTGGCTGGGATATTCTTTGAAATGCTGGTGTCGACGTGATAGGCTAAGTTGCTGGTTTCACACTGTAGGATTCTCTGATGATCTAATTGAATGGTGGGTGAGTCACATGACATGTTCCTGCCCCTGCTTTTAATTCATATGTTCCCCTTTCTTCACCCAAACATTTTTTTTAAATTCACTCACTCATGGGATATGGGTGTCGCTGGCTGGACAAGTATTTATTGCCATCCCTAGTTGCCCTTCAGAATGTGGTGGTGAGCTATCCTCATGAACTGCTGCAGTCCATGTGCTGTCGGTAGACCCACGATGCTCGTAAGGAGGGAATTCTAGGACTTTAACCCAGTAACATACTGTAACTGGTGTTTTGATCTCTCCCAGTGAGTGACCAACTGTTTCTCACCCATGGCACAGAACATTAGGAGCACCCCATGCTGTTCAAGGGGTGCTGTTGGTTACATGAATTTGCACAGAAGATAGCAATTTTAGACTTAATTTGGCATGTTTCACCAAAACCATTTTTTAAAATTTCATCAAAAGCCTCTTCAATCTTATCTTGAGGAAGACAAATGGAATTTTGCCTTTCATTGCTAAAGGGATTGAGTTAAAAGCGGGGAGGTTGTGTTGCAGCTGTACAGGGTGCTGGTGAGGCTACACCTGGAGTACTGCGTGCAGTTTTGGTCTCCTTACCTGAGAAAGGACGTACTGGTATGAGAGGGGTACAGAGGACGTTCACCAAGTTGATTCTGGAGTTGAGGGGGTTGGCTTATGAGGACAAACTGAGTAGGGATTACATTGATGGGAATTTAGAAGAATGAGGGGGCATCTTATAGAAACATATAAAATTATGAAGGGAATAGAGGCAGAAAGGATGTTTCAATTGGAATAGCCTCATTTCCATAGCCTCAAAATTAGGGGGAGCAGGTTTAGGACTGAATTGAGAAGGAACTTCTTCACCCAGAGGGTTGTAAATCTATGGAATTCTCTGCCCAGTGAAGTAATTGAGGCTTCCTTAGTAAATGTTTTTGGTGTCTGGGACACCCGGACCAACCAATCCAACCACCCCGTGGCCCAACACTTCAACTCCCCCTCCCACTCCACCAAGGACATGCAGGTCTTTGGACTCCTCCATCGCCAGACCATAGCAACACGACGGCTGGAGGAAGAGCGCCTCATCTTCCGCCTAGGAACCCTCCAACCACAAGGGATGAACTCAGATTTCTCCAGTTTCCTCATTTCCCCTCCCCCACCTTGTCTCAGTCCCAATCCTCGAACTCAGCACCACTTTCCTAACCTGCAATCTTCTTCCTGACCTCTCTGCCCCCACCCCTACTCTGGCCAATCACCCTCACCTTTACCTCCTTCTACCTATCGCATTTCCAACACCCCCTCCCCCAAGTCCCTCCTCCCTACCTTTTATCTTAGCCTGCTTGGCACACTTTCCTCATTCCTGAAGAAGGGCTCATGCCCGAAACGTCGATTCTCCTGCTCCTTGGATGCTGCCTGACCTGCTGCGCTTTTCCAGCGACACATTTTCAGCAGTAAATGTTTTTATAGCTAAGATAAGATACACTTTTGAACACTAAAGGAATTAAGGGATACACTGAGAGTGCGAGTAAGTGGAGCCAACTCCACAAAAAGATTAGCCATGATCTTACGGAGTGGTGGAGCCGGCTCAAAAAGGCCGGACGGCCTACTCCTGCTCTCAGTTCTTATGTTATGATCAAAATCACCATTCAAAACATCAGCTAAAGCTTTCTGAGGACAGTTAATTTTTTTCTTAACTTAGAAAGTTAAAAATTTAACTTATAAAATGAATTTCAAATTAATTTGCAATCATGATTTATTTGGTACCTGGGTCAGAAGAATAAAAGGAGGGATAGTTGTTTGATTTTTTTTACAAATGAACAATGGTGTTTACTTTCCTCGCCAAATCTCCCCATAAAATGATGCTTTGAATGAAACGGGGAGCGGGGGGGGTAGTTGGGAGGGAGGGGAGATGAACGTCATCAAGTGTAGGAAAATCTTTAAAACACATGTCAGTTCCCACCCTTCATAGAGTCATAACAATGTACAGTATGGAAACAAACCCTTCGGTCCAAATCGTCCATACCGACCAGATATCCCAACCGAATCTAGTTCCACATGCCAGCACTTGGCGCATAATCCTCTGAACTCTTCCTATTCATATATCCATCCAGAAACCTTTTAAACGTTATAATTATACCAGCCTCCACCACTCCCTCTGGCAGTTGATTTCACACATGCACCACCCTCTGCGTGAAAAAGTTGCCAGAGATCCCTCTTACATCTTTCCCCTCTCACCTTAAACCTTTGTTGTCTAGTTCTAGACTCCCCCCACCCCAGGGGAAAGACTTTGTCTATTTATCCTATTCATGCCCTTCATGATTTTATAAACCTCTATAAGTCATCCCTCAGCCTCCAATACTCCAGGAAAAACAGCCCCAGCCTCTCCCTACAGCTCAAACCCTCCGGGCAACATCTTGAATATCATTCTGCACCCTTTCAAATTTAACATCATCTTTCCAATAGCAGGGAGACCAGAACTAAATGCAGTATTCCAAAAGTGGCCTTACCAATGTTCTGCACAGCTATAACATAACCTCCCAACTCCTATACTCAATTAAGGCAAGTGTGCCTTCTTCACTACCCTGTTTATCTGTGACTGTTCCTTCAAGGAACTATGAATCTGCAACCCAACCTGTCCTTGCCAACCAGGTATCCCAAACTAAACTAGCCCCATTTGTCTGTGTTTCATTTATATCCTCTAAACCTTTGCTGTTCATGTACCTGTCTAAATGTGTTTTGAATGTTGTAATTGTATCCACCTCCACCACTTCCTCCAGCAGTGCATTCCACACTCGAACCACCCCCAGTGTGAAACCAGCCCCTTGTTAATCACCTTCAACATTCACTCCCTCCACCACCCATGCTCATTACCAACAGTGTGCATCAGCACACGATACACTGCAGGAATTCACCAAATCCTCTCAGACAGCACCTTTCAAACCCACAGTCCACACCATCTAGAAGGACAAGGGACACAGGTACATGGAACGCCACCAATTGCACATTCCCCTCTACACTTGCCTGATTTGGTATCGCACATCACCCTTCCAGAGCAAAATCCTGTATCTCCTTCCCGAACCACTGTGTGTGTGCCCCTATAGCCCAGAGACTGCTGTGATTCAAGACGTTGATTCAGCAACACCATCTCGGATCGTGTTTTCGGAATCTTTAAGGGGGAGGAGGGGCCAGCCCCAAGTCATGGTTCACACAGGCACCAATGACACAGGTAGGAAAAGAGATGGGGATTTAAGGCAGAAGGCTTAATTCAGAGAGTTAGGGTGTAAGCTGAGGGCTAGAACAAACAGAATTATTATCTCTAGTTTGTTATCTGTGTCATTGCAAGCGGGACGAGGAATAGGGAGAGAGGGGATTTGAAGATGTGGCTACAGGGACGTTGCAGGAGGGAGAGATTCAGATGCCTGGAGCTCATTCTGGGGTAGGGGGGACCTCTACAAACAGGATGGTGTATACCTGAACCAGAGGGGTACTAATATCCTGGGGGAGTGCGGTGGGGGAGTTTTGCTATGCTCTTCTGGAGGGTTTCAACCAATTCAGCAGGGGGATGGGAACCTGAATTGTAGCTCCAGTTGAGAGTAGTGAAGTTATGAATAAGGTTTCAAGGTTGCAAGAGGGCATTGGCAAGCAAGAAGGTGGTTTGAAGTGGGTGAACTTGTGACATGGCTTGGTACCTGGGGCTTCAATGTTCCTGAAGAAGGGCTCATGCCCGAAACGTCGATTCTTCTGCTCCTTGGATGCTGCCTGACCCACTGAGCTTTTCCAGCAACACATTTTCAGCTCTGATCTCCAGCATCTGCAGTCCTCACTTTCCCGCTTCAATGTTGTGGCCATTTCAGAGATATGGATAGAGGAGGGGAGCAGGAATGGTTTTTGCAGGTTCCAGGAATTAGATGTTTCAGTAAGAGGAGAAGGAGGTAAAAGAGGGGGAAGGTGCAGCATTGTCACTGAAGGACAGCATTATGGTTGCAGAAAGGATGGTTGTAAACTTGTCTACTGAGGTAGTACGGGCCGAGGTAAGAAACAGGAAAGGAGAGGTTACCCTGTTGGGAACCTTCCATAGGCCTCCAAAAGTTCCAGAGACATAGAGGAAAGGATTATAAAGGTGATTCTGAATAAGAGCGAGAGTAACAGGTTGGTTGTTATGGGGGACTTTTAACTTTCCAAATATTGACTGGAAATGCAATAGTTTGAGTACTTTAGATGGGACAGTTTTTGTCCAATGTGGTGAAAGTGGGTACTGCAGATGTTGGAGATTAGAGTCAAGATTAAAGTGGTGCAGCAGGTCAGGCAGCATCCGAGGAGCAGGACAGAAAGCCCTGATGAAGGACTTTTGCCCGAAATGTCGATTTTCCTGCTCCTCGGATGCTGCCTGACCTGCTGCACTTTTCCAGCAACACTCTAATCTTGACTCTGTCCAATGTGTGCAGGAGAGTTTCCTGACAGTATATAGACAGACCAACAAGAGGCAAAGCCACATTGGATTTGGTACTGGGGAATGAACCCGGCCAGGTGTTAGATTTGGAGGTAGGTGAGCACTTTGGTGATTGGGACCACAATTCGGTTAAGTTGACTTTAGCCATGGAAAGGGATAGGGCAAGAGTTGTAGCTTGGGGAAAGGCAATTATGATGCAATTAGGCAAGATTTAGGATGAGGAAGGAAACTGTAGGAGGTGGGCACAACTAAAATGTGGAGCTTGTTCAAGGAACAGCTATTGCACATCCTTGGTAAGTATGCATCTGTCGGCCAGGCAAGAAGTGGTCGAGCAAGGGATCCCGTGGTTTACTAAGGAAGTTGAATTTCTTGTCAAGAGGAAGAAGACAGCTTCTGTAAAGAAGGCTCAGCTAGGGCACTTGAGAGATACAACTGAGCCAGGAAAGACCTAAAGAGACATCTAAGAAGAGCCAGGAGGGGACATGAGAAGTCTTTGGCAGGTAGTATCAAGGAAAATCCTAAAGCTTTCTATAGGTATATCAGGAATAAAAGAATAACTAGAGAAAGTTTAGGACCAGTCAAGGAAAGTAGTGGGAAGATATGTGTGGAGTCCGAGGAAATAGGAGAGGTTCTAAATGAATATTTTTCCTCAGTATTTACAATGTTGTTGAGGAGAACACAGGCCATTAGACTAGACGGGATTGAGGTTCATGAGGAGGTGGTGTTAGCAAATCTGGAAAGTGTAAAAATAGGTAAGTCCCCTGGGCTGGATGGGATTTATCCTCAGATTCTCTGGGGAGGAGATTGCAGAGCTTTTGGCTTTGATCTTTATGTTGTCATTGTCTACAGGAATTGTGCTTTAAGAATGGAGGATTGCAAATGTTGTCCCCTTGTCCAAGAAGGGGAGTCAACACAACCCCGCTAATTATAAACCAGTGAGCATAACTTTGGTTGTGAGTAAAGTATTGGAAAACATGATAAGAGATAGGATTTATAATCATCTAGAAAGGAATAAGTTAATTCGGGATAGTCAACATGGTTTTGTGAAGAGTAGGTTGTGCCTCAAAAATTTTATTGAGTTCTTTGAGAAGATGACCAAACATGTGGATGAGGGTAAAGTGGTTGATATGGTGTATGTGGATTTCAGTAAGGCATTTGATAAGGTTCCCCATGGTAGGCTGTTGCACAAAATATGGAGGCATGGGATTGAGTCTGATTTAGTGGTTTGGATCAGAAATCGGCCAGTTGTAAGAAGACAGAGGGTGGTGGCTGATGGGAAATGTTCATCCTGGAGTTCAGTTACTAGTAGTGTGTCGTTGCTGTTTGTGATTTTTATAAATGACCTGATGAAGGCATAGAAGGATGGGTTAGTAAATTTGCGTTGAGAGGGTGTTGCTGGAAAAGCACAACAGGTCAGGCAGCATCAGAGGAGCAGGAAAATCGACGTTTCAGGCCGGAGCCCTTCATCAGGAATGAGGCTGGGAGCCTCGTGAGTGGAGAGATAAATGGGAGGGGAGGTGGGGGTGGGGCTGGGGAGAAGGTCCCAGATTAATGAGTTCAACACATGCTGTGACCTTGATAGTTTCTTCCGCCGCCTCCACGCCTACTTTTACAACCAAGACACCTGCACTCCCATCGAGAACACCTTCTCCCGCCTCCAACACACCCCATCCACCTGGACACCCCATGCTGGCCTACTACCCACCCTTGACCTCTTCATTTCCAACTGCCGCCAATAAATCAACCACCTCAACCTGTCCACCCCCACCCCCACCCCCACTCCAACCTCTCGCCCTCACAACGCGCAGCCCTTCACTTCCTCTGGTCCAACCCCAACCTCACCATCAAACCAGCAGACAAGGAGGGTGCAGTGGTATTTTGGCGCACTGACCTCTGCCCCACTGAAGCCAGGCGCCAACTCAAAGACACCTACTGGTGGTTAAGAGGTGACTTAATAGAGATATACAAGATGATCAGAGGATTAAATCGGTGGACAGTGAGTGCCTTTTTACTCGGATGCTGATGGCTAGCATGAGGGGACATAGCTTTAAATTGAGGGGTGATACATATAGGACAGATGTCAGAGGTAGTTTCTTTACTCAGAGAGTAGTAAGGGCGTGGAATGAACTGCCTGCAACAGTAGTGGACTCGCCAACTTTAAAGGGCATTTAAATGGTCATTGGGTAAACATGCATGATAATGGAATAGTTTAGGTTAGATGGTTTCAGATTGGTTTCACAGGTCGGTGCAACATCGAGGGCCTAAGGGCCTGTACTGCGCTGTAATGTTCTATGTGCCAAGGACAATTAGAAATGGACAAGAGAGAAAAAAAACAACACTCACCTGGCTGAGGATGCCCACATCCCATAAGTGAACCATAAAAAAACCTCAGGAATTTATTCAAAATTGCTTTCTTCCCCACTAAATTAACATGGTGAACTGAGTATTTAGAAAACTAAAAATGAGCTTGCTTCTTTACTGACATCTAAAATAAGATCCAAAATTATATTTTCAAGGAAAACAATCAATTTAATATTTTGTCATGTTAAACTATCACATAGTGATTAAATACTGCTCAGTAATGTACTATAGTCTCAAAGAATTAACTGCAGCCATTAGACAGTTTCACATTGATTGTATTGTCCAACTGTGAATGCTGTTTGTAATTCCAACCATCTCCCCACAATGATGCTAAATCTTGCACCAAAACACCACTGAACAAAAAACTGGATTAAATACAACTATAATCTTGAATTTACTCTGTACAGGGAAGGATGGAAGGTTATTTAATCTATTTTTATTAATTTACATATACAATTAGTTAAAATGGATAATAAGCCCTGTACGTGAGTGTGACTAAAATTCAAGGACTGCAACACTAAAATGATGCTTAGCTGTAGGATTTCATTCGAATTAATAAATTAATTTGATGTATTACCATAAATTTCCTACATTTCAGTTAAAGTTCCTTTGAGCTTTCCAATGACAGCAAATAGGAAACCATTGATAAAGCAGCTGTAATAATGTGGGATCACGTTTACGAAGACTGCACTGAACTGTAACAAACAGACTTTTATCAGAAGCTCTGCTCATCCATGTCTTCTACATGGGAAATGCTGTCATTGCAAAATTGATTCAGCTCATTTTAATGCAGAAGATAAGAATGGATTTTCAAACACATTTCAGAAGCACAGATATTAAAAATAATGAAAGTCTACCATCAAACCTGAATTGCTTTTGGCCTTAGGTTCGTGTCTTAGTCTTTTTTTAATAAAGATTTTGCATTAAACAAACACTGAATACATATCAGCAGACTTTAACTCTCCACAATTAAGAGCAGTTGTGTTATACAATTGTGTGGTACAACAATGTGCATTTATAGAGCACCTTTAGTGTGCAGAAGCATGGACAGAGTGCTTGCGGAAGTCAGTGATCTACTGTATCCTCCACAATCTGTCATCACAAGGGCACCAGTCTCATAGTGAACTCGTCAAAAGGAGGAGGAGGAGGAGGAGGGAAAAGAGGAGTGGGGTAGGGGGGTGGGGGAGGTGGGAGGGGAGGGGAGAGGAGAGAAGGAGTATGAGGAACAGAGGAGGAGGGCAGAAGAGGAGCTGGACGGAGGAAAATAGAAGGATTGGGAGAGGAGGAAGAGGGAAACGTAAAAGTGGGAGGGGAAGATGAGATGGAATAAGAGATTAATGAAGGAGGAATAGAGGAAGAAGGAAGAGGAAAAGAGAGTGGGAGAGAAGGAAGGGAATGAGAAGGAAAAGGGTGGGGAAGGAGGAGGGAAGGGAGTGACAGGATGTGGAGAGAAGAGAACAGAAGGAAGGGGGGAGGAAGCAGAGGAAAAGGCAGCATAGAAAGAGGAAATGGAGCAAGAGGAAGCAAAGCAGGACAAAGAAGATAAGGGAGAGGAGTCTGAGCAGAACAGGAGGGAGATGAAGTGGAAAAGATAGGGGAGGATGAGTTAGAAAGGAGGAAGGAGAAGGAAAAGGAAACTGTTACATTCTCTCTCTAGCTGAGCTGTCTGAGATCACCTTTTCCCTTAAACATAGCCTCGAATCACATTCCCGAATCAGGTACGCTGCTGTTTGTGGGACAATTTGACAAAGCATGGCATTGAGGAAGTTGAGCAAATCTGGAGTCAATGGGAACTGGGGTTGAGTCGGGGGCACTGTCCACTAGTTGGCACAGAGGAAGATGACTGTTGGAGGTCAGTCATCTCAGCTCCAGGACATCTCTGCAGGAGTTCCTCAGGGTAGTGTCCCAGGCCCTACCATCTTCAGCTGCTTCATCAATGACCTTCCCTTCATCATAAGGTCAGAAGTGGGGATGTTAACCAATGATCGCAGTGTTCAGCACCATTCATGACTCTTCAGATACTGAAGCAAACCATTCGGCTAGATCTCGACAATATCCAGGCTGAATGTCAAGGACAATCCAGACAAGTGCCCAGTAACACACACCGTACAAGTGCCAAGCAATGACTATCTCAAACAAGAGCTAATCTTTTGATCATCCCTTGATACACCATCGCGAAATCTCCCAATATCAACCTCTTGGAGGGGATTGATTATTATTGACCAGAAACTGAACTGGACGAGCCATATCAATACCGTGGCAAGTCAGAGATTAGGAACCCTGCAGTGAGTAACTCACATCCTGTGTGCCCAAAGCATGTCCACCATCGACAAGGTAAAGTCAGGAGGGTGAGAGAATGTGTATGATGGAGTGGTGATAGCCTTGTGTTATAATCACTAGCTTGTTAATCAGCGGTCCAATCAATGTTCTGGGGAGCAGAGTTCAAATCCCACTGCAGCAATTGGTACAAATCTAGAAGTAAGAGTTGAGTGATGATGAATTCATTGTGGATTGTCAGAAAAAAACCCATTCAGTTCACTAATGTCTTTTAGGGAAGGAAGTCTGTGTCAGAACCTGGTCTGGCCTACGTGTGACTCCAGACCCACAGCAATGTGGTTGATTCTTAACCGCACTCTGGGCAATGAGGAATGTGCAATAAATGCTGACCCAGCCAGTGGCATGCACATTCTGTGAATGAATTTTTAAAATGTAGAGTGCAATAGTTCAGGAAAGTAACTCATCACCAACTTCTCAAACTACAACTCAGAGATAGGCAACCAATGTTGGCCCAGCCAGCAACACCAACATCCCATAAGACATAGGAGCAGAAATTAGGCCATTCAGTCCATCAGGTCTGCTCTACCATGGCTAGGAGGTTTTTCAAACCCATTTTCCAGCTTTCTCCCCATAACCTTTGATCCCCATGGCAATCAAGAATCTCAGTTTTAAATTAACTCAATGACCTGGCCTCCACAGCCTTCTGTGGCAATGGATTTACAGATTCCCCACTCTCTGGCTGAAGAGATTTCTCCTTATCTCCATTCTAAAAGGTTTTCCCTTTACTCTAACGCTGTACCCTCGGGTCCTAGTCTCTCCTACCAATGGAGAGATCTTCCCAATGTCCACTCTGTCCAGGCCATTCAATATTCTTATTCCGTGAATGAGTAAAGAAAAAGAAACCTAGCACAGTTAGAAAAGCAAGTTAAAGATTAAAAGTTGAAAGGAAGTTGCTTATGAGGTTACCAAAAAAAAAGTGATAAGCATTGATAGAACGCAGAAGCAAAGGCAAAGACAGACTTTAAAAGCTTCTCTTACGATGCGAATTGAAAACAATTAGAAATGTCAAAAGTGTCAAGCGCTGATGGAGACGGGGAATTTTTAACCCTGAAATGCTGGAAAAAAACTGAATAACTATTTTAGACAATAGGTGCGGAGTAGGCCATTCTGCCCTTCGAGCCTGCACCACCATTCAATATGATCATGGCTGATCATCCTTAATCAGTATCCTGTTCCTGCCTTATCTCCATAACCCTTGATTCCACTATCCTTGAGAGCTCAATCCAACTCTTTCTTAAATGAATCCAGAGACTGGGCCTCCACTGCCCTCTGGGGCAGAGCATTCCACACAGCCACCACTCTCTGGGTGAAGAAGTTTCTCCTCATCTCTGTCCTAAATGGTCTACCCCGTATTTTTAAGCTGTGCCCTCTGGTTCGGCACTCACCCATCAGTGGAAACATGTTTCCTGCCTCCAGAGTGTCCAATCCTTTAATAATCTTATATTCTCAATCAGATCCCCTCTCAGTCTTCTAAACTCAAGGGTATACAAGCCCAGTCGCTCCAGTCTTTCAGCGTAAGGTAGTCCCGCCATTTCAGGAATTGACCTAGTGAACCTACGCTGCACTCCCTCAATAGCCAGAATGTCTTTCCTCAAATTTGGAGACCAGAACTGCACACAGTACTCCAGGTGTGGTCTCACCAGGGCCCTGTACAGCTGCAGAAGCACCTCTTTGCTTCTATACTCAATCCCTCTTGTTATGAAGGCCAGCATGCCATTAGCCTTCTTCACGACCTGCTGTACCTGCATGCTTACCTTCATTGACTGGTGTACAAGAACACCCAGATCTCTTTGTACTGCCCCTTTACCTAAATTGACTCCATTTAGGTAGTAATCTGTCTTCCTGATCTTGCCACCAAAGTGGATAACAATACATTTATCCACATTAAACTGCATCTGACCACTCACCTAACCTGTCCAGGTCACCCTGTAATCTCCTAACATCCTCCTCACATTTCACCCTGCCACCCAGCTTAGTATCATCAGCAAATCTGCTAATGTTATTACTAACACCATCTTCTATATCATTAATATATATTGTAAAAGGCTGCAGTTCCATCACTGATCCCTGCGGTACCCCACTGGTCACTGTGTCTTTCTTTATGGAGGACAACAGAGAAAATCTCGAAATGTTATGGAACCAAATGACTTGTGAAAATGAGGAAACGAAAGAAATTAATGTCAGCAACAATGCTTCGATCAAACAATTAACTGGATTGATGGTTAATAAATCCTCTGGAAAAGCTGCTGAGATGAGGTGGGTTGAGGGGTCTGTTGGAGGCACAAGTGACCAAACTGACTGACACAAACTCTGGACAAACATCCTTGACGTAAGTTACCATGGAAAGGTCAAATAAGAGTAGCTGAAAGTGCAAAATATGTCACAATGTCGAGGAGCTGGGGATTATTTTTGAAGTCTAAGTGTGAAACTGTACTTGATGGGGAGAAGTTAGCTAGCTATTACCAGCAACCTGAATCTTTAATTATCAAACCATGAGGAACGTGACTGTAGGCATGGGTGCACTGAATTTTAGATATTACTTTTACAACATTAACTATCTTCATTTGCACAAACATTGGCACCAATACTCAAACCAGAACAGACAAAAGTTTGTATGATGTAAAGCACATGATAGATTCAACTCAAAGCATACATTCCAAAGGGAAAGCCATACTACTAGATTTTGAAAAGAATAAATGGAAACAGGTATCAAGTTAATGTAGAAGAGCACTGATCTTTGGAAAAACCTGTATTTTATTTTGTGAAAGCACCATCACATTCAAAGTGAAAAATGGGGAAAATTGTGGAAAGGGCTAATTGGTCTTGGGTATGAAATTATTTTGAAGATGTAAATACTGGCTGAGGTTGCTATGGATATGAATGCTTACAATAAATGGCTGATTAAAGTGAACTCAAGCTGTGTCAAAGAACAAAGAAAATTTACAGCCTAGGAAAAGGCCCTTCGGCCCTCCAAGCCTGAGCCGATCCAAATCCACTGTCGAAACATGTCAGTCAATTCCTAAGCATTTGTATCCCTCTGCTCCCCACCTTCTCATGCATCTGTCCAGACGCATCTTAAATGAATCTATCGAGCCTGCCCCTATCACTTCTGCTGGCAACACGTTCCAAACGCCTACCACCCTCTGTTTTACTGTTGCAGCCCAGTTGCAAAACACAGAATTTGTATCAGCAGCACCAAGAAAAGCTCTTGTCAACAAAAGCTGTTTTTTCTGTTGAACAGTGAGAAGAAAGTAGAACTTCAGAAGGTCTTAGGGAAGTATGGACGAACGATGTATGGGCGAGCTGCAAGGAACTGAATCTGAAAAGTGATGTGAATAACTCAGGCAGGCAGAAAAACTACAGACTGAGAACTGTAGTGCTGTTGATGAGAGTTTAAAAGGAACTCTGGAAGGCTACAGCATCAGGATTGACATGACTCAAGGGAGAGTTGAGAGTCTAATTCTGGAAAAGCACAGCAGGTCAGGCAGCATCCGCGGAGCAGGAAAATCAACATTTCAGGCAGGAGCCCTTCATCAGGAATGACTCAAGGGAAAGTCCACCTTATTGACGTTAATCATAAGTTGGACCTTGGATGGAAGACAGCCACTGCGGAATACAACTTGTGGACAAACTGGAGTGAATAAAGACTGTCTAAAGGAAGTTAAGCGAGAAGACTTTGAAATTGCATGAGGTGCCACTTTGTGGGGCAAGTATTTGTGGTTTTGCAATTTGTAGTTTTGTTGTGTCAACTATTTGAAGTGGAACACACAGCTTTATTTGCAGTATCAATCGTATGTTAATTAACGTTTGAATGATCTTAATTTTGGGTTGGGTTCCTTCCTGCTAAAGTTTGCTTTCTTTTTAAACGAGTTATGGGTCTTTAGGTGGACAGTAATGTGTGTTCAAGGATCCAATACAGACCATAAATTGCAATTAACATTAAAATGGGAAAATTCGAGATAAGCAGTAAATGAAGTTGCGCCATCATTGCTCACACCCTGAAAACAGATAAAAGAACGTTCTTTTCTAATGACTTGTTTGACCTTCATCCATTTCAGAACAATTCTTTAGCAGAATACTGCAAAGTGCTAGAAGTAACACGTGGTAGTTTGACATACACAAAGATCCTCACCAGCCTGATGGAACATTCAGACATGATAGATCATTCACAAGTTAGCTCACTGATTTATAATGTCTGCTTTTGGTCAAATCTCTCTTCATTGAAATGGAACATCAGGATTTCTGTCTTTGCAGAGCCTGCTAGACCATCACCTCCCCCTCCACTTCCTAACGTCCAGCTGGAAACATTTGCAGGACATCGAACCAACTTCAATTGATAACAACTGCCAGCTGACACCTGAATAAAGACTGTACAGAAGGTCATCGGTCACACCGAGGGAGACATCTTTCGGAATTATTGTTCTGGGGACCTGGGTTCAATTCTCACCACGACAGATGATGGAATTTGAATTCAATTTTATAAAAATCTGGAATTAAGAATCTACTGATGAGCAGGAAATTGCCAATTGTCACAAAACCCAATTTGACTCATTAATGTCCTTCACAAAAATATGCCATCCTTACCTGGTCTGAGGTGGGAAGAACACACCAAGCCAGGCACATCAGGAGTTGCAGAAGCTGAATTTTCAGGTGTAACCCTCCTTCAGGACTGGGGGTGTATGTGGGGGAGCTGCAGATAAAGGGAGAGATGGGGGCAAGGTCGTGAAGTGGAGATAGGTGAACACAGGCAGAAGGTACAACCTGGTTGGTCAATGGGAGGAATGAATCAGTTTGGTGGCAGGGAACAGTGGAAGGGAGGGGGGAGGGGCTGGGAAAGAAGTTGGGGGATGGAGAGGGAGGTTAATTGAAATTGGAGAACTCAATGTAGACTCCTCCAGGCTGAAGGGTGCCCAGGCAGAAGATGAGGTGTTGTTCCTCCAATAGGAGCTGTGATTTGTTTTGGAAATGGAGGAGGCTAAGGATGGGCATGTTGGAAAGGGCGTGGGAACAGGAATTAAAACGGGTGGTGAATGGGAGGTCTGGTTGGCCCCTGCGGACCCAGCTGAGAAGCTCAGCAAAACATGCCCTGAGTTTATGTTTGGTTGCCCTGATATAGAGAAGGTCACAGCGGGAGCACTGTATACAGTAAACTAGGTTGGAAGTGAGGTAGGTGAACCTTTGTCTCACCTGGAAGGACTGTTTGGGGACCTGGATGGAGGTGAGAGGGGTGGTGATCCTACAGGTTTTGCATCTTTTCTGGTTGCAAGGGAAGGTTGCAGCGTCCTGCACTCAGGCTGAATTAGAGCAGTTCATCGACTTTGCCCACAACTTCCATCCTGCACTTCAACTCACTTGGTCCATCTAGGACACCTCCCTCCCCTCTCTGGACCTCACCATCTCCATCTCCGGTGACAGTCGCCAGATGGAATTTTACTACAAGCCCACACACTCCCTGGACTATACCTCCTCCCACCCAGTGTCCTGCAAAAACTCCATCCCATTCTCTTAATTCCTCCGCCTCCTCCACAACTGCTCGCACGAGGAGACATTCCACTCATGAGCATCCCAGACGTCCACCTATTTTGAACAACGTGCTTTTCCCCCTCGATCATCCAGACAGCCCTCTGACAGCCCTCTCCATTCTCCATTCCCCATTCCATCCCCCCAGGAATAAAGACATCTACCATCCCACTAATCTCCACATCCTACACATTAGCATTAAACACTTCCGCCAACTCCAACTAGACCCCACCACCAAGAAAATCTTCCCCGCCCCACCCCACTCTGCCTTCCCTAAGGACAAGACCCTCCAACAGTCCTCGGTTCACGCCACCCCCACTGCCGAACCCCCAGGTATTTTCCCCTGCAACCAGAAAAGATGCAAAACCTACCGGTATCCCACCCCTCTCACCTCTATCCAGGGCCCCAAACCATCCTTCCAGGTGAGACAGAGGTTCACCTGCCTCTCCTCCAACCTAGTTTACTGCATCAGGTGCTCCCGATGTGGTCTTCTCTACATCGGGGAGTCCAAACGTAAACTTAGGGAATGGTTCATCGAGTATTACAGCCGGGCCCGTGGGGGCCAACCTGACCTCCCAGTCACCACCCATTTCAAATCCCGTTCCCACTCCCTTTCCAACATGACCATCCTTGGCCTCCTCCATTGCCAAAACAAACCACAGCTTCTATTGGAGGAACAACACCTAATCTTCTGCCTGGGCAGTCTACAGCCAAGAGGACTCATTACTGAGTTTTCCAATTTCAAATAACCTCCTTTCCCATTCCCTGTCTCCCTTCCCAGCCCCTCCCCTCCCTTCCACTGCTCCCAGCCACCAAGCGGATTCATTTCTCCCACTGACCAACCAGGTCGTATCCTCTACCCTTCTTCATCTATCCCCACTTCACCACTCTGCACCCCAGCCACCCCATTTATCTGCAGCTCCCCCACACCCACCCCGAGTCCTGAAGAGGGGACAGTATTTGCCTTTCCCAGACAAGAATTGTCTGGCAAAACCCAACCCCGGCTTTAACACTGATTCCTGTGTGAGCACATGATTCACTTAAAAAGTTGCTACTTTCAGGAACACAGACATAACTTTAAGTGAAGTCTTGCTGTGGTATCAGTAACCAAATATAGATAACTTTAATTTCAGGGAGCACAGATTATAACTGAGTAAAGGGAAGGTGAGGAAAGGATTCAGGTTTAAGTACTTCACCTGGAAAAGGTGGCTAACGTGGACAGCCAAGGAGTCAGAAGAAGCACAGAGCATTCATACATTCAAGAGGGAACCGAAGGGTCTTCAGGAATAAATGAAATGAGAGGGGGATATAATGTGTTCTTTACACCTTGTGGTTACCCAAACAAACTGCAGCCCAATGCATTCCTACGTTTCTCTGCACTTTCCAGCTTCTACGAGCAAGGTGCAAGTAAACAACGCAAAATTGCTTCCCCCAGCTGTCCCATTATATGTAGCAGATAACAGTTATGGGATACTGCACTGTACAATGACAACAATGATCTGTACTTCTGTTATCAGCACACTCCAGTCTCCACTTGCTGAAAAAAAACCCCATCCATACCGTAATAAACTCCGAGGCTATTGAATCAAATCCTTTCAGGGATAAATTCTATCGCTAGTGATTGCCTACCTCTGGAGGCTTCTTACTAAACACTGCAGCAACTGCACCATTGGTGACGTGGTTCTTACCTTGTCCTTGAAAATATGGGGGTTGCAGTACATGAAATCTCTGTAGCTCTCAGTCCGCACTTTATCCTGCAAATTTACAGACAAGCATACAGACAGCTTAAATGATCAATCTTAAAATGCATCCACTGTTAAAATATTCACAATTTCTTCCCTTCTCCTCATTATACAAATAACATGAAGGTTCTTATTTTGCATATGCATTTAGAGGTCAAAAATTCATCCTAACTGTTAGCTCAGGATTTTGCATGTTTGTCCCTTGGTTGACCGTACAATCTAATCGAAGAGAAAGCCTCCTTCAGTCAGAATTAAAAGTAGCAGAATACTGGAAACATTTATTGTTTGAGAGGGAAATTTAAAATAGGAATTCTTGCTCTGTAAGACTGAGTACAGAGGTTAAAATTGATTCAAATTTGACTGGCAGATTTTTTAAAAAAGATGCTCGAGAAACATGAGCTTTGCATCTATTGCCCATCCCTAATTGCCCAGAGGGCAGTTAAGAGTTCTCCATGCTTCAGGCTCACTGCCTTTATTCCTGATGAAGGGCTTTTGCCCGAAACGTCGATTTCGCTGCTCGTTGGATGCTGCCTGAACTGCTGTGCTCTTCCAGCACCACTAATTCAGAATCTGGTTTCCAGCATCTGCAGTCATTGTTTTTACCTTGTTGAGTCTACCTCATTGTCAGGCGAAAGTGAGAACTGCAGATGCTGCAGATTAGAGTCGAGAGTGTCGTGCTGGAAAAGCACAGCAGTTCAGGCAGCATTCGAGGAGCAGGAGATTTAACGTTTCGGGTGACGCCCAATCTCATTGCTGGCTGGAGGGTGCAGCCAGCAGAGAGAATCAAATAAGTTTTTACAACAATCAACATTTTTTGTGCATTCATTCACTTTGGGGATGAGGATGTTGCTGGCTAAGCCAGTATTTATTGCCCATTCCTGATTGAGATTAAGAGTCAACCACATTGCTGTGGGTCTGGAGTCACACGTGGGCAGTTTCACTTCCTAAAGGATATCATTGAACCTGATGGGTTTTTCCGACAATCAATAATGGATTCATGGCCATGATTACACTCTTAATTCCAGATTTTTATAGAATTCAAATTTCACCATTTGTCGTGTCTGGATTTGAACCCGATTCCCCGGAACATTACCTGGGTATCTCAATTAACAGTTCCATGATAATACTACTAGGTATTACATCGCCTCCTCTTAGGTGGTAGGGAAAGAAGTGGTTACAAGGTCAACATTAGACTAGTTTATAATTCCAGATTTTATTGAATTCAAGATTCATCATCTGCCACACTGGGACATGTCCCTCGTGACACTAACCTGGGAATCTGGGTTACTCGTCCAGCAACATTACCGCCATGTTCTTGCCTCTCCAAAACGGAATTGTAAACTTGTGGCAGTGAGTGAAGCCAGGCTCAGAGCAGGCATAGCAATCTTTAACAGAGTCCCACAAGGCAGCTACTTGGCAGCTAAACCTGCTCAGACATCCAGAACCAGAGGACTCTGTATCAATCGCCAAGGCACTGGGTTGGAAAGTGATCAGACTGACAGAGCCAAGAGTCCTCAATAATCAGCTCTGCCTGAACTTCATCAATTACAGCTCTTGATGTGATTTTAAGCATCAGTGCTTCTGAAGTTATTTGTTTTTCACTTTATAAAAAGAAAACTCAACAGACAGTCCATTTCATGTCATCCCCATCCCCTGAAGACAGAAATGTATACATTTGGTCGCTTTACAGACAATGTTAAAAACAAAACTTCAGCCCCTGAACCGAGTTCATGGTTAAATTTCATTGTGGTTTATTTCCCTCAGATGGTAAAGAATCTTCAGAATTTTCTTCCCCAGAGAGTGGCACATGATACTGTGTCAGCACAGTAGTGCTTAAGGTATGAAAAATACCATGCACTAAATGCAGCTGAATTTAGGACATACTTTAGTTTACAGGCATTAGAATTTGGGAGACATAAGAGTCACAGAGATGTATAACACAGGAGCAGATCCGTCGGTCCAACTCGTCCATGCCAACCAAATATCCTAAATTAATCTAGTCCCATTTGCCAGCATTTGGTCCATATCCCTCTAAACCCATCCTATTCATACACCCATCCAGATGCCTTTTAAATGTTGTAATTGTACCAGCCTTCACCACTTCCTCTGGCAGCTCATTCCATACACGTACCACCCTCTGTGTGAAAAAGTTGCCCCGTAGGTCTCTTTTAAATCTTACACCTCTCACCTTAAACCAATGCCCTCTAGTTTTGGAGCCTGGGGAAAAGACCTTGTCTATTTATCCTATTCATGTCCTTCATGATTTTATAAAACTCAATAAAGTCACCCTTCAGCCTCCGACACTCAAGAGAAAATATCCTCAAACCCTCCAACATCCTTGTATATCTTTGACAGAACAATGAATACCTTTAAGGTCAGCATCCTTCATAGTCAGGAATCAACTGTTACTGGTGGTAAACAGGAACGAGACGTTAAGGCCACAAACATAGAATCCTTCGGCACAACAAGCCCACAGCGGCCCTCTGAAGAGTAAGACCCCTTTCCCTATCCTATTACTCTACATTTGCCTTTGCCTAATGCACCTAACCTACACATCCCTGGACACTATGGACAACTTAGCATGGCCAATTCACCTAACCTGCACATCTTCAGAGGTAACCGGAACACCCGGAGGAGACCCACGCAGACACCGGGAGAATGTCCAAATTTCACACAGACAGTTGTCTGAGGCTGGAATCGAGGTAGCAGTGCTAACTACTGAGCCACTGTGCCACCTGAACGATGAAGCAGGCTCAAGGAGTTGAATGGCCTACTCCTGCTCCTAAGGTACGTTCACGTCACTGATCTATACCACATCCCTACTTAGCTGCATTTGTCCTAACTGACTGCTCAGAATTAGAATCAATGCTGTGGATTTGGAACCAAACACAATATTTACATGTTTGCAGGTGACACAAACCTAGATGGGAGCATGGGTGTCGCGAGGTTAACACAGACAGGTTTCCCAGGGGTTTACACAGGTTCAGTGAGTGGAATACGATTTGGATAAGTGTGAGATTATCACTTCGGTTGGAGAAACGGAGATACAGAGCATTTCTTAAATGATGAGAGTTGGAAAACGTTAATGTCCAAAAGGGGCAGGAGTGTCCTTGTTGATGAGTCAATGGGAGCTAGCGAGCAGCAAACAACTAACAAAGCACATGGCACGTGGGTCATGATGACCAGAGGATTCAATTACAGAAGTAAAGATGTCTTGCTCCAATTGCATTGAACTTTATTAAGTTTGCAGGTGGAGTAATGTGTACAGTCCAGTCCCCTTTCTTTAGGCAATGGTGTTGATTGTGGATTTCTAGGAGACATTCATCAAAGTACCTTACTAAAGGTTAAGTGTTAAGGTAAGAGCCCACACTGTCCAAGGTAGTATACTGGCGTGAATAGAGAATTGGTTAATGAGTATAAAGGGTTCTTATTTGGATTGGCAACCTGTAACCATTGGGGTTCCACAGGGAGTAGGCTGGGTCGACAATTGTTTCCAACATTTATTAATGACATGGAGAAAGCAAATATACTGTCGCTAAATTCGCAGAGAACACAAAAATGGCTGGAAAGGCAAGGTGCAACAAGGATACAAACAGTTTCCAGAGAGATAATAATAGATGAAGTAACTAGGCAAAAAGTATGTAAATGGAGAATGGCGTGAGTAAATGTGAAGTTGTTCATTTTGGAAAGGAGAACAAAAGAGCAGAAAATTAGTTAAGGGAGAAAAGCTGCAATACAAAGGAACTGGAGGGTACAAGGCAGAGAAAGCTAAGACACAGATACAGCAGGTAATGAGGAAGGCTAATGGAATATTGGCCTTATTTCACAGTGTTTAGTGTACAAGAATATGGAAGTCTTACTGCAATTGTACAAGATGCCGGGAGACCATTTCTGGGATAGTGTGAGCAGCTTTGGTCCCTTTATTTAAGGGAAGATATCATTTCACTGTGGGCAGGTCAGAGAAGGTTCAGAAGGATAATCCCTGGTATGGAGGGTTTATCCATTGAGCAAAAGTTAAACAGGTTGGGACTCTACTCACTGAAGTTAAGAAGAATGACATGGTGATCTCACTGAAACGTACAGGATTCTTAGGGGGCTTGACAGTGCAAATGCTGAGAGGATGTTTCCCCTCATGGGAGAATCTAAGACGAGAGGGCATATAGTCTCAGGATAAACAGGTGACAAGTTAAAACTGAGATGAGATGCAATTCCATCTTTCAGAGGGTTGAGTGCGTTTGGAACTCCTTGCCACATTGAGCTGTGGGGCAGAGTCCTAACCCGTGTTTGAGGCGGAGATCGACAGATTCTTGATCAGTTGGGGAATCAAGGCAGAGGAGACGTCAGGGGCTGAACAGCCTACTCCCGTTCCTATTTCTTACTGTCTAATGGACATTGGGGTAGTGCAAAGGTTCACTGGACTGAATCCTGCCCTGGTACGATTGTTCTGAGGAGACACTGAGAAGGCTGGACCTGTATTCTCTGGAGTTTAGAAAAATAAGAGGAGATTCATTGAAACCTCGAAAATTGTTCAAAGGATAGACAGAATAGATGTCGGAAACGGGTCTCCCCTGGGATGTGAGGGGTGGATTCAGAAGGACAAAGTCTCAGAATAAAGGGCAGGCCATTTAAGACTGAGAAGAGGAGGGTGGTGAACATTTGAAATTCTCTACCCCAGAATGCCAGGGAAACTCAATTGTTGAGCATGTTCGAGACAGAAATCACGAAGCTTTCTAGCTGCTACGAAGGGTATCGAGATAATGCAGGATATTGACACTGCGATAGATATCAGCCAAAGGCAGATCATGCTCTCTCCATCTATGTTCCCTTGTCCTTCTCCACCCTTACCCAGTTCAAATTCATCTTGAAAATGCCAACTGAACCAGCAAGAGCTCTTTGGGAAATGAGTTCTAGATTTCCAATTCTGTGGTGTGGAGAAACTCCTCCTTAATTTCAATGCCAAACAGCTCCAAGCCTGCGTTCAGATTGCATCAATAAAGGAAAGAGTTTCTCAGCCACTCTCTCAAATTTGTCTTTCCATTTACAATTGCTTGATTTTTCACCCCTTGAAGTAACTGCACAGAGACCAATAGCCCGTCACCCTTTATTCACTAGTGCACAGTACATTGGCTGTGGCCAGGCAGCTCAAAGTCAGTCCTCTAGATTGACGAGATTCTATGCCCCATTTATATTGGTTGGCCAGGACCATCCCAATCAAGGAGCTTGTAGTCAACAAGGACAACCTGGTTCCAATCACTATATCCCTCTAACCCCTAAACTACAGACCACATCTATGCAATAAAAACAGAAAATGCTGAAACAAAAAACTCAACAGGTCGTGTTTTCTTTTCTCTCAGTAGGCTGAGAGTCTTTAGAACTCCCATTAAATATTTTTAAGGCAGAGGTAGATAGATATGGGGGGGGGGGGGGGGGGGGGGGCTGGATATGTAGGAATGGAGAGCGGAGGTTAAAATTAGATCAGCCTTATTGAAGGGTGAGGGAGGCTGAAAGGGCTAAGTGGCCTATTCTTATTCCTTGCTCTTATTTTCTTATGTTAGGTAGCAAACAAATAGGGAAAGAAACAAAAGTCATGTTTCATGTCTGTGGCACTCTCATCAGAAGTGGGAAGAGTTAGCAGACATAATTAGGGCAAGGACAAAAATGGAAGACTGTGAAAGGGTGGAAGACGGGAGAAATTGAATGGCAGGAAAATTAGTCTTCCAGGGCCAATAGGTTTGGTGCTGGGGAGAAAGGAAGACAGAAAGGAAACAAAGCAAGGAAAGGAAGGAGCAGGTGTGTTTCCGGTTGAAAGAAACAAAATAAGCAATGAGAAAGGAACAAAATGAATCAAAACTGAAACAACTGTGGACGTTGTAAATCAGAAACAAAAACACAAATTGCTGGAAAAGCTCAGCAGTTCCAGCAGCATCTGTGGAGAGAAATCAGAGTTAATGTTTCGGATCGAGTGACCCAAAGTCAGTTCCGAGGGCCACCAGACCCAAAACGTTAACTCTGGTTTCTCCCCACAGATGCTGCCAGACCTGCTGAGCTTTTCCAGCAGTTGTTTCTGTTTCTGGAACAAAATGGATGCTGGTCCAAAATGATAAAAGTCAGTGTTGAGTCCAGAGGCGATAGCATTCCCAGTCGAAAGATATGGCACAATGAGCAGGCCAAGGACAGAGAGCAACCTGTCTTCTCAATTCAAGCGTGGCATTTTTCTCGTGGTCTGAGCTGAAGTTCATCGAAGACCAATACATGCTCTCTGGGTTTCAGTGACTCAAACTAAAGGCAATATACCAAGTGCTGGGGCTGGGGGACAACTGAGGATCTGCTTCACTTTCCTTCCTTAGTTTTGTAACCAACTCAATATGAGAATGGTCAACATATGATTAACCTTACACATTTACCTCTTGAGCGACAACTTGGACAGCACCTTATAAAACCTAATGTATTTCACAGGGACATTGTAAGACAAAGTATGATACCAAGCTACATGTGAGATCAACTGTCCAAATGCTTAAGCAAAGAGGTTGGTAAGAAGTGATATAAAAGAGGAAAGTGTGGGAGAGAAGGAGAGGGGTTCAGGGAATGGAGATATACAGTAATAGAACGGCATAAATTCAAGGCCAGCAGCACATCTCAGGGTCAAACGTGACATCAAATTCCCAAACACACTGGTATAATCTCAGGTTGTTGACAAAGTAAAGGGTGGACTGAGTGATTAGAAGCTGAAGTTTGGAACTGAGGCTGAAAATAATGGCTTCACCCTTTCTCGATATTCAATTTGGGGCAAGTTCAGCTCATTCAGTACTTGAGGATGTGGAGGAGATTCACCAGGATGTTGTCTGGGATGGAGCATTTCAGCGCTGATGAGAGACTGGATAAGATCAAGTTGTTTTCTCAACCCTCAACTCAGAAGGATCACTGGATTTGAAACATTAACTTTGTTTCTTTCTCCACAGATGCTGCCAGATCTGCTGAGTTTCTCCAATAATCTTGGTTTTTGTTTCAGATTTTCAGCATCTGCAGTTCTTTGTTTTAATTTAACCCAATGTGAAAGTGAGGACTGCAGATGCTGGAGATTAGAGTCGAGAGTCTGGTGCTGGAAAAGCACAGCAGGTCAGGCAGCATCCGAGGATCAGAAGAATTGATGTTTCAGGCAAAAGCCCTTCATCAGGAATGAGGCTGGGGGCCTCGGGGGTGGAGAGATAAACGGGTTTGACATTTATCTCTCCACCTGCTTGGCTCACAGCATCATTCCTGTTGAAGGGCCTTTGCCCGAAATGTCAATTCTCCTGCCAATGTCATATCCTGCCAATCAGGGTGTATTCTTTTTAACCTTACTCTGTATCCCCTAATGTTCAACAATGCTGTAGTAATAATGGAAATGCAGTAATTCTCCATTAAATATGCTGTTCCATCTTATCCATCATTAAGGTTGGTGTGGCACTGTGGGGAACATTTAACATTGCATGATGTGAAAAATTGGCCAATTCTCAAGTTATAGCTCAGTAAATGGACTGTGGCAAAAGATCAGAGGAGCAGAAGAATTGATGTTGCAGGCAAAAGCCCTTCATCAGGAATGAGGCTGGGAGCCTCGGGGGTGGAGAGATAATTCTCAAGTTATAGTTCAATATAAGAACTATGGCAAAAGATCAGAAACAGCTTTCAGGACCAGGCTGAATGTAAACAAATTCCACAAGTTTAAGAGAACGTCAGTAAACTTCTTAATGGCTCCTTGTATATTTCGAACTGCAGATTTTAGCCTAAATGAAACGTCTGTACAACAGAAAGACAGTTAGGGAATGACACAAAGGATTATTGTTTTTACAGCTAAGGTTGAGTGCTATGGGTAACGTACATTCCATGATAATCTGTAACTCCTCAGCATATTTTAAAATATATAATGTACTCCTTTCTTTGTAAAGGTGCAAAACTTGTCAAAGAAATTGAGGTATTGATAACTCCCTCCATCACACGTTTTAGCCAAACTGCTGCAATACAATTGTCAATACAGTCTGATTGGTGTCAGATCACCCTGTTGTAATTTTGTTTGTCAATTTTGTGATTTCAGCTCTCACAGATCCCTGCAAACTTTAATCCAATTCAACACGGGAAGCAAGAAAGAGGTTACTTTAAAAAAAAAATGCTGTACAAATGAAATTGGAACTGTGCCCTGGATTTAAAAAGTTGATGCTTTTTTTTTTAAAATAAACGTCCTGCCTGCAGAAGCAAGATTACTTCCAGCAAGCTTCTGACAATGAAGACTAACTCTCACAAAATAAAAATCAGGCATTACTCTGCAGCAGATTTAAACGTTCTTTGGACAAACAATTTTAAAAATTAACTAGTCACAATCGAGTCAAAAAGGCAGCAATCGTGACTGATAGTAGGAGCCTAAGAAGGGCTGCAGCTTGTTCCCATTTGAAGGTTTAACTGATTTAACCTCACCTTTAGCATTTCTTCATGTATGCCATAATGCGCATAAGAGCTGAAGTAGACACTGTCTTCATCCTCCTGCAGGTTTGCTATCGTGTTTGTGGTTGATGTACCAGCTCTGGCATCTACATTTATCACGAAATCCTGCACATATTGTCTGTAATCAATTTAAAACACACCCTTGAGGCACGCTCAATGAACCACAAAAAATTATACAACAAAAGAATTTTTCCAATAAACTTCCAGCCTTTTAACGCTCTGACACCCTCTGCTGGTTTCACAGCTAAATTGCAGATTTCCCAGTCATGACCAATGATGGGGTGGCACTGTGGCTCAGTGGTTAGCACTGCTGCCTCACAGCCCTAGGGATCTGGGTGCGGGTAACTGTCTGTGCAGAGTGTGCACATTCTCCCTGTGTCTGCATGGATTTCCTCCAGGTGCTCCATTTTTCTCCCACAGTCCAAAGATGTGCAGGTTAGGTGGATTGACCATATTAAATTGTCCACAATGTTCAGGGATACGTAGGTTGGGTACATTAGTCAGGAGTTAAATGTAGGGGAATGGGTCTAGGTGGGCTACACTTTGGAGGTTTGGTCTGGACCTGTTGGGTTGAAGGGCCTGTTTCCATGCTGTAGGAATTCTAATTCTAACTCTAATCAAGTTTGCTCACAGGATACTGTCAAAGGATGTGCAGATTTTAATTGTAATGTAAGCAGCTATTCAAACAAATCCATCACAATACAACAGCTGCCATAAAAATTGGTTGCACTATATCAAGGCTCGTGTGCAGTTTCGCTTGCCACAAAATCATATTGAAGATGGTGGTTGGGGGGGCGAATTTTACCAGTGTATGATGTCGGATGTGATGCACATTTAGCGAGGCAATTCACTCAACTTTATTTTTGGAATCGGGAACTGCATAAACAGAGCTGGTCAGCACCTACAGTGTTTAACATGTTCTTTGAGCCATCTTAACAGCGCAGGTTTCATTTAAAAGGGTTGCCAAGATTGACTTTGCCTGACTGAAATGAACTGAAGCCACTGTTGGACGTAAAACTCACAAGCAACATTATCTGGATGTCGACAACTTCGGCCCTGTGTGGTTGAGCTGCTACAATATTACCAGCCTGTGCTCAACTCAGTTAGCAACACAGCCCAACACAGTTTCCATCAAGGATTTCACAGCATCCTATTAAAATCAATGAAACAGCCTATTTTAAACGTAGGGATTTTTCCTTCAAGATCATTCATCCCAAGATTTTTTTCACTCATTTTTAAAAATTTTTATATGTTACTCCAATGCCTTTGTGCTGTTTTTTTCCTGGGACGGGGGTGTCACCAGAAAGGCCCATCATAAGACGATAACAAATAGGAACGACGTAGGCCATTTGGCCCACTGAACCTGCTGCACCATTCAGTAGGGTCATGGCTGATCCAACATTCCTCACATCCACTTTCCTGCCCTTTCCTCGTAACCTTCACTCCCCGACTGATCAAGAATCTATTGATCTCAGCCTTAAATATACAGAAGGACTCTGCCCCTACAGCTCTCTGTGGCAAGGAGTTCCAGACCCTGTGAGACACTAAATTCCTCCTCATCTCAGTCTTAAATCAACGCCCCTCAATTCTGAGACAATGCACCCTGGTCCTCAACTCTCCCATCCTTAATTGTCATGGTTCATTTCAGAGGGCTGTTAAGAAGAAACCACATTTATATGGATCAGGAGTCACATGTAGGCCAGACCAGGTAAAGATGGCAGTTTCATTCCCTAAAAGACGTTAGCGAACCAGATGGGATTTTCATCACCATTATTAAGACCAGCTTTAAGACCACATTTATTAATTGACTTTTTATATTCCATCAGCTGCGCATTTGCAGAACCACAAACCTCCACCCACCCTCCACCCCCATCACAGATGCCCTTTATTTTATTGTTAAAAGAATTCAGAAACTAATTCCAGCTGTCGCCCAGGATTCCATAGTGCTCCCCTTGGTGTTGTACCATTCAGATTTGTAACCTCTAGAGGTCAGGGGGCACAGGAAAGGAAGAAAGTTTTCTGAAATAAATAAAGGTCACAAACCGCATTTTTTCAAGGTCTCCCATGATCCTTTCCACAGCCTCCTCAGCCTCCTCAGCTCTCCTCTCTGCTCTGTGTAAACGCTGAAGCCGTGCTGCTTGCTCCTGGCTCTCCACATCCAGTGGTTCTACCGAACAGGTTTGTGTTTCTGCACATTCCCAGAACTCATCGACATCTGTGAAGACAACAGCCGGTGAGTAGGGTCATCGAGTGAACCCAGCCAGCACAAAAGCTAAACAGGTCAACAGCCTGGGCCCCTCTGGTAGGGGTAGGGATTATATGCTGTACACAGGCTGGTGATGCTGAAGTTAACTAACTGTTACAGTGCAGCAAAAGGCATTCAGCCCATTGTGTCTACGTTAACATGAGCAACTGCTGCAGGCTGTATTTTGATTGGTGAATTTTGCTTCTGTCCATTCAGCAACTTTCTCGAACAATACAGCACTGAACAGGCCCTTTGGCTCACGATGTTGTGCCAACCCGTGAACTATTCTCAGCTCGTCCCCCTACACTATCCCATCATCATCCACGTGCTTATCCAAGGATTGTTTAAATCTCCCTAATGTGGCTGAGTTAACTATATTGGCAGACAGGGCATTCCACGCCTTTACCACTCTCCAAATAAAAAGCCTGCCTCTGACATTTGTCTTAAATCTATCACCCCTCCATTTGTAGTTTAGGTGAAAAAGAAACATGCTTACATTTGAGAGAGAGGGAAATATTGTACAAAGTTGTTATGGTTGTGTTCGCCAAGCTGGGAATTTGCTTGTCATCTGCATGTGTGGCTACTAAGGATAGCTTAGTAGCTCATAACAGCACACAAACCAACAGCCACTCTCAGACAACAACTCACCAGAACGAAGGACCCGATACCCAGCATGAGCAAAACCAATGTAGTGTACAAAATCCCATGCAAGGACTGCACAAAACACTACATAGGACAAACAGGAAGACAGCTAACGATCCACATCCATGAACACCAACTAGTAACGAAACGACACGACCAGCTATCCTTTGTAGCCACACACGCAGATGACAAGCAACATGAATTCGACTGGGACAACACAACTATTATAGGACAAGCCAAACAGAGAACAGTCAGGGAATTCCTAGAGACATGACACTCATCCACAGATTCAATCAATAAGCACATCGACCTGGACCCAATATACCGGCCACTGCTGCGGACAACTGGAACTGACAACCAGAAGCGGCAGATTCAAACCACTACAAATGCCGGAGGAAAGATCACAGAAGCGCTTCATAGGAGGCTCCCAAGCACTGAGGATGTCACCTAGACAGGGGACGAAACGTCTGCAACACAAATTCCCAGCTCAGCAAACAGAACCACAACAACGAGCAACCGAGCTTCAAATCTTCTCACAAGCTTTGAATATTGTACAAAGACTGTGGAAATTCCTTCACAGCTTTAGATTGAAGGTTATGACACAAAGAGTAGTATAAGCAGTTGTAGCGATTGTAACAAGGTCAGCCAGGTGGACCTCATAGAATGTGAGTTCCCTAATTGGGGTTGTTAATCTGGTTCAGTCAGGGAGCCCTGGCTGACAGTTATAAACAGGCTGTCCCTGAGGGAGCTGGGTCAGTGTCAAGGACACTCCATGTGTAAATGAAGGGTGGATTTGGTGACGGGATACTGGCCTCTCTGGAGTTATTTCAGCAGTAAATATCTGAACAACATTAAACCCATTAATATTATTCACTGGTAACATTTACCCTTTAATCTTGGATTCTCTTCATTTGAAGTCATCACTCTTACAAGAAGACAAAGAAAACTTAGCGCTGGATGGATACTACATGCCCCCTCCAGGGGTTTGCAATCACATCTTTGTGAACAGGTTGATGAGAAAAATAATTTAAAAGAGAAACAAAATAAAGCAGACCCAGGCACTCGTGTGGCGCAGTGGTAGTGTCCCTAATACTAGACTGGGAGACCAGGGTTCAAGTCTCACCTGCTCTAGAGATATGTAATAACATCTCTGTGAATAGGTTGATTGGAAACATACCTTAAGTTAAAAAACATTTCGAAAGCTGACCTCATCATGAGTAATGGCTCCATTTTGGTGTTCAGCAATAAATTAGATTCCTTTCCAGTCAGACTCGCTGACTTATTACAGTAAGTTAACAATCAAGGGTAGATTGGAATTTGTTAAAACCTAAACTGACCTCAATAATTAGCTACTCCTGTCATTATATGGTTGGGGCAGGTGGGTAAGAGTGGACAGGCTGTTATTCCCTCAAACAGTGAATGCTATCTTCTTCACTCCTTATATTTAAAATGGCGGAAAGCAAGAGGGAAGAGTATCATTAGTTAATGCAACATGTCCGTTGGAGGTACCAGTCAGAATGACAGTTACCCCTCTTCTTTCCTGCCTGGGCATTCTTTACAACTCACTTCAGAAGGTAAGGCCAGCAAGAAAATTAATATTTGGAGATTTACAAACAGGTCATATTGAAGCTCTACTTTGAAGTGAACAAGATTGGTCAGCTCCTGTGGTGCAGTGGTAGTGTCTTATGTTTGGACTTGAAGGACAAGGTTCAAGTCCAACTTGTTCCAGACGTGTGTAATATAATCTCTGACCACAAGACAGAATAGCAGAATTAGGTCATTCAGCCCATTGAGTCTGCTCCACCACTCGACCCTGTCTGATGTTTCTCAACCCCCTTACTCTGCCTTCTCCCTGTAACTCTTGGTCCCCTAACCAATCAAGAACCTATCTATCTCTGTCTGAAATATACTCAATGACTTGGCCTCCACAGCCCTCTGCATCAATAAGTTCCACAAATTCCCCACCCTCTGACTACAGAAATTCTTCTCCGTCTCTGTTCTAAAGGTTTGTCCTTTCACTCTGAGGCTGTGCCCTCCAGTCGTAGCGTCTCCGAATGGTGGCAACATTTACTTCACATCCACACTATTCAAGCCTCTCAATATTCTATAGGTTTCAATCAGATCCCCCATAACCTTTTAAACTCAATCGAGTACAGACCTAGAGTCCTCAACTTCTCCTCATATGACAAGCCCTTTGTTACGGGATTATTCTTGTAAACCTCCTCTGGACCATCTCCATTCAGCAAGTTGGTGAGAAATTATCTACAAGACGAGTCAGACTGGAACGTGCCTTTCCATCTGAGCCCATCTTCCCCCCCACTCCCTCCACCGCGCCCCCCACCCTCCCCCCCCCCCCCCCCCCCAACCAAGCCTGCCCTCAGTTCCACAGACCCTAGAACCTAAGACACCCTGAGCTCCATGGGGCCTCCTGCATAAGTCTGCCTGCACTCCCAGCAACACCAATTGCCATGCTCTGTCTCACGGAGGCGGAGCTTCCAATTACCCCAGGCACAGTCTGATTTGGTGGCAGGGTGCACTTGTTCTGGGCCTGTCTGCCACCTATGAGAGGTACAGATAGGTAAAAAACAACTACCATTAACCCTAGAATGGGAGAATTTCAAGACAAGAGACATATGTTGAAGGCATGAGGAGAGAGATTTAAAAGACACGAGGGGCAAATGTTTTACACAGAGGATGGTTCGTGTGTGGAACAAACTCCTGTTGAAGTGGTGGACGCAGGTGCAATTACAACATTTGGAAGACATTTGGATAGGTACATGAATAGGAAAGGTTTGGAGGGGGAGGAGCAGGCCGGTAGGGCTAGTTTATTTTGGGACTAGGTTCAGTACGGACTGGTCGAACCAAAGGGTCTGTTTCCATGCTTTATGACTCTGAGAGGGGTCCAATTGGTATGGCCCCCATCCAATCCTTCCCATAAACTTCCACCCAAAATGCTTTGCACAAACCAGACAGCTTTAAAACAAATGGTATAATTTTGAAGTGCAGTCAGTTGAAGACACAGAAACAGAAAATAATAACAGGAGTAGACCATTTAGGCTTTGCCATTGAGTATAGTCATGGATGATCATCCAACTCACTCTCCTGTTCTTGCTTTCTCCCTCATACCCATTGGTGCCTTTAGCCATAAGGACTATATCTAACTCCTCCCTGAAAATGGTCAATATTCAATCCTCATGATTTCCTGACAGACCAGCTCCCTTGGTGTTGTCTGCCTGTTTTATTACCTCCCTCAGCAAAATGGAGAATTGGTTGTCTGGAAACAGGAAGCCAAGAGTGTGATGCTAGAAAAGCACAGCAGGTCAGGCAGCATCCTAGGAGCAGGAGAATCAAAGTTTCGGGCAAAAGCTCATCAGGAAGCCCAAACACAGAGTATGACCTGTCACCAAGAACACTGAAGGTCTGAGATCACCCACCAGACTACAATACCCTAACAGCGATGTTGTGAAATTTGAAGAGGGATCAGAAAAGATTTACAAGGATATTGCCAGGCCTGGAGGGTTTGAGCTACAGGGAGAGGCTGAATAGGCTGGGGTTATTTTCCATTGAGCATCAGAGGCTGAGGGGTGACCTTACAGAACATAGAACATTATAATGCAATACAGGTTCTTTGGCCCTCAATGTTGTGCCAACCTGTGGAACCAACTGAAGCCCACCTATTGTACACTATTTCATTATCATCCATATGTTTGTCCAATGACCATTGAAATGCACTTAAAGTTGGAGAGTCTACTACTGTTACAGGCAGGGTGTTCCACGCCCCTACTACTCTCTGAGTAAAGAAACTACCTCTGACATTTATATAAAGGTAAATAAAATTATGAGGGGTATAGATAGGATAAATATTCAGGACCTTTCCTGAGGTGGGGGGAGTCTAAAACTAAAGGGCATAGGTTTAAGGTGAGAGGGGAAAGATTTAAAAGGGACCTAAGGGGCAACCTTTTCACGCAGAGGGTAGTGCATGCATGGAATGAGCTGCCAGAGGAAGTGGAGGCGGCTGGTACAGTTACAACATTTAAAAGGCATCTGGATGGGTATATGAATAGAAAGCGTTTGGAGAGATATGGGGTAGGTGCTGGCAAATGGGACTAGATTAATTTAGGATATCTGGTTGGCATGGACAAGTTGGACCGAAGAGTCTGTTTCTGTGCTGTACACCTCTATAACTCTATGATACGTCATCACCCTAAGAAGGAGATGGGAAGGGGACAAAATAGAAGCAGAGTAACATTGAAAATTGGAACAGGTGGAGGCCAGGACAGCGTTTATACCCACAGAGAAATTCCCAGTGGCGAGTGTTTGAAAATCACCCAGTCATACAAATCTTGCAAAAACTGGAAGAGATGCAGATGCTGCAAATCACAAACAAAAACAGGAATTGCTGGAAAAGCTCAGCAGGTCTGACAGCATCTGTGAAGAGAAGTTAGTTAACGCTTCAACTTTGAGGAAGGATCACTCGACCCGAAAGATTAACTCTGATCTCTCTCCACAAATGCTGCCAGACCTGCTAAGCTTTTCAGGCAATTCCTGCTTTTCTACACCAATCTTGCACCGATTTTAAAAACGTGACACACATGTCGTGATCCTTATTACAAAATAAGGGGTTTGCAATTTTGAGACACCAGAGAAAATACAAATTCTTCATAATACAAACAATAAAAATTATCTGTACCAAACTGGAGTAAAGGATCATCAGTGGATGGTGGTTTCATATATTCTTCACTCTCCCAAGGGACGTGGCCCACTATGGATTGGAAAGATTCTGCAGAGGGATTCTGTGAAAAGGAACAAATGGTGGCTATCATTTTCCAATAAAAGCAACATACCGCAGAGGCTGAAAATCTGAAACATACACAGAGCATACCGGAGAAATTCAGAGAGTCTGGCAGTGTCCACAGAGAGAGAAACAGAGTTAACATTTTGTGTTAACATCTTTCTGCAGATGCTGCATGACCTGCTGAACTCCACCAGAATTCTCGGTTTGTAGCCATTATTCTCTTTGCATCACTGTACAATGCAAAACTTTAAGCCATGTTAACTGCAATTAAACCGTCTCAGTTCAATCCAATCTCACTCAGTTCAAAGGGGGTTATTGCCTTCCTTATTAAATTTCCCTAATATTATCATTCTTAACTTCAATCATCACAGCATTCTCATCCAAAAGGATGAGATGAAGGAATAGATGTAGTTCCAAGTTGCAGTGCCTCACCAAGAAATTTATGATTTTATCACATGGACACACGGAAACAGGCTCTTCGGCCCAACTCATAGCTGATATACAGATATCAAGATGGAATATAAACTAGACTGACAATGGTCAGAGAACTGAAGAGGCGGAACCATTTTTTTGTTACATAGATTTAAGCCAACACTTGTGTTTTAAAATATAAAAGATATTGTTTTGTGAAGCTGGCTCTGTCAAGATGTGCAGTTTTTAACTTTGCTTGCAATATTAAGTTAGCAGTGCCATGTAGGTAAATCATGGTAACGATAGGTCTCTGTCAGTTACTGAAATTGATTGACCAGTAGAAAGTTAGAAAAATTGGACCTCCTCCAAAGACAATGCCCACATCCCCCTCGTGCCAGTCTAGTCACTGTGGTACTGCTTTGGAAGGTGCATCTTTAGACAGTGTGTCCACTCTTGGGTTAAGAAACAAAACCACTGACAGCCATTATTCATGAAGACAAATTATAATGCAATTATATTTTCTACAAATGTGCAGGTATACAAACAAACATCTTTGGACACCATAAAGCATTTGTTGGATGGTTTTTACAGAACAGACGTACCCACAGTCACACCTATCCTACAAAACTTCCTGATGCAAGCATTAAATGTATTCCTCTATTATGTTTCCTTAATAGTTAGCACCAAACATTGCCAGCTTATCCCTGCCAGATTTCACATAGTGACATCAGTGACATTAAATATTAGAATTGTTTGGAGTGAATTACAGAATGATTAATACAACTCGGAATTTAAATTAGACTGCAGTAGAAAGATTCATAAATTGCCAGCATCCATCTCCAGTTCCTGCACAGTGTTCAATGGAAATTTTATCCACATTGACTATTGTTTTCCTGGAGTTAAAGGCTTTTAATATCAACTTGCGCACTGTGAGAAGACCACAAGAGTTTGATAACTAGATTGAAAAACCAAAGAAAATACTTTTCAGACACATCAAAACTTACTGTGATTCTAATGAAATTGACAAGCTTGATGAACCCATAACAATCGAGACCTGAAAAAGATACTTCCTGTTACCATCAAAATACACAATTGACAAAATATTCAAGTTCTTAAAAAATTATAGATTTCATACTTAATTGTTTTCCAATTTAAAAAAAAAGCAGTTTGAATGTGGAAAACACAATGACCCTAAGGTTTCGGTGTTGTGTTTCAACTGAAAATGACCTACCATGCTCGTGAACTATTTGGATAATGTCAAACTGATGGTCCACTCTACAGTGAGAAAAAGTATCTTCAGTTGAACTGAATAACCTGCTTACAAAGAAAAAAACTCCAATTACCTTCAATTTTTTTAGTTTTAATAAATATAGTGATGAATACATTAATGGAATTAATATCACTGAATCTCCCACTGTCAACATCCTGGGGTTACTGCTAACCATAAACTGAATTGAACCAGCCACATAAATACTGTAATTATCAGGGCAGGAACCAAAGCCTGTTCACCATCCACAAGGCACAAGTCAGGAGTGGGATGGAATATTCACCAATGGATTGCATAAGTGCAGCTCCAATAGCACTCGAGAAGTTTAACATTGTCCAGGATGATGGAAGCAGCTCAGGTGGTAAAGGCCATGGGTTTGGAAGGTGATATTGAAATATCCTTGCTGAATTATCGCAGTGCATCGAGCAAACGGCTCACACTGCTGCCAGTGCATTGGTGATGAGGGGATTGAATGTTGAAGGCTGTGGATTAAGAGGCAATCAAGTGGGTTGCTGTGTTCTAGATTGTGCTTGGGTTCTTCAGTGTTGTTAGGACTGTTTTCATCCAGGGAAGTGGTGAAACGGAACTAAGGGTCAAACCAGTAACAAGGGTACTTAGGAGCTGTAGTTCAGGATTCTCTTAAGGTCAACATGCAGGTTCAGTTGGCAGTGAAGAAGGCAATGCAATGTTAGCATTCATTTCAAGAGGGCTAGAATACAAGAGCAGGAATATACTGCTGAGGCTAGAAAGACTCTGGTCAGACCACATTTGGAATACTGCAAGCAGTTTTGGGCCTATCTCTAAGGAAGGATCTGCTGACATTATGGGGCTTCCAGAGGAGGTCTACAATAATGATCCCGGGAATGAAGGGCTTGTCATATGAGGAGCGGTTGAGGATTCTGGGTCTGTACTCGATGGGGTTTAGAAAGATATGGGAGGATCGGATTGAAACTTACAGAATGCTGGGAGGCCTGGATTGATTGGACATGAGGAAGACGTTTCCACCAATAGGGAGGGGCGAGTACCTGAGGCCACAGCCTCAGAGTAAAGGGACCACCCTTTAGTACTGAAATGAGGAGGAATTTCTTCGGCCAGAGGGTGGTGAATCTGTGGAAGTCATTTCCACAACCAATTGTGGAGGCCAAGTCACCGACTGTACTTCAGATAGAGATAGATCAGTAAGGGGGTCAAAGGTCATAGGGAAAAGGCAGGAGAATTCTGTTCCTATATCTGGTTTTACATTTGCTGTCACATAAAGCCAGATTGATTCAATCATGCAAGAGAAAGAAACAAGAAATTATTTGAAAAAGAATTCATTGCTCCTCTGGAGGCAGGGGTGCATTAGGATGTTTCCAGACAGATGAACCAAGATGGCTCAAATCGCCTCCTTCATGCATTGTTATTCTGCTTTAAGCAGCAGCAGAGCCATCGGACTTGGAACAGAGTGCAACTGTTCATCATGTTGACAGTGCCAACACCAGTCTACAAGCAATTCATTATCTTCCCTGGGAATTGTTATCAGTTTTTATTTGGTATGTCATTCCCAAGGTGTTTTATGATCAGTCAGATTCTTGAAGCATATTTGGAAAGCTATCAAATAAAGTCCAGAATCTGCAAAGAGACATACATTTTCGGTCTCAGAAAATCCGTAGAGTCTGAAAACGGCAGCTTCTGGTTCATTTGTAGACTCGGTGCAGCCAAAAACTTTCAAATGAGAAATAAATAGCTTGCGTCTCTCTATCTTTCAGATGTTGATGGGCTTGTATCGTCTGCTCACAAAATATTATTTCCCCGAGGAGTTATGAAGGGTCAGATTCTACTAATGCACAACTTCCAACAGCATTTCTGCTGTGAACCAGTTCTTGACTCTACATCCTTCAGCTCAAAAGAACCTTTTGCCAGAACACAGCTGAGGTGAGGGCACTGAAGCAAGGGAGTCCCATCCTGTCAGACAGCAAGAAGAGTGGAAAAGAAAGATTCAACTGAAAAACAAACAGGAGAACAGAGGAGTAGGAATTTTTAAAATTTAAATTTGGCAGTTTTTAAGCAAAAAAAAAATTGCTGAATGAGCCTACAATTTGAAGGAGCACCGAGCCACAACTGGAATAGCTAACTTTCAGTGGCACAGCACAACTGGTAGACATCAACACTTAGATTAGATTAGATTACCTACAGTGTGGAAACAGGCCCTTCGGCCCAACAAGTCCACACCGCCCCGCCGAAGTGCAACCCACCCAGACCCATTCCCCTACACCTAACACTACTGGCAATTTAGCGTGGCCAATTCGCCCAACCTGCATATTTTTGGATTGTGGGAGGAAACCGGAGCACCCGGAGGAAACCCACGCAGAGACGGGGAGAACGTGTGCAAACTCCGCACAGAGAGTCACCTGAGGCGGGAATTGAACCCAGGTCTCTCGCACTGTGAGGCAGCAGTGCTAACCACTGTGTCACCATGCTGCCCACTGTTATGGGTTGCCTCCTACACAGATCAAAGGAGGACTACAGTATGCAGGTTAACTAAGTGTTTATTCAAATAACCTTGAAGAGATAGATAGGTGGGTAGACAGAGAGACAGAAAGAGACATAGAGAGAGGCTAAACAGGGGGACCGGAGTGTCATTGTGTATGAATCACAAAAAGTTGGTTTGCGGGTGCAGCAGGTAATTGAGAAGGCAAATGGAATATTGTCCTTCATTGTTAGAGGGATGGGATTTTAAAACAGGGAGGTAATGCTGCAGCTGTATAGGGTGCTGATGAGGCCACACCAGGGGCACTGTGCACAGTTTTGCTCTCCTTTACTTCAGAAAGGATGCACCCACAGTGTAGGAGTGCAGAGGAAATTCACTAGGTTAATTCTGGAGTTGAAAGGGTTGGTTTTTAAGGAGTGGTTGAGTGGACTGGAACTGTACTCATTGGAATTTAGAAAAATGAGGGGGTCTTATAGATACACATAAAATTATGAAGAGAATAGATAAGATAGAAACAGGGAGTTTGTTCCCAATGGCTGGTGGAACTAGAACTAAGGGCGTAGCCTCAAAATAAGAGGGAGCAGAGTTAGAACTGAGTTGAGGAAGAACCTCTTCACCCAAAGGGTTGTGGATCTGTAGAATTCCCTGCCCAGTGAAACAGTTCAGGCTACTTCACTGAATGGTTTTAAAACAAAGATTGATAGATTTTTGAATAGTAAAGGAATTAAGGGTTATGGTGAGAGGGTGAGTAAGTGGAGTTGAGTCCACAAAAAGGTCAACCATGATCTTATTGAATGGCGGAGCAGGCTCAAGGGGCCAGATGGCCTACTCCTGCTCCTAGTTCTTATGTTCTAACTCTGTCCTACCTCTATCTAATAAATACAGAAAACCAAATCGGCTTTTATCCATCTTGTAATACAAAACGCCTACATTAGTGTCCACGAATGAAACATAAACAAACAGAAACCTTCCATCTTCAGTCTTTTTCATATCCCTTCAACAGAAAGCTGCTTGTCTTCCTGTACAAACTCTTCTTGGGAGTCTGCTCCCAAAGCTGATTCTGGCATTAAGGAGTGCAAGAACACTTAGGGTATTCAAGGCTCATGCTTGTTAAAAATGTGTCTTACAATACCACCGAGCAAACTCTCATCTCAGTCCTGCTATTACTACTTTGTATGAAATTTTAAAATTCCCACTTCAACCGCAATTACATCATCATGAGGGCATTTACTAGTCTTATATTTACGAGTCTAAATACCTGTAATAGATTAGATTACATTACAGTGTGGAAACAGGCCCTTCAGCCCAACAAGTCCACACCGACCCGCCGAAGTGCAACCCACCCATACCCCTACATTTACCCCTTACCTAACACTATGGGCAACTTAGCATGGCCAATTCACCTGACCTGCACATCTTTGGACTGTGGGAGGAAACCGGAGCACCCGGAGGAAACCCACACAGACACAGGGAGAACATGCAAACTCCACACAGTCAGTCGCCTGAGGCGGGAATTGAACCCAGGTCTCTGGCGCTGTGAGGCACTAGTGCTAACCACTGTGCCACCTGTGTAACTGATTTAATTTGCCCATAAATAACGGCAGTTCATACTGTCAGTCCATGGAGTAGTGGGACAGACAGCAAACACTGTGAAACAAAGCTAATGCCAGAATCCTTCAAGTCAGACAGAAACCTTCAGATATTGATATACAAATATGGAATTTGGGAACATAAGTAGGCCATTCAGCCCTTTGATTCTGCTACATCATTCAAAATGATCATGGCTGATCTGTTTGTGCTTGCAATTCTACAATCCTCCATTTGCTCAATAATCTTTGATTCCCCTGCCTAACAAGAATCTATCCAATTCTGATCAATTCAGTGACCCTGCCTCTTTAGAAACTTCCAAAAGTCACACAACTCACGGACAGAAAACGGTTCTCCTTGTCTCTTCATTTTGAAACAGCGTCCCTTAATCCTGCACACACACACTCAATGGGAAACATCCATCCCACATCGACCTTGTCCAGACTATTCAGGACCCTAACAACTTTGCCTCTCACTCTTCTAAACTCCAGTCGAAGCAAGCCTAACCTGCCCAACTTATCATAAGACAACCCACTCAGTTCAGGTATAAATGTAGTCAATGAAACAGAAATACTGCGGATGCTGGAAATCTGAAACAAATACAGAGAACAGTGGAGAAACTCAGCAGGTCTGGCAGTACCTACACAGACAGAAACTGAAGCACGTTCAAATGCAACGAGATGTCGACAATATCCAGGCTTGGGCTGGCAAGTGCCAAGTAACATTCGCACTACACAAATACCAGGCCATGACCATCACCAATAAGGGACAATCTAAACACTACCCCTTGATATTCAATGGTATTACTCAGGCTGAGACTCTTTTCACTGGCGCATAGAAGGTTCAAAGGTGAATTTACAGAGGTTTATAAAATCATGAGGTGTGTAGATAAGGCAAATGGCAGGTACCTTTTCCTGAGGGTGAGGGATTTCAAGATGAAGGGACATATTTTTAAATTGACAGGAAAGGGATTTTAAAAAGACATGTGGGGCATTTTTTCTTTTGCACAGAGTGTGGTTCGTGTATGGAATGAACTTCCAGAGAAAGTGGTACAGTTACAACATTTAAAAGACATTAAGATAAGTACATGAATAAGAAATATTTGGAGGAATATGGGCCAAGTGCAGGCAGGTGGAATGAGTTTAATTTGACTGGCATGGACTGTTTGGAGGAGAAAGTGAGGACTGCAGATGCTGGAGATCAGAGCTGAAAATGTGTTGCTGGAAAAGCGCAGCAGGTCAGGCAGCATCCAAGGAACAGGAGAATCGACGTTTCGGGCATCAGCCCTTCTTCCTGAAGAAGGGCTGATGCGCGAAACGTCGATTCTCCTGTTCCTTGGATCATGGACTGTTTGGACCAAAGGGTCTGTTTCTGTGCTGTATAATACTATGTTTTCATGACTCATGTCTATCAGAGAGAAAACACAGTTTCCTCATCTCAGTTTCAAATAGGCGTCTGCCAATTTTTGGACAATGAACTCTCTTTCTAAATTCTTCCACAAGTGGAAACATCCTTTCCACATTTCCCTCGGTATAGACCCCCTCAGGATTTTATATATTTCAATCAAGTCACCTCAAATTCTTCTAAGTATCTGCATTTAACAGCCTAGCCTGTCCACCCTTTCCTTACAAAACAACTTGACCAATCCAAGTTTCAGTCTGCTAAGACCAAATCCCTCTTACTTCTCCAAGGAATAAAGACGCTAACTTTCCCTTCAATCCAAGTACCCTTAAAATGTAGGTGGACAAGCATTTGAAATGCCACAACATTCAAGGCTATGGGTCGAATGCTCATTAATGGGAATAGTGTAGATAATAGTGTAGATAATTAGTGATATAGACGCGATTGGCAGAAGACCCTCTTCTGTGCTGAATGGGTTTATGACTCTATCTGATCAGTCAGTAGTTCAGCAAAGTGTTAACATAATTTTAAAAGAAGTAACGGCATCACTAAACCAACTCAACTACCTTTTACGATCTGACCTACTCAACCACTTTGTTATGAAGAATTGGGGTGTATTGTACCTTTAGGAGAATTAAAGGCAACAGAACTGCCTGACAGAATCACTGTTCTGAAAAAAAGATACAATGTAACATGTGCTCCAGCTACTGAGGTAGCTAGGGTAGATGGTTCCTGGAAACAACAAAACAGATTTGAATTAGGCCAAATAGTTTAAATTATACCCCAAAAAATACCAACTCCAATTCAGTTTGAATTTAGTATATTGACAATCTTAAAAGCCAATGACAAAATCCGATTTTGGGGGGGGTAATAAGACCAGGGAAAATTGAACAGTTGAGGGGAGAACTGCCAAGCCAATGACATCTGCTAACTGTCCAGAACAATAGCTCTCTTAAAAGATACCTTTATTGATCAGTAACCGGTGAAACGGTATATCCAAGGAGAAGAAAAGACTGAAATACAGAGAAGATTAAAAGCTGCCTGGTTTTTAGATAAGAAGTTTTTGTTTGTACATCGTAATCAGAGGGTTTTATCAGTCTAGTGTTGTAGTGGGGAAAGTAAAAGATAGGTTAGAGGAAGGAATTGTAAATAGTTGTTAGTTAATTATTCTCTGTTATACTTTAAGAAATAAAGTTGTTAATTTTTACTTTAAAATAGTCCTTCGCCTCTCGAACTTTCACAGAATACTGCACGGGGTAAATGTTTCCTGTGTTGCACATTTACATTAAGCAGAAGAGTTTACCCTGTGTCATAACCACTTTAAAACATATAATCCAGATCCGGAAACATTTGGAATATTTTGTGACAATGCAATTTTACCCCAATCCATGAGTGACATAAATATTTGAAGATTTTTTGACAGTGATTTTTATTTTTATCTTTAAAGCAGAAAGCTAAAAGCACCTTTCACAAAACAGGCAACAAATTTGTTCTTGTCCTTTGGTCTGCTCTTCTTCGTCCCAGTCACACCATTCCTCATCATCCATCTCTGACAATTCAGGCATCTCGTCGGTAACATCTTCTCTGTCTATCAGGGGAAAAGAAAACAAGTCAAAATCTATCAAAAAGACAATAAACTGAGATAGAGTATAAATCTCACACACACAAAGAAAACTAGTCATAATAATTCTGGTAGAAGAGCTGTCCACAAAACATCACTCCATCGAGTTGCAACATACAACAACACCAATTTATATGGCGCCTTATAGCTGAACAATTTCATAAGAAATGTCACAAGTGTATGATCAGTGACCCAGAACTAAGTAAGGAGATATTGGCAGAGGTTACTAAAAGCTCGTCAAAAGGGGTAGACTTTGAAGCCAGTCATAAAACTGGAATAACGCTTAAGGAGATCATTCCATGATTTAAGGTCTGGACAGCCAAAGGTACTTTAACTACAGGAAAGTGAAGAGAATGGGGCTGTGTAGAGACCAGAGCAAGAGGAATGTGGTGTTCTCAGTGGTTTGGATGGACTCCAGGTGCTGACAGAGGTAGAGGGAGGAGAAAGAGACTATACAGTAAACAGAAGAGGTGTCTGTAGGTTTGCTCACTGAGCTGGAAGGTTCACGTTCAGACGTTTCGTCACCATACTAGGTAACATCTTCAGTGGGCCTCCGGACAAAGCATTGCTGATGATTCTTGCTTTCTATTTATATGTTGGGCTTTCTTTGGGTTAGTGATGTAATTTCCTGTGGTGATGTCATTTCCCGTGGTGATGTTATTTCCTGTTCTTTTTCTCAGGGAGTGGTAAATCAGGTCCAAGTCAATGTGTTTGTTGATAGAGTTCAGTTGGAGTGCCATGCTTCTAGGAATTCTCATGTGTGTCTCTGTTGGGTTGTCCAGAAGAGGTGTATTGACAGAATCACACAAGATCCTGAGGGGTCGTGACAGGCTGGAAGTGCTTCATCCTACAGAAGATTCAAAACTTGGGGGCCTTCGTTTAAAAACAAGGGTTATCTGTTTAAAACTGGGATAAGCTAAAAGAGTTTATCTCAGAGCATGGAGTGTTGTTAGAACTCTCTTCCACAGAGAACAGAGTCTTTGAATATTTTTATGGCAGAGATAGATTGATTTTTGCTAAGCGAAGAGATCATTGACGGTCAGCATTTAGGGTCACAAACAGATCAGCCATAATCTCAACAAAAGGCAAAACAGGCTTGAAGGGTCGAAGAGCCGACTGATACTCATGGTTCACCATGTTCATTGTCCAGACTGGAAGTAGGTGAACCTAAGACCAATGTCTCAGTAGCAAACAGCAGGACATTACAAGATGAGCCCTTTATCACAAAAGGAGACTAAACAATGAACAGGTTCAGCTTAGCTGCATAAAGAGTTTGGGGATCAACATCAAGGGAACACGGTTACCTTATTTGTAACCAGTGACTATTCACTACAACGATAGAATCATAAAATCCCTACCAGTCCTCCAAACAGCATCCTACTCAGACGCACCCCGCTTCCCTATTCCATCGCTGTAACTTTGCATTTCCCACGGCTAACCCACCCAGCCACACACTACAGACAATTTAGCATTGTCCACCCACCAAGCCTCCACATCTTTTGGCCTGTGGGAGGAAACCGGAGCACCTAGAGGAAACACATGCAGACATGGGGAGAATATGCAAACTCCACGTAGATAGTCGTCTGAGGCTAGAATCAAACCTGGGTCCATGGCTCTGTGAGGCAGCAGTGCTGACCACTGAGCTGCACACATTGCCAAGGCTTAATAGGTACATAAGAAACAAGAGCAGGAATAGGTAAATGAATTGAATTACAAGTACTAAATGCACAAACTGAGTTCCCTCGAATATAGAAGACTGATGGGGTGATCTCACCATGTTGTTACAAATTTGTAAAGATTTGATGGGGTGAATATTGGGGCATGGCAGACAACTCCAAGACTGAGGTTCTAGGACATGGATTCAAATCCTATACCGTTAACCGGTCAACAAAGAAGACCATAATACTCTCATGGATTGTCAGGAGAATGCATCTGGTTCATTAACATCATTTGGGGAAGGTAGGACAGGCCATTTTTACCTGGCCTGTCCTACATGTGACTTCAGACTAACAGCAATGTGATTGATTCTTCTGGGCAATTAGGGATAGGCAACCAATACTGGCCTCCTTAATGACGCTAAAAGCTAAAGATGGGCAGGTTAGATGGATTGGCTATGCTAAACTGACCATAGTGTCCAGGGATGTGCAGACTAGGTTGATTAGCCATAAGAAATGCAGGGTTACAGGGATAGGGTAGTGGGAGTAGGTCTGAGTGTGAACTCAATGGACCAAATGGCCTGATTCCACATTGTAGGGATTCTAAAAGAATAAGAGACATAAAAGACATGAGCTCAAACCAATGAAAGGTCATTTCCAGACTAAGATTGGAAGATTGGCGGTCATTACAGGAGATAGATAAACACTTAGAACAAACTTCATAGCAGAAAAAGACATGAGTGAGCCAGATGGGTTTTTGCAAAAATCACCAGTTGTTGCTATGGTCATCATGACTGAGTCTAGCTTCACATTCCCAGTTGCTTTTATTAACTGAATATAAACTCCACCGGTCACCACAGTGGGAAATGTGCCAGTGTCCCCAGAGCACAGACCTGGACATCTGCATTAACAGCCCAGTGCCATTACCATGCCATCAGTGGTAGCTTTATCATATGTATTATGTCCCTAAATATAATGTGTTTCCAGCCTGTTGAACAACATACAACTTTAAAAAATGCACACCTTCAGAATAATCTTTATTTCAAATGGACTTTACAACTGAAGCTGAACAAAGAGCTTTGCCATGGTAGGGAGCCTGCGGCCTTCTGGATCATTGTGTGTGGCCTTTTGAATTAATCCAAATTTTGCAACATGCACGGAAAATGCTTTCTTGCTTTTCAACCACTTATTGCTGCGAATCTACATTCTCCTACTTAACCAAAATCAAGACGCCCTCAAGGTCACAAATGATGGATACCCATCTAGAGGATCAGCTAAAACTGCAGACCTCCACGCTGCAACCAAATATTCAAATACTTTCCTACAAAAAGCAGTCACAAAGTCAGTAAAAGGTTAGTTAACTTTAGAATTAATATTTTTTTTCTTTTTTTAAGTTAGTTAGTACATAGTAGCTAGATTTTTACAAAATAATGAGAATTTTGAAGAATATATAATTGAAGTTTCTTGGATGCAGCCTTATTAGATTACAACTAACATAATGTGGCCTTCCAACATGAAAAGGTTCCCCACCTCTGAGCTTAGCAGTAAAACAACACCACACTCTGTTATCTCTATCCTGGCTGCTACACCAACCAAAGATTCATAGTTGCTCCATAAGAGCAGAGTATTCTTTTCTTACGCTGCTGTGTGACAACCCTGCTACAAATCCCCCACTGCTTCCCAGTGCATTCCATCGGTGTTATTACATGGGCTGGAGGCTCTGTTACTGATGTCCTTGAAATTAGAACTAACAAACATCAACTAACTGCCATCTGGAATGCTCTCTGCCTTTCTAAGGACCAAGCAATTTTAAGAGACCTTCCACTTAAATGTCTGAAGGCCCCTTCCACAAAGCCAGGCTCAGGATTTCCCAAACACTCAACTGCACATTACCCAGTCTGCCTCCAAAACAGAAAGGATAGGTTAAAGGCAGTTCCTCAGTGTGACAGAACACGGAAGGGTGTGTTCCACAAGGATTGATGAGGGACCATTATTACTCCTGATTTATGTGAATGGTTTAGGTTGGAGAATGAGCAGCCCAATATCAACATTTGCAATGACACCAAAGGGTGGTTTTGGGGGAGTAAAGCTGGATGGGACGTGGATGGTGTAGCCAATAAAGAGGAAAACTGCAACAAAACGTGAGAAGCTGTTAGCCGAGCAAAATGGGTGCTTTGTTTTCTTTATTCATGTTGCAGCTTTATGGGACAGTGGTTAGGCCAATATTGTGAAGATTGTGTTCAATTCTAATCTCCCTCCTGTAGGAAGGATGTGGTGAAAAGGTTCAGAAAAGATTTACAAGGTTGCCAGGGTAGGAGGATTTGAGCTATGGAGAGAGGCTGAACAGGCTGGGGCTGTTTTCTCTGGAGCATCAGAGGCTGAGGGGTGACCTTATAGAGGTTTATAAAATCATGAAGGGCATGGATAGGATAAATAGACAAACTCTTTTCCCTGGGGTGGGGAGTACAAAACCGGAGGGCATAGGTTTAAGATGAGAGGGGAAAGATTTAAAAGGGACCTAAAGGGGCAACATTTTCACTCAGAGGGTGGTACATGTATGGAATGAGCTGCCAGCAGAAGTGGTGGAGGTTGATATAATTACAACATGTAAAAGGCAGCTGGATGCTTATGTGAATAGGAAGAGTTGAGGGGGATATGGGCCACGTGCTGGCAAATGGGACAAGATTAGGTTAGGATATCTGCTTAGCATGGACAAGTTGGAGCAATGGGTCTGTTTCTGTGCTGTACGACTCTATGACTCTATTTGTGGGATGTCAGCATTGCAGGTGGCCAGCATTTATTGCCCACCCGTCCATAACGAACAGATATTTCAATATAGATAACTAGCCGGCAGTGGGTCATCCTGCACTTTCCCAGCCGATTACTGACAAGGTCGCAGGTAGAGAATTAATCTGGACAGATGTCAGGTCAACCAAGATTCTATGACCTCAGTCAAATTACATCTTAAAATTCAAGTTCTAAATCTTGTTTTCAAATCTCTGCCAGTTCCACAACCCTCAGATATTTTCACTCTTCTAATAATCAGATCCCCAACTGCTCCACGCTCAAGTCTGATGAAAAGTCATCTAGGCTCAAAATATTAGCTTGCTGTCTCTCCACAAATGCTGCCTGACCTAAATTTGTTGTTTTCAGTATACTCCAAGGTGTTGGGCCTGGACTTCCCTCACCCAAAACTCTATTTTCCTCCCCGCACCTTACCTTAACATTCCCACCCTGAAGCCTACCTTGTCAACCAAGCTCCTGGTCACCTGACCTCATGGCCCCTTAATGACTCCATGTCATCCTTAGATAATACGCCAGTCAAGTCCTGGGACATTTCATTATGTCTAAGGTGCTACATAAACTCTTTCATCCTTAGCTACAATACTTCAACAGCATTCGGTCCACATGGTCTCACTCTTTACAGTAAATTTTACCTGCCTTGTTGAACATACTCTGGAATTCACTCTCCAGACCAGAATGTCATTCATGTAAATCCAAAACTCAGACCTAATACACCCCCTCAGTATCTGTCCTCCACCCCTTATCACATACTTCCACTCATTAGCACTCCCCACCACAAATATTACTCCTCTATTACCCATACGCAAATTTTGCCCAGAATACCAACGGCCTAAAGCTAGCTATAAATCGATATTTCCTCGTGTTTAAACTTTACAAATGAACACACACCTCTTTTGACTTGGAACGAAACTGGTCAAAACCTAGGTCTCTCTCCCTCCGTCCCCGTGCTCCCAAAACTCTCATTCCTAAATCCCTGCAGTTGCTGGCCAGACCTCTCTTAGAAAGATCAGCTCACCCGGTCAGCCCCATGATTGGGGGGGGCAAGGAACTAACCCGACCCTCTACTCATTTAAAACCAGTCACCTTCAGTGGCTGCAATCTTGCAGAAAGCAGACCTTTTAATGCACCCGGAATGTTTTACCTGCAAGAAATATAAAACTGATGTTTACGCCCTGCGTCTTAAACAACAACTTAAAATTTGCCCACTGAGAGCAGAACTGACCCAGCTGCCAGTATAAATTCCCTGCCAGACTCTCAGTAGTAGCGATACAGCGCCCGCTACATTGTTACACTACAATGTTACAATTTATGTTACTCTTCATACATTGATATCTCACCCACGTGGGTTTACCTTCACTCTCAGCCATGTTCAAGCTGCCGGTTCTATATGAAATGTAATCAACCCCCCACCTATCCCATCCGCTTCCAGGTCAATGGGACGTCTTAGTTTGAGCAAATAGGAAGTATTTCTGCAGATTTGGAATGAGCCCATTCAACACTCCTTGCGTTCATGAGCTTTTGCCTTTAGTATTCAGTGCGATGCGTGTCCCGCATTAAATCTGAATGTCGATCTTTAATCACAACACTTAATGGTGTCTAATTAAAACCTCACCCCGACGTAAACAGTATTTTATAGGTAGCTCCATCTGGTGCTGTCAGTGAGAATTGACAATGTTTAAATAATGTGTTCAAACCAAGAAGGGGCAGTAGCAGCAGGAAGACGAATTATATGCACTGTATTGCTATGCGTAAGTAAGAAACACCTTGGGTTTGTTCTGCAGTATAAAAATTTTATTATAAGGTATAGAACATTACAGCGTAGTACAGGCCCTTCGGCCCTCAATGTTGTGTCGACCTGTGAAGCCAATCTGAAGCCCACCTAACCTAAACTATTCCATTCTCGTCAATATGTTTATCCAATGACCATTTAAATGCCCGTAAAGTTGGTGAGTCTACTGGTGCAGGCTGTGCGTTCCACACCCTACTACTCTGAGTAAAGAAACTACCTCTGACATCTATGACTCAATTTAACACCATGTCCTCTCGTTTTAGCTATCGCCATCGGAGGAAAATGTCTCTCACTGTCCACCCCAACCCTTTGATTATTTTATATGTTTCAATTAAGTCACCTCTCAACCTTCTTCTCTTGAACGAAAACAGCCTCAAGTCCCTCGGCCTCTCCTCGTAAGATCTTCTCCCCCCATACCAGGCAACATCCCGGTAAATCGCTTCTGAACAATTTCCAAAGCTTCCACATCCTTCCAGTAATGCAGTGACTAGAACTGTACACAATAGTCCCGGGTTCAATTCCCGCCTCAGGCGACTGACTGTGTGGAGTTTGCACGTTCTCCCCGTGTCTGCGTGGGTTTCCTCCGGGTGCTCCGGTTTCCTCCCACACTCCAAAGATGTGCAGGTCAGGTGAATTGGCCATGCTAAATTGCCCGTAGTGTTAGGTAAGGGGTAGATGTAGATGTAGATGTAGATGTAGATGTAGGGGTATGGGTGGGTTACGCTTCGGCGGGGCGGTGTGGACTTGTTGGGCCGAAGGGCCTGTTTCTATTTTTTTTTTCTTTTTTTTTCTTTTTTTTTGGAAAGACACCCGAGTGGCCAGTGACAAGCACTGCCCTTCAAACCACAGGGCAATGCTGTGTGAGCAAAACAGTGAAGGGGAGGTTCGGGACTAAATCAAAATAGAGTTGGAGGGAGAAATGATGCACTCCACTCCCTGTGGCGCCCACCTCTCCCTGAACGACTCCAGGGTGTCGGTGGACACCGCGTGCTCCTTCTCCAAGGACACCTGGGCTCTAACGTAACCCCGGAAGAGGGGCAGGCAGTCGGCCCTAACGACCCCCTCCACGGCCCGCTGCCTGGACCTGTTGATGGCCAGTTTGGCCAGGCCCAGGAGCAGACCCACGAGGAGGTCCTCGGACCTGCCCTCCCTCCTCCGTACCGGGTGCCCGAAGATCAGGAGCGTGGGACTGAAGTGCAGCCAGAAACAGAGGAGAAGGTTTTTGAGGAAATCAAAAAGGGAGTGCAAACGCCCCCACCCAATATATACATGGTCCACGGACTCCACAGCGCCACAGAACAAGCAGTTTGGCTGGGAGTCCGTGAACCACCGCAACCTGCGGTTGCAGGGGACTGCTGCGTGCAGCACCCTCCACCCCAGATCCCCGAGAGAAAGGGGGAGGACTCCCGCGTAGAGAGCCCTCCACTGGGGATCTCCACCGCCCGGTGGCAAATGGGCACGCCAAGGCGTGTCCGGACGGTGGATGAGGGAGAAGAGGTGGACGGTGTGCAGCAGCAGTCGATACAGGGCCCTCCTTTTTATGTCCCTAAAAGCAACAAAATTAAAATTCCGGAGGCGGCTCAGGTTGTGGGGCACAGGCTCCCGCGGGAAGTACGGGACCTTGGGGCCAATGTGAAATTCCGTCCGGGCCGGGGTGAGCGCGGACGGGATCCCACCGCACACCTGAGCGTCCTCCAACTGGTGCACTACGTCGGGTCCGAGCACCGCCGTTTTAAGGCGTCGGATGGCGGTGGCCACGTACCGGACGTCTACCGCTGCCCTGCTAGCTATGTCCTGCGGCAGCGTCCAGCCCAGGCCCCCGGCACCCAGCACGTCCCCGACCCTGGTCGCCCTCGCCGCCACGGCAGGGCCTGTTTCTACACTGTAAGTAATCTAATCTAATCTAATCTAATCAATACTCCAAGTTCTTTTTATTTCAAAAATATACTTTATTTATAAAATATTTTGATAATCTGTACAATTGGTCATACCATACATACATAAACATTCCATTTCTTGGTATACAGAGACAGAGTAATCAGTCATATATACCGGTCTGTATGATTACTATCTACGTATTTAGCTGGGGGGTCAGCGGAGCCCCCTTACTGCATCGGCCCCTGTGCTTAGGCAGGCAGATGTTACACGGTGGTCTTTCCCCACTGCGTCTTGGCGGCAGCTGCCCCAAGCTTCAGCTCGTCCCTCAACACATAGTCCTGGACCTTGGAATGTGCCAGTTTGCAACACTCAGTCGGGGTCAACTCCTCCAGCTGGAAGATCAACAGCTTTCAGACCGCCCAGAGAGCGTCCTTCACCGAGTTGATGATCCTCCAGGCACAGTTGATGTTCGTCTCGGTGTGCGTCCCGGGGAACAGACCGTAGAGCACAGAGTCCCGCGTCACGGCGCTGCTCGGGACAAACCTCAACAAACACCACTGCATTCCTCTCCAGACTTCATCGGCATAGGCACATTCCAGAAGGAGGTATGTGACAGTCTCGTCCCCCCCCCTGCAGCCACTTCGAGGGCAGCGTGCGGTGCGGCAGAGAGTCCGGGCGTGCATGAAGGATCTCACAGGCAGAGCCCTTCTCACCACTAGCCAAGCCATGCCTTGGTGCTTGTTGGAAAGTTTTGGCGATGCGGCATTCTGCCAAATGGCTTTGACAGTCTGCTCAGGGAACCGCTCGATAGGATCCGCCATCTCCTTTTCCCGAAGGGTCTCGAGGACACTACGTGCTGCCCACTTCCTGATGGACTTGTGGTCAAAGGTGTTTTTCTTCATAAACTTCTCCTGGAAGGACAGTTGATACGGAACGGTCCAACTACTTGGACCGTTCCGCGGCAGCGAGGCCAGGCCCATCCTTCGCAACACCGGGGACAGGTAGAACCTCAGTACGTAGTGACACTTGGTGTTTGCGTACCGAGGATCCAAGCACAGCTTGATGCAGCCACACACAAAGGTGGCCATCAGGGTGAGGGTGGCATTGGGTGTATTTTTTCCCCCATTGCCCAGATCTTTATACATCAAGTCTCTTCGGACCCGGTTCATCTTTGATCTCCATATAAATGGGAAGATGGACCGGATGACTGCAGCGGCACAGGTTCTGGGAATAGGCCAAACCAGCAATGACAGTGCCTCCATCTGATGACCAGGTTTTTTCCCGCGATGGAGAGTGACCGTAGCTTCCATCTGCCCGGTTTCTGCCTCACTTTGCTGATACGCTCCTCCCAAGACTTGGCGCACGCCCCAGCCCCCCCGAACCAAATACCCAGCACCTTCAGGTAGTCGGTCCTGACGGTGAAGGGGATCGAGGATTGGTCGGCCCAGTTCCCGAAGAGCATGGCCTCGCTCTTGCCTCGGTTTACCTTGGCCCCCGAGGCCCATTCGAACTGGTCACATGAGTCTGTGTACGGACAGCGGATCCGAGCAGAAAACGGCGATGTCATCCATGCTTAACCTGCTGGCCCCCGCTGACAGGAATAGTCATCCCTCTCAGCCTCGCATCCTTCCTGATGGACTCGGCAAATGGTTCTATGCAGCACACAAACAAGGTAGGAGAGAGAGGGCAGCCCAGCCTGACTCCAGATCTGACTGGGAAGCTATCTGATTCCCACCCATTGATTGAGACTGCACTGATAATGTTGGTGTAGGGCTTTCTGATCCAATTGCAGATTCCCTCCTCAAAGCCCATTTTGGAGAGAACAGCTCTCATATGCCTGTGTGATATCCTGTCAAAGGCTTTCTCCTGGTCCAGGCTGATCAGGCAGGTGTCCAACCCTCTGTCCTGCACATAGGTGATCGTATCCCTGAGGAGTGCGAGACTCTCAGTGATCTTCCTGCCCGGTACAGCACAGGTTTGGTCAGGGTGAATCACCTGTCCCGGAGCAGACCTGACCTGGTTGGCGATTACCTTTGACAGAATTTTGTAATCCGCATTCAACAGTGAGATTGGTCTCCAGTTTCTGAGATCCTCCCTCTCCCCCTTCCGCTTGTAGATGAGGGTGATGATGCCTTTTCTTATGGATTCACTCATGGTACCTGCCCAAAGCATACTGACATACACCTCCAGCAGGTCCGGGCCAATCAAGTCCCACAGAGCGGAATAGAGTTTGACCGGTAAGCCGTCGCTTCTGGGAGTTTTATTCTTTTCGAAGGACTCGAGGGCCTTGGTCAGCTCGTCTAGAGATAGCGGCTGGTCCAGCCTCTCCTGTGTTCTGTCATCTAAGACCTCCGTGATAGAGGACAGGAGCGACTGGGAGGCTGCACTGTTGGTCGGCTTCGCGTCATACAGACTGGCATAAAGGATTTGCTGATCCTCATGATGTCAGCCTGAGATGACGTTATCGAGCCATCTTCTTCCTTCAGGCTGCTGAGCACGGACCTCTCTTTGTGCACCTTCTGGAAGAAGAAACGTGAGCACATCTCCTCCTGCTCCACAGAGCAGACCCTGGACCGGGAAGATTATCCTGGAGGCCTCCGAGGCAAAGAGCGAGGCTTGCTGGCCCTTCACCTCCTGGAGGTCCTCCGTGACATCGACCCCCATCGTCTGCAGCAGGAGCAGGTTCTGCATACTTTCCTGGAGTTGGGACAGTTTTCCCCGCCTCTCTCTCGCCTCCTGAACACCTTTGAGGATGAAGAACGTCTTGATGTTCCCTTTTACCGTTTCCCACCAGTCTGCTGGAGACTCAAAGAGGGGCTTCACGGTTATCCAACCTGCGTAGTCCCTCTTGAGCTCCTCAACGTTTCCCGGGGTCAACAGCTTTATGTTCAGCTTCCACGTTTCCTTACCAGCCGCTGCTAGTCCTGTAGGTGCAGTGGTCAGAGAAGAACACTGACTTGACGTCGGTGGATCTGACCGAGAGCGTTCGGGACACAAACAGGTAAAATCTATCCTTGAGCAGATAGACCTGTCTGCCGTGACCAGGTGTATATATGCTGCGCTCTGTCTGCACGGGTGCTGAAGACATCGCGCAGCTTGGCATCTTTTACCGTTTCCATCAGGGCTCTGGACGTGGCGCTTCCCCCCACCCCCCCAAGCCGGATCGTCCATCTGCATCAATGATACAGTTGAAGTCTCCGGCCAGAATGACCAGCCTGGACATAGCCAACAACAGTGGAAGCTGCTGCAGGATGGCCAACCGTTCACTCTTACCCACTGGGGTGTACACATTAATCAGTCTTAGGGGAGCATTCCTGTACATGATGTCGGTGACAAGGAGGCACCCGCCCACTACCTCCTTAACCTTGGAGATGGTGAAGTTGCCTCCTCACAATAGGATATCCAGGCCGGAGGCGCGGCTATCATTGCCCCCCCCCGACCAAACTGACGGCCCATGGGCCCACAAGCTCGACCTGTAGCGGCTGAGGTGCAGTATCCCACACTCCTGCAGAAACAGGACGTCGGCCTTAACGTTGGCCAGGGCCATCATAGATACACATCGCATAGCCGATTAGATGCTACACACATTGATGCTGGCAATTCTTATCCCCATTTTAACAGTTTACGAGGTTACCAGTGTCCATTTTCTGCTGGTCTTGCCTCTCTGGGGTAGCCGTGTGCATCCCCATGGTGACGGCAAACTGCTGGACCCTCCCAGGGCTGAGGTAGCTGTCCGGCTCCACGCTGGGGCTATTTCCCCACTCTGGTGTCTTCGGGTCGGGCCCAGGCTCCACACTGTCCAGTTCTCCATCTGACAGCGGGGCTGTCATAGGACCGCTGATCCCAGTTACCTGGAGCTGTGGGCCGGTGGGTACCTTTTGGTTCTCATCGGGTGGGGGGAGGTCTTTACCCATCCCCTCAGAGGGATTGTCTTTTCCTGTTTGGGCAGTGCTGCCCTCCTTTCTCCCCACGGCACTCTGTCTCTTCCTCTGGTGACGACCCTCCTTGCGCCCGCCCTCACCGTCGGAAGAGCTGCCTGTATCCTCATCATGTAGGTGTCGCTTCCCCCTTTGCTGGGTGGCTTTGGGGGCCTGGCGACAGTAATCCAATCCTCTGCCTCCTTTGTTCCCTCCTCTTCCATTTCCTCCGTCTGTCTTGAAGGAGCTTGGATCGGCTGCTGCACCTCCCCGCTGTCTGCAGTCTGCTCCGCTACAGCCTGCCCTTCCTTCTGGGTGCCTCCAGACACCGTTCCTGTGCTGTTTGGTGGTACCTTGCTGGTCTTATGAGGTCCACGGCTCGTGTTGCCACCTCCGGCCATCTGTGCATAGGTGGCGGCCCCTCGTCTTGGGCAGGCCTTGTACATGTGGCCCGCCTCTCTGCACAGATTACAGTTTTTGGCCTCTTTACATTCCTTGGTCGGGAAGCCTTCCTGCTTACACAATACTCCAAGTATATTTTTGCAAAAAAAAGTGAAGATATATCTTCAGGTAATCAAGTTTTGAAAGAGCAATCAATTTTAATTTCTGAAAATCACATCTGGATGCAAGTGTACAACAATAAAAAGTTATAATTGTGGATTACTCCGTCTGCTGGACTAAACAAAATAAAAGGGATAATGTGAAAGTGTGTTTCCAGTTTTGAAGGTTGCTCTGAGATTGCAGTTTTTTTTAAAATTCAGTTGTCCTAGTCGCAACTCAGCACTCTCACAAGGGATGAATGCAGATTTCTCCAGCTTTCTCATTTCCCCTCCCCCAACCATTTCTCAGTCCCAACCCTCAGACTCAGCACCGCCTTCTTGACTTGCCATCTTCTTCCCGACCTCTCCGCCCCCACCCCCTCTCTGGCCTATCACCCTCACCTTAACCTCCTTCCACCTATCGTATTCCGAACGCCCCTCCCCCAAGTCCCTCCTCCCTACCTTTTATCTTTGCCTGCTTGGCACACCCTCCTCATTCCTGAAGAAGGGCTTATGCCCGAAAAGTCGATTCTCCTGCTCCTTTGATGCTGCCTGACCTGCTGCGCTTTTCCAGCAACACATTTTTAAGCTCTGATCTCCAGCATCTGCAGTCCTCACTTTCTCCTACTCTCCAATCACAGCAAATACTGTTCACCCATTTTCAGAACAGAACGCTCATGTTTCATGTTCAATATCATCTTCAAATCAGGTTCCACTTTTTAAATGTTTGATGAACATTTGGATTATGTACAAAAATTTTTGAAGTGTTTTGTACAAGAGTTTCTTCTAAGTTCAAGGAAGCAAATACTCGATAAACACATTCAGTATCAAAGTATAAAAATTAAAGCATTTCTACAACTGGTTCCTGTAGAAAATGGGTGGATGAAGTAGGCCATTCAGCCCATCAGGCTTATGGCACCATTCAACTTGATTGTGGTCTGTCCATACCTCACCATCTCCATGCCATTTTGATGTCTCCAATACCTAGAAATCTAATGTCTTATTCTTTCACCAGATGTGGGCTTTGCTGTTAAAGCCAATATTTGTCCCGTATCCCTAATCGCCCTCTGAGTGTAGGTCTGGAGTCACGTGTAGGCCAGATCTGGTAATGAACCAGATTATTTTTTTGACAATTTTTCACCAGCAGCAACGAAACCAGTCTTCAGTTCCAAAACTGAAATCAAATTCCATCAGCTGCCATAGTGGGATTTGAACCTTTGCCCCACTGCATTTGCTTCTGGAATTGCTAGTCCAATGATATTATCACAACATCACTGTCTCCCTTTTATTAATCTATATCTTCAACATTCTCGGTGATTGTGCTTCCACAGCTCTTTGGAATAGAGATTTACCTTTGAGTGAAGAAATTCCTCTTCATCTCAGTCTTAAATGGCTTATCTGTAAATCTGAGACTGTGTTCTCTGATCCTAGTTCCCCAGTCCCAGCTAGGGAAAGCATTCTTATTGTATCTACCCTGTAGAAATGTTTTACTGGGATAACCTCTCATTCTTCTAAACTCTAGTGCAGTACTTCCCAAATCCGTTCCCACTCTGAAGCTGTTTTGAGGCTTGAAACTTGTAGTGACCCCTCTGTAAGGACTAAGAGAGTAGAGTCTATCAGAAAATGAGCACAGCTTTAATAACTCAGTGAGAGGTCCACAAAAGACCATTACTTGCTCAGAGTTCATACCCCAACCTTCAGCTCATTATCCCACTTGGATCCTTCCCCCTACTTTGGGTACACCTACTCTTGTGAATCTAGGCCAAGTCTCCACAATCCGTTCACAGAGTGCAATCCCAGCATCACAGGAATATTTTATTTTTGAAATTTGTGAACATGATCATTAAAACACAAAATTCCAAAATCTCCTGCGGCCTTAATAAATTTTGGCTTTAACCAGTGAAGATGTATTTTAGAGCTGTAAGCATGAGAACCTCTTTAGAAATAAAAAGAATTTGCTGAGAAAAAGACATATTTTGCCAAAGCAGTCATCAAGACAATTCACAAGTAATACCAAACTAAAGGGAAGATAACAGCTTGCTGTATGGATGAAGTCTGATGATTGATTGGCAAGTGGATATGTAGAGTGGAGACACCACCATTGGAAGATGCACTGCAATGGAGATTGCACTTAGGTGCTGATTGACAGTTCACTGTTAAGTTTTATTTGAATTTTAAATCAGGCAACTTAACTCTGATTGATCAAGGCGTTGCACTAAGAAATATTCTGTTGATTTGTGGCAGGTGTAAAGAACAGTGCTCTGTGTATTAACCACATGTAGATACCAGTACGCATAAATGCACAAACTGTAGGCTCAAGTGACAATTGTAAATTCTCACGTTCAGGATGGTGAGTTGTGAAATGTATACCTGGAACCTGTATTGGAATGACCAGGTCAGTATTTAAGAATGTGAATGGTGTGACATGACTTGGTTTACCAAATGCTGAAGTTGGATTACTGAATTACACAATACAGAAGAGGCCCTTCAGCCCATTGAATCTGTCCCAACAAAAGCTATCCTCATTCCTACTGAGGTTCATCCCACTCTCCTGCACTGGGCCCACAGCATTGAATGTTTTGACATTTCAAGTGTTTATCCATTAACTTTAAAAAGGTTTTGAGGTTTGTCATTTCAATTACCCTCCCAGGCAGTGCATTCCTGATTCCCATCACCCTCTGGGTTTAAAAAATACTGATCCTTGAATCCCCTCTAAACATCTTACCTTTCACCTTAAATTGTGCCCTCTTCTTATTGACCCTTCAATAAAGAGGAGCAGCTGCTTTCTATTCATCCTGTCCAAACCCATCATTGTCTTACAGACTTCAAATCAGGTCCCCTCAACCTTCTCTCTGCTCTAAAAAAATGGATTTGTCCAGCCTCTCTTCAAAGCAAAAATGGTCCATTTCAGACAATATCATAATGAATCTCCTCTGCACTTCCTCGAGTGTAATCACATCCATCCCTTTGTACAGAGGCCAGACTGCACACAGTACTACAATCATCACCTAGCTAATGTTTTTACAGCTCTAATATAACCACCCTACCCTTATATCTCTTCTATATTTGAGAAAGACGTGTTCTGTATGCCTTCTTAGCCACCCTTTTAACCTGTCCTGCTGCCTTTGGGGATCAGTGGACAAGCACCCTAAGATTCCTATGAGCTTAAAGTGTTCTATTATTCATTGAGTATTCCCTTTTCCCTCCTTCCAAAGTGCATCACCTCACATTTAATTGAGAGTCCTTGTCTTCAGCAGACTGGAGTGAATGAAGAATAGTTAATGAATGGAGAACTTGTTAATCACACAAATACAAGGCATGTGTGAATAATTCTCAATAACTTAGAGTGGTGAGGGTTGGGTGTGATTGGGCAACTTCCCTACCAATCATCTTCATTCTAGCCAGGACTAGGGTAGGTCAAGTTTAAGACCGGGAAGCAGGTCAGCATGGTGAGATTAGGATTGGAGCTAATGGAGAGAACAAGCACCAACGCAGAGTGAAGAGTGTTAGTGTAATTCTGTGAACTCTCCAGAGCTCCAACAATCTGTTATCATTCAGAATGGAAGGCAATAGCCAGATATTAATCTGACATTTTGCAGCTTGCACATAAAAGAGGAAAAATGATTGATGTCACCGTGATAAATAGCAAGTATTATTGTTCTTCCCCTTCCAATATCATGAATTTGAATTCCAGGCAGCAAATTTACTGAATATTCTGGCTCACTGGGGTAGTGCACTGAAAATAAAGGCCCATTATTCCAGAGTCATCACAAATGTGAAACAATTTAATAATTCTATACAAAGTCTACAATTTACCTGATTGACAGACCCAAGTTAAATGAAAATGCACAAGGGGTTCCTCTTCTTAACAAGAAAAATAGCTATTTGATTATGATCTGCTAAAAGCAAAAAAAGGACTACCTTATTGACATCTGAAAATATAACTTCCACCCCTTTCAATAAAACCTCCCAAACACATGCAAACAGATACAAAGAGGCAAGTTACCATTATTACAGGTGTATTGAAAACAAAACAAAAATCAGTGAAGTACAGTTCTTTTACCAGTTGAGATCACAGGTGTCACTGTAATATTTTCCATCAGCCCCTTCTAGTTCCTTTCTGCTTGTTGATGTGGACAGAAGGTTGTGGAAACTCAAATTACTCTCACTGGCTGAGGATTCACTCTTATAGTGTCTTTAGGCTTGTTTTAACACTTCTCCTTTCGAGAAAGGAATGTGAAAAGAGATTGAGATGTTTTCTCCCTCACAGGCTGGATGTTTCCACTGTGTTGTCCAAACACAAGTCTGCAGCCATTTAACCAGAAACCAACCAAATACTCGTTACTATACTGAATACCCCTGAACACACTACTGGTCCTCACGGTAAAACAAAATCAAAATACAGTCCCGGGAAAAAAACCACCCTGAACACATAACCATGAAGGTGACCAAACAGCATCCTGCCAGACAGTTTGAATAAGAAAATGTTGGAGATACAATATGTAATGAGTTTCAATAACTCATTATTTAAAAAAAGGCACCATCTTCATTCACAATTCCACTTAAGTAAACTTTTGTCATGTGATAAACGTGATTCTGTATAAATGTGATTCTTATTTGGAAAACCACATTAAGACAATGCTAGTTATTGTTAATTAATTAAACCTTGAACTTGACAATTATTGGATTACCATTCATTACAGGTACAGTATGATCAGAAATTGTATCCCCCTTGACCAACACTTCCAAAGGTCTACGTTTCATCACATCATGGAAATGCTTTTGTATTCCAAGTTACAAATGCAAAACCTACAAATAAATTATAGCATCAATGAACTTACACCACTACTACGTGCTACAAAGTCTTGTTTGTAAATGGCTGAAAACTATGTTAACTAGTTAACATTTCGGTTGCTTGGCTGTTTGATGATGATCCAAATCATGGTAGATATACATTTGATCACAATAATGCTATAAATTAAAATTCAGAGACATAAGAAGTTCTTCAGATATTTCTTCAAAATAAAAGTGTTATTTTCATTCTTTTTCACTAAGATAATAGTTTATTAATAGGATAAACTTTTGAAAACCACTTAAAAACACACACAGGTTGGCTATTTCTAGCAAAGTTATCAGAATGAACTAGCATTGACAGTGCTGTACTCAGGCACATGCAGTTTGATGACAGGACAGCAGATGGTGATGTTTTCAAGATGACCGGCCTTAAAACAGATATCTGAATGTAAGTTTCTCTGTTGCACTAAATCAACTTACTGTGCCTCTGGATGCAATGACAATCCTTTAAGAACAAATGGGGGCTCACTTTGGCTTGTGGCAAGAAGATTGTTCAGGTGGGGTGTGGGGGGCAGTGCCAGAGAGAGAAAAGAAAATTTCAGCATTGACTGGATGGCGTGTCTAAGAATGTGAAATTCTACCTGTGGTCACTGTTTCCAAGGGAATCTTTTAATCTGAGATCAGTTATTAAACTTGCCTCATTAACACATGGCCAGATCCAAAACAGCCTGATGTCTAGTTGGATCCATAAGGTATTGTTTGAGGAAACTGTACCGGATCCTCTGTATGAACTCTCCCTCATGGTCACCTGTCACCAAGCTGACTATTCCAATCTGCATGTGATTAAAGTCATCCATGATTAATATTCTGTCCTTTTGACATGCCCTCATTATCTACCATAGAATCATAGAATTTTACAGTATAGAAAGAGGCCATTTCTCCTACCATCTCTGAACTAGCATCCCAAAACGTTACCCAGCAAGTCCCATTCTCCAACCCTAAATTCAGCTGTCTTTTGAAACCTCCTGTGGAATCCACCTCCATGGCTCTCCAAATTCCTAACAACTCGCTGAGTGAAGAAGTCTCTTTTCATCTCACTCCTAGCTCTCTTGATGAAAATCTTGAAATTGTGTCCCCTGGTTACCGACATACCAACCAGTGGAAACAGAATATTCTTCTTTCTTCTGTCAACATTGTTCATAGTTTTGAAAGCCTCATCTCTGAGGTCATCCCTTAATGTTTTCTACTCCAAAGACAAGAAGCCCAATTTGACTCATCTAACATCCTTCATTCCTGGTAGCTTTCTTGTACATACTCTAAGGGCTTTAACATCTTTCCTTAAATAAAGTGCCTAAATCTGAACCCAATACTAAAAATCTAATCAAATGATTTATCAAGATGTAGCATTATTTCTTTGCTTTTGTACTCTATGCCTCTCTTTATAAATCTGGGGATCCTATAAGCTGTTTTAACAACTATTTCTCATTGCCTGGCCACTCTCAGAGAATCATGCACATGAACCCCTGAAGTCCCTGTGCTCCTGTACTCCCCTCAATGTTGTATCATTGAGCCTGTACTGTCTCTCTATTTTTCTGCCTCCAAAATGCAAAACCTCATATTTCTTTGCATTGAAATTCATCTGCCAAGTGTCTACCCATTTGATAAACTAGTCAATATCCCTCTGAAGTCACTTAGCATCATCCTCACAATTCACTATTCTCCTTAGCTTCGTATCATCTGCTATTTAGAGATTTTTACACTAAACACCATTTGCAAATCATTTATATAAATTAGAAAAAGCAAGGGTCCCAACACCAATCATTGGAGAACACTACTTTCAATTTGTCTCCAATCTGAGAATTGCCCATCTCTACTGATACTCTGTTTCCTACTTTTAGCCAACTTTGAATCCATGCTACCAAAGACCCATCAATCCCAAACATGTCTAATTTGCTAACGAAGGTGCCATGTTATAATGTAGCAAATGCTTTATGAAAGTCCAAATTTAAAACATTCACAGCACTACACTCTGTGTCATCTCATCAAAAAACTCAATTTGCCAGACATGATCTGCCCTTGATAAGGCCATGTTGACCAACTTGTACTAACTTATTTTCATCTAAGTGTATAGTTACCTTATTGTATATTATGGCCACTGTCAGTTTTCCCACTCTTGATATCAAGCTGACAGGTCTGTAGTTTCCCCGAGTTATCATTTGCCCCACCTTAAACAATGTGAAATATTTGCAATCCTCCAGTCCCCAGAACTAATTCTGTGTTCAGAGAGGTCTGGAAAATTTCTGTCAATGGCTCCACTTTTTGCTCCCTTACCTCTCTCAGCAAGCTAGGATGCACCTCATCCAGGCCTGGTAACTTCTCTACCGGAGTGCTATCAGCCTTTTAGCACCTCTTTGTTATCTATCACTCTATTGCTCAGTTACTCAACACCCACACTTTCATCTGGGCGGTCATCACCATCTCTTAATTTGGTATAGAGATAAACAAAACATTCATTTAGACCCTTTGCCACGCCCTTTGCTTCAGTGATGCTTCAGTCAGTGAATCTTCTGACTTATTTTCTGTCTGACTGTAAAGTGACTGTTTGGAGGCTCATAAACTACTTCCACCAGTGTCTTCTTGCTCTTTTTATTTATTTCCACCCATACGGTTTCTTCATCTACTTTTCAAGAGGGCTAATAGGGAAATCCCTGGAAATTATAAGCCAGTCAGTCTGTGGTCAGCAAAGTTTTGGAAAGAATTCTGAGGGTTAGGATTTATGACTATTTGGCAAAGCATAGTGTGATTAAAGGTAGTCAGCATGGCTTTGTGAGGGGTAGGTCATGCCTCACAAATCCTATTGAGTTCTTTGAGGAGGTGACAAGACAGGTTGACGACGATCGAGCAGTGGATGTGGTGTACATGGACTTCAGCAAGGCATTTGATAGGGTTCCCCATGGTAGGCTCATTCATAAAGTCAGGAATTATGGGATACAGGTAGATTTGGCTATCTGGATTCAGAATTGGCTGGCTGACAGAAGGCAGAGAGTGGTTGAAGATGGAAAGTATTCTGACTGGAGGTCAGTGTTGAGTGGGGTCCCACAGGGCTCTGTTCTTGGGTCTCTGCTGTTTGTAGTTTTTATAAATGTCTTGGATGAGGAGGATGAGGGGTGGATTAGTAAATTTGCAGATGATACAAAGGTTGGAGGTGTTGTCGATAGTATAGAGGGCTACTGTAGGCTGCAGCGCAACATAGACAGGATGCAGAGCTGGGCTGGGAAATGGCAGGTAGAGTTCAATCTGGATAAATGCGAAGTGGTACATTTTGGAAGGTCAAACTCGAATGCTGAATGTAGGATTAAAGACAGGATTCTTGGCAGTGTGGAGGAACAGAGGGATCTGGGTGTGCAAGTACATAGATCCCTTGAAGTTGCCACCCAAGTGGATATGGTTGTTAAGAAAGCATATGGGGCTTTCATTAACAGGGGGATCAAGTTTAAGAGCCGCGAGGTTTTGCTGCCGCTCTACAAGTCCCTGGTGAGACTACACTTGGAATATTGTGTTCAGTACTGGATGGCCTACTATAGGAAAGATACATAGGCTTTGGAGAGGGTGCAAAGAAGGTTTATCAGGATGCTGCCTAGACTGGAGGGCTTGCCTTACGAAGAAAGGTTGAATAAGCTCGGACTTTTCTCTCTGGAGAGAAGGAGGAAGATAGGAGACCTGATCGAGGTGTACAAAATAATGAGTGGAATAGATAGAGTCAATAGCCAGAGACTTTTCCCCAGGGCAGGATTGACTGGTACGAGAAGTCATAGTTTGAAGATATTAGGAGGAAGGTATAAAGGAGATGTCAGAGGTAGGTTCTTTACACAGAGAGTTGTGAATGCATGGAATGCGTTGCCAGCTGTGGAGGAAGCAGAGTCATTGGGGGCATTTAAGCAACTGCTGGACATACACATGGATAGCAGTGAGTTGAGGGGTACGTAGGTTAAGTTCTAATTCAAGATCATTTCTTGCTATCATTGTTATCCCATCCCATACCTACCTTGCTACCCCACCACCTCTCCTCCCTGCTTGTCCAATCAAAACATCATTGCCACCTCTGACCATGGCTCCTCCCTCTCCATCCTGCCTTTGCATCATCTGGTCCTGCCCTCATTCTCCAAACACCTACCTGCTGATCTTGCTGGTGTCACAGCCAATTGACATTACACCAGGTTACATCAGAACATGCAATTCATCCGCCAAATTAAAGTGAGCCATGGCCTTAAAAATCCAGGCACAAATTTACCGTGGGTGGCATGGTGGCTCAGTGATTAGCACTGCTGCCTCACAGCAGCAGTGACCCTGGTTTGATTCCAGCCTCGGGTGACTATCTGTGTGGTGTTTACACATTCTCCCTTTCTCTTTCCACGTGGGTTTGCTCTGGTTTCCTCCTGCAATCTAAAGATGTGCATTAGCAAGACTAAAGTGCTCAGGAGTTTGTAGGTTAGGTGCATTAGCCATAGATAAATGTAAAGTAATGGGGAATGATTGGGTGGGGGACCCTTTGAAGGGTCGGTGTGGACTTGTTGGGCCGAAGGGCCTGTTTCCACACTAGGGATTCTATAATACTATGACTTCTCACCGTGAAAACATGGGACCTACGAACAGGCCCTGGCAACCCACAATCTGAAAGATAGAAAGAACTTGACCCAATAATGTCTTCTGTGAAATTGTGCAAGACAGACTCCCAACGTCCAACCTAAGTATCTCTATTTCACAGTAATAAGAGGAACAGAAAGATCAGTTGGTTGATATAAGATTATTGCATTTATTCAAATTAACTAAAAACAATTTCAAATTAGATTTGCAGTAACTTAGACAATTGTTTCACATACAAATGATCAAACAGTAACAATGTTTGGTTGTATATTGTAATCAGCGTAATGCAAAATAATTACGTGATGCAATGCAAACTTTAAATATTAGAACGAGCAGAAACCAGCAAAGCAGCTTCTCAAACTTGCTCCAAAATTTCATAGCTAAAAGGTCACTTTCTCACCCAAAGGGTGGTGCATGTATGGAATGAACTGCTAGAGGAAGTGATGGAGGCTGATACAATTGCAACATTTAAAAGGTATCTGGATGGGTATACAAATAGGGCCAAGTATTGGCAAATGGGACTAGATTAATATAGAATATCTGGTCAGCATGGACGAGTTGGACTGAAGGATCTGTTTCCGTGCTGTCAATCTTTATGCGTCTAACTGCTTCAGACTGAGGTAAGGAGAATTGTCTTCACTCAAAGGGGACGAATCTTTGGAATTCTGTACCCAAGTCAGCTTTGGGACCAAATTTATTGATAATCAGCTGTCCACTGACTCTTGAAAGATTTTCTTCATGCACACTGGGTATGATGTTGGCACGAGGTTAGTGATCCAACAAGTGTGTCGCTAGAATAGCACAGCTGGTCAGGCAGCATTCGAGGAGCAGGAGAGTAGATGTTTTGAGCATAAGCTCTTCATCAGGAATGTGGGGGACCCTAAGGGGGCTGAGAGATAAATGGAAGTGGGGTGGGGCTGGAGAAGGTAGTTAGGAATGCGATAGATGGATGAAGGTGGGGCGTGATGGTGATAGGTCAGAGTGGAGGGTGGAGCAGATATGTGGGAAGGAAGATGGATGGGTAAGACTGTTCAAGAGGGTGGTGCTGAGTTGGAGGATTGGATATGCGATAAGTTAGGGGGAGGGTGATGAGGAAACTAGTGAAATTGACATTGATTCCATGTGGTTGGAGGTTAAAAGGTAGAAGATGAGCTGTTCTTCCTCCAGTCATCAGGTGACGAGAATTTGGCAGTGGAGGAGGCCCAGGACTTGCATGTCCTTGGCAGAATGGGAGAGGGAGTGAAGCGATTGGCCACAGGGCAGTGGAATTGTTTGGTGTGTGTGTCCCAGAGATGTTCTCTGAAACGTTCCACAAGTTAGCATCCTGTCTCCCCGGTGTAGAGGAGACCACATCGAAAGCAACGAACACAGTAGATGAGGTATTTGGAGGTGTAGGAAAGTCCTCATTTTCTCCTAGGCTAGTGATCCTGCTGTCTAAACTAATGCTCTGGGACACAGATTTGAATCCCAACAGGCCAGCTGATTAAAATTAGTTTTTCAAAAATCTGAAATTGATACCAAGTCAAAATGCAATTTTGTTATAAAACTGCAAAAAAGGACTGTAGAAAAGCGCTACATTGGACAGACAGGCAGAAAACTAGCCACCAGGATACACAAACATCAACTCACCACAAAAAGACATGACCCACTCTCACTAGTATCCTTAAATACCGATGAAGAAGGACACCATTTCGAGTGGGACAACACATCTATTCTAGGACAAGCCAAACAGAGACACACACAAGAATTCCTTGAAGCATGGCATTCCAACTGGAACTCTATCAACAAACATATTGACTTGGATCCCATTTACCACCCTCTGTGAAAAAGAACAGGAAATGACATCACCCACCCAAAGAAACCTAAACACATAAACAGAAAGTGGGACATACCACCAGTGCTTCACTGGAGGCTCATTGATGATGTTACCGAATATGGTAACAAAACATCTAAAAACAAACCTTCCAGCTCAATGAGCAAACTTGCATCTGAAACCTTGAGATTTTGTTGAACCTTTTGTACGACTGAAGTCAATTATGATCACAGACTAAGTTGAAAGAATCAATATAAAGGGTTTTCAGCCCTAACTAGCTTGAAGAACATCCCAGGTCCAAATGTGCAGCCTCAGGTTTGACAGAATATATTACATTTATCACAATGAACACAAAAGAGTGTTAATTAATATAAGAATGGATCAGTCACTTCACTCTGAACACCAGGTCTAAACTTTAGTTGACTTTAAACATTGTCCTGTTCTGTAGGCTGAAATTCTAATGATGTTTAGAGAAACTCACCACGTCTGGCAGCACGTGTGGAGAGAGAACAGAATTAACATTTTGAGTTCACCATGACTATTCTCTTGAACTGAAGAGGCGATGCTGTTCCAAAGTTTAGGGAGGAGCAAGTAAAACAGAAAGGAAAGTCAGGGAAAGGTTAAAGGACAAAGTAGTTCAAAGATCAGAAGTATCATAGATCAAAAGGCAAGGGGAATGCAAATGGAGAAAAGTTAGGAAGGTAAATGCAATTTTGGCACTTATTTTGAAAGGACTTGAATATAAAAGCAAGGATGTATTTCTGAGGCTCTATCAGGCTCTGGTCAGACCACATTTGAAGTATTGTGTGCAGCTTTGGTTCCCATATCTCATGAAGGATGTACCAACCTGGCTTGGGTTCAGAGGGGTTCACGAGAATGAAAAGCTTAACATATGAGGAATGTTTGAGGACTCTGGGACTATAATCAATGGAGTTTAGAAAGATGAGAGGGGATCTAATTGAAACATACAGAATACTGAATGGCCTGGACAGTGGATGTTTAGAGGATGTTTCCATTGGTAGGAGAGACTAAGACCGGAGGGCATAACCTGAGAAGAAAGGGAGACTTTTTAGAATGGAGATAAGGAGAAACTTCTTCAGCCAGAGAATGGTGAATCTATGGAATTCACTGCCACAGAAGACGGTGGAAGCCAGGTCATTGAGTATATTTAATATGGAGATAGTTAGGTTCTTGATTGCCAAGGGATCAAGGGTTACAGGGAGAAAGCGGGAGAATGGGGTTGAGAAACTTATCAGCCATGATTGAATGTTGGAGCAGACTCAATGGGCTGAATGGCCTAATTTCTGCTCCTATGTTTTATGGTCTTCTGGTCTAAAAGAGGAATGGTACAGATCCATAACAGGTGTTAATAGCAAAATACAAGCCTGACTGAAGGGAAAGAAGTGAAAACCATAATATTTGAGGGGAGTCAATTCTCAAAATGGAGAGCAGACATCATGCACTGAAATTGTTGTATTCAGTGTCAAAAAGTGTGGCGCTAGGAAAGCACAGCCATTCAGGCAGCATCCGAGGAGCAGGAGAATCAATGTTTCAGGCATAAGCCCTTCATCAGAAAGACTTGATTTCTGATGAAGGCTTATGCCCGAAATATCGACTCACCTCCTCCTTGGACGCTGCATGACTGGCTGTGCTTTTCCAACGCCACACTTTCTGGATGACTCTCCAGCATCCGCACACCTCACTTTCTCTATCGCTCAACTCAATGTTGAGTCCTGAAGGCTGTGGAAAATGAGGCATGGTTTCTCCAGCTAGCGTTGACCTTCACTGGAACCCCACAGCAGGCCAAGGGCAGAAAGGTCAGCATCAGAGTAAGATGATGTATTGAAATGACACAACAACTGGAAGGTCGTGGCCACGTTTATAGACACAGTCGACGTTTTTCACAAAGAAGTCACCTAATCTGCATTTGGTCTCCCCAATATCAAGGAGACTGCTTTCTGAACAGTGAAAAGATTATGATGGTTTGAAACAAGTATAAGTAATCCACATTGCCTGGGGTGGGGGATTTGGGGGAGGGTGTTGAGTAAAAATGATAGGAAGCCCTTTCAGAAGCACTCTGTGTGAAAGGTGGCATCATTGGGACAGATTCATCAGAGACAGAGAAACTGGGAAAATGGAATGGAGCCATTATACAAAGCACGGTTTGAAGAAGTGTAGTTAAGACAATGGTGGGTTTGTAATAATTGAATTGAATTTATTGTCACGTTAGCCTTTGTGATTATCTGGACCAAGTTCACCATTCTCTGTAACCGTCTCCGATCTTGAATGGTACAGTTGCCATACCAGGTAGTGAGACATCCAGACAGAACATTCTTGATGGCGCACCTATAAATGTTGGCAAAGGTATTTGCCGTCATGCCAAATATCCTCAACTGCCTGAGGAAGAAGAGATGTTATAAAGGCATAGAGTCATAGAGATGTACAGCATGGAAACAGACCTTCCAGACCAACCCATCCATGCCGACCAGATATCCCAACCCAATTTAGTCTCATTTGTCAGTACCCGGCCCATATCCCTCCAAACCCTTCCTATTCATATACCCATCCAAATTCCTGTTAAATGTTGCAATTGTACCAGCCTCCACCACTTCCTCTGGCAGCTCATTCCATACACGTACCACTCTCTGTGTGAAAAAGTTGCCCCGTAGGTCTCTTTTGTATCTTTCCCCTCTCACCCTAAACCTATGCCCTCTAGTTCTGGACTCCCCGACCCCAGGGAAAAGACTTTGTCTATTTATCCTATCTATGCCCCTCATAATTTTGTAAACCTCTATAAGGTTACCCCTCAGCCTCCGACGCTCCAGGGAAAACAGCCCCAACCTGTTCAGCCTCTCCCTGTAGCTCAGATCCTCCAACCCTGGCAACACCCTTGTAAATCTTTTCTGAACCCTTTCAAGTTTCACAACATCTTTCCAATAGGAAGGAGACCAGAATTGCACGCAATATTCCAACAGTGGCCTAACCAATGTCCTGTACAGCCGCAACATGACCTCCCAACTCCTGTACTCAATACTCTTACCAATAAAAGAAAGCATACCAAATGTCTTCTTCACTATCCCATCTACCTACGACTCCACTTTCAAGAAACTATGAACCTGCACTCCAAGGCCTCTTTGTTCAGCAACACTCCCTAGGACCTTACCATTAAGTGTATAAGTCCTGCTAAGATTTGCTTTCCCAAAATGCAGCACCTTGAATTAAACTCCATCTGCCACTTCTCAGCCCATTGGCCCATCTGCTCCAGATCCTGTTGTAGTCTGACGTAACTCTCTTCACTGTCCACTATACCTCCAATTTTGGTGTCATCTGCAAACTTACTAACTGTATCTCTTATGCTCGCATCCAAATCATTTATGTAAATGACAAAAAGTAGAGGGCCCAGCACCGATCCTTGTGTCACTCCACTAGTCACAGGCCTCCAGTCTGAAAAACAACCCTCCATCACGTTGTTGGGACTTTATAACCAGTACGTCCACATGAAGAGTCCGAGAAAGCTTGTTGTGGATGACCACTCCCAGGAGCTTGACATTCTCCACTCGTTCCACCTCTGTGCTGTTATTGAGTAGGGGGGGCATGAGTAACATCCCGCTGAAAGTCAATAATGAGTTCCTTGGTTTTACCGGCATTGAGAGCTAGGTTGTTCTCAGTGCACCATTTTTCCAGGTCTTCCACCTCCCATCTGTAGTCTGTTTCGTTGCTATCTGAGATTCAACCAATGGCATTAGTCTAGTATTTGGTGACGCAGTTATGGGTATACTGTGAGTACAGTAGGGGGCTGAGTACGCACGCCTAGAGGGCTCCAGTGTTGAGTGTTAATGAGGATGAAATATTGTCCCCAATCTTGACTGACTGTGGCCCGTGGGTCAGGAAACTAAGGATTCAGTTGCAGAGACTGGAGCTTAGTCTGAGATCACTAAGTTTAGTAATCAGTCTCGAGGGGATAATAGTGTTGAAGGCAGAACTGTAGTCAATGAGTAGGATTCTTACGTAGCTGTTCTTGGTGTCAAGATGTTCTTGGGAGGAGTGAAGGGCAAGTGATATGGCATCTGACGTGGATCTGTTGGTCTGATAGGCAAATTGGAGTGAGTCAAAGGTAGTGGGGAGGCTGGAGTTGATTAATGCCACGACCAGCTTTTCAAAGCACTTCATGACCACGGAAGTTAGGGGCACTGGGTGGTAGTCATTGAGACATGCTGCAAGAGCCTTCTTAAACACAGGGATGATGTTAGCCCTCTTGAAGCAGGCAGGCACAATGGCCTGCTGCAGGGGGAGGTTGAAGATGTCCAAAAAGATTTCTGCCAGTTGATCTGCGCATGCTCAGAATGCACAGCCTGGTATTCCATCTGGTCCCATCGCTTTCCTTGGATTCACATAAAGGAAAACTGATCTGACCTCTGATGCAGTGATTGTTGGGTTAGGTTTGTCAGGACTTGTTGGAATAGGTGTTACCTCTCCACCAAAATTCTGCTCAAAGCGAACATAGAAGACATTGAGTTGATCTGGGAGGGATGTGTCATCATCTGTTATCTTGTGCTATCTCTTTTTAGAACCTGTGATGTAATTCAGCCCTTGCCATAGTCACTGGGCGTCTGCCTGGGTCTCTAGTTTGGATCACTATGGTCCTTGGCTGCCTCAATGGCTCTGTGAACGTCATACTTGGATTCCTTATATTTTATATATTAGATTATATTAGATTCCCAACAGTGTGGAAACAGGCCTTTCGGCCCAACAAGCCCACACCGACCCTCCGAAGAGTAACCCACCCAGACCCATTTCATGGCCAATTCACCTAGCCTGCACATTTTTGAACTGTATATGATTGGGTCTCCTGACCTGAAGGCCTCACACTTGGTTTTTAGCAGGTTCTGTATGTCCTGATTCATCCAGCCTTTCCTGTTGGATATTAAATACTAGTAGTCTAGCTATCCTGAAGAATAGAAACAGAGAAATCATGGATGTGTGGTGCTGGGCATAGACTGGGTGAAAGAAAGAGAAAGATGTAAATTGCAAGTAAAATTGCTGAAATATCCAGTTCCAGACATAAGTGGGAAAAGGCATTGATACAGTCAGTGATGTACTGTTAAAAAAAATTGTGGGCACCTGCAACCCGGGGAGAATGTGCAAACTCCACACAGTCCCCCAAGACTGGAATCGAACCTGGGTCCCTGGTGCTGTGAGGCAGCAGTGCTAACCACTGAGCCACCATGCTGCCTCTTGTGTTTCAGAGAGATAGGGGTCACTTTATTGAGAATCAAACCTTACTATTTTATTAAATCTCTACAACCAAGATTATTTTACATAATAATTTCTGATAAGACAATTACAGAACTTAATACCAAAGTAAAATATGTATAGAGGTCAGTCGTGTACATCAAAAGACAGTAACCAATTCCCTTTAACATATTCTAAGTTACAAATGAAATCAACTAAAACTGAAAAAGAAAACACAAACTGACTGTTCCATGCAAAATATTTTTATATTTAAAGCAGGAAATGAAAACTAAGTCTCCTCTATCACGGAGTTTATTGTCAGCCTGGGGACATATAGACAATCTCACCAACACCAGGAGCAGAACAACAGACAAAGGCTAACAGTGTCTTACATTAACCACAATTAAACAGAAAATAACATTCAGACATCCCTTGCCTGATCATTACACATGCATAAACTAAATATTAATCATTTAAAAATAAACTCAAAGCTACAACAATGCAAGGCAAAATAAGAGAACAGTAATTTCTTTCACTACCAGGTAAAGCATGTTTAATATTTAATACTTGGCAACACTTATAAAGAAGAGCTTTCATAGCCATTTACCACTGTACAGAATCCTAGATTAGCTTCTAGATATTTTATTGCACCAATTGTTACAAAACAAGTGTTGGATGATAGTTATGGGTTTCTGGAGAGAGTGAGAGATTTGGTTAGTGTCATTTCTCTTGTTTTAACCTGATTCACATCACCTCAGGAACCACAGTCAAATCTCCACAAACACTTGCAGGCCAAGTTTGATCTAATTTCGCACTTTGGCTCAATTAAATAATTATTGCACATTTTAAAATTCAAAATGTGTTTCTTTAATCTACCAGTACTGCCCTAGAAGCAGTCAGTAGTTTGTAGTGTGCCTGGCATAGTACGGTCCTGACAATTTATGACAAAGTCAAAAAAAGTTCTAAAACCTGAGTTGTGTGTGCCTCATCAAAGTGGACATTAATCACTTTCAGGGATGAGACAGCTACATATTAAGCCTGTGGGAAAAACACTAATTTGGCATTGGAAACAATACCACACTGTTTCCAATGTGCTTATCCCTGATAATTAGATGTATAAAATGAAGCAAAATCATTACACCGTTGTAATTTTTTTTGCTAATTAATACAAGAAAACAAAAATCAAAATCTACTCCGAGCCAATGTTCTGAACAGAGTGGGAAACAAGTCAAGGCAGAACAAAGGTATAAGGTAATAAAAATTAAACTGATTATAAGGTTGTTGTGATGACATTTTTTCTATGTTTCCAACTGTATTGTGTAAACTAGTAATCTGTGAATATTGTAATGTTCTGGGAATGGGGTATTTCAATGGTTATTGCACTCAACCGTTCCAGTGGTTACTACATTTAATTCCACCTAAGAACAAGAGTGAGGGTTGTTACAAGTCTTTCAATAGGTCACTCAACACAGTTCAAGGGTCAGAATCAATTTTAGTCAGCTAGCTAGAAAGAGTCAGGTATTCCACAGGAAAAGTGCTTTTGTTAATAGCATGGTTGAGAAGGGGATGGAAGTTCACTGCTTCTATGTACTTAGGCTTAAGAAGGAGTTGCAATGGGACCATACATTTCAGGCTCTGAGAAGCCATGACGTGCAGCAAAGTGCTTTGGGTTGGTGCTCAGAAAAAGCTCTAGGATCTGTGCAACTCAGAAGAACTGTCCAGCAGTCAACAGTTCAATGCAGCTAAGAGTGGAGGCGAAGGAAACCCACAAGCAGCATATGCTTGGTGCAACTTGGGACATTGCCAGTTTGGTGATGCTAGCCCTCTTTGGACAAGCTGAAATTATACCACTGAGTAGGCAGCGGAGTGCAGTTTCAGAAATCCAGGGAGCCACAGTGCCAAGAAAGGAAGCTCAACATGAGCAGTCCTTGAGACATTCCACGACAGTCTGGTTTTCCAGTGAGTTAAAAACAATGACTGCAGATGCTGGAAACCAGATTCTGGATTAGTGGTGCTGGAAGCGCACAGCCGTTCAGGCAGTATCCAAGTAGCTTCAAAATCGACGTTTCGGGCAAAAGCCCTTCATCAGGAATAAAGGCAGTGAGCCTGAAGCGTGGAGAGATAAACTAGAGGAGGGTGGGGGTGGGGAGAAAGTAGCTTAGAGTACAATGGGTGAGTGGGGGAGGGGATGAAGGTGATAGGTCAAGGAGGAGAGGGTGGAGTGGATAGGTGGAAAAGGAGATAGGCAGGTAGGACAAGTCCGGACAAGTCATGGGGACAGTTACTGAGCTGGAAGTTTAGAACTAGGGTGAGGAGGGGGAAGGGGAAATGAGGAAACTGTTGAAGTCCACATTGATGCCCTGGGGTTGAAGTGTTCTGAGGCGGAAGATGAGGCGTTCATCCTCCAGGCGTCTGGTGGTGAGGGAGCGGCGGTGAAGGAGGCCCAGGACCTCCATGTCCTCGGCAGAGTGGGAGGGGGAGTTGAAATATTGGGCCACGGGGCGGTGTGGTTGATTGGTGCGGGTGTCCTGGAGATGTTCCCTAAAATGCTCTGCTAGGAGGCGCCCAGGGTCCCCAATGTAGAGGAGACCGCATCGGGTTCAACAGATACAATAAATGATATTAGTGGATGTGCAAGTAAAACTTTGATGGATGTGGAAGGCTCCTTTAGGGCCTTGGATAGAGGTGAGGGAGGAGGTGTGGGCGCAGGTTTTACAGTTCCTCTGGTGACAGGGGAAAGTGCCAGGATTGGAGGGTGGGTTGTTTGGGGGCGTGGACCTGACCAGGTAGTCGCGGAGGGAACGGTCTTTGCGGAAGGCGGAAAGGGGTGGGGAGGGAAATATATCCCTGGTGGTGGGGTCTGTTTGGAGGTGGCGGAAATGTCGGCGGATGATTTGGGTTTTCCAGTGAGTTTCAGGACAAATTTTCAAAAGTGAAGAATTGGAATCCTTTGGGAAGTTTTAAAGAGATTCGATGACCTACAGTGTCCCTAATGTCTGGGCCAGAAAAATGTGTTGAACTTGTCATGACCACCTTTACTATCTGATATGACCTATAGGGTGAGAGATACTGGTTTGTCTGATTTCTCCTGTAATTACAGATGTTAAAATATTGTAAATTATAGATTATTTTACTGATATAAAATTTCTTTCTGTTTGTTCAAAACTTTGGAATCTCATTGCTTTACTGCCTAAGTGCTGTATATGTGATCCAACACATTCTCTATTTTAACATAAAGTTACTGGTCCCAAGATTGTAACCAAAAGCTCATGATCTAGTCTGGGATCATAACATGGTATAGGAGATGTTTTATTTGAGGTCCACCTTCATCAAATTTCAATTCAACCAATCACAAGCAAACAGAAACCAGATGCCTCCCAACAAAAGAAAAAGCAGACAGACTGTGCCCCTTGCAGCACCATGAAGAGAGAGCTGTTATTGCTGAAGAAAGATGCTATTTGTTGAAGCTTGCACATTTCAGGACAATTTGCAAAAATATCTTTAATAAGGAAAACCAATTCAAAGCTTCAACAAAATGTGTCTTTTTAAAGCAATCCTCAAAATAACTGTTTAATGTGATAATAGAACATCAGGGAGACCCCAGTCAGAAGGTCTAAAGGAAACCGAAGGCCAAGGTAAACTGAGAACTTGAAAGTCAACTTTGAAAAATGCTACTTGGCCTTAGTTTCTCCAAGCTTACTAAGCTCATGGATATGTTTATTATGAAACAATTCCATTTTCTTGTCAGCTGGCAGTACAACATTATTCATTATGGCCTTCACTAGCACAGACATAGGGGTTGTTATTGCAGTTGGAAACATATACGCTACAGGAATAAGAAGTTTTCTTGTCATCCATTCCATGGGTCTTGATTCTTCTCTGTCACACATCAGGACTCTGTTTCAAATTTAAGATTAGAAAAAAAAATTAGAAACTGCAGAGGAATATTAGAAAGTACACAAATATCAGGACCAGCATTAAAAACCAAGAAGCAAATTACTGCCAATGCTGGAATCTGTACTGAAAACAACAAATGCTGGGGATTACAGTGGGTCAGACAGCATCCATGGAGAGACAGCAAGCTAACATTTCGAGTCTAATGACTCTTCTTAGCGCTCTGAAGAAGGGGCGGCACGATGGCTCAATAGTTAGCACTGCTGCCTCACAGCGCCAGGGGCCCGGGTTTGATTCCAACCTCAGGCGACTGTCTGTGTGGAATTTGCACATTCTCCTCCGGGTGCTCCGATTTCCTCCCACAATCCAAAGATGTGCAGGTTAGGTGAATTGGCCATGCTAAATTGCCCATAGTGTTCAGGGATGTGTAGGTTAGGTGCATTAGTCAGGGGTAAATATAGGGTAGATGAATGGGTCTGTGTGGGTTACTCTTCGAAGGGTCGGTGTGGACTTGTTGGGCTGAAGGGCCTGTTTCCACACTGTAGGGATTCTATGACCCACAGTGATCTCCAGCATTTGTTGTTTTCGGTTAAAAACCAAGCACCCATTTACTCAGATTCATATTCTTATGAAACAGGTTCGGAGGAAGGATCCAAAATGTTCACCCTCCACTCGAGGTCTGGTGGATTTCTCTCCACCAGACCTGCTGATCTTTCACAGCAATTTCTGTTTGTTGTCTCACATTCTTACTGTTCATTTCATGGAATTAAAAGGAAGAAATTACGAATTAAATTAGAAAAGGAGCCGGAATTAACAATGTAAAAAAGGAAATTGACTTTACCCAGGACGAAAAATGCTGTATCTGTCAAAATCCAGCTCTTCAATTTCAGCTTCCACTTGACCCTGTTTAGTAGTGAATTTTAAAATAGAAACAATAATGTTACTTGTTTAAAACTGGTCATCAAAAATTCTCCTCATCAATCTCCCAGGTATTTTCTAATCAGCCTGTTGAGGGATGGTATTCCATACCTCTGGTGCAGGACGGACCTGAACCAAGGCCTTTTGGCTCAAAGATAGGGATACTGCTACTGGGCCACAAGAGCCCACACAAAATTTCAGTCTTAACAATCCAGGTTTATTCAGCTGAACTTAAAGCATCCCATTACAAGCAAGTGATCGAGCTCAGAGACACACTGAAGAATCTGAATTAACCTCATTTCAAGATTATGAATTAATATGTAATGAATGAAGCTTGGGGGTGTGGGGGGTGGGGAGGGGTTGTTAGTGAATCCTTCCACCGAGAACCTGTGCCCGTTCAATGCCTCACCTTTAAAGTATCAATGTTTCCTTGTACCTCAACTGGCCAGAAGAAACCAATGTCCAATATCTGACCTGACCATACATATTTACATAACCTTTTTTTGCAATCTCAGAACATTCCAAAGTGCTTTACAGCCAGTGAAATACTTTGCAAGTGTAGTCACTGTTGCAATATAGAAAATGAAGTACTCCACTTTCAAATCTCTCAAATAATCATAACATAATGACCAGACGAACTGTTCTCGGTTTTGTTGATGTCAGGATAACTGTTTTCCAGAACCCCAGTTCTCTGTTTTTCTTTGAAATACTGTTCAGGTTTAGAATGATGTAATGGGACCTCTACTCTGGTTTGACAATACGGTGCAACACTGAGGGCTCTGGTGGTGTAGTGGTAGAGTCTATCATTCTGAGCCAGAAGGTCAGGGTTCAAGTCCCACTACTTCAGAAGTATGTTCTAACATCCCTGAACCAGTTGACTGAGCAAACATCTACAGTGCAACACTGATATCTTTGGTTCCTGTTCATCAGTGACATTATTCAGATACACTGTGGTTGAATATCTATACGTGGGAGGTATCAGTCATTGGATAATTACTTCAAATCCTCTGTAACTTGCTTGCACAACAAAATACCTCTTCCCATTGGTTAAGATCAATGATAGCATCCTAAAAAAAATGCTAAAATAGATACCAACTCGAAACTGTTCAACTTGCACTCCCCTGGATTGAAACACAAGGAACTAACCTTGTAAAGGGAGCACCAATTTATATAGCATGAGGAAGAGATTGCTGATAGATTGGATCATGGTGTTATGGACCAGGTCAGATCCCATCATAATATTTTAAGAAGGTAGCCCAGATCACAACATCCTTTTTTTTAAAAAGGCTGATTGGAAGTGGATATTCCAGAAGGGATGCAGTTGGCCAAACCACTCGGCTTCAGGCAAAACAATTTATTTACACCCTACACTTGAAACACGAACAAAAGAAAACAGAATTTAGAATAACTAAATGAAAACCCAAATGACTCGAAATCGCAACTTAATGAAACTGTTCCAATTCCCTGCAAAATCCCTTGGCAAATGGTAGTCAAACAGAGAATCTTACAGGCAAGAGAGATTTTAGAGAGAAAGTTCAGGCAAGACCTCTGTTGAAGCATGGAATCTCTTTTCGCTGTAGCTGCTTCTCTGCTACCTGCAGTTTTCTGACTGCCTGCTAAAACCAAACTAAAAGAAAACTTGAATTGGGAGTACCTGCACTCCTCTGCTATTGTTTAAAGTAAGCTTTACCGAGACATATCAGCACCTCTGCCTTTACAACCCCTCTTGAGAAAACCAAGGACAGAATAACCTTGTTAAAGGGGCAGTATGGTCACAATGGTTACTCTGATGTTGTAGCAGAATTGTTAACTGTTAATCTTAGCAGAATAAAAGTGTAGACTCTGACTGGTCTGAGTGTTGCCTTGAAGAATGCAGCAGGATTGGCAGTCTCCACAGCCGTTTACTCATTGAGAATGGTAGGATATACAGATGATTTACAAAGGGCCCCTTGTGTTAATATATGTAACTTCGAGCATGCTCAAAAAAAACCCACTGTGAGCCTGACTGATCATCTTAAATTGGCTTCCAGTGTAATTTCTAGCACAACTAGGACTATTTAGTCAATGCTATCCATTGGCAAAATAGTATCTAATGTAGAGCATGTTTTCTTTGAGTTTTGTAAGGATAAGTTGGTTGAACAACTGACTCACCAATGATACGTGATTACAGTGAGAAAGATTCCTATATAGTCATGTGATGGTCAGAAAGTTGGAGCTCTACTCTCGCCAGCCCTGGCTCCAGGCAAAGATGTGCATCTTTGGGCTCTGTGGAACACTGGGGTCAGGGTCAGACAAATACCAACAATATGGGCTTCAATCACTATTCTGATAAGGATGGCTTTGCAACTTACCTCTATGTTCTGGTCCCCGTGGAGATCATGGGTTGGATCACTATTTAGACAGAGAACTCAAGGAGAAAAATGGATTTTTGGCTTTTATCTCAAAATGGATCTGGAGTACAATAAGGAGGATGCAATGCATTGGGGATCTGGTTAAACACTATCTAGAGTACAGTGCTGAGTGTGAATCATCACATCTCTGTAAAGATATATCATCTCTGGTGGAACTGCAGTGGAGATATAGAAATGATACAGGGAATTAAATTAATAGCTGAAAATGTGTTGCTGGAAAAGCACAGCAGGTCAGGCAGCATCCAAGGAGCAGGAGAATCGACGTTTCGGGCATGAGCCCTTCTCCTAATTAAATTAATAGGACAACTTAGCTCATATTTCCTTCAGTACAGGAGAATGAATGGTGATGTGGAGAAACTATTTCCTCTGATGCAGAAAATCATGCAAAATCCAACCCCCAGTGTCTCTCCTCACTTATCTCCTCACAATATTAAGTTAAAATTTAGGATCAAGTACTATTTACTTGCATCAAACATCCATCCAATTGTGCAGTGCCGTGATGGGTTCGATAAAATTGTAGAATCCCTACAATGTGGAAAGAGGTCATTTGGTCCATCGAGTCTATACTGACCCTCCAAAGAGCATCTCACCCATACCCACCCCCATCCTATCCCTGTAACCCCTTTTTTCCCAGGGCTAAGCCTGCACGTCTTTGGACTGCGGGAGGAAACCAGAGCACCCAGAGAAAACCCATGCAGACATGGGGAGAATGTGCGAACTTTACAAAGACAGCTGCCCACAGATAGAATTGACACTGTAAGACAGCAGTGCTAACCACTTAGCCACCCTGATTCTCAGCTTAGTTACTAAACTATTACTATTCATAAAAATAGCAATGTTAAAATTTATAATGCAGTCAAATGCTAGAAGTGCACAGTAACATTAATGTGTTGTATTTGACCTTGGCTTTCTAATTCACTCTGTCGTTAATAGTGTCTTACTGTGCCAAAGCAAAACTGACAAATATAATCCTCAGGCATTGTAATCCAATAACTTACTGTGTCAGTGAACTGAAAGGATACGGGGTATCTATGTGGTCAGCGAGGCTGCCCCTGGGCAGAATTAACAGAATCACTTTGAAGTAATATTACACTCAAAATTTTCCAACCTTAATTTTTGTATATAGAATGGAACTGTCTTTGTCAGCTCCTTTTGAAGACTCCAAGTTAAAGTGAGTGCACCGTCCAGCTTTGGCAAGTTGAGCTGACTTTAATACGTAATCGTGATCCACTCGAATGAAGCCTTCCTGCAATGCAAGGGAAAGAGACATTCTGTAGAGTCTGAAACTGAAACAGAACTGTGACCCTTATTGTCACAAGCGAACAGCTTTCCTCAATGTTACCTTGCATTGCTGCCATCTCCAACATCTCTCGCTTTTATTTGCAGTATATAATGATTTGTAGTTACACAGCATTTTTGGCACCCCATGACACATCACAGCAGCACAATCATAAAAGCGAAGCCAAGGAGTATCAGGCAATAAATATTGGAGGGTGACAAAAACAACTTGGCTGAAGATGCTGGTTTTAAAGGAGGAGAAAGTGAGGACTGCAGATGCTGGAGATCAGAGTCAAAAAGTGTGGTGCTGGAAAAGCACAGCCGGTCAGGCAGCATCCGAGGAGCAGGAGAGTCATTCCTGATGAAGAGCTTATGCCCGAAATGCCGATTCTCCTAATAATATATGGTTGACTTTGGGCAGTGAGAAAGTGAGGACTGCAGATTCTGGAGATCAGAGCTGAAAATGTGTTGCTGGAAAAGCGCAGCAGGTCAGGCAGCATCCAAGGAGCAGGAGAATCGACGTTTCGGGCATGAGCCCTTCTTCAGGAATCAAAGGAACAGGAGAATCAACGTTTCGGGCATAAGCCCTTCTTCAGGAAGCCCTTCCTGAAGAAGGGCTTATGCCTGAAACATCGATTCTCCTGCTCCTTGGATGCTGCCTGACCTGCTGCGCTTTTCCAGCAACACATTTTCAGCTCTGACTTTGGGCGATGTCAATTTTAAAAAGTGCCAAGGGAATACAAAGAACAAATGTAAAGAACAAATAATAAAAAGTAATGCAGATCCAAACAACAGGATTCAAAACAGCAAAATCATCTTACTTTCTAATCACAGAATTAAAGCATTGCACATCCAATTGGCATAATTAATAGGTACCTTTCATTATTCAACAGATGTTCAATCCCCTCTCTCTCTCTCTCTCTACCTTTCCCAAAAGGAAGATATACAAAAGTTTACCATTAAAGATCTGGGTCAGGCTTTTAATCGACTTTTAAATGCTTTAGTGTCTGTTTAGAAACAGGGACTAGGGAAATTGAGAAAACACACCAAGGAAGACGAAATAAAAATGCTTGAAGTCTTCTGTCAGTTGTCCCTAATGAAACTTCAGTGTCATAACTGTTCTGTTGCTAAAACTACATTTCAATTTGGATTTAAAATGAAATAGATTCAGCGAGTGACCTCCCACAATGATTTTATAGTCACTTTCTTTACTGTGTGCCGTTATGGAAATGCTGAATAGCATTCGGTACATTCGATTCCAATTCACCCTCTCCCGACTCCACACACCAAAGGCTTATTTTAAAGGATTTAGACAAACAGACGCAAGCAGAACTTAACAGCCTCAAGAGTGTCAAAAATACAAGTCAATTATTCGACACCTCCAATGCTCAAATTAAATGACGCGCAATTTCTCTGCCCTTAGTCCTTGGTCAATGTCCTAAAGCAGAGTTCAGTTTGCAGCAGCCCCTTCAATGGTCACTTGATGAAATCTGAACTGACATAGATACTGGAGCTCACTTTAAATCCGATTACCAATACACCACATCAATGCGAGCCCAGAAACAGACGCTGGCGTCCCTTCTGCAGAAGTGCTCCTAACAAGGAGCGAACCCTTGCCTGTGAACAAGAGCCCACGCCACTACTTCTTAGACCCACGCTCAGCCATCATCCCCTCTCAATAGCTCCGAGTTGACAAGTTGCCTTGCTGTTTCTTTTGATGAAGCTGCCCCAAACAAAGCAAAATATTGTCCTATTAGCAGCCAGTGGGCTTAATCCTGAAATTTTCATCCAGCAGAAAAGAAAGGAATTTGCGTGAGGTTCCCTAGGTGACTAAAAACACAACTTTATAGACGTGAATCTCAATAAAGAGAACGGCTCAAATAAAATTAAGATGCACTCATGCATGGCAATTACACCTCAAGGGACACTTTTTCAGGCTTTGAAAGACAAAAAAAAATTCAATTTATTCTTAAGGATGGTTTTAAGCATGAATCAAGTAAATTTAGAAATGTTGAAAATGTTGTAAGTTTCTCGACATCCAACAATTCAATGCTGTGTATAAAGACCAATATTTCCTCCAGTTTCTTTGCAGGTGATTTATTTAAGAGCGTGGCCCCCTTTAAATACTTTGAGCAGCAGCACAGGGGCAGGATTTTAAAGGATTCCGTTCTTGCAGAAGCCTCAGTCAAAAGACATGGGGGATTCTCACAGAATGGATGGGTCCCATTAAGGAATGGCATCTTCCCATTAGGAAGAATTCACGCCACCAGCTCATGTGGGTGCCACCAAGAGTGTATTGTCCACAGGCACGGAGTCTCGAAGTTGCAGCACTGGTTTCATTTCTTGAAGGGGCTGCTCCTCAAATGTCTGTGCTTCAGTCATTTGGGGACGGGAGGACTGACAGGTGTCATTAGACCAACTGCCCTCTTCTCTACGTCTACACCCGGCTATCCTTGGGGAGCGGGCATGTGGTGTCTGCTGGCATGTTCATGGTTATCCTTGATTGGGGGGCACCATGGGGGCGAGAGTGCCTCACCTCCACTCACAATGACCTTCTAGTTTAATTTTAAATTTTGCTTTGATTATTCAATGTTTGTTAATGACTTTCTTTAAGCGATGCTTATCTTTCAGTTTGATATAATCAGTGGACCCTTGCTGAAAATCCTTCGGAGTCCCAAACTGCTGAGTGGAATATAAGGGGTTACTCTGCAAACAAAAACTACAGCAATTAAAACTTAAGGCATGTGTTTGAAAGCTTTTGAATTTTCCACTCACATGACAGAGACAGGAGTTTGAGATGAATTAGATAGGTTGTGGAGAACTAGAGTGGGAGGGGGCTCAGTGAGGTCTAAATGCTGGCACAGACCAGTTGGGCAGAATGGCCAGTTTTTGAGCTGTAAACTTGTACACTTTAAGATCAAGACTGGGCATTCAATGATCCATGGCACAGAACCATAAAGATCAGGATGATTGCAGCTTCAGAGTCGAGAGTGTGTTGCTGGAAAAGCACAGCAGGTCAGGCAGCATCTAAGGAGCAGGAGAATCAACATTTCGGGCAAAAGCCATTCATCAGGAAGGATTCATGATGAAGGGCTTTTGCCTGAAACGTCGATTCTCCTGCTGTTCGGATGCTGCCTGACCTGCTGTGCTTTTCCAGCACCACACTCTCTACTCTGATCTGCAGTCCTTACTTTCACCTGATTCCAGCTTTAACCTGGTCAACAGCTTATGGGGACAGCCTTTACAAGGTCATCCATTTAATAAAATTATAGAGTCCTTATGGCATGGAAAAAGGCCAGTCAGCCTCTGAAGTACTTCCAAGTAGTATTCACTTGCATCAAACCTCCATCCAATTCTGCACTGCCTTGATGAGTCAGAAAAAAAATCATAGAACCCCTACTTGGAAAGTGGCCATTCAGCCCATCAGATTCACATTGACCTTCTGAAGAGCATCCCATCCAGATTCAGCTCTTCCATCCTATCCCCATAACCCCACATTTACCACAGCTGATCCACCACTTAACCTGCATGTCCCAGGAGATGACAGGACAATTTAGGATGGCCGATCCACCTAACCTGCACATCATTTATCACAACAGCACTCTGGTCTCTGTCAGATTGCTGCGAACAAAAAGAAAACTCATAATAATCAATTCCCGCCATCACTCACTCCAGCCCCCACTCTCCAACCCCCCACAGGAACAGTGAGCAGTGTAGGGAGGTCCCCCAAGTATCTGCAGCTGTCGTAAGAACAGGTAGCTGAGGTGTCTCAGAGAGTGAGCTAAATGGAGGCGACTGGAGCCCCAGCAAGCAGACATCAAAAACTGGTGAACATTTAACATGACTCCTTTATTTTTCCAGTTTATATCAAGAAGGACCTTAATGTTAACTATTACCTTATTTATTTGTTTCTCTACTTACTCTACGAAGGTAATGCTTAACTTTTTATTGCTACTTTGTACCTGAGTTTGTTCATACCTTGGTAAGGCAAGGGGATGCCACGTGTGGTGACATTAATCACTTTTCACTGTACTGTGCTTGAGAACACATGACAATAAAATCTAAATAATAGCAACTCTAATGAATACATCAATTCTTCAAAGTGGCTAACTAATTCCTTCAAAACCATTTACCAGATTTCATATTTAATCTCTACCTCAATATCCGATTAAATATGCTTATCCTTCAAAGTGTAGAAAAGCCTCTTAATGTGAGTATTACACTGCTTCTGAATTGGCTGCTTCGACCAGAGTTTTCTTTTCAACCGCACTTGGGATATTGACATCCCTGGCATGGTCAGCATTTATTGCCCATACCTGGCTGCCCTTGAGAAGGTGGGGATGAGCAACATTCTTGAACGACAGTACAGGAGCAATACAATAGTAACTCAGCTTCCCCCAAAGAAAACAGGATCTCAAAGTCTCTGAATAATCAGTAACTGGAGCGTATCCATATTTCATTAGTCGTGTATTAATATCAGCTCATGCTCCCAGCCCTGCCATCCCACAAACCAAGAGAGGTCCTTTACAGTCTACCGAGCCATTGTTCAAAATGGAAATGAATGAAGTTAATTCTTCCCGTTTTAGACAGGTTTGGTGCTGACAGATTGAGTCGATGAGAGCTCAGTCCCCAGGCTTTGGGAATGCTCCTACAGCCGCCAAAGACTCAGGTGTGGGATTCTCTGCCCAGTTCTCTCCACATCACTCGCTTCCTTTAAGATGCTCCTTAGTACCTACCACTCGGTCCAATTGTTTGGTCACCTGTCCGAATCTTTTAATATACTATCATGGAAAAACTGTTATTCTAAACTTGCTCTTCCTTTATTTTTCGAACTTATTACTATGATTTTGAACTCCTGCAGGTTTGCAATATGGGACTTTTTACTTTTTTTCTAATTTCTTTTTCCTATGAATTTATATTCAAGAATCTGTACTTAGGTGCCTTTGTACCTGTAAGTACCTTTGGCACTGTGAGTGGCAACTTGTAAACATTTCATTGTATTCAATGTGACAAAAAAGCTAATTCAATTCAATATCTTATGTGGGTTATATATATCAAGTCAATTTTTGATTGCTCAATTCCCTGGGCATTTTACCACGTTGAAGGTGTTACACAAATGAAGTTTGTTATTGCTGATGGCAATTTTGCGGTAAGGGTCAGTACGAGGGCTGTCTTGGTATTGCCTGATGAAATGACCAGGCTAGCGGCCTGTAAAAGCCTCACTTGTGAAGGACAGTCAACAGGCAGGTATCAGAGTACACCAGAGACTCCTGAACCCGTACCACTGCCAGGCAGCAACAGGTAGGAGATTATTTAAACGTTTATATAAAAATAAATCATAATTTCATGCTGCAGTCACTAATACTGGGTCAAACCATAAGACGTAGAAGGTGAAGTAGGTCATTCCAACCCATCAAATCTATTCTGTCATTCAATGAGATCATGACTGATCTGATAGCCCTCAACTCCACTTTCCTGCCTTTTCCACATATCCCTTGATTCCCTGTACAGATTAAAAATCTGTTTATTTCAGCCCTGAATATACGGAACGACCCAACCTCTGTAGCCCTCTATTCCACAGATTAATTTCTTTGCTCAGAGGGTAGTTCGAGTCATAGAGATGTACAGCACAGAAATAGACCCTTCAGTCCAATTCGTCCATGCCAACCAGATATTCCAACCCAATCTAGTCCCACCTGCCAGTACCTGGCTCATATCCTTCCGAACCCTTCTCTGGTGTACTCTGATACCTGCCTGTTGACTGTCCTTCACAAGTGAGGCTTTTACAGGCCGCTAGCCTGGTCATTTCATCAGGCAATACCAAGACAGCCCTCGTTCTGACCCTTACTGCAAAATTGCCGTCAGCAATAGCAAACTTCATTTGTGTAACACCTTCAACGTGGTAAAATGCCCAGGGAATTGAGCAATCAAAAATTGACTTGATATATAACCCACATAAGATATACACCCATCCAGATGCCTTTTACATGTTGCAACTGTACTAGCCTCCACCACTTCCTCTGACAGCTCATTCCATACATGTACCACCCTCTGAGTGAAAATGTTGTCCTTAGGTCCCTTTTATATCTTTCCCCTCTCACCTTAAACCTATGCCCCCTAGTTCTGGACTCCCCCACCCCAGGGAAAAGACTTTGTCTATTTCTCCTATCCATGCCCCTCATAAGGTTACCCCTCAGCCTCCAACACTCCAGGGAAAACAGCCCCAGCCTGTTCAACCTCTCCCTATAGCTCAAATCCTCCAACCCTAGCAACATCCTTGTAAGTCTTTTCTGAACCCTTTCAAGTTTCAGAACATTATTCCGATAGGAAGGAGACCAGAATTCCATGCAATATTCCAAAAGTGGCCTAACCAATGTCCTGTACTGGCACAATATGACCTCCCAACTCCTGTAACTCAATAGTGCCTTCTTCACTATCCTATCTACCTGCAACTCCAGTTTCAAGTAGCTATGAACCTGCACTCCAAGGTCTCTTTCCCTAGGACCTTACCATTAAGTGTATAAGTCCTGCGAAGATTTGCTTTCCCAAAATGCTTCCTCAACTCTGTCTTAAATAAGCAACCCCTTATTCTGTGATAACAACCCCTGGTTCTAGACTCTCCTACGATGGGAAATGATTTGATTTGAATTATTTATTGTCACACGTATTTTGTTATAAATACAGTTGGAAGTGTCGCCATTCTCCAGCACTATCTTGAAACACAAGAAATAAACCAAAACATTGAAACCATAATCTTATAATCCCTACAGTGTAGAAACAGGCCCTTCAGCCCAACAAGTCTACACTGACACTCCAAAGTAACCCACCCAGACCCATTCCCTGAACCTATTATCCTTTATTTACCCCTGACCAATGCACCTAACCTACTCATCCCATTCAGCATAAACAATCCACCTAACCTGCACATCTTTGTATTGTGGAAGGAAACTAAGAACCCGGAGGAAACCCACACAGACATGGGGACAATGTGCAAACTCCACACAGGCAGTCGCCTGAAGCTGGAATCGAACCCATGTCCCTGGCGCAGTGAGGCAGTAGCGCTAACCAATGAACCACCCTAAAATGAAGAAACATTCAACTGTGCAGTTCTTATGAAGTGTTTAGCCACGGGCCTGAATCCACTAGCACAAAGCAGTTGGCCAGTCTTGAAATCCCTCGCTGGAACAGAATTGCCACTCTTTCCCGCCATCTTGCCTCCATTGATACACCCGCCACCACGAGTCTTTACTGGGCCAACTTTGCCGATGATGGTCCCAAACCCAAAGCTGCTGTCGCTGACAATGGGCCCCCGCCATGGTCCAACCTCAACGATGCAGCCTCCAACTGGGCTGGGCCCAAACCCGTCTCCACCTCCACTACCAGAAACCCAAATTCTCACCTTGCCACCAATTCCGGTAAAATTAGAAAGTATAAAGATAAAAAAAAAGAAGAAAAGGGGGAAAAGAAAAAAGTGAAGCGGATGGAGTGGACGAGTCTCGGGCTCAGGAGCCCACTCGCTACCTACGCTGCTGCCGCCATCTTGGAAATTGACCTCCCCACAGCTACCCAGTTCCCTGGCAGGTTTCAGGTTCATGCAGTCAGATTACATTCGCTGAAGAATATTGTAAAACAATAAGTAATACTTCTCTTTACCACGCCAGCCTTAGCCCGGGTTGTTCCCAAGCAGCAGAACCCTACATCATGGCCTTGGAAAGCAGCTGCATATTCATCCAGCTTCTCAAAATCAACAATCTCCTGGACCTGTTTAAATTGAAAAGAAATACAGAATCTATTAAACTGAAATATTGCCAACAAAAAAAAAATACACTTCGTCAAAAGATTTCACCCTTCACTCCAAGAATAAAGAATAGCACTGCAAAGGAACGGGCCCTTCAGCCCACCAAGACTGTGCAAACACGTGATGCCTACCTAAACTAAAAACCCTTTGCATCTACAATGTCCATATCCCTCCATTCCCTGCCTATTCCTATATCTGTCAAGATGCAACTTAAATGTTGTTATTGTATCTGCCTCCACCAGCTCCTCTGGCAGCACACACCAAGCACTTTCCACCTTCTGTGTAAATAACTTAACTCTTGCATCTCTCTTAAAAGTTTGTCTCTTTTACCTGAAACCTGTGTCAGTTGTATTATGATACAACATATTTCCTCTACCTTTACACCTTGCTGTGCTACTGTAAAAGTGTTCTTCAAATCCAGGCTTTACATGGACTGTTTTGTACAGTTTTTGAAAGCTTTTCTTCCAAGGGGTTGGATGTTCAAAATCTTCTGGATTTATCTGATTAAATTTGCCTGGCTCCCAATGCATCATTGGCCGAGTATATTCCAACACTTCCATAAATAATGATTTCCATAAAATTGGATCATTAGCACGTTCACATGTTTACATACACAAGCTACTCTGCAAAGGTCCTGTTCAAGTAAATATGATAACATTCATAGCGACCTCGTCTGGTAGTTTTCGCGTCACAGAGTTATAGAGATGTACAGCATGGAAACAGACCCTTTGGTCCAACTCGTCCATGTCGACCAGATATCCCAACCCATGCTAGTCCCACCTGCCATCACCTCTCCAAACCCTTCCTATTCATAGACCCATCCAAATGACTTTTAAATGTTGCAATTGTGCCAGCCTCCACCACTTCCTCTGGCAGCCCATTCCACACATGTACCACCCTCTGAGTGAAAACGTTGCCCCTTAGTTCTCTTTTATATTTTTCCTCTCTCATCCTAACTTATACCCTCTAGTTCTGGTCTCTTTGTCATCTGCAAACCTATTAACTATACCTCTTAGGCTCACATCCAAATCACTTATATAAATGATGACAAGTGGACCAAGCACCGATCCTTGTGGCACTCCACTGGTCACAGGCCTCCAGTCTGAAAATCAACCCTCTACCACCACCCTCTGTCTTCTATCTTTGAGCCAGTTGTGTATCCAAATGGTTAGTTCTCCCTGTATTCCATGAGATCTAACCTTGTTAACCAGTTTCACATGGGGAACCTTGTCGAACACCTTACTGAAGTCCTTATAGATCACATCTATCATTCTGCCCTCATCAATCCTCTTTATTACTTCTTCAAAAACTCAATTACGTTTGTGAGAAATGATTTCCGATGCACAAAGCCATGTTGACTATCCCTAATCAGTCCTTGCCTTTCCAAATACATTCTGGATTAGTGGTGCTGGAAGAGCACAGCAGTTCAGGCAGCATCCAAGTAGCTTCGAAATCGGCGTTTCGGGCAAAAGCCCTTCATCAGGAATAAAGGCAATGCCTAAAACGTCGATTTCGAAGCTACTTGGATGCTGCCTGAACTGCTGTGCTCTTCCAGCACCACTAATCCAGAATCTGGTTTCCAGCATCTGCAGTCATTGCTTTTACCTTTCCAAATACATGTGCATCCTGTCCCTCAGGATTCCCTCCAACAACTTGCCCACCACCGACATCAGGCTCACCGGTCTATAGTTCCCTGGCTTGTCCTTACCACCTTTCGTAAACAACGTTTGTTAACCACGTTAGCCAACCTCCAGTCTTCAGCACCTCACTGTGACTATTGATGATATAAATATCTCAGCAAGAGGCCCAGCAATCACTTCCCTAGCTTCCCACTTAAGATATTGCTGTGCTGGTGATACAGAAATGTCTTGTATACTTAGCTCTATGAACAAAATGCTCCAAAGTGGAAGCATTCTCTGTGCTATGCTTTGTAGTATAGGCTGTTCATTTCAATAGAAATGACTTTCTTTGCAGCTGGTATTGGTTCGGATTCTTCTGAAATCATGTTTGCAGGGACATACTCGTTTGTGATGCTGTTCCTCCTCTGTATGGGTGGCACAGTAGTTAACATGCTGCCTCACAGCGCCAGGGACCCAGGTTCAATTCCACCCTCAGGTGACTGTCTGTGTGGGGCTTACACATTCTCCCAGTGTCTGCGTGGATTTCCTCCGGGTGCTCTGGTTTCCTCTCACAGTCCAACATTGTGCACGTTAGATGAATTGGCCATGTTAAATTGCCCATAGTGTTCAGGGATGTGTAGGGTGGGTTAGCCATGGCAAATGCTGGGTTACAGGGATACGATAAGGGTGTGGGTCTGGGTGAGATGCTCTTCAGAGGCTTGGTGTGGACTAGATGGGCCAAATGGCCTGCTTCCACACTATAGGGATTCTATGATTCCAAATCCCCCAGTAATTGACATTCGTACCCTGGGAAAAAGACTCTGACTATCCACTGCCTGTCATCATTTTCTAAACTTCTATTGGGTCACCCTTCATTCTGTAACGTTCAAGTGAAAACAAACCGAGTTTGTCTAATCTCTCCTCATGGCTAACACCCTCCACACCAGGGAACATCTCAGTAAACCATGTCTGTATTATTTCCATCTGCTTCTGGTGTGTGGTGACCAGAACTATACAAGATATTCCAAATGTGCCCTGACTGAAGTTCTACACAGCTGCAACAGGACTTGCCAATGTTTATATTCTACGTCCCACTCAATGAAGGCAAGCATGCCAAATGCCTTCTTGACCACCTTAGCCACTTGTAATGCCACTTTCAGGAAACAATGGACCCATTAATCCTGTGACTCATATCCCTATCTTTGGTGCTCCAAAATGCCTTACAATGTCGTTCTCCTCAAAGATTCTGACAGTAACTTGTTGCAGCAAACAATATCTCCAACAAAAATTACTCTGCAACGTCCACAATGTTATGAGAATGTTCATTAAATTAAAATGCCGTGGATTTTGTCTGATTAATTCAGGGGATGTGGCTAGGCCAGGATTGATTACTTATCCTCAATTGCCCAGAGGGCAGTTAAGAGTCAACCGCATTGCTGTGGGTCTGGAGTCACAGGTAAGCCAAACAGAGTAAGGATGGCAGTTTCCTTCCCTGAAGGTCATTAGTATACCAGATCATTGTTTCATGGTCATCATTAAAGTCTTGATTCCAGATTTTGTTTTACTGAATTCAATGCCAACACCCGGCCATGGCAGATTTGAAAGCTAGTCCCCAGAACATTACCTGAGTCTCTGGATGCACAGTCTAGTGATAATACTGTGAGACAATCAGCTCCCCTGAGGATCGGAAATCAAAACAGAAAGTGCCAGGATAACTATGGAGAGAGTCACATAGGAGTCTTCCTCAAAGCTGTATAAAATGTGAACTTTAGTGATAGGTGAGAGAGGACTGTGGAATATGAGGAAATACCCCTGGAAGCAAAAATTCCTCATATCCCCATTTAGTCACAATGATTTGTGGTTTATAATTAATTCAATGATAGTTTGACATTCAAAATGAACTGTGAGAGGGACAACAGAGAGCCAAAACGAGGGCAAAGATGTTCTGACTGATTGTAAAGATTGTAAAGAAGGATTTCGAGTGCAATTTGACATTGCACCACATACCAAACAATGGGTACATTTCTCCCATGTTGGAACCAACAGATGTTCATGGTTTAAATATCACTCAAAACTTTTGATTTCTTCAGGCTTTGTATTACAGCTCCACCAAGTTGCTTACGATCACATAAACGGGAGATAATCAAGATAAACGAAAACCTACCACATTCTCGTAGGATGGGTCCTCAAAGGTTAGTTTTCTGCGACCAATAAGTGTGACTTTGGCAAAGAGTTTGCTTTCAACAATCTCCTTCAGCAACACCTTCCCTGTCTCCCCTGAAGCTCCAAGAATGAAACAAGACTTATTCAGTGTCTTGTACATTTCTCGGAGATTATTTATATCCTGAGACATGCTGGAAAAATAATATAAGCAAAAATCAGTTAATTGCTATGAAGAAAATATATCACTAAAACTATTAACTGGACTAGTAAAAGCTGTCATTATCAATATTTTCAACAAATTGTTTTCTTTACTGCATCTGGAAGTGACAGCTAAAATTAATTACTAATCTCTGTGGTGGCCATTGTAAAAACCCATTTGGTTCACTAATAGTCTTTAGGAAAGCGAATCTGCTATCCTTACTCCATGTGCCCTACCTGTGGGTTCAATTCCCACAATGGCTGAGGTTACCCTGAAGGAAGGGGTCAGTTAGCTCAGTTGGTTGGATAGCTAGTTTGCAATGTAGAGTGGTGCCAGCACGGGTTGAATTCTTGCACTGGCTGAGGTTATCAGGAAGGACTCTCCATCTCAATCTCTCCCCTCACCTCGGGGACAGTGACCTTTGGGTTAAACCACCACTAGTTGTCTCTCTCAGACGACACAGCAGCCCTAATGTCTGACTTTACCTTTTCATTTTGTATGACACCACATCCACAATAATGGGGTTGTTATCTGACATGCTCCTCGCAAGCTACCCACTTCAATTAGAGATTGACAACAATTGCTGGCCTTGTCAGTAACACCCACATTCTATGAAGAAATAAAGACAAATAAAATCTGAAATAATGGCTTACACTAGACTGTGGTTGCATTTGCCCTGAATCCCTGACAAGCCGTTTCCTCACATGTGAATGATTGCAACAGGAGGAATCTCTGACCCTAGCCCACAGAGGCACATTTTCAATAAGGGTCACAGGATAACAATCAGGATCAGGAATGTTAGCTGGGACATTCTCCTGGAAGCTAACGGCAGTACGTCCAAAATGAGCACTAACAGATTTCTATTCATCCAACACAACATACCAGATGTGAATACAGGCAGAAGTTGTTGGAGAAAGTGAGCAGGTCTGGCCTCATCTATGGAAAAAAATGCAGATTTATTGTTTCAAATCAATGGCTTCTTTGGAACTGTTCTACAAATACATTGAGAGCAAGATAGCAACTGGACAGGGAGTAGTACCCCTTAAAGATCAACGAGGTTATCGTTGTGTTCAACCTCAGGAGATGGGAGAGAATTTAAATGAATATTTTGTGTCAGTTTTTACTGTTGAGAAAGAAATGAAGGCTAGAGGTTCAGTGAAATAAATATCAATGTTTTGAAAACTTCACATGACAGTAAAGGAAGTGCTGGAGGTCTTAAAAAACATAAAAGAACAAAGAACAAAAAAAAATCTACAGCCCAGGAACAGGCCCTTCGGCCCTTCAAGCCTGAGCCAATCCAAATGTACTGTCTAAACCTGTCGGTCAATTCCTAAACATTTGTATCCCTCTGCTCCCCACCTACTCACACATCTGCCCAGACGCATCTTAAATGAATACGTGCCTGCCTCTAGCACCTCTGCTGGCAATGCGTCCCAGGTAGATAAGTCTCCAGGACCTTATGAACTGCATCCTAGGACATTGTGGGAGGTTAGGAAAGAAATTGTAGGACTCCTAGTAGAAATATTTGTAATATCTATAAACACGGGTGAAGTACTGGAGGAATGAAGGGTGCTAATGTCGTGCCATTGTTTAAGAAAGGATGTAAGCACAAGCCTGGAAACGATAGATGTCTGAATTTGAAATCGGTGGTGGGTTGTTGGATGTGATTCTGAAAAGTAGGATTTATATGCATTTGGAGAGGTAAGGAATGATTAGGGATAGTCAGCATGACGTTGTGCAAGGGGAAATAAGACTTTATTCAGTTTTTTTAAAATGAAGTAACCAAGGTGATTGACGAGGGCAGAGTGACAGGCATTGTTTACTTGGTCTTTAACAAAGCCTTGGGAAAAATTCTGCACTGTATAATAATTATTAAAGTTAGATCACGTGGGATTCAGGGTTAGTTTGCCCATTGGATTTGTTGTGGGAGACAGAGGGTGTTACTGGAGGGTTGTTTTTCAGACTGGAGGCCTCTGATCAGTGGTGTCCCACAAGGATCCATTATGTCAGGTTGCACAGGACATTGGTTAGGCATCTTCTGGAGTACATGAGGGGCACTTATTTTTTCAACAGAGAGTGGTTTGTGCTTGGAATGAATTACCAGAGAAAGTGGTGGATGCAGGTAAAGTTACAATATTTAAACACATCTGGATAAGGTCATGCATAGGAAAGGCTTGTAGCGAGGTGGTCCAAGCACAGACTGGTGGGACTAGTTTAATTTGGTCAGTGTGAACTGATTGGACCAAAGGCTGTGTTTCCGTGCTTTTTGACTCTAAGTGATAATGGACCCAAAATACTAACTCAGTTTTGCTCTCCACAGATACTACTAGACCTGCTGCACTTCTCCAGCAATTTGTACTTTTATTTCAGATCTCCAGTATCAAGAGTACTTTGCTACTAACTGAGCTGCCAAAAGTTCGGTGCAAAGTTGCTGATTCACTGACAGGTTAATCCTCAGCTTGAAGTCACACCCAGAAGCAACCACAACAGAACATAAAAAGCAGATCTGAAAGGCTAGATCATGCACATTGAAAGTTACATGTTGAATCAGAAATGACACACAATTACCTGAGAAAGGTTACTAAACATTAAATAACAAAAAAGATGCATTCCAGTTAATTTTCTCAGAGGAGTTTAGACACAAGTCAATATGAATAAGCAGCAAACCAAACATCACTGAAGCTCCATGGTTTTACCTAGAAATGGGCAGAGGTCCTGGATCAGAATTCTCCAGATGATGCAGCAAATAAGCCAAACAAAGCACTAAAGTGCTAAGTAAAAACACACAAAGATTACAGCCACTGACACCAGGAAGTTTCATCGCCTTTTCACAGAGCTTCCGGATTAGCGACTTCCAGACGGTGCTGCCCCCTGGCCGGGAGGTCTGGCTTAATCGGAACTGCAATTCCAGCCATTCGCATTCAGACAGTAGGTACCACTGAGCATCTCCCTCTGCATCACTGTGGGAACCCCAGAAGAAAGCATCAGTGGACTTTTAAATAAAAGGAAAGGCTAAGCATTGCATAGGAGACAGTTCAGAGGAGGTCCGCTAGATTGATTCCTGAGATGAGGGATTTCCCTTATGACCAGAGATTCAGCTGTTAAGGCTCTCTGGAGTTTAGAACCACCTGATGAAGGAGCGTCGCTCCGAAAGCTGGTGCTTCCAATTAAACCTGTTGGACTATAACCTGGTGTTGTGTGATTTTTAACTTTGTACGCCCCAGTCCACCACTGGCATCTCCAAATAATAACTCTGGTCTCCAAGTCATAGCCAAATTCCAGCATTTTCTCTTTTGGTTTCAGATTCCAGCATCCGCAGTAATTTGCTTTTATCTCCAAATCATAGTGTAGAAGCATAAGAGATCCATTTGAGATAAATAAGATGCAAAAGGGGTTTGACCAAGTTAACATAGAGAGATTGTTTCCTCGTTTGGGGTAATCTTGGACAAAAGGACATAGTTTTTGGATAGGGGTAGTCAGATTTAAAACAGAGATGAGGAGGAATTACTTCTCCCAAAGGGTCACTACCCCAGAGAGCAGTGGATGCTATATCTTTGAGTAAATTTAAGGAGGAGAAAGATGGATGTTTAACTAGTAAGGGGTTAAACAAGCAGTAAAGGGGAGTTAAGGCTGAGATGAGATCAGCAATAAAGAAGCAGAATTGCCTATTCCTGTTCCTATTCTTATGTCCTTATGTTCTAATGCAATATTCTGAAACTATACTTAATTGGAAACCTCTCTATAATTAGTCAAAGCATTGCATTCAGCTCTGTGGTTTTGAGACTGAAATCTTTTCGAACTACAGATCTTCCAACAATTCAATGTAGACAAACTTTGTGCTGAGTTCAGTTAAAGAGAGGAACTTCAGTATTCATTAGAATAAGTTATTTGGAATCCACAATATCACTATTTGGTTAAGAAAGGCAAATGCTGTTGTCTGAAATAAAATTGGAGTTTTAAAATAATAATAAAATAAAGATAGCCAGAATAATTCAGTGTCAGGCTGCATTACAGTAATGTAGAGATGCAGAAATAAAGAAAATAATTACAAGAGTAAGACATTCGGCCCTTCATTCCTCCTCCACTACTCAATATGCTCATGGCTAAGGATCCAGCTAAGTCTCCTGATCCTGCTTTCTCCCCTATATCCTTTGATCTCTTTCAACGCAACCACGATGTTGGGTACGAAGCTCTGATAGATTGATTATATAAGTAGAGAGGGATCTCATTAAGTATAGTTTTGGAATATTTCACTAGAACATAAGGACATAAGAACTAGAAGCAGGAGTATGCAATTCTGATCCTTTAGGCATCTCCACCATTTATTGATGTTTTATTTCTTATGATTAGTGACATTTGATGAGAAATGGGAAAGGCCAGGTTTGAAAATAAGTTGCAATTTGTTTTTGGTGTATGGTTAAATCCTGCATTGAAAAACCAGCTTTTATTTATTTATTTTTAAATTACTCTGTTTACACATGTTATGACATACCTCAATAGACCTCCATATCATCCTGGGGTGGGAGTTGAAACAGGACCTGCAGGCCCAGAGGTAAGGACTGTACCATATGCCACAAAGCTCTCTAACAACCAGCATTTAGGTAACATTGAAGTTGTTCATGATTACACTAAGAATGGGGCAGTGATGCTGTGGTGGTAACATCACTGGACTGGGAACGCAGACAAGAAAGCTTATGCTCTAGGAATGGGTGCCCAAATCCCACCATTACAATTGATGGAATTTAAATTCAAAATAAATATGGAATTATAAAACTAGTCCCATGGACAGCCATGATCATGATATTTAAACAATTCCATTGATTTCTAGATCCTTTCAGAAGAGGAAAGGTTTCAAATACACAGCCTCTCAGCACTTTACATGTTACAATCAAATACCCTCCACTTATCTAAGTTCCAACAGAGACAATCCTAAATTGGAATCAAGAATCTAGTGGTGGCATGGTGGCTCAATGGTTAGCACTGCTGCCTCACAGCACCAGGGTCCCAGGTTCAATTCCAACCTCGGGCGACTGTCTGTGTGGAGTTTGCACATTGTCTGCGTGGGTTTCCTCCAGGTTCTCTGGTTTCCTCTCACAGTCCAAAGATGTGCAGGCCAGGTTAATTAGCTATGCTAAATTGCCTGTAGTGTTAGGTGCATTAGTCAGAGGGAAATTGGACTGGGTGGGTTACTCTTCAGAGGGTTGTTGTGGACTTGTTGGGCCGAAAGGCCTGTTTCCACACTGCAGGGAATCTAATCTATCCTCGTAAGACTAGCTGCTCATTCTTGATATCATTCTGGTGAAGCTTCTCCAAAATATTTACATCCTTCCTGAAATAAGGAGACCAAGACTGCGTGCAGTATCCAGATGTGGTCTCACTAGCTCCCTGTGCGACTGAAGCACACTATTGTATTCAATTCCCCTCAGAACCGACAATATAAATCATGGAATCGTTGACTCATATGTTGCAGAAGAGGCCATCAATTCTATACTGACAAGACTACTCTAAATCTACACCAATCCCACTTTACAGCATTTGGCCTACGGCCTTGGATGTTATGACATTCTATCCCATATTAACTCCCCTAATTACTCTCAATTTCAAGTAGATAGGTGACATCTAACAAGTTGTAAATGTCCACTTTATCTTCTTGCTGGAATAAAAAAAGCAACAGATGACTCAGGTGTCATGGTAATGTCCCATGCATAAATCTGCAGAACATCGCTGTGTTTATGAACCATCTGGGTATTCATTAAATACTATCCTGTTCTGTTGATAAATGTCCTGGGGATGGCGTACAGCTGTTTTTCTGGCTCTGACAGAGGCAGTCAGTGCCACCTGTAACCTCAGAGTTCAAAGTTTGTGAGAAGATTTGTCGCTCGGGTGCTTGTTGTTGTGGTTCTGTTCGCTGATCTGAACAGAACAGCTCGGCGAACAGAACCACAACAACCTCAGAGTACATCAGAGCTTCTGCTTTGATGGCTGCAGACTGACATTTTAAGGTATTTTCCACTCAATAGGAGCAGGGCACTTGAGACCAAGCCAATTTATGAACTGAAAACTGACTGATTTTTGACGAAGCTGCTGTTGTTGCTTGGAAAGAGTGAAAAGTCCGAGACTGAATTACATCAACTTTCAGAGCAGTGACCATAAGACTGTAAGAAATTGGAACAGAAGTTGGCCATTCGACCCCTCAAACCTGCGCTGCATTTTAATAGGATCTTTGCTGATCTGAAATTCCTCATGTCCACCTTCCTGTCCTTTCCCCGTAACCTTGATTCCGTGACTGATCATGAATCTCTCTGTCTCAGCCTTTAATATACACACTGCTCCCACTGGTCTCTGTGGCAATGAGTTCCAAAGGCTCTCAACTCTCAGAGAGAAGAAATTCCTCTTATCACAATCTTAGATTCAGTCAAGATTTTATCCTCAGGTCCTAGAGTCTGCCAGAAAGATTCTCTCAGTATTTATCCTGTCAAGCTCCTTAAGAATCCTATATGTTTCAGTGTGACCATCTCTCACTCTTCTCAACTCCAGTGAGTAAAGTCCCAAACTGTTTAACCTTTGTTTGTAAGACAATTCCTCCAAACCAATGTTGGTTGTGGGTCCTCAGTTACAGATCTGTGTCCAATAGATGGCACAATACAGTTTTGACAGAAACAGAACCTAGAGTGTGTTGCTGGAAAAGCACAGCAGGTCAGGCAGCATCTGAGGAGCAGGAGAATTGATGTTTCAGGCTAAGCCCTTCTTCAGGAATGAGGCCTGTGGCCAGGGGGGCTGGGAGATAAATGGGAATATGGTGGGGCTAGAGAGAAGGTGACTGAGAATGCAATAGGTAGATGAAGGTGAGGGAGAAGGTGATAGGTCAGAGAGGAGGGTGGAGTGGATAGATGGGAAAGGTGATGGACAGGTCAGGAAGGCAGTGCCGAGTTGGAAGCTTGGGACTGGGATAATGTGTGGGGGGAAGAGGAAATAAGGAAACTGTTGAAATCTACATTCATCTCGTGCGGTTGCATGGTCCCAAGGTGAAATATAAGGTGTTCTTCCCCCAGGCAGCGGGTGGTGAGGGTTTGGCAATGGAGGAGGCCCAGGACCAAGATGTCCTTGACGGAGTGGGAGGGGGAGTTGAAGTGTTCAGCCGTGGGCAGGTGGGGTTGGTTGGTACTGGTATCCCAGAGATGTTCTCTGAAATGATCCACAAGGAGGCATCCTGTCTCCCCAATGTAGAGGAGACCACATCGGGTGCAACGGATACAGTTCAAAGTTTGTGCGAAGATTTGTAGCTCGGGTGCTCGTTGTTGTGTGCTTGGATGCTCGCCAGCTCGGCAAACAGAACCACAGCAACGGATACAGTAGATGACATTGGTGGATGTATAGGTAAATTTCTGTCAGATGTGGAAATATCCTTTGGGTCCCTCCTCTCTAACCTATCACCTTCTTCCTCACCATCATCTACCTATTGCATTCTCAGCCCTCTATCCCTACCCCCTTCCCATTTATCTCTTAACCCCTCCCCGCCCCCGACCCACAAGTCTCTTTCCTGATGAAGGACTTATGCCCGAAACATCGATTCTCCTGCTCCTCGGATGCTGCCTGACCTGCTGTGCTTTTCCAGCAACACAGTCTTGGCTCTGATCTCCAGCATCTGCAGCCCTCACTTTCTGCTGAACCAGAACCTCCCCAGATATTGTGTTCCACTAACCAATATGTTCCCTAAGCTGCACAAGTGCTCACACGATTTGTGCATGCTGGTTGGTGTGCAGACACACGGATGTCTGATTCAGGCAGCCACCTTGGAGCTTTAAAAAAAAATTAACTGTGTTTCTCTCTCTTCTGTTATTAAATTGATGCCCTCTGTTCCTTATTCCATTCATGAGCAGAAGCAGTTCTCCACTTACTGTTGTATACAGACCACTTATGATTTTGAAAAACTCTATGAAATCTCCTCTCAGCTTTTTTTTCTCTCCAAAATCCACATTCCAATCTTCTTCAATCTATCAGAGGGTTAGATAAGGTGGACAGGGAGAGCCTTTTTCCAAGTATGGTGACAGCGAGCACGAGGGGGCATAGCTTTAAATTGAGGGGTGATAGATATAGGACAGATGTCAGAGATAGTTTCTTTACTCAGAGAGTAGTAAGGATATGGAATGCTTTGCCTGCAACGGTAGTAGATTCACCAACTTTAAGTACATTTAAATTGTCATTGGACAAGCATATGGACGTACATGGAATAGTGTAGGTTAGATGAGCTTCAGATTAGTATGACAGGTTGACGCAACATTGAGGTCCGAAGGGCCTGTACTGCGCTGTAATGTTCTATGTTCTATGTTCTATATCCTCATCACAGAAGTTTCTCATTCCTGGAAGCATCATGTAGATCACCTCCTGCACTGTCCCCAGTGCATGAGCATCTTTCTTATCATGTGATGCCCACAACTGGGCACAATACTCCAGCTGAAGTTTTGACTGAATCAAAATGCAGTCAATGATTACCTTTCAATATCCAGGGACACAATGTAACAAAGCAATAAACAAGTTCTACTTGTGTTATAATGATAGGGGACTAGCAAGTGAAAATTTATAAATATACATTACAAATGTTAGATAATGTGCTAAATTCTTTAGCAATTTCAGCATGTTTATGGGAATTAAAGGCTGATTTTCATGATTGTTTTGAAAAAAAATGAATGAAATAAGTAGAGAAACTTCAATGTGTGTACTAGACTCCAGCAGTAATGAATGATCTTGTAATCCCAACAACACTCAAGAAGCTTGGCATCATCCAGGACAAAACAGCCCACTTGATTGGCACCACATCCACAAACATCCACTCCCTCCACCACCAAAGCTTAGAAGCAGCAGTGCGCATTATGTACAAGATGCACTGCAGAAATTCACCAAAAATCTTCAGACAGCAACTTCCAAACTCATGATCACTTCCATTTAGAAGGACAAGTGCAGCAGGTACTTGGGAACACCACTACCTTCACATTCCCCTTCAAGCCACTCACCACCCTGACTTAGAAATACATTGCAGTTCCTTCACTGCCGTTGAGTCAAAATCCTGGAGTTCCCTCCCTAAGGGCATTGTGGACAGCAAGTGGACTGCGGCAGTTCATGAAGGCCGCTCACCACCACATTCTCAACAGCAACTATGGAGGGGGGGGGTGGGGGGAGCAATAAATGCTGGCCAGCCAGCGATGCCCACATCCCACAAATGAATAAATAAATATTCTGGTGACATATTCATGGCTGTTTTCTGCCCTTAAACCTGTCTTCCACATTGTGTTAGAACATAAGAACTTGGAGCACGGGTCAGCAGTTCAGCCCCTAGAGCCTGCTCCACCGTTTAATACGATAATGGCTGAGCTCATGTCACCCTCAACCCTACTGTTGTGTCTGCTCCCCATAACACATTTAATACTATTTTAAAATCTATCAACTCAATGTCCTGGCATTCTGGGATAGTAGGTTCCACAGAGAAGGTTTGAGAGAAGTAATTCCGCCTCATCTCTGTTTTAAATCTGTTACCCCTTATCCTAAAATGACGACCCCTCATTCTGTACTGCCCTATAAGTTGCTAAGGGATTCACAGAGCAGGTGTAGAGAGGATGCTTTGTGATTCCATTTTAGCAACTTATGTTCCTCAATTAGATCTACTCTCATTCTTCTAAACTCCAGTGTGTATTGGCCTAAACTGCGCAAATTCTCTTCATATGACAAATTGTTCACCTCTGGAATCAATCTAGTGTTAACCTAAAATTACATGTCTTTATATTTCTTTGGACACATGCAGCACATTGACAACATTGTGATGCTGTCAAATTGTGAATTGGTTATGCTGGACAGGCCGTGGTGTAAATGAACTGTTTGTGTTAAATATTTCAACCAGTCACAAATCCCAGTTACAATTCTGGTTTTTACACTCTAGAGGGCAGGCTAGACTACACACTCCAGGGACAGGTGCTAACAAACCTTGAAAAGCTTCAAATTGCCCTCAAAATTCATATTTTGGATTCTTGCTCCTCGTGTGTAAGATGAATGTTCTTGGGAGGTTCAAGTAAAGAAAATGCGCGAGTTTTATTTTTCCCTTGGCTGGTGGGGAAATGGAGTTAATCCTTTCTTTAAGAGTTCCCATTTCTTCAGAATAATTAAAATAATCAGTGGCTATGCTGGCATGCCACCCATTTGTTGTCCATTTCTCTTCCTTAACGTGCAACATTTTTGCTCCAATTTGAACTGGTTGCCGATCGCCTGAACCGCGGCTGAAGTCCTGCGGGTGATCGGCAACCCATTCAAAATGGTGCAAAAATGCTGCATGACACTAATCTTTTGCTATAAATTCTGTGTCTTATGGTCCTACTCCACAGCCACCTGATGAAGAAGCAGCACTTTGAAAGCTGGTGCTTCCAAGTAAACCTGTTGGACTATAACCTGGTGTTGTGTGATTTTTAAACTGATGCACAATGTGTCAGACAGCAGGAACCCCTGGAGTGTTGCTTATTAGTGTTGTGGTTTACAGCAGTGGTTTAATCATTGAAGGCTTAACTTATTTTTGCCTCAGTAGAATTGAGGATTTATCTTAGCTTAGCAAACTATATATTTAAAGCTTTTGGAGCAGTTTGGAGGAATCCTGACAGGACTAAAAAATAGATGTAATTTTTCTCTTAGTTTTCTTTCAGAGTAGAAGTCTATTCAGTGGGAAACAATAGTGTACAACTTCAAGTCTAAGACTGTTGGTAGAAATCTGCAATTTATTAGAAACTGAGGGAGTCTAAGCTCTTGGTCTTATGAATATTTATGTAAGAAGTTCACAGGATAGAAACTGGGGTCAATCAATTAAGTTAACCTTAAATATTAGAGACAAAGGATTTAAATCACTGTAAAATGACGGTGTTGGGAAATAGGTCAAAACTTTGTGTTGTGAGATTTTTTTAGTTTTTTCTAACTGTTTTCATAGTGAGATTTTTTTTTCTTGTGTAATAAGCACCTGTTGTGTTGCTAAAGAAAGTGTGACTATGTTCCAGTGAATACCACCATGTTAATTAAAAGAACATGTGATAACTTAAGCCAGGTTTCATTTTGGAATCAGACTTGTTGCATCGTATTATCAGCTAGGGATCTTAACTAACCTTATAAATACATGCTGTTTCTTTATTTCAGGCAGGACATCGATGGCTAGCTAGCCCACTTCAGAGTAAACCACGTTGCTGTCGATCGAGAGTCACATGTAGGCTAAACCAGGTAAGGCCAGCAGATTTCCTTTCACCAGGATATTTGTGAAGCAAAAGTATTTTTACAACAATATTGCAATTTGACTAGGTATCAATTCCAGATTTTAAAAAATTAATTTTAATCAAATTCCACCAGCTGGCCTATTGGGATTCAAACCCCTGTCACAGAGCATTAGCCTAGGCAGCAGGATCCTAGCCTAGGAGAATGTGAGGACTTTCCTGCACCTTCAAATACCTCATCCACTGTGTCCGTTGCTGTCAATGTGGTCTCCTCTACATTGGGGAGACAGGATGCCAACTTGCAGAATGTTTCAGAGAACATCTCTGGGACACATGCACCAAACAACACCACTGCCCTGTGGCAGGTCACTTCAACTCACCCTCCCACTCCACTAAGGACGTACAAGTCCTGGGCCTCCTCCACTGCCAAATTCTAGCCACCTGACGACTGGCGGAAGAAGACCTCATCTTCCGCATTGGGACCTCCTATCACATGGAATCAATGTGGATTTCACTAGTTTCCTCATCTCCCCTCCCTCCAACTTATCCTAGATCCAACCTTCCAAATTGGCACCACCCTCTTGAACAGTCCTACCTGTCCATCTTCCTTCCCACATATCCACTCCATCCTCCACTCTGGCCTAGCACCCCCATCACGGCCCACCTTCATCCACTTATCGCATTCCTAACTACCTTCTCCCAGCCCCACCCACCTCCCATTTATCTCTCAGCCCCCTTGGGGTCCCCCGCATTCCTGATGAAGAGCTTATGCTTGAAACATCGACTCTCCTGCTCCTCGAATGCTGCCTGACCAGCTGTGCTTTTCCAGCGCCACATTTCTTTGGATCACTAACCTTGTGCCAACATCATACCCAGTGTGCATGAAGGAAATCTTTCAACAGTCAGTGGACAGTGGACAGCTGATTATCAATAAATTTGCTCCCACAGCTGATTTGGGTGTAGAATTTCCAAAGATTTGTCCCTTTTGAGTGAAGTCATTTCCCCTTACCTCAGTCTTAAGCAGTTAGAGAGTCATAGAGATGTACAGCACAGAAACAGATCCTTCAGTCCAACTCATCCATGCTGACCAGATATCCTAAATTAATCTAGTCTCATTTGCCAGTACTTGGCCCATATTCCTCCAAACCCTTCCTTTTCATATTTCCATTCAGGTGCCTTTTAAATGTTGTAATTGCATCAGCCTCCACAACTTCCTCTGACAGCTTATGCCATACACACTCCACACTTTGCGTGAAAAAGTTGCCCCTTAGATCCCTTTTAAACTTTTCCCCTCTCACCCTAAACCAATGCCCTCTAATCCTAGACTCCCTATCCCAAGAAAAATAACCTGACTATTTATCCTATCCATGCCCCTCATGATTTTATAAACCTTGATAAGGTCACTCCTCAGCATCTGACATTCCAGGGAAATCAACCCCAGCCTATCCAACCTCTCTCTGTAGCTCAAACCCTCCAACCCTGGCAACATTCTTGTAAATCTTTCTGAAATTTTTCAGGTTTCACAACATCCTTCCAATAGGAGGGAGACCAGAAATGCACACAATATTCCACAAGTGGCCTAACCAATGTCTTGTACAGCTGCAACATGACCTCTCAACTCCTGTACACAAAGCTCCAGCCTTCTTCACAATCCTTATTCTGAGACTATATTTCCTGGTTTAGCTGCACCAGCCAGGGTAAACTTTCTGTCAAAGGGGTCCTTCTTCACTCTGCCAGTGTAAGTGCCATTACCTTCTCTCTGATACCTTACACTCACTCCATCTCTCTTCTTCTTTATCCACCTCCTACCCCTGGCTCATGCTGTATCATACTCACTATTGCACACAACATCTTCCCTCACTTGCTATCATCCATGCCAATCTTTGACACCACTAACCCTCCATGCCCCTCTGTGCTGCCTACTCAGTCATTCAGGTCAGCTTCCCTCCTGCACCTACAGTAACAGCTGTGTCACCCACTTTCATCTCCCTTCAGACCTGCCCCTCCCACATCCCCGGAGGAAAGCCGCCCATAGCGGGGCAGAAAGAGTCAAGATGGGTATTGGGCTGCCTGTCATTCAGTTAATCCTGAGCACCCCGTCTGGCTGACTGACCATGACCAGGCCCAGGGATTGATATTGGAGGTTGCTCTTGACTTACTGGACAGGGACCCCGTGAGTGAAGGCTCTCCCCCTTGACTGAGGTTTCCTGACAAGCTTGTTGGCTTTGTATCTGTGCTAAGTAGCAAGACAAGACAGAACTGGGTGGCACAGTGGCTCAGTGGTTAGTACTGCTGCCTCACAGCGTCAGGAACCCAGGTTTCGATTCCATTCTTGATGACTTGATGTCTGTGTGGAGTTTGCACATTCTCCCTGTGAGTGTGTGGGTTTCCTCTGGGTGCTCTGGTTTTGCCCCATTGGCCAAAGATGTGCAGGCTAGGTGGAATAATGGTGAGGAAAATAGGGTTACAGGGATAGAGCAGGATGGTGGATCTGGGGGGGGGGGGATGGTCTTCTGAGGGTCGGTATGGATTTGATGGGCTGAATAGCCTGGTTCTACACTGTAGGGGTTCTATTTTCTTTCTAAAATGAGCTTTGTATCGCTGGCGAAAGAGGCAAAGCATGGTAGCGATGCTATGGACATCCAGATGGGTTCAGAGTGGGTCAGCGCTATGACAGCAAACAGAAAACTCAGGCATACAAGCCTAGCCCAGGCTATAAGAGTCGCTGGGTGTCCATGCAGTGTCCTTGCTGCTACATTACTGTGAGAGTTACTGGAGCATCCTAAGGTGGAGCATTGTTAGAGTCTGGCACATGTCAGATGCCAATCTGTGTGGACGTGGAGTGCATGCGACCCGTGCCCATGCACTGAGAATGTTGGTGCTCAATGAAGGTCTCAGGGAGCAGGCAGTGAGCTGAATTTGTCAGGTGCCGCTCTGATTGCCATGTCGAAATTTCCAGATGTCGAGCTTGTTAGATAATTTAGCTAAATATTAATGAGGTGAATTGGGCCATCAATAAGACATTTAACAATCCATAATCCCCCTTAACTGACAATTCTCCTTTGCCTAGAAAGAAACTTGCTGAACCATTTGTGGACAGCATAAAAGATAATGCGAGGAGCTCACAACATTGAGATAGATAGGGTCTGATGACGGGTCACTGGATTTGTAACTGTGACTCTGTTTCCCCTCAACACACACTGTTAGACCTACTGAGTTTGTCCTGCACTTTCGGTTTTGTACCGAAATAGGCTTCACCAGACTCCTCATCCTATTCTGTCACAAACTTTGCCTTGGGAAGTATTTTTATTGTTCAACATTTTACCCAGAGACCCAGGTAATGTTTGAGAAATCCAGACTCAAATCCCACCCTTGCTGATGTGGAATTTAAATTCAATTTTTAAAAATTCAGTTTAAAGCTTAATGATGATCATGAATTCCTTGTTGGCTCACTAATGTTCTTCATTAGGGAGTTTGGAAGGTGCTGCCTGAGCATCTTTTGTTTCTATTATTTATCATGATTCAAGCCTTTGAGTGTTCATCAAGATGAAAGAAAGTGAAGTTGAGATGGGTTAGGACTGGAAAAGGTTGGTGTTTGAGTTAAACTAAAGGATCCTGCTCCACATCTCCTAAGTTAAGAATGGCCTCCTTCTGTGTCTTACATTTTTTTTCATGTGTTCTAAATATTCTTAATATCTGCAGAGGAGGATCGTGCAGGGATTAGAATCCCTACAGTGTGGAAACAGGCCCATCGGCCCAACAAGTCCAAACTGACCCTCTGAAGAGTAACACGCACAGACCCGTTCTCCTACCCTATCATCCCACATTTACCCCTGACTAATGTCCCTAACCTACACATACTGAACACTACGGACATCTTAGTATGACCAATTCACCTGACCTGCACACCTTTGGACTGTGGGAGGAAACCGGAGCACACGAAGGAAACCCATGCAGTCACTGGGAGAATGTGCAAACTCCACACAGTCACTCGAGGCTGGAATTGAACCCAGTCCCTGATGTTGTGAGGCAGCAGTGCTAACTACTGTGCCACCGTGCCATCCCCAAATGTAGAAAATGGATTGGTGGAACAGTGATACATTTTGAGGAGGCCAGTATGGACACAATGGGTCAAATGGCCTTCCTCAGCATTGTAGCACATCTATGAGATGGTATTGCCAGAACATCTGAAAAATGATTGATTATTGCTCAGTTCCAGTGGGAGAGATTTTCAAGCTGGTCTCCAGCAAGACATTGTTCTTCACCATTGCTTATTGCATGGTAGAATTAAACCATAAAAATATATGTACAGAAACCACACAATAATCAAAACAAATCAATTTGATGCCCAAGATTTTTCATGACATGTGCTGTGCAGTCAAAAACAATTTGAAACCTTCTTCTTAATGATTCATTTTTATCATGATTTGCAATTTACTGAAGCAAATTTCACATCTATTTAATGTGAATATTAGAATCACCCATCTCAGTCAGCTGTCCCAATCAACGGATCATTGCCAGTCAAATACATTTCATCTGTCTGTCATCATCAGGCACCATTTAACTGACTTTGAGGTGTTGAATTGATTAAAATGGGGTTGTTTTTTTTATTTATTTATGGTATGTGGGTATTTGTGGCTCAGCCAATATTTGATGGTTATCTCTCCCTGCACTGGAGAAGATGGCGGTGAACTGCATTCTCAAAATACTGTGGTACACTCGGTACGGAGATGTCCATAGTGCTGTGAGGGAGGGGGTTCCAGGATTTTGACCTGTGACAGTGACGGAATCATGATGCATTTCCAAGGTCTGCTTGACGCCCTCCCTTGAGCCTGTGTCCCCGTCCCGTGATGAAGCTTCAATCCTGAGGGGGATAATGCCTCTGAGTGTCTGCCCCACCTATGCCTTTCATGATGTTGTGGACCTCTACGAGTCTCCTTTCGGTTGCCATCCTTCCAGCGAAGACACTGCAGTCTCATAGCGCGAGGCACCTAGGTTCGATTCCAGGCTTAGGCAACTGTGTGGAGTTTGCCCATTCTCCCTGGGTTTGCTCCAGTTTCCTCCCACAATCCAAAGATGTACCGGCCATGTGGCTTGGTGATGCTAAATTACCCATCGTGCTAGGTGCATCGGTCAGAAGGAAATGAGTCTGGGAGCATTACTCTTTGGAGGGTTGGTGTGGGCTGAAGGGACTGTCTCCACACTGTGGGAATTCTAACCTTCATGGCTTATATTTGGCTGTCTGGTTCATTGTGCTTTTCATTTAATTGGTAGAGAATTAATCACATGGACTGTTATCATAAAAACGAGAAGTTGTTTTGTATTAATGCAGGTAGCTTAAAAACATTTGAACAGGAGAGCGTTGTAAGGCTTTAGACAGGATCATGACTTCTAGGTTATGTTATAAATTTCAACAGCTTCACTCTCCTAGTTTTGGCTCAGTGGTTAGCACCGCTGCCTCACAGCACCAGGGTCCCAGGTTCGATTCCAGCCTTGGGTGACTGTCTGTTTGGAGTTTGCACATTCTCCCTGTGTCTGCGGGGGTTTCCTCCGGGTGCTCCAATTTCCTCCCACAGTCCAAAGATGTGCAGGTCAGGTGAATTGGCTGTGTTAAGTTGCCCGTAGTGTTAGGTCCATGAGTCAGAGGGAAATTAGTCAGCTGGGTTACTCTTCAGAGAGGTGGTGTGGACTTGTTGGGCCGAAGAGCCTGTTTCCACATTATAGGGAATCTAATCTAATCTAATCATTATTTAAGTATGGAAATTACGTGAAACTTGATGTTGACCTCGGCCTCTGTGAACCTTCTGTACAGCTGTAACATTGTATTCCTCGCTCTGTTCTATTTCCCTGATCCATGATGTATGGTATGATCTGCCTGTATAGCATGCAAACAAAACTTTTCACTGTAGCTAGGTACACGTAACAATAATAAATCCAAACAATCAAATCAAGTTTCTAATATAATTGCTTTGAAGTGATGGAGATGATTTGAAATTGGCAGCAATATCGTGGTGCTGAATTCATTGCTGTCATTACAGCTTATGAAAACTTTCCATGTTAGCTGACAAGACAGCTTGCAACAAAATGTTTCACACACGATACGACAGGTAGCGTCAGTTATATGGGAATATGGAGGAGAAGGGGCAATGTTTCTGTGAGCTTATTGTTAAGAGCATCCCGGATCTTGATACATATGAAGGCTGAACACAAGCCCAGTGCAAATTGTTAACATTTATTTCTTCTTCATATATGTACAACAGAGCTGGATTTCGTCAATCAGGTCTCAGTTCCATGTGATCTGTCATCATAAAAACTAAGAGCAACGTATGCCATTCAGCCCCTTGAGCCTGCTCTGCCATTCAATGCAAAGAACAAAGAACAAAAAACAAAGAAAATTATAGCACAGGAACAGGCCCTTAGACCCTCCAAGCCTGCACTGATCCAGATCCTCGGTCTAAACCTGCCACCTATTTTCTAAGGATCTGTATCCCCCTGCTCCCTGCCCATTGATGTATCTCTCTAGATACATCTTAAATGACTCAATCGTGCCCGCCTCTACCACCTCTGCTGTCAACGTGTTCCAGGCACCCACTACCCTCTGCGTAAAGAACGTTCCACGCCTATCTTTCTTAAATTCACCTTGAACTTGTGACCCCTAGTAATTAAATCCCCCACTCTGGGAAAAAGCTCCTTGCTGTCCACCTTGTCTATACCTCTCATGATTTTGCAGACTTCAATCAGGTCCCCCGTCAATCTCCGTCTGTCTAATAAAAATAATCCTAATCTACTCAACCTCTCTTCATAGATAGTGCCCTCCAAACCAGGCAACATCCTGGTGAGTCTCCACTGTACCCTCTCCAAAGCATTTACATCATTTCGGTAATGTGGAAACCAGAACTGTACACAGGATTCCAAATGGGGCCGAACCAAAGTCCTATACAACTGTACCATGACCTGCCAACTCTTCAACTCAATACCCTGTCTGATGAAGGAAAGCATGTCGTATACCTCCTTGACCACTCTATCGAACTGCATTGCCACCTTCAGGGTACAGTGGATCTGAACACCCAGGTCTCTCTGTTCATCAATTTTCTCCAGGGCTTTTCCATTTATTGTATAATTCGCTCTTGAATAGGTTTTTCCAAAATGCAATCCTGGCTGATCTCATCCCAGTTTCAACTCCACTTTCCTGCCCGCTCTCCATAAACCTTTGAACCCATTACCAACTAAAATGCTGCCTGTGCTTCCTTAACTTTACTCGATGTCCCAGCATCAATCGCACTGCATCAAGTTCCAAAGGTTTGCAACACTTTGAGAGAGATACTGGATAGGGGAGGAGATGGGTCTAAGTGGGTCAGTATGGACATTATAGTCTGAATGGCCTGCCTCCGCACTGTAGGATTCTATTCTAAGTAATTTCTCCTCATCTTTGTTTTTAAGTCTGTGACACCATTTTGAAAAACTTATGACCTCTTGCACATGCTCAGTAGCTATTGACTCATTTTTGGTATAATTAACTCTTTGGTCAAAAAGTGTGGTGCTGGATCGGGTAGCATCCAAGGAGGAGGACAATCACATTTCAAGCATAAGATCTTCATTAGGAATGTCATTCCAGCATCTGCAGTCCTCACGTTCCCCCATAATTTACTCTTTAATCCACATTACTCTTCCCACAAACAATCAATTTTATAAACTATCCAAATCTAACTTCCCCTGCCAACACCTCCTTCCCCTCTCAAATTTATTTTATCAAAGGTTTGAATCTCCAAAAGCAATCATGGAGGAACTGGGTGGGGGAGGGGGGGTGGGGGGTGTATGTGCTTCCTTATTTTCCTTATGTGCTTCCTGATCTGCAAGGTCAATTGCGCAAACTCAGAGATCTTGGCATGCCAAGAGTCCAGGTCCCTAAAGGTAGCAGTACAGGTCGGTAAGGCTACAATGAAGGCATTTGGAATGCTCTCTTTCGTTGGCAGGGAATATGAAAATAGGGATATAATGATGAAACTGTATAAGACACTGGTGAGGCCACAACTGGAGTATTGTGTGCAGTTCTGGACACTACATTATAAGAAGGACATAATTGCTTTGGAGAGAATGGGGGAAAACGGCCAGAATGTTGTCAGGGCTGAAGAATTGTAGCTAGCAGGAGAGATTAGGGAGGTTGGAGTTGTTTTCCTGCAAAGAGCAAAGATTGAAGGGTCACATGATTGAGGTATACAAAATTGTAAGACATAGCGATAGAATAGACAGGAGGAGCCTGTTCCCCTTGGCAGAGAGTTCAAAAACCTTGGGGTCACAGATTCAAGCTAGGTGAGAGAAGGATTAGAGAGGATGTGAGGAAAAACTTCATTACGCAGAGGGAGGTGGATGCCTGAGTTAGTGGTGGAGTCAGACACCCTAAAGTCTTTTTAAAAAGTACCTGCATCTGTACCTCAAGTGCTGTAAGCTGTAGAGCTATGGGCCCTGTGCAGGATGACGGGATTAGAAAGAGCATCTAGCTGTCTTTGGGTCGACATGGACAGGATGGGCCAAATAGCCTTCTTCTGTGTAGTATCATGGCTTTATGGTTCTAAATTGATTGACAGACTGCAATGTCATGCTCTTCCAACAACTGGCACCTATAATGTAATATTTACCTGAGTGAAAACTACAGACAACATGGTACTGAAAGTCATATTCTATTTTTCTGCGGTGCACTGTGGGAGGCTGTCTTGAAATAATAAAGAACGTCCCAGCATGTGCAACCCCTGCTGCTGTGATGATAAAGAAACTATACAACACCTTCATCAGGAATGAATCTGACATAAGAAGAACAACAAACATCCTGAAGGCAATTTTTGAGACAGAGACAACCATGCTACTCCTGGCATAGAGTCTTCTCATTTTGTTTCTGGTGTCACTAGTGTTTCGCTCTATCCACCCTGACGCTAACCCTCTACAGGTGCCAGCTTAGGAACACCATCCGAATGAAGCAGTGCACCATTATCAACAATGCAAAAGAGTTGAAGGTTTGAGATAGTGAGATCCTCATGGATGCCTGTTAACAATATTAGGAGCGATGGGAGGTTAACATAGAAACTGAAAACAGAACTAAATAGAAACTAGGAACTAAGTGCTGGAGTAGGCCCTCAGCCCCTTTGAACCTTGACAATCTCAGGCAGGATAGTTTGACAGCTTCAGCTACAACTTCCAGATAACCATATATGCATCCAACTTTTAGCTTTCCTCTCCTGGACTGCACTTAGCAGGTGATTGTGTAGTTTCATCCTGGTCCTTGGTTCATTTGCATATCTAACTCTTAAAACCACACAGCTTTTAAAGAGATGATGCCACATCCAGGACAAAACAGTATTTGCTTTCCATGTGGTCTATGAAAGATCACCTCCCACTCCCCTAAAAGAACAAAAAATAGAGAGAAGCGTTTTTGTAAAAATCAGCCTCGACTGGGCTGTACCCAAATTGACCTCATGGTCTATCTTGAGCAGCAACCCTGTTCAGTTTTAAATTAAATAACCGTGTGTCCCAAATGAGCCTTGGCATTTATCAATAAAGAAGAAATTGCCAACCTTGAGCTGAAGCCTTGGCAACTGTCCCTAGGTGAAGTGCAGTCATGACCTCATGGTTAGAAAGTAGCTCAGAGTATTTTAACTGCTTACATCACTAGTATAGTACGTTCTTTCTTAAACGTAGTGCATCTGAATTAAAGATAAATTGTGACATTACCAAATTATTCGCCTATTACTGCTTTTGTAAGACAGGAGTGATGTAAAGAGATAAACAATAAGGTGCAAAACTTATCCCATGACAACTTGTAGATACAATCTGTTTAACACAACAAATACTTCTCTGAAATTAAATATTATTACATTATCCAACAGAATAATTAGACAAGAACTTCTATTTGAAATCATTTCCAGTTTTGTAACTTTTTTTGATCTGCTACCAGAATTTGATATCCTTTATCATACACTGACTTATTATTCTATAGATTGCAGGCACCAAAAAGCAGGTAATTGTAGATAATCAAATTATCATTGATATCTTTACCCAGGTGGTGTTCTAATGGTTATGTCTTTGGGCTAGTAGTCCAGAGCCTCAGGTGATGTTCGGGGTTTGAATCCCACCACCGTAGATAGTTAAAATTTGAATTTAGTAAAATGTTAGCCAAACAATGATCATGTAACTTATTGCTGACTTACATTTTTAAAAAAAATCTGTTTGACTGATGTCCTTCTGAGAAAGAAATCCAAACATTCTGGCTTGCAAGTGGCTCCAGACCCACAGCAATCTTGTTGACTCTTAACTGCCCCTGGGGGATTCAGGATGGGCAATAAATGCTGGTCTAGCCATTAGTTAAAAATCACACAACACCAGGTTATAGTCCAACAGGTTTCATTGGAAGCACACTAGCTTTCGGAGCGATGCTCCTTCATCAGGTGATTGTGGAGGGCTCGATCATAACACAGAATTTATAGCAAAACTTTGCAGTGTGATGTAACTGAAATTATACATTGAAAAATTGATTGTCTGTTAAGCCTTTCATGTGTTAGAATACAGTGATAGTTTCACTTCTTTCATGTGTAAATCACAAAACCCTTTTTTTAAAAGTTGCATTCTCGGGTTAGCTGTTAACAATCGTGATTGCTAGACAATATGTTGAAGGTGTTCGCCCCTGTGTTCTCTGTCTATGACCCATTGCACGACACACACACACACACACACACATACACACACACACACACACAGATATTCCTACACACACAGATACACACAGACGCGCACACAGACACCCACACACACCCTTATAGACACACACACACTCTCACACTCACACATGCACCCCCTCACAGACTTAAGACACTCTGCACTCACTACACGCACACACACACACTCACTACATGCACACACACACACTTTCTCACACTCACAACCCCACCCCAGACAGACAGACACACACAAAGACCCACATGCACACATTTATTTTGTGTGGTGAATTTGTACTTGCAGAGTTACATTGCACTTTTCTCAAAAACTGCATATATTCATGTAGAACTCTGAGCTCAAAAACTGCATGAATTTATGTAAAACTCTGTTATCTCACTTTTTAGATTAGAATCAATCTAAACATCAGGTTTAGACAGAGAACACAGGGGGCTAACACCTTCAACATATTGTCTAGCTATCACCATTGTTAACAGCTAACCCGAGAATGCAACATTTAAAAAAAGGGTTTTGTGATTTACACATGAAAGAAGTGAAACTATCACTGTATTCTAACACATGAAAGGCTTAACAGACAATCAATTTTTCAATGTATAATTTCAGTTACATCACACTGTAAATTTTTGCTATAAATTCTGTGTTAATATTTAGCCCTCCACTATCACCTGATGAAGAAGCGTCGCTCCGAAAGCTAGTGTGCTCCCAATGAAACCTGTTGGACTATAACCTGGTGTTGTGTGATTTTTAACTTTGTACACTCCAGTCCAACACCGGCATCTCTGAATCAGGTCTAGCTGGTTGACTGAATGAAAATATGTTTGCTATAAACAGCAACAAGACTCCACTTCACTTCATTTGTTGATCAGTTTCCTTCTCAGTGACTGAGGTTTGCCAAATCTTCAAATCTTGTTCACTGCACAGGTGCATGTAAGGTTTATCGACAGCTTTGCTACAGTCCAGGGTGTGTACTTTTCAACCTGCAGCAGCAGATGAAAGGCAAATTCTTTCCTCACAGTACAGAGGATTGGAGCATTGATCAATGCAGCCAGCTTGTATTTACGATTGGGATTAGATGATGACACTGGGTGTGACCTTTCTGTCATAACCATACATTCAAAGAGGTGTTTTCATGCTTGTTTTAAAATGAATGAGCATGTTTGTTGATTTATCAAATGCTGTTAACAATTCTTAGTGCCTGAAAAGACCCATCGACAGAATTGGGAGAGACCAAAGGTTGTTTGATTTTAATCTGGTTTTTGAAAGCAAAAACAGCTGAGGATTTAGAATGCTGATTCTTGCTTTACTCGACAGGATGAAGTTCCTGTTCATTTATTCTACTGGTTGATGTAATAATATTTAGTTAGCACTCATCTGCATCAGTCTGAAATGGTCCCGTTTCACAATGTTAGCATGCGATGTGTGTTTATTGAATTTAATTTACTAGCTTCTAGAAAACATATTGCAAGCCAACAAATTTCAGTCAGTGTCACCATGATTTACAAAAATCATGTGAGGATGTTGCCTCCACATTTCTCAAATTTCTAATGACTAAGATCAAACAAAAAAAATCACGATTAACTTGGAGACAAAAAGATCAAGCAAGCTAATTTGATTTTCTGGGCCGAATTTTCCCAGCCCCTGAACAATTTGGGTTTAGGAGACTTAAGTGGGAATATCGGATTTGATCGGCAGTAGGGAGATTCCCAACATTGAAAATGTAAAGTTCCATTTTCCAAACGAATGTTGAACAGTGAGACAGATTCTCACTAATCAGCACACAGAGAGCCATTAGCAGTTATTAACATCTCATTGCAGTTCATCTAACTCAGTGATATGCAGTTTCCACAGAAACTAGATAGAAACTGGACAGTGGTGATTCCTGATGTGAAACTCAGTGCGGTAACTTGCTGACTCTAGCTCAATGTTTGCTCCTCTGAGCCTCGGTATTGGACATCAGTCACCAGTATCTCAGGCCACGTTCCATTAACAACAACCAAATCTATCCCTCTGTCCACAAACCTTGGCATAAGATCCTCATGGTACATCTTTAATCCACAGACAACATGGTTCTGCTCTTCAGTTGTGGAGCACATGAGCACCTTGCGTTGCAGTGCTGCTGCTAGGACACATGTTACAAGGGTCACAAATGCAACTGATGCACTGGATCTCAGGACTGCTAGCTCAGCTCTTAGTGCTCATTCACTTTGCATTGAAGTGGATGTTCACAACAGCTATACATTGTCCTGTCTCGCTTTGTCTTGCCGTTTTGCACTTGGCCTACTTAGGATTTCAGTCTTTGCTTGCCTCTTTGTGTAGACACAAAGCCAGGATTCTTGTCATGGTTGTCATCAGTTATCAGTCAAAGGGTGGACATTTTGCTACATGGTATTGTGCAATATCAATATCACACCTCCAGTATATACCAGCAGCAAACACACCATATGTGCATCAACCAAACTGGCCATGTCTCAAAGTCAAAGAGGAATAGTTTGCAGGCAAGGATGCCCGGAGGCATGGAACATTGGGGAAACCGAGTAAAGGCTACGACAACGGATGAATGGGCACCGCACAACAATCAACAGACAGGAGGGTTCTCTACCAGTTGGGGAACACTTCAGTGGTCCAGGACATTCAGCCTCGGACCTTCGGGTGACCATGCTCCAAGGTGGACTTCGGGACAGGCAGCAGAGGAACGTGGCCGAACAGAGGCTGATAGCTAAGTTCGGTACCCATAGGGAGGGCCTCAACTGGGAGCTTGGGTTCATGTCACATTACAGGTGACCACCATTGCACTACACACACACACACACAGATATTCCTACACGCGCACACTCTCACATACACACAGACACAGGTACACACAGATGCACACACAGACACCCACTCACACCCTTATAGACACACACACTCCCACACATGCACCCCCTCACAGACTTAAGACACTCTGCACTCACTACACACATACACACACTTTCTCACACTCACAACCCCCACCCCAGACAGACACACACACACAGACAAAGACCCACATGCACACATATATTATGTGTGGTGAATTTGTACTTGCAGAGTTACATTGCACTTTGCTCAAAAACTGTATACATTCATGTAGAACTCTGAGCTCAAAAACTGCATGAATTTATGTAAAACTCGGTTATCTCACTTTTAGATTAGAATCAATCTAAACATCAGGTCAGAGACAGAGAACACAGGGGGCTAACACCTTTAACATATTGTCTAGCTATCACCATTGTTAACAGCTAACCTGAGAATGCAACTTAAAAAAAAGGGTTTTGTGATTTACACATGAAAGAAGTGAAACTATCGCTGTATTCTAATCAATGAAAGGCTTAACAGACAATCAATTTTTCAATGTATAATTTCAATTACATCACACTGCAAATTTTTGCTATAAATTCTGTGTTACGATCGAGCCCTCCACAATCACCTGATGAAGGAGCGTCACTCCGAAAGCTAGTGTGCTTCCAATGAAACCTGTTGGACTATAACCTGGTGTTGTGTGATTTTTAACAGTCTGCAGTCAAGTCATTTCAACCAGGGGACCCTGGTACAGTTAATCAGGAGCAGTCTCCAGTGTCAGTCCAGGCACTTGGAGCAGTCAGGATCCCAACTGTTGGCCTTTTTCTCATGGAATGAGACAAAGGGAGGGATTGAGTGAGCTGAAGGTGGATGAGACAGCTGTTCGTACTGGTGTAGGTGAGGGAAAGGTGGGTGAGCTGTCCCAAGTGATTGAGTAGACACCACAGAGGGCATGCCCTGTTGGCAGTGTGAGGGAATGGGATGGGTGGGAACTCATGGGGAAAAATACTGCATGCAATAGTGACAGTGGCAGAGCATGAACTTTGGTGGGAGGCAGGTGCAGTAAAAGAGGTGAAGTGAACATGAGGTTACAAAGAGAAGATGGCGACACTTAACCATAGCAGAACAGAGGACATTATTGTCTTTCTGCCTGCGTTGCTGCAACTATAGAAACAACATTGATCTGGGTGGCAACCTCAGACTGGGCCAATAGTATCCTGGAGAAGTCCTGAGGGAAGAGGGCCTCTCTCCTCTGCACCACCACTTCTGCTAGGGCCTCAAGGTGCCTATTGGTAATGTAAGGTATCAATTGTCAGTCTGACATGTCCGGGGCAATTCATATGAACCAGGTCATGACCTGGCACATGGCTGGATTTTAATAATGGTGGCAGTGCCACGATCCAAGGAGATTCAAGCAGTGCCAAGTATTTCTGCCTGTGGTGAGAAGGAAGATAAAGTGAGTAGGGCACCATTGTGCCGTGGTGGATAGGTAATGAGGCAAACTTGTGAGGGTAATGTGAGAAATCTCACCCTGCCTCTTGGACTTAGCTACAACATTTATAAAATGTACTTTCAAGAAGCACCTGGACAAATGTATAATTTCAAAATGTATAATTTGTGGGCGGCACGGTGGCACAGTGGTTAGCACTGCTGCCTCACAGCGCCTGAGACCCGGGTTCAATTCCCGCCTCAGGCGACTGACTGTGTGGAGTTTGCACGTTCTCCCTGTGTCTGCGTGGGTTTCCTCCGGGTGCTCCGGTTTCCTCCCACAGTCCAAAAATGTGCAGGCCAGGTGAATTGGCCATGCTCAATTGCCCATAGTGTTAGGTAAGGGGTAAATGTAGATGTAGGGGTATGGGTGGGTTACGCTTCGGCGGGGTGGTGTGGACTTGTTGGGCCGAAGGGCCTGTTTCCACACTGTAAGTAATCTAATCTAATCTAATCTAAAATAGGAAGGGAATAGAGAGATATGCATCCTAAAACTGAAGACAGTTTTAATGTGGAAGGGTTAAATGTGTTGGCGCAGACTTGGAGGGCCGGAGGGTCTGTTCCTGTGCTGTATTGTTCTTTATTCTTTGCTGTTCTTTGTACTTCAGTTGTTTTGGTCAGTTAATATGAAAGCTTTTTTTTCTTTAGTTTGGAATTTTAATATTAAGACGTGTTTAATGGCTGTTAATTTTGGTTTATTTGTTACAAGAAATGTCTTAAAATGAGAAGTCTTACCCTTCAGTAATTTCATTATCTGCTGGGAAATTAATATCTTTTTAAAAGCTTATTAGGTTTTATGAGGATTCTAACAGTATTAATTACATTATTATAATTGTTAGTAGGGCAAGAGCATAATATATGTTGAATTCTGGAGTGAAGTGAGAAGGCTGAGGGAAATGATAACGTAATATATAGTTAAATGCTTAAGAATGACATCCACAACAAAATTTCATTTTGCAACAAGACCAATGCTGCTCCTCAGCTTAAAAGTGCTAAACATTGGACTAATTTTAACTCAGTAGATTGTGAACATGACCTCCACGCTGACCCTGCCTGAGCTGTAAATTTTGCCAGCTGGACATAAACGTTAATGAAGAAGAAAAGACTGGTTTGAGGAGTTAGGCAGGATTGGCTGTTTCCATGCAGGAATACTAATGACAGTTATTAATGGGCCCTGACAGAACAATCTGTTTCACATTGTTCGCTAAGAGGCAGCTACTGATCACATTCACTGCCTTCAGGTGATGGGAGACAGATTGGTGTAAGTGAGAGCCTGCTGTGAGGTGGTCTGTGTACAGATGATCCCCTCACTCAAACAGCAAGGATTAGATTAATTAGTGTGACTCTTTGTCTTCAAAGGCAACGAAGAAAGGATTTATTATATTGAATGGGATTTCATAAATATGAGCACTGTTTGGTCATCTGGCTTTTTAAGTGGTTGTGACACTTTAAGACAGCTTTCAATTGATGACACAGATCTGTCAGTGTTTGTGTCAGCTATCTGTGGGGACTACACTGCAAAACAATCAAATTAAAATTTAAAATTAGAACACAGTTACCACATGAGATATTCAGTGGAACACATTGACTTGTTATTTTGTTCAATGTCTGTGAAAACTATCTCAAAAAAAATTGGGCAAAATGCCCAAAAGACTACAGTCGATAGAATTTTAGTTAGATGAGGTCGGAACAGAGACTCCAGGAAGGCTCAGTGTAAGCTGAAAGAACAGCATCTCAGTTTCCACTTGGAGACTCTGCTGCCTTCAGGTCTCAGTATCGAGTTCAACAATTTTACGGCCCAAACGTCTCCTTTGATGTCCTTCACCCACTCCCATATCTCAGGCCCTGTCATGACATCGGCTCCTTTTAGCACAGTCAACCCACTCTTTGTCCCCATTATCAGCTTTTCTCCTTCCCTGGCTCACTATCAAACCATCCCTTTGTCTGCCTAACTGTCTCTCTCACTACTGGGGCTCCGTCTTCCACCATACTCCCAATCCTTTTCATCCCAACTACCTATTGTAGTGATTGGAATGAAGTCAGCCAGGTGGACCTCATAGAGTTGCAGTTCCCTGGCTGGGGCAGTTAAGCTCGACCAATTTGGGAGCTTTGGCTGACAGATATAAACAGGAGTCCCAGAAGTTCTGTTCACTCTGAGAGCTGGCTCTGAAGAAGCTTGACCAGTATCAAGGACTATGCACAAGTCAATAAAGGATGACTTGGTGATGGGATACTGGCCCCTGTGCAGTTATTTCATCTATCGTCAGCATAAATACCACCATTTCCCAGTTGCTATCAGTTCCCGAAGAAGGGTCACTGAGACCTGAAATGTTAATTGTGCTTTCTCTCACCACTGATGCTGCTAGACCTGCTGACTTCTTCCAGCAATTTCTGTTTTGTTTCAGATTTTCAGCATCCACAGTTCTTTGTTTTAACGTAGGAAGAAATCATGTTGACTTTGGGGCGATGTTAAGTTAGCTATTTCTGACATAGTTCTGCCAATTTTGACATGACCCGAGAGTGGACGACACTGTTGTCCGATGTGGGAATGGATGGGGAGGGGCAAGCAGACTGGAATGCATTAAAATCAATCTAACTTGATTATTGTTCAGTCCCACCTGCTTCAAGAAGGAAGTGTGTGGTTCTTGAGCAGGAACAATATTGGCTTCAGCGCTGGTGTATTCCACAATCAAATACACAGCCAACATTCACAAGCACACGAATCAGAAGTAGCTCAAGAGGTATTGCAGACACCAATGGGGTAGCTTTAACACCTTTAGGAGAACAAAGGAAGAAGAGGAAAATTCAGTAATGATGCACTATGTTACCTTCCAAAACAAATGCAGAAAAATGGGAAATAAACAACAATAAAATAAAGTCTGCACATACTTACCTGACACTGCTGAAAACAGAGCTTTCTCACACTCTGTGATAAGTCAGGTCTATGTGTCTGTGCATCAACTGTGTATCAAAGTTGACACTTTGAAGGATGACAATTGCTGGGCTGGAACCTACAAAAATGCATCAGATAAGACAAGGTTATATCTGTGAAAAATGACCCAAACTGTAGATAACGAGGAACTGAAAAAAATTAAACATGCTCATATTCCTGTCCGATATTTAATAACTGCAGGATATTGAAAGTATTTATCTGCCTTAATGCACTACCTAGTGTTCTAAGGTTGACATGATTTGGAGATGCCTTTGTTGGACTGGAGTGTACAAAGTTAAAAATCACACAACACCAGGTTACAGTCCAACACGTTTAATTGGAAGTATGAGCTTTTGGAGCGCTGCTCCTTCATCAGGTGGGGAGCAGCATTCGGAAAGCTAGTCCTTCCAATTAAACCTGTTGGACTATAGCCTGGTGTTGTGTGATTTTTAACTTATTAAGATTGAGACTCCTCTGCCACTTAATGAGATCATTGCTGGTCTGATAATTCTCAGATGCATGTTCCTTCAGTGTCCCCTTGATTCTGCCACTGATTAAAAACTTGTCCATCCCAGCCTTAATGTGATCTCATTAAATGTCGGATTAGGCACGAAGGTCCTAGTGGCTCATCTTTCTGGTATTTCAGATGTTTACATGTGAATGGATTGCCCACTGCTGACCTGCAGTGGCAACAACACTCCGGAAATTGACACCACCCGGTGCATGTGGCGGTGAAGATGAATTGGCCCAGTGGGTAAAGATGCCGCCTGTGACTTCAGTATTCGTTGGGTCTGGCGAGACAGCTCAGTACTTGTACGTAGATGGACTTCCCTTTAACTATATCTTTCAATTTTCTCTTATTCTTAACCTATCAAATGGCACTAGAATATGATGACAAATGAAAGCTTTTGATTGTATTTTATTGTATTTCACTATAAAATGCATGTGACAATCATTTATTCATTTACTCATTCCAAGACAATAATTGATCCAACAGAGTTAACAGTCACTCCCTGGATCACTGCACAGTGTACAGGATGCAGTATACAGGATATAGTATGCATGATGCATTATGGAAGATGGAACATACAGAATGCATCATATATAGTGCAACATGCTAAATGCAGTGTACAGGATGCAGTATACACAGTGCAATATAGAGAATGCAATAGACCATGATGCCATATACCGAATGCAGTGTACATAGTGCAATATACAGCATACATGACACATGCTGAAGTATAAATGATGCAGTATACAGTATGCAATATACTTATTGCAGAATATAGGATGCAGTGCGTTTGGTGCAGTAAACATGAAGTAGATTACAGAATGCAGTATGTCTGGTATGGTATACAAGATGCAATATACAGGTGCAGTGCTCATCTAACTTACTTCAATGACATCTCCTGGCAGGTGGCTTCCCTAAAGATTGAAAGAAAGAGCATCATGGGAACAATTCCTTCAAATCAGGGGTCATCAGATTTGGTCAAGGTTCCTGGTCCCCTTGGAGACAGTATGGAATACAGAGTGGAGCAGAAGTAGTGGAAGATTATCAAATAGGATCTGATAGCCATCAGGAAGATCCACAAATATTCCTTCTCCCAACCCGGGGTTGATTGGGAGAAGAATTGACTGCCTATCCAAACAAAACAGACAGCTAATTAGTGTAATTAAGGCACTACCTAGGAAACATATTCTCTTTATCGGAGGAAGTCACCACAAACAAGTACAGAGCCAGGCAGCTCTTCGGTAGCAGCATCTCAACAACAGGACAGATTGAGGGGTTATATGCCCTTTCAGTGGGTCTAAGAGGGCACTTATAGTCATAGAGTCACAGAGATGTACAGCATGGAAACAGACCTTCCAGACCCACTCATCTATGCCGACCAGCTATCCTAACCTAATCTAGTCCCATTTGCCAGCACTTGACACATATCCCTGTAAACCCTTCCTATTCATGTACCCACCCAGACACCTTTTAAATGTTGCAATTGTACCTGCCTCCGCCACTTGCTCTTGCAGCTCATTCCAGACATCCCCTGCCCCGTGGGTCCCTTTTAAATCTTTCCTGCTCACCCTAAAGTAATCCCAGCCCTGGTGTCTGAAATCAATCGCACAGAGGGGCTTCCCCTCCTACTGAAAGTGATGAGAAAGTTCAGGTCTCTGTGATTGTTAAAGATCTCTGCAGATCACCCAAACGTGCTTCCAGCTCTAGCTCCAGGACCTTGCTGTTCCTCCCCAGCAACTCCCCTCCAGCTGATTGAGCCTCCAGCCTACAAGCAAGATTTTCCAGTAACCTGGTCAGCTCGGGGACTTGAACCTGAGCTTCCTTGCTCAGAGGTAGGGACACTACCATTGCTCCACAAGAGCACACTCTGACCTAAGACATGAAACAGTGAACTCTGAGGTATCCGATGAGGAAATTACCCTCACCTCACTGGTGGGCAGTGATGACACAGACAGATCATAGACCCACTGGAGCATGGATCCCAAACAATCGCTGGAAAATTTATCCCATCTCATGGCTATTGGGTCAGTATCCTGACATTTCACTGTCAAGGCAAAAGCTTCTCAAAGTAATTCACATCACTCACACACTGGCAACAAGTTAAATACAATTCTAATTGACTCCTTTCAACAGTAACATACTAAAACTAACTTAACATTCCCCTGCATGCAATCATTGTTCATTCACATTTACTTCCTGATTAACAAATAAGACTCATGAGGAAACTGTACACTCACGCTATTTCCACACACTTCCTTTGAAAGCTTTTCTGTATTCTCTGGTTATGTGTGATCCCATGGAAAACAGCATGCCAGGAATTGTTAACAATCTGTTGCTTGGGAATATTGCAACTGCATAGAAATGAACTCCTGAGATATTCATTGAGACACTTCATAACAAATAATTACTCAGTAGTACAGCAACATTTCACTCTGTTAAAGGCACTATACGTCAGAAAATCACAAAATTACTAAGGAGCATTCAGAGGCCGTTTGGCCCATTTTTTCTGAACTGGTTCTCTGAATAAGTGGACTGACTTATTGCCATTCTCCTGCCTTTACTTGTAACCCTGCTCATTTTTCCTTCTTTTTAAATAATCATCTAATACTCACTTGAACATCTCAATCAAATCTGCCTGCACCACAATTTACAGGCAGTGCATTCCCTACACTAACTTGTCACTGTGTGAAAAAAACTTTTTATACCGCATTTGCTTCTTTTGAAAATTACCTTAATTTTTAAATTGCCCATCTCCAGTTGCCCCTGAAAAGTTGATGGTGACCTTTACCTCATCATTTTCTGAGAGGAAACAGGTTTTCTCTATTACTAAAACAAAGAAGAACAACGAACAATACAGCACTGGAACAGGCTCTTTGGCCCTCCAAGCCTGTGCTGACACATTTTGTCCTTCCATACTAAAACTGTCTTCACAAACAGGATCCATATCCCTCTATTCCCTTCTTATTCATGTATTTGTCCAGGTGCTTCTTGAATGCTGTTATTGTGTCTGCTTCCACCACCTCCTCTGGCAGCGCATTGCAGGTGCTCACCAGCCTTCGTGTGAAAAACTTGCTTCACACATCTCTTTTAAACACACCCCCCACGCATCCTGAACCTGTTTTCCCTAGTAGTTGACCGCTCCAACTTGGGAAAAAGCCTCATACTTGCCACCCTGTTTTTCCACTCTGTCCATTTCGCTCATGATTTTGAAAACTTATCAGAGCGTTATAGAGATATACAGCACAGAAACAGACCCTTCAGTCCAACTTGTCCATGCCAACCAGATATCCCAGCCCAATCTAATCCAACCTGCCAGAATCCGGCCCATGTTCCTCCAAACTCTTCCTATTCATATACCCATCCAGATGCCTTTTACATGGTGCAGTTGTACCAGCCTCCACCACTTCCTCTAGGAGACAGTGAGGTCTGCAGATGCTGCAGATCAGAGTTGAGAGTGTGTTGCTGGAAAAGCACTGCAGGTCAGGCATCATCCAAAGAGCAAGAAAATCGACGTTTCAGGCCAGAGCCCTTCATCAGGAATGAGATCTCTTCCTCTGGCAGCTCATTCCATACACGTACCACCCTCTGTGTGAAAAGTTTCCCCTTAGGTCTCTTTTTTATCTGTCCCCTCTCAGCCTAAACCTATGCCCTCTAGTCCTGGACTCCCCCACCCCAGGGAAAAGATGTTGTCTATTTATCCTATCTATGCCCTCATGATTTGTAAACCTCTATAAGGTCACCCCTCAGCTTCCGACACTCCAGGGAAAACAACCCCAGCCTATATAACCTCTCCCTGTAGCTCAAATCCTCCAACCCTGGCAACATCCTTGTAAATCTTTTCTGAACCCTTCAAATTTCACAACATCTTTCTGATAGGAAAGAGACTAGAATTACACACAACTTCTATTCCATCTCATCTTAGCCTTCTTCTAGGAATGATGTGGATGTGCCAGTGTTGGACAAAGTTAAAAATCATTCAACACCAGGTTATAGTCCAACAGATTTATTTGAATGTACAAGCTTTCGGAGCGCTTCTCCCACGAGCTACCTGATGAAGGAACAGCCCTCAAAAAGCTTTGTTCTCCACAGAAAGCAGTCCTGATTCCTCCAGTCTATCTTCATGACTGTTTCTCATTCCTGGAAATATCCTCATAAGTCTCTTCTATGCTCTTTCCAATAAATTCGCATCCTTTCCAAAATGGCACCCAGAGCAGTTCATAATCGTCCAGCTGAGGTCTGATTTATGAATAAAAGTTTCTAAAGAATGAGATATCTTTTTCATTTTGGACTAAAGAACAGGAATGAAAGTCAAACCCAGATTTTCAAACCTAGTGAAACTTTGCTCCTTGGAATCATCACACGATGCGCCATTTTAGCTCTACACGACGATATTGCTGTTGGAACAGTGAGATTGTTACATTACTGAGACTGAGTGGGACCAAGGGTTTTTTGAGTTAAGGAAAACCTACCTGATGACAGGTCAAGCTACTGTTTGTTTCAGAGTAGTGAGAGCTGTGTCACCAGAAGCATCGAGAACCAGCAAGCAGAAAACATCTTTCTCCCTTCTCTCTGTCTGAGTGAAAAGGCAGAAAAATAAAAAAAATCAAAGAGAGAGTTCTAAGTCAACAAAAGAAAGAGCCAACAGCTCACCTGTTGAAGAGTGACACCATTGTGCTAGCTATCTGAAAATCAAAAGAACTGTGACAGACTCAGCTAAAAATCACACAACACCAGGTTATAGTCCAACAGGTTTAATTGGAAGTACTAACTTTCGGAGTGCTGCTCCTTCATCAGGTGGTTGTAGAGTACATAATTGTAAGACACAGAATTCTCAACGAGCCACCACACACTGTAGCACAGAGGATCTACGCAGAGCAGAGGAAAATCACCTATACTGTGTATTCAAAAAGAATGAGTACCCAATAAACACAGTCCGCCGATTTCTCAGCAACAAACCCAAACAAGCAGACATAACACGTCCAGAAACTCTAACTACTCTCCCCTACATCAAAGATACCTCAGAAATGACTGCTAGACTACTCAGACTCCTTGGCATCATGGTAGCCCACAAATTCACCAACACACTAAAACAGCAGCTAATGAACTTGAAAGACCCTATATAGACAACAAGCAAAACTAATGTAATTTACAATATTCCAAGCAAGAACTATAACAAACACTACACTGGACAAACAGACAGAAAACTAGCCACCAGGATACATGATCACCAACTAACCACGAAATGACATGACTGTCTCTCACTAGTATTCTTGCATTTAGATAGAGAAGGACACCACTTCAACTGGGACAACACATCCATCTTAGGACAAACCAAAAAAAGGCATGCAAGAGAATTCCTAGAAGCATGGCATTCCAGCCAGAACTCTATCAACAAACACATTGAGTTAGATCCCATCTACCACCCCTTGAGAAGAGAACAGGGAATGACATAATCGCAGGAAATGACATCACCAACCCAAAGAAACCCAAACTTATAAATACAAAGCAGGAATCATGTACAGTTCTTTGCCTGAGGCCCACTGAAGATATTACCTAGTAAGGTGATGAAATGCCTGGAAATGAACCTTACAGCTCAGTGAGCAAACTTACATCCACATAAAACATAGGAGATAGGAGCAGGAGTAGTTTGTTTCATTATCATGTCCTCTCTCCCTTGCCTCCACCCCAGTGGGACTGTCTTCTCTTTCAAATCTGGCTGGTCATTGAGCTCAATACCCTCATCATTCCCCACAAACACCAAACACTCCCCCAGCACTGCCCCCCAGTCCCTTTCACCACAAGGGTTATATCTACCCCCTTACTGAAAACACACAATGTTTTGACCTGAAACATTGAATTCCACAGGCTCACCACTGTCTGTGTGAAGATATTTTTCCTCATCTCAGGGCTAAATGGTTTAACCTTTATCCTTAAACTATGATCCTGGTTCTGGATGTTCCCCCCCAGATCAGGAATATCCTTCCTGCATCTAACCTGTCTAGTCCTGTTAGAATTTTATAAGTTTCAATGAGACTTCCCCCCCCCCCCCCCCCCACCACCTCAGTGAAATCTCAGTTAATACAATGCTAATTGATTTGATCTCTCCTCATATGTCTGTCCTGCCATCTCTAAAATCCCACGTGTCTGTCCTAGCGTTCTTGACTAATATTGAGTTCAACACCTTCACATTGTAAACAAACTCCCATTTTGTCCCTTTCTTTTAGCTTGTTACATTTTGTTATCATATCCTCTCTCCCCTGTCCCAATCCCAGTGGTACATCTTCTCTTTCCAGTCTGGTCGTTAGACGCACCATTGTTCTGCCATTCTCACATTCTGATCAATTAATCAGAACTATTAACATCTTTTCTTCACCAGGACCCTATACCCACTCCCCCCACCCCCTCCTAAGTTAAAAAGTAAATGCTGCTCCCTCCACACTTCACTTCAGCTCTGATGAAGGGTCATCTTGACTCGAAACATTAGCTTGCTCTCTCTCCATGGATGCTGTCTGACCTGTTGTGATCTCCAGCATCTGCAGTACTTTGCTCCATCAATTTGGTCAACCTTTGCTTCACTCCCTCTACACCAAGAACATCCTCAGTCAGATAAAGAAGCTGGATGCCAATGTTCCTGGATGTACAATGTGTGCTGCCAGTATCCATCGAGTATGCCCTGATGTAAGATAGAAATCTGGATATAAATGAGGCAAGGTAGAGGAAAGTAGAGTAGCTTTTTATTTGTCATTTCTACCATCTATAACTGATACAGTACAAATGAGACAGTGTTCCTCCAGGAGCAAGGTGCTACATGGACAGCACAAACTACACAATCATATAAATGGCATCATAAAGTGTGTAAGAAGTGCAAAACATACAAATTGCAGTGTAATAAAAGAATGATAATTAATAGACATTGTTCTAGCAGCAATTCAAAGTTGTGCAAAGAATTTCAGATGGGAAAGAATCCAATCAAATGGTGTTAAGGAGCTTGATGGCTCAGGAGAAGAAACTGTTGCTCAGCCTGGCTGTGAGAGACCGAATGCTCCGGTATCTTCAGCCAGATGGCAGGAGGGAGAAGAGTTTGAGTGATGGGTGTGTGCGGTCTTCCACAATGCTCTCAGCCTTTTGGATGCAGAGTGTGGTGTAAATGTCTGTAATGGGGGAAGAAAGACCCCGATGAGCCTCTCAGCTGTCCTCACTATCCATTGTTAGGTCTTACGATCTGGGACAGTGCAATTCCTGACCCAATCAGTGACGCAGCAGCTCAGGGTCCTCTCAATGAACCCTGTGTAGAATGTGGTGAGGATGGGGGTGGGAGGTGGGTTTTTCTCAGTCTGCACAGAAAGTAAAGATGCTGCTGGGCTTTCTTGGCTGTGGAGCTAGTGTTGAGGGACCAGGTGAGATTCTCCACCAGGTGGATGCCAAGAAATTTGGTGCTCTTCACGATCTCCACGGGGGAGCCATCAATGTCCAGCGGGAGTGGTTGCTCTGTGCCCTCCTGAAGTCAACAACCAACTCTTTCGTCTTGTCCACACTTAGAGACAGGTTGTTGGCTCTGCACCAGTCCATTAGCCACTGCACCTCTATATATGCTGACTCATCGTTCGTGCTGATGAGACCCACTACGGTCATATCATCAGTGAGCTTGATGGTGTGATTCGACCTGTGCATCTCTGCACAGTCGTGTGTCAGCAGGGTGAACATCAGTTGACTGAGCACACAGCCCTGGGGGACCCCAGTGCTCAGCGTGATGGTGTGTTGGAGATGCTGTTCCCAATCTGGACTGACTGGGGGCTCCCAGTCAGGAAGTCCAGGATTCAGTTACAAAGGGAGGTGTTTAGACCCAGCAGACTCAGCTTTCCAATCAGGTGCTGAGGAATGGTAATGTTCAATGCAGAACTGAAGTCCATGAACAGTAATCTGACATAGGTGTCCTTCTTCTCCAGGTGGGTGAGGGCCAGATGGAGGGTGGTAGAAATGGCATCATCTGTTGAGCGGTTGGGTCGACATGCAAACTGCAGAGTGCCCATTGAGGTGCTGGCAAATGGGACTAGATTTATTTGGGATATCTGGTCAGCATGGATGAATTGGACATAGTTCATAGAAGAGTACAGCACAGTACAGGCCCTTCAGCCCACAATGTTGTGCCGACCTTTTACCCTATTCTAAGATCAGACTAATCTACATACCCTTCATTGTACTATCCAATAGTCACTTAAATGTCCCTAATGTATCTGACTCTACTATCACTGCTGACAGTGCATTCCATGCATCCACCACTCTCTGTGTAAAGAACCAACCTCTGATGTTTCCCCTAAACCTTCCTCCAATCACCTTAAAATTATACCCGTTCTTGATAGGCATTTCCACAGTGGGAAAAAGTCTCTGTCCATCCACTCTATCTATGCCTCTCATTACATTGTACACCACTATCAAGTCACCTCTCATCCTTCTTCACTCCAATGAGAAAAGCCCTAGCTCCCTTAACCTTTCTTCATAAGACATTCCCTCCAGTCCAGGCAGCATCCTGGGAAATTTCCTATGCATCCTCTCTAAAGCTTCCACATCATTCCCGTAATGAGGTGACCAGAACTGAACACAATATTCCAAGTGTGGTCTAACCAGGGCTCTATAGAGCTGCAGCATAACCTCATGGCTCTTAAAACTCAATCCCCCTCCTAATGAAAGCCAATACACCATACACCTTCTGAACAATCCTATCAACTTTGGGGTGGCATGGTGGCTCAGCAGTTAGCACTGCTGCCTCACAGCGCCAGGGACCTTGGTTTGAGTCCCATCTTGGGCGACTGTCTGTAAAGTGTTTGCACATTCTCCCTGTGTCTGTGTGGGTTTCTTCCCACAATCCAAAGATGTGCAGGCCAAATGAATTGGCCATGCTAATTTGACCATCGTGTCGGGTGTGTTAGTCAGGGGTAAATATAGGGGATTGGGTTTGGGTGGGTTGTTCTTCGGAGGGTCAGTATAGACTTGTTGGGCTGAAAGGCCTGTTTTCATACTGTAGCAAATTTAATCTGAAAAAAATGCTTGGCTGGCAACTTTGAGGGATACATGGACTCCAAGGTCCTGTTGTTCCTCCACACTGCCAAGAATCCTGCCTTTAATCTTATAAAGAAGTGTCTGTTTCAGGGCTGTACATCTCTATGACTCTATGACTCGAATTAATGCAGCAATTTGCACCCAATATTGAGGTCAGCTTTGCCAGACGTCTCATCTGATTCTGCCACAAATCTCTCCACAGCCCATGACACCTAGGCTGGGAGAATACTCCACTGTTCCCTTCCATGTTCTCTGCCATTTGTTACAGAATAACTATGTTTCCAAAAAATAAAATTATTTTTCCATTAATGATGAAACCTATTTATTTTTCATTCACTCTTGGGACGTAGACATTGTTGGCTGGACGAGCATTCATTTACCATCCCTAGTTGCTGTTGAGAAAGTGGTGGTGAGCTTCTTCTTGTAATCTATGTGCTGTAGGTCAATCCACATTACCCTTAGGGAGGGAATTCCAGGATTTTGACCCAATGACACTGAAGGAACAGCAACATTTTTCTAAGTCAGGATGGTGAGTGACTTGGAGGGTAACTTGCAGGTGGTGGTGTTCCCTGTATCTGCTGCCCTTGTCCGTCTAGATGGAAGTGCTTGTGGGATCTTAGGTGAATTGTTTTTGTCCTCAGTAGCAGTCAGTCAGTCAGATTGGTGTTTTACTGTAGTTTCAGTGTGTTATCAGACATTGGTGACATTGTGGAATAGTGGGGTTAAATTATCAATGCACTCCTCCCAGTTAAGTTGTAAAAAGTTGTTATAGACCTTGGGTTTTGAGGAGAAATTATAAATGACAATGTCATACTCCTTAATATTAACTCTCATGTTGTCAACAGGTAACTCCAGGAGGGGAAGAGGAGCCAGGGTGAGGGGGGGGGGGGGGGTATGCAGGTCAAAGGTCGTGTAGGGTAGATAACAGCCTTCCCTTGATTAACCTTCATATCTCTATGTCTGGACAAATTATCTGAAGATTGTAGAATTGTAGAATCCTGACAGTGTGGAAGCACACTATTTTGCCCATAGAGTCCACACCAACGAAGAGCATCCCATCCAAAAAAATCATAGATGATCTCAGTCTCTCGTCAACATAAACATCTGGAAGGTCAAATAGCAAAGAACCATCGCTTCTGTTTTGTTTAAAAATAAAAGGGGTCTTCCATTTCAGGCTGAGATGAGGATTTTCTTTTCCTTTTGAGGGGTGGTGAGTCTGTGGAACCTTGTTAAGGCACAGCTTGAGTGCCTCACAAGGGAGTGAATGTTCATTGGCTGGTAGGCATGAATGTGGAGTTGATGTCACAATCAGAGCAGCTCTTGTTCTGTTGATTGGTAGAGCAAGCTGGGGGGTGGGGGGCTGGGGAGTGATGTGGAGGGGGCGCATTTGGCCAAGTCCTGTCATAATTTGTACGAGAGACTAAGATCTGATTTGTGAGGCCTGAGTGCAATCAATGCCCTGACCAGGAAGCCTGCTGCAGTCAACACAATGTCAAGGAATTGTGCCAGTCAACAGATAACTCCAGGAGGGGAAGAGGAGCCGGGGTGAGGGAAGGGGGGCACAAATCAAAGGTCGTGTAGGGTGAGGCACTAGGCCAACAGCTGCCCACAATGTTCCCTCAAATGGACCCAATATGCAATAGCTAGATTTACCGATGACACCCGGCCAAATGGATTGTGGGAGCCAGCAAACTAATATAGGTAGGCTAAATAAGTGGGCAAAAATCTGGCAGGTGAAGTATAATTTGAGAATATATGAATTTGTTTACTTTGGTAAGAAGAACATAAAAGAAATACACAGCTTAGGTGAAGTGAGATTGTCGAACTGCCAATTTGTAGAAATTGTGATATACAGGAATCTGACTGTTCTGACTCATGGATCACAGCAACTGATTAGGAAGGCAAATGGAATATTGTTTATTGCGAGGGGAATAATATATAAAAGTGGGGGAATTTTATTGCATATGTACAGGGGCTTCAGTACTGCACTAATCCTAACTTCAGACCACACTCTTATTGAATGGTGGAACTTATTAAAACTAGCCTCCATCTCACTCCAACCCTATCCCAACACATACAGTCACATCTGCATCCCAACCCCTCCAGATTGTTGCCAGTTATCAGTGTAGTCTTTGTATCATCTGAAAATGATGAAATGTTATCCACCTTTTGCTCTTTTGGTAAGACTGATGATTTGGTATGTTTTTATATTAAACTGAAACCAGTAGTTCAGATACTTGTCCCTGTTAACACCCAGTAACATCAGGGAATTTGAGGCAGCTGAAGAATCTTCTTGGGCAGATGTTCACAGTAAGTTCTTTGTGGGATTGGCGGGGACCAGCTTTGTTTTATTGTCATTGAATCCAGGAGGTCTGGACACCGTCCTGTGCCCAGTCAAAGTCTGCCGTGTACAGGGAACCTGGGGTGAAAGACGCATTGAGAAAAAAAGGTCAATTCACAGGAGCTAAGCTCCAGATTCAAGCAGCTTTTGTTTTTGATGCTGACATTTCAACTCCCAGCCATTGAGCTGATCACTGTTTTGGCTTCATTATTCAGGAACAATAACATCATCAATTCAGCCAAAGGAATTAAGTGCAATGTTTAGAAGCTCCAAAAACATATCTAAGCTGAACAGCAGGTATGCCACATTTCTAGGCCATATGAGACGTAAATTCGCAAAAATAAAAGCAAACTAGTTAGACTTTAATACTTGAACTTCAACAGCGCTCTGTCAGACTGGAAGTCATGTTCCAAAGCACTTTTTTTATTTAAAAAGTTCTTTAGGAAAATTAATTACTGTATGTTCATTTTATGATAACTTGCTTCACTTTTTTTGGTGAATTTGCACAATGTATCTGATCAGTTTGGAAGCATTTAGAGTCATAGAGTCATAGAGATGTACAGCACAGAAACAGACCCTTTGGTCCAACTACTCCATGCAGACCAGATATCCTAACCTAATCTAGTCCCGTTTGCCAGCATTTGGCTCATATTCCTCTAAACTCCTTCCTATTCATGTACCCATCCATATACCTTTTAAATGCTGTAATTGTACAGCCTCCAGTACTTCCTCTGGCAGCTCATTCCATACACGCACCACCTTTTGTGTGAAAACGTCACCTGTCAGGTCCATTTTAGACCTTTCTCCTCTCACATAAACCTATGCCCTCTAGTTTTGGACTCCCCCACCCCAGGGAATTCTCAAAGACAATCCTCTCCTGTGTGCACAAGTTGGCGTAACTGATATTTCTTGTACACTCCGTGAGTCTGTGCTCACTAACCAGTGACCCGAAGCCATTCCCAGAAATGAGCTTCTGTTTTCGGTACTGTCGGTGCTATGCATGGATCTTGGAGGGTCACTCAGAAGAGAACAAAATTCGAGAGAATGCAAGTCACAGTCTCGGGCTATTTGCAACAGAATAACTGCCGTAAGATTCGTGAAAAGACTGTGTTGTGAAGTGGCCCACTGCTGCTTGCGTTTGCCTAACAAGGATGTGGAATGTAATAGCTACAGTAATAGTTCATCCCTCTGGAGGTTGAGGTCAAATCCCACTGCCAGGGAGACTGAATTCAACAGTTTTAACCAATGGGGATGGAAAGGATTGAACAAGATTGTACAATTGGATCTATTACTTCAATAGATGGAGGAAAAGTTCTTGGAAAGTACATCCTCAGATATATCCACAAGGGAATTATTGAGAAATGATAACATATTTTAATATATTTTCTCTTTTATTTGAAGATTTCCCCCCATCAATTTTTGCTTGACCAAAGTGCACTGTCACACCAATTAATCCATTTCTATTTGCCCTGGAATTCTTTGAGGTCCTATTAATGGTAAGAAGTAAATGCTTTAAAGAATGAACAACCTAACACCAAATAGCATGATCTCATGAGAAAAATCAATAGTGTAACAGTCCCTACACTTGGAGATGTCAGCTCAATATGCTTAGTTATGCTCTAGAATACTGGTTGCAGCTTAAAAGCTTAGATTTTCTTGTTGAAAGGAGTCATTAGTTCTTTGTATTGCTAATGACCTTTAATAAACACCCCTTTTCAATCAAAAAATAAGTCATATCCTTGCTTAGCAAATTTGTTTGCAATTAACCTTTGACTTTTATAGATCTACATCGGTCCTTATTCGAAAGTTCTTTCAGTCTTTAACTTCAGAACTATGGTTAAAAATATCACCATTAAGCCTCCTCTATCCTTCAAGCAAGGTGTTCATTCAACTGTACTGGAACAATCCACTCTCTTAAAATATTTTTCCTCAAGTATTATTCAGTTTTCCCGGGAGGATCTAACCGGAAAGAAATTTCTGCATGAACTCAGAATGTCGGTAGCTTGATAAAAACAAAGCTAAAGGTTAAGACTTCGCTTGGTTTAACGTTTCAAAGTTGACCTGCCAACTTGATGGACTGATAGATTGGGTTGCTTATCTTAGTTTGACAAAAATATTGACATGAGTTTGGGGGGAATTTATCTTCCCATGAGGAAACGGGTGAGAACGGCAAATAAGTGTTTTATTACTTCATGAGGGGTTTGGGAGCATACTGGCTCGGACACCAATTATTGCTCATTGCTATCTGCCCAGAAAGCAGTTAAGAGTTTATCACATTGCTGTGGGTCTGAAGGCACATGTAGGCCTGACTGGCAGTTTCCCGGATATCAGTGAACCAGATGGGCTTTTCTCTAACAATCAACAATGGAGTCATGGTCATCATTTGACCCTTAATTCCAGATTTTTATTGATTTCAAATTCCACTATTTGCCATGGCAGGATTCAAACCCAGGCCCCCAAGACATTACTTGGGTCTCTGATACATAGTCTAGTGAGAATACCACAAGGCCATTGGGATCATTAATTTGGTAAGTTGACCCAAGGGAGTTAATTGACTCCTTCTCACCTCCTCAGCAATTAACTGCTGGGTGATCGAGTCAGTCCATGAGCAATTAAGGCAATTAACAGCCACTGAAATGTCATGACCTGCCATAGGCCCAATTAATAGACAATAGACAATAGACAATAGATGCAGGAGTAGGCCATTCAGCCCTTCGAGCCAGCACCGCCATTCAATATGATCATGGCTGATCATTCCTAATCAGTATCCTCTTCCTGCCTTATCTCCATAACCCTTGATTCCACTATCCTTGAGAGCTCTATCCAACTCTTTCTTAAATGAATCCAGAGACTCAGCCTCCACTGCCCTCTGGGGCAGAGCATTCCACACAGCCACCACTCTCTGGGTGAAGAAGTTTCTCCTAATCTCTGTCCTAAATGGTCTACCCCGTATTTTTAAGCTGTGTCCTCAGCGGAAACATGTTTTCTGCCTCCAGAGTGTCCAATTCTTTATTAATCTTATATTCTCAATCAGATCCCCTCTCAGTCTTCTAAACTCAAGGTTATACAAGCCCAGTCGTTTCAGTCTTTCAGTGTAAGGTAATCCCGCCATTCCAGGAATTGACCTCGTGAACCTACGCTGCATTCCCTCAATAGCTAGAATGTCTTTCCTCAAATGTGGAGACCAGAACTGCACACAGTACTCTAGGTGTGGTCTCACCAGGGCCCTGTACAGCTGCAGAAGAACCTCTTTGCTTCTATACTCAATCCCTCTTGTTATGAAGGCCAGCATGCTATTAGCCTTCTTCACTACCTGCTGTACCTGCATGCTTACCTTCATTGACTGATGTACAAGAACACCCAGATCTCTCTGTACTGCCCCTTTACCTAAATTGATTCCATTGAGGTAGTAATCTGCCTTCCTGTTCTTGCCACCAAAGTGGATAACCATACATTTATCCACATTAAACTGTATCTGCCATGCATCTGCCCACTCACCTAACTTGTCCACTCACCTAACTGTAATCTCCTAACATCCTCATCACATTTCACCCTGCCACCCAGCTTTGTATCATCAGCAAATTTGCTAATGTTATTGCTGATACCATCTTCTATATCATTAACATATATTGTAAAAAGCTGCGGTCCCAGCACGGATCCCTGCGGTACCCCACTGGTCACTGCCTGCCATTCCGAAATGGAGCCGTTTATCACTACTCTTTGATTCCTATCAGCCAACAATTTTCAATCCAATCTAGTACTTTGCCCCCAATACCATGCGCCCTAACTTTACTCACTAAACTCCTGTGTGGGACTTTATCAAAAGCTTTCTGAAAGTCCAGGTTCACTACATCTACTGGATCTCCCTCGTCCATCTTCAGAATTAAGAGGCAGACAAGAGGGTGGTTGGTTTCCAAACTGAAACAAGAGTAGTATATCTGTTGGGATATTTTTGGGACCAATCAAGTGCAGGGATTGGGAGCAAGTAGGTGACCTTGCCGCCGACTCCCATGAACTTCGCCCCTCTTCACATGAACCCATCTTGCATACCCAAATGAAAAAGGTTTAGGTTGGATCTTATGGCATTTCGGCTAGGTGTCATATACATTGAGTTTCATGGAGGTCTAGTGACTTGTCTCACACTGTTGTCTGAAACCTGCCTCCTCAGCTACCTTCCCTGCCCCATGGCACCCTCATGGTCTGAAGCTGTCTGCTGGAAATACTCAGCTCAGCTGAGATAATCTGTGATATACTGCTATGCACAGTGTCATCTTGGAACCCTGGCAACCCCAAGGGGAGATGTGGAAGCTCCTGGTGTAGGAGGGGAGTGCAGGGGCACCTCAAGGTGGAGGCTACAGCATTCACCACCAACATCATGCTAGAGGAGGCCATACCCACTACCTCACAGCATGAGGTGACATGGCTGACACTTCCTTACACAATACCACATTCCTATCCCCAGTTGCTGTTTTAGCATCAGACCTCACTGGCCTGTAGCCACATCCCTCTCTAAGTCACAGTAACTATGTCCCCAATACCCATTGTAGCCCAGCATCTTATTTTTATTCACTACGGAATCATTACAGATGGAAAAGCCTTCAAATGATGCCTAAGATTAACCAAAAGTTAGCAAAAAGTGAACAAAGGTTGCATTCAATCCCAGCATACAAACAAACTGCTGGCATATTGAGCAACAACTGAACAATCTGACTCCCTAGGCATCAGGAACATCCTTCTTGCATTTATGTTAGAATTTTCCAGGTTTCTAAAACTTTATTCCAGTGAACAAAATCCTAACCAATCTAGTCTCACTTCATACTTCAATCTTGCCACCTCAAAATTAGATTAGATTCCCTACAGTGCGGAAACAGGCCCTTTGGTGCAACAAGTCCACCACCTCAGGAGTCAGCCTGTTAAACCTTCGCTACAGTCCCTCCATAACCAGAACATTCTTCCACAGGTAAGGAGACCAAAACAGCACACACTTATCCAAGTAGGGCCTCACCATGGCCCTGTATAACTGCAGCATGTTTCAACTACCTACCAGAATCCAATCAATCTTGCCAGAGGCAGAATTATTCTGGAATTAGTGACCAACTTGGCAGCAGCGGGTAGTCAATTAGTAGCACTCAGCTGGTTACATGGGCACAGATTGGAGCCAACACCGGCCACATTTCCTGTGGTGAATACCACCTCCCTGGCTGAAGCCAAGTCCAAGCAGATGGTTGGGAGTCTCTTGACAGTAGCCTGTTAGTGTGGGTTGGGGGATTGGAACAGGAATGGCAGGGTTAGCCAGCTCTCTTGTAGCTTGAATGTCCACCTTCCCAACCCACAATGAAGCCCTTTCCCTATACAGAAAGATCACCCCGCCACGAAGATGGACTGGCAGCTGTAGCCACATTCAGAGATGCCTCCATCTTGAGGTGCCTCTGCACTCTCACTCTGACACCAACAGCTTCCACACCTCCCCTTGAGTTTGCCCAATTGCCCAAAAAGGCTCATGTCTTCCCACCCTACTGCCCTGAACTGAATGAAGGCAGATTCAATTGAGGCATGCAAAAGGACATTGAATGATTGGATAGAAATAGTGTTCAGGGAAATTGGGAAAGGTCAAAGATTGGCACTAGTAGAGAATTGCTGCAGGCATGATGGACTGAATGGTCTCCTTCTGCCCTGTAACGGTTCTGCGATTCTAAGGAGCCCTCAGAGGTCACTAATGAAGAGGTTACCTCTGAGTTGGCCGGCAGTTGTCATGGGCTGACATTGTCATAACTGGCCTTTGTCTCTGATGGAAGAATAACTTACCACCTGGTAATATCTGCTCCAAAGTCATGCCTGGCCAAAATATAAAGGAGGATAGTAAAAGCTTTTTTAGGTATGTAAAACACAAACAAATGGTTAAGACTAAAATTGGGCCCTTGAAGACAGAAACAGGGGAATATATTACGGGGAACTAAGAAATGGCAGAAGAATTGAATTGGTACTTCAGATCTGTGTTCACTGGGGAAGACACAAGCAATCTCCCTGAGGTAACAGTGGCTGAAGGACCTGAACTGAAGGGAATTTATATTTGTCAGGAATTGGTATTGGAGAGACTGTTAGGTCTGAAGGTTGATAAGTCCCCAGGACCTGATGGTCTACATCCCAGGGTACTGAAGGAGGTGGCTCGAGAAATCGTGGATGCATTGGTGATTATTTTCCAGGGTTCGATAGATTCGCGATCAGTTCCTGCGGATTGGAGGGTGGCTAATGTTGTACCACTTTTTAAGAAAGGTGGGAGAGAGAAAGCAGGAAATTATAGACCAGTTTGTCTGACCTCAGTGGTGGGAAAGATGCTGGAGTCTATTATAAAGGATGAAATTATGACACATCTGGATAGTAGTAACAGGATAGGTCAGAGTCAGCATGGATTTATGAAGGGGAAATCATGCTTGACTAATCTTCTGGAATTTTTTGAGGATGTAACTCTGAAGATGGACGAGGGAGATCCAGTAGATATAGTGCACCTTGACTTTCAGAAAGCTTTTGATGAAGTCCCACATAGGAGGTTAGTGAGCAAAATTAGGGCGCATGGTATTGGGGGCAAGGTACTAACTTGGATTGAAAGTTGGTTGGCTGCCAGGAAACAAAGAGTAGTGATAAACGGCTCCATTTCAGAATGGCAGGCAGTGACCAGTGGGGTACCGCAGGGATCCGTGCTGGGACTGCAGCTTTTTACAATATATATTAATGATATAGAAGATGGTAATAGTAATAACATTAGCAAATTTGCTGATGATACTAAGCTGGGTGGCAGGGTGAAATGTGAAGAGGATGTTAGGAGATTACAGGGTGACCTGGTCAGGTTAGGTGAGTGGGCAGATGCATGGCAGATACAGTTTAATGTGGATAAATGTATGGTTATCCACTTTGGTGGCAAGAATAGGAAGGCAGATTACTACCTCAATGGAATCAATTTAGGTAAAAGAGCAGTACAAAGATACACCAGTGAATGAAGGTAAGCATGCAGGTACAGCAGGTCGTGAAGAAGGCTAATAGAATGCTGGCCTTCATAACAAGAGGGATTGAGTATAGAAGCAAAGAGGTTCTTCTGCAGCTGTACAGGGCCCTGGTGAGACCACACCAAGAGTATTGTGTACAGTTCTGGTCTTCAAATTTTAGGAAAGACATTCTGGCTATTGAGGGAGTGCAGCATATGTTCACGAGGTCAATTCCTGGAATGCGCAACTACCTTACGCTGAAAGACTGGAACGACTGGGCTTGTATACCCTTGCGTTTAGAAGACTGAGAGGGGATCTGATTGAGACATATAAGATTATTAAAGGATTGGACACTCTGGAGGCAGAAAACATGTTTCCGCTGATGGGTGAGTGCTGAACCAGAGGACACAGCTTAAAAATACGGGGTAGACCATTTAGGACAAAGATGAGGAGAAACGTCTTCACCCATAGAGTGGTGGCTGTGTGGAATGCTCTGCCCCAGAGGGCAGTGGAGGCCCAGTCTCTGAATTCATTTAAGGGTTATGGAGTTAAGGCAGGAACAGGATACTGATTAAGGATGATCAGCCATGATCATTTTGAATGGTGGTGCAGGCTCGAAGGGCAGATCTTCTTCTGCACCTATTGTCTATTGTTTATTGCCTCCCAATCTATGCTTTTCCTTCTTGAAACGTCCCTGTTCTCCACCAAAACACTTGAGTTTGGCTGAGGTTAAAAGGCCCAATATATCTTATTGTGTATCAGTGGCAACTTTTGTTTTTTGGGTAATGTTTGTTTTGCACTTTGAGACACTTAAACTGTAAAGGCGCTATATTAATGCAAGTCTGTGTTATACTGATAGCAAGTAAAAGAACAAAATAATTTGCATTTATAACATTGCCTTTCATGTCTTCAAGAAGACTCAAAGTGTTTTATATTCTGATAGAATGCATCTAAACTGCAGTTACTATGGTAACATGGGGAATGGCACAACAAATTGATTGTGCAAAAAGTACTTCTTTCAGAAAAGGAACAGTAACAAAGACAAGTATTTGTTTAAACACTGGCTTTCGAATCTGACTGCACTTTAATCTTCAATCCCAGTGTACTGCTGTCAAAATGCAATGGCTAGGTCTCTGCTTTTATCCATGTGATGTAGGCATCATTGTCTGAGCCAGCATTTATTGCCCATCGCTAGTTGCCCTTGAGCTGCCTTCTTGCAGTCTATTTGGTGTGCAAACAAGGTCAAGATCATTAGTCATTACAGATTAAAACATTTGTGGTTGAAGTAACATCAAGAGACTGATACATTTTTAGACATTAAAGGCAACAAGGAGTATAGAGAGAAAACAGGAATATGGCTTAGAGATAGAGGATCAGCCATTATCATTTTGAATTGAGGATCAGGTTCAAATGGTCAAATGGCCTACTCCTGCTCCTCCTTTCCATGTTTCTATTCAGATACATTGTCTCAGTCAAACATCCAATTCCTGGATCACTCAGGATTCAGGGCATTTCTTGATCTGATGACAGCAATGCAATTTTCAAGTTGCTCCTTTTAATTAGTATCTTTTGAACATTTTCCTTTATCATTTACAAATCAGTTGTTGAACTTGGCTAATCCTGTGACTAGGATCCGTACTGATGGTAATACAGGACAAAGTCAAGACCCAGAGTGAAACCTGGCTTGATAGATCATAAGTTTAACTTACGCAGTTGTTTATCATAGCATTTTTTCAATGAAACATGTTCACACAAAGCTGCAAGTGTTCTTTTACATAACAGGACAAGTCTATTACACAAGAGAAAATAAGCAAACCAAGCTCTCTCCCTCTTTTTATTAATAGATGTAAAATATGTATGTACAGGTAATTCTGCTATAGTACGTCTTTCATTTACACAAATTGGTTGTAGTGCAATTGAGTGAATAGGGAATGCGTTTTGTAAAATGCAAGCTTTTAAAGTCTGTGTTGATTATAACATGATTACATTGCCAACACAACTCTATCAACAAACACATCGACCTGGACCCAATATACCGGCCACTACAGCGGACAGCTTGAACTGACAACCGGAAGCGGCAGAGACAGGCCACGATAAATGCCGGAGAAAACAGCATAGAAGCGCTTCACAGGAGGCTCCCAAGCACTGAGGATGTCACCTAGACAGGGGACAAAACGTTTGCAAGACAAATTCCCAGCTCGGCAAACAGAACCACAACAACGAGCATCTGAGCTACAAATCTTCTCCCAAACCTTGAACAAGCTTTAAGTATATTTGTATCGCACAATTTTTGTATAGCACAGGGTCACACAGGATTGCAACTACTGCGTAATAGCAGAACTACCCAGAATATAGAACACAAAACATAGAACACCTGTGTGTGAAAACAGAAGAACACAGTTTAAACCTCACTGCCAGCAACATCAGTTGCAGATACTCAATCCCAGAGAAACATCCTTCTGATCTCCACTCTTTAATTTCTTACTTAACTGGCTCATTCCAATTCTCTTTTTGGACTACTGAGATAGTTTTATGATCTCTCTCTAGTTCTGCTGATCTGAATTTTTTTCACGTCTGAGAACTTGAAAACATCGACATAAGCTTCTGCATCTTGGAAATTTCACAAATTAAAATACTTTCATTTAGGTGAAAACTATACTCCTGAACCAAAAATTGTATTCTCCTGCTAGGAGTAACCATTCCAAAAATCAGGAGTTCGGTCAAGACTAAAGTGAATAGACAAACTTGTTGGTCTGTTTCTCTGAATGTCATAAACTCATTATAAACATTCCATCCATTCCCACCAAGGTATCTTGCTAGTCATGTGACTGATTTGCTTGCTTTCTTGGAAACTATGTATTTAGATCACTGTTCCAAATGACTTTCTGACCTTGTTAAAAAAAACTGCCTCCACACACTGAAACCAAAATCCTTGTGCCTCTATTTTAAAAATCCAAATTCCAAATTGGTAACAATATCAAACACATCCTTATCATACACTTCTAGAGTAGAAACAAAATGCCTGTGGAAGTTGGAAATTCTGAAATAAAAGTAGAAAGTGCCAAAATATTCGGTAGGCAATGGGGGTTTAGTGATAATATTATTGGCCTGGTTAAACCAAACGGCTATGCTTATGCTGCAGGGATATAGCCTTAAATCCCATCAGGGAAGTTGGTAGAATTGAAATTAATTGAAATTGAAACTAAATTAAATAAATAATTCTGGAATTGAAAGCTGGCCTCAGTGATCGTGACCAGGAAACTATAATCAATTTTTTTAAAACAAACATTAATTGGCTCACTAATCCCCTTCAGAGAGGGAAATCTGTCACCTTACATGTGACTCAATACCAACAACAATGTAGTTGACTCGTAAGAGCCCTCTGAACTGGCTGATCAAGCCATTCGATTCAAAGGCAATCAGAGATGGGCCTGAAACGCTGGTCTTGCCCATGCACAGAAAAGAATAAAGGGAAAAAAGAGGGTTTACCAGCTGCTAGAGAGAGAGAAGAACAGAGGTGATAACTGTGTTCTTACCCCGTGGTAAGTTTGTGTTGATGGGAGTATTGTATGAGGTGGTGGTGGAGGTGGAGGACACCTGCAATTTCCATTCCACCCTCAGTATGTTTGTGGAAGAAAAGCCCGTGGAAGGCCTTCCCACCCATGACTGATGATTCCCATGAACACTAAACTCTAATCACCTTCCACCTCTCTCTCTCACACACACACACTCACAGACTACTCACAATAGACACATACTGCATACATACACACAGAATAGGTTATTGGCATAGGTATAAAACAATGGGAACATCCATTCAATGGTCTTTGCTTCCTCGTTCCTTGTTGAGATGTATTCAGCTAGCATTCAGTAGTTTTTTTTCTCTGGAAGCTTCCTGGTTTATAAGAAGTACAGAGTGACTGATTCACTTGAAAATGTCTCTGATTTACCAGTTCGAAAGTCACATTTACCAGTAATTGGTGAAAGAAGGTAAACTGGTTTTCTTCAAATTTAAACTGAGTTGCTTACTGCAGCTTCTGTTGGAGAGTACAAAAGCACACACATCTGTATCTCTGTCTCCCTCTCTCTCTGTCTGTGTCCCTTTGACTTGTTTCCTGTTCCACACTATTCAGCTAGCTGAGAACCAGTCAGCTTCATTTGTAAACAACTTCTTGGCTCTTGATCATCTGCACATTGCAGGAGCCAACGAACACAAAAAACAGAGTAAGCAGTAGTTATCACATTCCTTGCTATGAAATTATGCAGCCATCCTATTTAAAACAAGAGAGATATTTCTCATTTTAGGTCACCATTTTTAGAGACACAATAATAAAAAGACACAGTTCTTCCATGCTCAGTGCAGGAATGCAGCATCAGGAGTATGAACCCCACAGAAATTAACATCTCATACTTGCTTGGCAAAAGAGAGGACTGCAGATGCTGGAAACCAGAGTCTAGATTAGAGCGGTGCTGGAAAAGCACAGCAGGTCAGGCAGCATCCAAAGAGTAGGAAAATTGACGTTTCGGGCAAAAGCCCCTCATTCTTGCTGTCAGTCCCCTTCACACTCCTTCTCCAGTGACCACCCTGTGACTCTCCCTGTCTCATTCCAAACCCCCTCCCCACACCCCATCACAGACCTGTTTCTGAACTCCTCATTGAACCCAGGTATGTATATAAAAACTGCCAACCTTTGCTCAACAGTCGATGGAACTTCCACCTGGGAATTCAATGTAAAACATTTTAACTGTTAATAAAAATGATCTGACTCTAAATGTAATAAATCATACTCCAACTTTAGTGGGACAACTTGAAGCAGGCACTCTGATGGAAGCATTCTGCTGTGTGTAACAAAGGTAGTTCAATATTGTGACTGTGATATATGTAGATACCAGGAGATATATTAAATCTCTGTTAACTTCTTCAGTACCACATTACCCACGTCTAGTTCTTATGCTAAGGGAGCCAGTATGAGTATTTCCCCCTTCAGGCACCCTGCTGGAGGCGAGGTGATAGATCAATTCCCAGAACTTCCCATTTTTAGTTAAGCTTGTGCTACTATGGTTTGTTACATTTACAGTTTGATCAGCTTCATTAAGAGTGAAAATGCTTTATGATGAACTCACAGTCACCTGATGTGAACCGTTCCTGAGAGCACATTTTACTTCAGCTGCTAATGGCAACAATTTGATGACTGGGAGTTTTATTTGGTATCAGTGGGAATATAGAACAACACAGAGACATTCAGAATAGGGCATTTGTGTTATTGAGGGATTCCCAATTTGTAATTTTTAGAGTTCATCGGCAATGGCTTTTTTTCTCTGAGACCAATTTTTATTTTCAAAACCAATCATCTCCCTCGAGTATAAAGTCGAAATCCTAATGTCAGCACAGGAGGAGCCCACTTGCATTTTCAAACACATTGTGTGTGACAGCTGCTTGCAACAAATAACTTCCATGCAGTTTTATAGCCTACACTTGCTCCATCATTAGAATTTACATTCATCTTTTTGAAAATTACTAAGTTGTTGCTCTAATAAAACTGGATGAAAATTCAAACAATTTAATGTGCACTAACTTGAACAAAATGTATTCAGTGATTCCTGAGTAGTCTTATGAGTAATATTAAGCATAAAATATAGGCCATTCAGACCATTCAGTCTGCTCCCTGCCTTATCTCTATTACCCATAATTCCCTTAATGACTAAAAATCTCTCATTCCCAGCCCTGAACATACTTAACAACTCATTCTTGACAGCTGTCCACAGTAAAGAATTCCACAGAATCACTCCCCTCAAAGAGAAGCAAATTTCTCTTCATCTCCGTCTTCAAAGGGAGACTCCTTACTTTGAAATGATGCCCCCTGGTGCTAAACCCTCCCACAAGGGGAAACAACCTTTCCACATCTACCCTGTTCAGTCCCCTTTTAAACAAAAACAGAAATAGCTAGAAAACCTCAGCAGTTTTGGCAGCATCTGCGGAGACAAATCAGAGTGAACATCCCGAACCAGTAATCCTTCATTCCAACTCATCGTGGCTGGGAAAAAGCAGCATATATGCAGAAGCCAGCAGTTGGACTTAAGCAGGTTAAGGACTGAGAGGATTGGTGGAGACGGACCCCAGAAAGAGAGAAAGCCAGTCAGACAAACAAAGGGATGGCTAATGGTAAGCCAGGGAAGGGGAAAAGCTGATAATGTGGACCATAAGTAGGTGAAAATGGTTTGGCTGTGCCAAAAACAGCCATTGTCATGACAGGGCCAGGGGTGTTGGAGTGAGTAAAAGACATAGCTGTTCAAGATATAAAATAAATTCATAAGAATCTTGTATATTTCAATAATGTCACCTCTCATTCCATATTCCAAAGAGTACAAAGTCAGGTTACCAACCTAGCTGCTTGAGACGGTTGTTCGATAGCCAGAACCAGCCAAGTAAGTGCACCTTCTCTGGGCTGCCTCTTTCCTTAGATAAGGGCAACACAACTATTGGCAGTACTTCATCCGCACTCTGAGGAGTGCCTTGTATTGTTTTGGCTATTTTATTTTACACCATAGAGGCATCAACCTACCTGTTCAAACACAAAGGTGGAATTTGAACCTGGACCTTCTTGCGCAGAGAGAGGAGCATTACTACTGTGCCACAAGATCACTTTTTTTAAAATTAGATTAGATTAGATTAATTACAGTGTGGAAACAGGCCCTTCGGCCCAACAAGTCCACACCGACCCACCAAAGCGTAACCCACCCAGACCCATTCGCCTACATTTACCCCTTCACCTAACACTACGGGCAATTTAGCATGGCCAATTCACATAGCCTGCACGTTTTTGGATTGTGGGAGGAAACCAGAGTACCTGGAGGAAACCCACGCAGACACGGGGAGAATGTGCAAACTCCACACAGAGAGTCACCTGACGCAGGAATTGAACCCGGGTCTCAGGCGCTGTGAAGCAGCAGTGCTAACCACTGTGCCACGGTGCCGCCCACTTAATAGGTGACAACATTGAATCTCGCCCTCTCCTGGGGTGCTGAAGTCACGGTAAAGTTTATCGCTTTAAACTTTGATTGCGTTCTTTTATATGCCTCTTTCTTAATAAACTATTCACTATTAGATTATTTAAAGTAAAACTTCAGAACTGGATTGTGGTGAATGTATTTCAAGTTTGCAATGAACTGATACTTGAGTAAATTTATGCAAGATTTATTTGAAAGTCGGTAGGTTTTGTGTACCTTTGTGATGTTGAAAAGTGAACATTTTGCCTGAAGACAGTTTGCATGAACTCTCTCTCTCTCTCTCTCTGTCGCCTTTGCCAGTGAAGACAGAAAACCTTAAAAAGATAATTGATTTCTCAGTAATTTGTGCTTATTGGCTTTCAATGACATAGGAGACTTTCCCTCTTGTTTTAGTGGAGGCTCCACAAGAAAACTTTATTAGGCCGTCAATCATACTCCTGGAGCTGGGTATCACTGTGTACTGTAAAAGGAGATCTGTCAGACCCACCACAGCATGAAACTAAGCTCCCACTGGGCCAGAACCCTGATATAAATAGAAGGGCTGAGTGTACAATCAAAGCATGAATGGAGCTAAATTAGATGGTGGCTAATACCGGTTTGCTAACACCTGTATTAGTGCTGTATCATTGTGGGGTGAACTGCTGTTGGACAAGCAGTAATCCCCTAAGCTTTTCATTAGCATATCCCTCATTAACTGATTAAACCTGAGGGAGCCAGGTTTCACAGCTGGTGGGCCCATTCCAGCACTCATACTGCCTGGGTGGCTCAGTAATGAAGTCATGAAAGTGAATGTGAGGTTTATATGTATGGAAGGGATTAAAGGCATTAGAATTTGTGTGAACCATTTCGTCCATATTCTCTCCGCTAGATAACAGTAATTGGATGGGAGGAGAAATAACAGATCCATTAGTTTTTTTCTCTCTCTGTTTGCACTAGAGTTGGGCACTGGATTTCCAATTTTGCTTCCATTTGGCTCTGTACTTTTGTTAAGTAGGTCTTCTTTGTTCAGGGCAGCCCTTAGCGCTGTGTATGCTGACCAAACTATGGGACAGTGTACTAAAAGAAGACGACTTACTCTTTGGAGGACAGTGAGTAAAAATGCAGTCTTGTCTCAAGGGCCTCTTGAGGGCAACTCAATCAGACCTATCTCAATCCTGAGATAGAAAGCAGGAGATAATTGAAATCCATAAACACTTCTTTTCTTCCTTGATTTTTATTAATTCTTTCCATTGAAACCAATAGGCCTGGCATCAAAAAGCACCGCCATCTACTTAGAAGAAAACCAAAAGATTTATGATTCTTTAGAAAGAAATGGGATTCTCATAAGATTTACGAGAACTGAATCATTTTCAGTGTCAGTCTTTCCTTTATTATTGACGCAGCTGGTGTACTTACTGGGTCTGTAACTGTTACACCGTTTGATGGGAATTCCTGAAATGAATCATTACAGATGGGCAGCCACGTTTTTCTGTGTTTCAAACAATAGAAATAAAAGGCCAACAAATCTACAATGGCCTAGAAACTAAGGACAGAATCGGATGGTCTGAGCGATGTGGCCAATGGCCGGATTAGAGGCAGAATCAAATGAGAAGTGGGTGGGACCCATCTCACCAAGGGGAGGACTCTCACTCCATCTTTTTTGATTCTCACAAGTGGCATGGCAAGGTTCGGGCCAGGCGGTAGTGAGTTGCCAATCAGATGGTGATTAAAGCTGACTAAATGTCTCTTTACGTCATTTCTGTTTTCTATCTACCAAGCTATCCAAACAAGCCAGACATTGAGAAAACATTTGATTCTCTTGGTGAGATTAGAAAGGGTACCATTTCTATGGCCCTAAAACACGATGTGGAGACCAGAGAAGGGAACCTGGCAGATTTAGCTTGCCCCTTGCTTTGAACAACTTCAATGCTGCCTATGATGAAATCACCATCCAGGGATGATCCATGGGTAACAGACAAATGCACCGTTCCTCCACGGACATTGGCATTCGGCATCTCCTCACAACCATGCCAGCTCCTCTCCTGTATACAGGCAGTGCACTCTGGGTGCACAGACTTGCATTGCTAGGCAGACCGGTGACTAGCATTAAGAGGAAGTAGTGCATGAACTTTGCACAGGAACCCAGCTCGTGGATCGGACCAGGAGGGATCTCAGTGTTGCTTGCTTGCTCCCTCAGCTCTCCCACAGTGAGCACCTGCCCACAGGCTCACAACATCTGGGCCTTGCCTTGCATTGCCCTGGGAGGGCAGTCACAAAACCAAGCAGCTTGCCTTGCTCCTGGACCCAGGGGGCCTACATCTTACTGTGTAACAGTGTGCTACATCAACTCACCATGGGCCAGTGGATTTACCAGCAAACACACTGCATGTACAGCAAGTAAGTAGTCATGGGGTGTGGTCCCTAGTGAAGTCGATGAAGTCAACCATTTGTCAGGATGCTGTTTCCAAGCCTTGGGCAGCCTTGCATACACACAGGGGATCAGCCACCATCAAGTGACCAGTTGGGGTGATCTCAACTGGGGGTTACCTTTCTCTGGAGCCCCAGGAGAATGTCACGGTCAATTCTCTGACTCCATAGCAGCCAGTTGGTGGGGTCAGTCTCAGTCAGGGTCTTGAAATGGCACCAGTCAGGAGTCTGGACACATTTTATCCAGAGTTTAGCCAGGTCAGTGGAGGAAGGGGAGGCCTGTTCAGTCCATCAGGTCTATTCACAGGGATCAAAGTGAGAGGGGGAGCAGGGTGTGGGAGGAGTATGGAAGGTGGGATTGGGGTAACACTGAGCCTCTGTACATTAGTCTCCAGGACTGGAAAGAGAGAAGTACAATTGTGAAGAGGGGCTATGAGATCTGCAAGTGATGTGGAGGGATATGGTGAAGTTTGGCTGGGGAAGGGGGTCATGTGGGCAAACCCTGGCTTCAAGGTAAGGGGACAATGTATGACCACACATGGTCTGCTCACCTCATATGCCAGGGACTAGGTGGGAAAGGGAGGCAGGTATAAGCACATGTAGGTAAGTACAATAACCTGGTTCCTGCCTTCTGTCAATCTGGGTCTAAAAATTAGATAAATTTGGGAATTCGGCGTACTTTCGAAAATCTTTACCTTTTTGCTGGACAAATGCAGAGAAACACAACGCACCTGGCAGCATCGATGGCAGAAGAGAGACAGAGTTTACTGATTCACATCTACAATATTTTGATTTTTCCTGGGAATAGATGGGTTTGGATTCCAGTGTACGGTCCCAGTGAGCCGTAACAACTACTTGAGATACAATAAATGTGTTAGAGACCAATATACAACCACTCAGCTGTCATCTCTCCACTCTTTGCAGAGCACATATACAATGAAGATGTTTTGTGTATAGATGTGTGTCAGTTTGTTTTAAAAGGCATTTGTTGCAAATTTATGCCTGTTGTCTTGTGTCAATATAATGCTGTGGTGTCTTGAGTACAATGTTTTCCACATGTGTTTTGATTTATAAGGTTAATGGTATCTTGATACCAATCTAATATTGAAATATTTTACTAAGTCTGCTTGTATAATCTAAGTATTTCACGTGTTGATACAAATGTTGACGGTATTATTGCTCCGTGACTGAGAAAGGACTCCTTGAAAACCAAAAGGTTACCGTGAAAATAAAAAGTGGCCTTTGAGAATGTGTTAAGAGGAAACATAGAATCATAAAATTACACAGCACGGAAACAGACCCTTCACTCCAACTCATCTATGCTGACCAGATGTCCTAAACTGATCTAGTTTCATATGCCAACATTTGCCCCACACCCCTCTAAACCCTTCCTATCGATGTCCCCATCTAGATGCCTTTTAAAATGTTGCAACTGTACCAGCCTTCACCACTTCCTCTCGCAGCTCATTCCAAACACACATCACTGTCTGCATGAAAAAGTTGCCCCTCAGGTCCCTTTTAAATCTTTCTCCTCTCACCCTTAATCTATACCTTTCAGTGCTGGACTTCACCACCTTGGGAATAAGTGATGACTGCAGATGCTGGAGACCAGAGTTGAAAAGTGTGATGCTGGAAAAACACAGCAGGCCTGGCAGCATCTGAGGAGCAGGAGAATCAATGTTTCGGGCATAAGCCCTTCTTCAGGAACCTTGGGATAAAGCTATTGTCTATTCATTTTGTCCATGCCCCTTATGGTTTTTGAATCTTTATAAAGTCAACCCTCAACCTCTGACGCTCCAGGGAAAACAGCCCCAGCCTATCCAGCCTCTCCCGATAGCTCAAACCCTCCAACCCTGGCAACATCCTTGTAAATTTTTTCTGAACCCTTTCCAGTTTCACAACACTTTCCTACATTGAAAAGTGCGGTGCTGGAAAAACACAACAGGTCAGGCAGCATCCGAGGAGCAGGAGAGTCGATGTTTTGGGCATAGCAAGGAGACCAGAATTGAATGCAGTATTCTAAAATTGGCCTCATCAATGTTCTCAGAACCTTTAATGAAAGGAATTATTTTGAGCTCAGGGGTGATCATCATGCACTGACATACACCGCGTTCTTTCCAAACCCACCACCAGACAAATCAGATGATTCTGCCCAATTTTGACTTTTGAAGTTTTACGCTATTGAAAGGGGTAGGAGAGAGGTGGAACAAAAGGGAATGTAGGTCAGGTAGAGGCAGGAGATATTCAACAACAAAAATTTCATGAAACAAAAGACAAAGGGAAAATCACAGATGTGTTACAGGCCGTTCAGCCCATCATGTCTGCTCCAGCTCTTCAAATGAGCATTATTATTCATTGCCAATCAGCTGTCTTTGCCCATATCACTGCACATTTTGTCTATCCAATTAATCATCAACTCCTTCCTGAAGGGCTATATTGAACCTGCACTCTAGATTAGAGTGGTGCTGGAAAAGCACAGCAGTTCCGGCAGCATCCGAGGACCAGTAAAATCGACATTTCGGGCAAAAGCCCTTCATCAGGAATACAGCAGACTCTGGTTTCCAGCACCTGCAGTCATTGTTTTTACCTACAATGAACCTGCCTCCATCATATTTCGAGGCAGGGCATTCCATACACCAACTACTTGTTAAGTGAGAAAGTTCTTTCTCATGTCACCCTTAATTTGTTTGTGCATCACTTAAAACTGTTTTCCTCTTTTTCCTCTTACAAGTGGAACTACAAGACAGTTCTGCATTTCAGTCCTTCAGTTTTAGGCTCACTGCTGCCTTCCATTGGAGAGCTGCTGCCTGAACACTTTACACAGAGATGGTTAAACACCCGAATACATAGATTGGACAGGGAGCATCTCCCAGCTCTTTGCTTGCTCTTTCCAAGCTCATCTTTTGGTTGGGTGGTCACAGAATCGTTATCTTGCTTTGCCTTTTCACACAAACAAAAAGCCAAGCAGTTTGTCACAGTTGTCAGCAGTGATCAGTCAAGGGGTTGTCCAGCCCACCTGTATCGTGTGTAACAACCTACACACTGGATGGTCTTCAACCAAACAGTCCGTTCTCAAACTCGAAGGGGAGTAGTCTTCAGTCAGGCTGAGGAAGGCACCATTTGTCAGTGGGTCAGGGTAACATTGAGTCAAGGGCACCCACTGCCCCCTGCCTCCCCCTCCACTCACCTTCACTCCAGGAGCTTTGACACGGCCAGTTGGTCCACTCACAGCCATCTTGGTCATGAAGCACAGGAAGTGTCCAGTGCAGTCAGTCCAATGAGTCATGGCAAGTCAGTCAGGAAACTGTGCACAGATCAGTCAGGGATCTGATCAGTCAGGGATCTGATCGGTCAGGGATTTGATCAGTCAGGGATTTGATCAGTCAGGGATCTGATCAATCAGGGATCTGATCAATCAGGGATTTGATCAGCCAGGGATCTGATCAGTCAGGGATTTGATCAGTCAGGGTTCCGATCAATCAGGGATAAGGGATCTGATCAGTCAGGAATCTGATCATTCAGGGATCTGCTCAGTCAGGTATCTGATCAATCAGGGCTGTCTGTTCAAGTCAGTTGAGGGAATGAGTCACAGACAGTGCTAAAGGTTTATCAGGGATCACTGCTGTGCTAGGGACATTGGGGAAGTGCATGCTGGCATGCAGTGGTGATAACAATAGTGAATTGATGGCAACTGCATTTAGCGGAGAGTAGGGGGAGATGATGGAGCATGGCAGGGAAAAGGGAAATGCAGGATAGTGTCATTTACAGTCAGCACCACCAAGGATTCAGCAAGATAACAACATGCTCTTGTTTGGTATGATAATGCTGTACACCTGGGGCTTCCGGGTAAAGTGAGGAGTTCATCAGTTAATAAGTGGGTTTGGTGGGAACATGGGGAAGATCAAAACTGATGGGGCTGACAATGAAGAAGGGAATATGAAGATTGAGGTGGGGGTAGGGATAGGGGAGGTCACCTGGACTGAGATGCTGAGCCTGTTACTCATCATGGGAAGTGGATGTTTATTTCAATCATTGTTAAAAACTCGTGTTTGTAAAGGAGATAGAAATGGCTGCCACCTCCTGGACAGAGTAAGTGTTTCATTCTGTGACGAAGGCAACTCTACCTTTGAACCAATGTGCGGCCCAGCAAGGTTCTGCGATGGAGTGCCAATCCGTGTGCTTCTCCAAGAGACCCCTGAAGCTGCTGGATCTGGGTCTCCACAGCAGCCGCCAACCTGCCCACGGAGGTGGACAGATGGTCACATGCCCAAGGCATCAGGATGCCAACCTCATTGCTGCTGGCCCACAGCCTCTGTGTCAGTCTGCCCGACAGCCTTGCCTGCTGCTCCACTTGTGTATGTGGACAATGTTGGGAAATGCCAACACAGTGGCATTCCTCTCCTGCCTGGATCGGTTCAGACGCTCGGTCTCCAGCAGTCCTCCGAATGCCAGTGACCTGGGGCATTCCTCCCTTGACCATCTGCAAAGACATTGCAGTGATGAGCTTACCAGGTGGAGCTCCCGACTTTAATCCAGCCAACGTACCCACAAAGATGCCAGTGTCTCAGCTGGTGGAGGGTCTAGGAGGAAGTCTTGCTAGTGCCTCCTCTGTGGCAGTCATGCCATCTTCCTCAGGACCACACACAGAGACAATGATAATTATGCAGGAGACAATGGAAAACTGTCACAACTGAGGTGCCACATTCTGGCATTGTTAATATGAAAAGCATTGTGGGCTAATTGGAAGATAGCACAATAATGAAAAGAAGTTGCACTGTACCGTTTCACATATCTTTACTTTAGAGTCATAGTCATAGAGATATACAGAAACAACTCGTCCATGCCAACCAAATAGCCCAACATAATCTAGTCCCATTTGCCAGCATTTGGCCCATATCCCTCTAAACCCTTCCTATTCATTAACCTGTTCAGATGCCTTTTAAATATTGTAGTTGTACCAGCCTCCACAACTTCCTCTGGCAGCTCATTCTATACATGGATCATTCTCTGCATAAAAATGTTGCCCCTCAAGTCCCTTTTAAATCTTTCCCCTCTCACCCTAAATCTATGCCCTCTAGTTCTGGACTCCCCTACACCAGGGAAAAAAACCTTTTCTATTCACTCTATCCATGTCCCTCATGATTTTATAAACCTCTAAAAGGTCATTCCTCAGCGCCTGACGCTCCAGGGAAAACAGCCCCAGCTTATTCCGCCTCTCCCTGTAGCTCAAACTCTCCAACCTTGGCAACATCCTTGTAAATCTTTTTCGAACCCTGTCAGGTTTCACAACATCCTTCATGTCAGAAATATGAGACTTCCTTAAATCGTAAAAATGAGGAATTGAAGCAGCAATCTGTGTGAGACTGCCCCTTCTGTAAAATCCAGCCCACAGTTTTCAGTGCTTATGCTGTGAGAGTTGGCATAAAAAAACCCCAAAGAACACATTGGTCAGAGCCTGGGAAATCTGGGACAAGTAACTCATCTCCTGACTTCCTCAAAGCCCTTCCACCATCTACAAGGCACAAGTCAACAGTGTGATAGAATACAGAGGAACTTCGATTAATCGAATATCAATTATCCAAATTTCAGATTATCCAAAGAACATCTAAAAGTCCTGATAGAAACATTACATCAAAGAGGTGTTCCAAAACTGTGTGCATCTTTTGTTTATAATGATTAGAAATGAACTCGGCTCACTGAAATGCTGCCAAGAATAGTCCTGGTTATCATTGGGAGCCCAGGTACTGTCTCCAAATGACTGACTGCTCTCTCTCTCTCTCTCTCTCTCTCTCTCTTGCCCCCTTCCTCCCCCAACACACTTTCCCTGGAGTTCTACACAGGGGTGTACCCCAAACCACCCCCCTTCCCAAATAATCTCTCCAACATTGCCCCGTACAGGGCAGAGGTGGAACCTGTCAGAAAATTGCAGAAACAAGTTGTGTGTGTGTGCTATTTTGAGACTTGCCCCCATCCCCAAAGGTAGTCCAGCTGTCCCAGAGAGGGGGTGGACAAGGGGGCTAGTGCGGACGGTGGGGGGGGGGAGTGGGGGCAGACAGGGGCTGACAGGGACATGGGAGCGGGGGTGGTGTTGGGCATGGTTGGGGTATTGGACGGAGGGGTGCAGGGGTTGGCTGGGGTTGGGGGGTGGATAGGGTGCAGTGGTTGGACAGGGTTGGGGGCAGACAGAAGGCAGGGGTTAGATGGGGTTGGGGGGGTTGGACGGGGTTGGGGACAAACGGGGGGGCAGGGTTGGACAGAGTTGGGGGCAGATGGGGGTGCAGGGTGCAGGGGTGCGGACACGGTTGGGGGGGGTTGGACGGGGTTGTGGGGGGCAGATGGGTATGGGGTGCAGGCTGGCGCGCGGTGTCGCCTGCCTGGTTTCCTGAACGGGGAGTGGACCTGGCAAGTGCTGGCTGTGTCAATCCCATTGAACTGATGGTGTTGGGGGGTAGGGGTGGGGGGGAAGCTTCAGCAATGCTGCAGGTCCCTTACACACAAGGGTGTGCCTGCTCAGAAACAAACCCTGAGACCGAGAGGGGGAGCAAGGCAGGCAGAGTGAGGAGAAAGGAAACTTCAGAAAACTCCAAGCCTCAGAGGAGAGGTGTTGATTCAATTAACCGAATAATCAATTATCCAAATGAAATCATGCCCACCCACCTTGTTGGGATGATCGAGGTTCCTCTGTACACCCACCTGCCTGGATGGGTGCAGCTCCAGGCAACACCCAAGAAATCTGACACCATCCAGAACAAAGCAGCTCACTTGACTGGCACATTCTTTTCATCATAATGATGCAGTCTGCATGACGTGTATGATAGCATGTGACAGCAGCTTCCTAACCTGCAACTTTTATTTCTCAACAAGAAAGACAAGGGCAGTGCGATCATCACAATCGAGAAGTTGCCCTCCAAGTCACACGCCACTGAACCGCTGTACCCTTGATGTCACAGTCAAAATCCTGGATTTGTATCATCGATAGTCACAGGTGAGGTGCCGGAAGACTGGAGGTTGGCAAATGTGGTGCCACTGTTTAAGAAGGGCGGTAAAGACAAGCTAGGGAACTATAGACCGGTGAGCCTGACCTCGGTGGTGGGCAAGTTGTTGGAGGGAATCCTGAGGGACAGGATGTACATGTATTTGGAAAGGCAAGGACGGATTAGGGATGGTCAACATGGCTTTGTGCATGGGAAATCATGTCTCACAAACTTGATTGAGTTTTTTGAAGAAGTAACAAAGAGGATTGATGAGGGCAGAGGGGCAGATGTGATCTATATGGACTTCAGTAAGGCGTTCGACAAGGTTCCCCATGGGAGACTGATTAGCAAGGTTAGATATCATGGAATACATGGAGAACTAGCCATTTGGATACAGAACTGGCTCAAAGGTAGAAGACAGGGGGTAGTGGTGGAGGGTTGTTTTTCAGACTGGAGATCTGTGACCAGTGGAGTGCCACAAGGATCGGTGCTGGGCCCTCTACTTTTTGTCATTTACATAAATGATTTGGATGCGAGCATAAGAGGTACAGTTAGTAAGTTTGCAGATGACACCAAAATTGGAGGTGTAGTGGACAGCGAAGAAGGCTACCTCAGATTACAACAGGATCTGGACCAGATGGGCCAATGGGCTGAGAAGTGGCAGATGAAGTTTAATTCAGATAAATGTGAGGTGCTGCATTTTGGGAAAGCAAATCTTAGCAGGACTTATACACTTAATGGTAAGGTCCTTGGGAGTGTTGCTGAACAAAGAGACCTTGGAGTGCAGGTTCATAGCTCCTTGAAAGTGGAGTCACAGGTAGATAGGATAGTGAAGAAGGTGTTTGGTATGTTTTCCTTTATTGGTCAGAGTATTGACTACAGGAATTGGGATGTCATGTTGTGGCTGTACAGGACATTGGTTAGGCCACTGTTGGAATATTGCGTGCAATTCTGGTCTCCTTCCTATCGGAAAGATGTTGTGAAACTTGAAAAGGTTCAGAGAAGATTTACAAGGATGTTGTCAGAGTTGGAGGGTCTGAGCTATAGGGAGAGGCTGAACAGGCTGGGGCTGTTTTCCCTGGAGCATCAGAGGCTGAGGGGTGACCTTCTCGAGGTTTATAAAATTATGAGGATCATGAATAGGATAAATAGACAAAGTCTTTTCCCTGGCGTCGGGGAGTTCAGAACTAGAGGGCATAGGTTTAGGGTGAGAGGGGAAAGATATAAAAGAGACCTAAGGGGCAACTTTTTCACACAGAGGGTGGTACGTGTATGGAATGAGTTGCCAGAGGAAGTGGTGGAGGCTGGTACAATTGCAACATTTAAGAGGCATTTGGATGGGTATATGAATAGGAAGGGTTTGGAGGGATATGGGCCGGGTGCTGACAGGTGGGACTAGATTGGGTTGGGATATCTGGTCGGCATGGACGGGTTGGACCGAAGGGTCTGTTTCCATGCTGTACACCTCTATGACTCTATGACTCAAACTCCCTTGCTAGCAATACTCTGGTATATCTACTCCACAGAAACTGCTATCATTGAATCATAAAACTGTTACGGTGTAGAGAATGGCCATTTGGCCCATCTCCAAATGACAATCATGACTTGGTGGCATTTCCTCACCCTTTCCCTGCATGTTACTTCTATTTAATTTATCATTCAATACCCGATTGAATGTCTCAATTGTATCTGCCTTTGCCACACCTCCAAGCAGTTAATTTCACACCCAAGCCACTCGAAGCTGAACATATTATTTTTTCTCTCACATCACATTTAAATCTTTTGCAAATCATCTGTGGCCCTCTCATTCTTGATCCATTTATTAGCAGGACCAGTTTCTCCCTGTCTATTTTGTCAAGGCCTTTCAGTTTTGAAAGCTTCAATCAAATCTTTTCTGAGTCTTCTTCTCACCAGAAGAAACACTCCCAACCTCTCCAATATGTCTTCACAACCGAAGTTTCTTATCCCTGGAACCATTGCTATAGATTTCTTCTACACTCTCTCCAATGCATTCCCATCTTTACTGCTGTGTGGTGTACAGAACTGCGTACAATGCTTTTGCTGGGATCTAGCATGTGTCTTTTACAGATGCAACAATGATCTGCATTTCAACAATCATTTTCCTTTTAATATTCATTTTCTCAAGCAATTATGGATAGGCAATAAATGCAGATGTTTCTGGCAATTCCTGCCTCCAATGAGCAAGTGATAAAACAGTACTGAAGGATATGAAATTAAATCACCTGCCAAAACGGCCCATATTACAGCGCAGATAAATATCCTTGCATTACAGCTCAGTAAAAGGCAAGCGTTTTACTGACTGGATATGATGTATATTTTGTAATATGAATCTCTTGAAAGACAATGTCTTTTTTATTTTTCTGTATTTGTGGACTGCAACAAGAAAAAGACCATTTTAAAGCCTGAAGAAAACCAGACTTTTTTTTCATTTTGTGAGGAAGCTGATCGCCTGATGATATTATCACTGGACTTTAGATCAGAGTAGTGCTGGAAAAGCACAGCAGGTCAGGCAGCATCCGAGGAGCAGGAAAGTCGACGTTCAGGGCAAAAGACCTTCATCAGGCTTTTGCCCGATACGTCGATTTTCCTGCTTCTCAGATGCTGCCTGACCTGCTGTGCTTTTCCAGCACCACTCTGATCTGACTCTGGTTTCCAGCATCTGCAGTCCTCACTTTTGCCTTATCACTGGACTGTTAATCCAGAGACCTAGGTAATGTTCTGGGGACCTGTGTTCGAAACCCACCACGGCAAATGGTGGTAGAATTTGAATTCAGTCAAAAAATCTAGAATTATGAGCATCTAATGATGACTGTGAATCAATTGTCAGAAAACGCCATCTGGTTCACTCATCCCCTTTGGAGAAGGAAATCTTCCATCCTTACCTGGTCTGGTCTACACATGACTCCAGGCCCACAGCAATGTGGTTGCTCTCTTAACTGGGCAATAAGTGCTGGCCCAGCCAGTGACACCCTCATCTCCCGTGAATGAATAAAAAGAATCAATGTAAGCTGTGACTTTCAATTAATAGGTCGGAGAGATTTCTACATATATGAGCCTCCTGAAAATCAGTGGAAGCATCCAGAGAAGGAAGAATGCAAAGCAGTGTTCTGATCAATATTAGAACAAATTCAACATATCCTGAGAACAGAAATGTTTTCTCAGTTTTCCCTCCATCCATTGTACCTACTTTTTTTCTGTGTGTGGGTAAGGAGGGGTTGAAAAAGTGATTAGAGTTTAATTATGCACTAATGGTTCATGTTTATTTATCTGTAGCTACAGCCTAATTACTTTTAATAAATAATGATTCTTGCCTGATGGAGAAATCAATTCTGTGCTTTCTGTTAACCTGAGTCTTAAAAACAAGTAAATTGGGGATTTCCATGTACTTTTTAAAATCTTTAACTTTTCTAATGTCTCCAGCAATAGCAGGGCTTGATGTGCCAGCAAGCGTAACTGCCCTTAAACATATGTCATAAAATACATTCCTGCCCTTAGAATAATTGCTCCAGAGGGATAACCAAAGTGAGTGAAGTTGTATCAAGCCAGAAATAGGCTTCCCAGCTATGGTTAACTTTCAAAGGGATTGCAGATCAATGAGACAATTCTGAGTTCTTGCCAAAACAAAAAAAGAATGATTTGAAAATCCATGCGATGTGGGAAAGTGTGTAGTTGTTACACAGTGTCTGTCAGGCAAAGTAATACCAGATGTCATGTACATCAGTTGCAGAAGTTAAGTAATTTCCACATTGTGACTCAAACCCATTTTTTGGCTTTAAATTTGGTATCTTTATCCCATCCTGATCCAGAGGAATCATCAAAGTGAGTTGCAGCTGGTTTGAAAACTCTCACTAATTGAGCCATGAAGCCATTTACAAGAACACCTGTTTAAAAAGCAAATTCCATTGTCAAGAGAATTGGTTTATGCTTGCAATTTTTGTCCCATCTACTGTTCTTCTAACCCTGCATTCTAAATAAGTTCTAAATCTCTCTTGCTAATGTTGTTTCATTTATTGCTTCATTCTACTTTTTTATTTTTGTATTCTTACAACAGCAATTCCGTTTGGTTATTCAACGGACCCCACTTTCTCTGAATCCCATCCCTCAGTCTCCAATAATGGTCAGCTACACTATGACTCCGCTAAAGGGAGTGAAAGGTGTGGGTGAAATCTGTTACAGTTGCACATCATGCAAGGGAAGTGGGAATATGCTGCAAGGGAGTGGCAATCCGCTACTGCTATGCAGTGCCCAGCTCACTCATGATCAAATTGGCAGGACTGATGCAGTACACAGGGCATAGCTACAATTAAAGTATCCTCATGAGTCAGCTCCTCCATGGTGTTACCCCTTCCCTACCTTTTCTGTAACCATCTCCTGAACTGCCACCCTTCTCTAAGTCTCTCAAGCAACCCCAGTTTTAATCATGTCAGGCTTTCAGTTGCCTGAAAGTAAAATCTGGAATTCCCGAACCAACACTCCCCCACCCTGTACCAACTTTCTACCTCTCACCTCTTTTAATAGGCTGTTTTAAAATTACTTCATTAACTAAGTCTTTGGTGTGTCACAATATTTCCCTATGTAGCTCAATGTTAAATTCTGTTCGGACTACACCCTTCAGAGAGTCCCTACAGTATGGAAGCCAAACAGCATCCCACCCAGACCCATCCCTATAACACTGCACTAATTCACCTTACCTGCACATCTTTGGACTGGGAGGGAACCCACACAGACATAAGACAAATATGCAAACTCCACACAGATAGTAGTCCAAGGCTGGATCAAACCCAGGTCCCTGGTCATGTGAGGCAGCAATGCTAACCATTGAGCCACCATGCCACCTGTGAAGATTCTCAGTATAATTTTACTACATTGTCCAAATGTAAGTTGTTGATAGTTTCATAGAGACAAAAAATTTGCAGATGCTGGAATCCAAAATAGACAGGCAGGAGGCTGGGAGAACATAGCAAGCCAGGCAGCATCAGGAGGTGGAGAAGTCTACATTTGGAGTGTAACCCTTCTTCAGGAGGAGGGGTGGGTGTAAGGGGAGCTGCAGATAAAGAGAGTGGCGGGGTCAGGGTGGTGAAGTGGGGATGGTTAAGACAGGCAGAGGGTACAACCTGATTAGTCAATGGGAGGAATGAATCCAGTTGGTGGCTGGGAGGGGTGGAAGGGAGAGGCTGGGAAAGGAGTTGGGGGATGGGAAGGGAGGTTTTTTGAAATTGGGGAACTCAATATTGAGCCCTCTGAGCTGTAGGCTGCCCAGGCAGAAGATGAGGAGTTGTTCATCCAATTTGTGGTTTGGTTCATTGTGGCAATGGAGGAGGCCAAGGATGGTCATGTCGGAAAGGGAGTGGGAGGGGAATTAAAATGGGCGGTGATCGGACCTCCCAGTAACCGCCCATTTTAATTCCCCTTCCCACTCCCTTTCCAACATGACCATCCTTGGCCTCCTCCATTGCCACAATGAGCCAAACCACAAATTGGAGGAACAACACCTCATCTTCCACCTGGACAGCCTGCAGCCTGGAGGACTCAATATAGAGTTCCCCAATTTCAAAAAAACCTCCCTTCCCATCCCCTGACTCTCTTCCACTCCTCCCAGCCACCAACCGGATTCATTCCTCCCATTGACCAACCAGGTCGTACCCTCTACCTGCCTTCACCTATCTCCACTTCACCACCCTGCCCCCGTTACTTCCTTTATCTGTAGCTCCCCTTACATACACACCCAGTCCTGAAGAAGGGTTACACCCGAAACGTCGACTTCTGCACTTCCCGATGCTGCCTGGCTTGTTGTGTTGTTCCAACCTCCTGCCTGTCTATATTGATATGTTCACGGCTAATTTGTATCAGGATTGGGCTGCACGACATAGTTTCCATTCTTTTTATTTATTAGCATCTGTGCACCCCAATGCAATAATTACAATATTAAAAGATTCCAATTCCAAATAAGCAATGTGATGTGGGAAAATGTTTCAAACTGTGCCATTTGTAGAGGTCGATATACCTGACTACAAATTTCATTATTGTTACATTTTATTTATTCATTGGTGGGATGTTGGCATCGCTGGTTGGCCCAGCATTTATTGCCAATCCCTAGTTGCCCCTGGAGAAGGTGGGGGTGAGCTGCCCTCTTGAACCACTGCAGTTCACCTGCTGTGAGTTGACCTTCAAAACCTTTAAGGAGGGAATTCCAGGGTTTTGACCCAGCGACGATGAAGGAAAGGCAACATATTTCCAAGTCAGGATGGTGAGTGGCTTGGCGGAGAACTTGCAGGGGGTTGTGCTCCCTTGTATCTGCTTTTGTCCTTCTAAATAGATGTGGTCATGGGTTTGGAAGATGCTGTCTGAGGATCTTTGGTGAATTTCTGCAGTGTATCTTATATATAGTGCACACTGTTGCTGCTGAGCATCAGTGGTGGAGGGAATGGATGCTTGTGGATCTGGTGCCAATCAAGTGGGCTACTTTGTCCTGGATGGTGTCAAGCTTATTTAGTGTTGTTGAGGCTGCACCCATCCAGGCAAGTGGGGAGTATTCCATCACCCAGACACATTGGACACATTGTACAAAAATATGGATTGCAGTTATGACAAATAACTCCCTGTATTTATGTAACAATTTGTAATATGACTTCCCCATGTCTCTCCAAGTGGCTTGATTCAGGAGTGAATTGGAATATTCCCCACTTCCCTGGATGAGTTTAGTTTTAACAGCACTCAAGAAGCTCAACACCATCGAAGACAAAGCAGCCCGCTTGACTAGCAACCTTTCAACATTCAATATTCATTCCCTGCACCACTGACGCTCAGTGGCAACAACATGCATTATCTATAAGATGTATTGCAGAAATTCACCAACGCTTCTTAGACAGCATCTTCCAAACCCACAACCACATCCATCTAGAAGGACAAACGCAGCAGATACATGGGAACACCACCTCCTGCAATTTCCTGTCCAAGCCATTCATCATCCTGACATAAATCACCATTCCTTCCTTCAATGTCACTCAGTCAAAATCCTGGATTGACCTTCTTAAGAGTGATGTGGGTGTACCTACATCACATGGATTACAGTGCTTACATGCAGCTGAGTTTGTACAAATACCAAGATAAACCTTGTCACACAAGGAGTCCTGGGATTGAGGATGCATCTTCAAAATGAATGGTTTAGGAAGAAATTATATTAATATTCAAGATTAGGTTTACTAGGTGCATGACCAGATAAGCAACTAAATATATTGGGGATGATTTATTTGTGAGAAAGATAAATCATAGAATCCGTACAGTGTGGGAGCAAGATATTCAGTCTACACTGACACTTTGAACAGCTTCACACCCAGTCCCACCTTATCCCTATATTTCGCATGGCTAATCCATGCACCTCTGGACACTATGAGCAATTTAGCATGGCCAATCCACCTAAGCTGTACATCTTTGGACTGTGGGTGGTAACTGGAGCACCTAGAGGAAACCCACACAGCCACAGGGAGAATGTGAAAACTCCACACAGTCAATCACTGGAATCAAACCTGGGTCCCTGGCATTGTGAGGCAGCAGTGCTAGCCACCAAGCCACAGTGCCGCCCGTACTAACATGAACTGCAAGCGGGTTGAATGGCCTACTTTCATGCTGTAATTCTATGTATTTCTATGAATGAACGGGCCATACTTTCTCAGTAAAGCCTTACACAGTCATGACACCTAGTAATCAGAATAAATTTCCTCCCTGGTACATGCAGTTGACAATCAAATCAACAAGACAATGATGTATTTGCATTTCTTTACACCAATCTATGGCACTTTGCAAAAACACTTTTAGTTGATTTCTGAGTTTCCCACAGCAGCTTGAGCAAAGGGTTTGGTTGGTATGCATACTTATGTCATAGTGACATTCAAATACTGGGAAGATCCAGCATTCAGCTGCGCTGAGGAAATCCAAGAATGTTTGTAGAAAATGGAACCTTACTGCAGGTGTGTAGTTATTGTGACAAGGTTCTGAAAATACTGGAATGCCATTACAATAGGTGTAAGGATGACTTGTGAAGGGCTTTCACTCCATTCATCAGTAATCTCTTTAACCCATAATATTATACCTTCAACAAACAGTGAAACATATAAATACACAGATGTACTAACTTATTGTTTTCTATCATTTAAAACATTGTGCTGTCCATTCCTGTCAAGTTTTACACTGGACATTTTCTGGAACTTATTATCAATGTTAAAGTTTAAATTTATAGTCTGATTTTTTTAGGTTATTAGTTAATGTTTGAAGCAAGTTATTGTAATGTGGGAGGCCAGCTTTTACACCAATATATTTTCCCCATGTTGTACAATTTTATGAGATTTTTTAAGCTTTTGCATACTCTATAGATATTTTTAAATGTACTTTTTTGAAATGAAGAAACAAAGACTGCTATTTATATAGTGCCTTGCACAAGCACCAGAAGTTTCAATATTAACCAAAATTAAAGTAGTTTTGCAGTGGAACCACTGTTGTTGTAAGGTTTTATTGTAGTCCCAAGACAGATTTTTGTGCCATTAACAAATCGAAGAAGGAATTTTAGATGTTATTAATGATTTTAATTACCAAAGTGAAGAGCAGTGTTCTCACAGATAGGGACTTTGTCATTTCAAGAGCTCCCCTATGGAGTTAAACAAACATTCATATGAGGCAGTTACAGCAGTATTTGAAAAAGGGACTTTTATTTTGGGCCATTCATAATCTCTGAATGTCCCAAGGCACTTTCATTGGAACAAGAGTAGGCCATTCAGCTTCTTGAGCAGTTTGATCATTCAATGAGATCATAGCAGATTTGTGATCGGTTTAGATTAGGATTAGGGTTAGTGACCTAACTCCATATACCTGCCTTTGGCCCATATCCCTTAATACATTTGCTTAACAATCTATTGCAGATTTAAAATGAGCAACTGATCCAGCATTCACTGTTTTTGTGGAAGATAGTTCCAAACTTTTACCATCCTTTGTGTGTAGAAGTTTTTCTAAACATCTCTCCTGAATGATCTGGCCCTGAGTTTTAGAGTGTGCCCCAGGTCTAGAATCTCCAGCCAGTACCCATTAACTGTTTACTCACTGTTGTTAAGCACAAAACAGGGCAAATTGTATTCGGCAAATTTCCACAAACAGCAATGTGATAATGGCCAGATATTTGGTCTTTTAATGACATTCATTGAATGATATGTTGGCCAGGAAATGTCTGGATTGAGGATCGCTATGTATCTTCCTTGTCACAGAGTAAACCAGTGATTGTTCCAAATTCAAACAGTTTATTCACATGACTTAAAACATCTGAGAACTTCAACCATCAATGTAGTCAGAGTAAGCAGCAACATGTCAAACCTCTCCAGCATTTCTCTCTGTAAGTCAACCACTTGATTGTTTTAGCCCATAGATGGAGCTAGTGAGTCAACCACTTGACTCACTAGCTCCATCTATGGGCTAAAGCAATCAAGCACTGTACAAAGGTATGATTTGGAGATGCCGGTGTTGGACTGGGGTGTACAAAGTTAAAAGTAACACAACACCAGGTTATAGTCCAACAGGTTTAATTGGAAGCACACTAGCTTTCGGAGCAACTCAGAGTTACATTGCACTTTGCTCAAAAACTGCATACATTCATATAGAACTCTGAGCTCAAAAACTGCATGAATTTATGTAAAACTCTGTTATCTCACTTTTTAGATTAGAATCAATCTAAACATCATGGCATAGACAGAGAACACGGGGGCTAACACCTTCAACATATTGTCTAGCTATCACCATTGTTAACAGCTAACCTGAGAATGCAACTTTAAAAAAAAGGTTTTGTGATTTACACATGAAAGAAGTGAAACTGTCACGATATTCTAACAGATGAAAGGCTTAACAGACAATCAATTTTTCAATGTATAATTTCAGTTACATCAAACTGTAAATTTTTGCTATAAATTCTGTGTTACGATTTAGCCCTCCACTATCACCTGATGAAGAAGCGTCGCTCCGAAAGCTAGTGTGCTTCCAATTAAACCTGTTGGACTATAACCTGGTGTTGTGTGATTTTTAACTTTGAACAAAGGTAGGCACCATAGTACCAGAGGACCAGCCTCTCATTACAGCGGGACAAGTGGAGGTGGTGGTTTGAACTGAGGGTCACCATGCCTCAGGTGAGGGGTGAGGTTAAGAAGAAATGTCTGTGACGGTAACCTCAGTTGGTGCAGAAATTGAATGCATGTAGTTGGAGTCACTCTACATCAGAGACTGGCTATCCAGCCAACTGAGCAAACCAGCCCACTTGCACTGTGCATGGTCCATGACAAGCAAGTTTAATCAAATATTACTCTGCTCTTTTAAAATTTACAGCCCTGAATTTATGACGTCCACCTGAAAAGATGAAAAGAGCCCTGGTGATAAAGCACACAACCACAGACTTGTGTTACAAGGGTAGGAATATTAACACAAAAATCTATGTGAGATCCATAATTATGGAGCTGCATTTCTTGACGCTGCAATCTCTGGTGAGAGCACTTTCTCCAGGAGATCCACAGGAGGGTCCGCACTGATTGAGACCCTCTGGAATCTCAGCTCTTGGAAGATTGGGCTTGTGCAGCACAATGATACCTGTTTGGGAAATCTTGGCACACCAGCCTGTGACAGTAAACTGGGATCCACACTCGTTTTAGTCATTCATGGGATGTGGGCATTGCTGGCTATGCCAGTCTTTGTTGCCCATCCAGAACAATGTGATGGTGAGCTGCCTTCTTGAACCACTGCAGTGACACCCACAGTCATGGTAGGGAGGGATTTCCAGGATTCTGACTGAACGGTATTCGGGATGGTGTGTGGATTTGAGAGGAACATGCAGACAGTGGTGTCTTTAACTGGGGTTTGAAATAAATGAGCCACTCCTCAGAGAGCTTCCTAACAAGTCCCATTGCTCAAGCTGGGTCTTGTCAATGTCGCATTATCCAGGAGTGAGGAGGCCTGAGCAGGAGAAGGGTGAATGTGTGTAAGGGCAGAATTTTAATATCCACAGGCATGAATTTATTTGAATTTCACATTGAGTTTGCATAGAAGCAGCAAAGAAGAACTTTCAGCAAATGGAAAGTTTTTGGTTGAAATCCTTGTCATCCTTGAGCAGTGCGATGAAGACACTCAGTTGGTGTTAAGAAACTTCGGCTCATACAGAATCTCTTGAACTTGGGGCATTACAAAGCACTTCTTACTGAGCCAGTTTAGGAGTGTAATCTCTGCTGTGACATATGCAGCATTCAATTCTTACATAAACTAACATTATACAGTCAGTTCTGCTATAGCATGCTGTTCTTTAATGCAAATTGGCTATAACGTGATTGTAAAATTTAGACCATTATTTGTCAAACATGACCTTTCCTTCCCTTCACTGGCTATAATGCGATTCCAGTCCCATAGCTGTTACATGACTTTTTTATAATACAGGATTACATGGGAACTGAACTATCACATTATATCAGAACAGACTGTATTAAAGGAAACAAAAAACAAATGAACTGCATATCCTGTAAATCAGAAACAAAAACAGAAGTTGCTGGAAAAGCTCAGTAGGTCTGACAGCATCTGTGGAGAGAAATCAGAGTTAACAATTCAGGTTGAATGACACTTCCTCAGAACGTTATAATCCTCAGTTCGGAGGAAGGGTCACTCAACTCAAAATCTTAACTCTGATTTCTCTCCACAGATGCTGTCAGACCTACTGAGCTTTTCCAGCAACTTCTGTTTTTGTTTCTGATTAAATTAACAGTTCTGAAGAAGGATCAGTGGACCTGAAATGTTAACTCTGTTTCTCTCTTCACAGATGCTGCCAGATCTGCTGAGTTTCTCTAGCAATTTCTGTTTTTGTTTCTGATTTCGGGCATCCATAGGACTTTGTATTTTTTATTATCTTAGCAATGGTGGTGATGACACTGTCAACCAGAGGTCAAGGTTATTGCTTTGGGGACATGGGTTCAAATCCCTCTGGGGAATCTACTGGAATTTAAGTTCAATTAATCAAAGTTGGAAAATAAAGTTACTCTTAGTTAACAGTGGCTATGAAACTTTTGTCAATTTTATTAAAAACCTAGTTGGTTCATTTAGAAAAGGAAATTGAGTGTGCTCTGAAATAGAACCTGAGTTTAATGATTCGTTTAAAACATGGCTCTTCTGACAGTGCAGTAGTCCCTCAATACTCCATAATACTCTACATGTTTATTAATGTTTTTAGTCATCAAATATCTGAGTGGGAGTTGAACACACAACCTTCTGAATCAGAGTACAGGCTGCTGTAAATTGTGTATGGTTGATCTTATATTCAAAACATTGACTCTGCTGCTCTTTGGATACTGCCTGACCAGCTGTGCTTTTCCAGCACCACACTCTCGACTCTTACCTCCAGCATCTGCAGTCCTCACGTTCTCCCAGTATCCATAAGACTATAAGCCATAGGAATAGAAGTAGGCCATTCAGCCCATCAAGCCTGCTCCATGCACTGAGATTATGGTTGATCAGATAATCCTCAAATCCACTTTCCTGCTTTACCCCATAACCCTTGATTTCCCTTACTGATTAAAAACCTGTCTGTCTCAGTCTTGAATATACTTAATGACCCAGCCTTGGCAGACCTCTGTGGTGAAGAATTCCACATCATCTCCACCCTCTCAAAGAAGGAATTCCTCATCTCTCTCAAGTTGGATATGATAGGATAGTGAAGAAGGTATTTGATATGCTTCCCTACATTAGTCAGTGCATTGAGTATAGGAATTGCCGTACAGGACATTGGTTCAGCCACTTTTGGAATATAGCAGGCACTGCTGGTCTCCCTGCTACAGGAAGGATGTTGTGAAACTTGAAAGGGTTCGGAAAAGATTTGCCTGGATGTTGCCAAGATTGGAGGATTTGAGCTATAGGGAGAGGCTGAATAGACAGGGCTATTTTCCCTGGTGCATCAGAGGCTGAGGGGTGACCTTATGGAGGTTTATAAAATCATGAGGGACATGCAATAGGGTAAATAGACAAGATATTTTCCCTGGGGTGGGGGAGTCTATAACTAGACAGCATAGGTTTAAAAGAGGATTCACAGTCGGGTTAAAATCAATGAGGTAAAAACAATGACTGCAGATGCTGGAAAGCAAATACTGGATTAGTGGTGCCCGAAACGTCGATTTCGCTGCTCGTTGGATACTACCTGAACTGCTGTGCTCTTCCAGCACCCCTAATCCAGCATAGGTTTAAGGTGAGAGGAAAAACATTTAAAAGAATCTAAGGGCAGCCTTTCATGCAGAGGGTAGTGTGTGTGTGGAATGAGCTGCCAGAGGAAGTGGTGGAGGCTAGTACAATTACAACATTTAAAAGGCATCTGGATGGGTATATGAATAGGAAGAATTTAGAGGGATATGGGCCAAATGGAACTAGATTAATATATGATGTCTGGTTGGTACTGACAAGTTGGACCGAAGGGTCTGTTTCCGTGCTGTACATCTGTACGACTCTATGATTCCATGTGCAGACCCTAGTTCTGACTTGATGCCTTCTGGTCCTAAACCTTCCAGAATGGGAAACACCATTCCTGCTTCTCTGTCAAGTCCTCTATGTTTCAATAAGGTCACTTCTTCTCATTCTTCTAAACTCCAATGTGTGCAGGTCCAATCTGCTCTACCTCTCCACCATACCTGATGTCGCCAAGTGAACCTTCTCTGGACTGCCTCCAACGCTAGTATACTGTTCCCAAAACTGTCCACGTATGCGATATGTGATCTGACTAGCAATGTTGAAGGAAGATCACATATCGCATACGTGGACAGTTTTGGGAACAGTATACTAGCATTGGAGGACAGGAATTTGAAGGGGATGGTGTTCCCATGCATCTATTGTCTTTGTGCTGCTAGATGGTAACAGTTATAGTGTCATAATCTGAGCTATGATTGTCACCAGTGTGTGATTTTGTGGTTAGGTATTTCACTACTACTCATTACAATCCTCCTTTCCCTGTGCTGAGTCTGGGGCTAGTTTAATTGTCAGTGGTAGAGGATAAATCACTTGTGAGTCTAAATAGAAGAAGCATTTGTCTTCGGTCACAAGGCAGTTTATTGCTGACAGCAATCGGTCCAGTTTGCAATCCAGGCAGTGTCTGGATTGTGAACTCGTTGCGTTCTGGAATCTGTTTGCAAATCGATTTGTTCACAAGTTGGAACACAATGCAGGACTTTGTAAAATAGTTGTTCATAAGTGAAGGAATATTTGAAAGTCAGATCTTTAAAATTATATATGTGTATAGGATTGCAAGTGTTTGTAAATCAGGGACTCACTATCTTAGTTTGGCATATCTACTGAAGACTTTCAGAAAATATATAAAATACATGTGATCCTTCAGGACCCAATATCAAATTCAATCATTTTAGGGCCTGAGCATCTCCTTCCATGTCTTTTATCCATCCTACTCCCCAGCCCTTGTGATGAAATGGTCTGCTTTCAACACAATCAACATATTATCACCCACTCATTATCAGCTTTCCTCCTTCCCTGTCTTACTATCAAACAATTTTTTGGCTGCCTAAGTTCTATCTATCCCTCTGGACTCCATCTCCACTTATCCATCCACTTCTTTTTTTAGATTAGATGAGATTACTTACAGTGTGGAAACAGGCCCTTCGGCCCAACAAGTCCACACCGCCCCGCCGAAGCGCAACCCACCCATACCCCTACATCTACCCCTTACCTAACACTACGGGCAATTTAGCATGGCCAATTCACCTGACCTGCACATCTTTGGACTGTGGGAGGAAACCGGAGCACCCGGAGGAAACCCACGCAGACACGGGGAGAATGTGCAAACTCCACACAGTCAGTTGCCCGAGGCAGGAATTGAACCCGGGTCTCTGGCGCTGTGAGGCAGCAGTGCTAACCACTGTGCCACCATGCCGCCTCTTCACAAATGTTTCCAGACCTGCTGAGTTTCTCCAGTAATTTGTTTATGCGTCTGATTCTTTCACTGTTCTCACCCAAAGACTGTGTGGCACCTCAGACTGGGTGAAGCTTAATGTAACATTTGCATGAACTCCTTGAGAATCTGACACCTTACACAACAGTAGGTTTGGAAGGTGCTGTTGGATGAGCCTCATGAATTGCTGCAGTACGTTTTTGAGGTGGCCCACACTGCTGCTACTCTGGTGGAGGGAATATATGTTAAAGGTAGTAGATGGAGTTGTCACTAAAAGATGTATCAGATTGGTTTAAATGATTAGGCAAATTCATGCAGAAGTATGTTCTGTACATATGTACACTTTCCCTTAATCTACTTAATCCTTTTTGACACCAGAGCGGGTAAATGACCCCGGTGAGGAGCTGGATAGCTACCTCAGCCCAGCGAAGGTCCAGCAGCTCGTGCTTACCATGGGGATGTAGACAAGCTACCCCAGAGACAGGACAGTCAAATGGACAATGGTAATCCCATAAACTGGGGGTTAAAGAGGTTTCATTTGCTTTCATATAACAGGGGACCCACTCAGTAGGTGGGTTCCGCTGAAGCCACAGCCAAATACCAAGAGACTGGATAGTTAATAAAGGTAACTGTTAATAGGATAACTATAAATTTGATTGATTCAATCTGTGCTTTGTAATGTTAAGACATGCAATGTATATAACTATGAACGACATGGAAAATTGTACAAGTACCAAAGATTTATCTATATGAATAAAGTATATTTTGAAATTTAAAAAAACTTAATCTTTTTTGTCCCGGGTCCGAAGAGACACAATGTACAAAGACCGGTGCAATGGGGGAAAAAACACTCCCAATACCACCCTCACCCTGATGGCCACCTTTGTGTGTGGCTGCATCAAGCTGTGCGTGGATCCTCGGTACGCAAACACCAAGTGTCACTACGTACTGAGGTTCTACCTGTCCCAGGTGTTGCGAAGGATGGGCCTGGCCTCGCTGCCACTGAACGCCCCGAGTAGTTGGACCGTTCCATATCACCTGTCCTTCATGGAGAAATTTATAAGGAAAAACACCTTTGACCACAAGTCCATCAGGAAGTGGTCAGCACATAGTGTCCTTGAGACCCTTCGGGAAAAGGAGAGGGCAGATCCTGTCGAGCAGTTCCCTGAGTAGACTGTCAAAGCCATTTGGCAGAATGCCTCATCGCCAGAACTTTCCAACAAGCACCAAGACGTGGCTTGGCTGGTGGTGAGAAGGGCTCTGCCTGTGAGATCCTTCATGCACGCCTGGACTCTTTGCCGCACCGCACGCTGCCCTCGAAGTGGCTGCGGTGGGGACGAGACTGTCACACACCTCCTTCTGGAATGTGCCTATGCAGAGGAAGTCTGGAGAGGAATGCAGTGGTGCTTGTCGAGGTTCGTCCCGAGCAGTGCTGTGACGCGGGACTCCATGCTCTACGGCCTGTTCCCCAGGACTCACACCGAGACGAACATTAACTGCGCCTGGAGGATCATCAACTCGGTGAAGGACGCTCTCTGGGCGGTCCGAAACCTGTTGATCTTCCAGCTGAAGGAGTTGACCCCGACTGAGTGTTGCAGACTGGCACATTCCAAGATCCAAGACTATGTGTTGAGGGACGCGCTGAAGCTTGGGGCAGTTGCCGCCAAGGTGCGGTGGGGAAAGACCACCGTGTAAGATCAGCCTGCCTAAAGAAGAACAGGGGGCCCATGCGGACGTTTTTTTGGGCTCTGCTGATGCCTCAGCTAAATATATGGGCATATGATTGAGAAATGCACAGACCTGTATATAACAATGATAAATTCTGATCTGTGTATGTAAATGTTGACATATGTATGGCATGACCAAATGTACAGACCATCAAATCATTTTATGAATAAAGTATATTTTTGAAATTCAAAAAAAATCTTTTTTGTCTATTTATTGAGACTAATGTGATTCATTTTCATGACTCCATCAGCAGGCCATTGCACTGTTTCAGAATAAACTTAACATTATACCCAGATGTTCAGGTACACAAGCAATTTCAGTCGCTTCATATAGAAGCAAGTCAACATGATTATTTGATGCATTTTCAGGATTATGTACATGCTAAATAATGTTATTACACACTTTTATTTTGGATGTAGGCTTCCAATGTAGTATCTAAAATTGCAGATTTGAAATGATAAGATCATATTCAAGTCTTCCAGCATCTTGGCTTGCTAAACCTATGAGTTGTTATTTTTTATGTGATTAAAATTAACACTGTCTTCTTTAATTCCCTTTCATTGTTTGAGTTAACACTTTCATGAACTTATTAATAAACAGTTTTGTGCAATTGCATAAAATGGGCCGATTGTTTCAAAACACAATTCTTAAAACCAACTGAAGCATCTGTTGTTTCGTAGAAGTCTCTGTAAGGGAAGTCTTTGTGATATTTAAACCCCACTGATTTTAAGTTGTGATGTAGTCTAGTTAGATGTATAGGAAACTAACATTGAACTGCCATATGAACAACTGTAATTTTGGAATTAGCATCCTTCTTGCATTACTACAAAAAATCCTATCCCACATGAGGCTTCATTTTTTTGTGAAAGATCTTTGATAATTTGTATTTTGTTGAGGGAAAGTAGCTTTTCCTTATTTATATGCTCATATCTCACATATGATTCATGATAACATTGTGTCATCGCAGCATCTATCTTCAAGCAACATAACAGGATTGTATAAATTGATATCACAAAGGTTTATTGGAGAAAAGATTGAGCATTTGCTCAGGAACGATAATGGACCATGTAGAGATCTTGAATGCTCCCAACATCAGCTATAAACGGTCCAATTAATTATGGCTTCAATGCATATCAGTAACAACCTCTGTAAAAAGTGGGGCTTTTTTTTTTGCAAATTGTACAGCAATAACTTTTTGTTCTGTCAAGACCAGCAATAATTTGCTGCTATCTCAGATTTTCCACCTCAGAGCACAAAAGAGTCGAATTCATCAGCTTTGATAGAATTTTCTGGTCTATTGCCATCATTTACTGGTAAAGAGCTCCTTTTGACCTTCCTCATTATTGACCACTTAATTTCTCTTTTCTTAACTCATCCAGCACCGTCTGGTGCCATGTGTCAGGAGTATTGAAGTTAATGGCTGTCTGCACACACTGTCATGATCGGTTGGTCCTGGAAGAAAGGAGAAGCAGGTGGTGTGTCTAAACAGGGCCCTGTTAGAAAAAGGGGCACGACTACTCTGCCCTGTCCCAAACTGCCACTGCTCCCCTCCCTCACAACTGTTCCACTTCAAGACAGCTGACCTTTGATCTGTCTTCCAATTTACTCAATGTTTTGTAAAGTCACAAAGTCGCAGAAATTCCCTTTGAGGAATGAATCTTTCCTTTATCCTCCCCAGCCTATTCATTGTTTTTTTTTTGGTTGGGGGTGTTAAACAGATCTTTTCATTTTGATAAATCATTTGTTAATAAAGCTGCTCGCTATTCTTTCATTGATATGCCCGATCACTTTTATGCTGCCCCTTTTTGGCATTATGCTGCCTCAGATAATGATTCGCTTTATTTAAACTTATTGAGAATATTGATTGCAGCATAAATTCTCTAGTACACAGCAGATTGTTAAAAGATCACTGACTTTTGACTGTCAGTCTTTCAGCATGGCAAATGAGATTAAAGCCAATGCAAATATCTTTTTTTTTGTTAGCAGAATGGCAAATGTTACATTAACCCTATTAGTGTCAGACCCCATTAAAAACCACAGTGCCTGACACAAAAAAAAGAGCTTATTAAATGCTACGTGAATGTTTTAAATGTTTATTCACACACATCTTCTTTACCGAGACTCTGTTTCTTGGTGTGGCAACGTTAGGCAATAGAGACAAATTCTTGTTGAAGATGTAAAGGTGGCAGTATTGGTTGCATTTTTAAGAAACTGTAGTTTTTGAACATTAATCCTTTACTTGCACTTGCTTGCCCAATACAAAGTGCTGTAGAAACCACCATTACCACTCAAAAGTGCTCTTCAACTTGTTATTGCTGCATTGAGCCAGATTTGCATTAACTCTTTCTGCATATTTCCCTGCAGCAGACTAGGTTTGTGTGTTTCAATGTATTGATATTTTAAGATGGCTTAATTTACAATAATATTTAGAATTGGCAGTGTTTTTCTAATGGTTTTCTTGAGGATTATCAGATCAGTGATTGAATGGGACAGTAGGGGGGGGTCAATGGCTTGAATGGGCCTACTTCTGTTCCCTCAAAGACTCATGGAGTCATACAGCATGGAAACAAACTCTTCGGTCCAATTTGTCCATGCTGACCAGATATCCTAAACTAATCTAATCCCATTTGTCAGTATTTGGTTCATATCCCTCTAAACTGTTCCTATTCGTGTACTCATCCAGATGTCTTTCAAATGTACCAGCCTCCACCACTTCCTCTGGCAACTCATTCCATACACACACCACCCTCTGCATGAAAAGTTTTCCCCTCTCACCCTTAACCAATTCCCTATAGTTTTGGATTCCCCTACTCTGGGAAAAAGACCTTGGCTATTCAACCTATCCATGCCCCTCATGATTTTAAAAACTTCCATTAGGTCATCCCTTCAGCCTCCTCACTCCAGGGAAATAAGCCCCAGCCTATTCCGTCTCTCCCTGTTGCTCAAATCCTCCAACCCCAGCAATATCCTTGTAAGACTTTTCTGAACCCTTTCAAATTGAACAGCATCTTTCCTATAGCAAGGAGGCCAGATTGAACACCGTATTCTAAAAATGGCCTAACCAATGTCCTGTACAGCTGCAACATCACGTCCCAACTCCTATACTCAATGCACTGACCAATAAGGGCAAGCATACCAAATGCCTGTCTACCTGCCTCTCTACTTTCAAGGAACTGTGAGCCTGTATTCCAAGATCTCTTTGTTCGGCAACACTCCATAGGATCCTACCATTAAGTATATAAGTCTTATCCTGATTTGCCTTTCCAAAATACAGCATGTCACATTTATCCAAATTAAACTCCATCTGCCACTCCTCGGCCCATTGGCCCATCTGATTAAGGTCCTCTTTTACTCTGAGGTAACCTTCTTGGCTGTCCACTACACCAATTTTGGTGTCATCTGCAAACCTATAAACTATGCCTCCTGTATTCACATCCAAATCATTTATTTAAATGATTAAATCTTATGATCCATCCTTTTATTCTGAAGATAGTGATTCATGCTTGGGCACATCTGTATGGACATGAGCTTCCTCTGATTTCTTATCCAGTAACCAATCTGGATGCTGAGTGTTGGACAGTACCAAGGTATTCCACTGCTGGGGGCATAGTGCATGCCCTGATCCAGTACTCATATTTTCAGATGCAAGTCCTGTACTTCCAGCTGTTATAATTGAACAACAAGGAGCCAAAACTCTGGCTCATTTCCCTGCTCCACTCTGCCTCTCAGCCTCTCCACCCCAGGGTTCACTGGTGAAAAGACCAACAACAGTGTCCTTATTATAATCTTGACTTTGATCATCCTATCACAGGCCTTAGAATTAGCATCTATTGTAGCACAGGGCCAAAGTGAGGACTGCAGATGCTGGAAACAAGAGTTTAGATCAGAGTGGTGCTGGAAAAGCACAGCAGGTCAGGCAGCATCCGAGGGGCAGGAAAATCTCTCCACCCTGGAGGCTTCCGGCTTCTATTCCTGATGAAGGGCTTTTGCCCGAAGCGTCGGTTTTCCTGCTCCTCGGATGCTGCCTGACCTGCTGTGCTTTTCCAGCACCACTCTGATCTAAACTCTATTGTAGCACAGCACTGACTAACAATATCATCAGAAGGTGAGGCAAGAAGGTGAAGGAATCTTTTTATAGTTTATCCCAAAACTAACGTCATGAACTGGCCAATGCTTAAAACTGCTCGTAAACTAATGCGGAAACTTATAAAGTACAGTGTCAAAAATTGTTAAGCAGACAAAATCAGTCACTCCACCACCGATGCTCAGTAGCAGCAGTGTGTATCATTTATAGGATACACTGCAGAAATTTAGCAAAGATCCTGAGCCATCCAAATCCACAAAAATAAAACAAAGAACTGTGGATGGAATTAATTGGAGGAAACTGCAGAAAGCTTGAATACAGAGAGACTTGGGGGTATGTGAAACACAGGTAAACAGGAAAGGTAAATGAAACATTGGCTCTCGGTTTAAGAGGTTGGGGTATAAGAGGAGGGACTGCAACTGCAGAAGGTGCTGGTGAGACCACATCTGGAGTACTGTGAGCCATTCTGGCTCCCCTTATTTAAGAAAAGATTTTATTTTATCGGAGGCAGTCAGAGAAGGTTCACAAGAGTGAGCCTTGGTTTGGAGGAATTGTCTCGTGAACAAAGGTTAAACAGGTTGGCACTCTACTCTCTGGAGTTTAGAAAAATGAGAGGTGTTCGCATTGAAACATATTGAACTCTTAAGGAGCTTAACAGGATAAATGGCGATTGGTTCTTTGGAAATTCAAACCTGACAGGTTTCAAAGTGCTGCAGGAATCTTGCCGATTCACTCTGCTGCAGAACCAAAAAGAAATCATCATGAAGAGACAAGTAAAACACAAAAACCATAATTAATAATAAACAGCCTTACTGACATAGGAACAATTTTATGTATTAACAAATTTCAGCTTTCTTCATTATGACAAAGTTAAAAATCACACAACACCAGATTATAGTCCAAACAATTTGGCCCTGTTGGACTATAACCTGTTGTTGTGTGATTTTTAACTTTGTCCCCACCAGTCCAACACCAGTGTCTCCAATTCATTATGACAGGAAGCACCACATCTTTTTAAAATTACGTTGATGTTTTTAACTATTAAGTGCTAGAAATACTCAGAAGGCCTTGCAACAGAGAGGAAAACAGAGGAAATGCTTTGGGTTAGGCATGACTCGTTTTCAGGATGGCATGAGTTCTGGCAAATATTTAACCAGCAATCAACATTGCAAAAATGTTAACCTGATTGATATCGTATTGTTGCGTGTGTGTGTCTGTGTGTGTCTGTGTGTGTGTGTGTGTGTGTGTGAGTGTGTCTGTGTGTGTGTATCTATGTGTGTGTGTGTGAGCTTACTATTTCCAAATTGCCTGCCATGCTCTCTACATGACAAGAGAGTCTGCACCTTCGAAATGCATTTCCTTCTTGATAGAGAACCTTGAGATGGCCTGTGCTGTGCGATTGTGTCAATGTAGAATTCGCGATAGTCTGTGCATGTTTTGTTTAGCTGGTCTGAGTGCCATTAGGCCTCCAAATAATCTTTGTGGTATCAGTTTTGTGGAGCCAGCCCAGATGCACCAGTGATGAATGTCTTATCATGACTATCAACTAACGTGTAACTTAGTTAATGATTGGATTCCCACTCTCTACCTCTTCAATTCTGCAGTGATTTTGTGCTTTGTAGAATTTTGGTTAGCACTGCTGCCTCGCAACACCAGGGTCCCAGGTTCAATTCCACCCTCAGGTGACTGCTTGTGTGGAGTTTGCACATTCTCCTCATGTCTGCGTGGGTTTCCTCCGGGTGCTCAGGTTTTCTCCCACAGTCCAAAGATATGCAGGTCAGGTGAAAAGGCCATGCTAAATTGCACATAGTGTTAGGTGCATTAGTCAGAGGGAAATGGGTCTGGTGGGTCACTCTTCAGAGGGTTGGTGTGGACTTGTTGGGCCAAAGGGCCTGTTTCCACACTGTAGGGAATCTAATCTAATCTAATCTAAAGTGAAAAGGTAGGCAGTGGAATCCAATCAAGTTATACGTAGCAGGAGCTTTTATAGACAGCAAGCAAACCAGATTCTTTCACATGTGGGTATGTCAAGTAGCCATTTTCCTTGGAGTATAGACTGTCAGGGAGGATGGACAGAGGTTACAATAGACAATAGACAATAGGTGTAGGAGTAGGCCATTCTGCTCTTCAAGCCAGCACCACCATTCATTATGATCATGGCTGATCATCCTCAATCAGTATCCTGTTCCTGCCTTATCCCCATAGCCCTTGATTCCACTATCCTTAAGCGCTCTATCCAACTCTTTCTTGAAAGAGAACAGAGCAAACTGGTGGAAGAGGGAAGAGGAGGAGAGGGAGAAGGGCTCTCGGCTATATCTGCCCACGTTATTTAGCAAACAATTCCCCAAACTAATACTGAATGGAGAACCATGTTGATAAGTCTGTAAATCAGTTAGTATATCCTCACTGAAAACCACCACCTATTGCAGACATGGCGTGGAGATGTCGGTGTTGGACTGGGGTGGACAAAGTCAGAAGCCACAAGACACCAAGCTATAGTCCAACAAATGACTTCACCTGACAAAGAAACAGTACCCTGAAAGCTTGTGATTTCAAACAAACCTGTCAGACTATAACCTGGTGTCATGTGACTTCTGTGTTCTGTGGTGGAACTGGTCCTCCTGGGAGCAGATCCGGTGGAGGCGGAGGAATTGGGAATACGGGATGGCATTTTTTGCAAGAGGTAGGGTGGGAAGAGATGTAATCCAGGTAGCTGTGGGAGTCGGTGGGTTTGTAAAAAATGTCAGTGTCAAGTTGGTCATCATTAATGGAGATGGAGAGGTCCAGGAAGGGGAGGGAGGTGTCAGAGATGGTTCACAGCCACAGAACCCACCAGATGGCCTCCTTCTTTAGAGACTGCAATTTCCCTTCCCACATGGTTAAAGTTGCCCTCCAACGCATCTCGTCCACATCCTGCATCTCCGCCCTCAAACCCCACTCCTCCAACCGTAACAAGGACAGAATGCCCCTGGTGCTCACCTTCCACCCTACCAACCTTCGCATAAACCAAATCATCCGCCGACATTTCCGCCACCTCCAAAAAGACCCCACCACCAGGGATATATTTCCCTCCCTATCCCTTTCCGCCTTCCGCAAAGATCGTTTCCTCCGTGACTACCTGGTCAGGTCCACACCCCCCTACAACCCACCCTCCAATCCTGGCACCTTCCCCTGCCACCGCAGGAACTGTAAAACCTGAGCCCACACCTCCTCCCTCATCTCTATCCAAGGCCCTAAAGGAGCCTTCCACATCCATCAAAGTTCTACCTGCACATCCACCAATATCATTTATTGTATCTGTTGCTCCCGATGCAGTCTCCTCTACACTGGGGAGACTGGGCGCCTCCTAGCAGAGTGCTTTAGGGAACATCTCCGGGACACCCGCACCAATCAATCACACCGCCCCGTGGCCCAACATTTCAACTACCCCTCCCACTCTGCTGAGGAAATGGAGGTCCTGGGCCTCCTTCACCGCCGCTCCCTCATCACCAGACGCCTGGAGGAAGAACGCCTCATCTTCCGCCTCGGAACACTTCAACCCCAGGGCATCAATGTGGACTTCAACAGTTTCCTCATTTCCCCTTCCCCCACCTCACCCTAGTTCCAAACTTCCAGCTCAGCACTGTCCCCATGACTTGTCCTACCTGCCTATCTCTTTTTCCATCTATCCACTCCACCCTCTCCTCCCTGACCTATCACCTTCATCCCCCTCCCCCACTCACCTATTGTACTCTATTCTACTTTCTCCCCACCCCCACCCTCCTCTAGCTTTTCTCTCCACGTTTCAGGCTCACTGCCTTTATTCCTGATGAAGGGCTTTTGCCCGAAACGTCGATTTCACTGCTCCTTGAATGCTGCCTGAACTGCTGTGCTCTTCCAGCACCACTAATCCAGAATCTGATGATCGATTCCAATTTCACAAGCTCACCTCTGGTTTAGAATTGTGAATGCACATGAGCAACAAAAAGTCATTTTCTGAAAAGTGAAAAGAAGTTGTACTTTATTCAACCATTCTTTCTGTCTTCACCTGCATATTGTTCTTATTTTGCCTTTCATTTTTAAGGGTTTATTAAGTTTTTAATCATTGTTTATTTCAGTTTATTTCAGGGATTTCACTGTGACTAAGCATGCTACTGGGTGTCAGCAAAGACAGTCACTTCCAGCACATCAAGATGGACAAACGCCATAAAATCACCATGTACCAATTTATCTGCATTGTTGCAGTGTTCACAATGCAGTCACAATTGTTGCATTGTCTCTATCTGAGATCTTTGTGGACTCCGCACACTCCAAGGGTTTCCGGCTGAGACCCAGGAAAGGGTGCTATGCTGGCATTGGGACTGGCACTGGCATTGGCACTGGGACCCTCTGTCCAGTACATTTCTTCAAGGTGGACAATTAGGGTGCCATTTACCAGGTGAATCCCAGGTGTGTCAGAATGTTCAGTGTGGTCAATGTAGACACTAGGTGCCCGCAGTCTCCCCACAAGGGGGCAGTGCTACCAGTGAAGTGCAAAGCTGCAGATTGTGTGGGGGAGGGGCTGGAAGGAACCCTGAGGATAAGTGACACGTCATTTACAACCCTCTAGGCTGTAAGGATGCCAATCAAGAGAGGGGATGCTACTTTAGCCCAACCCTACCACGACCATCCACCCTCCCCCAGCAAGAGAATATTCTCCTTTTGAACACCCTTTCCCCAGGCCGGGGCAGGTAGATAGCAGGCAGGCCATCCTCTACTTTTAATGAACCTCTGCTTTAGTACATTGTAGCCCTCTGTGGCTGGAGGGCATCCTGATCTTCTGTAGATTCACGATCCACCTCTCCACTGTTCCCAATAATGTCTCCTGAGTTTTAAAGTACACAAGCTTCATCAACTCAGAGACGCCCATAACCTTCTGGAATCTTCCTCCTCTTCCTTCTGTCTCCACCTCTTCTCCTCAACCACTTCCCATCATGTGCTTATTATTCCACCAACATTCCTCTCTCTGATGCGGAACATTCTGTCCTCACCAAAGGACTTAATCTTACCCCCTGCTGCCCCATCTCAATGGATTTCCATTGCCTTCACCTCTGTGCCCATTTCTTTGGGCAAGAGGCCTCTCCCCATCCCACAGACCCCTTCACCCACCTCCGACACTGTCCCTCCACCTGGACCCCTCCCTTTTACCTGCATTTGGCTAAATCATCGAGAACTGTTACCGACAACATCAGTCACCTTAATTTCTCTGCTCCCCCTTTTTACTCATTACAATCCATCTCCCTCAGAACTGACTGCACACTATACTCTCAGATCCAGCCCTGATGTTGTCATTAAGCCTGTCGATAGGGTGGTGCTGTTGTAGTCTGGTTGACTGACCGGTACATTGTAGAGGCTGAACACCAGCTCTCAGATACCTCCTCCTGTCTCCCCCTGGACCATGACCTCCCGTACTCCGCCCCCACCCCACACACCCCACCCCACAATTGAACATCAGACTACTGTATCCACAATGGTCAGTAATCCAGTCTCATCTGGTGATCTCCCCTTCAATGCTGCCAAGCTCATAGACCTTCCCAATCCACAAACAGGACCGCCCATACTGATCCATTGTATCTGCTTGCTCCTGCCCCCCTCTCACTTCCTACTGCACCTCAATTTTTTTTTGTCACACCGATGTCCAAGATTCCTCTGATGCTTTACAACAATTTCAGAATTTCCACTTTCTGGGTTTTGGCTGCCTCGTCTTTCCCATTGGTATGCAATTCCTTTACATGTCCATCCCCCACCAGGGAGGGCTCAGAGCTCTCTACCTCTTCCTGGAACAAAGATCTGAACTGTCCCCATCCACCACCATCCTCCTCTGCTCAGCTGAGTTCATCCTCACCCTGAACAAGTTCTCTTTTAACTCCTCTCAATTTCTTCAGGTCAAAGGTGTAAACATGGGTACCCGCATGGACCCCAATTATGCCTGTCTCTTTGTGGGTGTTATGGGCAAGGCTAGACCCTCTCTAAATATTTTAAGAAGGTAGCCTAGACCCTAACCTTTTCTTATATTAAAGGCAGATGAGAAGTGCGTGTTTCAGGTGTGTTGCAGCTGGTCAAACAATTCGGCTTTAAGCAAATCAGAATTTATTTAAACACTACAGCTGAAACGCAAACAGAAGAAAACAGAATTTAGGAGAACTTAACTATTGGAAAATTTAACCAACCCAATACAGTAACTATAACTAATTAACTGCTCCAATTCCTGTAACATCCCATAAACATATTCCTTGGCAAAAAGGCAAATTCAAACATAGATTCTTACAGGCAGAGAATGACTTCAGAAGAAATTCAGAGGAATTCTTTACAGAAGCTTGCAACTCCCTTGAACTCGCACATCTTGTGACTGCTTCAGCTAAAACAAACTAGAAAAAACCTGAACTGGGAGAACTGGCCACTCCCCTTCCATTGTTAAATGAGACACTTTGGTACCTCTGCCTTGATGACCTCTTTTCAAAAAAAAAACAAGGACACAGTAACTTTCTAAAAGTGACAGCATCCTCATGGGGTACATGAAACATTCTTTATTCCAGTCTTACCCCAGCCCCCCACCCACAACCCTTTCTCTGGTGTATTGATGACATCATCAAAGCTGCTTTCCTCTCTCATCCGGAATTAGAAAACTTTATCTATTTTGCTTCCAATTTCCATCCGGCTCTCACCTTCACCTGGTCCATCACTGACTCCTCCTTTCCCCTCCTCGACATCTCTGTCTCCATCTCTGGGGATAGGCTGGCCACCAATATTGACTACAAACCCCCTGAGTCACACAGTCAATAGCATACCCTGCTTCCTGTAAAGGCTCCTTCCCATTCTTCCAGTTCTCTGTCTTCATTGTGTCTGTTCTGAAGATGCCACCTTCCACAGGAGGTCCTCCGAAATGTCCACTTTTCTACTTAACTAAGGATTTCCCATGACCGCAGATTGACAAGGCCCTCAACAATGTCCAACTCATCTCCTGCACTTTGGCCCTCACCCCTTTTATTCCCTCCCTCAACAGCTATAGAGTCTCCCTTGTCCTCACCTACCATCCCACCAGCATTTACATCCGGAGAATCATCAGCCACCATTTCTGCCACCTCCAGTGAGATGACACTACCAGACACATATTTCACTCTCTTCCCTTGTCAGCCTTCCACAAGGACTATTCTCTCCGGGACACCTTGATCTGCTCCTCCTTCACTCCTCACACCTCCCCACATCTTTGCAGCACCTTCCCCTGCAGTCACAGAAGATGTAACACCTGTCCATTTACTTCCTCCTCAGTATCCAACATTCCAGACACACCTTCCAGGTGAAGCAGCAATTTTCCGCACATCACTTAATCTAGTCGACTGTATTTGCTGCTCACAGTGCGATCTCCTCTACATTGGGGAGCCAAATCGCAGATTGGGCGACCATTTTGCAGAACATCTATGTCTGTGCATGAAAAAGATGCTGAGTTTCTAGTTCCCTGCCACTTCAACACACCACCATGTCCTCTGACCCAACATCTCTGTCTCAGGCTTGCTGCAGTGCTCCAGCAAACCACAGTGCAAGCTGGAAGAACAACATCTCATTTTCCACCTGGGGACCCTGCAACCTTTCAGACACAAAATCAAGTTCAATTATTTTAGGGACTGAACACCTTCTCTCATGTCCTTTACCCATCTCTGTACCCCTCACCCTGTCATGACATGGGCTGTTTCAGAACAGCTGACCCATTCTCATCAGTTATGGTCCTCAATAATCACTTTCTATCTCCCTGGTGAACTATCATCCATTCCTTCCTCTCCCTAACTGTCATTCTGCCTCTCTGACCTCCATCTCCACCTGCCTGCTCACTCTTTGCCCTCTCACCCCACCTTCTGCGTTAATACCACCTTTTCCTACCTACAATCATTCTGAAGAAAGACCACAGGTTGTGAAATGTTGACACTATTTCTCTCTCCACGGATGCTGCTGAGTTTCTCCGTTTGCATTTTGCATTTTTGTTCCAAACTTCCTGAGCACTGTTCTGGAACCTGCTGCCTTTCATTATTCAATGCTCCCCAGCTCAGATTCACCTCCTGCCCCACCCCACACCCTTCTGAGCAGCATTAACTATTGCTGCCCTCTCACGATGTTGACCCCCTCGGTCAGGCAACCAAGAGCACTTGCTGCCTGTATTGGAGTCAATGAGCCTGGATCACTTAGAATCATAGAGTCATACAGCACAGAAACAGACCCTTCGGCCCAAGTGGTCTGTGCTAACTAGACATCCCAATCTGACCGAGTACCATTTGCCAGCATTTGTCCCATATCCCTGAAAACTCTTCTTATTTATATACCTATTAACTTCACCTGACAAGGGGGCAGTGCTCCAAAAGCTTGTGATTTCAGATAAACTTGTTGGACTATAACCTGGTGTTGTGAGACTTCTGACTATGTCCCCCCATGTCCAACATCACAGTATATTCATAAATTCATCCAGAAACCTTCAATTATTGTAATTGTACCTGCCTCCACACACCTGCACTTGGAAGCTCATTCCTATTCCCTTCTGCACTTTTGGAGGGCTATCTGATATCGAAACCCTTCCACCACCATAATCGTTTACATTTAAGATTAAGAAAAAGACCAAATATCGATAGTGATAATGGCACAGGCTCAGTAATCCAAAGATCCAGACTGATGCTTTAATGAGATATGTGAGTTCAAATCCCACCAATACAGTAGTGTGATGTTAAATTCAATTGATTAAATCTGAAATGGAAAGCTAAAAAAGAGAACTATGAAATTATCTTCAGCTATTGTTAAAACCAATATGGTTTACTCATATCCTTTAAGGAAGGGAATCTGCCAGTGCCAGTCCCAGTGTCAGTTCCAGTGTCAGTCCCAGTGCAAGTCCTAGTGCCAGTCCCAGTGCCAGTCCCAGTGTCAGTCCCATTGCCAGTCCCAGTGTCAATCCCAGTGCCAGTCTGGGCTACTGTCAACTCCAGGTCTGCAGCAATGTGACTGATTTTTAACTGCTCCTAAATGATGTACTATCCATTCAGGGCAAACCCAAGAAACATATTCCTGATGACCATGGAGTCCAGAACCAGGAGACACAGTCTAAGGATGTGGGTTAAGTTATTTTGCATTGAGATGAAGAGCCATGTTTTCACCTAGACAGCGGTGAGCTCATGGAATTAGGAACATTCAGCCCTTCAACCTTGTTCCAACATTCACTGAGGTCATGACTAATCTGTGGCCTAACGCCATATTCCTGCCTATGGCCCAGATCCCCGAATACATAAAACATAGAAGATAGAAAAGTACAGCACAGAACAGGCCCTTTGGCTCACGATGTTGTGCTGAGGTTTAATTCTAATGTAAAATATAATAACTTAACCTACACACCCCTCAACTCACTGCTATCCATGTGCATGTCCAGCAGTCGCTTAAATGCCCCCAATGACTCTGCTTCCACCACCACAGCTGGCAACGCATTCCATGCATTCACAACTCTCTGCGTAAAGAACCTACCTCTGACGTCGCCATTATATATTCCTCCTAATATCTTCAAACAATGATTCCTCGTACCAGTCAATCCTGCCCTGGGCAAAAGTCTCTGGCTATTGACTCTGTCTATTCCTCTCATTATTTTGTACACCTCGATCAGGTCTCCTTTTTCCTCCTTCTCTCCAGAAAGGAAAGTCTGAGCTTATTCAACCTTTCTTCATAAGGCAAGCCCTCCAGTCCAGGTAGCATCCTGGTAAACCTTCTTTGCACCAGAACTGGACACAATATTCCAAGTGTGGTCTCACCAGGGACTTATAGAGCTGCAGCAAAACCTCATGGCTTTTAAACTCGGTCCCCCTGTTAGTGAAAGCCAAAACACCATATGCTTTTTTAACAACCCTATCCACTTGGATGGCAACTTTATGGATCTATGTACTTGCACACCCAGATCCCTCTGTTCCTCCACACTGCCAAGAATCCTGTCTTTAATCCTATATTTAGCATTTATCCAGGTTGAACTCTGTCTGCCATTTCTCAGCCCAACTCTGCATCCTGTCTATGTCGCACTGCAGCCTGCAGTAGCCCTCTATACTATCGACGACACCGCCAACCTTTGTGTCATCTGCAAATTTATTAACCAACCCATCAACCTCCTCATCCAAGTTATTTATAAAAACTACAAAGAGCAGAGGCCCAAGAACCCACTCAACACTGTGGGACCCCACTCAACACTGACCTCCAGGCAGAATACTTTCCATCTGCAACTACTCTCTGCCTTCTGTCAGCCAACCAATTCTGAATCCAGATAGCCAAACCTCCCTGTATCCCATAATTCCTGACTTTATGAATGAACCTACCATGGGGAACCCTGTCAAATGCCTTACTGAAGTCCATATACACCACATCCACTGCTCGATCGTCATCAACCTGTCTTGACACCTCCTTAAAGAACTCAATAAGATTTGTGAGGCATGACCTACCTGATCTGGTCAAGACTGTATCCCAGCTCCTCAAAGTTTTCATTTACAGCAAGTTCCCTTTCCTTGGTGAAAACTGAAGCAAAAAAACTCATTTAGGGCTTCCCCATCTGCTCAGACTCCATGTACAAGTTCTCTCCACTATCCCTAATCGGTCCTACCTTCTCCCTGATCATTCTCTTATTCCTCAATTATGAGTAAAATGCCTTTGGGTTCTCCCTAATCCTTCTTACCAAGGCTTTTTCGTGCCCCCTCCTGGCTCTCCTCAGTCCATTTCTGAGCTCCTTTCTAGCAAGCCTGTAATCCTCTAAAGCTGTGCTCGATCCTTGCTTCCTCCACATTACGTAAGCTGCCTTCTTCCTTTTGACGAGAAGTTCCTCTGTTCTCGCCATTCAAAGTTCCTGAATCTTACCCCTTCTTACCAGTCTCAGAGGAACAAATTCGTGCATAACTCGCAACAACTGCTCCTTAAATAGTCTCCACATAGAACATAGAACATTACAGCACAGAACAGGCCCTTTAGCCCACGATGTTGTGCCAAACATTTGTCCTAGCTTAAGCGCCTATCCATGTACCTATCCAATTGCTGCTTAAAGGTCACCAATGATTCTGACTCTGCCACTCCCACAGGCAGCGCATTCCATGCCCCCACTACTCTCTGGGTAAAGAACATACCCCTGACATTCCCCCTATACCTTCCACCCTTCACCTTAAATTTATGTCCCCTTGTAATACTCTGTTGTACCCTGGGAAAACGTCTCTGACTGTCTACTCTATCTATTTCCCTGATCATCTTATAAACCTCTATCAAGTCACCCCTCATCCTTTGCCATTCCAATGAGAAAAGGCCTAGCACTCTCAACCTATCCTCGTACGACCTATACTCCATTCCAGGCAACATCCTGGTAAATCTCCTCTGCACTTTCTCCAAAGCTTCCACATCTTTCCTAAAATGAGGCGACCAGAACTGCACACTGTACTCCAAATGTGGCTTTACCAAGGTCCTATACAGCTGCAGCATCACCTCACGGCTCTTGAATTCAATCCCTCTGCTAATGAACGCTAATACACCATAGGCCTTCTTACAAGCTCTATCCACCTGAGTGGCAACTTTCAAAGATCTATGAACATAGACCCCAAGATCCCTCTGCTCCTCCACCTTACTAAGAACCCTACCGTTAACCCTGTATTCCGCATTCTTATTTGTCCTTCCAAAATGGACAATCTCACACTTGACAGGGTTGAACTCCATCTGCCACTCCTCAGCCCAGCCCTGCATCATATCTAAGTCCCTTTGCAGCTGACAACAGCCCTCCTTACTATCCACAACGCCACCAATCTTCGTATCGTCTGCAAATTTACTGACCCCTCTTCCAAGTCATTAATAAAAATTACAAACAGCAGAGGACCCAAAACTGATCCCTGCGGAACTCCACTTGTAACTGGGCTCCAGGCTGAATAGGTACCATCTACCACCACTATCCCATGCCTCCTGACTTTCCGCATAAGCCTACCATGGGGAACCTTATCAAATGCCTTACTAGAATCCATGTACACTACATCTACTGCTCTACCCTCATCCACATGCTTGGTCACCTCCTCAAAGAACTCAATAAGACTTGTAAGGCAAGACCTACCCCTCACAAATCCGTGCTGGCTGTCCCTAATCAAGCAGTGTCTTTCCAGATACTCATAAATCCTATCCCTCAGTACCCTTTCCATTACTTTGCCTACCACCGAAGTAAGACTAACTGGCCTGTAATTCCTGGGGTTATCCCTATTCCTTTTTTTGAACAGGGGCACAACATTTGCCACTCTCCAGTCCCCTGGTACCACCCCCGTTGACAGTGAAGACGAAAAGATCATTGCCAACGGCTCTGCAATTTCCTCTCTTGCTTCCCACATAATCCTAGGATATATCCCATCAGGTCCAGGGGACTTGTCTATCATCAAGTTTTTCAAAATGTCCAACACATCTTCCTTCCTATCAAGTATATCCTCTAGCTTACCAGTCCGTTTCACACTCTCCTCTTCAACAATACGGTCCCTCTCATTTGTAAATACTGAAGAAAAGTACTCATTCAAGACCTCTCCTATCTCTTCTGACTCAATACACAGTCTCCCACTACTGTCCTTGATTGGACCTACCCTCATTCTCGTCATTCTCATGTTTCTCACATACGCATAAAAGGCCTTGGGGTTATCCTTGATCCTACCTGCCAAAGATTTTTCATGCCCTCTCTTAGCTCTCCTAATCCCTTTCTTCAGCTCCCTCCTGGCTATCCTGTATCCCTCCAATGCTCTGTCTGAACCTTGTTTCCTCAACCTTATGTAAGCCTCCTTCTTCCTCCTTACAAGACATTCAACCTCCCTCATCAACCAAGGTTCCCTCACACGACAATCTCTTTCCTGTCTGACAGGTACATACATATCAAGGACACGTCGTATCTGTTCCTTGAAAAAGTTCCACATTTCAATGTCATCCTTCCCTGTCAGCCTATGCTCCCAACATATGCTCCTCAAATCCTATCTTGCAGCATCGTATTTACCCTTTCCCTGTTGCATGCGCCTATCTCTCTCCATAACCAAGGTGAAAGTCACAGAATTGTGGTCGCCATCACCAAAATGCTCACCCACTAACAAGCCCATCACTTGTCCCGGTTCGTTACCGAGTACCAAATCCAATATGGCCTCCCCTCTGGTCAGACAAGCTACACACTGAGTTAGAAAAGCTTCCTGCACAAACACCTCCCCGTCCAATCTACTTGATCTAAAGAACTTGCAATCAATATTTGGGAAGTTGAAATCACCTATGACTACTACCCTGTGGCTTCTGCACCTTTCCAAAATCTGTTTCCCAATCTGGTTCTCCACATCTCTGCTGCTATTGGGGTGCCTATAGTAAACACCCAACAAGGTGACTGCTCCTTTCCTATTTCTGACCAGCCCATACTACCTCCAAAGGCAGATCCCCCTCGAACTGCCTTTCTGCAGCCGTTATACCATTTCTAATTAGCAATGCCACACCCCCTCCTTTTTTACCACCCTCCCTAATCTTACTGAAACATCTGTAACCAGGAACCTCCAACAACCATTCCTGTCCCTCTTCTCTCCACGTTTCTGTGATGGCCACAACATCGTAGTCCCAAATACCAATCCATGCCTTAAGTTCACTCACCTTATTTCTGATACTCCTTGCGTTGAAGTATACACACTTGAACCCATTTCTGTGTCTGCAAGTATTCCCTGTCAGTGCTACCTTCTCCACAGCCTCCCTACATTCTTGGACATCCTGACAAACAGCTAACCTACTTGCTGGACCAAAAGTCCGGATCCCATCCCCCTGCCAAATTAGTTTAACCCCCCCCCAAAGAGTGCTAGCAAACCTACCTCCCAGGATATTGGTGCCCTTCTGGTTCAGGTGCAACCCGTCCTGCTTGTACAGGTCCCACCTTCCCCAGAATGCAGTCCAATTGCCCAAATACCTGAAGCCCTCCCTCCTACACCATTCTTGCAGCCACGTGTTCAACTGCACTCTTTCCCTATTCCTTGCCTCACTGTCACGTGGCACCGGCAACAACCCAGAGATGACGACTCTGTCTGTCCTAGCTTTTGTATTCCAGCCTAACTCCCTGAGCTCCTGAATGACCTCCCCACCCCTCTTCCTACCTATGTCGTTGGTGCCAATGTGAACCATGACTTCTGGCAGCACATCCTCCCCCTTACGGATTCTGAAGACGTGGTCCGAGACATCTCGGACCCTGGCACCGGGAGGCAACAAACCATCCGAGAGTCTCACCCATGTCAACAGAACCGCCTGTCCGTCCCTCTAACTAGAGAGTCTCCTATAACTAGTGGTCTCCTCCTCGCCCCCCTTTCCCTTCTAAGCCTCAGAGCCGGACTTCGTGCCAGAGACCCGGTCACTGCAGCTTACCCCTGCTAGGCCGTCCCCCCCAACAGTATCCAAAGCGGTATACTTATTGTTGAGAGGAATAACCACAGGGGATCCCTGCACTGCCTGCTTCCTCCCCTTCCCATCTCTAACTGTTACCCAGCTACCTCTGTTCTCTGGCTAAACTATGTCCTTGTAGCTTCTATCTATCACCGTCTCAGCCTCTCGAATAATTCTCAGTTCATCCAACTCCAGCTCCAGTTCCCTAACGCGGTCTGTGAGGAGCTGGAGCTGGCTGCACTTCCTGCAGATGAAGTCGGCAGGAGCATCGGTGGTCACCCCTACCTCAAACATCCTGCAGGAGGAACATTCCACTGCCTGCGCTGCCATTACTCTACACTTAGTCTCCAAAACAAGAACACTGAGTAGCTTACCTGTTCAGCAGGTAAGACCTGAGTCTTTCTTCAGAAAGACCTGAGTCTTTCTTTTAGGTTAGAGGAGGAGGGAGGGTGAGAGAAGTGTCTCAGGTTCCTTCTCCACTCAAATAACAATCACTTACCTTCCCGACCAGCTTTGCGTTCCAACTTCACTTTCGCCCAGCTCCCGTCACTCTCTGCTGCAAAAAGACATGTCTGCTGTGCCCTTTCTGTGGAACAATTGCTCCCAGTCTGTACTTCTCAACTCCTGTCTGATAGCATCATAATTTCCTTTTCCCCAACTAAATATCTTCCTTCAGTAACTGCTCCTTTCACTCTCCAAGGCTATGCTAAATGTGAGGCAGTTGTGATCACTTTTACCAAAGTGCTGTCCCACCAGGAGATCTGACACCTGTCCTGGCTTGTTGCCGAGCACCAAATCCAAAATGGCCTCTCCCCTCTTCGGTCTGTCTACATACTGAGTAAGGAAACCCTCCTGAACACGCCTGACAAAAATGGCTCCATCCAAACCATCTGCACTTAGAAGGTTCCAGCCGATATTGGGAAAGATGAAATCACCCATAACAACAATCCTGCTACTTCTGCATTTTTCCAGAATCTGCCCGCCTATGAGATTTTCAATCTCTCTACTGCTATTAGGTGGTCTGTAGAAAACTCCCAATGCGGTGACTGTTCCCTTGCTGTTCCTAACTCCCACCCATAATGACTCAGTAGGCAAACCTTCCTCAATAACCTTCGTTTCTATAGCTGTGATGAACTCTCTGATTAGTAATGGTACACCCCTTCCTCTTTTTCCACCCTCCCTGTTCTTTTTAAACGTTCTAAACCCTGGAACATCAAGCAACCATTCCTGCCCCTATGAAACCTACATCTCTGTTATGGCCACAACATCGTAGCCCCAAGTACCGATTGTCACTCTGATTTCGGACACTCCTTGCATTAAAACAGACACACTTTAACCAATCCCTTTGTTTCATCACGTGAGAAACCTTCCTGATAGATTAAATACATCCTGTCACTGCCCCATCTACAACTGACTCAGACATGTGGCGCTGATTCCCACCTTCACACCTCCCCCCCCCCCCCCCACCCCGCCAAACTAGTTTAAACCCTCCCGAATCACACGAGCAAATCTCCCACAGAAGACATTTGTGCCCCTCCAGTTCCAGTTCAGGTGCAACCCGTCCTTCGTGTACAGGTCCCACCTTCCCCAGATGGTATCCCAATGGTCTAGGTATCTGAAGCCCTCCCTCCTGCACCAGCCTCGCAGCCATGTGTTAAGCTACATTTGCTGCCTGTTCCTCACCTCACTATCTCGTGACACCGATAGCAAACCTGAGATCACGACTCTACTCATCTTGCTCTTCAGCTTCCAACCTAACTCTCTGTAGTCACTTTTCAGATCCTCAATCCCTTTCCTGGGTATGTCACTGGTGCCAATATACCACGATTTCTGGGCTGCTCACCCTCCCCCTTCAGAATCCTGGAAACCCGATCGGCGACATTCCGGACCCTAGCACCAGGGAGGCAACATACCTTCCAGGATTCCCGTTCTTGACCACAAAATCTCCTGTCAATCCATCTAACTATTGAGTCCCCAACCGCTAGCGCTTTTCTATTTTCCCCCCTTCCCTTCTGAGCCACAGTGCCAGGCTCAGTGCCGGAGACCCGACAACTATGAAATCTGGAAAAGGGACAAACTGTCGTTGTCTTTTCCTTTGCTAAACCTAGCCACGGGGTTTCTGAAAGCCACGTTATAGCAACAGAATTCTGCTGTTGTTTTTGTCACCAAAACTTGCAGTGAGACTCTGCTGACAAAGGACGATGGCAACAATAAATAACAGAGTAAGAACACCAATCGAACAAAGTGCCCTGCAGCAAAAAATAATCACCATACCCAGAAATTATGAAAACAATGAACTTGTTCCAAACTTAAAAGAAGCTGTTGAACAAATCACGGTTATCAGCAATGGCTGAATTGGTATAGCAAGCTGTGGAATGACCTGCTGATGGGTTCCCTGCAGTCATGTCAGCTGCTGTGCTGCTGGGGTTTGTTGTTATATTGACACAGCCATTTCCATGGTGTGCCTGTTGTAAATCTGTTGTTACATGGTGCGTCTGCCACAAATTGCATGCTATACGTAAATTTTGTGTGCGGTGGTGCTGGTAGGGGGGAAGGGGGTGGTGGGGGTTGGTGGTAGAAAGGCCTTGAATGGAGTCCATGATGGGGGAATCTGCAGGAGTTCTTCCCCTGATAAATTGTTTACTTGTTAGTGACAGAGCTAAAGACTGGGCCTTGGGCTGCATTCGCAGTGGGACAGAAGTGAAAGGTGGACCAACGCCAATTACTGGCCTTTTGTAGTGACTGTGCCCGTGATTGACACCAGTGTTTCCCTCACCCCATGGGTCCCATTTAGTTACACAGGAACCACTGAGTCAGGGCTATGGTTCTACATGTTGTTCCCAATTTTCTGTCTCTTTTTTTTGGGGGGTGGAGGTGGAAATTAACCAAGACTAAGGCCTGAGGGTCACAAACGCAAAAGGCAGGCTCTTGTATTCTCATATGACACATTTCTGTGCTGGGTTGAAGAGGCCAGGATTTCAGCAACATGCAAGGAACAACATTATTTTGGGATGACTGACTTCAAAGTTAATTATGCTCCACCCAGAATTGTGCCTTCTGCTGGCCAATAAAGCCCTTTGCTCTTGTATAAAGGGGCATCACTTTAATCCACTGTTGTCCTTTTGTAGCAAATAATAATTCCACCAGTTTAAGTTACTTGCTTTTTTGGGGGAGGGAGGTGGTGGGGGGCTTCGGCTGTTTTAGCCTGACTGCTTCCTCAAGTTATTCCTCTTCTTCATTTTTTCCCCTTTGACGGCTGAATAGCTATGCAAAAAAAATTAAGGTATAATGACCCAGCAATGGTGACAAAACCCTAATTAGTCACGGAGGCCACTGGTTAATGAGCCGCAAAACTGCTCTTGAGTGTGTAATAACTGTATTTTTTTCTTGGTCTCCTTTCCTTTAGTCACAGCCTTGTGTGGCATTTCTAACAAACTAAAACGGCACCAGATGCAACAGGGTTCAGACATTTTAACTTGAATTAAGAAACCATATGTTCAGATAAGTCATGGATTCCTCTTTCCCACAGGCCAGGCCATTGCATTCGTGAGGTAAATACTGGTGACTAGGGGACTGCAAGAACTGTTCAAAATGTCATTTAAATCATTGGACGGACACATACACAGTACAAAGTGTTCCTTCGCATCTTTGTAAGATTTCATAAATAATTACACATAGTTCTCATTTTTAATTAGGCTTTAAGTACAAAATGAATAAGGCAATGATAGCAGGACTTACCAGCCACTTTACAATTAGAGGTTTTGAATAGAGTTACACATTATCCCATCTGTTGAATAAATAGTCACATTTCAAATGTAAACACATTTAATTTAAGAAGCTTGTCCTAGAGGATAAGCTACCCAGCAGCAAAGTATCATCATTTTATTTCATCTGCGAAGCAAGGGACATTAGTGCCACATAGTTTAGCTGGCTCTCTTTAGAATTGAAGTTCTACTCTTACACAATCATTAAAACAAACTGGTATTACATCTCCTAAGAGAGCTCTTCATTAGGAGCCTCGGTATTTCAGCTCCTGTTGAACTTCAGATCAAACCAAGGGCAAAGTGTTTATAAGCACTGAACAGCAATGAGTTAGTTTGTAATGGTACAACTACATGCAATTCACCGAAGAGAAAAGCTTTGTAAAGTTTTCTTGGCATCAGAAAGCGAGAGTAAACCAAAGAAGCAAAATACCTAAATTTCCATTTTTGTCATCCGTGTCTCACATGTTTGAAAAAGACTGAATCCACTGGGAGGAATCTTGCCATCATCTATCTACTCCAGTTTCAGACTTTTAACGCAGTTAATTTACTTCAGGCCAAAATAAAAGTTCTATTATTTTGTTTCTCTCAATCTTCTGAGTGTTTGAAATAAAGGATTTTTTTTCCTGCTCTGTGCGGCTAGTCTTTGACAAAAAAAGTCTTAGTTTATTTATTCCTTCACAAGGCTGGCTGCTCACTTCCATTTGGGCTGTTGGTTACTGCCAGCTGATGTTATTATCCTTTTTTTATATACTGCACTTCGTGCCCTTGTGAACCTGTTAGAGAGTGCTGAAAGAAAGTTGAAAGTACCATTGGTTCTGAAAATGCTGCTGACTATGAGGCAGAATGGGGAAACTCCGGTTTATTCAGTGCTAAAGATAACACTATACAGAATGATAGACTCCTCAGAATTGTTTGTCTCCTTCAGCTATTGTTCCATGGCTGTGAATGAACCTCTTAGCTGCACTTGAAGAGCTGTCACAGGTAAGCAAGCAGTAGAGATAATTCCCACCCTATGCTTGATTGCCCCCTTATAGACACTCAGTCATGACTCTGAAAAGCAGCAGACACTTGTGAATAAACTCCTACTCGCTTCCATAAACTTTTTCTCCCACTGAATTTTCCGGAGATGTGAACAGCTCTCAGCCGGGCCAGAGGATGCTATTGAATGCATCCCTGTTCTGAATCAAAGACAGACAACCCCACCCCTCCTGACAATTCAGAGACAAAACCAGAGGCAGAGAGAAAAAGACCCATCCTGTTACCAACGCACTCTCTTCAGCAGGTGAAGCAAATGCCCAGCTTCAGCTGGTTTTTTTTTGATCGCACCGTGAATCTTTTGGAAAAGCACTGTTTTTGCCAAAGCCTCCTCACTGTGCTCACTTTCTTCCTTTCAGGTGAAAATAATGGGCTTCTTAAGCATTGCAAAGATGGCATTGTGTCGTGTACAAAGAGCGTACCCAAGCTTATATCAACTTTATCCTGCTCTTTAGCCTCAAGTGCAAAGACAATAAAATTATGAATCAGATTGACATGATCCTAATTAATTATCTCCACTTCACCTCCTTCCTTGTTTACACAGCCGTGTCATTAAACTGACTTTACTTTTCCCCTCAGTGACTGACATATGGACAGTGCAACCCAACATTACATCATCCATGCATATGCATCATGACTCTTGCCAGACACACCATTCAGCACGACGTTTCAGATGTAACTAGAGTTTTAGCTCCATTTAAACTTTTTGCTCTGATCAGGGTTGCATTGGGGTTGCTTGTGTCTGGTACTGAAAGAAATTCCACCAGAAGTTTTGTGGTAGCTGTTTCCATTTTGCTCATCCACCGGGAGATGACAAATTTTCAGCCAGTGTACTGAACGTTAGCGTTCACCAGAACGTGGGAGCAGCAAAACCTGCAGCAAAATAACATCACATTTCACGAAGAACCATGTGCGTCATGAGATGTCTGCAACAGGCTGGAACAAGTTGGGAGACAGCAGTGCAGTGGGGAAGGACCACTGCATATTGCCTGTGAATAATGCTGACACACTGCAGTTCCCAGCACAGAGTGTTCCAGGTAATGTGTCACAATGGCCTGCTGCATCTAATGTGAAAGCAAGTTATGGCAGAGGTAGAGATTGTCTGACTCCACTCAGCCAGCTGGCATTCTATGTATAAATGCATTTTTAAAAAATTTGTTTGTAAGATCACTGACTGTGCCATCTCTCTCTCTAATTGCCTTCTTGAACCGTTGCATTCTAACTACTACTCCTTAACATTCAATGGTGTTACCATCACTGAATCCCCCACTGTCAGTATCCTGGGGGTTTTCATTCACCAGAAACTCAACTGAACTCACCACATTATAACAGTGGCTACAAGAGCAGGTGAGAGGTTTGGAATACCGTGGCAAGGAACTGACCTCCTGGCTCCCCAAATTCTATCCACCATCTCCAAGGCACAAGCCAGGAGTGTGATGGAATACTCTTCACCTGCCTGGATGGGTGCAGCCCCAACAACACTCAAGAAGCTTGACACCATCCAGGATGTAGCTGCCTGCCTGATTGGCACCACATCCACAAGCATCCACTCCCTCCACCACCGACACTTAGTAGCAGCAGTGTGTACTGTCTACAAGATGCACTGCAGAAATTCACCAAACATCCTCAGACAGCACCTTCCAAACACAAGGCTACTTCCATTTAGAAGGACAAGGGCGGCAGATACATGGGAGCACCAATCCCTTCAAGGTCCCCCTCCCCAAAAGTCACTCACTATCCTGACTTGGCAATATATCAGCGTTCCTTCACTATCACTGGGTCAAAATTGTGGAACTCCCTCCCTAAAGGCATTGTGGATCAGCCTACAGCGTGTGGACTGCAGCAGTTCAAGAAGGCAGCTCACCCCCACCTTTTCAAGGGGAACTAGGGATGGGCAATAAATGTTGGGCCCAGCCAGTGAGACCCACATCCCACAAATGAATAATCAAAAAAGGTCGGTGGGCCATAGGAACACCCACAGTGATATTTTCAGGTTTTTGACTCAGTGACACTGAAAGCATAGCAAAATATTTCCAAGTCAGGAAGCTGAGTGGCTTGGAGGGAAACTTGCAGGGGTGGTATTTCATGTATCTGTTGCCCTTGTCCTTCCAGAATGTAATGTTTGTGGGTGTGGAAGAGGTTGGCGAACAAACCTGGGTGAGCATTTTGTAGATGGTACATACTGCTGGGGAAGGACTTTGAAAGAGGTAGACAGTTTACCAGTCAAGGGGGCTGCTTTATCCTGAATGGTGTCAAGTGTCTTGAGTGTTGTTGGAGTTGCACCGTCCAGGCCATTGAAGTGTATTCCGTCCCACTCCTGAACTGTTCATTGTAGATGGTGGAAAGAAACTAGGAAGATACAAGGTAAGTAACTTGTTGCAGAATTCCGAGCATCTGACCTGCTCTTGTATCCATAATATTCATGCTACTGGGCCAGTTACGTTTCTGCTCAATGCTCACCCCCCAGATAACGATTGTGAGATATTCAACAGTGGTAATGCCATTGAATATAATGAGGTGGTGCTGAGATTTTCTCTTGTTGCAGATGGTTATTGCGTGATATTTGTGTGATGTGTACTCACCACCTAACAGTCCAGCATAGATGTTTTATAGAATTTGCTGCAAATGCTTTATTGGCAGCTCTGTGGAACTCATTGCTGCATGGGGCTGTGGAGGCCAAGTCATTGAGTGTATTTAAATGGGAGGTAGATGGATAAGGGAATCAATCGTTTCAAGCAGTAAGCAGGAGAATGGGGTTGGGAAATCTATCAGTGGTGGTGCAGACTCAATGGGCAGAATGACCTAATTCTGCTCCTATACCCTATGGTCTTATCTGAACGGCTCTGAGTTTTACTGAACATTGTGTAGTAACGTTTTAAAAATACCATTTTTCATAAAAAGATGAGAAAAACTCATGCATTCTGATTTTCAGTTACAAGTTCCTCTGCCAAGTTGTTAAGTTACCCAATATAAATAGCTAGAAGAGTTATCATTCATGAATAACACGGTGATAATTCTTAGCTGTTCCACTTCCATCAGTCTCTGCAAATACATTTCATTTGTTATCTCGACAGTATTCAGGCCTTTCAATAACATACATGAGGTATTATTGTCAATTTATCAAGAATCTACTTGGGGACAGCTGGCTATCTCCTTGGCTGATGCTGAGTTGGTCTTAAGCTATTTTGAGATGATGTTGACCAGGAAAACATCCAAGAGCTGTCAGAACACTTTTGTAACTGTTTCCATGCTGCATATCTCTATGACCCTATAACTCTAAATCTCCTCAACCTGACCTCTGAAGGCTTCATTTTAGGTTACTGCCTTACAGCATAAGATCATTAGGAGTAGGAAGAGGAGCATCCCTTAAGTTTTTTCAGCATTTAATAGGATCATGGCTGATCCGACATTTCTCACATCCACCTTCCTGCTCTTTCCCCCTAACCCTTCTTTCCCAGACTGATCATGAATCGCTCTGTCTCTCTCACCTTAAATATGTACAAGGACATCACCCTTGCAGTTCTCTGTGGCAAGGAGTTTCAAAGACTCTCAACACTCTGAGAGAAGAAAATGCTCCTCATCTCAGTTTTACATTGGTGCACCTTCAATCTCAGACTATTCCCTCTGGTCCCAGACTTCCCCATGAGGAGAAACATCTTATGGAGTCATACAGTCAGACAGCACGGAAACAGACTCTTTGGTCCATCCAGTCCATACTGAACATAATCCCAAAATAAACTAGTCCCACCCACCTGTTCCTGGCCTATATTCTTCCAAACCTTTACTATTCAAGGATCTATCTAAATGTCTTTTAAATGTTGTAATTGTACCTGCATCCACCACTTTGTCAGGAAGCATTTACCCTGTCAAACCCCTTCAGAATCTTGTATGTGTCAAATGGATTGCATCTCATTCTTCGAAATTCTAATGAGTAGAGACCCAAACTGTTTAACTCTTGCCCACAAAAGGGATCATCTCAGTGAACCTTCACACAGGTTCGTGAAGCTCATAATATTGCACAAAGCACAGGTGTCTCAATGATACTTGCTAGTCTTTTAATGCTCTCCTGCAGTCAACACTTTCCCAGTCACAAACGATTTGCTCTGTTTATAGCTGACAACACCAACATGCTGTATGGTATAAAGTGACTGGTTAGAGTCATTGTCCGAAAGGTAACCAATAGCTATCCTTCTAGAATTCCTTTGATTCTTTCTAGCAAAACATTTGCATGCAAAGTGATTTATTGTCATGCAGTTAGATCTAGCAAGCTAGATTTCATTCCTGTCCAGACAGTAACATTAGCTGAAATTGTAAGTGCGGCTCTTGTCAGGATCTCAGTTCATTGATTGTAAGAGAGATTGATGTCTTTTTTGAAGAAATGGCAATGAAGGCACTAGACATAAAATAGTTGACTTTTGGTAAAGTTTATTGCATGAATTGAATTTTCAATTTGGTTTTGCTAAGAGTCTTCTGGGAAAAGAAACAGTGAATTATTTAAAATAATTGACTAAGGCTAAAACTGAGGGATTTAGCAAATAATTTGAAAGTAGAAACAAAAGCAAGATCTTATAAGGAGGTCATTAGATTAGATTACTTACAGTGTGGAAACAGGTCCTTCAGCTCAACAAGTTCACACCAACCCTCTGAAGAGAAATCCACCCCCCTATATTTACCCCTGACTAATTCACCTAACACTACAGGCAATTTAGCACGTCCAATTCACCTGACCTGCACATCTTTGGACTGTGGGAAGAAACCGGAGCACCTGGAGGAAACCCACGCAGTCACAGGGAGAATGTGCAAATTCCACACAGCCCAAGGCAGGAATTGAACCCAGGTCCCTGATGCTGTGAGGCAGCAGTGCTAACCACTGAGTCACCATGCCGCCCCAATGCAGAAGGTCACAATCCAATGTTTCGAGTTAGAAGGAGGGAATCTAGAAAATGAAATGTCATGGTTGGAATGACCAAAGTGTTGACATTTTTTTGAAAAATGACTTAGAGAAATTTTTAAAAATCCTAACTTACAGAAATCGAGCTTAAAAAATTTTGATTTAGAGAGAGAAAGCAATAAAGCTGAAAGGCTATAATATAGTGTTATGAAAATAACATGGTTCCTTTCTAATATCATTGGACATACCAAGGCCAGTTTAAATGGGAGGACCAAGTCTGCAGTAGGAATGTCTAAACAGTTCTCAGAAAAGGAGGCATCAAGAAAGGAAATGGATATTAAAACGCTAACGGGAGTCGGAAGGAGACACATTTCCTTCGAATGTACCAAGAAGGGAGGGATGACTGAACAGTAATGAAAATTCTTGCATGATTAAGAGAGGCAGACCACTCAAGGTTCTGAATATTTTATATAAAAAGAAATATATTCCTTTACTGTTCAAATCAAGCTGGAAAAACTAATAAAGACATTGGAGCAAATCAGACACTGATGTTGAAAAATGATACAATTTGTTTCTCAGAGGGTCCAATGGCAGAGAAAATATTAATTGGAGGCACACATGGAAGTTAAACAAATCCCATTATATTGAATTGGATTAAGGAATGATTTAGTAAATGGAAAGGTTGTAGAGGAAACAGTAAAAAAAAATTACTATTGAAGAAAGCCAAAGGGAGAGAATGAACAAACTGGGGCTGTTTTCTCTGGAGCGTCAGAGGCTGAGGGGTGACATTATAGAAGTTTATAAAATCATGAGAGGCATGAATAGGATAAACAGACAAAGTCTTTTCTCTGGGCTGGGGGAGTCCAGAACTAAAGGACATAAGTTTAGGGTGAGCGGGGAAAGATACAGAAGAGACCTGAGGGGTAATTGTTTTCACACAGAGGGTGTGGCATGTACAGAATGAGCTATCAGAGGAAATGGTAGAGGCTGGCACAATTGCAACATTTAAAAGGCATCTGGATGGGTTTATGAATAGGAAGAGTTTAAAAGAATATGGACGAAATGCTGGCAAATGGGATTAGATCAGTTTAGGATATCTGGTTGGTAGGGATGAATTGGAATGGAGGGTCTGTTTCCGTACTGTGTAATTCCATATTCCATGTTTCCTCTTAAGATATTCTCAAAGACCACTTTATTTTCACGGCTATCTTTTGGTTTTCAAAGGATCCTTTCTCAGTCACGCATCAATATTACCTTTTCTCATCTGTATTGACATGTTGGACTGCACAAGTGGAGTTAGAAAACTAGTTGCTTTAGGATATCTGGTCAGCATGGACAAGTTGGACCGAAAGGTCAATTTCTATGGTCTACAGCTCTATGACTCTATCACTCTAAATTGCCTTTATTTTGGGAAATCACGTAGCTGTCTCAGAAATATTGGTTTTATGGATAATGAAGGAAAAACCTTTAGAGGTGAAAGAAATTGAGATGCTATAGGGCAAGCAAACTGTATTGATTCCTGACTGATTCATGACTGCATTGTTCCTGGATCTTAGGTCCAGAGAGTTAGACAGGAAGTGAAGGAGTCGATGAAACTGGGAGATAACGTGGAAATTCAGTTATTGAGTAAAAGCTTTTGAAAAATTAAATTAAAAGAATGAAGACAAAGTGAATCAAAATTATATGTTCAGCCCATCTTCTTTAACAGAATGCAACTGAAATAACTCCACAGAGGCTGGTATCTCATCACCAAGTCACCCTTCATTTACACTTGGAGTGCTCTTGACTCTGACTCAGCTCCCTCAGAGCCAGCTCTCAGAGTGAACAGAATCTCTGACACTCCTCTTTATCCCTGTCAGCCAGGGCTCCCTGACTGGACTAGATTAATAGCTCCAATCAGGTAAATCACATTCTATAAGGTCCACCTGACTGACCTCATTACAATTACTAGAGTAACAGATGGATCTTAAATTGAGACATTTGTGTCAAACTGCATAGCCAGAAAATAAATCAGAGCCAATATAATAAAACCTCAGAATCTATATTTCCATGACTATACTTTGAATTTTAAACAAAATTTACCCCACACATATGAATCAGTTTAAAAAAAAGAAGTGAATTCAACCAACAGTGAAAACTAAAACAGATAAAAAGGCTGACATTCTAATTGAGATTTGTTGCTGGAGATGAGGTGTTGCTAGCTGTTGTTGCCGGTGTCTGGTGACCATTAAAAGCATATTTCACCAGAGTTTACGAAGAGAAAAATAAATTGGATAGTGTAAATCTGGGACCAAATACTCAAGACAGGAGGAACAAATCAGTGGGTTGTCAAGTTAATGTGTTAAAGAGGTAATATACGATGGAAGATAGTCAGGTGAACAGTATCTTTGTGATTGTCAAAGAAATAGGGAATGAATGAAAATATCCAAACAAATTGTGAATTACTCAGAAAGTGAAAATTTAAAAGTTGAACCTCCATCAATCAGATCAAACAATATAGAACATAGAACATAGAACATAGAAGAATACAGCGCAGTACAGGCCCTTCAGCCCTCGATGTTGCGCCGATCAAAGCCCACCTAAACTACACTAACCCACTATCCTCCATATACCTATCCAATGCCCGCTTAAATACCCATAAAGAGGGAGAGTCCACTACTGCTACTGGCAGGGCATTCCATGAACTTACGACTCGCTGAGTGAAGAACCTACCCCTAACATCAGTCCTATATCTACCCCCCCTTAATTTAAAGCTATGCCCCCTTGTAATAGCTGACTCCATACGTGGAAAAAGGTTCTCACTGTCAACCCTATCTAACCCCCTAATCATCTTGTACACCTCTATCAAATCACCCCTAAACCTTCTTTTCTCCAATGAAAACAACCCCAAGTGCCTCAGCCTTTCCTCATAGGATTTTCCTACCATACCAGGCAACATCTTGGTAAACTTCCTCTGCACCCGTTCCAGTGCCTCCACATCCTTCCTATAGTATGGCGACCAAAACTGCACACAATATTCCAGATGCGGCCGCACCAGAGTCTTATACAACTGCAGCATGACCTCAGGACTCCGGAACTCAATTCCTCTACCAATAAAAGCCAGTACGCCATATGCCTTCTTCACTGCACTATTTACCTGGGTGGCAACTTTCAGAGATCTGTGTACATGGACACCAAGATCCCTCTGCTCTTCCACACTACCAAGTAGTCTACCATTAGCCCAGTAATCCATCTTTTTATTACTCTTACCAAAGTGAATCACTTCACACTTAGCTACATTGAACTCCATTTGCCACCTTTCTGCCCAGCTCTGCAGCTTCTCTATATCCCGCTGTAACCTGCCATATCCTTCCTCACTGTCTACAACTCCTCCGACTTTCGTATCATCCACAAACTTACTCACCCAACCTTCTAACCCTTCCTCCAGGTCATTTATAAAAATGACAAACAGCAATGGTCCCAAAACAGATCCTTGCGGAACACCGCTAGTGACGGCACTCCAAGATGAACCTTTGCCATCAACTACTACCCTCTGTCTTCTTCCAGAGAGCCAATTCCTAATCCAAACCTCCAACTCACCCTCAATGCCATATCTCTGTATTTTCTGCAGTAGCCTACCATGGGGGACCTTATCAAAAACCTTACTAAAATCCATATATACCACATCTACCACTTTCCCCTCATCTACCTCCTTAGTCACCTTCTCAAAGAATTCAATAAGGTTTGTGAGGCACGACCTGCCCTTCACAAAACCATGCTGACTATCCTTGATCACATCATTCTTATCCAGATGTGCATAAATCCTATCCCTTACAATTCTCTCTAAGACTTTGCCCACAACAGAAGTGAGACTCACTGGCCTATAGTTACTAGGATTATCCCTACTCCCCTTCTTGAACAAGGGAACCACGTTTGCTAGCCTCCAGTCCTCTGGCACTACTCCTGTAGACAAAGAGGACACAAAAATCAAGGCCAATGGCTCTGCAATCTCCTCCCTTGCTTCCCAGGGAATCCTAGGATAAATTCCATCAGGCCCAGGGGACTTATCTATTTTCACCCTTGCCAGAATTTCCAACACCTCTTCTCTACATATCTCAAAGCCATCCATTCTACTTATTCGTGCCTCAGTATTCATATCGACAACAATGTCCTGTTCCTGAGTGAATACTGACGAAAAGTATTCATTCAGCGCCTCCCCAATCTCTTCAGCCTCCACACGCAACTTCCCATTACTATCCTTGATTGGACCTATTCCTTCCCTAGTCATTCTTTTATTCCTAACATACCTATAGAAAGCCTTAGGGTTTTCCCTAATCCTACCAACTAAGGACCTTTCATGTCCCCTCCTTGCTGCTCTTAGCTCTCTCTTCAGGTCCTTCCGGGCTACCTTATAACTCTCAATTGCCCCTATTGAACCTTCACGCCTCATCTTTACAAAGGCCGCCCTCTTCCATTTAACAAGGGATTCCAACTCCTTATTAAACCACGGCTCCCTCACACGACCCTTTCCTCCCTGCCTGATAGGTACGTACTTATCAAGGACACTCAATAGTTGCTCCTTGAACAAGTTCCACATATCAATTACGCTCTTGCCTTGGAATCTACTTTTCCAATCCACACATCCTAAGTCATGCCTCAACGCATCATAATTTCCCTGCCCCCAGCTATAACTCTTGCCCTGTAGTACACACTTATCCCTCTCCATCACTCGAGTAAAAATCACCGAATTGTGGTCACTGTCCCCAAAGTGCTCACCTACCTCTAGTTCTAATACCTGGCCTGGTTCGTTACCCAGAACCAAATCCAGTATGGCCTCACCTCTTGTTGGCTTATCTACATATTGTGTCAGGAAACTCTCCTGCACACATTGCACAAACACTGACCCATCTAACGAACTTGAGCTATAGCTTTCCCAATCAATATCAGGAAAGTTAAAGTCTCCCATAACAATCACCCTATTACTGTCACTCTTCTCCTGAATCATCTTCGCAATCCTTTCTTCAACGATTCTAGGACTATTAGGAGGCCTGTAAAAGACTCCTAACAGGGTGACCTCACCTCTCCTATTCCTAACCTCAACCCAAACTACCTCAGATGGCAAATCTTCGTCCATCTTCCTTTCCACCGCTGTAATACTATCTTTGACAAGCAAAGCCACACCCCCCCCTCTTTTGCCCCCACCTCTGACCCTACTAAAACATTTAAACCCTGGAACCTGCAACAGCCAATCCTGTCCCTGATCTAGCCATGTCTCCGTAATAGCCACAACATCGAAGTCCCAGGTACCAACCCACGCTGCAAGTTCACCTACCTTATTTCGTATACTTCTGGCATTAAAGTATACACACTTCAAGCCACTCTTCTGTTTACAGGCACCCTCCTTTAAGATTGATGCCATATTCCTAACCTCCCTACACTCCAGGTCCTGCACCCTAAAGCTACAGTCTGGGTTCCCATGCCCCTGCAGAGTTAGTTTAAACCCCCCCCAAGAGCACTAGCAAACCTCCCCCCAAGGATACTGGTGCCCCTCAGGTTCAGGTGCAGACCATCCTGTTTATAGAGGTCCCACCTTCCCCAGAATGAACCCCAGTTATCCAAGTACCGAAATCCCTCCCTCCTGCACCATCCCTGTAGCCACGCATTTAACTCTTCTCTCTCCCTATTCCTCGACTCTCTATCACGTGGCACGGGTAACAAACCAGAGACAACAACTCTGTTCGTTCTAACTCTGAGCTTCCAACCGAGCTCCCTAAAAGCCTGTCTAACATCCTCAGCACTCCTCCTACCTATGTCATTGGTGCCAATATGGACCACGACTTCAGGCTGCTCCCCCTCCCCCTTAAGGACCCGGAACACACGATCAGAGACATCACGTACCCTTGCACCTGGGAGGCAACATACCAAACGTGAGTCTCTCTCGTTCCCACAAAACCGCCTATCTGTGCCCCGAACTATCGAGTCCCCAATTATTATTGCTCTGCTCTTCTCCACCCTTCCCTTCTGAGTAGCGGGGACAGGCTCCGTGCCAGAGGCCTGAGCCCCGTTACTTACCCCTGGTAAGTCGTCGTCCCCACAAGTATCCAAAACGGTATACTTGTTCTTGAGGGGAACGACCACAGGGGGTCCCTGCACTGGCTGCTTCCTCCCAGTCCCCCTCACTGTCACCCATCTATCTGCCATCTTTGGAGTTACTACTTCCCTATAGCTCCGATCTATGACCCCCTCTGCCTCCCGAATGATCCGAAGTTCATCCAACTCCAGCTCCAGTTCCCTAACACGGTCTTGGAGGAGCTGGAGATGGGTGCACTTCCTGCAAGTGTAATCAGCTGCTCAAACTGAGAGAGAGCAAAATATTTTATTTTCAAGAAAATTATTGAAGTGACTTGTAAGGGCTGTTACAGCTTCATAAATGGATTTGGGTGAATAGACCAAGAAAATGTCTTTAGGTCTTCATGATGCTGATATAGGAGCAACATCCTTATGGATCTAATCTAGAGAAATTAACTTGTGAAGGAGCAGATTAAGTTGATGATAAACAATGACTTCAGAGAATTGAGTCATTGTAGCTTTCACCTATCATGATGATGTCAGAATTAGCTGGGTTGCAAGGATTTTGTATTGATTATCATAAATCCAACATGATAACAAAAGTGGACTCAAATGCTATTCTAAGAGTAGAGCTCCATACCAAAAAAATTAGACATGAGAATTTGTCAAGTTTGTGGCAAGTTCTGTTAACCAATCAAACTGGACAAATATCAGCTTTTGTAACACCAGATGGAATTTATCAATGTCATACCATTTGGAATTAACAATACACCAGAAATGTTCCAATAATTAACCAATAAGTTTTTGAGGGATTATATAACTATATGGTTAATATCAAAAACTTGGCTGTTTTTAGCCAAACAAGTCCAGTTGAAAGCAAGTTCAAAAAGTCAAAAAGCAACCTGACAGCTACAGGCTAGTGAAGACATGAAGCATAATCAAAGTGTGACAGGAAGGGACAGTAGTTATATGCAGAAAAGTGCAACAGAAATTAGAATGAGAGTGTATAATGTTTTGTAAAGTGCAAGAGGCAATTGCTAATAATGAGATTCATTACTATTGCCTGGTTTCAGTTGGGATTACAAATTTTCCACAGCTTCTCCTCAAGCCTTATCATCAGCATTTTCACTGGCAATGGGGTTGAACTGTTTGTACACACATGCACTCACGCACACACACGCGGATATATTCTTTATGTAAATCAAATTGATTCAAGCAGCATTTTTATCTATATGAATTTTTTTAAATGGTGAACTGGTTATATTGTGTAGCTAACAGAACAGCTGTTTTAAAAATGTTTTTATGTTTTTAAAACATCTGCTGACTGAAACAATTCTCAACATTGCTGTGAATATCTAAGTGGTTGTTGAATATGCAAGAGAGATAATTTGATTCTCACTTCTTAAATGATAGACAATAAACAGTAATGTTGAAATATTCTGTTAATAACCTTAAAGAATAACATATATTTAAATAGAAAATGAATAATAACTTCTAACTGGATACAGGGTGATAAAATATCATTAGCAATTACAAGTTACCCTGTACAAGTTACAAAAAAATTTTGTTTTGTATTATTTTTGTTTTGTTCCAAAAATGACATTTTTTCAAATTTGATTGCATGACAAAATGAGAGTGAGGTAACTGACCTGATTCCAACACGCTGTTATTGAAACCCGTACTTGTTTCTTTATTTGAAGTTTTGTTTGACTTAATTTGCCAAAATGTTGTCTGACAGTCACAGCTCATTAACTTGATCGACTCTGACAGATACTAAATTATCAAAGTGACACTCATCAGGCATCCTCTGCTGAAGTTGTATGTTTCCAGGCTTTGTATAGCATCTTAAAAAAGGGAAAATGTATTTACATACACTGCTGCCCAGATGGGATACCCATCAGCTTTATGGTCACACTGTAACCAATGTAACTTTCTATTTCCTTAAAGGTACAGTTACAAATGTTATGAATTATCAGAAGCTGCACATAACTGCATTTTGACAGCAAGTAGACCCTTAAAATCTATTGAAAATTATTTCCTGAAAATTACCTATAGCTAAATGGGTAGAAGAATGTAAATGATGGCAATGTCTCGGGTTAAAATTACACTTAGTTTTGTAGCTGTAGGGGAACAGCTCAAGAAATTGTATCTTAAAAAGAAGGCTTCAGTTGAGAAGCATGTCTGTGGTAAATGGACAGATCTGTGAGTAAAATTCAATATGACTGAGGGCAGAGAATTCCAAAATAAAAGCCATGCACATTGGTGGAAATATAGTTATGGAAATAGTGCAATAAAAACAGAGAACACTGAAGAAACTCAGCATCTGCAGAGAGAGAAACAGGTTAACATTTTCAGTCCAATATAATTCTTCTTTGATACTTCTGACAGGAATCACCCTCTGACTTATTCTGTGATGGAGTAACAGTAACATTTGTCCCTCTAAAAGCTGTCATATGATCTATCATTTCAGAATCCAATGCCCAGTATTACTCTTCAAAAAGATTATCAGATTTGGCACATCTTGACTTTGTGACTCAATAGATTTTCTATTAATATCAGCTATATTGATCTCTGTTAGAGTTATATTGTAGGATTTTGTTTTCAACTATTTCTCAGTGAAAGTTGATGAAAGAACCTGAATAATCAGTAGCCAAAAGCATTTATTTTGCCCATTGATGTTACAGTCTACAAACTGTAAATAATAAACAATTTGTTAGCATATCTTGGCAATTGATGCACACCTTTCAGGTTGCGTTGAAGGGACTCTGTTGATGTAAACAGACAGTGAGAGAAAAAAGGTAGAGGGCTCAGTCATCAGGTTAAGAGATCTAACTTGTACAAATGAATAATCTTTTTGAAGAGCAATCTTGCCACATTCATGTAAATGTTAGTAATATCCCTATGGGCGGCACAGTGACACAGTGGTTAGCACTGCTGCTTCACAGCGCCAGAGACGGAGTGCAATTCCTGTCTCAGGTGACTCATTGTGTCGAGTTTGCACATTCTCCCCATGTCTGCGTGGGTTTCCTCTGAGTACTCCGGTTTTCTCCCACAATCCAAAAATGTGCAGTTTAGGTGAAGGGGTAAATGTAGGGGTCTGCGTGGGTTGCAGGTCAGTGTGGACTTGTTGGGTTGAAGGGCCTGTTTCCACACTGTAAGTAATCTAGTCTAATCATGTTTATCACATGGTAAGTGGTGCACAGGAGTGGAATCATCGAGCTATATATCACCATGCCCAGCACTGGATTCTTATATAAACGTTGTAAGCTTTCAGTGTCATTTCAACATGTGTCTGGCACACCTGAGGAGAAGCCCAATCCAATATGGTTGCAGTTGCTCTTCTGTACATTTTGTATATTTGACCAACTGAGTGCTGTTATCAGCACAGTATGTAAGACCATGAGAAAGAGGAATAGGAGTCAGCTTTTTGGCCCCTTGAGCTTGTTCTGCTGTTCATTTCAGTCTAACACTCCTTTCCTGCCTTTTCCCCGTAAACTCTTGATTCCCCGACTGATCAAGAATCTCTCTATCTCTGCCTTAAATATACACAAGGACTCTGCCCCCCACAGCTTCCTGTGGTGAGGAGTTCCAAAGACTCACAACCCTCTGAGAGAATATATTCCTCATCATCTCAGTCTTAAATTGGTGCCCCTTTATTCTGAGACAATGCCCTCCAGTCGTAGACTCTCCCATGAGGAGAAACATCCTCTCAACATTCACCATCTCAAGCCCTTTTAAGGATTTTGGCACCTTTACCTTGTCTGTCTGAGATGTGATTCCAGACCTATATTAATGTGGTTGACTCCTATCTGCTCACTAGTAATAAATGTTGGGTTTTTTTGGAAAACCTTTCTTTTTGAAAGCACTATAGCGAAAAGCTTCTTAAACATTCCTGACAATTTTCACTTCTTCACTGTAGCCGTGACTCATTGAGTGATACTCACAGGATCATGGCCAATATGTTGTGGGCATGCCCACCTGAAACAGCAGAGAGACATCAGGTAGCTTCACCGTCAACAATCCCTCTTATTAGTATAACTCTTACTGTTAGGGGGTTGAATAACTTGGGTCGCTGGCTTGTAATTCCAAATAATGCCAACAGCTAGGGTTCAATTCTTGCATCATCTGACGTTACCACGGGGGACTCAACTGCTCAATCTCTACCCTCACCTGAGGCACAGCAACCCTCAGATTAAACCACCACCGATCATCTCTCTCTAATAAGAGGGCAGCCCAATGATCTGGTAGGACTATGATGATTCTTACCTTTAGATACTGGATCCGAAATTCTTGGCAAAGGTGATTCTCAGTCTTAATAAATGAAATAGGTTTATTGCAGAGCATTAACAGCTAGTTACAATATATTTCAGTTACATATCGGTCCCTTGTAAGACCTCAGACTATACCGAAGAGTAAGTACACTATTATCCACATTGACATAGCATTTATGAATTAGAACACTGAATTAGAACATTGGCTGGCTCCGCCCAGGAACTGTCCCATAAAACTTGATGGATGGAATTTGCCATGTGATGTTAGTTCGCACTTTCAGGTGCTAACTGTTTAAAGCCAACACTTCTGTTTTACGCAATCATCAAATGTTAAAATGATTTGCACATTTTTAATTAAAAACACATCTATGCTTCACAGATACTCAGAAAATGCCCATTGCTAACCCATTATTTTTCTATTCATTCATAAGATGTGATTGGCCAGCATTTAGTACCCATCCCTAGTTGCCAATAGTTAAGAGTTGGCCACATTGCTGTGGGTGTGGAGTTATATTAGAGGTATAAAGAGGCATTAGTTAACCCAATAGATGTTTCTAACAACTGACAGTGGTCATCACTGGGTTCTTGATTCCAGATTATTTAAACTGAGCTCAAATTCCACCATTTTTTTGATTCATTCACAAGATGTGAGCTTTGCTGACATACTAGTATTTATCACACATTCCCAATTGCCAATGGTTACGAGTCAACTACATTGCTTCATGTCTGGAGTCACATGTGGCCAGGCCTGGTAAGAAAGGTCCCTAAATGACAATTGACAACGTCTGTCGTCATCATTAGACTCTTAATCTCAGATTTTATTTATAATTGAATTCAATTCCACCACCTGCTGTGACAGGATTAGAACCTGCATCTCAGATTAATAGTCTAGCAACAATATCACTCGGCCATCCCCTCCCTATGAGTTAGTGATGCAAATTGCTAATACCCCGGAGCCAGAGCAAGAGAAAATAAAAGACATTTAGGCAGTATAGTTCCACCTACTAAGTTGATTTTTTTTATATGGGTATGCAAGAAAATTGAAGTTTGAGTGGAAACAAAACTTCCCATAGAATCCCTACGGTGTGGAAGCAGACCATTCGACCCACCTATTTCCTGTAACCTTGCATTCCCCATGGCTAACCCACCTAGTCTACACCAACCCTGGACACTATTGGCAAATTAGCATTGCTTATCCACCCTAACCTGCCCCATGGGAGGAAACCGGTGCATCCAGAGGAAACCCACACAGACATGGGGAGCACATGTAAACTCCTCACAGAAAGGAAGGCAAGGTGCAAGGGAAGTGTGTTGTATGTGATATTCTGGTTTCAATATCTTTAATCATCCTTTAACTAAGATGAGCCTAGGATTAGTTTAGTGATCAGTGGTAGACCACTGCTGTGTCTAAACAGAAGAGGCATTTGTCATTAATAACAATGTAGCTTACTGTGTGGTGGCAATATGTATATTTTCCATCCACTTGTATGGCATAATTACTAAGAACATTGGGACTGAACATAATACATCTGCTCCTTTCAGGTACTCGAACATAATCCATGTTCTCCACCCAATGACAGTACAACATCATCAGATTCAGCAGAGCTTAGGGTGGCACAGTGGTTAGCACTGCTTCTGGATTAGTGGTGCTGGAAGAGCACAGCAGTTCAGGCAGCATCCGAGGAGCAGTAAAATCGATGCTTCGGGCAAAAGCCCTTCGTGAAGGGCTTTTGCCCAAAGCGTCGATTTTACTGCTCCTCGGATGCTGCTTGAACTGCTGTGCTCTTCCAGCACCACTAATCCAGAATCTGGTTTCCAGCATCTGCATTCATTGTTTTTACCTGGATAGCACTGCTGCCTCACAGCGCCAGAGACTCAGGTTCAATTCCGACCTCAGGCAACCGTCTGTGTGGAGTTTGCACATTCTCCCCATGTCTTTGTGGGTTTCCTCCGGGTGCTCCGGTTTCCTCCTGCAGTCCGAAGATGTGCAGGTTAGGTGAATTGGCCATGCTAAATTGCCTGTAGTGTTAAGTGAAGTGATAAATGTAGGGGAACGGGTCTGGGTGGGTTGCTCTTCGGAGGGTCAGTGTGGACTTGTTAGGCCGAAGGGCTTGTTTCGACACTGTAAGTGATCTAATCTAATCATAACATGAGCATGTGTTCTGAGGAAAGGTCACTCGACCCAAAACAGTAACTCTGATTTCTCCCCACATATGCTGCCACACCTACTGAGCTTTTCCAGCAAGTTCTGTTTTTGTTTCCGATTTATAGCATCAGCAGTTCTTTTGGTTTTTATAATATGAACATTAAGTCCTTCAGAACTCTCTTTGGTAGCCTTTGGAAAAGTGAAGATCATGGAGATGTGGTAAGAACTGAGGGGAAGAGAAAAGAGGGTGGTAGAAATAGATCACGAAAATGGGGCGGTGAGAGGGTAAATAATGCAATAGGAGTAAAGAGACCATTGGTCCACTGTTGCATTGTAAACATCAAAGGTGAATGTTAGATGATAATTATAATGTAAAATAACACAGTCACCCTCAAACCAGTCTTGATACACACTCATTTACAACTGAATCATCACTGGACAACAATCAAGAGAGGAAATTCAGGTTAATCCTTTTTCACTTTGATGTGAATTTTTGAGGTTAATGAGTTGAGTTCCATTCAGAGACCTTCTCAGTGTGTGAATCATATTATGTTATCCCATGAATTCACTAGGGCTTCAGGTGACCAAAGGTTTTTCATACTTATTTTAACCAAAAACTCTTCTTGCGACTTACTATGTTCACAAAATTAAAAACAAACTAACTCTTTCACTGCTAAAATGTCATATTTTTGCTTTCATGCAGCTATTCCAAATAGAATAATACGTCAAAAAGATTGCAAAGACAAATGACCAATATAAGGCCATAAACAATTATTCTCCCAGTGATTTCATTTTTAAAAATCACAAAGGTAATTAAAATATGATTCAATAATCAAACTGAAATTTCCTCACCCTTCTCTAATGGAAAGAAATACAATTTTAAACAATGCTACATCTCAACAAACAGCCAAGACAATATTTAAAGCAATCACGTTTTTAAAAAAAAATCTTCTTCACGTTGCACACAAGAAGGAAAGAGCTTATATTAACCCGGTACTGAGAATATCCTGATACATCTCATTGGCAATATATTACTTACTTGGAGTACAGCTAGGGTTATCATATTGGGAAATATGGGGCCAGTTAGCTCAGCTGAGTAACTGGTTTATGTTGTAGAGTTACACCAACAGCATGGGTTTAACTCCCGTTCTGGCTAAGGTCACTGTGAAGGTCCATTTTCTCAACCTCATCTTTCGCCTGAGGTGCGGTGACCCTCAGGTTAAACCACCACCGGTCATCTCTGTCTAATGAGAGTGTGGGACTGTGGTGACAAATTAAAAAGTTGGAAAATATAACTTCTAATCTGAGTGCACCAAAGTCTTCCAACAGGAAATAAGATAGATGGCCAGATCGTCACTTAGCAAATTAGAACGATCAACCCTGTTGTAGATTTCTCTGTGATGACGACAAGTTTCAATGCTCTGACTCTCACTGTTTTGTGTAATTTATGCTTGACAGAAGCCAGATAGACTTCAGACTTTGCCTCACAATGCAGTTTTAAATCTTTGAATGACACCATGTCTGAAGCTAGGCTGACTGTTAGCTGAGGGACTAAACTACAGTTGATTGGCACTATCTGTTACAGGCAATGAAGTCCACTTGAACATCCTCTTTATGTGGCAGTGTAAAGTTGATCACCTGTGACCCCTCCATCTGTTACAGCTAATCTGAAAGTCATTTTAGCCTGGTTCCTCATTCATCCTAATCCAAATGCACTCTCCATTAACACAGTCTGGCAACGATTTAAACATTGCTGACGGAAACTGAAAAGCTGTTGAAGCCAACAACAGCAGTAGCCTCCCCCCACCCAAACCTTTTGACAACAGTTTTGAACTATTTTTGATTAAAGTCACCAACATTATTTTAAAATTAATTTTATACAATGAAAGACAAAATCTAGGTCTGAAGAGATGTAAAACTGTTGTCACAGTTCAACAAACAGATTTTGGTTCTTAATGTGTTGGAACAAAAATCTTTTTACAGTTTGGAATGTGACATGTTAAACTATTTTAGTTGGATCATTAAAAATGGTAACAAATCTTTCTCTATAACAGTATCCTCAATCACAACAATTAGACTTATTTAGTTCTTTAACAGTTTAAGAATAAAAAAGTTGTGTTCACTTTTCATCCAACGTAAGTCTACACCAAAGTGTCCAATGGCATGAACAGTGGTCATTTCTATCAGATGGTCTTGTTTTCTTTGTTAACATAAAGTGGCAAAATTTCCTGAGGTCCTTGGGTAAAAAGACTATTCCTCTTCAGTGATTTGTAGGGACTTTCTAATTCACTCAGTAGAAATCACCAATTCTTCTTTCATTTATGCAATGATTTAAAATAAGATAGGTCATTCTGTTATAACGTGTGTTTTGTTAATGTGAATTTATTATAACGTGATTGACGAATTTGGGACACTGTTTCTAAAGCACAAACTTCTGATGTGTATTGATTATAACATGATTCCAGCCCCAATAATTTAAATGGTGCTGCTCTTATGAGATTTTCTTATAACACAGTATTGCATGAGAACGGAACCACTGCTTTATTGCACAATCAACTGTATTACATTCGACCATATTCACAAGATAAATAAGTCTGCTGTTCTTTTCTTTATATTCATTAATACATGAGAAAGAAATATAATCATAAATAAAATGTCTGCAACAATCTCAAGGCAAGGAATCAGATTGAAATCCCTTTATTATATTGCAGAATAGCAATGTCTGGAAAATTATATGGTGTTGCATTTACTGAGAAAGGAATTAAAGTGTGCAAAATTAAAATGGACCTTCACAATTTTAATTCCATGTGCATCAAGTTCCTTCAAGGGCAGTGGGCTCTATTTACAAACAAATGTCATTTAAATCTCTTTATCTATACACAGACTTATGTTGTTCAAACTTCATTCTTGTTTCAATAGTGCACACTGGAACTGAATATCATCACACATTTGATAATCTGTCTCCATTCATGGTACAGAGGCTAGAAGGGTGTGCTCTGAAATTTAAGGCACATCCCTGTTGGTACACAGTCCAGAATAAAGTTGCAATAACTCATCCTTGGTGAAATAAATCTAATATTCTCAGTTCATATTAAGCACTGTAGTGGACCTCATAGAATATGAGTTCCCTGATTGGGGCTGTTAACCCAGTCCAAACAGGGAGCCTTGGCTGACAGATATAAACAGGAGTAAAAACAATGACTGCAGATGCTGAAAACCAAATACTGGATTAGTGGTGCTGGAAGAGCACAGCAGTTCAGGCAGCATCCCACGAGCAGCGAAATCGACGTTTCGGGCAAAAGCCCATTTATTCCTGATGAAGGGCTTTTGCCCGAAACGTCGATTTCGCTGCTCGTTGGATGCTGCCTGAACTGCTGTGCTCTTCCAGCACCACTAATCCAGAATATAAACAGGAGTGTCAGACGTTCTGCTCATTCTAGGAGCCAACTCTGTTTTGGCTAGTTTGATGTCATAGACTGGTATCCCGTCACCAAGTTACCCTTTATTTACGCATGCATAGTACATGACACTGACCCAGCTAGTTATTTCAAGTACCCTGCACATAAACAAACTTTGTGTCTTGATAGTTTGCAAATGAAACTTACTCCTTTATCAACATTCCGCGCCCCTCTCTTCCGCACCATAATTGAAATCAATGGTTTGAGGGTTGATTGTTCCTTAAAACTCGGAGATAATCACACACATTTCACTCCGAGCAGTCCAAGGCTCATGTGTGAACTTGATGTCATCCATTCTAACATGGACCTAAACCACAAAACCAATTTTGCTGTCACAAAGCTGAGATCTTTGTGAAAATGCAGTCAGTTTTACATTTTGTTAAAAGCAGAAATTTCTGGAAAATCTGCACAGGCCAGCGGGAACTCGCAAAGATTAGAATTTCTAGTCAATGAGCTTTCAATAGAACTATTTCACATACTTCCCAACATTCACCATTCCTGACTGTTATCAAGAGAAAATAGTAATTTGAAAGGCATTAATAATTAAACTGATTGAAAAAAACAGTGTGTAATAAAGCTATTGACAGCTGAACAAAAAGAAACATAAATCATCTAGCATAGATTATTTTGGAACTGAATACTATCAAGAACATTTCATTAAAATATAGGAACAAAGAAACTAGGAGCAAGAACAGGCCATTTGGCCCTTCAACCCTGCTCCCCCATTCAATATGGTCATGGCTGATCCTTTATTGTAATGCCATCTTCCCACTTCCTCCTATACCCCTTGATGCTTTTAATATCTAAATAATTATGTATCGCTTGCTTGAATATACTCAGTGCATCGGTCCCCACAGCCTTTGTGTTCCACAGGTTCACCACCCACTGATTTAAGGAGTGTTCCTTTAGCTCAGTTCTAAATGGCCTCCACTGTATCCTAAGACTGGTAGTAAAGAGAAAAAGGGGATTTTAAAAGATTTAGAGATTCAGACGTTTTCATACACGTGTTTTATACAAATTAATTCTATACTGACGTAGTTGGGAGTTTGTTAAGCCAATGATTTCTGTGTGGTTGCCTTTAAGTTCATACATTACATACATATTCTATATTATATATAAGCTAAAATTTATTGCTAAGTTTCTTTTTCATTCAGGAGATGTAGGCATCATTGGCTGGCCCAATATTTATTGCCCCCCCTCAAAAAGGGATGGTGAGCGGCCTTCTTGAACCATTATGTGCTATAGGTAAAGCCACAGGTTATTAAGGAGCGAGTTCCAGGATTTTGTCCCAGAGACACTGCAGGAATGGCACAACATTTCTAATTAAAGATGCAGAGTAGCTTGGAGGGGAATTTGAGGTAATTGTGTTCCCAGACATCTGCTACTTTTTCCTTCTAGATAGTTGTGGTCACACCAAATGAAATATGAAAGACCAACAAAAACATTGTGAGTGGGTCCAAGTGCTAGCAAATTAATTTAGGATACCGGATCGGCATGGACAAGTTGGACTGAAGGGTCTTTTTCCAGGCTGTACAACTCTACGAATTAATCTAGCAGATGTACAGAAGAACCTCAATGGAAATTCATACACTCTGCATGTTTCATTGCAGCAGTGAGATATGAAAGTAGATGCTAGATTTTGTTACAAAAACAGAAGTTGCTGGAAAAGCTCAGCAGGTCTGGCAGCATCTGTGAGAGAGAAATCAGAGTTAATGTTTTGGGTCTGGTGACCTCTCCTCTGAACCCAAAATGTTAACTCTGATTTCTCTCCACAGATGCTGCCAGACCTACTGAGCTTTTCCAGAAACTTCTGTTTTTGCTTTTAATTTATAGCATTTGTAGATCTTTTGAGTTTTGGTAGATTTTGTTGCCTATTTTTATCTTCCTAAGGTGTGATAAGGAGTATTTGTTCAAGCAGCAATGAACTGATTCAGCCATAATTTCGTGATGCAGCTACTTGAAGAAAAACTTGTAATTGTAAATCATTTAGCAAAAATAAATTGAAGTAATGAAGCATATTGATTGTTATGTTAGCAAATGCCAATTATCTGCTTGCAGCAACATCCATCGTGTATTAGCAAAACGAGAAACATCCACAGTTTATCACACAGTTTTCTTCAAATACTACACTTGATCTTTTACATCTACTTGAGCTAATAGTTAGGACCTTCCTACCAGCTGTGCAGGATAATGCCTTGACACATGCAATATTTTTCAACATGAACCAATATGCCAAACTGTGTTACCTACTCCAGCCTTGCAATGGAATTTCAGCCTGCGATTTTCTAACTAGAATGCCAGCAACTGAACCATATTAACATTCAATATAAGTCTTACATAATAATGCACAACTGGGAGGGACAATAGGATTTTCTAGTGATCTGCTTATTTTGTGGGTTTTATTGGATTATGATCAGGACATAACCAACCTGAAAACTGCTCCTGTGTGTTGTTCAGTAGCATAATAAATTATAATCTTGCAACTTGTCATCTCCAACATGAAAGCAATGATCCCTAACAATGTTACAATTAATAGTGTCACAGACTTCTCTTCATTAAGGTTAGTCTCCCTAGTTCCATGTGGCGCAGGTTCAAGATCAAGCCAACAGATAACAAACCTGTTTAGTTGCTTCTGTTAAACTGTCTTCCGAGAACTGAATGAGAATGGCTAACATTTATTTTTTCGGAAAGTACTTCAGCTGGTACCGCTTCCCTGTATATTCGCATAGAATCCCTACAGAGCAGATAGAGACCATTCCACCCATCAAATTTACACCAACTCTTCAAAGAAGATCACACCCTATCCCTGTAACCCCACATTTGCCATAGTTAACCCACCTACCCTACACATCTTTGGACTATGGGAGGAAACCAGAGCACCCGGAGGAAGCCCAAATAGATGCAGGGGAATATGCAAACTCCACACAAACAGTCACTCATGGCTGGAATCAAACCTGGATCCCTGTCACTGTGAGGCAGCAATGCTAACCATGTGCCAGTCCCAATATGATTAGAAATGCTACTTGGAAAACCATATCCTTCGTGCTATTTGAATGTCCTTGTCCACCATCTGCCTCAGGGGCAATCTCAGATAGGACACCTACTTTTTACCAAATCTAAAACCAATTTGTGCATTAACCTTGCATGTGGTGCACATTATGTCATTAAGTGGATAACTATGGGGACACCAAGTTAAAATTATTCTGCTCACGTTGAATAATTTATAACTCATCAGCTTATTCATTATGAGGTCCTCCTCCCTTGTGGTCAAAGCTCAGTATTCTACTGTTCCCCATTGTACCTCCTGTACATACATTATGGAAATAAAGATTTCCTGTTAAAGCTGTTAACAAAGCTCACATCTATTTGAATTACGAGCTGTATAAACAGCTTTGTCAGAAAAGCATTTATTAGCATAAATATAAGCTTTCTTTTACATGCTACCAATCAGGCTTTCCACAACATTACAGAAGGCCATGTTACAGTAACCCCTCATTGTAACATTCTTTTCTTACAAGGACTTCTAAAGCTGGGCAATACTACTTTTATGACTGTTTTAAACATAAGTGTGAAGCTTGCAAAATGCTGTGCGGGACATTGCTTGTGACAGGTTATTTTTGGGTACTTCCAAAAAGAGCACTCTGTCCTACTGGGTACTTGCTCTAAAAAAAAACACAAAAAGGACACACTTGCTTTGCATTATTTCTCAGCACATCTTCAATGTTGTCTTCAGTAAAATGAAGGAAATTTCCTTCAAACTGGGATGTTCTGTATTGCATAGATAACATTAAAATTGTCCATTAACAGATTGAGCTTAGAACAGGAAAAGAAAATAAGATAACCAGAGTTTGGTAGCAAGACATTGGTGATAAAAACCCTTTGAGAAGATGGATATTTGACATTTTACATACTCACAGACTTCCTGCACTTGTTCTTTATTATTCAAGCAAATACACAATTTAATGGCAACCTACTTATAAATCTGGTCGTTAATTAGATCTTCATTAAACCAAAAGTTGGAAAATTCAAATGTATATAGTTTGCTGCTTTTTGTCCCACAATTTAATTCTTTTTAGATTAATGAATAACAAAATTCCTCTTTCATTCAAGCAAGAAGACCTTATAATTTGTCTCCCACATTTTGATCTGGTTAATTACATTTTGGTTGATGTGTGATAGCTACGTGGTGAAAATATTTGGGAAGATGATAGCCCAGTGCTATTGTCACTGGACTATTAATCCAGAGACCTAGGTAATGTACTGGGGACCTGGGTATAATTGCACCACGGCAGAAGGCGGAGTTTGGATTCAATAAAAATCTGGAATTTAGAGTCTAATGATGCCCCACATTATAAATTGAGCTGTGAACTGAAGAAATCAGAGGTTCAACGTGGGTGGTATTTAATCCAAACCAATGTCAGAGCATGTCATCAGAACAGAACAATTCAACATTATTTCTAAAATTTTATGGAATCATACTTTTTGTGTTGCAAACATGAAGCATCTTGGCTTGCCAAAGAAGGATCCCCTGTCAGAACATAACCATTGACCATAAGTCTTTGGGCTTTGGATTCATTTCTATAGCTTGAGCTCATTGTCAATAGTAATGCTTAATGTTTCATGCTGAATGGATATCAAAATACTGCTCATGAGCTCATTTGTCAGGATTGTCCATATTGCTCAAATAAAATTATTTTGTATTAAAATACATTTACAACCTTTCACAGTTAAATTCAGGATGTGAGTAATTGTATCTATCCCGGCATTCTAACGGTGTTTATTTCAAGACGTTATTTTCACTTTTCATAGATTTAGAAAAATTATCAGTGGAAATTTATCATTTATGCATCCTTCCATTATTAATCCAGTTGCTTCAAAGTAGGAAATACACACATTTTTTTGTCTTATCTCACAAATGAATACTGTTACAGCCAGGTGAAGAGAGGACATTGGCTTACATCTTGTTATTCTTTCGGGTGATCGCATCAATGTCATTTTATCCATTCACGCGATGATGACATCACTGACCAGGCTAGTATTTATTATCCATCCCTAATTGCCCAGAAGGTAAAGAGTTAACCACGGTACTGTGGGTCTGGAGTCACATGTAGACCAGACCAGATAATGATAGCAGTTTGGTCCCCTAATGGATATTAGTAAGCCAGATGGATGTTTTTCCAACAATCAACAATGGATTCATAGTCGTCATTAGACTCTAAATTCCAGATTTTGAATTCAAATTCCACTTTCTGCCGTGGTGCAATTATACCCAGGTCCCCAGTATATTACCTAGGTCTCTGGATTAATAGTCCAGTGACAATAGCACTGGGCTATCATCTTCCCAAATATTTTCACCACGTAGCTATCACACATCAACCAAAATGTAATCAACCAGATCAAAATAAGGGAGACATTTGAATGCTTGAATAAAAGAGGAATCTTATTATTCACTAATCCAAAAAACATTAAAATGTGACACCAAACACATGCAGAAACACAAGTAATAAGCTTAGAATGGGTCAATAAGTGTTCATACAGATTGTTCTTCTACAACGCAATGGTTGTGCTTTTGTGCAACCCAGCATTATGAAAAAGTTGCACTTTAGAAACAACACTTAAAGTATTGCCAATGTTACAGCTAACAAATGTTTTAAAAGCTTGCACTTTCGAAACAATGTCCCTAATTCAGCAATCACATTACAGTGAATTCACATTAACGAAACACACATTTTAACAGAAAGGTCTGTACAGGAAGGAAGGTAAAGCTGTTGCACTTTAAAGTTTGTAGAGTCCTTGAGATATTATACTTTAAGTTAGAGGCCAGTTCTTCAATTGTTCAGCTGTGATGAGGTTTGTCCATCTTGAGTTCTCAGTGAATGGTAGTTGTCCCAAAGTGCTTTCACACAAAGCACTGACTCCTGAAGCTGATGAAAGAGACAGGAAGAGAGGAGAAAGTGTAACTTCTAGTTCTTCCCACAAATGGGATTCCGGATACAAGTACATTTGAGCATAAAAATTGGCAAGTCATGTTGCAGCTGTATAAGACATTAGTTGAGCCACATTTGGAGTATTGTGTGTAGTTCTGGTTGCCACACGATCAGAAAGATATAGAGGCTTTGGAGAAGGTGCAGCGAGGTTTACCAGGATGCTGCCTGGATTAGAGTATATCAGCTATCAGGACAGTTTGGACAAACTTGGATTCTTTTTGTTGCAGTGTTGCAGACTGAGGAGCAACCTAGTAGAATCATATACAATTATGAAAGGCATGTATAGGGTTGAAGTCAGAGTCTTTTCCCTTGGGTGGAAATGTCAAAAAACAGGGGGCATGAGAGGGGAAAAGTTTAAAGGAGATGTGTGAGGCAAGTTTTTTATACAGAGGTGCCTGGAATGCATTGGCAGGGGAGGTGGTCAAAGGGGACAGGATAATAGCATTTAAAAGGCATTTAGACAGACACATGAAAAGGAAGGGAATAGAGTGATACAGACTGTAGTGACTGTAGCGAGATCAGCTAGATGGACCTCATAGAATATGAGTTCCCTGATTGGGCTGATAATTTGGTCCAATCAGGGAGCCTTGGCTGACAGATATAAACAGGAGTGTCAGGATTTCTGCTCATTCTAAAAGCTGTCTCTAAGGAAGTTGAGCTAGGGTCAAATACTATGCACGTGTTAATAAACATGATTTGGAGATGCCGGTGTTGGACTGGGGTGTACAAAGTTAAAAATCACACAACACCAGGTTATGGTCCGACAGGTTTAATTGGAAGCACTAGCTTTCGGAATGCCGCTCCTTCACTTGATGAAGGAACGACGCTCTGAAAGCTAGTGTGCTTCCAATTAAACCTGTTGGACTATAACCTGGTGTTGCGTGATTTTTAACTGTGTTATTAAAGGGTGACTTGGTGAAGGGATACCGGCCTATGCGGAGTTATTTCACAGGCCATGTGCCAGCAAATGGGATTAGCTTAGAATGGTTGGCACAGACATGGATGGGCCAAAGGGCCTGTTTCTGTGCTCTACTGCTCTATGTTCTATACTCTCTGCGATCATGAGGTTGTTCTCCATTGACACCTTTGCACATTCAAATAACAGGAAGAGAGAGAGAGCACTGTATGAAATGTCTAATTTCATGTCTGAAGCATAGATGAATTTTGACAGACTGCTTAGCACTATTAAATGATCAGCAGTTATGGTTAGGTCACAATTTAAACTAAAACATTCCAGAGAAAACAAAAGACTGCAATTGTGGGAGATCTGAAATATAAAACAGCTTTAATGTTTTTATGTTTGTTACATCAGTTTTCATAGATTAATCCAAATGTCAATGGACAATATGTTACCCTGAGTATTAAGATTTTGTGAAACTGCCATTGACAGCATAGATAAAGTTCGCATACAGTTCACTAAGTCTAGTTGCTGGTAAATAAAGAGATTTGAACCAGAAATAATCTTCAGTGTTGATTCTGGTTTCTTCAGTTGACATCAAGAAATGGAACGATCAAACGTTAATGACCAACTAGTAAATATAGGGTTCTTGTGGAGTAGTGTAGTGGTAGTGGTAGGCACTTACCTCTGGGGTAGAAGGTCTGGTTTCAAGTCCCATGTTCTCTAAACATGGATTAAAACACATACAGAAAATGGGGGAGAAACTCAGCAGGTCTGGCAGCACCTGGAGAGAGAGAAACAGAATTAACATTTTGAGTCTAGGGTGTCTCTTCTTTGGAAACTGAAACCATTTCTGATTTGGACAACTTGATGGAGTACCTTGGCTCCTGACTGCATTACTCATCACTGGCTAGTTCACTGGCTCACCATGTTGCCAAAATCATTAAGTTAATCTTTACCAAAAGGACGTCAGCAACCATTAGCCAATAGGGGTTGATATTATCTATAATGAACATGCTTTGTAATAAATACCTTGGAAGAGTTAATCTCCACAGTAATATGATGGGCAGAATTACTTTTTTTAATTCATTCATGGGATGAGGGTGTCACTGGCCAGGGCCATTCCTAATTGCCCAGAGGGTAGTTAAGAATCAACAACCAGACCAGGTAAAGATGACAGCTTCCTTCCTGAAAGGACATTAGTGAACCAAATGGGTATTTTTTTCCTGACAATCAATTCATTGTCATCATCACACTCATAATTCCAGATTTTTATTAAATTTAGATACTATTATCCGTGGCTAGATTCAAACCCACGTCCCCAGAACATTACCTGAGTCTGTGGATTAATACTCCAGTGATAAATACCACTAGGCTACTGTCTCTCTCCTTTTGCTTGGTCATAGTATGGAACTATTTATGATTCCAATAAAAGTTCAACATTTTTCTGACTGTAACTAAGACTGTTGATTATTGTTATCATGCAGTGTCATTGCAATGTCCATCATACAACGTTGAGGAACCTTATATATTTCAAACTATTTTAAAATTTCAGGTCAGCAGATCTCCCACAATTAGATGGTGCAGTTTTTAATAGCAGTAACTTTTATTCAATTCTCTGTTTATACTTCTGCCATTCTGAACTGTAACAGCTAAAGACTGATTGATATGTCGATGTTACCAGATTTCCACTGACATTGCTCACAGGAAATCCGATAATGAATTGTGGTCCATGATTATAAGTGTTTTATCTTATAATGTCCAAGGTACATTGTTTAATTCATTGATAGGATGTGGGCATCACTAGCCAGACCCGCATTTATTATCCATCCCTAATTGCCCAGAGGGCAATTAAGAGTCAACCACATTGCTGTGAGTCTGGAGTCACATGTTGGCCAGACTAGGTAAGTGAGGCAGATTTCCTTCCCTGAAGGGCAATGGTGGACCACATGGGTTTCTATAACAATTGGCCACTTTTTTCATTGAATTCAAATTCTACCATCTGCCATGATAGGAGTTAAACCTTGTCCCCAGAACATTGGTCTTTTCTTTCTGCGGATTATTTCTCTTCACTTGCATTCTCAGCAAGGATGCGCTTTGTGTTTAATAGGAGAGTGCCAGCCCCTATCTACATCATGTTGCTTTTTAATGCAGTGGGCCAGGCAGTTGTTTGTCAAAGTGGATACACTGAACATTCAAGGGGATAGACACATTGCTGGGTATCACCAGACTACGTGCTACAGGATGTGGCAGGGGTTTACCCCACCAGCACACTGCACATGCTTCAAGCAAATAAAAATTCCAAGGGAACCATTCTCAGTGGCATCAAGGGGGACTACAGTCAGTAGGGGTTGCTTACACAGTCAATCAATGGGGCTAATCTAATTACGGTCCAGGGGATTGGTCACAGTCACTCAGACCTTGCTCCTACCAGAGACTGGGACAAGTTCTTGCAGTTTGGGCTTCAGTCAGTCCTGCGGGTCAAGTCTAGGGATTACTGGGAGATCGGTCAGGCTGCTGCGCAGATGTGAGTCCAGGTTTGGGCCATGGTTAATCCTGGGAGTTCAGGAAATACTAGCCAGGGGGTTTATTAGGAGGCAGTCCATGAAGTCCTGGGGAGAGCAGACATGTCAAGTCTAGGGATGGTATTCATTCCTCTGGGTTACTGAGTGAACAGTGAGAGTGATATGGGCTATAGTAAAAAAGAAGATGATTGGGGGTTGGATGTCAGTCATCTCAGTTCCAGGACATCCCTGCAGGAGTTCCTCAGTGTAGTGTCCTAGTCCCAAGCATCTACAGCTGCTTCATCAATGACCTTCCCTCCATCATAAGATCAGGAGTGGGAATGTTGGCAATGATTGAACAATGTTCAGCACCATTCACGATTCCTCATGGACTGAAGCAGTCCATGTTCAAATGCAGCAAGACCTGGACAATATCAAGGTTTAGACTAACAAATAGCAAGTAATATTGACAGCTCACAAATGTCAGATAAGGACCGTCTCCAATAAAAGGGACTGTCACTATTACCCCTTGACATTCAATGGCCTTGCCATCACTGAGTCCTCCACTACCTTTCTCTGATCTTCCTCTGCATCTTCTCTGTAGCTGTAACATTATATTCTGCATTTTATTCTATTACCCTGATGTACTTATGTGAGATATGATTTGTCTAGAGAGCACACAAAACAAGACTTATCACTGTATCTTATCACATGTGACAATAATAAATCAAATCAAATCAAACCAAATCAATGTCAGTAAAGGCACACACTTTAATTCTTTGATGGGAGTGGTTGTCATTAACAGCACCAGCATTTATTACCCATCTCGAATTCCCCAAAGGGCAATTAAGAATCAACCATCTTACTTCACCATTCAATGAGATCGTAGTTGATCTGATAACCCTCAATTCCTTTCCTGCCTTTTTCCCAGAACCTTTGATTCTGCTACTGATTCAAAATCTGTCTATCTCCACCTCAAATATAGATTCATACAACATAGAAACAGACCCTTCAGTCCATTTAGTCCACACTAACCATTTTCTGAAACTATACTAATTCCACTTGCATGCATTTAGCCCACATCCCTCCAAACCTTTCCAAATGTACTTATCCAAATGTCTTTTAAATGTTTTAACTGTACCTGCATCTGACCCTTCCTCTGGTAGTTCACTCCACATATGAACCATTCTCGGTGTAAAAATAGTTGCGCCTCACGTCCTTTTCAACATTTTCTCCTCTCACTTTAAAAATATGCCCCCTAATTTTGTACCCCTCCACCCTAGGGAAAGGATCCTTCTTATTCACCATCTATGCTTCTCATGATTTTATAAACATCTATAAGGTTACCCCTCAACCTCCTACGCTCCAGTGAAAAAGGTCCCAGCCTATCTAAGTCTATTTTAACTCAAACCCTCCAATCTCAGCAACATGCTGGTAAACCTTTTCTGAACCCTCTCCAATTTAATAATATCCTTCCTATAGCAAGGCAACCAGAATAACACACAGTACTCCACGTAAGGCCTCACCAGCGTCTGGCACAATGTCAACATGACATCCCAATTCCTGCCTCACAGCCCTCTTTTGGTAAAGAATTCCACAGATTCAATACTCTGAGAGAAGAAGTTTCTCCACATCGCTGTCTTAAATGGGCAACCATTTACCCTGGATTGATGCCCTTTGGTCCTAAACTCTCCCACAAGAGAAGCAACCTTTCCACATCTACCGTCTCAAGTTGTCTAAGAATGCATTGCATGGAAATGCCAGTCAAGGTGATGATCTGTCCTTCTGTATTCTTATGATAGACAACAATTTTCTAACTCAGAAGTCTGACTTCTTCCACTATCAAACAAAGCTGGCTCTGAGTTTAGCGTTTACAGCTTTTGGGTGGTTGGTTGTAATATTAAGTGACTGAATTTCTTCATTTTAATGTTATTTAATTAAGGGTGACACAGTAATTAAGTTTAAATATAAATACGTGGTCCAGACAAAATGCAAATGGTCAGCATCAGCAGACTTATTATGAAATCTCTGACTCAATACCGTGTCAGTAGACATGTTGTGATATTCACAGGAATTGGTAGGAAAAGCTACTTGGGAGGAGATGATGGGCTTGTAATGAAATTTGAGTACTGGAAACCATTTACTTTTATGACAGCTTTATACCTGTAACAGTGAGAAAGAAGGTCACAAGTATCGGATTCAGTATGTTAAGGGTATAGAATCATATAATCCTTACAGTGTGGAAACAGGCCCTTCAGTCCAATAGGTCTACGCTGACCATCCAAAGAGTAACCCACCCTTACCCTATTAGTCTACATTTAGACTGACGAATGCAACTATCGCACACATCCCTGAACACAATGGGCAATTTAGCATGGCCAACTCACCTAACCTGCACATCTTTGGATAGTGGGCTGAAACCAGAGCACCTGGAGGAAACCCATGCAGGTGCAGGGAGAATGTGCAAACTCCACACAATCGCCTGAGGCTGGAATCGAACCCGGGTCCCTGGTGCTGTGAGGCAACAGTGCTAACCACTGAGCCACTGTGCCGCCCCAATGTCCCTGGATTAGCAGCCAGCATTCCCTTTAATTTTCTTTCTGATAGCGCAGGCCTCCGAGATCCATGTACAGAAACTACCTTTCGGAACCGGAGGTCAATGCCATGATCAGCTGCTAATCGCTGTGTGATGTACCTCGGAGTGGGAGTAACCACAGGTAACCATGCAGCTGAGAAGGAATGTTTTTGATAACCCAGAATTCCAGGCATATTCCTTTCAAATCTCAGTCAGAGGGAATTTTTAGAAATTCGCAGCTATTAGTAATCATAAAAACAAAATTGATTGCTCTTACAACCCATCTCAGAAATCTCAGGAATTGCTGGAGAAACTCAGCTGGCCCGGCAGTATCTGTGGAAAGAAATCAGAGTTAACATTTCGGGTCTGGTCATCCTGATGCAGGATCACTGGACCCAAAACATTAACTCTCTTTTCTCTCCACAGATGTTGTTGGGCCTGCTGAGTTGGTCAAGCAATTTCTGTTTTTGTTTCAGATCTCCAGCATCCGCAGTGTTTTTGTTTTGTAAACAGCAAATGTGGCTCCAGTCACAAAATAAAATAATGGGCTCATTTAAAGTTAGAATTAAATGGGAAGAGGGTGTGAGAATTTTTAGGGTTGGAGGGGAGTAAGCAGGAGGCGAAGGACCAAAGAAAGCAGGGACATGGTAATTCCATGTTGTTTGAGAAAGATGATGTCTAAAATGCTTTGAAGTTGGCTGTTGGTTTTGATGACTTCTTCTTGACATAGACATCCTTCAGAGAGACCTCAGCACATGATCCTGTCTGGTACTTCAATACTGAGGAAGTGTTGCACTGTTAGAGGAATCTTCTTTCCATTGAGACATCAATAAAGTCTCATCTGTTCTCTGATATGTGTGTAGGATGACAAGACTCCATATCTAAGAAAGAGGCATTTCCAAGGATCTTTTCTGATGAGTTTGGATGCAAATTCCTTTGGGACATCTTGGGGTTGTTAAAGGTACAAGAGAAATCCAAGTTATTTAAGAACAATGCTGATACCTTACTGCTTTAACAGCTGAATACAATAATGAGAATCACTAGGAGCAGTCCAGGCAGCAGTGTGTTGGACTGAGGATGTGTACACAAGTTGTTTATCTGTTAACCAAATCAGTTTTGAATTTTCAAGCAAACTGAAACTCTGCTACTTACCAATTCAGTATAATTCTAATCGTGTTAAGGAACACAACACAAGAATACAACATTCACCATAACCTTTTAAGTTTTCTTCCCTTCAAGTTTTAATCTAATTCTCTTTTGAAATGTAAAACTGTATATACTTTCACCTCTATCTCAGGCACCTCTATCTCAGATCATCATAACTAACCGAGTAAAACAAAATTCTCCTCATCTCATCACTGGCAGAAACCTCAACAATTCTGTTCAATTTGAAAAATGTTTTCTAACGTAGGTGCGTATCTGTTAAGATTATATCACATTTGAATACAGGTAAGATTCAATAAGATTAAGACTTTTTAGATTTTGGCAGAGTTACGGTTGGCATGGTAGTACACAGTGTCCCATCACACCAGCGGTACTGTACAAAAAATCTTAACTTACAGCAATATTTTACATACATGTTTGTCAAAGATATGCTTACCAAACTGAATGCACAGGTTTACTCAGTTGCAACATATTATTTCATTTCATCTCAGTAACTTTACATTGCGTGCAATACAGATGCAGTCATGTTTTGATAAATTAATTCATAAATTGATTCAATTGTGTATATATGAAAGTATACCACTTCAACAAAACTCATGTGTAGAACTTGTTTGCAAAACTGAGGGGTTCGCAGAACCATGATCATAAATCAAAGGGCTCAACCTCCCGTTAACCCCCTCAGGGGTTAGGATTTGTCATTCTGTTTAACACATTTTAGTTAAACAACTCCCATTCCAATTTGTTCTTTAAGGCTTGCAAAAGATTTGGTCTAAAAGATTTGAAAGTGTTTAAGCTGCACATCCATAAATCAAGATCAGCAGCCTCCTTGCAACAAAATATTTGTTCAGAGCACCACAAGTCTGTTAACAAGTGTAAAGTATATTCCAACATCACCAGTCCTGAAGGAGTTAAGAAGGTTCCAACCTGGCAACAGCTTGTTCAGAGTAAATCCCCTCATGGAAGGTTTTGTTGAACCGAATAAATTCAATTTTAAAATCCTTCCTTGATCTAAGCTTGCTTAAGTTCTCACTGTGGCCTGAGGACTCCTAGGTCAAGGTCAACAACAAAAGAAAGGAGAACCTGTCTCATTCTCATATTTCTTTACTGTGCCATATAAATCTTTCCATCATACTTTATTATGTCTTGGTGTCATATAAAAATCCATGTGTTTTGCAAAACTGGCAATTACTTTCTCGGTCAATTCCCTCATCATTCAGTACTTTAGAATCACACGTATTGATGGGATCAGATTTAACAAAGGCCATGAAATAATTTTGTCGATAAAACTACAGGGATAATAATAACTTAATGCCAGTGCCATGTCAACTCACCACTGGGATTGGAACTACTTCTGTTTGACCACACTGAGTTCTTTGTAGCAACCAGTTCTATACACCCATGCCAATAACAGGCCTCACAACAACTGCAGATTCTAATTACTTATACATGACTTGCTAGAAGTCTATTATACGTGACATTAGGTCCATTCTGTGAAAGTTGCTGTTCAATGCAACCTATCTTAAGTTGTCTTTCATGACCGTGCTGTGCACCCTCAAACAAATCAAGCATTTTCCGGAGAAGGGTGGGGAGGTGGTGGGGGAAGTGGCGCTGGTAAAAATTGTCAATATGTAAATTGTCAATATGTACTTGGGGGGGACACAGTGTCGATTGTTACCTCTTAAAATAAAACTGTCACAAAGAAACAATCATCCGTGTTACAAAGACGGAAATCCATTGGCAAACCCAAGAAATCACATTTTGGGGCGAATTACGGAATAATTACACATATACTTAGATCACAAGCATTCAATGAAGCTGACAATATTTTGAGGATTTAAGATGTTGGTGTTGTGCCTGTCTCCAAGAAACCAGGATAATTCGGACATTCAAATGCAAAACTGCACCATTTGGAGAGTGTAATGCAGTCTGTTCTGGTCAGTATTACTAATTCTGAAAAGGATTCCCTGGCCCAGACATTAGACACTTAATACCTAAATCTGTTTCCAAATGTAAAGCACCAAACAAAAGCTTGCTGTATAGATGAAATGTGTCTCTACTGGTGTAAAAATAATTACAACAGATATGCCTGCCTCATAGAATTGATAAGCCTCTCTACTGACTGCCACACTCAACGCAAGTCATTAAAAACACATATCAATCCCTTCCATGCTCTCCACATACAATATAGTGAGCATACTATAGAACTACAATTATGGGACATCTTTGAAGTAGATGCATCTTGACCAATTTACTACACATCAGAAGAACATTAAAGAAGCAGTTCCCATTTGTTGGTGAGTGTTGGGTGTATTAATTATCTGAAACCATTCAACAACAAAATCGACACAACAGTCCCTTTGTTCATCTTGGTCTTCATAATTCATGTCTTTACTGAAGTCCCTACAGCAGCCCATATTGTATTTTGTTTTGCCAGTCCAGCTACAGCAAACCCATTGCACCTTTTTTTAAAAAATAAACTAAAATTTAAAACAGTCAATTACCTAGTCAAGAAGTAAGAGTACAGAAAACACAAAGCATGAACAGGCAGTGCAACTATCATGTTGTTTAAAGGAAACCAAAACCAAAAATGATATGGTAGGATTTCTGTTCCTTATGGCTCCCTTTCCTATTTTCTGTTGTCTAGTTTATCTTTGGCTTGATGTGATTTATAAACTCACCAGCTCACTGGAATAATTAGCCCACTGTCATTTTGGTGAGGTGCCTCTTGAGATTCATGACATCGGTCTGAATACAACATTCTTTTTTATCTGACTGAGAACCTTCTAGAGTTGGGAGGCTGAGAAAGAGAGATGAAAGGCAACATGACTTCTCCAGTGTTTTTCAGGGAAGGGAACATGCTAAATTTAAAAGTTTCCAACAAGTAATAAATCGTACTTGAACCTAGCTTGGTTTCCTTACACTGAGGACAAAATGGACAAATTGAAGATAAGGTTAAGAATTCAATCTAGATTTTTTTTAAGTTTGTAAGTTTACACATAAGCCTGGGAATTTGTGTTAACATTATACAAAGACTTAATGCATTCAAACCAAATTCCTCTCTCCACTATTTTAACAAAGGCTAGCCCATTTGAAATAAGCAGACTAATGTCCCATTGAAACAGTGGAGAGAAGAATTAAATATGAGCATTTGTGCAATCTAATTAGCCCCACTAAAGCTCGAGCTGTAATCACATTTCAAACAGGATTATATTTAAATCCCACACTTTGTGAATTTTGTTGAAATTCCCTTTTAGCGGCACAATTCTTCCAACAACCACTTGTGTTTGTATAGCACCCATAATATCACAAAATGGCCCCCTAAAATGCTTCACAGAAACATTGCCAAGCAGAATTTGACAGTGAGCCACCCAAGGAAATATCAGGACAGGTGAGCAAAAGCTTGGAGAAAGAAGTAGGTTTTGAGCAGTATCTTTAAGGAAGAGAATGAAGTGGAAAGACAGGGAGAGTAAGCCAGGGAATTCTAGAGCTTGAGGCCAAGACAGCTTAAGGCACAGCCCCCAAAGTTGGGGTGAATATAACCGGGAATGTGAAAGGTGCCAGCATTGGAGGAGCACCGAGTTCTTCTGGGATTGTAGGACTGAAAGAAACCTTTCGGGAAAGTGACAGGAAACAACATGGAGGAATTTGAAATCAAGGACGAGAATTTTCAAACTAAAGCAAAAGATATTCTACACAATCATCCGACCAATTACATCATCAGAATGCTGATTTCTAGCAAAGTATGATTAAATTTAAATTTTAAAAAAATCATTTGTGGGATATTTTAGATAAATGCACGGTGCTGCATTTTAGGAAAGCAAATCTTAGCAGGACTTATACACTTAAGGGTAGGGAGTGTTGCTGAACAAAGAGACCTTGGAGTGCAGGTTCATAGCTCCTTGAAAGTAGAGTCGCACGTAGATAGAATAGTGAAGAAGGCATTTAGTATGCTTTCCTTTGTTGGTCAGAGTACTGAGTACAGGAGTTGGGAGGTCATGTTCTGGCTGTACAGTACATTGGTTAGGCCACTTTTGGAATATTACATGCAATTCTGTTTTCCTTCCTATCAGAAAGATGTTCTGAAACTTGAAAGGGTTCAGAAAAGATTTACAAGGATGTTGCCAGGGCTGGAGGATTTGAGCTATAGGGAAATGTTGAATAGGCTGGGGCTGTTTTCCCTGGAGCATTGGAGGCTGAGGGGTGATCTTATAGAAGTTTACACAATCATGAGAGGCATGGATAGGGTAAAGAGACAAAGTCTTTTCTCTGGGGTGGGGGAGTCCAGTACTCGAGGGCATAGGTTTAGGGTGAGCAGGTAAAGACATAAAAGAGACCTAAGGGGCAACCTTTTCATATAGAGAGTGGTACATGTATGGAATGAGCTGCCAGAGGAAGTGGTGGAGGCTGGTACAATTGCAACATTTAAAAGGCATCTGAATGGATATATGAATAGGAAGGGTTTGGAGGGATATGGGCTGGGTGTTGACAGGTGGAACTAGATTAATTTAGGATATCTGGTTGGCATGGATAAGTTGGACCAAAGCGTCTGTTTCCTTCCAAATATCTCTATGACTCTATGTGGGCTTCACTGACTGGGCCTAGCATTTATTGTCCATCCCTTGAGAAGGTGGGGTTGAGCTGCCATCTTGAACTGCTGCAGTCCATCTGCTGTGGGTTGACCCACAATGCCACGAGGGAGGGAGTTCCAGGATTTTGGCCCTGTGACAGTGAAGGAACGCTGATGTATTTCCAAGTCAGGGTGAGTGGCTCTGAGGGGAACTTGAAAATAATTATGTTCTCATATATCTACAGTCTTTGTCCTTCAAGGTGAAAATGGTTGTGGATTTGGAAGGTGCTGTCTGAGGATCTTTGCTGAATTTCTGAAGTGCATCTTGTAGATGGTACGCACGGCTGCTACTGAGGGTCCATGGTTGAGGGAACAGATGCTTGTGGATGTTTTGTTCTGGATGGTGTCAAGCTTCTTGAGTGTTGTTGGGGCTGCATTCATCCAGTCAGGTGGAGAATATTTCATCACACTCCTGACTTGTGCCTTGTCGATAGTTGACAGGCTTTAGGGAGTCAGGTGTGTTTCCCACTGCAGTATTTCTAGCTTCTGACCTGGTCTTATAGCCATTGTGTTTTTGTGATGAGTCCAGTTGAGTTTCTGGTCAATGATAACCCCCAGGATGTTGATAATGGGAGATTCAGTGATTGGAATGCCATTGACTGCCAAGGGGCGTGGTTAGATTGTCTTTTATTTGTGATTACGTTAGATTGCAGTATAGAATACAGCCTTCCGTTATCATGTGTTGAACAGTAACTAGATGAATCTGTGAAGAATTGTTACTTGGGCTAGGTACTGGAGGTCTGAACCTGCTCTGAGACAAACCCAAAAAAAACCAATACATTCAGATACAATACAATGCAATTCAATATAGCACAGGAACAGGCCCTTTGGCCCATCGAGCCTGAGCCAATTCTTAAACTTTATTTAAACCTGATATTTATTTCTGATACATGGTTTTGATCCCTCTGTTTGCCTCCATACACATGTCTATCAAAATAGGCTTCCGTTGTTGCTACCACTCCACTGCAGTGTGTTCCAAGTACCCACACCTTCTGGGTGAAAAACTTTCCCGGCACATCTCCCCTAACTTTTCCCCTCTAACCATGAACCTGTGCCCTCTTGTAGTTGATCTTCCCACTCTGGGAAAAAGCTTCTAACTATCCACTCTATCTTTGCCTCATAATTTTGTTCACCTCAATCAGGTCACTCCCTCAGCCTCCATCTTTCCAATGAAAACAATCCAGGTTCATCCAACCTTTCCTCATAACTAAAACACTCCAGACCAGACAGCATCCTGGTAAACCTTCTCTGCACACACTCCAAAGCATCCACATTCTTCTGGTAGTGTGGCGACCAGAACTGCAAGCAATATTCCAAACATGGCAGAAGTGGGTACTACAGATGCTGGAGATTAGAACCAAGATTAGAGTCGTGTTGGAAAAGCACAGAAGATCAGGCAACATCCGAGGAGCAGGAAAATCGATGTTTCGGGCAAAAGCCCTTCGTCATTCATTCCTGATAAAGGGCTTTTGCTTTAAACATCGATTTTCCAGCTCCTCGGAAGGTGCCTGACCTGCTGTGCTTTTCCAGCACCACTCTAATCTTAACTCATATTCCCGACGTGGCCTAACCTAAGTTTTGTACAGATGCAGCATAACTTGCCAACTTTTATATTCAATGCCCCAGCTGATGAAGGCAAGCATTCTGTATGCCTGAAGATACACACAAGAATCATTAAGGAAACAATTGAAGATACATTGCCTTTTACTTATTATGCCCTCTCATCTGGACAAAGTTAGATAAAACTGGCCTGAAGACAGCATCCTACACAACACAGATGATATGGAGCTTTGATTGCAAAAAAGACATGTAATGCTCTATTCACTTGCTGTCAAATATAAACTGTGCAATGTAGTATCTTTTACAGAAGTTCATGTTCAGATTAGAGTTAGCCAACATTACTTAAAGCTCCTACAGTCAGTTTAATTAACACAAAAAGTTAAGCTTTTTTCACCGTCCATTAAAGACAATACACTGGGTTTTCTAACTGAGATGTCCCAATGTAAACAGAGCCATTTCAATTTATGAATTATAGTGTTAAACAGATGCTTCTTATTAGAGGCTTAGTGGTGAAGAAAACATGACACTGGTGCTGAGGAAATCAGTTATTCATATCATACCAACACAAATTGCAATTTTATGTATTTCTAAGTGGTGTCATATGTTAAAGTTTTTTTTATAGTGTGCTGCATCAGTTTTCATAGATTAATCCAAATGTCAACATGTTGCTCAGAGCACTAAGCCTTTATGAAACTGCTATTAACAGCAAAGATAAACTTCACATACAGTTCCCGAAGTCTAGTTGTTGATAAATAGAACCAGAAATAGCCCTAACTGTTAATGTCAGTTTCCTCAGTTGTCGATCAATACTTAGAACTATTAAACATTAATGACCATCTATTAAATGTAGAGCTAGAACTGTTTTGTGGTAATGTCCCTGCCTCTGTGATCGAAGATTTGTGTCGAAGCCCCATGTCCCACCAGACATGGATTGTAGCAAACAATTGCTGGAGAAATTCAGCAGGTCTGGCAGCATCTGTGGAAAGATAAACAGAGTTAATGTTTTGAGTCTTCAGTGAGTGAGCTCACAGACTGGGTGAGTTGCTGCAACATTTTCTGCATTTACTTCAATTTTCCAACATTGCAAATTTTCCTTTTGTCCATGTAAAATATTGCAATGGTTTGATTCAAGTTATCTAGAGTGGGAGATCTTGAATATTAAGTATTTACAACAGTGCAGAGGTAACAAAATAGAAATTGCTAGAAATTCTCAGCAGGTTTGAAGGCATCTGTGCAGAGAAATCAGAGTTAATGTTTCAGGTTCAGTGGCCTTTCTTCAGTAGAGCAGAGATAACCTAATTTTGAAGGTACATTTCGAACACATTCATACGGATATTATTTAACATGGGAAGCAGTTGTTACATACATGTCTGTAGGAGGAATTCAGCAAGCTGACAATAAATTACTGCTATATTTTCCATGAAACAGAAAGAGTTCAGACACCTGAATTTCTGTCAATATTCCTCATCCCCAACGTGCCTTGGCAAGAAACTCCTTTTGAGAAGTATCACGATAAAGACAAGACAAAGAAACAATGACTGTAAACAATATTCTTGTTCCAACCAAACTCAAAATACAAATAAAAAGTGGAAATTCTTAATAGCTGAAGTAGAAGCAGAAAGTGTCAGAAATACATACAAGTGCCTACTAGTATCAGTGGAGAGAAAAGTTTGGTTATTATTTCAGGCATGAGACTGTTCCTCAAAGGGAGTGCATTATTGTAACAGCCTGTCTTAATATCAGCAAGCACAGTTCCATCCTGTTCACCAGAACTTGGATATTCCAATTTTATATAATGCTGTGAAACAAAGCGAATCTGCACGCTTCCCAATCAAATGGCACACCACAAACACCCTTCTGGATTTTGTGAACACAAGCAAAACACTGGGTACTTTCAAAGTTAAAAACCACACAACACCAGGTTATAGTCCAACAGGTTTATTTGGCAGCACTCGCTTTCAGAGCTCAGCTCCTTCATCAGGTGGTTGGGGAGTATAAGATTGTAAGACACAGAACTTACAGCAGAATCTTATTCTCCACAACCACTTGATGAAGGAGCAGCGCTTCGAAAGCTCGTGCTTCCAAATAACCTTGTTGGACTATAACCTGGTGCTGTGTGATTTTTAACTTTGTACACCCCAGTGGCATCTCTAAATCATCACTTTCAAAGAGACTGCTATTTAAAATTAATTGTTACCACCAAGACAAAGAAGTGCCTCACATTTATGAAGTATCTTTTACAAACACAGGACATTCCAAGCCAACAAAATACTTTTTTGATATGTGGTTATTGTTGCAGTTAGTGTAGGCAACATGACAGCAACCACAAACGGCAATGTGATAGTGGCGAGAGAATGTTGATTGAGGGATTATTATTGGTCAAGACTCTGGGGATACATCCCTTACTCCTTTCCAAAGTACCAGAGAGGTCAGCATATAGGTTGACTTGTGATTTCTCAAAAAGTCCCTCCAGAAAGGAGGGTTGATTTTAAAATTATAAAGTGAACTGCCATTGTAAGCACATCTTAAAAGTAATTGCATTTTTGCATCACTGTGATCCATTGCCTGCTTTATGTCCACTTGTTAGATTCCTTGTTAAAAGGTGCCAGTCAGTAAAACATGGATTGGTGGGTAAAATATTGAGCGCAGCTATTAATTTCATGGCAGAAAAGGACCACTTAACTGATACGTTGAGTATTTTCTCAATATGTATATATTCTTATCTTGTCAAAAGTCCAACTCACTGGAATTAAGTTAGTTTTCTCCAGTTAACCTCTGCCCAGTTGAGAAACACAATGCTTCAGATACCCAATACCAGAGAGCAGGGTGTGCAGCCGATAGACTTCACTTCTTCTTGAAGTTGTTGTTTTGTCCAAACAGTGATGCAGCTCTAAATGATGCTTCAAGACACGGTAAGCTTTCTAAGTAAGTTGAGGCATTCAAATGAAGGAAGCAGGGTGTGCCACAGAACATTGCAAGGGGCTAATAGCAAAGAGGGAAGGTTGTGGCTGAAGAAAGAAATTAGGACACTGAATTAACTGGTATATTTCCGATAACCTGATAAAATCAGCTAATACCAAAGATAATTTCTGAACAGAAAACCACTCCAAACAGCCATCGGTTAGTGCGTGGTGTGTGGTACTTATGTGACAGTATAGAAGTGCATGAAATGCCGAGGTTGTGAGTATTGCTGACATGTAATGATTAAGGATAAGCAATAAATGGTGGCCCAGCTCACGATACCTTCATCCTGTGAATGACCGAAACAAAATCAGAACTAGCTGCAGGAGTAGGCCATTCAGACCCACCAGGCTGATCCCACCTTGGTATCAACTCCATTTTCCTCCCCATAACCCTTTAAAACATTATTAATTAGGGCTACGTGAGCCCAGCTTCCGTGTCCACACTCCTAAGTTGCTGGTTTGTGCACCTGTCCCGTTAGCTATTTGAGTGTTTGGAAAGGATCAGGAAATGACCCTCAGCATTAATGAAAACTAAAAACTTGACATCAAACTGGTAAGCATTCTCACATCCTGGTTATCTGTCCTACGTTCATTGATTACAAAGGTTGACATAACGTAAGAGTTAGAGTTTAGAAGAATGAGAGGCGATCTAATGGAGGTACATAAGATGCTAAAGGGGATTGACAAAGTGGACGCAGAGAGGATGTTTCCTCCCATGGAACAATGTAGAACAACAGGTCATGGTTATAGGATAAGGACAAGCAGAAATGAGGAGGAATTATTGCTCTCAAAGGGTTGTGGATGTATGGAATTCAATATCCCAGAGTCCAGTGCATGCTGGGACATTGAGTAAATTTAAGAGGAGATTTTTAATTAATAATGTTTTAAAGGGTTATGGGGAGGAAAATGGAGTTGATACCAAGGTGGGATCAGCCTGGTGGGTCAGAATGGCCTACTCCTGCTGCTAGTTCTGATTTTGTTTCGGTCATTCACAGGATGAAGGTATCGCGAGTTGGGCCACCATTTATTGCTTATCCTTAATCATTACATGTCAGCAATACTCACAACCTCGGCATTTCACGGACTTCTCTACTGTCACATAAGTACCACACACCACGCACTAACCGATTGCACCACTGGAGCTGCCTTAACCATCTTTCCGTACCGGAGGATTGGAGGGAGGTGAATTTGATCATACCACTGGGCCATCATCTCCTATGTGTAAGCCATTAGCTCCCAGCAATTAAACATATTAATGTACGCTCAGAGACAGGGGACAGTGCTCTACAGTGGTGACTCATCAGACCGCTGCCTTCTACAGACTGGAAAGCTGGGGCATGGCTGAGGGAAGCGTCCCGAACACTTCAGTTAATGAGCAGGACACTACAGTCAGAAACTAGCAAGATCAACACACTCCATCCAAATGGCTGTCTGTCCTTGTGTTATCTGGGAAACACTCCCAACTCTCAGAATTAGATAAATGGATTATATTTTAGCTGCTGCTTCCTAATAAACTTAAATAGACTACCTTAAAGTTACCAAAGAACAGCTCACTTAGCTATCTGTGGATCCCAAACCTAAAATCTCACACTGAGGATGTTTATAAATTTATTCAGGGGATGAGGGTGTCACAGGCTAGACCAGTATTTCTAATTGCCCAGACAGCAGGTTAGGATCAACAATAGAACAATTGTTCTATTACTAGTCTGGAGTCACATGAGACCAGGTGAAGATGGCTGTTTCCATCCACAAAGGACATGAGTGAACCTGACGGGTGTTTCCTGACAATCAACAATGACATCATTAGGTTCTTAATACCACATTTGGTTTTCCTGATTGCATTCAAATTCCATCACCTGACATGGCAGGATTTGAACTCATGTCCCCAGCGCTTTGCCTGGGTCTCTGCATTAACTCGAAGAATGAGGAGGAGAACTTATTCAAGGAAGGGGGCTAATGCCCGAAATGTCGATTCTCCTGCTACTCGAAAGCTGCCTGAACTGCTGTCCTTTTCCAGTACCACACTCTTGTCTATGGATTAACTGTCCAGCTATAATCCCACTGCACCATTGCATTGTCCAGGTGCAGGGAACAGCACACATAGCAAAGTGGAGGAAGGCCGAGGGAAGAAAGGGAGAGTTATCATCGTACAGGGAGTGGGTTACTGTCTGTACAGGGAGTGGGTTACTGTCTGTACAGGGAGTGGGTTACTGTCTGTACAGGGAGTGGGTTACTGTCTGTACAGGGAGTGGGTTACTGTCTGTACAGGGAGTGGGTTACTGTCCATACAAGGAGTCAGTTACTGTCCGCACAGGGAATGGGTTATAGTCTGTACAGGGAGTGGATTACTGTCTGTACAGGGAGTGGGTTACAGTTCATACAGGGAGTGAGGTACAGTCTGCACAGGGAATGAGTGACTGTTTATATCGGGAGTGGGTTACTGTCAGTACAGGGAGTGGGTTACTGTCTATACAGGGCGTGAGTGACTGTTTATACAGGGAATGGGTTACTGTCCGTACAGGGAGTGGATTACTTTCTGCACAGGGCGTGACTTACTGTCCGTACGGGGAGTGGGTTACTGTCTGTCTAGGGAGTGACTTACTGTTCATTCAGGGAAGGGTTACTGTCTGTACAGGGTGTGAGTTAATATCTGTACAGGGGCTGATTTACCGTCTGTATAGGGACCGTGTTACTGTCTGTACCGGGAGTGACTTAATGTTCGTACAGGGAGGTTTACTGTCTGTACAGGGAGTGAGCTACTGTCTGTGAAGGGAGTGTCTTACTGTCCATACAGGGAGTGTGTTACTGTCTGTACAGGGAGTGAGTTACTGTCCGTAAAGGGAGGGAGTTACTATCTGTCTAGGGAGTGAGTTAATGTCCGTTCAGGGAAGGGTTACTGTCTGTACAGGGAGTGAGTTAATGTGTGCACAGGGAGTGGGTTTTTGCCTTTACAGGGAGTGAGTTAATCTCCGTACAGAGAACGGGTCACTGCCCGTATAGGGAGTCAGTTACATGCCTGTACAGGGAGTGAGTTCCTATCTGCACAAGGTGTGGGTTACTGTCTGTACAGGGAGTTGGTTACTGTCTGTACAGGGAGTGAGTTACTGTCCATACAAGGAGTGGATTACTGTCTGCACAGGGAGTGGGTTACTGTCTATACAGGGAGTGCGGTACAGTCTGCACAGGGAGTGGGTTACTGTCTATACAGGGAGTGTGGTACAGTCTGCACAAGGAGTGAGTGACTGTTTATATAGGGAGTGGGTTACAGTCTGTACAGGGAGTGGGTTACTGTCTATACAGGGAGTGTGGTACAGTCTGCACAGGGAGTGAGTGACTGTTTATATAGGGAGTGGGTTACAGTCTGTACAGGGAATGGGTTACTGTCCATACAGGGAGTGTCTTACTGTCCATACAGGGAGTGTGTTACTGTCTGTACAGGGCGTGAGTGACTGTTTATACAGGGCGTGACTTACTGTCCGTACGGGGAGTGGGTTATTGTCTGTCTAGAGAGAGACTGACTGTTCATTCAGGGAAGGGTTACTGTCTGTACAGGATGTGAGTTAATGTCTATACAGGGGCTGATTTACCGTCTGTATAGGGACCATGTTACTGTCTGTACAGGGAGTGACTTAATGTTCGTACAGGGGGGTTTACTGTCTGTGAAGCGAGTGTCTTACTGTCCATACAGGGAGTCGGTTACTGTCTGTACAAGGAGTGAGTTACTGTCCGTAAAGGGAGGGAGTTACTGTGTGTCTAGGGAGTGACTTAATGTTCGTTCAGGGAAGGGTTACTGTCTGTACAGGGAGTCAGTTACTGTCTGTACAGGTAGTGAGTTACTGTCTGGCCAGGTAGTGGGTTACTGTTCGTACAGGGACTGGGTTACTGTCTGTACAGGGACTGGGTTGGTGTCTGTTCAGGGAGTGTGTTATTGTCTGTACAGAGAGTGAATTACTGTCTATACAAGGAGTGGGCTACAGTCTGTACAGGGAGTGAGATACTGTCTGTACTGTGAGTGAGTTACTGTCTGTACTGTGAGTGAGTTACTGTCTGTACAGGGATGGAGTTACTGTTCTTACAGGGAGGGAGTTACTGTCTGTAGGGGGTGTGGGTTACTGTCCTCATAGTGAGTGGGTTACTGTCCGTACAGGGGGTGCGATTGTGTATGTACAGGGAGTGAGTTACTGTCCATACATGGAGTGGTTTACTGTCTGTACATTGAGTGGGTTACTGTATATACAGGGAGTGAGTTACTGTCTGTACTAGGAGTGGGTTCCTGTCAGTACAGGGAGTGACTTACTGTTTGTAATGGTGTGAGTAACTGTATATCCAGTGAGTGGGTTGTTGTCTGTACAGGGAGTGAGTTACTGTCTGTAGAGCGCTTGGGTTACTGTCTATATAGGGAGTAGGTTACATTCTGTACATTGAGTGGGTTACTGTCTGTGCAGGGGGTGAGTTACTGTCCATGAAAGGAGTGGATTACTGTCTGTACAGGGAGTTAGTTACTTGTCTGCACAGGGAATGGGTTATTGTCTGTACAGGGAGTGGATTACTGTCTGTACAAAGAGTGGGTCATTGTCTATACAGGGATGCATTACTGCCCGTACAAGGAGTGGGTTACAGTCCATACAGGGAGTGCAGTACAGTCTGTACAGGGAGTGAGTGACTGTTTATATCGGGAGTGGATTACAGTCTGTACAGGGAGTGGGTTACTTTCTGCACAGGGTGTGACTTAATGTCTGTATGGGGAATGGGTTACTGTCTGTACAGGGAGTGAGTGACTGTTTTTACAGGAAATGGGTTGCTGTCCGTACAGGGAGTGGGTTACTGTCTGCACAGGGCGTGACTTACTGTCCGTACGGGGAATGGGTTACTGTCTGTCTAGGGAGTGACTGACCGTTCATTCAGGGAAGGGTTACTGTCTGTACAGGGAGTGAGTTAATGTCTGTACAGGGGCTGATTTACCATCTGTATAGGGACCGTGTTACTGTCTGTACAGGGAGTGACTTAATGTTCATACAGGGAGGTTTACTGTCTGTGAAGGGAGTGTCTTACTGTCCATACAGGGAGTGTGTTACTGTCTGTACAGGGAGTGAGTTACTGTCTGTAAAGGGAGGGAGTTACTGTGTGTCTAGGGAGTGACTTACTGTTCATTCAGGGAAGGGTTACTGTCTGTACAGGGAGTCAGTTACTGTCTGTACAGGGAGTGGGCTTTTGCCTGTACAGGGAGTGAGGTACTCTCCGTACAGAGAATGGATTACTGTCCGTACAGGGTGTCGGTTACTGTCTGTACAGGCAATGAGTTCCTATCTGTACAAGGAGTGGGTTACTGTCTGTATAGCGAATGAGTTACTGTCTGTACAGGTAGTGAGTTACTGTCTGTCCAGGTACAGGGAATGGGTTACTGTCTGTACAGGGACTGGGTTGGTGTCTGTACAGGGAGTTGGTTATTGTCTGTACAGGGAATGAGTTACTGTCTGTACAGGGAGTGGGTTATTGTCTGTACAGTGAGTGAGTTACTGTCTGTACAGGGAGTGGGTTACAGTCTGTACAGTGAGTGAGTTACTGTCCGTACAGGGAGTGAGTTACTGTCTGTATCGGGAGTGGGTTACAGTCTGTACAGTGAGTGAGCTACTGTCTGTACAGGGAGGGAGTTACTGTCTGTACGAGGTGTGGGTTACTGTCCCTATAGCGGGTGGGTTACTGTCTGTACAGGGGGTGCGATAGTGTATGTACAGGGAGTGAGTTACTGTCCGTACATGGAGTGGTTTACTGTCTGTACATTGAGTGGGTTACTGTATATACAGGGAGTGAGTTACTGTCTGTACTAGGAGTGGGTTCCTGTCAGTACAGGGAGTGACTTACTGTTCGAAATGGTGTGAGTAACTGTATGTCCAGTCAGTGGGTTGCTGTCTGTACAGGGAGTGAGTTACTGTCTGTAGAGCACATGGGTTACTGTCCATATAGGGAGTAGGTTACATTCTGTTTATTGAGTGGGTTACTGTCTGTGCAGGGGGTGAATTACTGTCTGTACAGGGAGTGAGGTATTGTCTGTATAGTGTGTGTGTTACTGTCTGTACAGGGATTGGGATATTGTCTGCACAGGGAGTGAGTTACTGTCTGCACAGGGAGTGAGTTACTGTCCGTACAGGGAGTATGTTACTGTTTGTATAGGGAGTATGTTACTGTCCATTCAGGGAGTGGGGTACTGTCTGTAGAGCGAGTGAGTTACAATCGATACAGGGAGTGAGGTATTGTCTGTACAGGGAGTGGGTTACTATCCGAAAAGGGAGTGGGTTATTGTTCGTACATGGAGTGAGTTAATGTCTGTACCGGGAGTGACTTACTGTTCGTATAGGGAGTGGTTTACTGTCCGTAAAGGGAGTGAGTTACTGTATATACATGGAGTGAGTTACTGTTTATATAGGGAGTGGGTTAATGTGTAAAGGGCATGGGTTACTTTCTGCACAGGGCATGAGTTACTGTCCAGATGGGGAGTGGGTTACTATCTGTTTAGAGAGTGACTTAGTGTTCATTCAGGGAAGAGTTACTATCTGTACAGGGAGTGAGTTAATGTCTGTACAGGGGCTGATTTACTATCTGTACAGGGAGCGTGTTACTGTCTGTACAGGGAGTGACTTAGTGTTCATTTACGGAGGGTTACTGTCTGTAAATGGAGTGTCTTACTATCTGTACAGGGAATGTGTTACTGTCCGTACAGTGTGCGGGTTACTGTCTGTACAGGGAGTGGTTTACTGTCTGTACAGGGAGTCAGTTACTGTCCGTACAGGGAGTGGGTTGCTGTCTATACAGCGAGTGAGTTACTGTCCATACAGGGATTGGGTTACTGACTGTACAAGGAGTAATTACTGTCTGTACCAGGAGTGAGTTACTGCCCTTACAGGGAATGAGTTACTATCTGTACGGGGAGTGTGGTACTGTCTGTACAGGGAGTGGGTTACTATATATACAGGGAGTGAGTTATTGTCCGTACAGAGTGAGTTACTATCTGTACAAAGAGTGGATTACTATCCGTTAAGGGAGTGGGCAACTCTGTGTACAGGGAGTGGGTGGGTTACTGTCTGCAAAGGTAGTGTGTCGCTGTCCATAGAGGGTGGGGTTACTGTCTATACAGGGAGTGAGTTACTGTCTGACCAGCGAGATGGTCAATGTCTGTACAGGGAGTGGTTTACTGTCTGCACAAGCAATGAGTTCATGTCTGCACACGTAGTGTGTTACTGTCCGTACAGGGAGTGTGTTACTGTCCGTACAGGGAGTGTGTTACTGTCCGTACAGGGAGTGTGTTACAGTCTGCACAGGGAGTGAGTTACTGTCCCTAGAGGGAGTGGGTTACTGTCTGTGCAGGGAGAGGGTTATTGTCCGCACAGCGAGTGAGTTTCTGTATGTACAGGGAGTGAGTTACTGTCCATATAGGGTGTGGGTTACTGTCTGTACAGGGAGTGACTGACTGTTCGTACATGGATGTGGATTACTGTCCATACAGGGACTGGGTTACTGTCTGTACAGGGAGTGGGTTACTGTCCATACAAGGAGCTGGTTACTGTCTGTACAGTGATTGGGTTACAGTCTGTACAGGGAGAGGGTTACTGTCCGTACAGGGAGTGGGTTATTGTCCAGAAAGAGAGTGGGTTACTGTCTGTACAGGAAGTGAATTACTGTCTGTACAGGGAGTGGGTCATTATCTGTACAGAGTGTGGGCTACTGTCCGTACAGAGAGTGGATTACAATCTGTATAGGGAGGGGATTACTCTATGTACAGTCTGTACAGGGAGCGGGTTACTGTCTGTACAGGGAGTGAGTTACTTTCCGTACAGGGAGTGAATTGCTGTCCGTACAGGGAGTGGGTTATTGTCCGTACAGAGCGCGGGTTACAGTCTGTACAGTGAGTAAATTACTGTCTGCACAGGTAGTGAATTACTGTCCGTACAGGGAGTGGGTTACTAGCTGTATAGGGAGTGAGTTATTGTCTGTACAAGGAGTGGGTTACTGTCTGTGTTTTGAGTGGGGGGTATGAGGTAACTATGGGATCAGTTAAATGGTTTCTCAGGAGTTAGACTCGGTATTTAATTGTTTAACTTTTCCTCAGTAACTGTTTTACTTAATTTCATCGGAGTCATCCAAAGTCTCTGATTTTTGTGAAGGTTTCAGTGTGTTCCAGAGGAAAGGAATTACCCTGTGGAATCCTCAGTTTTTCAGAAAGTTTAGCTACAACGGTGATCCCGCAGGGTCCCCATGCTCAATTCCCATCCACACTGGGATAAGAATTGGCTGACCATCCAAAAATCTCAGCCAATGGAATTGAAAGGTAACATGCTCCATGTGATTTGGAGATGTCGGTGTTGGACTGGGATGTACAAAGCTAAAAATCCCATAACACCAGGTTATAGTCCAACAGGTTTACTTGGAAACACAAGCTTTCAGAGCACTGCTCCTTCCTTAGGTAATTGTTGATGAACCACCTGATGAAGGAGCTGTGCTCCAAAAGCTAGTGTTTCTAAATAAACCTGTCGGACCATAACCTGGTGTTATGGGATTTTTAACTTTCGGTTCCATGTGGAACATCATGTGGAAAGTCAGGCAACAAAGATTTCTGTGACACCTTACAGGAAGAAGTACCAAAAAGAATCATATCTAACATTTGCTTTTCCCATCAATTAGCCCTGAGGTGGTATAGAGAGAAAGGTTACTTTAAGGTTTGCACACCCAGTCTACCAATGTACCTTGTCTCCTCAGCAATTATGATGGTAACTTCAATAGTCCCAGGGCAAGCATAGAGGCATGAAATTGGAACCAAATATGTTTAAAAACAAAACACCATGCTGCTGGAAATGTGAAGTAAAAACTGAAAGTGCTGAAGAAACTCATCAGGTCTTGCAGTATCTGTGGAGAGTTAAGCAGAGTTAAGATGTCAGGTCCACTGTGACTCCCAACTGTGTGGAAGCATGTCATTCAGCCCATCTGAATGAATATCCACCCACCCCCGCCCCTGCCCTTGCATTTCCCTGGGCAATTGAGCATGACCAATCCACCTAAATTGCACACACAGTCATACAGCAGACCCTTCAATCCAACTAGTTTGTGCCTAACATAATCACAAACTAAACTGGTCCCACATATCTGAACCTGGCCCACATGCCTCCAAACCTTTCCTGTTCATGTATTATCCAAATGCCCTAATTATACTCACATCCTCAAGAAGATCATTCCACGTGCGAACTACCGTCTGTATAACTGTGCGGGAAATCCAACACAGACATTGGGAGAATGTGCAAACTCCACACAGTCACCTGAGGGTGGAATTAAACCTGGGTCCCTGGCACTGTGAGGCAGCAGTGCTAACCACTGTGCCACTGTGCCACACTTCTTCAGAGCTGGGTTAATGGAATCAAACAGGATCAAGTCTGCACTCACAAAACACTGCTCAAAATCTATAATCATCCCACTTTCCAACACTTCACCCACAGTTTTGAATTTTATGACATTTCAAGTGCTCTTCCTTTCAATGGTTGTGAGGTTTCCCCACTGAGATCCTGTTGCGTTCCTCCAACTTTTTTCTGTTTTTTTATTCCAAAATATGCTTCATTTTACACTAAATATTATTTACTGTCCTAACAACATGTAATGGTTTTTGCCAGCAAGTATTAACTCTCAACACAATGTGTGAAATTAAAAACTAGCAACATTATTTTATGAAACGTTTGATTGAAAAATTTGAGTACTCAAAAGAAATATTTACTCTTTTTCTGAAGGAAGTAGGAAGTCAGTGTTTACTAAACAGCTTTCAAAACATTGCATGCATATGCCTCAATTAACAACTACAACAAACATAAACTATCTAAGTTAAAGTTAGGATGCACATCAAACAGGTTATGTTATTGATCAACTTTGCACAGTCAGCGTAAATGATAACTCGTAGACTTTGTAGAGAACATCTTGGTTCTTCACTAGCCAATAATTCTTTCAGATGAAACAAATACTATAACCTTGTTGAATTAGAGTGTAAAGTGATAACTAACACTTCCTATTCAATCTTTACTATCACCCTTGTTGTTTCCAATATGACCAGTACTGTAATACTTCCGCTTATTTGTGACTAAAAAAGTTTACCCTTTTTTTTAAGCAAAGGGCATTATTCATGAAACTTTCAGCCATGAAATTTCTTTTTGTCAATGCTTCGATGTGGAAATGTCAAGCATTCATGCAAACCAAAGGCATGAAAAATTGATAAAATTACAGTCTGTTCATGGAGTAAAGAGGGGGTGAATAAAACAAATTGGTTTTTAGTCTGCATCTGTAAGCATTCTGGTGGTAGTTTTCAACAGGTGAAACCCTCCACTGATGGACTGCTGAATGGATAAAAAGCATGGTGACCTCAGAGAGAATTTGAATGAGTGGGGTTGAGGGTGCTACCATTGTCATTAGCCAACAGCTAGATGTTGTAAAACGGTATTTAAAGGGATGCTTTCAAATATTTAGCAAAACAACTGTGGCTGTTTTTAAACATGAATGGCATTTGCTTATTTCAAACATTGGTGTTTGTTTGCAACTGAATTTGGTTTTCAATACTGTTTGCTGTAAAACTACCACAGTTTCTTAAATAACGTTTCATGCACTTTAAGTTAAACTGATTAGTGTGAAATCAACTTTAAAAACACACTAAAGGACTAAAGCTGTTACCTTCATTTGAGGCAACTTCTGTTGCAGAATAAAATCAGCAGTTGAAAAGTTATAAGATCTTATGTTAAAAAAAATGTGTCTTTGAAGAAGATACCCACAGCTGATCTAATTCTTATAAGTTGAAGTGCAGCATTTCATTTCATCAGGTTTAAAAAACATGGTCTAAGGATGATAGTGCATCCAAATTGAGACAGGTTCCTAACTTGAAGTCAGGACCACAGCAAATTGTCCAACCAACCTCAAATTACCAAAGGATGGGAGTACCAGTTGCTCTGGTTGGGGAGGTGAACTGATGTGGTGGTGAGTGAGGGTAGGAGGTTCAAGGCTGGAGAGAGAAAGCAAGAAGGGCCAATGTGGCTCTCAGGAGAGTTCAGGATCCTGGCTAACAGCAGCATTCAAGGTTCAAGCAAGGAACTGGGTGGTTTAAACTTACCTTGCAGAAGCTCCTCAAATAGTCTAAAAGGGATTGGTTACTTGTAAAAACTGACTATTGTGCTCAAGAACAAGTGAGTTTTGAAAAGTGAGTTTCATCCAGAACTTATGCCCTCTCTATTTGCAAATGCAAAGGGACAAATACCTGTTTCAGGGGAGTATCCTAGATGTCTCAAGATGAACCTTTATTGACACAATGGGTGCCGTAAAGGGACAGTGAATAACTGTGCATATATGATTCATTAAATTAGACCCTCAAGCATCCTTTTTCTAGATTTAAACTGAGTTGTTTTTACGAACTCCGGGATACACATACCACCAGCAAAGACTCAATGGAACACACACACACAGACTAACAATAATTTTTCAGCTACATCTCTACACTTACTTTCTCATTTGTGGTTTTATAACCACTAAAACAGAAAACAAAATTCAACTTCTTGGCCTTTACGACAGAAATCGCTGAAACCAGGCCACCTGATGGGCTCACAGGGTTAATTAGGAAATCCCCATCACGAGCTTGGAGACCGGTATCGACTGTCAAAATCCCACGTTTCCCTCATTCACCTCTTTCAAGTGCAAAACAACCTGTGTCTGAAATTGTGCCAATGAATAAAAGGGCACGCTACCGCTGTGGGCTTTTACTTGAGTCTATTCAGAGCCCTGGTATTATGAATATAGCAAAATCTCAAATGAAACTTTTAATCTGCACATTGCATTCAGTCCAAAGAAAAAAAAAACTTCCTTTTTACAATTTCCCCCACAAACCCTTTGTGTGGCTGTGGTCCTATAAAGCTCAGATTTTGCTGTGACCCAGCAAGGGTTTATTGCCACAGAAGGCTCTGCAACTCACCCTTTTGTCCTTAGGCACCTCAAAGACCCCTGAGCCACAAGTAAGTTATGCAAATAGGATCTGAAAGCCAACTATCAAAATTGCCAACAGAATATTATCACACCAAGCAAACTTTCCAAACCTTGCCCTAATCTGCTTAATTACCCCAGTAACAGGCTGTGTTACTTCCTTTGCCCCTAACTGCCTGAAGTTAAATTATTTTAGCTATTCAATATATTTCTCTTTTTTTTTGTATCTGGCACAAACACTTTGCTTTTGGGCTGTCAACTGAATCACTCACAAAGTGTTACAAAAAAGGAGTGTAAGTGTGTTCTTAATCCAAAATTAGTTGTAAAAAGAAATTCTCCAAAGATTTTTTTTTAAATCATCTATCCCAAAAAAAAGCAGTGGCTCTTGATGTTTTATGGGCTCGTTTGAGATTTTTCCAAACATACTTTCTTCCTTTTTATCTGAGTGAAGCATGATTTCATGACTGACTGAAAATGAAAAACACTTAAAAGATTGAGCTCTACCCCTTCAAGTGAGTATTTCTGTTATTTTCACTCAGAGCAGTAACACCTACATTGTATGCAAGAAGACAGAGATCACTCTGTGCTTCGGAAAAGCCATTCATTGACAGACAGCTGGAGAGGCCAAGTGTTCAGCTCCCCCTTCACTCATGGATGGGTTTTTTGCAAAGCCATCCCTGGAGGTTTTGCCTCCACGGATTCTGACAGAGAGAAAGTCTACCCGCTGAATTCACTTGAAATAAAAACAAGCAGATATTTTATCTGGTCCGCACTCCATTTTATTGCCATTTGAAATGGGAGGAAGCTGCCATTGGGGGCCCCTTATTTAGAGGGAGACAACAGAGAGAGATGGACAAAGACAGTAGCCAATTGGTTTTTACAGCTTTAATTTAGTATCAGTCCTGTCTAAGGGACTGGTGAATGAACTGCGCCATTCAAAGGAGATCTTTATAGAGTGGTCAGAGTTCAAAAGGTCTTGACTGAATGTTTGAAACCTTTCTGCCCCCGGACTTGACCAATTGAGAACCAGAGCAAATGCCACAGAGGCACTATAGTTGTTCCCTTCATGAAGTCTAAACAGATGATCTGAAACCTTTAACCTTATCTATTTTTCCTTATACGCTGTTTTACCTACACCTTCCCCACTATTGTACCTTTTATTTGCCAATAATTACAGTTCAGTAAATTATCTTAAGAACTGCTTTTGTAAAGGATTCTTGGTGATCTATCATGAATTTTGAACAAGCTAATTTTTTTTAATAACTTGCAATTCCACTTTAAATATTCCACAGCAGAAACAAAAGTTGTTGATTTCTCTGCTACTGGTTCAATATTTTGAACACAAGCAGCAATTAAATGTATTTCTATTCAAATTCTTTCCTAAGGCTATTAACAAGTATATTGAGTTATTTCCATTAATAGGCACAAAGTTAAGGATGCTTAACTGAAATTGATTTTGATTCAGACATGTTCAGAAATCATCAATCATATTCCTACATTTATATTTAAAACTGTAGCTTTTTATTAATGATCTTCTCCCTAAAGAAGCCCATGAGTCAAAGCATTGGAAAATGTCTTTTTTTAATACAACTTCTGGTATTTTTTGAAATAAAATGTCACCTTACAATTAGTGGAATCTTTACAATCTAAATGGGGTATCAAGGTAAAGTTGTCATAGTCCAACTGGACCATAAGACTCCGAGAGAGATGAACAGTAATGGTTTAATATCAGGTTGCTATACCTCAAGCAAGGAGAGAGGTTTCGAAAGAGAGTTCGTCATGGTAACCTCAGTCAGAGTGAGAAAGAAGTCCATACTGTTAGTATACTCTGTATTGCAAGCCAGCTATCCAGCAGACTGAGCTAACTGACAATTCAATGGTAGCCTGTTCACTCATTAACACATATCAAAACAAACATTTGTCTTTGACTTGAGTGTGCCTCTGTCTCCTGAGAAATGCAATGCAGAGTCCTCTCCAGAAACTAAGTGCCATGTACGTTGTGCCATCGCCAAAGCTAATTGTTTAAATGTCTTCTAAACTTGCATTTTTTTGGTGATCAGCCTTTGGAAAAGTGCTATCTGATTTGACTCAAGTGCTGATCAGTGCCTTTTTAATCATATTCACTCTCACGTGCACAGCTATATAATCCAAAGCATGGTCAAGTACAAGATGCTGAAATTACAAACAAGATGCTTGTAAATAAGCATTTCCTTCGCAAGTCGATTTTGAACTTCCTGCATTGAAAGTTAACATTTTGGAAATGTTCGAATTCAGTATATAATTAGTTTAAAAGGAATTTATTGACTGTCAGTCATGGCTTGGAAATGTGAGACTGGATCCAATTGCACTTGGACAGGAAACATAATAAAATTATATATTTTTGTGAGTAAAACTCCATACATATGAATTTTATTGGGGTGATAAAGTGATGTCAGTGATCTAGTAATCCTGAATCCCAGAGTAATGTTCTGTGGACCTGGATTCAAATCCCACTGTAGCAGGTGGTGAAATTTGAATTCATTAAAAAGTGAGCCTGATTATAATTGACGTTAATTGTTATAAAATCTATCTCGCTCACTCTTGTCCTTCAGGGAAAACTGGTCTGTTGTCTTTATTTGGTCTGGCCTACAGGTGACTCCAGATCCACGGATGTGAATAACACTAACTGCCCCCTGCGTAATTAGGGGTAACCTACAAACGCTGGCCTAGCCCATGATTCCCAGAGCATATGAACAAATAACATTAGAATCAGAGTGTGATTTTAGGGATACAGGAGTACTGTGAAAAGCAAGTCACCATTCTCTGATGCCACCTTAGGTACAAAGGTACCTAGAAAAAGTCATAGGTATAAAGTAGAAAACTAAAGAAATAAAGTTAAATGTTCAATATTACAGTCCTTCCTCGGTGTTGAGCCAATGGGTGGGTTGCCAGCTGTTCCAACGCACTTGGAGACCATCACCAACACGAAGCAATCAGCCAAACTTGAGTCCTTTCACTATACCGCCACTATCGCAAAACCGTGTAGTCATCTTTCAGCGCTATCTTGATGTACCAATTCACCGCCGCCATGAATCTACACTCAGCCGATTTTGGCAATGTATCCACCACTAGACCTGTCAGGTCCGGCACTGGGCCTAAACCCGACTCCCCCCCAGCGTCACCAGAACACACTCTCACCCCCCTCCCCCACCACCAGGAACACACTCTCACCCCCCTCCCCCACCACCAGGAACACACTCTCACCCCCCTCCCCCACCACCAGGAACACACTCTCACCCCCCTCCCCCACCACCAGGAACACACTCTCACCCCCCTCCCCCACCACCAGGAACACACTCTCACCTCCCTCCCCCACCACCAGGAACACACTCTCACCACCCCCCCCCCCACATCCCCAGGAACACACTCTCACCACCCCCCCACATCCCCAGGAACACACTCTCACCCCCCTCCCCTATCACCAGGAACACACTCTCACCCCCCCTCCCCCACCACCAGGAACACACTCTCACCTCCCTCCCCCACCACCAGGAACACACTCTCACCCCCCTCCCCCATCCCCAGGAACACACTCTCACCCCCCTCCCCTATCACCAGGAACACACTCTCACCCCCCCTCCCCCACCACCAGGAACACACTCTCACCTCCCTCCCCCACCACCAGGAACACACTCTCACCACCCCCCCCCACATCCCCAGGAACACACTCTCACCACCCCCCCACATCCCCAGGAACACACTCTCACCCCCCTCCCCCATCCCCAGGAACACACTCTCACCCCCCCTCCCCTATCACCAGGAACACACTCTCACCCCCCTCCCCCATCACCAGGAACACACTCTCACCCCCCTCCCCCACCACCAGGAACACACTCTCACCTCCCTCCCCCACCACCAGGAACACACTCTCACCACCCCCCCCCCCCACATCCCCAGGAACACACTCTCACCACCCCCCCCCACATCCCCAGGAACACACTCTCACCCCCCTCCCCCATCCCCAGGAACACACTCTCACCCCCCTCCCCCACCACCAGGAACACACTCTCACCTCCCTCCCCCACCACCAGGAACACACTCTCACCACCCCCCCCCCACATCCCCAGGAACACACTCTCACCACCCCCCCCCCACATCCCCAGGAACACACTCTCACCCCCCTCCCCCATCACCAGGAACACACTCTCACCCCCCTCCCCCACCACCAGGAACACACTCTCACCCCCCTCCCCCATCACCAGGAACACACTCTCACCCCCCCCCCCCAACTCCATCCCCAGGAACACACTCTCACCCCCCTCCCCCATCCCCAGGAACACACTCTCACCCCCCTCCCCCATCCCCAGGAACACACTCTCACCCCCCTCCCCCACCACCAGGAACACACTCTCACCTCCCTCCCCCACCACCAGGAACACACTCTCACCACCCCCCCCCCACATCCCCAGGAACACACTCTCACCACCCCCCCCCACATCCCCAGGAACACACTCTCACCCCCCTCCCCCATCCCCAGGAACACACTCTCACCCCCCTCCCCCATCCCCAGGAACACACTCTCACCCCCCTCCCCTATCACCAGGAACACACTCTCACCCCCCTCCCCCATCCCCAGGAACACACTCTCACCCCCCTCCCCTATCACCAGGAACACACTCTCACCCCCCTCCCCCATCCCCAGGAACACACTCTCACCCCCCTCCCCCATCCCCAGGAACACACTCTCACCCCCCTCCCCTATCACCAGGAACACACTCTCACCCCCCTCCCCCATCCCCAGGAACACACTCTCACCCCCCTCCCCCATCCCCAGGAACACACTCTCACCCCCCTCCCCCACCACCAGGAACACACTCTCACCCCCCTCCCCTATCACCAGGGACACACTCTCACACCCCTCCCCCATCCCCAGGAACACACTTTCACCTCCTTCCCCATCCCCAGGAACACACTCTCACCTCCCTCCCCCACCACCAGGAACACAATCTCACCCCCCTCCCCCACCACCAGGAACACACTCTCACCTCCCTCCCCCACCACCAGGAACACACTCTCACCCCCCTCCCCTATCACCAGGGACACACTCTCACACCCCTCCCCCATCCCCAGGAACACACTTTCACCTCCTTCCCCATCCCCAGGAACACACTCTCACCTCCCTCCCCCACCACCAGGAACACAATCTCACCCCCCTCCCCCATCCCCAGGAACACACTCTCACCTCCCTCCCCCACCACCAGGAACACACTTTCACCTCCTTCCCCATCCCCAGGAACACACTCTCACCTCCCTCCCCCACCACCAGGAACACAATCTCACCCCCCTCCCCCATCCCCAGGAACACACTCTCACCCCCCTCCCCCACCACCAGGAACACACTCTCACCCCCCTCCCCTATCACCAGGGACACACTCTCACACCCCTCCCCCATCCCCAGGAACACACTTTCACCTCCTTCCCCATCCCCAGGAACACACTCTCACCTCCCTCCCCCACCACCAGGAACACAATCTCACCCCCCTAAACCATTGCCTGGAACATAATCTGACCTTCCCTCACCATTGCCAGGAATGCAATCTCACCTTCCCCACCATTGCCAGGTACCCAAACATGACTCCCTCTGCAGCCACCACCAGAACAAGCTTTGCCTCAGATGCACTGGGCACTTTGATGTCATCTGAACTCTCCCCAGTAGATAAGTAAAGTTAAAAAGCTTTTAAGAAACGCAGAGAAAGAAGAAGAAAATTGTAAAAGTGGAGAGAGCAAACAAGTTCCAGGGTCACGAACCCATACCTTCAGGAACCCATACACTGCTCCTACTCCACCATCTTGACTGGAAGCCTCCCTCTGCATCAATTCGATGAAAGCTTTCCTTTACCTCTTTCAATAACGTTCCTTCTCTCAGTTTAGGGCAGAGAACCAAGAAGCCAGTTCCTCTGAGAGGTAGAAAGTGAGGACTGCAGATGCTCTGAGAGGTAGCATTTGTATGATGAGCTGAATGGTTTCCTCCTGATCTCTAAATGTGAGACTGAGAAACCCCCCAGAACTGCTCACTGTAACCTTACTGCAATTGCAGCAAAATTACTGTCAAGGAGCACAAATCTCTCTAAGACCTGGAATCCTTTTTCATTTCTTCAATATATCTGGTAACTACTTCAATGCAGTTAAAAAAAACCCATCAGCAAGTCCTTGATTTGTTTTAAATCAGGTAACACCACATCTGGAGAAGCACAGGATCATAACACTCTTCAAATACTGCAACATATTTTCTCTACTCAGCATTAAGATTTCCTTGATATGAATTTCACAGTTAGTTCATAGATTCAAAGCAAATCTAATTGTCATTTTCATCTGCAATCCAATTTGGTTGGTGGTGCAAATAAGAACATTTCTGCAATGTTTCAAAAGCTTTGAATAAATAATCAAAATCAACACTGTCAGAAAATTAACATAGTCTTAACTTAAATTGAACAAAAGCTCAGTGACAATGTGACAACGTTCTCATAAAGATCTTCAAATATCAAACGTGGCAAGCCCTTATTATGAAGATAAAACATAATGACCTATTCCACTTTAATTCTATACAAGAAAGATCAACTTTTGCCATGGCTTCACACAGAGACAGCTGGAGCCCAACTGCTCTAAAGCTTTTCGCACCTCATCAAGATATGAAGAGCACTGAACGCGATCAGAAAGTGGGATTAACTTTTGTGATTATTCCTAGACAAACAACAAAAAAAGGAGAGATGACCAAAGAGCACACACTGCTCTCACCCCCCAGTCCCTGACAAAAAAATCAGCAGGCATTTTGACCCATATAATACTTAATGACAATCAGGCACATGCAAGAGAACCTCAAACTGTTACTCCCTGATGTGGCTTCTGTGTATGAAACAGAGAAAAAAAGATGAAAGAAGATTACTGGTTTGATCTCAAACCAAACATGTTAATAGTAACGCTTAAAATTCTGGATCTGGGCAGTTGTTTTGATCTCTGGTGATTTACACAAGTCAGCAAACCATTTTATTGGGATTAGGGGTGCAAATAAAGACAGGAAGATTCAATATTATCTGCACGGAACAACAGTTATGTGCCATTTGATCACTCTCAGGGTATCGTGAGTGTGTGGAGAAGTATTAGCCCTGTCACAGGCCTGAGTTTATAACTCTGAGGTCAAATTTCTCACCCCAACCCGTGACAGGTGACAGGCCAGGAATTTGAATTCAGTGAAAAGAAAACAGCAATTAAAGTAGAATAAGTTTCCAAAGAGTTTTAAAACTCACAACTGCTTTGCTGACAAGGAAACACTCTGCCAGTATTCTATATTCTGCACCCGCGCAACTCAGATTTCTTTTCACTGCCCTCTGAAGGGACAAACAATCTTCTTATTTCAATCAGGACAACTAGAGGTGAGCAATAAAAGTTAACCTGTGCCAACTTACAACCCTAGCATTAAGAAAGCATCACTCTCTCCTGTTGCCACCCATTGAACACAATGCCTTTGAGCATACATATTGTGAATCAGATTCACCACAAGTTCAGTAAAGAGGCAGTTGAACACATGGCTACAGGGATGGTGCAGGATGGACGGATTCGTTAGCTGGATAATTGGGGCTCATTCTGAGGTAGGTGGGACCTCTACAAACAGGATAGTCTACACCTGAACCAGAGGGTACCAATAGCACGAGGAGGAATTCTGCTAATACTCTTCAGGAGGGTTTAAACTAATTCAGCAGGGGGATGGGAACATGAATCATAGCTCCAGTGTCCAGGAGTTTGAGAGTAGTGAAGTCATGAATAAGGTTTCAAGGCCACAAGAGTACGCCGGCAAGCAGGAAGGTGGTTTGAAGTGTGTCTACTTCAACACCAGGGTGAACTTGCAGCATGGATAGGTACCTGGGACTTTGATGTTGTGGCCATTTTGGAGACATGGATAGGCAGGAACAGGAATGGTTATTGCAGGTTCTGGGGTTTAGATGCTTCAGTAAGAACAGGGAAGGTGTTAAAAGAGGGGGAGGTGTGGCATTGTTATTCAAGGACAGTATTACTGTGGCAGAAAGGATGTTTGAGGACTCATCTACTGAGGTAGTATGGGCTGAGGTTAGAAACAGGAAAGGAGAGGTCCTCCGTTGGGAGTTTTCGATAGGCCTATGAAAAGTTCCAGAGATATAGAGGAAAGGATAGCAAAGGTGACTCTGGATAGGAGCAAAAGTAAAGTGTAGTTGTTATGGGGGCCTTTAACTTTCCAAATATTAACTGGAAACACTATAGTTCAAGTACTTTAGCTCGGTCAGTTTTTGTCCAATGTGTGCCGGAAGGTTTCCTGACATAGTATGTAGACAGGCCAACAAGGGGCAAGGCCACATTAGATTTGTTACTGGGTAATGAACCCAGCCAGATGTTAGATTTGGAGATAGGTGAGCACTTTGGTGATAGTGACCACAATTCGGTTATGTTTACTTTAGCGGTGGAAAGGGATAGGTATATACCGCAGGGAAAGAATTATAGCTGGGGGAAAGGCAATTATGATGCAATTAGGCAAGATTTAGGATGCAGAGGATGGGGAAAGAAACTGCAGGGATGGGCACAATTGAAATGCAGAGTTTAGTCAAGGAACAGTTGCTGCGTGTCCTTGATAAGTATATACCTGTCAGGCAGCGAGGAAGTCGTCGAGTAAGGAAGCCGTGGTTTACCAAAGAAGTTGAAGCTCTTGTCAAAAGGAAGAAGAAGGCTTATGTAAAGATTTGACATGAAGGCTCAGTTCAGGTGCTTGAGAGTTACAAGTTAACCAGGAAGGACCTGAAGAGGGAGCTAAGAAGGGCCAGGAGGAGACATGAGAAGTTGTTGGCAGATAGGATCAAGGAAAACCCTCAAGTTTTCTATAGGCGTGTCAGATTGGTTTCACAAGTCGGCACCACATCGAGGGTCGAAGGGCCTGTACTGTGCTGTGATATTCTATGTTCTATGGTCTATGAGACCTGGAACTGTAACTCATTCCCCCAAATTAATACGCTGAATTAATTAAGGACATTCTTCAAATAATTTACCCAAAGAATACATTCACATTAGATAACCCAAAGGTGAAAAACTGATACATTCTCATTTAACATAAAAAAGGTTTAGCTTAGATCTTGGATCACATACAGGACTGTATATAGGAAAGGGTACACAATGCCTTTTCAACCTCCTTGTCTTCCATTAAGGAAATCTTCTGCTGCAGTGATTACTACACTTGGAGTATTGTGTACAGTTCTGGTCACCGCATTATAGGAAGGATGTGGAAGCATTGGAAAGGGTGCAGAAGAGATTTATCAGGGTGCTGCCTGGTATGGAGGGAAGGTGTTATGTGGAAAGACTGGGGGACTTGAGACTGTTTTTGTTTAAGAGATAAAGGCTGAGAGGTGACTTAATAGAGACATATAAGATAATCAAGGGTTAGATAGCGTGGACAGTGAGAGCCTTTTTTTCTTGGCTGGTGATGGCTAGCACGAGGGGACATAGCTTTAAATTGAGGGGTGATAGATATAGGACTGGTGTCAGAGGTAGTTTCTTTATTCAGAGAGTAGTAAGGGTGTGGAACAGCCTGCCTGAACAATATTCTGGATTAGTGGTGCTGGAAGAGCACAGCAGTTCAGGCAGCATCCAAGTAGCTTTGAAATCGACGTTTCGGGCAAAAGCCCTTCATCAGGAATAAAGGCAGTGAGCTTGAAGCGTGGAGAGATAAGCTAGAGGAGGGTGGGGGTGGGGAGAAAGTAGCATAGAGTACAATGGGAGAGTGGGGGAGGGGATGAAGGTGATAGGTCAAGGAGGAGAGGGTGGAGTGGATAGGTGGAAAAGAAGATAGGCAGGTAGGACAAGTCCGGACAAGTCAAGGGGACAGTTACTGAGCTGGAAGTTTAGAACTAGGGTGAGGTGGGGGAAGGGGAAATGAGGAAACTTCACCAACACATTCCACCCTGACCTTAAAAAATCTCCCTCCGCGACTACCTGGTCAGGTTCACGCCCCCAAACAACTCACCCTCCAATCCTGGCACTTTCCCCTGCCACCACAGGAACTATAAAACCTGCGCCCACACCTCCTCCCTCACCTCTATCCAAGGCCCTAAAGGAGCCTTCCACATCCATCAAAGTTTTACTTGCACATCCACTAATATCATTTATTGTATCCGTTGCTCCCGATGCGGTCTCCTCTACATTGGGGAGACTGGGCGCCTCCTAGCAGAGCACTTTAGGGAACATCTCTGGGACACCTGCACCAATCAACCACACCGCCCCGTGGCCCAACATTTTAACTCCCCCTCCCACTCTGCCGAGGACATGGAGGTCCTGGGCCTCCTTCACCGCCGCTCCCTCACCACCAGACGCCTGGTGGAAGAACGCCTCATCTTCCGCCTCGGAACACTTCAACCCCAGGGCATCAATGTGGACTTCAACAGTTTCCTCATTTCCCCTTCCCCCTCCTCACCCTAGTTCTAAACTTCCAGCTCAGTAACTGTCCCCATGACTTGTCCGGACTTGTCCTACCTGCCTATCTTCTTTTCCACCTATCCACTCCACCCTCTCCTCCTTGACCTATCACCTTCATCTCCTCCCCCACTCACCCATTGTACTCTATGCTACTCTCTCCCCACCCCCACCCTCCTCTATCTTATCTCTCCATGCTTCAGGCTCACTGCCTTTATTCCTGATGAAGGGCTTTTGCCCGAAACGTCGATTTCAAAGCTACTTGGATGCTGCCTGAACTGCTGTGCTCTTCCAGCACCACTAATCCAGAATCTGGTTTCCAGCATCTGCAGTCATTGTTTTTACCTGCCTGAACAATAGTAGACTTGCCAACTTCAAGGGCATTTAAATGGTCATAGGTTAAACATATGGATGCTTATGGAATAGTGTATGTTAGATGACCTTCAGATTGGTTTCACAAGTCGGCGCAACATCGAGGGTCGAAGGGCCTGTACTGTGCTGTGATATTCTATGTTCTATGGTCTATGAGACCTGGAAGGGTAACTCATTCCCCCAGATTAATACGCTGAATTAATTAAGGACATTCTTCAAGTAATTTACCCAAAGAATACATTCACATTAAATAACCCAAAGGTGAAAAACTGATACATTCTTATTTAACATAAAAAAGGTTTAGCTTAGATATTGGATCACATACAGGACTGTATATCGGAAAGGGTACACAATGTCTTTTCAACCTCCTTGTCTTCCATTCAGGAAATCTTCTGGTGCAGTGATTAGTGTCCCTGCCTCCCAGCAGGATTGTTCAGGTTTGAGGCATACACTAAAGTAACAGCAATATATTTCCAAGTTGGGGCGCTGTGAAGCTAGGAGGGGAATTTTCAGATGACTGTGTCTGTATGCATCTGCAGCCCTTGTCCTGTTCGGTGACAGAGGTCGCAAGTTGGGAAAGTGCTATCAAACAACGAGTCACTGCATTGCATCTTCTTGATGGTATTCATTACTGCTCCTGGGCTTTACTGTTGGATGGAGTGATTTTTGGAAGTGGTAAATAAGAAACTAACCTACTGGGTTGCTTTATCTTGAACAAAGAACAAAGACCCTTACAGCACAGGAACAGGCCCTTCGGCTCTCCAAGCCTGTGCTGATCCAGATCCTCTATCTAAACCTGTCACCTATTTTCTAAGGATCTGTATCCCTTTGCTCCGTGCCCATTCATGTAACTGTCTAGATACATCTTAAATGATGCTATCATCTCGCCCATATCACTTCCATTGGCAACGTGTTCCAGGCACACACCACTCTCTGCGTGAAGAACTTTCCATGCATCCCTCCCCCAAACTCTTCCCCTCTCACTTTAAAGTCTTGACCTCTAGTAATTGAATCCTCTACTCTGGGAAAAAGTTTCTTGCTATCCACCTATGAAAGGTGGGGAAAATGAGAACTGCAGATGATGTCGATCTGAGTCAAAAAGTAAGCCCGACAGCTCGACTCTCCTGCTCCTTGGATCTGCCTGACCTTCTATGTTTATCTTGAAAGTTGCCAAGATTCTTGAGTGGGATGGAGACTAGTAAAGAGCACGATTGCTCTCCACAAGTTACAGAATGAAATAAAATTAGTTTTACCAGTTACCAAGATGACCATTTAAATTGATGGAGTTGCGTTTGACAGGTCTCTAGGTCCTGATGGACTTCATGTTACCTCCTGGAAAAAGTGCTTAATGAGGTAGTAGGGGTGCTGGTGTTAATTTTAACTAAAATTTGTTCGCTTCAAGAAAAATTCTATCTCCTGAGAAATGGTGAATATTTATTTTTCAAGGACTGGAAACTATAGATCAGTGAGTTTGACATCTCTCACAGAGCAGCTGTTGGAATCAGTTGAGAAGGAAGATTTTAGTTAGGCACTTGGAAAAACTCAAGATATATCAGAAGAATCAGCAGAGTTTTGTGAGAAAAAGATCTTTGCAAGAGATCACAGCAGGTCAGGCAGCATCTGTGGGGATAGAGCAAGCTAACATTTCGAGTCTAGATTTTTTTTATTTCAAAATATACTTTATTCATGTAAATAAATCTCTGGTACTTGTACAATTTTCCATGTTGTTCATAGTTATATACATTGCATGTCTTAACGTTACAAAGAACATATTGAATTAATCGAATTCACAGTTATCCTATTAACAGTTACCTTTATTAACTATCCAGTCTCTTGGTATTTGGCTGTGACTTCAGCGGAACCCACCTACTGAGTGGGTTCCCTGTTATATTAAATCAAATGAAACTTCTTTAACCCCCAGTTTATGGGATTACCATTGTCCATTTGACTGTCCTGTCTCTGGGGTAGCTTGTCTACATCCCCATGGTTAGCACGAACTGCTGGACCTTCGCTGGGCTGAGGTAGCTATCCAGCTCCTCACTGGGGTCATTTACCCACTCTGGTGTCATTGAGCCAAGGCAAGGGTCCTCACTGTCCAGTTCTGTGTCTGACAATGGGACTGTCAGAGGATCACAGCTCTCAGTTGCCTGTAGTTGTGGGGCAGTGGGTACCCCCTGGTTCTCACTGGGTGGAGGGTGGACTTCGGCGGGTCCGTCGTTTCCTGGTTGGGAGGAAATGCCCTCCTCTTTACCGACGGCGCTCGGTCTCTTCTTCTGGTGGTGATGGCCTTCTTTGCGTCCATCTTCCCCCTCCGAAGAGCTGGCCGTCCCTCCCTCGTGCAGCTGTCTTTTCCCCTTTTGCTGGGAGGCTTTGGGGGCCTGGCAAGATTTCCTCTTCCTGTTTTTAACAGGTATCCACTCCTCCGCCTGCTTGATTACCTCCTCCTCCATTTCTTCCATCTGCCCGGCTAGAGCTAGGATCAGCTGCTGTGTCTCTCCGCTGGCTGCTGCCTCCTCCACTCCAGCCTGTTCTTCTTTCTGGGTGCCACCAGACTCCGTTTCCCTGCTGTCCGGGTGGGCCTTACTGGTCTTTGGGGGTCCACGGCTCACATTGCCACCTCCAGCCATCTGTGCGTAAGTGGGGCCCCCCCGTCTTGGGCAGGTCTTATACATATGGCCCGCCTCTCCGCACAGGTTGCAACTCTTTTGTTCCTGACAGTCCTTAGTCAAGTGACCCTCCTGTTTGCAGTTCCTGCAGATGGTCACTTTGCAATCCGCCGCCACGTGTCCCGACTTTCCGCAGGTTCGGCACACTTTCATCTGCCCTCCATATGTCAGGTAGCCTCTGCTCCCTCCAATTGCGAAGCTCGAGGGTGGGTGGAGGATGTTCCCACTGTCATCGGCCCTCAGAGTTACCCTGACCTGCCACTTACTGGTCCAGATTCCAAAGGGGTCGATCACATCAGTGGTTTCTCCCTCAACTTGGACGTACCTTCCCAGGAAGGTCAGGACATCAGCCGCTGGAACGTAGGGGTTGTACATATGGATTGTAACAACCCGATTCCTCTGTGCAGGAAGCACACACAGTGGGGTCGCCGACAAGATGGAAAACAGCAGCTCCCCTTCCTTCTCCTTGAAGACCTTCAGGAGCTGTTCGCACTGCTTCACGCTTCTGAAGGTCACATCAAAGTAGCCTGCCCCAGGGAAATCCTGCAGGCAGTACACGTCTTTTTTTTAATTTCAAAAATATACTTTATTCATAAAATGATTTGATGGTCTGTACATTTGATCATGCCATACATATGTCCACATTTACAAACACAGATTCGAATTTATCCTTGTCATTTACAATCCTGTGTATTTTTCAATCTTGTACATATATTTGGCTGAGGCATCAGCAGAGCCCAAAAAAACGTCCGCATGGGCCCCCTGTACTTCTTTAGGCAGGCCGATCTTACACGGTGGTCTTTCCCCACCGCGCCTTGGCGGCAGCTGCCCCAAGCTTCAGCGCGTCCCTCAACACGTAGTCTTGGACCTTGGAATGTGCCAGTCTGCAACACTCGGTCGGGGTCAACTCCTTCAGCTGGAAGATCAACAGGTTTCGGACCGCCCAGAGAGCGTCCTTCACCGAGTTGATGATCCTCCAGGCGCAGTTAATGTTCGTCTCGGTGTGAGTCCCGGGGAACAGGCCGTAGAGCACGGAGTCCGGCGTCACGGCGCTGCTCGGGACGAACCTCGACAAGCACCACTGCATTCCTCTCCAGACTTCCTCTGCATAGGCACATTCCAGAAGGAGGTGTGTGACAGTCTCGTCCCCCCCGCAGCCACTTCGAGGGCAGCGTGCAGTGCAGCAGAGAGTCTGGGCGTGCATAAAGGATCTCACAGGCAGAGCCCTTCTCACCACCAGCCAAGCCACGTCTTGGTGATTGTTGGAAAGTTCTGGCGATGAGGCATTCTGCCAAATGGCTTTGACAGTCTGCTCAGGGAACCGCTCGACAGGATCCGCCCTCTCCTTTTCCCGAAGGGTCTCAAGGACGCTACGTGCTGACCACTTCCTGATGGACTTGTGGTCAAAGGTGTTTTTCCTCATAAATTTCTCCACGAAGGACAGGTGATATGGAACGGTCCAACTACTCGGAGCGTTCCGCGGCAGCGAGGCCAGGCCCATCCTTCGCAACACCAGGGACAGGTAGAACCTCAGTACGTAGTGACACTTGGTGTTTGCGTACCAGGGATCCACGCACAGCTTGATGCAGCCACACACAAAGGTGGCCATCAGGGTGAGGGTGGCATTGGGCGTGTTTTTTCCCCCATTGCACCGGTCTTTGTACATAGAGTCTCTTCGGACCCGGTCCATCTTTGATCTCCAAATGAATTGGAAGATGGCCCGGGTGACTGCGGCGGCACAGGTCCTGGGGATAGGCCAGACCTGTGCCACATATAGCAATACTGAGAGTACCTCACACCTGATGACCAGGTTTTTTCCCGCGATGGAGAGCGACCGTTGCCCCATCTGCCTAGTTTCTGTCTCATCTTCCTGATCCGCTCCTCCCAGGTCTTGGCGCACGCCCCAGCCCCCCCGAACCAAATACCCAGCACCTTCAGGTGGTCAGTCCTGACGGTGAAGGGGATAGAGGATTGGTCGGCCCAGTTCCCGAAGAGCATGGCCTCACTCTTGCCTCGGTTTACCTTGGCCCCCGAGGCCCGTTCGAACTGGTCGCAGATGCACACGAGTCTGTGCACGGACAGCGGATCCGAGCAGAAAACAGCGATGTCATCCATGTACAGGGAGGCCTTAACCTGCAGGTCCCCGCTGCCAGGAATAGTCACCCCTCTCAGGCTCGCATCCTTCCTGATGGATTCGGCAAATGGCTCTATGCAACACACAAACAAGGCGGGTGAGAGGGGGCATCCCTGCCTGACTCCAGATCTTACAGGGAAGCTATCTGATTCCCACCCATTGATTGAGACTGCACTGACAATGTTGGTGTAGAGCAGTCTGATCCAATTTCCGATTCCCTCCCCAAAGCCCATTTTGGAGAGGACATCCCTCATATATGTATGCGATATCCTGTCAAAGGCTTTCTCCTGGTCCAGGCTGATGAGGCAGGTGTCCACCCCTCTGTCCTGCAAGTAGGCGATCATATCCCTGAGGAGTGCGAGACTCTCAGAGATCTTCCTGCCCGGTACAGCACAGGTTTGGTCCGGGTGGATCACCGATCCCAGAGCAGACCTGACCCGGTTGGCGATGACCTTTGACAAGATTTTGTAGTCTGCATTTAACAGTGAGATCGGTCTCCAATTTCTAATTTCCTCCCTCTCCCCCTTCCGCTTGTAGACGAGGGTGATGATGCCTTTCCTCATGGATTCACTCATGGTACCTGCCCGAAGCATACTGACATACACCTCCAGCAGGTCCTGGCCGATCGAGTCCCAAAGAGCGGAATAAACCTCGACCGGTAAGCCGTCACTTCCGGGAGTTTTATTCTTTTCGAAGGACTCCAGGGCCTTGGTCAGTTCATCCAGAGAAAGCGGCTGGTCCAGCCTCTCTCGTGTTCCGTCATCTAGGACCTCCGTGATAGAGGACAGGAATGACTGGGAGGCCGCGCTGTCGGTTGGTTTCGAGTCATACAGGCTGGCGTAGAAGGATTTGCTGATCCTCATGACGTCAGCCTGAGATGACGTTACCGAGCCATCTTCTTTCTTCAGGCTGCTGAGCACGGAGCTCTCTTTGTGCACCTTTTTTTTATTTCAAAAATATACTTTATTCATAAATGATTTGATGGTCTGTACCTTGGATCATGCCATACATATGTCCATATTTACAAACACAGATTCGACTTTATCCTTGTCCTTTACAATCCTGTGCATTTTTCAATCTTGTATATAGACATATAATTGGCTGAGGCATCAGCAGAGCCCAAAAAAACGTCTGTATGGGCCCCCTGTTCTTCTTTCGGCAGGCCGATCTTACACGGTGGTCTTTCCCCACCGCGCCTTGGCGGCAGCTGCCCCAAGCTTCAGCGCGTCCCTCAACACGTAGTCTTGGACCTTGGAATGTGCCAGTCTGCAGCACTCGGTCGGGGTCAACTCCTTCAGCTGGAAGATCAACAGGTTTCGGACCGCCCAGAGAGCGTCCTTCACCGAGTTGATGATTCTCCAGGCGCAGTTAATGTTCGTCTCGGTGTGAGTCCCGGGGAACAGGCCGTAGAGCACGGAGTCCCGCGTCACGGCGCTGCTCGGGACGAACCTTCACAAGCACCACTGCATTCCTCTCCAGACTTCCTCTGCATAGGCACATTCCAGAAGGAGGTGTGTGACAGTCTCGTCCCCCCCGCAGCCACTTCGAGGGCAGCGTGCGGTGCGGCAGAGAGTCCGGGCGTGCATAAAGGATCTCACAGGCAGAGCCCTTCTCACCACCAGCCAAGCCACGTCTTGGTGCTTGTTGGAAAGTTCTGGCGATGAGGCATTCTGCCAAATGGCTTTGACAGTCTGCTCAGGGAACCGCTCGACAGGATCCGCCCTCTCCTTTTCCCGAAGGGTCTCAAGGACGCTACGTGCTGACCACTTCCTGATGGACTTGTGGTCAAAGGTGTTTTTCCTCATAAATTTCTCCACGAAGGACAGGTGATACGGAACGGTCCAACTACTCGGAGCGTTCCGCGGCAGCGAGGCCAGGCCCATCCTTCGCAACACCGGGGACAGGTAGAACCTCAGTACGTACTGACACTTGGTGTTTGCGTACCGGGGATCCACGCACAGCTTGATGCAGCCACACACAAAGGTGGCCATCAGGGTGAGGGTGGCATTGGGCGTGTTTTTTCCCCCATTGCACCGGTCTTTGTACATAGAGTCTCTTCGGACCCGGTCCATCTTTGATCTCCAAATGAATTGGAAGATGGCCCGGGTGACTGCGGCGGCACAGGTCCTGGGTATAGGCCAGACCTGTGCCACATATAGCAATACTGAGAGTACCTCACACCTGATGACCAGGTTTTTTCCCGCGATGGAGAGCATCCGTTGCCCCCATCTGCCTAGTTTCTGTCTCATCTTCCTGATTCGCTCCTCCCAGGTCTTGGCGCACGCCCCAGCCCCCCCGAACCAAATACCCAGCACCTTCAGGTGGTCAGTCCTGACGGTGAAGGGGATAGAGGATTGGTCGGCCCAGTTCCCGAAGAGCATGGCCTCGCTCTTGCCTCGGTTTACCTTGGCCCCCGAGGCCCGTTCGAACTGGTCGCAGATGCACACGAGTCTGTGCACGGACAGCGGATCCGAGCAGAAAACAGCGACGTCATCCATGTACAGGGAGGCCTTAACCTGCAGGCCCCCGCTGCCAGGAATAGTCACCCCTCTCAGGCTCGCATCCTTCCTGATGGATTCGGCAAATGGCTCTATGCAACACACAAACAAGGCGGGTGAGAGGGGGCATCCCTGCCTGACTCCAGATCTTACAGAGAAGCTATCTGATTCCCACCCATTGATTGAGACTGCACTGACAATGTTGGTGTAGAGCAGTCTGATCCAATTTCCGATTCCCTCCCCAAAGCCCATTTTGGAGAGGACATCCCTCATATATGTATGCGATATCCTGTCAAAGGCTTTCTCCTGGTCCAGGCTGATGAGGCAGGTGTCCACCCCCCTGTCCTGCACGTAGGCGATCGTATCCCTGAGGAGTGCGAGACTCTCAGAGATCTTCCTGCCCGGTACAGCACAGGTTTGGTCCGGGTGGATCACCGATCCCAGAGCAGACCTGACCCGGTTGGCGATGACCTTTGACAAGATTTTGTAGTCTGCATTTAACAGTGAGATCGGTCTCCAATTTCTAATTTCCTCCCTCTCCCCCTTCCGCTTGTAGACGAGGGTGATGATGCCTTTCCTCATGGATTCACTCATGGTACCTGCCCGAAGCATACTGGCATACACCTCCAGCAGGTCCTGGCCGATCAAGTCCCAAAGAGCGGAATAAACCTCGACCGGTAAGCCGTCGCTTCCGGGAGTTTTATTCTTTTCGAAGGACTCCAGGGCCTTGGTCAGTTCATCCAGAGATAGCGGCTGGTCCAGCCTCTCTCGTGTTCCGTCATCTAGGACCTCCGTGATAGAGGACAGGAACGACTGGGAGGCTGCGCTGTCGGTTGGCTTCGAGTCATACAGGCTGGCGTAGAAGGATTTGCTGTTCCTCATGACGTCAGCCTGAGATGACGTTACCGAGCCATCTTCTTTCTTCAGGCTGCTGAGCACGGAGCTCTCTTTGTGCACCTTCTGGAAGAAGAAACGTGAGCACGTCTCGTCCTGCTCCACCGAGCGGACCCTGGACCGGAAGATTATCCTGGAGGCCTCCGAGGCAAAGAGCGAGGCTTGCTGGCCCTTCACCTCCTTGAGGTCCTCCGTGACATCCACCCCCATCGTCTGCAGCAGGAGCAGGTTCTGCATACTTTCCTGGAGCTGGGACAGTTTTCCCCGCCTCTCTCTCACCTCCTGGACACCTTTGAGGATAAAGAACCTCTTGATGTTCCCTTTTACCGTTTCCCACCAGTCCGCTGGAGACTCAAAGAGGGGCTTCACGGTTTTCCAACCTGCATAATCCCTCTTGAGCTCTTCGATGTTTCCCGGGGTCAACAGCTTAGTGTTCAGTTTCCACGTTCCCTTGCCCGCCCGCTGTTCGTCCTGTAGGTGACAGTCGGCCAGCAGGAGGCAGTGGTCAGAGAAGAACACCGGCTTGACGTCGGTGGATCTGACCGAGAGCGTTCGGGACACAAACAGGTAATCTATCCTTGAGCGGATAGACCAGTCTGCCCGTGACCAGGTGTATCTACGCTGCGCTCCATCTGCAGGGGCGCTGAAGACGTCGTGCAGCTTGGCGTCTTTGACTGTTTCCATCAGGGCCCTGGACGTAGCGTCCGGTTTACTGTCCCCCCCGCCGGATCGTCCATCAGCATCAATGATGCAGTTGAAGTCTCCGGCCAGAATGACCGGCCTGGACGTAGCCAGCAGCAGTGGAAGCTGTTGCAGGACGGCCAACCGTTCACTCTTACCCACTGGGGCGTACACGTTGATTAGTCTCACGGGAGCGTTTCTGTATTTGACGTCCACGACGAGGAGGCGCCCGCCCACCACCTCCTTAACCTCGGAGATGGTGAAGTTGCCTCCCCGCAACAGGATACCCAGGCCGGAGGCGCGGCTATCGTTGCCCCCCGACCACACTGACGGCCCGTGGGCCCACAAGCTCGACCATCTCCTGTAACTGCTGAGGTGCGGTATCCCACACTCCTGCAGAAACAGGATATCGGCTTTGACGTTGGCCAGGAAGGCCAGCGTTGAAACACATCGCGTAGCCGCTTTAATGCTACGCACATTTATGCTGGCAATTTTAAACCCCATTTTAACAGTTTACGGGGTTACCAGTGTCCATTTTCTTCTGGTCTTGCTCCAGTGGGGTAGCTGCGTGCATCCCTGTGGTGACAGCAAACTGCTGGACCTTCCCGGGGCTGAGGTAGTTGTCCGGCTCCACGCTGGAGTCATTTCCCCGCTCTGGTGTCATCGTGTCAGACCCAGGGTCCGCATCGCCCCGTTCTCCATCTGACAGCAGGGCTGTCACTGGGACGCTGCTCCCAGTTCCCTGGAGCTGTGGGCCGGTGGGTACCCCTTGGTTCTCACCGGGTAGGGGGAGGCCTTCACCCATCCCCTCAGAGGGATCGTCTTTTCCTTCTTGGGCGGTGCTGCCCTCCTTTCTCCCCACGGCGCTCTGCCTCTTCCTCCGGAGGCGACCCTTCTTGCGCCCGTCCTCACCCTCGGAGGAGCTGCCTGTATCCTCCTCTTGGAGGTGTCTCTTCCCCCTTCGCTTGGTGGCTTTGGGGCCCTCGAGAGGTTTCCTTTTCCTGTTTTTAACGATAATCCACTGCTCTGCCTCCTTTGATCCCTCCTCTTCCATTTCCTCCGTCTGTCCTGCAGGAGCTTGGGTCGGCTGCTGCATCTCCCCGCTGTCTGCCACCTGCTCCTCTACACCTTTCCCTTCCTTCTGGGTGCCTCCAGGCACCGTTCCTTTGCTGATTCGCGGTACCTCGTTGGACTTTGTCGGTCCGCGGCTCGTGTTGCCACCTCTGGCCATCTGTGCGTAGGTGGCGGCTCCTCGTCTTGGGCAGGCCTTGTACATGTGGCCCGCCTCCCCGCACAGGTTGCAGCTCTTTTCCTCCCGACAGTCCTTAGTCAAGTGACCCTCCTGTTTACAGTTCCTGCAGATGGTCTCTTTGCAATCCACCGCCACGTGTCCCGACTTCCCGCAGGTTCGGCACACTTTGGGCTGCCCTGCATATGTCAGGTAGCCTCTGCTCCCTCCGATTGCGAAGCTCGAGGGTGGGTGGAGGATGTTCCCACTGTCATCGGCCCTCAGAGTTACCTTGACCTGCCTCTTACTGGTCCAGATCCCAAAGGGGTCGATCACATCAGTGGCTTCTCCCTCAACTTGGACGTACCTTCCCAGGAAGGTCAGGACATCAGCCGCTGGAACGTAGGGGTTGTACATATGGATTGTAACAACCCGGTTCCTCTGTGCAGGAAGCACACACAGTGGGGTCGCCGACAAGATGGAAAACAGCAGCTCCCCTTCCTTCTCCTTGAAGACCTTCAGGAGCTGTTCACACTGCTTCACGCTTCTGAAGGTCACATCGAAGTAGCCTGCCCCAGGGAAATCCTGCAGGCAGTACACGTCTGCGGCTGCAAGGCCGCAACACTCCAGCAGAACTTTCTTCACAAACACCGTCCAATCCACCGGTGTGTGCTCCTCCACCTTCTTCACAGTCACCCTGACTGTGTTCCGAATGCCCTGGCCCTCTCTTTGTGCACCTCCACTGCAGCAAACCCACAGCATCCCAACAGGACCTTCTTAATAAACAGGGTGCGGTCGAGTGGCGTATGATCCTCAATCTTCTTCACAGTCACCCTGACTGTGTTCCGAACCCCCTGCCCAGGGCTGCAGACAGCTGTTGAGGCCATAGCACTGAGGTTGGCTGGTCCCTGAATTGGCGTTAGGCCGAAGCCAGCATGAAGATCCACCAAGAGCAGGTCAGCACAACCAAACGATCCTCCAACGTCCAATCACGATCCAGCAATGATCTCTTCACTAGCTCTGATGACTCGCAACTCGACACCTGTCCTGATAAGAACAGACACTTGATCTTAGCCAAAAGGCTGCAATAAAATAAGGATATTATGCTTCAGTTATGCGTAGAATTGTTGAGACAACATCCCAAATTCTGCATATAGTTCTGGTCTCCTTATTTAAGGAAGGAGGTATATGCATTGGACGTGGTACAAAGGAAGTTTACTAGCTTGATATTACAAAGAACTCCAAACGCTAGAGATCTGAAACAAAGATTGACTGCACTCCAAGTATTAACTCAGTTTCTCTCTCCACAGATGCTGTCTGACCTGCTGAGTTTCTCGAACAACTTCTGCCTTTTGGCACAATATTGACAACTGGAATAAACGTATTGCCTTATGAGGAAGTGGCTGGGCTTATATTCTCTAGAGATGATGAGAACAAGAAGGAATTTGACTGGAGTTTAAGACATCCTGAATAGTCTTAACAAAGTGGACATAGTAAGGATATTTACTATTATGAGAGAGTGTGAAATGAGGGAGCATTGTAGTTAAACCAGGTGTTTCCCCTTTAGGTCAGAGATGAGGGTCTTTTTTTCACTTCGAGGATTTTATGACTTTGCAACTCCTGGCCTCAGAAGTTGGAAGGGTTGGGATATTGAATATTTTAAAATGGAGGTCGATAGATGATTGTTGGGTGGGTAATAAAGGATTATCTGACATAGATTGAAATGTGGGAATTGGAACAGACACTGAAAAGCTACGTTCTTATTGAATAATGAAGCAAGCTTGAAAGGATGGATACCCTATTCCCGCATCTATATGTCATGTGTTCATGTATGCCTTATCTAGATCAGGTTTTAAATAAAATAGTCTTTCTATCAGGTTTCTTAATAATCAAAAGATTATAGATTTCTTAGCAAAATGACACTTATTCAATGAAGATGTAATAAGTGGTTAACATACACACACTGTAACATGCAAGTACAAATATTTATCCCTCTCAGTAACTCAAAACACACAAATGCACATACTTCAGGAATGTCGGCAGAGGTTAACTTACTAAAAAAAACATTTTGGCCTTTAGGGTTATTCTTGAAGACAAAAATGCTCAGTCAAACATTGTTCCGAAGGTTGTCATTCTGAAGTCTGGCATGTGTAGCCATGTGACTAATCATTCACGACCATCTCTGAAATCTTAGCAGATACAGCCTGCTTAGAAAATACCATTTGAGAAGATATTTCAATCATATTTTAAGAAGAATACGTAGTTTAACTCTCAACTCAAAAAGAAGATTCTTTCCAGATGTAGGAGGGATCAACTGCTCAGCCCTTTCTCATGGCCATCTTTGTCCCCAGCTACTTCCAGATGTCAAACCAAGTCATTGTTCAAAATGTCCTAGCAGGGGTCAGACAAACAAGTAGTTATTACTAAATCATTTATTTTTCAGGAGGCCTTGTCTTAAAAAAAAACTTTCTGATATGCAAAATGACACAAATGAGACCACTCTGGTATGATTCCAATCAGTGAAGTGTTTTTCCTTAATTCCTGTTGAGGCTAACTTTGCTAAGAGTCCTTAATAGGAGAAAGTGAAGACTGCAGATGCTGGAGATCAGAGTCCAAAAGTGTGGCACTGGAAAAGCACAGCCAGTCAGGCAGCATCTGAGGAGCAGGAGAGTCAACATTCCGGGCATAAGCTCTTCATCAGGAATGTTCCAAAGGGCTTATGACAAAGGGCTTATGCCCAAAATGTCAATTCTCCTGCTTCCATGTTGAGATCAAGAATGCATTTTTAATAGGTTTCTTAAAAGGAAAGGCAGTGGGCTAGGAGAGGCAGGAAGTTTCCAAGGGGGATTTGCAGTATAATTTTCTAAAGGCTATCCTGCTGTGCTTTTCCAGGGCAGCACCTTTCAACAAAGACTCTTTAATACCACACTTGGTCAACACTTCTTCATTCGCTTGTGAGTTGTGACCATTTCCCATTAGATACAAACTGAGTAGCTTGGTCAACAATTTCAGAGGGCAGTTAAGAATCAATGACATTGCTCTGGGTCTGGAGACCTGACCAGGTAAAGGTAGCAGTTTCCTTCACCAAAATGCAGCACTGAATCAGATGCATTTTTTATGATAGAAACTATTTTCATTATTCACTCTTGGAATCCAGCATTTATTGCGCATTCCTAGTTGTCCTGAAGAAGGGCCAGAAAGTAAATAAATAAACAGAAAGATCCTGTCAGAACAAAAAACACATGATTCACTAATGTCCGTTCTTATCTGGTCTGGCTTACACATGACTCCAGACACACAGTAATGTCGTTGAGCCTTAACTGACCATTAGCACTCCTAGCAATGTCCCATTTACCTTTGAGTCTTTGTTGGTCGAAAAGGGAGGCTCAGTAAAGAACATAGCCATGATGTGGAAGTGCCGGTGTTGAACTGGGGTGGGCAAAGTCAGAAATCACATGACATCAGTTATAGTCCAACAGGTTTATTAGAAATTACAAACTTTCAGGGTGTGAGTTCACTACACCTGACGAAGGGGCTATGTTCGAAAAGCTTGTGATTTCAAATAAACCTGTTGGTTATAATCTCGTGTCATGTGATTTCTGACTCAACAAAGAACATCTGTACTTTAACACATGATTGATACATGGTACGTCGGGTTAAAGTTCCTACTGTTAGACTGAATTAAATCTTCAAATAGAACAGAAAGAATGCTATATGGGAGTTGACATGTGTCTTAATCTGTTATTTCCCTGTGGAGATGTATCTTTTTAATGTTAATGCCATGTAATAAATGGTTCATCATAAGATCCTACAGTGGATACAATCATGCTACAGCAAACAGATCAAATTTAATCCTCCCTTATTTAATCTCCCCATTGGCAGGATATCCTTTAGAAGATTATACTGCAATTCCCCCTTGGAAACTTCCTGCCTCTCCTAGCCCACTGCCTTCCCTTTTAAGAAAGCTGTTAAAAATGCATTCTTGATCTCAATATAGAATGTAGAATCCTGACCATATGGAAGCAGATCATTCACCCCATTGAGTCTACACCAACCCTCCAAAAAGCATCCCATGTAACCCTGCATTTCCCATCTTTAATCCACCTAACCTGCATTCCCCTGGACTACTATGGGGCAATTTAGCATGGTCAAGCTGCACAACTCTACACTGTCAGATGAAACCGGAGCACCTGGAGGAAACCTGTGCAGACACAGGGAGAATGCACAAACTCCACACAGACAGTTGCCTGACGGTGGAACTGAACCTACGTCCTAGCACTGTGAGGCAGTAGTGCTAACCACTGAGCCACCCATCCTACCCTGTGCTTTACAAGCCTGACAATTAGTGTTCTTTAAACCAATCTGTGATATACTGTGGGATGTTAAAGACATTACATAAATGCAAAGTTTGTGTAGCAATGTGGCTGTATTACACAATACAATTCATATGTGTGGAGGAGTGCTTATTGTGCAATCTTATGGTAAGAGTGAGAAAGTAGAAAATTATATCACCTTCATTAAAAGCAAAATGCTGTGGATGCTGGGAAATCGGAAACAAACACAAAGCTGGAGAAACTCAACAGGTCTGACAGTATCCGTGGAGAAAGGAACAAAATTAATGTTTCAGATTTGATGTAACTCCTCTTCAGAACTTTACAAAGTCAGAAGTCACATGACACCAGACTGTAGTCCAGTAGGTTTATTTGAAATCACAAGCTTTCAGAGTGCTGCTCCTTTGTTATGCCCCGACGAAGGAGCAGTGTTCCAAAAGCTTGTGATTTCAAATAAAGCTGTTGGGCTATAACCTGGTGTTGTGTAACTTCAGACACTGTCCACCCCAGTCCAACACCAGCACCTCCACGTCAGAACATTACATTCACTGTTCTTTTTAATATCTGCTAAGAGATCATCTTCTTGTAATTAGTCTTCAAGAATATTCTCTCTTCCTCATAAGTAGTGATTTTAATTGCAATGTTTTGTTTATTGTTGGATCTTGCACTTTTATATGTTTTGGGACTAGACCACATTAAAGGGATTACAATGCCAACGTATGTCAGATGGTGGCTAAATACTTTGTAGTGCCAGAGTGCCAACTGGTTCAATGTTAATATTAATAGAGCATTAGCCAATTTCATCTGTAAACCAAAATAGTTTAAAATAATCCACTTAAAATTCTTTTGTGTTGATGAATTACTGTGGAAATTGGACATTTTATTACATGTGCTGTTTTTCACGACCAAGAGAATGTGAAACAAAGCGCTTTGACTTCAAGTTGCCCAGTCGAGTTGAATTGGTTGATTGAATTGATATTTGTGTGGTATTGCGGCTGTATTAACCAAAGGCTGTGATTTTCCACCCAATGCATGTACAGAGTTTGACAAAATAATGTTAAATTGATCCTATGAGGAGCAAGAATATTGCCCTTTTTCTCCAAAGTTGCATTAAATAAATTTATTTTGATCCTAAAACAGTCAGTGCTTTCTGTCCATATTTCTCCAAAAACCATTTACGACAAAAATATTTATCATAATAGATTTTTTTTAATACTGTAAGATCTACACATACTTCTCCAATTTTCACAGGAGCATTGGCAGACACATTTGGATGGCGGATTTCTCAAAGTTAGAGGTTTTAAAGAGCTCCATAGAGGAAGAGAGAAAGCTTTAACTACATTCACTGATGGTGGGGTGAAGGAAAATGGGAGACAGAAGAGACAAGACTTGGAATGCCACAGTGTTCTCAGGAGACTGCAGAACATGACTCATAGAGTCATAGAGATGTACAGCATGGAAACAGACCCTTCGGTCCAACCTGTCCATGCCGAACAGATATCCCAACCCAATCTAGTCCCACCTGCCAGCACCTGGTCCATATCCCTCCAAACTCTTCCTATTCATATAACTATCCAGATGCCTTTTAAATATTGCAATTGTACTAGTCTCCACCACTTCCTCTAGCAGCTCATTCCAAACACGTACCACCCTCTGCGTGAACAAAAATGGCCCTTTCAGTCTCTTTTATATCTTTCCCCTCTCACCCTAAACCTATGCCCTCTAGTTTTGGACTCCCCCAGTCCAGGGAAAAGATTTTGTCTATTTATCCTATCCATGCCCCTCATAATTTTATAAACCTCTATAAGATCACCCCTCAGCCTCTGACACTCCAGGGAAAACAGCCCTAGTCTATTCAGTGTCTCCCTATAACTCAAATCCTCCACCCTGGCAACATCCTTGTAAATATTTTCTGAACCATTTCAAGTTTCACAACTTCCTTCCGATAGGAAGGAGACCAGAATTGCACACAATATTCCAACAGTGGCCTAACCAATGTCCTGTACAGCCACAACATGACCTCCCAACTCCTGTACTCAATACTCTGACCAATAAAGGAAAGCATACCAAACGCCTTCTTCACTATCCTATCTACCTGCAACTCCACTTTCAAGGAGCTATGAACCTGCGCTCCAAGGTCTCTTTGTTCAGCAACACTCCCTAGGACCTTATCAATAAGTGCATGCGTCCTGCTAAGAGTTGCTTTCCCAAAATGCAGCACCTCACATTTATCGGAATTAAACTCCATCTGCCACTTCTCAGCCCATTGGCCCATCTGATCAAGATCTCATTGTAATCTGAGGTAGCCTTCTTCACTGTCCACAACACATCCAATTTTGGATTCATCAGCAAACTTACTAACTATATCTCTTATGCTCACATTCAAATCATTTATATAAATTATGAAAAGTAGTGGACCCAGCACCGATCCTTATGACACTTCACTGGTCACAGGCCTCCAGTCTGAAAAACAACCCTCCACCACCACCCTCTGTCTTCTACCTTTGAGCCAGTTCTGTATCCAAATGGCTAGTTCTCCCTGTATTCCATGAGATCTAACCTTGCTAATCAGTCTCCCATGGGGAACCTTGTCGGATGCCTTACTGAAGTCCATATAGATCACATCTCCCGTTCTGCCCTCATCAATCCTCTTTGTTACTTCTTCAAAAAACTCAATCAAGTTTGTGAGACATGATTTCCCATGCACAAAGCCATGTTGACTATCCCTAATCAGTCCTTGCCTTTCCCTCAGGATTCCCTCCAACAACTTGCCCACTACCGACATCAGACTCACTGGTCTATAATTCCCTGGCTTGTCCTTACCACCCTTCTTAAACAGTGCCGCCACGTGCAGGAATCTAGATTAGAGTGGTTCTGGAAAAGCACAACAGGTCAGGCAGCATCCGAGGAGCAGGAAAATCAACCTTTCGGGCAAAAGCCGTTCATCAGGAAAGGAGGCAGGAAGCCTGCAGGATGGAGAGATAAATGGGAGGGAGGTGGGGCTGGGGAGAAGGTAGCAAAGAGTAAAATAGATGAATGGGGGTGTGATGACAGTGATAGGTCATAGAGGAGGGTGGAGCGGATCGATGGGAAGGAAGATTGGCAGGTAGGACAGATCTTGAGGATGGTGCTGAGCTGGAAGGTTGAAACTGGTGTAAGGTGGGGGGAGAGGGAATGTGGAAACTGGTGAAGTGCACATTGATGCCCGGGTGTTGAAGTGTTCTGAGGCAGATGATGAGGTGTTCTTCCTCCAGGCGTCGGGTGGTGAGGGAGTGGCGGTGGAGGAGGCCCAGGACCTGCATGTCCTCGGCAGTGGGAGGGGAAGTTGAAATGTTTGGCCACGGGGCAGTGGGGTTGATTGGTGCGGGTGTCCCGGAGATATTCCTTAAAGTGCTGTGTGAGAAGGCGTCCAGTCTCCCCAGTGTAGAGGAGACTGCATTGGAAGCAATAGATACAATAAATCTAAAGGTAGGGTCAGAAGAGGTGTAATCCAGGTAACTGTGGGAGTTGGTGGGTTTGTAAAAAATGTCAGTGTCAAGTCGGTCGTCATTAATGGAGATGGAGAGGTCCAGGAAGGGGAGGGAGGTGTCAGAGATGGTCCAGGTGAATTTAAGGTTGGGGTGGAATGTGTTGGTGAAGTTGGTGAACTGCTCAACCTCCTCGTGGGAGCAAGAGGTGGCGCCGATGCAGTCATCAATGTAGCGGAGGAAGAAGTGGGGAATGGTGCCGGTGTAACTCCAGAAGATGAACTGTTCTACGTAGCCGACAAAGAGACAAGCATAGCTGGGGCCCATGCAGGTACTTCTTGGTCTAGGAAGTGGAGAGAAATTGAAGGAGAACTCGGTAAGGGTGAGGACCAGTTCAGCCAAACGATTGTCAGTGGAAGGGTACTGTTGGGAACATCAGGAGAGGAAGAAATGGAGGGCTTGGAGGCCCTGGTCATGGCAGATGGAAGTGTAGAGGCATTGGATGTCCATGGTGATGATGAGGCATTGGGGGGCAGGGAAACGGAAGTCTTGGAGGAGGTGGAGGGCGTGGGTGGTGTCTTGAACGTATGTGGGAAGTCCCTGGACTAGAGGGGATAGGACAGTATCAAGTTAGTTGGAGATGAGGTTGGTGGGGCAGGAGCAGGCTGAGACAATAGGTCGGCCAGGGTGGTCAGGCTTGTGGATCTTGGGAAGGAGGTAGAACCGGGCAGTGCGGGGTTCCTGGACTACAAGGTTGGAAGCTGTTGGTGGGAGATCTCCTGAGGTGATGAGGTTGTGTATGGTCGGAAAATGATGATTTGGTGATGGGGTGGTGGGGTCATGGTCGAGGGTGCAGTAGGAAGAAGTGTCTTTGAGTCAGCGCCTGGCTTCAGTGGTGTAGAGGTCAGTGCGCCAGACTACCACTGCACCCCCTTTATCCGCTGGTTTGATGTTGAGGTTGGGGTTGGAGCAGAGGGAGTGGAGGGCTGCACGTTGTGAGAGTGAGATGTTAGAGTGTGGGAGGCAGTTGAACAGGTTGGGGCGGTTGATGTCATGGCAGCAGTTGGAAATGAAGAGGTCAAGGGCGAGTAATAGGCTAGCACGGGGTGTCCAGGTGGATGGAGTGTTTTGGAGGTGGGTGAAGGGGTCCTTGGATGTGAAAATGAGGATGATGTAATCATAGAATCTCTGTAATATGGAAGCAAGCCATTCAGCCCATCAAGTCACACCAACCCTCTGAAGACCATCAAACCAGGATGCACCACATCCCTGTAACCTTGCATTTCCCATGGCTAATCCAGCTAACCTACACATGGCATCATGAAGGACAAACTAACCTCACAAACCTAGTTGAATTCTTTGAGGATGTGACAAAACACATTGATGAAGGTAGAGCAGCAGATGTAGTGTACATGGATTTTTATAAAGGGGTTTGATAAGATTCCCCATGGTAGGCTTATTCAGAAAGTAAGGAGGCTTGCGATCTAGAGAAATTTGGCTTTCTGGATATAGAATTGGCTGGCCCATAGAAGACAGAGGTTGACAGTAGATGGAAAGTATTCAGGCTGGAGCTCGGTGACCAGTGGTGTTCCACAGGGATCTGTTCTGGGACCTCTGCTCTTTGTGATCTTTATAAATAACTTAGATGAGGAAGTGGAAGGGTGGGTTAGTAAGTTTGCCGATGGCATGAAGGTCGCTAGAGTTGTGGATAGTTTGGAGAGCTGGTGTAGATTGCAACAAGACATTGACAGGATGCAGAGTTGGGCTGAGAAGTGGCAGCTGGAGTTCAACTTGGAAAAGTGTGCAGTGATTCATTTTGAAAGGTCGAATTTGAATGCAGATTACAGGGTTAAATATAGGATTCTTGGCAGTGTGAAGGAACAGAGGGATCTTGGGGTCCACATCCATGGATCCATGAGGAGAAAGTGAGGACTGCAGATGCTGGAGATCAGAGTTGAGAGTGTGGTGCTAGAAAAACACAGCAGGTCAGGCAGCATCCGAGGAGCAGAAGAATCGATGTTTCGGGCAGAAACCCTTCATCAGGAATTCCTTAAGGGTTGTTAAGAAGGCACATGGTGTGTTGGCTTTCATTAGCAAGGGGATTGATTCGCAAGGTTATGCTGCAGCTCTATAAAACCTTGGGTTCAACTACACTTGGAATATTGTATTCCGTTCTAGTCCCCTCATTATAGGAAATATGTGGAAGCTTTAGAGAGGGCACAGAGGAGATTTACCAGGAGGCTGCTTGGATTGGGGGCATGTCTTATGAAGGAAGGTTGAGGGAGCTCGGGCTTTTCTCGTTGGAGCGAAGAAGGATGAGAGGTGACTTGATAGAGGTGTTCAATATGTTGGGAGGCATAGATAGAGTGGATAGATAGAGATTTTTTCCTATGGCGGAAATGGCTATCACAAGGGGGCAAAATTTTAAGGTGATTGGAGGAAGGTATTGGGGAGATGTCTGAGGTCAGTTCTTTACACAGAGAGTGGTGGGTGCGTGGAATGCGCTGCCAGCGGTGGTAGTAGAGTCAGAGACATTAGGGACATATAAGCGACTGTTAGATAGTCACATGCATGATAATAAATTGAATGGTATATAGATTAATTTGATTTTCAAGTAGGATAAAAGTTTGGCACAACATTGAGGGCTGAAGGGCCTGAACTGTGTTGTACTGCTCTATGTTCTGTGTTCGAATGAAATTAAACCTGTGACCCTGGCACTACGAGGCAACAGTACTAACCACTGATCCACCATAATGTTCAATACCATTCAAGAAAATATGTTCTCTGAGGTAAATAAATGGGGTATTACACAATAAGTACAGGACACTCCTCTATGTCACTCCTCGTGGTCACTCGTGAGGCAGTGGTAACTCTCTGGGTTCACGTGTCTAAAGGGTTGCCAGCTCTCTACACTGCATGAGCAGTTATCGATGTTCTTATCAGACACAACAGTCCTCAGGAAGTGTTGTACCTACAACTTTGACACTCTCTCAGTGCTTGTGAAGAACCCATTGAGGGCTCTTGACATACAAAGTCTTAACATCCTGGTAGCTCTGTAGCTGCATTTGGCCACAGTAGGTTTCAGGATCTCTCAATAATTTAGAGTTTTGGCACTCTATATGGGAGTGGCATTATTGACCCTTGTCTGTATTGTTCATTTTTTTAAATAACATGGAACAAATTACACGCTGAGATTCACCTCAAGTTTGCAACTATTTGAGCAGAGTGGCAGATATTATCTAATTCTTTCAGTTATAAACAGAGTGAAACGGTCTATAACTCTTGATTTCATCTCTGAGTTACCATGTTCTGTTTTTTTCCTACTAATTTTCACTTTCACACAATATCCCCACAACTGTCATTGCCCCACCCCCAACCCCAACCCAAACACCCACCATCATTACTTCCTGCTTATTTCCCCCACTTACTCTCCTCATTGCCAGGGTCAATGTATATGTTTAAAGTGGCAAAAGTTCACATGTCATGAAAGCACAAATCAAAGTGTTCATCTTTGACTAATTCATCGTGACCTTCATACAAAATGTAAACAATCTGTGTAAAAGAAAGACTATTGCATCATGTGCTATCTATGAAAGAGCTGGTTTCTGTTGGTTCGGTATTAATGATAGATCAAAGCTTTCCACTGACTACTTGCCTGGAGATTATTTTTGCATTTTTTTTCCAACAGCTGTGCCATTCAATTTGATTTCCCCCAACATCATTTGTCAATTCTTCCACTTTAGTCCAAGTTGGCTCCCTCAGTAGCCAGTTCCATTTGGACTCGGGTAATAAATCTTAAGCCTTGTTTGCATGGAGATTGTTCGCTCTGGAACAAATCCAACACTAAAGGGAAAGGTTCCATATTAGCATGAACAATGTTACCAGGCTCAGACTCACACACCTCTCCTGCTGGTGGTTTGATTCAGGAGTAAGTCAGAGTTAGCCGCACACAACTAAAGAATTTCTGTAAGTGAATGTTTTATTGTTCACAACTTCATGACGATATATTGATGGCAATGTTTACAATGCAAATATCATTTGATTGATTGATTGGGAAGCATTTGTAATGAAGTTGAAGTATTCTTTGCGTCTTCGTTGTCAGTTAGGCTGAATATGATTTTAATTTGATTATTGATCTAATAATGGATTTGTGATTGATATTGTAGGGATATGCTTCTCTGTATCAGTTCAATATAAACTGTGTGTATGTTCAGAATTAAGCTATGAAAATTAACTTTAATAGATATGAATAAATAGACATTGCCCAAATGTGTGTGGTATTGATGTTGTTTTAAAGATTAAGTTTGGAATTGTATGACTACACTTCCTCTTTTATGATATATGCAGCTGTTTGAGCTCCTAGGATACTCCTACTTTCCTTCGTCATTTCCGCCACCTCCAAACAGACCCCACCACCAGGGATATATTTCCCTCCCCTCCCCTATCAGCGTTCCAGAAAGACCACTCCCTCTGCGACTCCCTCGTCAGGTCCACACCCCCCACCAACCCAACCTCCACTCCCGGCACCTTCCCCTGCAACCGCAAGAAATGCAAAACTTGCGCCCACACCTCCCCCCTCACTTCCCTCCAAGGCCCCAAGGGATCCTTCCATATCCATCGCAAATTCACCTGCACCTCCACACACATCATCTATTGCATCCGCTGCACCCGATGTGGCCTCCCCTACATTGGGGAGACAGGCCGCCTACTTGCGGAACGTTTCAGAGAACACCTCTGGGACACCCGCACCAACCAACCCAACCGCCCTGTGGCTGAACACTTTAACTCCCCCTCCCACTCCTCCAAGGACATGCAGGTCCTTGGCCTCCTCCATCGCCAGATCATGGCAACATGACGCCTGGAGGAAGAGCGCCTCATCTTCTGCCTAGGAACCCTCCAACCACAAGGGATGAATGCAGATTTCTCCAGCTTCCTCATTTCCCCTCCCCCCACCTTATCTCAGTCCCAACCCTCGAACTCAGCACCGCCTTCTTGACCTGCAATCTTCTTCCCGACCTCTCCGCCCCCACCCCCTCTCCGGCCTAATCACCCTCACCTTAACCTCCTTCCACCTATTGCATTCCCAACGCCCCTCCCCCAAGTCCCTCCTCCCTATCTTTTATCTTAGCCTGCTTGGCACACCCTCCTCATTCCTGAAGAAGGGCTTATGCCCGAAACATCAATTCTCTTGCTCCTTGGATGCTGCCTGACCTGCTGCGCTTTTCCAGCAACGCATTTTTCAGCTCTGATCTCCAGCATCTGCAGTCCTCACTTTCTCCTACCCCTACTTTCTGTCAATTACTATTTGTTATTGACTTTCTTTTAAAGTTACCTCCAGAACATTAACAGCCAGGCATCCAGTAGAAAGGGCCAAAAGATAAAATGAAAGATAATGCGTAGGAAGTCCTTTGGTTCCATTCCTGAGCATGATCACACGTTAATTGGTATACAAGTTGGATCACAATACAATACCGTATAAAATATCCATGCCTAAGTACAAGTGAATGTTTGCTCGCTGGACCTTTAATGTTACTAGTAATGTGGGATCTCATTTGTAAGTACGAATATTCGTAAGTCAGTCATTTATAAGTCAGGGGCCACCTGCACTCATAACGTGAAGAAAAATAGCTGAGGTCAAAACGAGAGCTGCTTCCTCCTTACATTTAGAAATGGCAGGCAGGAGGTGTTCATTTGCAGTAAGGAACAAGTGCCTTTTGTCCAAATATCAGTGAGGAACAAGTAATTGTCATGTTCAGGGCAACTAGTTTAAAAAGGTATGAATGTTTTTGCAAGATTTGTAGCTCAGGTTGAGGTTTAGGATGTAGGTTTGCTCACTGAGCTGTAGGTTTAATATCCAGATGTTTCATTACCTAGCTAGGTAATATCATCAGTGACAACCTCCAAATGAAGCAAAGCTGTTGTCTCCTGCTTTCTATTTATATGTTTTCCCTGGATGGGGGTTCCTGGGTTTGTGGTGATGTCATTTCCTGTTTGTTTTCTGTGGGGTTGAACAGGAAATGACATCACCACAAACCCCAGGAACACCCATCCAGGACAAACATATAAATAGAAAGCAGGAGACAATAGCTTTGCCTCACTTGGAGGTTGCCACTGATGATGTTACCTAGCTAGGTAATGAAGTGTCTGGATATCAAACTTACAGCTCAGCAAGAAAACTTACACCCCAAAGGTATCAATGTATATACTTTAATAGATGGAGTTTTAAATGTTACTTTTGGTTTGAGGTGAGCCATGGTTTGAGGAAAGTATCGGAACTAAACCAACAACTTCAAGTCAGCCTTGTTATCTTTCTGCCATTACTTACAAACCTGAGACATTTCAATTTCCGATCCAATACATTGAAATTATTTAAATTATAAGCTAAAACACATCCTTTTAATCCTTTGGGGGGGTCTTCAGTTTTCCATTCAACGAGTATCTTTTGTGTGGTAGAAGAATAGGAACTCTGTAAGAAATAAATCTCACACATGCACCATCAGAAACCATCAAGAAACACACTGTGAGGCTGCCACGTTGAGAATGCTGTCTTTGCCTTGAAAATGATAATCCTGTTTGTATCGATGCAGGTATGATTTTGGGCAGAAGTATATATAGCTCAGCCTTTAGCTTTGATACACAGAATTATAAATAAATAAATCTGACAACAGGTTGAACTGTGTTCAGTAACTTAACAATGAGGGGAGGGGGAAGGATTTTTTTTACTTCAACCAAAGCTTGATTAAAGTCAGTAGAATAGCTATGTCACCCTGCGGGAAACAACATTGGAATTCCTAAACCATTTCCAAAACTTAGGAACAATAGCAAACACAGACAATGCTAGTGAAACTCAGCAGGTCTGGCAGCATCTGTGGAGAGAGAAATAGAGTTAATGGTTTCAGGTCCATTAGACCAAAGACCATAAAAAATAGGAACAGAAGCCATTCGGTGCCTCGAGCCTGTTCCATCATTCAATAAGATTATGGCTGATCTGACACTTCTCGTGTCCTCTTTCCTGCCCTTTCCTCAAAATCCTTTTTGCTGATAGATCAAAAATCTCTTGATCTCCATCTTAAACACACTCAAGAATGTTGTCCCCTCAGCTCTCTCTGGCAAGGTGTCCCAAAGACTCTCAACCCTCTGACAGAAGAAATTCCTCCCTAGATCAGTCTAAAATTGGTGCCCCTTTATTCTGAGACTATGGTGTCTGGTCTCAGACTCCCCATGAAGGGAAGCATCCTCTCAATATCTACCCTGTCAAGCCCTTTCAGAATCCAATATACCCCAATGAGATCACCTCCCATTCTTCTAATTTCCAATGAGTAGAGTCCAATATGACTCCTCTTCAGAACTGAAATAAAATGCATTCTTGCCACAGTTCAGTACAAACTGCCCAAACCCATCGTGTTCAGAATTGAGCTCTGAAAATTAACTTCAGTCGATTGAATAAATAGACATTGTCCAAATCTGTGTGGTACTGCTGTTGTTTTAAAGTATATGTTTGGAATTGTATGACTGCATTTTCTCAATCTGTCATCCTTACCCAGTCTGGCCTACATGTAACTTCAGACCCACAGCAATGTGGTTGACTCTTTACTGCCCTCTGGGCAATTAGGGTTGGGCAATAAATGCTGGCTTCACCAGAGATGCCCACATTCCGAGAGTGAATTAAAAACCAAGGCAAGGTAGCCAACATTTAGTTCCTCAACCCTTACAAGGAAAGGATCCCGGTGCTAGCTGTGTTCATGTGAGAACACTGAAAGCTTAAAGTCCAGTGAGCTTCATGGTGCTATATTGTGCTGCTCTCCCATCACTAGCAGTGTTAAGTCATCCTTAAGATAATCTAGCTCCTACCCCATTGCATAACCCATGGCCTCTCTTATGCAAACTATGGGACCACCCAAAGAAACCACTGAACCAAGGAGATCAATATGTGAGTCAAGTCATTGAGAAATGCCAGTACATTAGCAATTTATGATAGAACCCATCTCACATGTACTCCCAAACTGCCTTGTCATTTGGTGTAGTGCCCCCAGGTCGCCACCATTATCCTCTCAGCATAAACTATAATGTAGTTTATCCACAGATCTGATGTTCCCATTTTGCTTAACACTACATGGACTGTCTGAATTTCAGGCTCAGCTTAATGTTCCTTGGCTGCCTTTGCCTCCATACGCACCTCTTCCTCCTCCTTTCACCGAACTCCAGTACTCTTTCTCCAATTAGACCCCTCTCTCTGGCCTCTCAATTGAACTCCATCTCTTCATTGAGAGCTGTCAACTGCACCCTGCACCCACTCTAACCTGTCTCCCTCAGAACATGCTACAATCTGTTCTGTCAAGTCTAACCGTGACCTTGTTATTAAACCTGCAAATAAGGATGGGGCTGTTGTCATCTGACGTGCTGGCCTCTAACTTGCAGAAACTGATCTCCAACTCTCAGATCTCTCCCTGGATCATGACCCCACCACTGAACATCAGGCTCTAGTTTCCAGGGCTATCACTCACCTCATCTCCCCTGGAGATCGCCACTCCACAACGTCCCACTTCAGAGCCCCCTAGACCCACACAGCCCACTTCTACATCCTTAAAATCAACAAACAGGACTATCCAAGTAGACGGTTTTAGCCTGGCTCTGCCCCACTGAACGTATTTCTTCCTGTCTTAACTCTATATTTTATTCTCCCTTTATTCAATCTCTTTACACTTACTTTTGTGACCCTTCTGACATTTGATGTCAGTTTCACCATTTTTAGTTTTCTGGTACTAGCTGCCTTCTCCTCACTATGGATGTGTAATCCCATCCCCAATCAGAATGATCTGAAAGCTCTCTGTTTCTTCTTGAAAAGAAGCTGAACCATGCCATCCTTCACCTGGCTGAGTTTGTTCTCACTTTGAACAGCTTCTCCTTTAACCCATCTTACTTCCTTCAAGTCAAAAGGTGTAGCTTGGCTTACCCACATGGGTCCCAGTTACGCCTGTGTCTTTGTGATGTATTTTGAACATTCCTTGTTCCAGTCCTACTTTGGGTCTCTTCCACAAACTTTCCCTGATACATCAACAACATCATCACAGCAGTTTCCTGTTCTGATCTGGAATTGGAACAAGCCACCATTTTTGCCTCCCAGTTTCCATTCTGGCCCAGACATTACTGACCACTTCTTTTATGCCAATGCTTCTGGACACAGTGGCCAGGGAAAGAATAGGGGAGTTTGACAATGAAGGACAATGGTGCCCTATACGAGCCTTGTTCAATCTGCTTCCCGCTCTCAACACGAATATCGATCCATGGCATAGACATGAAGTTGAGCAGCATGCTGTGCACTGAGGCATTCAGGGCTACACAGAGGTTCAAACTAACAGATTTGGGGCAAACTAATAAAATTTACACAAATGTGATACATTACATAGAGTGCAGTCTCACCCATAACACCAAATGCTCAGAATGTATTTTTTCCTTTCTTGTCCTCTCAGTATACCTTAGTGTTGACCGAGGATCTGCTATTGAGCTAGACCGAATTTGCTCAGTGGTGGAGCCTGCTGGACTTGGAAATTGGGTTAGATGACCCTGAGGCATTTGTCTGGATGGTCCAGACATGCCAAGGGTCTTGGTCCCAATTACATGTGGACTCCCGTCAGCTTCAGTTTCCCAGTGACAGAGAGAAGGTATGCAGGTTGGAGGTGGTGGGCATGAGAAGTAACTTCTGAGGGGCTTCTGTGCAGTTTCTTCTATGACTGAATATCTCTGGGAACCTTGTGAGGAAGGTGAAGTATGCTCCAGGCTCCCCATTCCCTTATTGCCCATGACAGTGTGTGTGTGTATGTGTGTCTGATGGTGCTGGACCTGGCTCTCCATGGCAGCCACCAATCCTATACATGGAGACAAGGGAGTGGATTCCATGCATGAGGCAACCAGACACCCATAGCTTAACTGCTGCAGCTTCTGGACAATGTAGCTCATTGTCTCCCACATCTCTGTCTGCTGCTCCTGCTCCTCCTTGAGTATATAGACAAAGTGTCTGGTAACTAACGCTACGTGGTCCTCTTTACTGGGGGTTGAGCTGGTATCTGGTCTTTAACAGTCCTCCTGTAGCCAGCAGCCTGAGGCATTTCTTCCTCATCCAGCTGCCGAACCTTGTGCTCCCACACTTTCATAATCCTGATGCTTCCCCCCAAGGTCTCTGTGTTTGAGCTAATGGGGAGTGCAGGAAGGAACCTTCCTCTGAGGCTTCAGTGCTCTATCCCTCAAAGGTCAAGAATGTCCTTTCTAGCTGTTTGTGAGATCAAGGGCATTCCGCTGGTATCTGCAAGATACAAAAGAGAGAAGGTATTGTGGCCAAAGGTTAGATGTGACATGCAATGACCAATTTGATTTGATTTATTATTGTCACATGTACCAAGATACAATGAAGTGTTTGTTTTGCATGCTATCAGACAAATCATACCGTACATCATGACCTTTCCGATAGTCCAGAAAAGGGATAGGAGCAGACAGTATGGGAAAGTATTTAATTGGGGGAGAGGGAATTACAATGCTATGAGGCAGGAATTGGAGCATTTAAATTGGGAATCAATGTTCTCAAAATTTGAAATGCACACCAGAAATGTGGAGGTTGTTGATAGTGCTGGACAGGTTTGTCCCACTGAGGTAAATCTTTTAGAGTGAGGACTGCAGATGCTGGAGATCAGAGCTGAAAATGTGTTGCTGGAAAAGTGTAGCAGGTCAGGCAGCATCCAAGGAGCAGGAGAATCGACGTTTCGGGCATGAGCCCTTCTTCAGGAATGAGGAAAGTGTGTCCAGCAGTCTAAGATAAAAGGTAGGGAGGAGGGACTTGGGGGAGGGGCGTTGGGAATGCGATAGGTGGAGGGAGGTCAAGGTGAGGGTGATAGGCCGGAGTGGGGTGGGGGCGGAGAGGTCAGGAAGAAGATTGCAGGTTAGGAAGGCAGTGCTGAGTTTGAGGGATTTGACTGAGACAAGGTGGGGGAAAGGGAAATGAGGAAACTGGAGATCAACCCTGATGTGTGAGAGATCCGTTCATAAGTCTGATAGCACCATCGAAGAACTGTTCTTAAATCTGTTGGTACATGTTCTCAAACTTTTGTATCTTCTGATCAGTGGAAGAGAATGGAAGAGAGTATAACAGGGTTTTTTCACAAATCCCTTCTGTTTCCCTTACCCTAAAGCTATACCCTGTCAGTGATAGGTCTCTTGGATGGTCTGTACACATTGGAATACAGAGCAATGAGAGAAAATCTTATGGAAACGCACAGGATTCCTAGAGGGTTTGACAGCGAAGAGGTTATTCTCTTTGTGGGAGAGACGAGGGCCAGAAGGCATATAAGCTCAGTAGGGAGTCACACATTTAAGACAGAGTTAAAGAGGAATTTCTCCTCTAAGAGAATTGTGAATCCATAGAATTATTTACATCAGTGAGCTGTGGGTCATTAAATATATTCAAGGCTGAGATAGACACATTTTTATGAAATAAGGAAATCAAGGGTTATAGGGAAGATGGAATAAGTGGAGTTCAGGATTATCCATTCAGCCATGATCTCATTGAATGGTAGACCAGATTTGATAAGCTGAATGGCCTCCTGTGCCTATGTCTAATGGGTCTTATCACAAATAAATTAAAAATTTATGGTACAGACAGCCACCCCCAATGCAATTAATATAGATGTGGCTGAAACACTCAAAATAAATGATAGACAGGGATAGGAAAATGGAGCCAAAGTTGGAGAAAGTTTTTTTGTATACTTAAGAATTACTAACTTGGTTGAAGTAAGAAAATTAATTATGCATCATGCTCAGAGAGGACAGGCAACCTGTCACCATTGTTAACCTTTGTTGGGAAGCTTCACCTGGCATATTAGAAGCTCAAGTATATCCCGCGTGAGATTTTACAACCATTTCATTGAGAACACGTGGAATCATAAAGTCAGCCTGAAGAGCAATTGAGAGCAATATCTTTGCTGGCAGGGAGAGGAAGAATGTTTGTTTCTCTTTATTCATTCAGAGGATGTGGGCGTCACTAGCTGGCCAGCATTTATTACCCATCCCTAGCTGCCCAGAGGGCAGTTAAGAGCCAACCTGTTGGTCTGAAGTCGCATGTAGGCCAGACCAGGCAAGGATTTCCTTCACTAAAGGACATTAGTGAACTAGATGGGTTTCCCTAACAATCAGAAATGTGATCATTGTTGCACTCTTCTTTCCAGATTATAATTGAACGGATTCAAAACCAGGACCCCAGCACATTACCTGGGCCTCTGCATTAATAGTCTAGCGAAAATACCACCAGGCCATTACCAAATGAAAAGATAGAGATATGGAAGCAAGCCATCACTTAACCACTTGCAGCAAAAAGCACAAGCAACATTACCTTTTGTGAATATTACCCATCTGATTCACTCATGTTCTTTCGGGAGTTGTAGTTGTGTATATTTAAAAATGAGAGAGATTCGTGATCAGTCAGGAAATCAAGAGATATGGGGGAAGGGCAGGAAGTTGGACATCAAAAATGTCAGATCAGCCATGATCCCATTGATTAGCGGATCAGGCTTGAGGGACTGAATGATCTACTCCTGCTCTTATTTACTATGGTCCTATGGTTTTAACCTTATCTTATCTGGTCTGCATGTGATTCCAGATCCACAGCCATGTGGTTGTCTCTTAATGGTTGTCTGGGCAATTAGGATTGGCAATAAATGCTGGCTCAGCCAGCAATGCCCAGAACCCATGAACAAAGTCATCTAAAATATTGATGTTTCAGGAGAGTGACTGGAGTAAATATTATGATGTGGAAGCTCTGTTAACATTCTATTGTGCATTCTGCAGTATTGAACTTTAATCCTGGAGACTACATTCACAGTATTGTCACTGTGAAATAGAAAGGCCACTCTCATGTTATTCTGAATATGCAAGCAGTGTACTGGCCTGGAAAAATAAAATTGAGCAGTTCAAAAAAAAACGACAGGTGTTGATAAAGTCGCTTTCCCAACCTCTGATATTCCTGAAGGACTTTGAATTCAGTAATGTTGGTTTAGGAAGTGTAGCTTGCAGTTGTAACTTTGCAAAGCCAGCAGACTATTTGCATGTAGTGAGCTCTTTCAAATAGCTGAAATAAAACAACTGTGGATACTGGAAATCTGAAAAAAAGCAGAAATTGCTGGAGAAACTCAGCAGGTCCAGCAGCCACTGTCGAGAATGAAACAGAGTTAATGCTTCAAGTCTGGTCTGAAGAAAGCTCACTGGACTCAAAATGTTTTCACTCCACAAATGCTGCTAGACCTGCAGAATTTCTCCAGCTATTGCTGCTTTTGATCAACAAATAACTCCTGTTCTTGAATACTATCTAAACGGTCGATTCTACTGGTATTGGATAATTATTGTACAAGACTCTTGTATGACAATAAAAAGGCACTTTCCAATAAAATGATGCCGAGGATCTAGGATTGACAAACTCCGAGAAAATTCTTCAAACTCTTAAATTATTGTTTTCTGTCATATTTGCGAGGGAACCGTTTTAATGTTAGATCATCTTTGTCCCTCCCCCTCCCTGCAACGCACGCTTTCACGTGTAAAGCCACTCCAACTTTGAAGCTGGGAAGATTTTCAAATCGCTGTGGTCGAAAGTGATTAATCAAATAGTTCTTTTATGAGAAGACTATCAAACGGAGACTGCATTTTTTTTCAGAGACAGCTTTAAGGCAATGTTTGATAAGGGACTCCTGCTGGGCTGCAGCCCATAATAGTCATTTGATGAAATTAGAACTGACATAAATACTGGGCTCACTTTCAATTTGATTACACAGCTAAGTCACATCAATACCAGCCTGGGCAACAGACGCTAGCGTTCTTTCTTCAAGCCTCTTTAGGAACAAGTGACAACTCCTCCCTTATAAACAAGTGGCCACGCCATCACCTCATACACCCACGCTGAACCATCAACCTCACTCAATGGGCTCTATTTGACAAGGTGCTTTGCCACTCTTTCTTTCCTCTTCTCAAATCTGCGCCAAACAAAGGAAAATATTGTGTTCGTGGGCCTAAATTGCGAAACGGCTTACCAAATACAGCATTATGTCCCCTTAGACAAGACAAGCGTTAGGGTTTAAAGGGCTATATTGCCAGAAAACGGCTCAGCTTTTCTTCTTGATCAGTTGAATGTTGTTGAGATCTGTTTTTTTTCCATTTGTGCCCCCTCATGCCATCAGCAGAACAAGGCAGCAGGTTCGCATGTCCAAAGATCAATACCAGCTGAAGCCGCAGTTTGTTATGAAGCCAACCTCAGCGCAAACTAATGCTGACAGCCACAAGATTCCTTTCAGATATCACACCTCAGCCCTTGCTTTCACCAAACATGTTTTGAACTCAGTGGCATTTACAAAGCTCCGCTAAACAATCTGCCAGGTGCAAGGGACACAAACTTCAGCACGCCGCCACACTCATGACTGTTCACTCAGATCAAATGGGGGGAGATGAATATAGGTTTGACTGCTTTGTTTTGCATTAAGCCGTGTGACCAATCTTGAGCTAATTAAGAGAAAGATTATTTGTTCCTTGGTTCTGAATCATTTTGACCTTGCTCTCTTTGCAAACTAGCCTCTGTTTATTGGTGACAGAGTGGGTACAGAATGTGCTAGTATTCCACACTGCAGAGTTAGGTAATCTGTGCTTTATATTCCTTTCATATGAGCTATTGAGGTGCTAATTTTACAGATTTCATGAAGCTAAATATATAAATATATAAATAAAGGGATTAATAACCCTATTTACTGAGAATTCAACGGCTGCTATTTGAATTGGTGGTTGTTCACACTTTTCTTACAGACAATTTTGCGAACCTGAATTCATTAGAAGAAATATTGGCCCAGATTTTCCAATGGTTGGACAGTTGTTACACCAATGTAGATGGGAGTTGCAAATGGGAACACTGCAGAATCTCTATCACAGCTGGTCCCAAGGTAATTGTCTAAGAAATTAATGATTCCATTGGGCAATCTCCCATGCCTGCAACCCTCCAAATGTCTGCAGTTAAACTGGACAATTTGGAGGGTTTTGATGAAATTAAGTAAAATACTTATTCAGGAAAGTTTGAACATTGAATACCTAGTCTAACCCCAGAATAACTATTTAATTTACTCATGTATGCCTCTCCCTCCCTGTATACACCATCTCCTGACCCCCCTATACATCCAGACTTGGACCTGACATCCCTTTCCTCTGTTCCAAACCCTCAGCCACTCCTTCTCCCATTGGACCTGCCCAAATATCTTGCTTTGCACCCACCTCATTCCCCTGCTGCCAGATCCGATCTGGAAAAAGCAATTCTGAAGAAGTCACACCAGACTCAGTTTCTCTCTCTGAGCTGAGTTCTCCAGTATTCTTTGTGTTTGTTATAGAAGTATCAGTTTGCACATCAGGTTCTGCTTGTTAAAAGTCCCGGTGTTTCTCACTCCACAGCAGCGCTCCACTCACCCTTTCCCATTTTGAACCCGCTTTTGAGGCTTGAAGATTGTCATGACTCATCAGTGAGAACTCGGGGAGTGAAGCTCTGTTAGAGAATAAGCACAAATAGGCATAATTCAGACAACCTTCATGGGTAGACATTGCTGTCTCAGAACTCATGACCTTTTACTTTCTAAAAGAAACTTGTTTATAGAATCATGGAGTACAGAAAAGGCCCTTCAGCCCATCGAGTCCACACTGCCAAAAACTATTCCAAATCTACACCAGTTCCACTTTCCCAGCACTAGGTGCACAGCCTTTAATATTATGACGTTTCAGGTGTTCATCAAAGTATTTGTTAAAGGTTGTATCCCAGATTCCCAACACCCTCTCGGTGAAATTGCTTTTCCTCAAAACTCATGCTTTGGACCTTAACATTCTGCTGCTTAGTGATTGATCCTTTAACTGAGGAGAACAACTGCTTTCAATACACTCTGTCCATGTGCCTCTTAATCTTCAATCAGGTTCCTTCTTAGCTTTCTCTAACCTAAAGAAAGCAACCTGAGCTTATCCAGTCTCTTCATAATTGAACTGTTCCTTCTCAGGCAGCATCCTGGTGAATCTCCACTGCACCCTCTGCAGTGCAATCACATCTTTTCTATAGTGAGTGATCAGAACAGAAGAGATGGCACCTAAAGAGTGGTGATGTCTACCTTGGTGGGTCAGGTGCAGGTGGTAGGGAGGAGGTGAAGGAGAGTTTGGTAACTCAGATGTTGTTGTTGAGCCACCTCAGGATTCATGGTGGAAGCTGTGAACTGAAGATGGACTCTCTTTCGATTGTATCTTCTTTTCATTCTTATTCGTCAGATTGTGGTGACAGTTGAAGCTTTTCACAGTACTTTACTGCATCATTCGTTGTAAAATGGAAGTGGCAATAAATCATTCAATTCAATTCAGTACTCCAGCTATGGCCTCACCAAAGGGCTGTACAGCTCCAATGTAACCTCCCCACTTTTATAATGGGTCATAACTAATAACTAACTTCCTGAAGAAGGACTCATGCCCGAAACATCGATTCTCCTGCTCCTTGGATGCTGCCTGACCTGCTGTGCTTTTCCAGCAACACATTTTCAGCTCTGATCTCCAGCATCTGCAGTCCTCACTTTCTCCCCATAGCTAATAAAGGCAAACATCCCGCATGTTTTTTTAACTACAGTATTAATCTTTCCTAATGCCTTCAGAAATCTATGGACAAGCAATTCTAGTCCATCTTAGACTCTGCCGAGCGAATGGCTTGATGTTTTCTGTCTCTGGTTGTAAACCTCACAATCTAAATAAGCCTCCACTAACACCCAGGAGATACATAGTTCTCTAAAATTACAGCTGCAGAAAGACTGCCTACTAATTTCCAAACCTGTTCCAAACAAATGGGCCAATGCTCATATTTCAAAATTGAAACTCTAAAATGAGCATACAGCGATTGCACGCTTTTCATTGATAACACATGGAGTATGGCAGTTCAACAAGGTTCAATATACTCATCGAGGTAAAAGCAATGACTGCAGATCACTGTTTTGATCACACAGCATTGCCCTGTGGTTTGAAGGGCAGTGCTTGTCACTGGCCACTCTGGTGTTTTCCTATCATCCTGGTGGTGGAAATTGAATAAAGATTCGTGCACTTGGTGTCTTTCACTGTGTCTCACGCCTTCACACACACACACCATGGGTGCTGGGGAAAAAATAAGCATTACCGCGGTTAGGTGGTAGTGTGGGGGCTAATTTAAAAAAAGAAAAAAAGGGAAAAAAAACTAAACAGGAGTGTCAGTGGTTCTGATCATTCCAAGAGCTGGCTCTGAGGGAGCTGGATCAGAGTTAAGGACTGTCCACGTATAAATAAAGGCTGACTTCGTGGTGGGATATTGGCCTCTGTAGAGTTATTTCAGCCAATAGAAATTAAAATTCAAAATTCAAGGGATCCAAAATCACAAGTTTTATCCCAAAATTGAAGAGACTACCCACAACCTCAGGCCGCAGCTACATTGTCACTGTTGATTAGATGTGAAGTGGCTACAGTGATGCTTTACTGGCAGTGTCAGGCCACAATCAGACCGTGATCTAACTTCAAAGTTAAACAGAACAAGAGCTGCTGTTTCACATCACACAGATGTCATACTGTATGGATATAATTCAGCAGTCGTTGGGTCCCTTGCACTGCAAGACAATTTCTAAATTTAAAACAATTGCTTCCCAATATTTAGGAATGCTGATCATTCCAATGATGCATTCAAAATATTTGGCCTGTTGGGAGCAGAGGTTCATCGTGCATAGAGAGAGAGGTAGATTTCTCTGTTGGTCCTAAATTTGATTGGGATTCAGCCAGTGCAAATCCAGCTCCTGAACTGAACTGAGAAGGAATTTCTTCATCCAGAGGAAGAATTCCAGACGAATTTCTTCATCTATGGAACTCTTTGCCCGGGAAGTAGTTGACACTACTTCAGTAATCACTTTTAAAACTAAGGTAGATACTTTCTTGAAAAATAATGGAATTAAAGGATATGGTGAGTGGGTAAGTGGAGCTGAGTCCACAAAAAGATTAATCATGATCTTATTGAATGGCGGGGCAGGTTTGAAGGGCTGGACAGCCTACTCCTGCTCCCAGTTCTTATGTTCCTATTTTCTTATGTACCCAGGGTCCTTCCATTAATTGTGTAAGTTTTACCCTTTTTTTCTACCAAAATACAATAGCTCACATTTATCAAAATTAAACTCTATCTGCCATTCTTCAGCCCATTGACTCAATTGATCAAGATTAGATTAGGTTAGATTAGATTACCTACAGTGTGGAAACAGGCCCTTCGGCCCAACAAGTCCACACTGACCCTCTGAAGATCTCTTTGTAATCTTAGATAACCTTCTTCACTGACCAAAATATCACCAATGTTGATGTCATCTGCAAATTTATTAATTCTCATCCAAATCATTTAAATACATTACAAACAAATATTGACACAGTACTGATCACTCTGGAAGACCGCTGGTCACAGGCCTCCAGTCTACCACCATTCTCCTGTAAAGCCAATTATGTATCCAATTGACAAGTGCACCCTGAATCGTGTGATCTAACTTTACTAATTAGTCTACCATGTGAAGAACCTTATCAAAGGCTTTACTAAAGTCCAAGTAAACAATGTCTACTGCTTTGCTTTCATCAATTTTTTTGGTTACTTCCTCAAAAAACTCAATCAAGTTTGTGAGACATGATTTTCCTCACCCAAAACCATGTTGACTATCCCAGATCATTCCTTGCTTCCCAAAATGCATATAAATTCTTTCTTTCAGAATCACCTCCAATAACTTAGCTACCACATCAACTAGGAAGTGACAATGTGAAGCCAGTGTGTTATAGTATTACAAACATAGGGGGCTATTCAACCCATTATGTCCATGCAGAATCCCTGCAAGATCAGCTGAGCTAATCCCACTCCACTGCCCATTCTCTGTTGATCTGCAATTTGTTTTCTTCAGCTGCTTATCTAATAAGTCCGTGTGTATCAAAGAAACATTACAGGGAATGCTGCCATCTCAGAACCAACATGCAAGCAATGCAGGCTGATCAGGAGCCCCAGGAACAAACTACAACCACATGCCTCCATGTTGCAAGGAGCCAGAAACATTATGGATATCTCAGAGACACAAATCCAGAGGTCGATCTATAGTGTGACCAGTGGCAGATTTACATCACAAACTACAAGGTGAAGCAATGTTAAAATCCCTACAGTGGGGAAAGAAGCCATTTGGCCCATCGAGTCTGCACTGACCCTCCGAACAGCATCCCACCCAGATTCAGTGCCCCATTCTATTCCTGTAACCCTTCAATTACCATGGCTAATCCACATAACCTATCCATCCCTGGACACTAGAGGGAAATATAGCATGGCCAATCCACCTAACCTGCATATCTTTGGACTGTGGGAGGAAACAGAGCACCAGGCAGAAACCTGTGCAGTCACAGGGAGAAGGTGCAAACACCTCACAGACATCAAAGGCTGGAAGTGAACCCAGGCCCCTATCACTGCGAGGTAGCAATACTACCCATAGAGCAATTGTGTTGTCCTTTTTTTTCAAAGATAAGAAACAGAAGGTAGGTATTGATGCACATTTTGCAGACTGAGACAAGTTGAAAGTGGTGTTCCCCAGTGATCAGCTTTGGGACTCCTGTTTTTTCTGGTTTATATGATGCAAAATCATAGACTCTCTACAGTGTCGAAAGAGGCCATTTGATATTGATGAATGACAAACCTAGACAATCTAAGAAGAAACCAAAAATAGGCAGCTATCAAGCTGCAAATGAATTTTTATTCACAACAATAAAAGACATGAGCATTTGTCTTACACATCACCAAAGGATAAGGGAAATTTGAAACAAAACCACACAACAATGCACAGTAAATTCAATGACCTCTTTTGACTATATAATCCATCAGCAAGCTGGAGTGAGCAAAGGTATGGCTTTAGCTCATGTAAAGGAAGTTATAAAAGTTGTAAATTGTATTTGAGAGAGTGAGTCCTCTAGCATTTCTTGATTCAATTCTTACTTGACAAACTCCATGATGCCTATAGTGAATCAATCCTTCAAGCAGATGTGAGGTGGTTTAAGTTCCTGCAAATATGTTTTGATCTGATACCTGAAATCGTCTCTTTTCTGAACTCCAGGAATGAAGTGTGCAATGAGATGACAAATGATGCATGATTGATCAACTAAAGGTCCCTGACAAACATACTGTCGAAACTCAATGCGCTGTACTGCAGGAACAGGACAGAGACTTAGTAACATATGATCAGTGCTACAAATGCATTCAAATTGAAACTGAGTCTGTGGTCCTCCCAGTCTAAAAGTAAAACATTGCGACACTTTCTGAGTCTGGAGAAACTCCGAGAAAAATAGCGAAGGCAGAGAAAAATTATTTTCATGATTGTATGAAAATGTTTCCACCCAGTAAACCTCTGCACATACCTGAGGAAGTTAGCAGAGCAACTAAACAGATACTTTTAGGAATTAGCTCTGCAGAAACAAATCATCATGCTTGTCTCAAATACCTGATGAAATTTGGTAACCAACCCACTACCAAATTTCATCAAGAGTTTGATTTACAAAGCAGTAGAGTTGATATCGAGGTAACTACACTGAAAGCATAATATTGAGCTGAAAGTCTGGTCATGGAAAGTGATATTTGGAGGAACAGATAAAAATACCCACTTCTATTATGTGATTTTAAACTGAAGGAACACTTTGACACTTCACATATCTGTGACACACTATTCTCCCAAATGAAGAAAATAAAGTCCAAGTATCATATCCGCCTCATCTATACCTATTTGATGGGAAGTGTACAACCAGCAACTGAAATTACATCACAGACTCAAAGGCTATTGTCTAAATGAAGAGAGATTGCACACAGTCATAGAGTCATAGAGATGTACAGCACGGAAACAGAGCTGTCAGTCCAACATGTCCATGCCAACCAAATATCCTAAATTAATCTAGTCCCACTTGCCAGCACTTGGCCCATATCTCTCTAAACCCTTCTTATTCACATACCCATCCAGATGCCTTTTAAATATGTAATTATGCCAGCCTCCACCACTTCCTCTAGCAGCTCATTCCATACATGCACCACCCTTTGTGAGAAAAAGTTGCTCTTTAGGTGCCTTTTAAATCTTTCCTCTCTCACCCCAAATCAATGCCCTCTAGTTCTGGACTCCCTTGTCCTAGGGAAAAGACCTTGTCTATTCACCGTATCCATGCCCCTCATGATTCTATAAACTTCAATAGGGTCACCCCTCAGCCTTTGACGCTCCAGGGAAAACAGCCCCAGCCTGTTCAGCCACTCCCTATAGCTCAAATCCGCCAACCCTGGCAACATAATGTGAATCTTTCCTGAACATTTTCAAGTTTCACAAAATCCTTCCTACAGGGGCTCTGAGATACAGAGGGGGTTGGCTGTCCTTGCACATAAACCACAAAAGGTTAGTATGCAAATACAGCAAGTAATTAGGAAAGCTGGTAGAATGCTCTTATTTCTCATGAGGTGAATTGAATACAAGAATAGGGAGGTTATGCTTCACTTATCGCATTAGTGAGACTGCATCTGGAGTACTTACACAGCATTGATCACCTTATTTAAGGAAGGTGTAAATGTGTTGGAGGAAGTTCAGAGAAGGTTTAACAGATTAGTACCTGGACTGAGTGAGTTATTTAATGAAGAAAGTTTGAACAAGCTATGCATGTATCAGAGACAAAAACAGAAGTTGTTGGGAAAGCTCAGCAAGTCTGGAAGCACCTGTGGAGAGAAATCAGAGTTAAAATTTCAGGTCAAATGACCCTTCTTCAGATCCTTCCTTACTAGACCAAAACATTAACTTTGATTTCTCTCCACAGATGCTGCCAGACATGCTGAGCTTTTCCAGAAATTTCTGCTTTTGTCTCTGATTTACAGCACCCACAATCCTTGCAGTTTTAATTTAGGCTGTATCAGTTGAAGTTTAGAAGGGTAAGAGGTGACTGGATTGACAATCCCGAGGAGTCTTGACTCGTGACAGAGTAGATGTGAAGAAAGTGTTTTCCCTGAGGGAGAATCTAGAACTAGGGACTCTGTTTAAAAATTAGGTGTCCCCCATTTAAAATGTGGTATGAAATTATTTTTGTCTCTCAGAGGGCTATGAGTCTCTGGAACTCTGTTTCTAAAAACATGGTAGAAGCAGAGCCATTGAAAATGTTCAAGGCAGTGGTGGACTGATCCGTGTTATGGAAGAGGGTGAAAGGTTATCAGTGGTAGGCAGGTTTATGAATTTGTGGTTACAACCGGCTCTTATTAAATAGTAGAGCAGGTTTGAGGGGCTGAATAGCCTACTCCTGCTCTTACGTTGTACCTTCATATGTGCATCATCTCTTCCTTCTTACTCACCATCCTTTCGGGAATGGGAAAGATTGTTCGGTATTTTCTCTCCCCAGACATCGCATGATTTGGAATACTCCAATTAGATCTCTTCTCCAATCTATCTTCATAACTGAAATTCCTCACCTCTGCAACCATCATCATCAATGTCTTCTTTATTTTCTCCAATGCTAATTGTAAATCGTTGCCTTGGTGACAGTGCAATGCGGTGGAAGTGGTTGGTAATGGCCAGAGTTTACAGTACGCTAAAGTCACAGACAGCCCAACAATCAGACATGAAGAGGGTGCTTAATGAACAATAAAACAGCCATAAATGTAGAAGGTGGTTCATCCTGTAGGCACTGGGAAAATTTAAAACTGTGCAATTTTTGGGGGTAACATAAGAAGTAGACTCATAGAGTCATAGAGATGTACATCACGGAAACAGACCCTTCGGTCCATCATGTCAATGCCGACCAGTTATCCCAACCCAATCTAGTCCCACCTGCCAGCACCTGGCCCATATCCCTCCAAACCCTTCCTATTCATATACCCATCCAGATGCCTTTTAAATATTGCAATTGTACCAGCCTCCATCACTTCTTCTGGCAGCTCATTCCATACATACACCACCCTCTGAGTGAACTAATTGCCCTCTAGGTCCTTTTTATATCTTTCACCTCTCACCCTAAACATATGCCCTCGAGTTCTGGACTCCCCCATTCCAGGGAAAAGACCTTGTCTATTTATCCTATCTATGCCCCTCATGATTTTATAAACCTTTATAAGATCACCCCTCAGCCTCCAATGCTCCAGGGAAAACAGGCCCAGCCTATCCAATCTCTCCCGATAGCTCAAATCCTACAAACCTGACAACATCCGTATAAATCTTTACTGAACTCTTTCAAGCTTCACAACATCTTTCCAATAGGAAGGAGACTAGAATTACACGCAATATTCCAACAGTAGCCTAACTCATGCCCTGTACAGCTGCAACATGACCTCCCAATTCCTCACTTTAAAATATTTTACATATTGCATCTGGACTGATCATGTTCACTATCTCAAAATCAGACAACATCTCCAGTGACTGCCTGGTTGAATAAAACTCTACTTCAGAATTGAATTGTTGAAAAACCCTCTCACTTACCCTACCCTAGCCCCCCCAACCCTGCCCTATGACAACAGCTCAAGCTCCATCGGGTTATAAACTGCTGCTCTCCAAAATCTATACTTGCAGCCTTTTCATAAATCAGTTTCTCAAATGGTTTATTGCTTCAACACATCAAATTAATTGAGCTAAATTCCACATCTGTGTGTGTGTGTGTGGGCCTTACAAATCACAAGGCAGTAAAGTAAAGTTGGTAATTCTACCAATTGTGATAATAAATCATGAACGTTCAAACAGAACAAAATGGATAAAGGCTGCAGGTTATAATGATACAGATCCATTTTTTGTTCCTGGTCTAACTGCACTGATACTCCTTCACCAAGGCTCCCTTGGTCTTCAATGGATGTTGCAACCTCCTTGGACTCTCTCACCCTCCGTCTCTCTCTCTCTCTCTCTCTCTCTCTCTGCATCTACCCTGGATAAATATGCAGTCACTCAGAGGGGTAGCATTATCTCCACAAAAGCTGCTCTCTTGCCCTTAACATTTGATGCTGCGTCCTTAACCAGGATCCTGAGGGCTTTGTTCAGATATGGGGGTGCCAGTGGACTATAACCTGGTGTCATGTGATTTCTGACTTTGTCCAGAAAGATCAATCACCGTTTGAACTCTGCTGGAAAGCAGAAGTTGAAATGAATGGGGAAGATCAGATCTCTGAACACAGTGAAACTCCATCACCTGGCTTTGAAATAATGACAGCAAAACACTGCACGAAGAATGAATGTTAGTGCAGAGGTCCGTGGTGAAGTTGAAGATCAAAGCACTTATAAGAAAATTAAGCCTGCTGCCAGACCTACTGAGTTCCATTAGCTGGGTCTGTTTTTCTTTTCAAAATTCCAGTGTCTCCAGTACTTTGTGTTTATTTTAGACTCAGGAAGAACCTGATTCAGGTGTATAACATTATGAGGGGCATAGATAGTGTATATGGGGAGAAACGTTTCCCCTTATTGGAAGGGTCAGTCATCAGAGACCACTGTTTCAAGCTGAGGAGAAGGAGGTTTAAAGGGAATTTGGGGGACTTTTTCTCTCAGATGGTTGGTGGCTATCTGAAACTCACTGCCTATAAGGGTGGGAGAGGCAGAAACCCTCTATTTAGATGTGCACTTGTGATGCCAAAGTACGCAGGACTACAGGCTAAGTGCTGGAAATTGGGACCAAGATAGATAGATACTTCATAGCCTGCACAAACATGATGGGCTGAAGGGTCTTTTTCAACACAATAAAATCTCAATGACTGTCTTTGGAGAGAGAAACAGAGTTAAATTTTCTGAAACAAAAACAGAAGTTGCTGGAAAAGCTCAGCAGGTCCGGCAGCATCTGTGAAGAGGAATCAGAGTTAATGTGTAGGGTTCAGTGACCCTTCCTCAGAGTTTTTCCAGCAACATCTGTTTTGTGTCTGATTTGCAGTATTTGCAGTTTTTTTCTGTTTTTAAATTTTCCGAAGAGCGGTCATTTCAGACTCTGTTTGTCTTTCCACAGATGCTACTGAACCTGTTGAGGTTCTCCAGCACTTTTTATTTGAATTGAACCAAGCCACAGAATTTAGATGTACAGTTGCAATGACAAATCTATAGGCTAAGTGCTGGAAAATGGGACTAGAATAGTTAAGTGGTTGTTTTTGACTGGAGGTGTTGACACAATAGGCTGCATAGTCTTTTTCTGTACTGTAAAATTCTATGATTTGAATTGTTACCGTGCAGAAAGAGGCCATTTGGCCTATCATGTCTGTACTGGCTCTTCTAATGAGCAATCCGCTTGCAGTTCCTGCACTTCAGACAGCAATCTGATCCCTGCTGACTTTCCATTGAACCTGCCTCTGCCACAGTCCGGGACAGTGCATTCCAAACACAAAGATTATGCAGGTTTCCCAGAGGATTCATAGCACTTCAGCAATTTCATTTTTAAAAACTTGAAGCCATAAATCTTTCTGGACTAGTAATCCAGAATCCCAGGCTAAAATTCTAGGGACCTGGATTCAATTCCTACCACGCCAGATGGTGAAATCAAAAGTCATTAAAATCTGGAATTAAAATCGTGTTGTGATGAACCCATCTGGTTTACTAATGTCCTTTTTTGGGAAGGAAACCTGACCTATGTGTAACTCCAGACCGATGGGAATGTGATTGATTCTTAACCACCCTATGAGCAATTAAGAATAGGGCAAAGGTCTCTTGCTTTGTCCATTATGCTTACATCCAGAATCAAATTCTAAGAATCACCCCTCAACCAACACCATCCAAAGGTTCATTAGGTCATTGCTGTTTGTGAGACCATGTGGAGGGCATATTACCTCTTGCCTCTGGTGCAATGCAACAATAACTTCTTTCCGGCTGCCTGGGGTTGTGAAAGGCACTACATAAATGCAAGTTTTTCTATCTGCAAATATCTACTGAGTAGAAATAGGCGCACTAAATCAGTGTTGTTAATTATTTATCTGACCCATTAAAGGGGCAGCTCTTGTCCTTTGTGAAACTGTTGCAATATCAAATGTTCTGAAGGAAGGTTACTGAACTCAAAACTTAACACTGTTTGTCTCTCCACAGATGCTGCCAGACCTGCCGAGTTTTTTTTCCAGCATTTGCTGTTTTAATTTGTACTAAACTTCTCCCACAGTGTTTCATCTCGGGCATGGTTCATAATGTGGCATCGCTGGCCAGTGACATTTTCAGACAGTGCAACATGCAGTCACTTTTGCCTCCTAACCAGAAACAGCAGGTTTAGATTCCAGTGCAGAACTTGAGAGTGCATTTGCAAATCTCGCCACTGGCATTTATGTGGACAAGACTCCTTCGCATCAACTGTCTTATCATCCACTTATCGCTGCCTCAGAAAGGCAGCCAACATCATCAAATACCCCCCCACCCCCCACCCTCCACCCCAGGTATAATCTCTTCCATCAGGCAGAGATTACAAAAACTTAAACATATGTACCAACAGATTCAAGATCAGCTTCTTCCCCACTGTTATTAAACTTCTGAATCTAATGTTAAATCTAATTTTAAACTTAATGTTGATCTCACTCTTCATGCAACATTGTATTCTTGAGTTCTGAGGAAGGATCACCGGACTCTGCTTTCTCTCCACAGATGCTGCCAGACCTGCTGAGCTTTTCCTGCAATTTCTGCTTTTGTTTCTGATTTCCTGCATCTGCTGTTCTTTTGGGTTTTACACTATCTTCCTCACTCTGTTTTATTAGCTCTCTACATGTTAGGCAGCATGATGGCACAGTGGTGAGCATTCCTGCCTCACGGGAGCCGGGTTCAATCCCTGCCTCGGGTAAACTGTCTGTGTGGAGTTTGGGCAGGTTTGGTGAATTGGCCATGTTAAGTTGCCCATAGGGTCAGGGGCAAACATATGGTGGAAGTCTGGGCTGGTTACTCTTGGGAGGGTCTATTTCCATACTGTAGGGAATCTAACCTTATGGTATGGTCTGCATGCAAAGCAAAACTTTTCACTGTGCCTAGGTATATGTGACAAAATCAAATGAAACAATGAAAGGATTTGTCTTGTACTGGGGTGGGTTGTTGGGGTCACCAACGCACAGGGTTCAGTTCCAATGCTATGGAATCATAAGGAAGAAGATTGTGAAAATTAGTTCCCAACTGCCTGCAGCTATTTTCTGTGTGGGCATGTATCTTACCGAGTTAAATCAAACTAAGAACTGCTAATGCTGGAGATACAACGTAGAATGGTACAGCACAGGAACGGGCCCTGAAGCGCACGATGTTGTGCTGCACAATACGTCAAATTAAACTCATCCCTTCTGCCTGCCCTTGGTGCATATCCCTCCATTCCTTGCATATTCAGGGGCTTATCTAACAGTCTCTTAAACCCCACTATGGTATCTCTCCACCACCACCCCCTGGCAGCTCGTTCTACACGCCTACCACACTGTGCAAAATAAAAACTTGAACGTTCTCTCTCTCTCTCACCTGAATCAAAAACAGACATTGGTGGAGAAACTCAGCGGGGTAAAAACAATGACCGGAAACCAGAGTCTAGATGAGAGTGGTGCTGGAAAAGCACAGCAGTTCAGGCAACATCCGAGGAGCGGAGAAACTCAGCGGGTCTGGCAGCATCTGTGGAGAGCGAAACAGAGTTAACGTTTCAATACGGGTGACTCAGTTCTGAAAGTCTGAAAATGTTAACTCTTTCTCTCCCCACAGATGCTGCCAGACCTGCTGAGCCTCTCCAACCCTTCCTGTATTCCACAGCTGCCTGTTAACAGGTTACCTTCCCGCTGCGGTATTCTGAGTTGTGTTAATTGTAATATCGGACAATGTCAGTTGACAGTTTCTGAGACCAACGTGCTGCAGCAGAGGCTGGGGGTGGAGGGGGGTGGTGTTGGGCTGACCTGGTATTCAGTAGCCGAGAGAAAGGTAAAGGCGGGGTCTGTCTTCACCTCCACAATGAACTGAAGAAAATACTAACTGTTGGACTCTCAGCTTTCATTCCCTTCTACAGAAAATCCTTCTATTGTGTCAATCAAGCAGATGGTTTGCAGGAAATATGGCTTAGCCTCAGTGACCGAAACTAATTTTAACTAGCTGTCCATCCATCCGCGTTTGTTTTCTGGTTAGCAAATAGCGCAAAACAGCTGGCCGGGTGCATTAAACCTATTAAAAGCACATTTATAATAAATTATATTCGCAAGAATGTTGTCCTTTGGTACTGAAAGGCAAGCACGGGGACGGTGCATTTGAATGAAAATGTGAGCGACACTCCCTTCTTAACATAGCCTGCAAGTCTTAAAACATTTTACTAAATAGATTAACTTCACAATTGTTTGTTTCGCATTTATCAGCTTCATTAAGTGAATGGGTGAACAGATATATTACACATGCATGAAAAACTCCTTTTTGGCCGCACTTATTATGCCGCAGTCTGACAGGTGGTTAACTGTTTTTTTTTCCGCGAGTGTGGGGGGTGAGGCTGGGGAAACGGGGGGAGGTGGGGGGGTGGGGGGGGGGGAAATATCCGTAAGAGAACTACAGGCCACCTGTGTAATGTAACAGAACCGCAATCAATGCAGCTCCGGCTCTCCAACTCCCCACAGCAAGCCAGCAGGAATTCTCACATACAGCTCCGATATTGAAACACACTTCATTGTTATTATTTTTAAAACAAAAGACTTGAATTTGTTGCAAGGGAAGGTGCAATCTTCCTTTTTCTGCACAAGACAGATGTAGACAGTTTTCAAACAGCGCTGTTTTTTGTTTTCAGATGAAAACTCTTGCAATTGCCCCGAAGTTGTTCAGGTAGAAAGGAGATTCCCTTTTTTGTTGTTTCCCCTGATTGTTTATGTACTTGTTCAAGCCTAAAGAACGTTGTCCCAATGAGGAGGGAGACGAGATAAAGCCAAGCACAGAGCCCCTGGCCATTGGGTCATCGTTACTTCGAGAGCACTTTGAAAAAGGAGCAGACAACTCTCCCCATTGGCAGAATTCTCATCAGCTCTCAACGGGAAAGCATCAACTTGCTGGCTGTGTCCAGCTGTTTGGAAAAACTGAGTCAGCTCCTGATGTTGTGGAGGTGTTTTTAATCAGCCTGGACAGTGATATTATTATACACCTCCAAGTAGGATTTCAACCGAGGCTTCCTGGACCAAAGGAAGGGACACCACCTTCCCCACCCCCGTAAGCAGATTTCCAGATATAGCTAAAAATCACACGATACCCAGGTTATAGTCCAACGGGTTTATTTGGAAGCACTAGCTTTCGGAGCGCCGCTCCTTCGTCAAGTGGTTGTGCAGAATAAGATCAGTCCAAAGATGTGCAGGTCAGGTGAATTGGCCATGCTAAATTGCCCGTAGTGTTAGGTAAGGGGTATGGGTGGGTTGCGCTTCGGTGGGGCGGTGTGGACTTGTTGGGCCGAAGGGCCTGTTTCGACACTGAAAGTAATCTAATCTAATGCTTGACAGAACCCCCATGACATGGACTCTTTTGGTTATAAATTCTGTCAGCATAATCTTATTCTGCACAACCACCTGACGAAGGAGCAGCGCTCCGAAAGCTAGTGCTTCCAAATAAACATGTTGGACTATCACCAGGTGTTGTGTGATTTTTAATTTTGGATTAGTGGTGCTGGAAGAGCACAGCAGTTCAGGCAGCATCCAGGGAGCTTCGAAATCGACGTTTCGGGCAAAAGCCCTTCATCAGGAATAAAGGCAATGAGCCTGAAGCGTGAAGAGATAAGTTAGAGGAGGGTGGGGGTGGGGAGAGAGTAGCATAGAGTACAATGGGTGAGTGGGGGAGGGGATGAAGGTGATAGGTCAGGGAGGAGAGGGTGGAGTGGATTGGTGGAAAAGGAGATAGGCAGGTAGGACAAGTCCAGACAAGTCATGGGGACAGTTACTGAGCTGGAAGTTTGGAACGAGGGTGAGGTGGGGGAAGGGGAAATGAGGAAACTGTTGAAGTCCACATTGATGCCCTGGGGTTGAAGTGTTCTGAGGCGGAAGATGAAGCGTCCTTCCTCCAGGCATCTGGTGGTGAGGGAGCGGCGGTGAAGGAGGCCCAGGACCTCCATGTCCTCGGCAGAGTGGGAGGGGGAGTTGAAATGTTGGGCCACGGGGCAGTGTGGTTGATTGGTGTAGGTGTCCCAGAGATGTTCCCTAAAGTGCTCTGCTAGGAGGCGCCCAGTCTCCCCAATGTAGAGGAGACCACATCGGGAGCAACAGATATACTAAATGATATTAGTGGATGTGCAAGTAAAACTTTGATGGATGTGGAAGGCTCCTTTAGGGCCTCAGATAGAGGTGAGAGAGAAGGAGTGGGCGCAAGGTTTTGCAATTCCTGTGGTGGCAGGGGAAAGTGCCAGGATTGGAGGGTGGGTTGTAGAGGGGTGTGGACCTGACCAGGTAGTCATGGAGGGAACGGTCTTTGCGGAAGGTGGAAAGGAGTGGGGAGGGAAATATATCCCTTGTGGTGGGGTCTGTTTGGAGGTGGCGGAAATGTTGGCGGATGATTGGTTTATGCGAATGTTGGTAGGGTGGAAGGTGAGCACCAGGAGCGTTCTGTCCTTGTTACGGTTGGAGGGGTCGGGTCTGAGGGCAGAGGTGCAGGATGTGGATGAGATGCGTTGGAGGGCATCTTTAACCACGTGGGAAGGGAAATTGCAGTCTCTAAAGAAGGAGGCCATCTGGTGTGTTCTGTGGTGGAACTGGTCTTCCTGAGAGCAGATACGGTGGAGACAGAGGAATTGGGAATATGGGATGGCATTTTTGCAAGAGGTAGGGTGGGATGAGGTGTAATCCAGGTAGCTGTGGGAGTCGGTGGGTTTGTAAAAAATGCCAGTGTCAAGTCGATCGTCATTAATGGAGATGGAGAGGTCCAGGAAGGGGAGGGAGGTGTCAGAGATGGTCCAGGTAAATTTAAGATCAGGGTGGAATATGTTGGTGAAGTTGATGAATTGCTCAACCTCCTCGCGAGAGCATGAGGTGGCGCCAATGCAGTCATCAATGTAGCGGAGGAAGAGGTGGGGAGTGGTGCCAGTGTAATTATGGAAGATCAACTGCTCTACGTAGCCAACAAAGAGACAGGCAGAGCAGGGGCCCATACGTGTGCCCATGGCTACCCCTTTGTCTGGAGGAAGTGGGAGGATTCAAAGGAGAAATTGTTAATGGTGAGGACCAGTTCAGCCAAACGAATGAGAGTGTCGGTGGAAGGGTACTTTTGGGGATGTCTGGAGAGGAAAAAATGGAGGGCTTGGAGGCCCTGGTCATGGCGGATGTAAAAGGATTGGATATCCAAGGTGAAGATGAAGTGTTGGAGGCTGGGGAAATGGAAGTCTTGGAGGAGGTGGAGGGCGTGGGTGGTGTCTCGAACGTATGTGGGGAGTTCCTGGGGTAGGGGGGATAGGACAGTGTTGAGGTAGGTAGAGATGAATTCAGTGGGGCAGGAGCATGCTGAGGCAATGGGTCAGCCAGGGTGGTCAGGCTTGTGGATCTTGGGAAGGAGGTAGAACTGGGCAGTGCGGGGTTCCCGGACTATGAAGTTGGAAGCTGTGGGTGGGAGATCTCCTGAGGTGATGAGGTGCTACTTTCTCCCCACCCCCACCCTCCTCTAGCTTATCTCTCCATGCTTCAGGCTCACTGCCTTTATTCCTGATGAAGGGCTTTTGCCAGAAACGTCGATTTCGAAGCTACTTGGATGCTGCCTGAACGGCTGTGCTCTTCCAGCACCACTAATCCAGAATCTGATTTCCACCATCTGCAGTCATTGTATTTAACTCGTTGATTTTTAATTTTGTCCATCCGGTCCAACACCGGCACCTCCAAATCATGATTTCCAAATATGTTCCTCATCAACCTGTTCAGGGATGTGAGGGCATACATCTGGAGCAGATGGAACTTGAACCCAAGCCTCCTGGCTCAGAGAGAGAGAGAGAGAATACCGTTGCTCCACAACAGTGGAAACCAACCATTAGGGAGCATGGAATGTGTGTATGGGGCGGGGGAGCAGAAATTAGGGATGGCTTTAAATTGGTCAGGAGTTTGTGTTTGATGTTTCCATCTCGAGCCACTGGAACTGTGCAAATAAATGATACAGATGTAAGCAAGTATATTCTGGTGAATGCAGATATGTATATATACGTGTGTGTGAGTAAACATGAATATATATAAACATCTGTATACTAGTGGATGCAGTTATGACCACAAATGTGAATATATATAAAGTCAGAAAACACGCGACACCGGGTTATAGTCCAATAGGTTTATTTGAAATCACAAGCCTTCAGAACAGCACTTTAACCTGATATTATGTGACTTCTGATCTACTCCAGTCTAACACAATTGTGGATATATTAGATTAGATTAGATTACTTACAGTGTGGAAACAGGCCCTTCGGCCCAACAAGTCCACACCGACCCGCCGAAGCGCAACCCACCCATACCCCTACATTTACCCCTTACCTAACACTACGGGCAATTTAGCATGGCCAATTCACCTGACCTGCACATCTTTGGACTGTGGGAGGAAACGGAGCACCCGGAGGAAACCCACACAGACACGGGGAGAACGTGCAAACTCCACACAGTAAATATATATATAAACACGCACAGTATATATTGGTGATAGTATAAATGAATATGTGTGTGTGAGTGTTTATAATGTTTATTAACACCTGGTGAATGTATATATGACTATGGAAGAATGTAGCTATTTGCTCATTTTCTCCTATGGATGAATGTATATCCATATTTATTTTCGTTGTATTTTAATGTACATGCATGTTTATTTTCGCTGTATTTGAATCATTTTGATTAAAACGAATACCTGAAACTGAATGTGCACATAGCCTTCCCAGGTCATGAAATAACCTACTACACTCACAGACCGTGCCAATACTGAACATAAAATTACAGGTTGGAAACATTAGTAACTTTCCCAAGAAGGCTCCCTCACTCGAAACATTATTTTTCTCTCTCTCTCTCCACATCTCCCCAAACGCTGTCAGACCTACTCAGTTTCTCCAGCATTCTCTTTGGGTTTTCTTGTTTCAGTTTTCCAAAATCCGCAGTTCTTTGTTTTATTTTAAAGCAGTAAATAATGTCTGTTTTAAATCCTGAGCTGAACTCAGAGCAATACCACCACATGCTGCAGAATATTCTGACTTGTCTTAGCCTGGGGTTTGTCTCTTCGTTCAGCGAAACGCACCCTCAGAAAAAGTTGCTTTATTTTTCTGTCGCCACAATCTCTGGGAGAGTTAAAGCATCATATGACAACAGCTCCGGGAAGCCTGTTTCTGTTTGGTCCGGCCGTTTCAGTTCATTTGCAAACACTTGTTTGGCACCAAGTTGTATAAGGAATCCTCAGGAGCCTCAAATTAATCATTGTGTGATTTCCACTTGAGATGGATTTGAGTTAATTGCTTTTTAGGATTTATTCCAAAATTTATCAAGTGCATTTCGACAGTACCGTTTTGGTCAGTGATGGGGTGGGCGAGGGAGAACAGGTATGGAATCAATTTCAGGCGGTAATTGAGATCCGGGTGGATCTGCAGTTTGTATAGGAACATAGAAATCTCGATGACTCTGAGCGACGGGATCAAGGTATGGCAAAAACGAAAAAAGTGCTGAAAAGTCTCCGCAGCTTGGCAGCATTTGTAAGGAGGTGGTTTGGACTCGAATTGTTAGCTCAGTCTTTCTTTCTCTCTGTCTCCTGCGAGAGAGAGAAACAGAGAGACAGGGAGAGTGAGAGAGATAGACAGAGAGAGAGAGAGAGAGAGGGACAGAGACAGGGCGAGAAAGAGAGAGAGAGGGTTAACGGCTCGAATCCAGGGACCACTCTAACAGGTTCTCCCAGAGCTACGGAGTTTTCCCCAGCACTTACTGTTTTGTATTTTATTTTAATGTTCACCGTTTCACACGTGAAGGTGACCATTTGAAACAGATCTCAGCCGTGATTCTCTTTTTTAAAAAATATGTCCACCTTAAGGTGGTTTTAAAGAGAACTAACTCAAAACTGAAATAAATTCACCCGCTTCACTAACAAAGCTAATTCTCTTCAATTCAATTCTGAACAATGAACGGCGTTTTGTAAACACTGTGACGTTTTGGGTCGACATCAGTTGAGGAATGATGTTATTTGGTCCTTGTATCTAATAAAGTTAGCGTGAGTCGAAATTCCTGCAGATTGACGGCAAACTTGAATGTCCTTCTGAGAAGGGAACACAGCCCTCTTTCGAGTCAGAATGATCTACAGCACACAGGAAAAAAAAGGCGCTTGGGATAGAATCTGCACTGGTCAAAAACAACCACATCATTTTTCCAATCCCATTTTCCAGCGCTTGGAAGCACTAGCTTTCTTAGGGCTGCCCCTTCAGTGCTCTGAAAGCTTGTACTTCCAATTAAACCTGTTGTACTATAACCTGGTGTTATGGGATTTTTAACATTGTCCACCCCAGTCCAACACCGGCTCCTCCATATCATGCCTTGGCACTTCAAGTGCAGACAAAATAAATCATTTTTAAATGTTCTGAGGGTTTCTGCCTCTCCCATCCTGACTGGCAATGAGTTCCAGACTCCCAGCACCCTCTGGGTGAAAAAGTGTTTTCCTGGCATCTCTTCTAAAACCTCCTGCCCCTTCCCTTAAATCTATGCCCTTTTTCATCAAGAGCAAAAAATCCTTCCTTTGTACCCTGTCTAGACCCCTCAAGATTTTACACATCTCAATCATGTCCCCTCTCAATATCCTCTACTCTGATCAAAACACTGCCAGTCTCTTTAGTCGGAGCAAGTTACTGCAGATGCTGCAATCCGTTGATTTGAACTATTAGCTTGGTCTCTCTCCATGGATGCTGCCTGACCCGCTATAATCTCCAGCAGTTTTGTTTTGCTTTCATCCCAGTCTGTTCAATCTCTCTTCATCAGTGTAAGTCTGCAGCCCAGGCAACATCCTGGTAATTCTCTGTCCCCTCTCCACTGCGAGCAAGTCCCCTTCCAGAATACGGATTCCAAAGTTGACATTAACGCTAAACTCAGAGAAACTGCCATTCCAATATATTTCTCATCTTACAGTTCGAACACGCTTCCTTTCATGGGGTGATATTAAAATGATGACATTTATGTCCAAACAGTGAATGATGTGTCTTTAAATAACGTTTACTCTGTGCATGTGTGGGTGTGTGTGTGCCTGCGTGTATGTGTCTGTGTGTCTGTCTGTCTGTGTTTCTGTGTGTGTCTGTGTGCGTGTGTGACTGTGTCTCTGTATGTTTCTGCGCGTGTGTGTCTGTGTATGTGCGCCTGTGTGTGTCCGTGTCTGTGTTTGTGTGTCTGTCTGCCTGTGTGTGTTTGTGTCTCTGTGTGGATCTGTATGTGTGTCTGTAAGATTTTCGGTGTGTCTGCGTGTGTGTCCATGTCTGTGTGTGTGTGTCTGTCTGTGTGTTTATGTATGTGTCTGTGTGTATAAGTGGCCTGTGCCAGTTTATAACTTCCATCGTACGCCTGCTGGGTAATTTCATGGGGATTAGAGTTTTTGGACTGGCGCTCTGAATCACACGCTGGAGGAAGAAAAACGTCTCTTCCGTAAACTCCTCTGTTTTTTATATATATAAAAAATCCCTGCTCAGACCAACAAAGAAACTGAGTGACTTTTTCTATTTAAAAAAATGGAGATAACTCGCGTCAACATGAATGGCAGGAAGTACAAAAAGACGAACATGGGTCAAACAACATTAGTCACAGCTCTTATCAGGAACCAGAGAGTTCTAAAGGAAACTTTCAAAAATAAATCTCTCAGTCAAATTTCATTGCAGCGTGTGCTTTTATTTTGCTTTGAACGCTTGTTTCAGCTCTCCTTTCTCTTTCTCTCTTAGTGGATTCAGATGTTTTTCTCTCTCTCTCTTTTGTCCTTATTGCTTTTTGGTCGCGGTGTCAAGGGTGCGGTGCAGGTCCTGCCGAAACGGCCACATACACGTGTGTCCCAGCATGGGTTTGACCCAACCTCCCAGTCTACGTCGTTATCCTGATTTACTGGCATGAAATAAGTGCCAGCAGGTTGTCGTATACACCGGCACAACTGCCCAGTTTATAGATATCATGCCGACTAAATCCCACCCAAGATCCAGAAACAAAATTAACAGCTAACTGCTGCAAAGGTGCTGATCAAAAGCGGGCATTGCGTTTTCAGTCTTACTCAGGGACATGTTTTCGCTCTCCAGTTTAGCCATAGAGTTATACAGCACGGAAACAGACCCTTTGGTCCAACCAGGAGAAAGTGAGGACTGCAGATGCTGGACTCTGATCTCCAGCATCTACAGTCCTCACTTTCTCCTGGTTGATCTTAACCTACTGCGAATCCTCTTGCAAGGATGCCTACCTTGAGGAAGCTCTCTTTTCATCTTTGGTCCAACCAGTCCATGTCAAACTTCATCCCAAAGTGAACTCGTCCCACCTACCTGCCCCTGGCCCATATCCCTCCAAACCTTTCCTGTTCATGTACTTATCCAGCTGTCTTTTAAACGTTACAATTGTGCGCACAGTCGTCCACTATTGCTTCACAAAGCTCATTCTACACGCGAACCACCCTCTGTACAAACAAAATGCCCCTCATTTCTTTTTAAAATTTCTCTCCTCCCACGTTAAAATGTGCCGCCTGGTCTTAAAATCCCCCATCCTATGGAAAAGACAACTACCATTAACTCGGTTTCATAATCTTCTAACATATCCGATAATATTTTATAAAGGGGAGGATTCGATTGCATCTTTTTAATCTATTTAGAGGTGTTGTTACACACCTCTGAAGTAGGAAACATTCGAACTCGGGACTCCTGGGACAGAGATAGCGACACTACCACTGCATCAAAAGAGATACGTTGATGTCCTCTTGTGTGGGTTTCCTCCGGGTGCTCCAGTTTCCTCCCAGAGTCCAAAGATGTGCAGGTTAGGTGGATTGCCCATGCTACATTGCACATAGTGCGAGGTGCATCATTGAAGGGGAAATGGGTCTGGGTGGGTTACTCTTCGGAGGGTCGGTGTGGACTGCTCGGGCCGAATGTTCTGTTCTGTTTCCATACTGTAGGGAATCTAATCTAATTTAATCTAATCTAAAAACCCAATCGACGTGCTCAGAGCTGCCACCACTCAATTTTGAGCAGATGGAACTGGAACCCGACCTCCTGAATCAGAGGTAGGGGCACTACCACTGGTCCAGAAAAGCCCCGTTGTAGCCTTTGATTAATGTTCTCTCCTGGTCCACCATCCCCGTTTCAGGATTTTAAAATTAATTGGCGTCAATCACCTTTTACCGTCTGGACTGTTATCGGTCACATCCGAAGTCGTTTGCTCATCGAAGCATTTCAAAATGAACTTGCCACAATTTTTTTTCAGTTCGACCTAGTTTTAACGGAAAAGTTGTTACGGAATCGCTCATTTAAGAGTCAGTGGCCGGTTCAGATGTTAATCGGGCTCAAATAATGCTGGTGGATTTGGTGGGGGGCGAAAATAAACTGATTCTCTCTCTCTTCCCTCTCCTATCTTCACGCATAATTTTTTTTTCCAAAGTGCTGGAAAATGATTTCTCCATCCGGTAGGGCGACCCAGATTTCCCAGTCCAATTCTCTCTGTGTAAATCTATCATAGCTTTCACAACCCGACTATAAACTCGAGCTGTGTCTAACTCAGTCGAAAGTCATCTGGAGAGAGGACGCTGTATTTAAGTAACCTGTTTAATGATTATTCGCCAATGCAGTTTATACTTGGCAGGATTCGGGTGGGAATGCAGCACGAGGTGTGAGCCCGATCTTTATTATCGATATCTTACTGAGCCATACAGAGGCAAACAGCACACCTCTGAAAAAGATGGGACTCGAACTCTGGCCTCCTGGCTTGGGGATAGGGACACTGCCACTGCACCATCGATCCTTCAGCACACAGAATTTAACCAATACTGGTCCTTAAAGTTCTTCAGAGCACTATTTCCTAACATCACTTTGAAACATAATCTGTCTATGGTAGTAACGTCGTGAGGGCGACAAAATAGGGTGATTCGTACCCATGGACTATCCCAGATAGTTAACGCTAGTGCAATTTAACCGGAAAACGGCTTTCCCCCTACCTCCCCCCACCACCCCACCCCACCCCCATCTCCCCGTTCAGTAAAACGGATCCAAATTCTCCAGCTAAAGGTTTGGAGGAATATGGGCCGAGTGCTGGCAGGTGGGACTAGATTGGGTTGGGATATCTGGTCGACATGGACGGGTTGGACCGAAGGGGTCTGTTTCCATGCGGTACATCTCTGTGACTCTATAATATCCAAGCCCTAATTTTGTATGGTAGAAAATTCACATTCAGCTTAGAGTGTTGAAAAGGATTTCTCCATCTCCCATCATTTTCCGACCACAGCCTCAAAACTTCATTTACAATCAACCAGACCTTGAGTTGCAATAACGCTTTGCCCAATATGTCGTTTGCAGGGTGTGTGCAGCTAAGTGTATAAACTCTCGTCCTCAGTTTAAACACTGTCCAACTCATAATGGGATTGTGGATCGGGAATGTGATTGCAGTGACATTATAAATTACTTTCGCATTTCAAACTAAAGTCGGAGCTCCTCGGGGTTCCACAGCTGAAGTTCAGCCGCAGTTTTTTTATATTTCGCCGGGTGTATGGGGTTCGAACTGCGCAAGGACTTTTTTTTGTCTGCAGTTAGGTCAGGGAAGAAACTTGCGGATCACCTACAGCTGAGGCAGGCTACTGGGCAGCGAGACAGGATGGGGAAAGGAACGAAGAAATAAAGCTGCTGAAAGTCGGCTAATACGATTTTTTTGAAGTATTGTGTTAAGTAAATAAGGGGAAAGAACAGCTGATGGATTGATGCAGTTACCGCGGTTAATGGGATAATGTGTCAGTTGCCCACTTTCATTGCATATTAGAAGATTAGGGGACTTTTTTTTCCCTCGAATATAATATTCTGCACATCTGTTAGCGAGCTGAAGAGCAATTTGATCGATTTTGGAATCATGGATTATAGGGTTTTGTTCTTGAGAAAGGCAGCGCGCCGTTCTAAAACGTATTAACTGTTTATTCAAATGTCTTTAAACACGCAAGACACGCTAAGCATTGTCCCCCTCCACCATATGTTGCAAATTAACACTTTTTTAATAGAGTGCATTGTATCTAAAATCTGTGTTTTGTGTGGCAAAGCATTCGCGCTGAAGTTTCAGCAGAGTCAGGCAAAGTAATTGCCACAATATCAAATCCTAACTTCTCCCACGTGTGTGTCCTAAATGCTGCTTTTGACTCTAAATTAACTGATTCACTTAGTTGTAGAATACAGCATTACAAACAAGATGCATGTCTTATATTAGTTTAACTACGAAATGGTTCAAGGTTAAACTATCCTAGCTTAATTTTATTATGTTTTGGTTTAATTAGTGACTAGCTTTCATATCTAGACACACAGAAGTAACTTACTTTATGATTTAAGAACAGTCTGCAGTTTAAGCGTCTCCCTCTGGCCAGAACTATGCAATTTTCACAAGGAGATTATGGTGTGAGGGAGATGAATATTTATTGGCCAGTTTTGTAGGCACAGCGGGACTAGCAAATAAATTTAGTGCTTTCTTTTCATAATTCTTTTCAAACGAGGAAAATGTCATTGGGAACTTGGAGAATTGTCTTTTAATTAGCCTGTGTGCATCGCACCCAAACAAAACCCACTCAAATCCTTCAGCGGGCTATTCAAAAGAAGCGGTCAGTATTCAGAATTAATGACCACCACTTTCTTTGTGGAAGTTTCATTGTGATTGCTTGCTTATGAAGTCTAATCCAATCCCAAATTGGCCCAATGAGCCAATGAGCGAGCCAGGAGCGCGGGGTAAGAAAAGCTCATATGGGGAATTCTGTTGAGTGTTGTCTGAGTGCTGCACATCTGAACGGACTTAACCCGTCGGTCCACTATATAACAGCCCATGCAGAAGGGGGAGATGGTAGAATAGTAGACAGTTCTAGTTGGATCCGACTGAAAGCAAGGTTTTTTTTAAAAAAGCACTTTGTCGAACAGGACTGATTGAAAGGTTTTTTTTTACTCACCCCTCCCTCTTCATACGCCACCACCCCCCCCCCCCCCACCCCACCCCACCCCCCTCTCTCTCTCCTTCCTGTCCTGCTGCAGAAATGATGTTCCCCAGTGTCATTGCCCCTTCAGCCATGTATCCGGGCCTCCTGCGACCGACCCCAACTCTGACTCTGCCCCAGTCTCTGCAATCCGCCTTTTCCTCGCATGCAGTCGGGGCCAGTTTCCTGGTGGAGGACTTGCTGAGGATCAGTCGGCCAAGCGGTTACGTACCCCGCTCTGTGACTCACAGCCTCCCGGGGAACTCCGGCCCGGTGTCACCCGAACAGGTCAGTCTGGGCAGCTCGGGACCGGGCGGGAGCTGTTCCCCCCTCCCTGCCGTTTCTCCTAGAAACGATTCGAGTCACCTCAAGTTCGGTGTTCACGCTATCCTTTCGTCAACTCCAAGAACCGGTGAGTAATCCCATCTTGCACTGTCAGTCCTTAAATCCGCTGAATAGAACTAACTTGTAGTAAACTCCGAATTTCCCCCATCCAGGTTTATAGCAAGCCCTTTTTGTTTGCAATGTTTTGGGAGTAAGTTCATCGCAAATTGATTATTCTGATTTCATGGAAACAGGTTTAATTAAAATTGACTTTCTGTGCTAGTTTTTTTTTAGCTGTTGTGATCATGTTTTTTTAAACGTCAGTAATGTTCCTGAAATGTATGTCCGAATTTGCAAATAAGGTAAAGTGAATCAATTATTCCTAAGCGCTTTGTTCAGAACTGTCCCTTCAAGTCCTGTCAGTTTTGTAATGTTGCTTGTGCGATCTCAAAACCTGAGGATATCTGAATGCAGTAGACAGTTGTCACGATAAAATATCTGACGAATTAATAATTACAGCACATTGTTATTTCAGTGTAATGAAAGTAGCATGATCGAAATATCCATATACCGTCGAAGAAGGTCAAAGTGTATTTAAATATGGCACCAAATTCCCTAAATTCTTTCCGTGACTTTAAGGAACTTTGTGGCTTGGTGGTAATGTTTCCAACTTCGGGCCAGAAGGTCCAGCTTGCCAATCAGTGTTGAATTAAAAGTAAAGTTTTTAGCTACTGACTAAGGCCATTTGGCCCATTGTGTCCGTGGTGGTCATCAGACACCTCTATCTATCAATGTGTTAGAAAGTCTCCGTTCGCCTTTGATTTGTATAATGTTGCCCCTTGCCCGTCAACGGAAACAGACCTGTTTAATCCCCACCTGTTGCAGGGTGGATAGCAAAACCTGAGCAATTCGAGCAGAAACGTGTTCTTCTTCTCTGTCTGACTCTCCACCCTGTGTGTTCGCTTACAGAAACGCCCCATCCGCTGATGCAGGGACTCTCCAGGCCGAAGACATTGTCCTTCCCTTACTTTGAAGGCACTTTCCAGCCCTTCTTCCGCTCCTCATACTTACCAGGTGGGTCCCTCGCACCCTGCACCTCCCCAGCCTTGCCCCCGGGCTCCCTTTGTTTCACGCATCTTTAATCGATATTTCGCAGGCCGTCCCTGGGGGGTATGAGTGCAGTTCAGAGGTTGTTAAAAGTACAACAGTTAGAAATCAGTCTCGGTTATTTGACGCTCTATTTAGCACACGCAGTGACGGTTGACACTCTGCACTCAATCCATGATCTACAAATTAGCAGGAATTGTCACGCAGTAAGTTCGAGGCGGGCCCATTCTCAGAAGCGCTTGTCGGCTTGTCTTTACCGCGGCAGTTTTCCCACAGAGCGCTACAGCTCACAAATGATCCCTAACAACTCTCTGAGACCCATGACCAATCTCCGCTTCATTTGGAGCAACCACACGCAGTCTTAGCACCAGCGGTGACACCACATCTTCCACCACCACCCCCTTCCTCCGCCCAGCACAAACACACAATCTCCAAAAGCCTCAGCAAAAGTCTTTTTTTAAAACTAAAAATGAACAGTGCCGCTTATTATTTCCACGGGAGGTTCCTGTGAACAATTTGCAAGTAATTTAATTCATTGGCACAGAGGACTGAACCGAATCTAAATGCAGAGGGAGTGCTTTCTGCTGAACTGCTTCATAGTTAGAAGGAGAAGCGACATCAAACGTGATTTGGCATTTGAAGTTGTTTGTTTAATGTATAGCGTGCACAAGGACAAATTGAGGCTAATTGTTCACTCGCTCAAAGTCATGTAACTTTTTTTTATCCTGGACTTCAGTTGGAATTTTTGCACTTGTGGTAAGTTTATATTACTCCTTAAACTGGAATTTCCTGAGGAAATTTTCACTGTCCAGCATCCGATGTGGTCATTCCATTTCTCATCAAACAAAATCCTATTTTTTTAAAAAAAATAATATGAAATTGGCATCGCCAGAGTGTGACAGGAGATTGACATCTCAAACAGGGAGATAGCCAAGGCTGGTCCAAACTGTCGGACGCCTTTTTCTTCACAAAAACGTTTCAACAACAAAAAAAAACCTGGAGAATTATTTGAACAAGAATTTTCAATCCCCATTTATTGAACCTGTTTTTAAGAGGGAGGAATAGAAAACGCGATGACAAACTTCTGTGGAAGTGTGAATTGCTATTTTTATTGTGCTATTAAGGCAAGGTTTCAGCAGCCTGTCCTCAGTCTTTTTCTGCCAAGGCAGTTCATTATTGGACAATTGCCATTCACGCTTCATTAGAATTCCTGGCTGCTGATGGCGGTCATCAAGAGAAACTTGCCCTTTTATTTTCAAAATCGCGAACCGAGACCATTTGAACCCAGCGAAAGTGTTCAGGGACGGGCCCACTTCACACGAAACGCGAGCCAACAACATTCCCAACGAATACTACGCACTTCAAAGCTCTAAGTTTCAGATCCGCAGCGACTTTTGGAATTATGCAGAGCCAGGATAAAGTGGAGCTTAAAACAAAACAAAATAAAAACCCGAGATCTGAAGCAAACCAAAATGGAAATTGCTGAAGAGACTCAGCCTTCAGCTAACAAAAAAAAATTGCTGGAGAAACTCAGCAGGTCTGGCTGCATCTGTGGAGGGAGAAAACGTTAAAGGTGACCTGACCTGGTAGTTCTCCCTCCACAGATGCAGCCAGACCTGCTGAGTTTCTCCAGCAATGTTTTTTTGTTAGTTGAAGTTGGACTAAGCCGTTCAACAGGAAAGACTCATTCTCAGTGTGAGTGCAACGTACATTTCACAAGGTTTCAGTGTAATTATAACTCAGTCACCTAGCATTGCACCCCATCCTCTATAGAATTTAAAAAGTTAAGGGTGATCTGATCAAAGTCTTCAAGATATTAACAGGAGAAGATTTGGGAGATAATTAAACTCTTTCCACTGCTGTGTGTTCTAGAATTAGGAAGCATAGTCTGGTAATTTTTATTCATGTTTGGGTGTCACTGGCTTGGCTCAACATTTATTGTCCATCCTTCGTTGCCCTTGAGAGTGAGCTGTCTCCTTCAACCGCTGTTGTAGATTGACCCTCAATGCCCTTAGTGAAGGAATTCCATGATCTGCCCCAGATAGTTCAGGACTGATGTTGGGAAGTACTGCTACACCCAAAGGGTGGGAGAAGTTTGGAACTCCCTTCCACGAATGGCGACGGATGCTGGTTGTTAATTTTACATCTGAACGATGTTTGTATTTAGCATTAGTATAAAGGGACTAAAACAGATATTGCAGGAGTTAAAAGTAAAGTCGGTAGTTTAAAAGCAGAGTTAATGTTTGGGTTCAGTGACCCTTGTTCAGAACAGCAATAAGAGATATGAGCCAAAGGCAGGTAAATGGAGTTAGGCCACTGAATGATATAACAGGGTTGGGGACTGGATGACCTCCTATTCCTATGTTCCTCAGAGGTCTCCCCGGGTTGTTTGGTGAAAGCGGCCAGTTGTTTCTCAACCCTTCCTTCCTGGAGTATTTGACGGCGATGTTTCTGCACAGTTTCTTCCTCAGTGGTACCTATCCCTGGGACTTTCTCTTGGTCCCTGGCCACTCGGGGCAAACCCAGGAGAGGGATGCTACGCCGGGCTGTTTTCTCGGACGTACAACGGAAAGCTTTGGAAAAGATGTTTCAGAAACAGAAGTATATCAGTAAGCCCGACAGACGCAAACTGGCAGCCAAGTTGGGACTGAAAGACTCCCAGGTAAATTTCCAATTGAGATTTCCTCCATTCTCTCTCGCCTTCACCAGCTTCGCCTCCCAGGAGCACCTTCACCTAAATTTATTGTCACTGTTATTTTCTGTTTTGATTTTCCTGACCAGGTGAAGATTTGGTTTCAGAATAGAAGAATGAAGTGGAGAAATTCGAAAGAAAGGGAGCTGCTGTCTGCTGGGGGCTGCCGAGAGCAAACCTTACCCACAAAGTTAAACCCTCACCCTGACCTCAGCGACGTGGGTAAGAAGTCACCCTGTGGGCACCTCTCCGGGGACGAGGAAGAGACCAGCTACAGGGACAGTCCCAAATCTTCCATATGTCACTCGCCAGGGTACAAGGATAACATGGACACACACCTTCACCTGTTGTCACACCAGCGCACTGACCCTCACACGTACTTCTCAGGAGAGGAGGACAAAGAGGAGGAAATAACCGTCTCATAAACCCCCGGCTCCTCCAGCTCACTTTGCTAATGGACATTTTCGATATTCACGGACGAAGTGAGGGGAATGCAAACGTTTCTCCGCCCGAGATGCCGTGTCTGCGCAGCTTCAATAACCTGTATACAGTTTGCTTTTTGTACAAATGACAAGTTGTGTGAATATTTTATACCAAGATTATTGTGAATGACTTATACCTATAGTTTGAGTAGACTTGAACTGAAACTTTTTTTAATGACTTAACTTGCAAATGTAGACTTGAGGTCATAACTTATAAAAGTTTTTATTTTGTATCAGCAGTGTATAGATTCATAATGTTTATATCATAAACCTTTTTGTATAATGAGATGTGACTAAAAAAGACAGCTTGTGTCTGGCAGAGCCCTTTTTATTATTTTGTTTCAATGACTCATCCCAAAAGCAGCCTGATAAGTCCATGTGATCAGGAGAAACGAAACAGAGAAAATAAACTTTCAAGGCAAAGGGTGGTGGCATTTCTGTCCTTTTCAGCCTGTCTGCCATTCAGTAAATGCATGGCTGATCTGTGGCTGAACTCCACATACCTGACTTACGCCCATATCCCTGAGTACCTTTGCTTGACAAAAAACAATTCATCTTGATTTAAAACTAACACTGAGCTCAGACAGTCAGGTAAAATAATTTGTTATGTCAGTAAGGTTTCATGAATCCCATGCACCTTTAGGAGAAAATTAAGTTTGTTTTATGTATCAGAAATAGCAATAAAAGTAACATTATTTAACAAAACTTGCACCTTAGTACTTCACTCAAGCATGTGCTAAAGAGGTTCTGAAGAAGAGTTATGTTTGACTTAAAACTTAAATCTGTTACAGTGTTCACAGATGCTGCTAGACTTTCTCCAGCACTTTGTGCTTGGTTCAGATTTCTAATATGCGTAGTATTCTGCTTTTATTGGGAACATTAAATTGTGTGGTTAAGTTTAGTGAGAGCAGTAAGATTAATGCTTAGCAACAGAGCTGATGGCATAAACTAAGTACCAGTCTCTGCAATCTGCTGAGTGTGATGTTCACTTTGCAGGTTGTAGTTACATAAGCGATGGGAGCAGGAGTAGGCCACAGCTCACTGCCTTCACTCCTGATGAAGGGCTTTTGCCTGAAACGTCGATTTCGAAGCTACTTGGATGCTGCCTGAACTGCTGTGCTCTTTCAGCACCACTAATCCAGCACCTTCTCTGTTTAGCCTGCTCCACCATTCAAAAAGATCATGGCTGATCTTTTCATGGAATCAGCTCCACTTGCCCACCCGCTCACTATAACCCTTAATTCCTTAACTGTTCAAAATCTATCATTGTTTGCCTTAAAAACATTCAATGAGGTAGCCTCAACTGTTACACTGGGCAGGGAATTTCACAGGGCACAGGGCAAAAGTCAGGACTGCGGATGCTGGAGATCAGAGTAGTGCTAGAAAAGCACTGCAGGTCAGGCAGCAGCCGAGGAGCAGGAGAATCGACGTTTCAATGAAGGGCATTTGCCCGAAACATCGATTTTCCTGCTCCTCGGATGCTGCCTGACCTGCTGTGCTTTTCCAGCACCACTCTGATCTAAACCCAGGGAATTCCACAGATCCACAACTGTTTGGGTGTAGAAGTTCCTCCTCAATTCAGTCCTAACTCTGCTTCCCCCTTATTTTGAGACTATGCCCATAGTTCTAGTTTCATCCACCAACGGAAACAACTTCTCTGCTTCTATATTATTTATTCCCTTCATAATTTTATATATTTCTATAAGATACCCCTCCTTATTCTTCTGAATTCCAGTGAGTATAATCCCAGTGCACTCAAGCTCTGACATACAGCATTGCTTTAGGACCCAGTGAAGGCAATCACAGAGGAAGTTTGTACACTTGTGGTTGAAAAGCAGATAAAGAAAATGCACAGGAGATCCTTAATAGTTACCTTGGTAATACTTAATGTTGGTATATGTCCTATCCCATGAAGTGCTCTTGTTCTTGAAATTTGTTGAATTTATTGTGTACCCAAATTAATAAATGTATTGGGAGCTTTCCAGCTCCAGTTTATTCCCTGCATCACATCAGAGGAGAAGGAGTGGAATATGCATTCCAAATTAGGATACTCAATTAACAATAACAGCCAGCCCCCACAGTTCTCTTGAGATCATGGGTATTGGATATAATGTAGCTTCCTGTCCCTCACACAGAAAGGCCTGAGCTTCTTTTCTCAGTTAGTTACTGAGTCCTGGCAACTCCTGAACAGCAAAGGCCTTGGGGTTAGCACCAGACTTCCTGTGACAGTCAACTTCTCCATTTTGATGCTACATGTAGGAGCAGAGGGCATCACAATATGAGCTGTGACTCAATCTGCAGAGGTCTTTAAAGGTGACTGATGTTCTGCTCAGTCATGCTAAACACATGAACTTTGGAACGAAGCATTCCTCTCAACCACAACAGCAGCCACGTTGCATGATCCTCTCGGGTTCAAAAGAATATTGATTGTACCCATATTGCACAGGGAGGCACTCTACAGTAGTGCAGTAATATCTGGAAATTAAAATCCATCTCATGTACAAATGGAATGACCAGACTTAGGACCACACATGTTAATATCTTCATGCACAAGAGCAGCCAAGATTGTGGCAATCCAACATGAGTCCCAGGGCATGAAATAGTTAACTGCCTGGCGAGACGTATTCACTGCAATCATTGTTCATGATAGCTCTGTAAAACTCCTACATAAGATTTTAATCTTTTTATTTACACTTCATATGGGTTTGATACAACTTAATAGCTTGCAGGACCATTTAAGGGCAGTAAAGAGTCAGACATATTGTTGTGGTCTGGAGTCACATATAGGCCAGATCATCTAAGGATGGGAGATGTTCTTTCCTTAAGGACATGAGTGAACCAGATGGAGTTTTACAACAATCAACAATAATTTCATGGTCATAATTAGGCTAGCTTTTAATTTCAGCTTGTTATTGAATTCAAATTTCATCAAGCACTCGACAAGCTTCTGCATAGTCGATTGGTTGGTCAGGTTAGACCACATGGGATCCAGAGAGAGCTAGCCAATTGGATGCAAAATTGGTTTGAAGGTTGGAGACAGATGGGGGTGTGCATGGAGCCAGCACAGCATTAACACAGGGTTCAGTAGCAGTAAAGATACAGTGAGATCCTAATCCCCCTATCCCACCCAATCCCAGCTTTCTCCCACTTCCCTATACAGACTTTGAATTCTGTCTTGGATTTCAATCTCCAAAAGTTAATCTTGCAGGGTCAGAGGGAGTGCTAATGGGCAGGAAAAGAAAGAGAAGACATGCTCAGAGTAAGTTTGGTGCTGTTTGAAAGCAGAAGTAGATGAAAACCAAAACATGTAAACGAAACAAACAAAATGTGGAAGCAAAGTCTAATGCTGAAGTTGTTGAATTCAGGGCTGGGGAGGATTGTAAAGTGCTTTATTGAAAGACGAGGTCTTGTTCTTCAAATTGAGTTTGTCTGGAACAGTGTAGCAGTCCCAGGACAGAACTGTCAGTGGGAGAGCAAGGGATGAATTAAAATGATGGGCCTTCAGAAAGTTCAGAATCATGCTTGGGGGCTGGATGGAGTTTTTTCACAAAGCAATAAGTGCAGAGGAGAGCACATTGTGAACAGAGAATACAGGAGACTGAACTAAAAGAAGTCAATGTAAATCTCTGTTTGACTTGGTTGGTCAGTGAGCAGAGGGGACATCACCTATGTCTGCATGGGCAGGGACTGAGAAAAATCAGGACCAGATGCTTATTTCCAGATAAATATCTGCTTTATTGAAATGAGGGACCAAACCCATTTTCCCCATGAGTGACTGGTAAAGGTATTCCATTATGAAGAAGCTCCCTGGTGCAACTATGCTGTCACTTTAACAAGGTTATTTCGTCTTTGGATTTTTTTTTTAAGAGAGGTCATAAAAGCAGAGGTGTTGAAATGTCTGGAAAGAATCTAGTTTAACAATGGAAGGGGAATGGCCAGTTCTCCCAGTTTAGGGTTTTTCTTAGTTTGATTTAGTTGTAGCAGTGAGAAGCTGCTATAGCCTAGAGAAGGTTTCCAAGCTTCAGCAGATGATTCTTGACTGACTTTCTTTTCTCTGAAATCCCTCCTGCCTGTAAGAACCTGTGTTTGAATTTATCTTTTGCCAAGGGGCATGCTTATGGGATGTTTTGGGAATTGGAACAGTTTCTTAGCTAATTTATTGTGTCAGGTCGGTTAAGTTTACCAATAGTTAAGTTATTCTAAATTTAATGTTCTTTTGTTCATGTTTCAACTGTAGTGTTTAAATAAATTCTGTTGTACTTAAAGCTGAGTGGTTTGACCAGCTGCATCACACCTGGAATATCCACTTCACATCTACCTTTAAAATAAGAAAAAGTAGGGTCTAGGCTACCTTCTTATAATATTTTGAGGGGGTCTGGTCTAGTCCATAACACTGGTTAGTAATTATCCCTTGACCAGTTTTTGAACATGAGCCAGTATCTCAAAAAAGACCAACTGCGGCCCACGTGGCAATAACGCACTGTTTGGAGTTAAAAGGGCAACTTCCAAGGCAAATGGAAACAAATAAATATACTGTCATAGAGTCATACAGCATGGAAACAAACCATTCGGTCCAAAAAGTCTATGCTGGCCATATTCCCACTAATCCCACCTTCCAGAATAACCCTCCAAATCTTTCCTATTAATGTACTTATCCAAATGTATTTTAAAAGTTGTAACTGTATCTTCATCCACCACTACCTCTGGAGTTCATTCCACACACAAACGATTCTGTGTAAAATAAGTTGCCCTTCATGTCCACTTTAAACCTTTCTCCTCTCATCTTAAAGGTACGCCCCCTAGTTTTGAACACCCACACCTTAGAGAAAAGACCAATGCTATTCACTTTACCTATGCCCCTCATGATTTTATTAAGGTCACTCCTCAACCTCCGATGCTCCAGTGAAAAAAGTCCAGACTATTCAGCCTCTCCTTGTAACTCATTCCTGGCAACATCCTGGCAAATCTTTTCTTAATACTTCTCCTGTTTAATAATAACGTTCCCGTCACAGGGCAACTGGAAGTGCACACAGTACTCCAGAAGCAGTCTCACCAATATCCTGTAAAGCCTCAACATGATATCCCAGCTCCAATACTCAAAGGTCTGAGCAAGGAAGGCAAGCATGCTAAACGCCTTCATAATCACTCTGTCTCCCTATTGTACAAATTTCAAAAAATTAGGTCTCTCTTAGGTCTCTCTGTTCTACAACACTACCTAGTGCCCTACCATTATTTGTATAAGTCCTGCCCTTCTTTGTTTTATCAAAATACTGCAGATTTATCCAAATTATGTCACTCCTCAGCCCATTGACCCAAATGATCAACATGTGTTATCATTGTCATATTGTCACCTGCATATTTGGGTTGGCCAGGACAGGAAGCAAGCCAGCATCATGCAAGATCACACACCGGCATTTTAGATAGTGTTCACACTGAGTATCAAATTACTTGCTTTCACCCCATTCAGCAAACCTTGCTTTTTAAAACAGCTTTTTCCTCATTTTTGCCCACAATTAAAACATACAAAACATTAAAATTGCATGGTTTGTAATAATAATCTAAGTAAGCATATACCCACAGACTGTAAATGTTAGTCTGAAATATCACATGTTTACAAAGTTGGTTGTTAATACACTTCAAGAGATCTGATTTAGTCAGAAATTAGGTTTTGGTTGTATACGTTACATGGGCTAGTGAATAGAAAACCATAATCATGCCAGTGTAGGTTCTGCATTGATCTTCATTTTCAGTTATACTGGAATCTATGAATCAAAAAATCTTTTCAGCAAGGTCCTTTTTAGTGCTAATAAGAAATAAGAATAGGAGTAGTCCATTCAGCCCCTCAAGCCTGGTCTGCCATTTAATAGGATTATGGCTGATCCAACATTCCTCACATCCACTTTGCAAAATTTTCCCTGTGATTCTTGATTCCTCTATTGATCAAGAATTTATCTCAGTCTTAATTTTATGAAAGGTCTTTGCCCCCACAGCTTTCTAAGGAATGGAGGTCAAAAGAAATTCTTTTTCATCTCAGACTAAATTGTCACCCCTTTATTCTGAGGCTATGCCGTCTGGTCTTAGACTCTCCCATGAGGGAAAACATCCTCTCAGCATTGACCCTGTCAAGCCCCGTAAGAATCCTATATGTTCAATGAGATCACCTTATTCTTTTAAGCTCCAGTGAGTAGACTCCCAATCTGTTCACATTTGCTCAGAAAACAATCCCCTCCATACCGGGGATCATCCAAGTGAACCTTCTTTGAACTGCCTCCACGAATAGATGAGAGGTGGAAATCATATTTGACCAAATTATTGCTGTTCTTTGTGAGGAGGTATTGTGGCGTGAGTAAACAGAATGTATTATAACTAGATTTCCACAATGTATTTGATAATGTGCCGCACCAAAGGTGCATAAAAGCTCATGATACAGGGTGGTTAGAAAATTGGTTGGTTTACAGGAAGCAGAGCAAAGGCCTTTTGCAGGTGAGCATAATATGACCGACATCAGTGCTGGGATCTGACTGTATACAATTATAGAAATGACGAAGGTTAAGGGATGGAAGGTGAGGTTATCAAATTTGCTGATGTCATCAAAATAGATAAGCAAGAAGTTGTTAGGAAGATATAAATAGATTACGAAAGACATATCGATATATCGTCTAACTGGGCAAAGATGGAGCAAATGGTGTATTATGTTGATAGATGTGGACGTGTCCATTTTGGCAGGAAGAATGAAAATGAAGCATACTATCTAATATCAAGAGATTGCAGAGCTCCAAGATGCAGAGGGATCTGGGTGTCCTTATATATGAATCACGAAAAGCTAGTTCTGTCATTATATAAATGGGAATAGTTACTACACTTTACTGCTCCACACATCATCATAAAATGGATAAAGTTCCCCATCAGTCCACCAAAACCACTACTACCCTGAACCAAAAGCTATTTTACAGCTTTTTTTCAGCATTAGTAAGAAATGTCTTTTTATTGTAAATTCAACAAGAACCGATACAAAGAAAGAAGTGGAATGTCTCCTGTGTCTCTCAAAAAAGCTATGGGTTTAGCTGAATCATTTGAAGCAAAATTAGTTATCTTTACTTTTGACAAAATCCCTTCTATCGCCTACCTGCCATATTCACCTCACCTGCATGCATATCAGCTTTTACCTCCAGTTTCCTGGTTGTAGTTAAAACTTCACAGAATCATAGTGTTGCAGAGTCACAGAACTGTTACAGAATGACCCTGAACTTCCAGCTGCCTGTTACTTGAACACGCTACCCTATTCCCTAGCAGAGATGCCTCAGGCTTGTTGCAGTGCTCCAGTGATGTTCAGTGCAAGCTGGAAGAACAGCATCTCATTTGCCACCTGGGGACACTGCAGCCTTCAATATTGAGTTCAGTAACTTTAGAGAATGAACACCTTCTTTCAAGTCCTTTACCCCAACCCCACATTCCAGACTCTACAATGACATGGAGTACTTTTAGCCCAGCCAATTCATTTTCACCCACTCATCATCCTATGATCAACCTTTCTTCTTCACTGGTTCACTATCAGCCATCCCTGTGACTGTCAAACACTTTCTCAGTCTCTAGGCTCTGTCTCCACCTATCTGCTCATTCCTTGCCTTCTCACTCCCATTCAGTAATACATACCCAGCAACCAACAGTTCTGGAAAAGGGTCACTTGTTATGGATCAGGCCAGACCCCACCCCCACTCAAAATATTTTAAGTGGGTAGCCTAAACCCTAACTTTTTCTTATTTTAAACGTAGATGTAAAGTGGGTTTTCCAGATGCAATGTGATTGGTCAAACTGCTCAACTTTAAGCAAAACACCATTTATTTAAATACTATAGTTAACATGCAAACAAAATAAAGAGGAATTTAGAATAAATTAACTATTAGAAAACATGACCAAATAATTGATACAGTACCTCCTACTAATTAACTGTTCCATTATAGTAACATCCCATAAACACGGCAGAAAGACAAATTCAGACACAAATTCTCACATGCAGTTCTCCAAACCAGGATGAAAAAAACATCAAGAGAAAATTCTGAGAAAGTAGCAGCTAGGAGACATTCATCGAAGCTTCCAACTCTTTTGAGACCCCAAAGGCTTCTGCTGAAAACAAAACCTAAAAACCAAGAAAACTAGAAAGCCTGGTCTGTGGGAGCTTGCCACACCCAGACTGCTTCCATTATTCCAACTTTAAAGAAAAAAACCCCACAAATGCACAAATTGTTTACTTAGAGACAACTCATCACCTCTGCTTTACAACCTCTTTTCAAGAGAAAACCAGGGCAAGCCAACTTCTTAAAGTGATAGCATCGTCACACACTGGACTCAAAATGTTTTCTCTGTTTTCTATTCATAGATACTGCCAGACCTGCTGTGTTTCTCCAGCAATTTCAGTGTTTCTTTTAAATTTCCAGCATCTGCAGTTCTTTGCTTTACTAAATACTAAACCTTTCCTTTCTATACAATAGATCATAACTAGACTTTTCTACATCAGAGCCTTCAATCAACTCCAGAGGTCTCCTCATTTAACTGAATCCTTTTAAGCTGGCATTCCCTATCACTATTAGAAGGGTCACTGGACCAGGAACATTAACTTTGACTTCTCTCCACGGATGCTGCTAGACCTGCTGAGTTTTTCTAGCAATTTTTGCTTTTGGTTTTGATTCCCCGTCACTGTCCTGATGTGCTACCATTGCCCTCAAGCTAAAGTCTTTGCATTTCTAGTTTTGTCTTCATCTCAATTTCCCTTTCCATTCTTTTCAATTCCCACTTTATCTCATGTTGCTTCATTTTTTTTCTTGTCTTCAAGCTGCTTTAACTGCAATGAATATTAATGGGCTCCAATGCCTCACTCTGTGGTGCATCTGGCATCTCTTGTGTTTTTGCAAAGCTCAAATGCTTTACCAATTATCTCTGCCTTGTGCAGACAATTTCACTTAGAATTTATTTGCCCAATCTATCAGCCTGGCTTTTGGTAAGTCTTGCAGTTCGAGAGTGATATTTCTTCCAACTGCAGGAAGTTTTGCCTGATTCAAATTCCATCTTATACCAGCATGAGAAACCTAGTGTCTGTTCTTTTATCCTGTGAAGAGTGTTTACAAAAGATTTACCAGGGTGGTGCTGGGACTTGAGGGCTAGAGTTACAAGGAATTTCATTTGACTGTAGGAGGCTGAGGGGACACTTTGTAAAGATTTACAGAATCATGAGGGGAATAGATAAGGTAAACGGCAATGGTCTTTTCCTTCGGGTGGGGGAGTTCAAAATTAGGGGGCATATTTTTAAAGGTGAGAGGAGAAAGATTCAAAAGGGAACAAAAGCAGAAGTTGCTGGAAAAGCTCAGCACGTCTGGCAGTATCTGTGAAGAGAAATCAAAGCGAATGTTCCGGATCCGGTGACCCTTCCTCAGAACTTCATCAGCGTTTCTCAGGAAGGTTCACCGGTCCCAAAACGTTAACTTTGATTTCTCTTCAGAGATGCTGCCAGACCTGATGAGCTTTTCCAGCAACTTCTGTTTTTGTCTCTGATTTACAGCATCCGCAGTTCTTTCAGTTTTTAAGATTTAAAAGGGACCTGAGGGGTAGCTTTTTCACACCGAGTGTGGTTCGTATGTGGAATAATCTGCCAGAGAAAGTGGTAGATGCAGGTACAGTTACAAAAATTTAAAGACATTTGGATAGGTACATGAATAAGAAATGTTAGAGGGGTGTGGGACAAATGCAGGTAAGTGGGACTAGTTTAGTTTGGGAAATTTGGTCGGCATGGACCAGTTGGACCATTGCTGATCCATTGCTGATTTGTCGGAAAAACCAATTTGGATCACGAATGTCCTTGAGGGAAGGAAACTGACATCCTTATCTGGTGTGGCCCTCATGTGACTCCAGACCCACAGCAATGTGGCTGAGTCTTAATTGCCCCCTGGGATTGGCAATAAATGCTGGCCCAGCCAGCGACAACCTCATCCAGTTAATGAATTCATTAAAAAAAAACAAAGAAAGGATTTCCAATTTATATATCTTTAACTTGAACATACAGACTCAATAATGATTAAGACAGACAAAGTTAAATGGTTTAAAATACATACTATGGGTGGAAAAAGAACACAGACAAGGGAATCAAAAATTGTGAAGATACCAAGTCAAGACCACAAAGTAGTAGCCTCGATCACAAGTTACCAGGTTGCTTATATCAGGAATTGTCAAGGTTTTGTTTCCTTGACAATGGATGATAGGATAGAACATGGAACATAGAAAAATACAGCGCAGTACAGGCCCTTCGGCCCTCGATGTTGCGCCGACCGAAGCCGACCTAACCTACACTAGCCCAATAACCTCCATATGCTTGTCCAATGCCCGCTTAAATGACCATAAAGAGGGAGAGTCCACCACTGCTACTGGCAGGGCATTCCATGAACTCACAACCCGCTGAGTAAAAAATCTACCCCTAACATCTGTCCTATACTTACCACCCCTTAATTTAAAGCTGTGTCCCCTAGTAACAGCTGACTTCATTAGCGGAAAAAGGTTCTCACTGTCAACCCTATCTAAACCCCTAATCATCTTGTACACCTCGATCAAATCTCCCCTAAACCTTCTTTTCTCCAATGAGAAAAGCTCCAAGTGCCTCAGCCTTTTCTCATACGATCTTCCTACCATGCCAGGCAACATCCTGGTAAACCTCCTCTGCACTCTTTCCTAAGACTCCACATCCTTCCTATAGTATGGTGACCAAAACTGCACACAATACTCCAGATAAGGCCGCACCAGAGTCTTATACAACTGCAACATGACCTCAGGACTCCGGAACTCAATTCCTCTACCAATAAAGCCCAGTACACCATATGCCTTCTTCACAGCACTATTTACCTGGGTGGCAACTTTCAAAGATCTGTGTACATGGACACCAAGATCCCTCTGCTCATCCACACTACCAAGTAGTCTACCATTAGCCCAGTAATCCATCTTCTTGTTACTCCTACCAAAGTGAATGACTTCACACTTAGCTACATTGAATTCCATTTGCCACCTTACTGCCCAGCTCTGCAACTTATCTATATCCCGCTGTAACCTGCCACATCCTTCTTCGCTGTCCACAACTCCACCGACTTTCGTGTCATCCGCAAACTTGCTCACCCAGCCTTCAAGCCCCTCCTCCAGGTCATTTATAAAAATGACAAACAGCAATGGTCCCAAAACAGATCCTTGTGGAACACCGCTAGTAACTGCGCTCCAAGATGAACCTATACCATCAACTACTACCCTCTGTCTTCTTCCAGCCAGCCAATTCCTAATCCAAATCTCTAATGCACCCCCAATGCCATACCTCCGTAGTTTTTGCATTAGCCTGCCATGGGTACCTTATCGAACGCCTTGCTAAAATCCATGTACATCACATCTACTGCTGTACCCTCGTCCACTTCCTCGGTCACCTTCTCAAAGAATTCAATAAGGTTCGTGAGGCACGACCTGCCCTTCACAAAACCATGCTGACTATCCTTGATCACATTATTCCTATCCAGATGTTCATAAATCCTATCCCTTACAATTCTCTCTAAGACTTTGCCCACAACAGAAGTGAGACTCACTGGCCTATAGTTACTCGGGCTATCCCTGCTCCCCTTCTTGAACAAGGGGACCACATTCGCTATCCTCCAGTCTTCTGGCACTATTCCCATAGACAACGACGACATAAAAATCAAGGCCAATGGCTCCGCTATCTCCTCCCGAGCTTCCCAGAGGATCCTAGCATAGGAAGCTGTATATTAATCAGGTGTGCTTTTGAGTTAATAAGGCTGTTAACATGCAGTATTCCCTGTTAATAGGCATCTTGCTGCTGCTTTGTGAGAATCTCATCTCGAACATGGTTGGAAAATTTCTCTGAATGTCAGCAAAGTGTAATGATGCTCCCACATTTAGAGTCATAGAGGTGTACAGCATGGTCCAACCCGTCCATGCTGACCAGATATCCCAACCCAATCTAGTCCCACCTTCCAGCACCTGGCCCATATCCCTCCAAACCTTTCCTATTCATATACCCATCCAAATGCCTCTTAAATGTTGCAATTGTACCAGCCTCCACCACACCTTCTGGCAGCTCATTCCATACACGTACCACCCTCTGCATGAAAAAGTTGCCCCTGAGGTCTCTTTTATATCTTTCCCCTCTCACCCTAAACCTATGCCTTCTAGTTTTAGATTAGATTAGATTACTTACAGTGTGGAAACAGGCCCTACGGCCCAACAAGTCCACACCGCCCCGCCGAAGCGTAACCCACCCATACCCCTACATCTACATCTACATCTACATCTACCCCTTACCTAACACTACGGGCAATTTTAGCATGGCCAATTCACCTGACCTGCACATCTTTGGACTGTGGGAGGAAACCGGAGCACCCGGAGGAAACCCACGCAGACACGGGGAGAACGTGCAAACTCCACACAGTCAGTCGCCTGAGGCGGGAATTGAACCCGGGTCTCAGGCACTGTGAGACAGCAGTGCTAACCACTGTGCCACCGTCCCGACCCCAGGGAAAAGACTTTGTCTATTTATCCTATCCATGCCCCTCATAATTTTGTAAACCTCTATTACGTCACCCCTCAGCCTCAGATGCTCCAGGGAAAACAGCCCCAGCTTGTTCAGCCTTTCCCTGTAGCTCAGATCCTCCAACCCTGGCAACGCCCTTGTAAATCTTTTCTGAACCTTTTCAAGTTTCACAACTTCTTTCCGAGAGGAAGGAGACCTAAATTGCATGCAATATTCCGACAATGGCCTAACCAATGTCCTAGAGGTAAAAACAATGACTGCAGATGCTGGAAACCAGATTCTGGATTAGTGGTGCTGGAAGAGCACAGCAGTTCAGGCAGCATCCAAGTAGCTTCAAAATCGACGTTTCGGGCAAAAGCCCTTCATCAGGAATAAAGGCAGTGAGCCTGAAGCGTGGAGAGATAAGCTAGAGGAGGGTGGGGGTGGGGAGAAAGTAGCATAGAGTACAATGGGTGAGTAGGGGAGGGGATGAAGGTGATAGGTCAAGGAGGAGAGGGTGGAGTGGATAGGTGGAAAAGAAGACAGGCAGGTAGGACAAGTCCGGACAAGTCAAGGGGACAGTTACTGAGCTGGAAGTTTAGAACTAGGGTGAGGTGGGGGAAGGGGAAATGAGGAAACTGTTGAAGTCTACATTGATGCCCTGGGGTTGAAGTGTTCCGAGGCAGAAGATGAGGCGTTCTTCCTCCAGGCGTCTGGTGGTGAGGGAGCGGCAGTGAAGGAGGCTCAGGACCTCCATGTCCTCGGCAGAGTGGGAGGAGGAGTTGAAATGTTGGGCCACAGGGCGGTGTGGTTGATTGGTGCGGGTGTCCCGGAGATGTTCCCTAAAGCGCTCTGCTAGGAGGCGCCCAGTCTCACCAATGTAGAGGAGACTGCATCGGGAGCAACGGATACAATAAATGATATTAGTGGATGTGCAAGTAAAACTTTGATGGATGTGGGAGGCTCCTTTAGGGCCTTGGATAGAGGTGAGGGAGGAGGTGTGGGCACAGGTTTTATAGTTCCTGCGGTGGCAGGGAAAAGTGCCAGGATTGGAGGGTGGGTTTTTTGGGGGCGTGGACCTGACCAGGTAGTCGTGGAGGGAACGGTCTTTGCGGAAGGCGGAAAGGGGTGGGGAGGGAAATATATCCCTGATGGTGGGGTCTTTTTGGAGGTGGCGGAAATGTCGGCAGATGATTTGGTTTATGAGAAGATTGGTAGGGTGGAAGGTGAGCACCAGGGGCATTCTGTCCTTGTTACGGTTGGAGGGGTGGGGTCTGAGGGCGGAGGTGCAGGATGTAGACGAGATGCGTTGGAGGGCATCTTTAACCACGTGGGAAGGGAAATTGCGGTCTCTAAAGAAGGAGGCCATCTGGTGTGTTCTGTGGTGGAACTGGTCCCCCTGGGAGCAGATCCGGTGGAGGCGGAGGAATTGGGAATACGGGATGGCATTTTTGCAAGAGGTAGGGTGGGAAGAGGTGTAATCCAGGTAGCTGTGGGAGTCGGTGGGTTTGTAAAAAATGTCAGTGTCAAGTTGGTCGTCATTAATGGAGATGGAGAGTTCCAGGAAGGGGAGGGCAGTGTCAGAGATGGTCCAGGTAAATTTAAGGTCAGGGTGGAATGTGTTAGTGAAGTTGATGAATTGCTTAACCTCCTCGCGGGAGCACCCAATGTTCTGTACAGCCACAGCATGACCTCCCAACTCCTGTGCTCAATACTCTGACCAATAAAGGAAAGCATACCAAACGCCTTCTTCACCATCCTATCTACCTGTGACTCCACTTTCAAGGAGCTATGAACCTGCACTCCAAGGTCTCTTTGTTCAGCAACACTCCCTCGGACCTTACCATTTAGTGTATAAGTCCTGCTAAGATTTGCTTTCCCAAAATGCAGCACCTCATATTTATCTGAATTAAACTCCATCTGCCACTTCTCAGCCCACTGGCCCACCTGGTCCAGATCCTGTTGTAATCTGAGGTAACCCTCTTCGCTGTCCGCTACACCTCCAATTTTGGTGTCATCTGCAAACTTACTAACTGTACCTCTTATGCTCGCATCCAAATCATTTATGTAAATGACAAAATGTAGAGGGCCCAGCACCGATCCTTGTGGCACTCCACTGGTCACAGGCGTTCAGTCTGAAAACAATCCTCCAACACCACCCTCTGTCTTCTACCTTTGAGCCAGTTCTGTATCCAAATGGCTAGTTCTCTCTGTATTCCATGAGATCTAACCTTGCTAACCAGTCTCCAATGGGGAACTTTGTTGAATGCCTTACTGAAGTTTATATCGATTACATCTACTGCTCTGCCCTCATCAATCTTATTTCTTACTTCTTCAAAAAACTCAATCAAGTTTGTCAGACATGATTTCCCACGCACAAAGCCATGTTGACTATCCCTAATCAGTCCTTGTCTTTCCAAATACATGTACATCCTGTCCCTCAGGATTCTCTCCAACAGCTACCCACCATTGACGTCAGGCTCACCAGTCTATAGTTCCTTGGCTTGTCTTTACCGCCCTTCCTAAACAGTGGCACCACGTTTGCCAACCTCCAGTCTTCTGGCACCTCACCTGTGAATATCGATGATACAAATATCTCAGCAAGAGGCCCAGCAATCACTTCTCTAGCTTCCCACAGATTTCTAGGGTACATCTGATCAGGTCATGGGGACTTATCTACTTTTAACCATTTCAAGACATCCAGCACTTCCTCCTCTGTAATCTGGACATTTTGCAAGATGTCACCATCTATTTCCCTACAATTTACATCTCCCAAATCCTTTTCCACAGTAAACACTGATGCAAAATATTCATTTAGCATCTCCCCCATTTTCTGTGGCTCCACACAAAGGCCGCCTTGCTGATCTCTGAGGGGCCCTAATCAGCTTTCGAAAGTACTTGCCTAATACCCTCAAAATTAGCCTTTCTCCAATTTAAAACTTCAACTTTTAGATCTGGTCTATCCTTTTCCATCTCTATTTTAAAACGAATAGAATTATGGTCGCTGACCCCAAAGTGCTCCCCCACTGACACCTCAGTCGTCTTCCCTGCCTCATTTCCCAAGAGTAGGTCAAGTTTTGCACCTTCTCTAGTAGGTACATCCACATACTGAATCAGAAAATTGTCTTGTACACACTTAAGAAATTCCCCTCCATCTAAACCTTTAACACTATGGCAGTCCTAGTCAATGTTTGGAAAGTTAAAATCCCCTACCATAACTACCCTATTATTCTTACAGATAGCTGAGTTCTCCTTATAAAAGTTTGTTTCTCAATTTCCCTCTGACTATTCGGGGTCTATAATACAATCCCAATAAAGTGTTCATCCCTTTCTTATTTCTCAGTTCCACCCAAATAACTTCCCTGGATGTATTTCTGGGAATATCCTCCCTCAACACAGCTGTAATGCTATCCCTTATCAAAAATGCCACTCCCCCTCCTCTCTTGCCTCCCTTTCTATCCTTCCTGTAGCATTTGTATCCTGGAACATTAAGCTGCCAGTCCTGCCCATCCCTGAGCCATGTTTCCGTAATGGCTATGATATCCCTGTCCCATGTTCCTAACCATGCCCTGAGTTCATCTGCCTTCCCCGTTAGGCCCCTTACATTGAAATAAATGCAGTTTAATTTATTAGTCCTACCTTGTCCCTGCCTGCCCTGACTGTTTGACTCACTTCTGTTCTCAGCTGTCCCCGTCTCAGATCGATCTCTTTCCTCACTATCTCCCTGGGTGCCACCCCCACCTTACTAGTTTAAATCCTCCCAAGCAGCTCTAACAAATTTCCCTGCCAGTATATTAGTCCCCTTCCAATTTAGGTGCAATCCATCCTTCTTTACAGGTCACTTCTACCCCAAAAGAGATTCCAATGATCCAAAAATGTGAATCCTTCTCCCATACACCAGCTCCTCAGCCATGCATTCATGTGTTCTCTCCTCCTATTCCTGCCCTCACTAGCTCGTAGCACTGGAAGTAATCCAGATATTACTACCCTTGAGGACCTCCTTTTTAAATTTCTGCCTAACTCTCTGTAATCTCCCTTCAGAATCTCAACCTTTTCCCTTCCAATGTTGTAGGTTCCAATGTGGACAATGACCTCCTGCTGGCCCCTCTCCCCCGTGAGAACATTCTGCACCCTCTCTGAGACATCCTTGATCCTGGCACCAGGGAAACAACACACCATTCTGCTTTTTTTATGCTGGCCACAGAAACATCTGTCTGTACCTCTGACTACAGAATCTCCTAACACAATTGATCTCTTGGAAGCTGATGTACCCCTTGTTGCATTAGAGCCAGTCTCAATACCAGAAACTTGGCTGTTCATGCTACATTCCCCTGAGAATCCATCACCCCCTACATTTTCCAAAACAACATACCTGTTTGAAATGGGTATATCCACAAAAGAATCCTGCCCTAGGTGCCGACCTCTCTCACCCTTCCTGGAGTTAACCCTATCTATCTGACTGTATCGGAGACATTCCTTCCCTTCCTATAACTGCCATCCATCACATACTGTTGCTGTTGTGAATTCCTCATCACTTCAATCTGTCTCTCCGACCGATCCACTCGATCTGATAAGATTCGCATCCAAAGCATTTATGGCAGATATAATCCGCAGTAACCCTTAAACTCTCTTTAAACTCTCACATCTGACAAGAAGTACATATCACTGCAAAGACCATTTTTGCTCCTTCACAATCTATAGACCCAGAAAATAACACCGTCTTATTCCTCTACAAACACTGCCCCAGGTTAAATTAATAGTTATGGCTTACATTTAAAGTTTAATAAAGTTTTATCTCCAAAAACAAAGAATCAAGAAAGAATCCACTATACTCACTACTGCAGCCTCTCTCTTGGACAGACTTAAAACAACAATTAACTTCTCTGATTCTGTGCTGTAAACTTCGCCCAACAGTTCCTCCAAGATTAGTTGTGAATTTCACTGTTTGTTAATTTTCCCAGATGCACTCCGATGTCCAGTGATACACGAATTCAAACAGCAAAGGCGGTAACTGTGCAGGTTCTCTCTCTCTCTCTCTCTCTCCTGCACTGTTCTCACCATGTGCTTCCTTTGTCTGTTCTTTTCCCTTTTAAACTGCTGTTGTTTTGACTTTTTTTTCCAAAGTTCCAAAACAATGCAACAGCATTTAAAACAGCAATTGCTGTTCCTGGAATTCGCGGAAATCACCTCCAACACCTAAAATACCTTAAAAAAAGGAGCAGCTCTTACAGTCAGAAATTTTTCCTGTCCTCCATCTTGGATTACCCAGAATCCTTGCCGTAGCCCACACAGTTCAACACCCAACATTCGTTATGAAATGTTCAAGTTGTGGTCCCATGTTCAATTTTGAGCTCTGCCAATCCAAGGCACAATTGCCAGGCAATGACCATTTCCAATGAGAGACAATCTAACTACCTCCACTTGGCATTTAATGGTGTTACCATCACAGAAGCCCCACTATCAACATTCTTGGGACCAGAAACTCAAATGGCCAAAAGAGCAGATCAGAGGCTAGGAATACTGCAGCAAGTAACTCACCTCCGGACTCCCAAAAGCCTGTCCATCATCTACAAGTCACAAGTCAGGAGGGGTGATGGAAAATTTCCTACTTGCTTGGATGGGTGCACCTCCAACAACATTCAGATGCTCGACCCTCCAGGAGAAAGCAGCCCAGTTGATTGGCATCACATTCACTAGCATCCACTCCCTCAACTAGGAGCAGCAGTAGCTAAAAGGTGCACTGCAGAAATTCAACAAAGATCTTTTGATAGCACCTTCCAAACCATGACTACTTACATCTAGAAGGACAAGGATCTTCAATCTCTCACTATCCTGACTTGGAAATACATCATCATGCCTTCAGTGTCACTGGGTCAAAATCCTGGAATTCCCTCCCTAATGGCATTGTGTGGGTCTGCCTACGACACATGGGCTGTAACAGTTGAAGAAGTCAGCTCATCACCACCCTTCACAAGGGCAACTAGGGATGGACAATAATTGCTGGCCAGCCAGTGATACCCATGTCCCTGAGTGAACGAAAGACATCCAGAGAGCCAGGCTAATGTTCTGGGATAAATAAATCTGGAAGTACAAAATTTACACTTCATGACAACTATCACCAATTATTGCTAAAACCCTCTATTTTAAATTCATTCATGATATGTACATCACTGAGTGGTCAGCATTTATTGTATGTCCTTATTTGCCGTTTAGGAGAGGTTAATGAGTTTCTTTCTTACCCACTGCAGTGGCATAGGAGACCCACAGGGGTATTACAGGGCAAGTTTCAGGATTTTGACCCAGTGACAGTGAAGGAATGGTGATATATTTTCAAGTCAGGGTGATGAGTAGCTTGGACTGGAACTTGCAGGAGGTGGTGTTCCCATGTATCTGCTACCCCTATCCTCCTAGATGGAAAGAGTCATAGGTTTGGAAGGTGCTGTTGTAGAGGCCATGAGCTGTTGAAGTGCATCTTGTAGATTAGATTCCCTACCTTATGGAAACAGGCCCTTCAGCCCAACAAGTCCACATCGACTCTCTACCCAGATCCATTCACCTACCCTATATTTAGCACTGACGAATGCACCTAACACAATGGGCAATTTAGCATGGTCAATTCACCTGACCTGCACATCTTTGGATTCTGGGAGGAAACCAGAGCACCAGGAAGAAAGCCACGCAGACATGGGCGAATGTGTAAACTCCACACAGACAGTCACCCCATTTGGGAATCAAACCTGGGTCCCTTGTGCTGTGAGGCTGCAGTGCTAACCACTGGGCCACTGTGCCAATAGAGGGTACACACTGATGCTATAGAGTGTCGGTGGTGGATATTTGTCAATTTAGTGCCAATCAAGTGGGCTGCTTTGTTCTGGATAGTGTCAAGCTTCTTAAGTGTTGTTGGAGCTGCACCCATCCAGGCAAGTGAGGAGTATTCCAAGCCACTCCTGATTTGTGCCTTGTGGATGGTGCCTTTGGGAAGTGAGGAGGTGAGTTATTTGTCAAAGAATTCCCAGCCTCTGACTAACTCCTGCAGCCACAGTAATCATATAGATAGTCCAGTTCAGTTTGTTATGGACCAGTCAGACCCCCTCACAATATTTTATGAAGGTAGTCTAAACTCTAACTTGTTCTCATTTTAAAGGTAGGTGGGAAGTGTGTATTCCAGATGTGATGTGACTGGTCAAACTACTGGACGTTAAGCAAAACACCATTTATTTAAGTTAAAATATGATCAAAAGAAAGAGGAATTTAGAATAATATAACTATTGGAAAACATAACCAGATAATACATACAGTATTCGTTACTAATTAACTGTTCTAATTTAGTGGCATCCCAAAAACACACCTTTGGGGAAAAGGGCAAATTCAGACAAAATTCTCACATGCAGTTCTCCAATCCAGGAGGAAAAAAAAAATTCAAGAGAAAATTCTGAGACAGTAGCAGCTGGGAGACATTCACTGAAGCTTCAACTCTTTTGAGACCCTAAAGGTTTCTTACGCTACAGAAAAAAAACAAAACCAGGATCTGTGAGAGTTGGCCACATCCATTCAGGCTGTTTAAAAAAAAATCCCAGGGCCTCCCAAGCTGTTTACTCAAAAGGTATTCAGTAGCCAGTCTTCACCTCTGCCTACAACCTCTCTTCAAAAAAAAACCCAGGACAAAATAACCTCTTAAAATCTCAGCATCACCACAAGTTTCTGGTCAATGGTAACCCACAGGACATTGACAGTTATGGTAACACCATTGAATGTCAAGGGCCAATGGTTAGATTCTCTCCTTTTGGAAATGGCTGTTGTCTGATAGGTGTGTGGTGTGAATGTTACTTACCCAATGACATTTATCAGCCCAAACTAAATGTTGGCCAACTGTTTCCACATCTGGTCACAGACTGCATCAGTGACCATTGTCCCTTGACATTCAATGGTGTTACTGTCAATGTCCTGTGGGTTACCATTGACCAGAAACTTGTGGTGATGCTGAGACTTTAAGAGGTTATTTTGTCCTGGTTTTTTTTTGAAGAGAGGTTGTAGGCAGAGGTGAAGACTGCTTCAGTACTTGAGGAGTTGGAAATGGTACTGAATATTATAATCACCAGTGAAAATCCATACCTTGGGGAGGAGGGAAGGTCAGTTATGAAGCAGTTACAGAGGGTTGGGCCTAGGACACTGCCCTAAGGAACTCCTGCAGAGATGCCCTGAGGCCGATCTAACTGACCCACAGCCACATCAACCATCTTCCTTTGTGCTTGCTATGACTCCACACTGGTTCACTAATGTCCTTTAGGGAAGGAAATCTGCTATCCTTACCTGATCTGGCCGACAAGTGACTCCAGACCCACAACATTGTGGTTAACTTTCAACTACCATCTGAAATTTCACTCATTTCAAGGGTAATTAAGGATAGCTACAAATGCTTGATGGTGATGTGACAGAAAAATAAAGAAACAAAATGAACAGGAAGGTTGTCAGAAATATATTTGGGACACAGGATTTCAAAGTATTCACAGATACAGCCACAAAAACAGGTACTTGGACAATCCAGCCTCTGACATATCTCTTAGTTAAAGAATTTCTAAAGATAGAGGCTACATTGCTCTCTAGTGGCACATTGGAAAACACAAACACAGCCTTGGAACAAGGTTATTCAGAATCGGCTTGTGTTCATATGCTTGCATCTTCAGAAAGACCTTTACTGTTCAGAGGCAAAACTAATGCAAAAAAGTCATCACTGGCTGGCACAGGGTGGCACAGTGGCTCAGTGGTTAGCACTGCTGCCTCACAGCACAAGGGTCCCAGGTTCAATTCAAGCCTCGGGTGACTGTGTGGAGTTTGCACATTCTTCCTGTGTCTGCGTGGGTATCCTCCGGGTGTTTAGGTTTCCTCCCACAATCCAAAGATGTGCAGGTCAGGTGAATTGGCCACGCTAAATTGCCCAGAGCGTTAGGTGCATTAGTCAGGGGTAAATGGGTCTGGGCGGGTTATTCTACAGAGGGCCGGTGTGGACTTGTTGGGCTGAAGGGCCTGTTTCCACACTGTAGGGAATCTAATCTCAAAAAAATAAGGTCAATACTGATTTAACATTTCACTGCAAGTTAAACAGCATGCAATTACATCCATCTTGAAAGGTGGGAAGTTTCACTTTGAAATAGCAGGAAAATATCTGGATGCTCAATTTAAATATAACAGCCTGGAACAAATTCATAATGTTGTAATATATTGAGGTTGTGCAGTGTTGAGACAGTACAATTGCTTTAAAAGAAAGGATGAAACAGACTGATGTTACCTACTGCAGCTTGGAAACAAACTACCTCACTACCTGTGCTGAGAATAACTGTCATTGGGAAGGTTTACCTTTGCCACTGAAGGTGAACTGAACTAATATGCTTCCTCCTGCCTGTCTATAAACAATGCATCTCAAAAACTAATGGGCAAACTTCAATAAAAATAGCCTCTGATCCCACAAAGAATGATTTGGTTTTTGGCAAAGGTGCAGATGACTTGGTCCATGCATGGAAGAGAGGGGAACAAATTATAATGTTGTTTTTTGCTTTAGAATACTGTCGTGGAATGTGTCACAGTTGTCAAAATTTGAACAGAGTTTACAGAGCAGGTTATTGTGTGTAGGTTGGCCTGAACCTTCCTCAGTGATTTGCAAGCTCTTAGTAAAAACATTTTCTTTTTTCAGATTTGTAGTTTAGATTGTATTAGATTCCCTACAGGGTGGAAACAAGCTCTTCTGCCCGCTATGTCCGCACCGACCCTCTGAAAAGCAACCCACCCAGACCCATTCCCCTACATTTTCCCCTGCACCTATGACTGCAGGCAATTTAACATGGCCAATTCACCTAACCTGCATATCTTCGGACTGTGGGAGGAAGCCCACGCAGACACGGGGAGAATGTGCAAACTCCACACAGACAGCTGCCCGAGGCGGGAATTGAACCTGGGCCCTGTGAGGTAGTAGTGCTAACCACTGAGCCACTGTGCCACCTCAAATTATCAACCAGCTATAGAAAAGACGAAAGAAAGAACTATATGATTGCAATAATGTTGAACAGTGTGGTGGAGCTAAGTGATCTACCCATTGCCCTCTTCATCTTTAACCTTGTCATCATTTCAGACTTGGATAGCTAGTATACAATGATTGGAGCTTACCATCCTGCAGCACACTGTCAGTCATCCTGAAATATCACTCAACCTGATGTTGCACATGCCTGCATCAAACCAACCACCGGAGCCAATAACTTAAACTCCTTCAAAATTATTCAACAGGACCGAGACGGATTTGTGAAGGGTAGGTCTCCAGCATGGATTTGTGAAGGGTAGGTCTTGCCTTACAAGTCTTATTGAATTCTTCGAGGAGGTGACCAAGCATGTGGATGAGGGTAGAGCAGTGGATGTAGTGTACATGGATTTTAGTAAGGCATTTGATAAGGTTCCCCATGGTAAGCCTATGCGGAAAGTCAGGAGGCATGGGATAGAGGGAAATTTGGCCAATTGGATAGAAAACTGGCTAACCGGTCGAAGTCAGAGAGTGATGGTAGATGGTAAATATTCAGCATGGAGTCCAGTTACAAGTGGAGTTCCGCAGGGATCAGTTCTGGGTCCTCTGCTGTTTGTAATTTTTATTAATGACTTAGATGAGGGAGTCGAAGGGTGGGTCAGTAAATTTGCAGATGATACAAAGATAGATGGAGTTGTGGACAGTGAGGAGGGCTGTTGTCGGCTGCAGAGGGACTTAGATATGATGCAGAGCTGGGCTGAGGAGTGGCAGATGGAGTTCAACCCTGCCAAGTGTGAGGTTGTCCATTTTGGAAGAACAAATAAGAATGTGGAATACAGGGTTAATGGTAGGGTTCTTGGTCAGGTGGAGGAACAGAGGGATCTTGGGGTCTATGTACATAGATCTTTGAAGGTTGCCACTCAGGTGGATAGAGTTTGTAAGAAGGCCTATGGAGTATTATCGTTCATTAGCAGAGGGATTGAATTCAAGAGTCGTGAAGTGATGTTGCAGCTGTACAGGACTTTGGTTAGGCCACAGTTGGAGTACTGTGTGCAGTTCTGGTCGCCTCACTTTAGGAAAGATGTGGAAGCTTTGGAGAGGGTGCAGAGAAGATTTACCAGGATGTTGCCTGGAATGGAGAGTAGGTCGTACGAGGATAGATAGAGAGTTCTCGGCCTTTTCTCGTTGGAACGGCGAAGGATGAGGGGTGACTTGATAGAGGTTTATAAGATGATCAGAGGAATAGATAGAGTAGACAGTCAGAAACTTTTTCCCCGGGTACAACAGAGTGTTACAAGGGGACATAAATTTAAGGTGAAGGGTGGAAGGTATAGGGGAGATGTCAGGGGTGGGTTCTTTACCCAGAGAATGGTGGGGGCATGGAATGCGCTGCCCGTGGGAGTGGTAGAGTCAGAATCATTGGCGACCTTTAAGCGGCATTTGGATAGGTACATGGATGGGTGCTTAATCTAGGATAGAAGTTCGGCACAACATCGTGGGCCGAAGGGCCTGTTCTGTACTGTATTGTTCTATGTTCTATGTTCTATGTTCTATGTTCTATGAGACACAAGAATCAAAACTTTGAAAGGGAACACCAGAGGATGAATCGGGACTCCTCCATGTTGAACAACACTTGAAGGAAGCACTTAGAGTGGCAAGGCATGAAATATACTCTCATGTGGAGGATTTCAACGTCCACCATCATGAGTGGCTCAGCAGTAGCACTAACTTGCTAGACTGGGTCTGCGACAGGTGGTGAGAGGAACCAACAAGAGGGAAAACCATACTCAACCTCACCCTTGCCAATCTGCCAGCTGAAGATGCATCAGTCTATGACAATATTGGTAAGAGTGACCACCACACAGTCCTTGTGGAGATGAAATCCTGCCTTCACATTCAGAATACCCTTCATGATGTTGTATAGCATTATCACTGGGATAAATGGGACAGACTTCAAACAGAACTAGCAACTCAAGACATGAGATGTTGTATGCTGTTGTACTCCCGAACAATCTACAACATCATGGACCAGGATATCCCCACTCAACCATTACTATCAAGCCAGGGGACCAACCTTGGTTCAATGGAGAGTGCAGGAGGACAGCATAAGAGCAACATCAGAGAATGTGGTTCTGGAAAAGAACAGCCAATCAGGCAGCATCCAAGGAGCAGGAGAGTCAATGTTTTGAGCATTAGCTCTTCAGAACTTATGCTCCTCAGATGCTGCCCGACCGGCTGTGCTTTTCCAGAACTACACTCTTCGACTCTGATTGCCAGCATCTGCAGTCCTCACTTTCTCCTGGGATAGGAGCAGAACCAGACATACTTGAAGATGAGGTGTCATCCTGATGAAGCTATTGAACAGGACTCCTTACATGCCAAACAGCATAAGCAGCCAGTGATAGACAGAGATAACCAATTCCACAATTAACAAATCAGATCCAAGCTTATGCAGTCCTGCCACATCCAGTCATGAATGGTGGTGGACAATTAAATAATTCCCTGAGGAGGAATTGATCATTGATCATTTTGCATTCAGCCACAAGGAAACATTCTTTCTAAATCCACCTTATCAAGATCACTCATGACTTTAAACACATCAATCAAGTTACCCCTTATACATCCAAACTCCAGTGGAATCAAGCCCAGTTTGTCCAAGCTTTCCTCATAATACAAATTACTTACTCCAGGTATCAATCTTGTAAATATTCTCTGAACCATCTCCAGCAAATTTACATCCTTCCTTAAATATGGGGATCAAAACAACACATTTGAGATGTATCTCACCATTGCTCTGGAAAACTTTATGTTCAATTCTTTTCATAATAAACAACGCATTACATCAACTTGTTAATATCTTGCTCAACCTACATATTAAATTAATGTATCAGAACTCCTAGATCCCTCTGTACTTTAGAACTCTGTGGTTGTTCTCTGGTTAAATAATGCTCCAGGTTTTAAAATCTTCCTATGCAAGTTGATAGAGTCCTACAGCACAGAGACAGCCCTTTGGTCCAAACTGGTCCATGCAGACCAAAATGTCCATCCACCCTAACCCCATTTCCCTGCACTTGGCCCATATTGTTCTAATCCTTTCCTCTCCATGTATTTGTCCAAATGTCTTTTAAATTCTGTTAATGTACCTGGCTCAACGACTTCCACTGACAACTCATTTCATTTGTGTAGCACCCTCTGTTGAGAAAAGTTGCTCCTCAGGTTCTCTTTGATTCTTTCCCCTCTGATTTTAAACTGATGCCCTCTAATCCTTGATTCCCCAACTCTGGGAACAAGGCTGAGTGCTTTCACCCTATCCATGCCTCTCATGATCTTAAACACCTCTATAATGCTCCTCCCTCAGTCTCCTACGCTCTAAAGAAAAAAGTCCTGGCTTGTCCAACCTCTCCCTATAACTCAAACTACTGAGCCCAGGCAACATCCTTGTAAATTTCTTTTGCATTCTTTCCAGTTTAATAACATCCATCCGAATGCAAGGTGACCAAAACTGAACACAATACTCTGAGTGCAGTTTCACCAATGTCCTGTATAACTGCAACATAACTTTCCAACTTTTGTCCTCAATGCCCTGACTGATGAAGGCCAGTGTGTCAAAAGCTTTCTTCACTATCCTGTCTACCTGTGACTCCATGTTTAGGGAACTGTGAACCTGAACTACAAGATCCCTCTGTTCCACTACGCTCCTTCAGGCCCTGCCATTCACCATGAAACTCCGACCTTGATTTGACTTTCCAAAATACAAGGTCTCACACTTACCTACATTAAACTCCATTTGCCATTTCTCAGCCCACTTCCCCATCTGGTCATGGTAATTTCTGGTGACCTTCCTCACTGTCCTATTTTAATGCCACCTGCAAACTTACTAATCAGGCCTTGGACATTCTCATCCAAATCATTGATATAGATAACAAATAGCAATCGATCCAGCACCGACTCCTGAGGCAATCCACATGTCACAGGCCTCCAATCTGATAAGCATCCTTCTACTATTATCCTCTGCTTCCTATTATCAAGCCAATTGTGTATCCAATTTGCCAGCTCCCCCTGGATTCCATGCGATCTAACCTTCCAGAGCAACCTACCATGTGGAACCTTATCAAAGGCCTTACTGAAATCCATATAGACTACATCCACCACCTAGCCCTTATCAACCTTCCTGGTCACTTCATCCAAGAACTCTAACAAAAATGTGAGGCATGATCTCCCACACACAAAGCCATGTTGACTATTCCTAATCAAACCCTGTCTTTCCAAATGCATGTATATCTTACCTCTCAGAGTTTTCTCAAGTAACTTATCCACCACAGATGTTAAGCTTACCGGTCTATAGTTCCCAGGTTTTTCTTTGCAGCCCTTCTTGAAAAATGGCACAACATTTGCTACCCTCCAGTCTTCTGGTACCTCTACTGTGGCTAACGATGATGCAAAAATATCAGTCAAAGCCCTCTCAATTTCTTCCCCAGCACTTGCAGTGTTCTTGGCTATATCTGGTCAGGACCAGGAGATTTATCCACCTTCATACGTTCTAATACATCTAACACCTCTTCTACTGTGATATGGACTGTCCCCAAGATCTCACCACTAGCTTCCCCAATTTCCCAAGTCTTCATGTCTTTTCTCCATGGTAAACAGAGAGGAGAAATATTCATTGAGAACCTCGTTCATCTCCTGCAATTCTACACATACATGTTCACTTTGGTCCTTGAGGGGCCCTATTCTCTTTCTAGTTATTCTTTTCCCTTTAATATACTTAAAGTGCCTCATTGGATAAACATATGGATGAAAATGGAATAGTGTAGGATAGATAGGCTTCAGATTGGTTCCACAACATCTAGGGCCAAAGGGCCTGTACTGCACCATAGTGTTCTATGTTCTATATTCTAATCTGCTCAACCAAGGATATCTCATGCCCCCCTTTTGCCCTCCTGATTTCCTTCTTCAGTAAACTCCTGTATCCCCTGTATACCTCCAGGGATTCCCTTGATCCCAGCTGCCTCTACCTGAGCCATGCCTCCTTTTTTTCTGGTCAAAGCCTCAATATCTCTTGTCTCCAGAGCTCCCTATTCCTGCCAACCTTAGTTTTCATCCTCACAGGAACATGTAGGCCTTGCTCTAGCTATCTCACTTTTAAAGGCCTCCCACTTGCTGGAGGTTTCTTTGATCAACTCCTGTAAGCTCCTGTCTAATTCCATCAAAATCCACCTTGCCCCAATTTAGAACTTGCACTTGTGGACCAGTTTTGTTCATGAAATTCATTGAGAATGTGACAGATTGTAGCTCAAAAGGTCGCTTCTCCTTCTTGGACTCTCTGGAACTAGGGGCTTCAGTCTCTGAGAAAAGAGGTGGACATTTCAGGTCGCAATGAGAAGAGGTTTCTTCACTCAGAGAGGGTTTTGAGGCATTGGAATTCTCCATCCAAATGGCTGTCAATACTCAATCTGTGAGGATACTCACGGTCACAATTGATTTAAAAAACGAGGTTGTGCGCAGATGAAGCTGGAAAATGAAGCAAAGACAGATGATCAGCCATGACCTTCTGGTACAGCAGGTCTCTAGGCCTGAGTGACCTACCCTTATGCCACAATCTTATAATTATTAAGCAAAGGTGATGGAGAAAGGGGTGAATGTACCTCCTGCAGTTAATGTACACTTTAATTAAGTTTTTTTTAATTCCTTATTTGTAGATCTTCCATCATTTGTGCATAATTGCTCTCTGCTACGGACTGTTGAGACGAGGTCGTTGAGTATGCTCAAGGTTGAGATAGATTTTTAATCATGGAATCATGGGTTATGGGGAAAGGGCAGGAAAGTAGAGCTCAGGATATCAGATTAGCCATGACCTAAAAAGGTGGTGCAGATTTGCTGGCTCAAGTGTTTTATTTCTGCTCCTATGTTTTGTATTCTTATCAAGGACCTTGTCAGATAGACAGAAATTGGGGTGTTCACTGATGCTTGTACAATGTTCAGCACCATTTACAACTTCTCAGATCACGAAGCAGTCCAATTCCAGGGTGTGGACAATATCCAGGCTTAGGCTAATAATAGGCAAATAACATTCATGTCACACATGTGCTAGACAATTACCATCTCCAGCGATAGAGCATAATCATCACTCATTGTCCTACTGTCACTGATTTCCTCCAATATCAACATTCTGTGGCTTACCATTGACTAGAAACTAAATTGGACCAGGGTATAGATAGTCTAACTATAACTGAGGTCAGAGACTGGGATTTCCGTAGTGAATAACTGATTGCCTGTCTTTCCAAAGCCTGTCCTTGATCTACATGGCACAGGTAAGGAGTGTGATGGATAGATGGGTGCAATTTCAACAAAACTGTAGAAAGCTTGACACTATCCACGACAAGGAGAAAGTGAGGACTGCAGATGCTGGAGATCAGAGCTGAAAATGTGTTGCTGGAAAAGCGCAGAAGGTCAGGCAGCATCCAAGGAGCAGGAGAATCGATGTTTCGGGCATGAGCCCTTCTTCAGGAATGAGGAAAGTGTGTCCAGCAGGCTAAGATAAAAGGTAGGGATGAGGGACTTGGGGGAGGGGCATTGGAAATGCGATAGGTGGAAGGAGGTTAAGGTGAGGGTGATAGGCCAGAGTGGGTGTGGGGGCGGAAAGGTCAGGAAGAAGATTGCAGGTTAGGAAGGCGGTGCTGAGTTCGAGGGTTGGGAATGAGAATGAGGAAACTGGAGAAATCTGAGTTCATCCCGTAGATTAAGATTACATTACAGTGTGGAAACAAGCCCTTCGGCCCAACAAGTCCACACCAACCCGCCGAAGCATAACCCACCCATACCCATACATTTACCCCTTACCTAACACTACGGGCAATTTAGCATGGCCAATTCACCTAACCTGCACATTTTTGGACTGTGGGAGGAAACCGGAGCACCCGGAGGAAACCCACGCGGAAACGGAGAACGTGCAAACTCCACACAGTTAAGTCGCCTGAGGCGGGAATTGAACCCGGGTCTCTGGCGCTGTGAAGCAGCAGTGCTAACCACTGTGCCACCGTTCCGCCCATCCCTTGTGGTTGGAGGGTTCCTAGGTTGAAGATGAGGCGCTCTTCCTCCAGCCGTCATGTTGCTATGGTCTGGCGATGGAGGAGTCCAAGGACCTGCATGTCCTTGGTGGTGTGGGAGGGGGAGTTGAAGTGTTGAGCCATGGGTGGTTGGATTGGTTGGTCCGGGTGTCCCAGAGGTGTTCTCTGAAACGTTCTGCAAGTAGGTGGCCTGTCTCCCCAATATAGAGGAGGCCACATTGGGTGCAACAGAAGCAATAAATGATGTGCATGGAGGTGCAGGTGAATTTGTGGCGGATATGGAAGGATCCCTTGGGACCTTGGAGGGAAGTAAGAGGGGAGGTGTGGGCGCAAGTTTTGCATTTCATGCGGTTGCAAGGGAAGGTGCCGGGAGTGGAGGTTGGGTTGGTGGGGGTCTGGACCTGACGAGGGAGTCACGGAGGGAGTGGTCTTTTCGTTACGCTGATAGGGGAGGGGAGGGAAATATATCCCTGGTGGTGGGATCCGTTTGGAGGTGGCAGAAATGACGACGGATGATGCGATGTATATGGAGGTAGGTGGGGTGGTAGGTGAGGACCAGTGGGGTTCTGTCCTGGTGGCGATTGGAGGGGCGGGGCTCAAGGGTGGAGGAGCGGGAAGTGGAGGAGATGCAGTGGAGAGCATCGTCGACCACGTCTGGGGGAGGAATTGCGGTCTTTGAAGAAGGAGGCCATCTGGGTTGTTCGGTATTGGACTGGTCCTCCTGGGAGCAGATGCGGCAGAGACAAAGGAATTGCAGCCATGCGCCGCTACCTACATTCCCTGCAATTAGCCCTACCCCAGCTCAGGACAACACTCTCACAGACCTGTAAAGGTCACCTTCATCCACAGAAGAATCCATACACTAAACAAACAGTTCTTCCTAGCCATATCGGAAATTAAAGACAGTAAGTACCAAAAACTTTCATGTACTTACCCCCACACTCTGGGTTCCTCAACTGTTCCAAAATCTTCCATCGGCCTCCGAAATCACTCTGGCACCATTAACCACGTGGCCGCTGCAGCGCCCACGGCAGCAACCGCCGCCACGAACCATGACAATGCAGCCTCCGCGATCGCCGCCCAGGCAACCGCCCCCACGCTCGCCAGGCAGACCATCGCTGACTGATTCGTGGCCTCCGCGGGCTCCACGGCTATCGGGAACAACACCGTTTCTGCCGTCGCCGCAGCCACTTCCGCCCCCAGTAACATCACTCACCTGCACAACGACCACGCCACATGCGTCTCCGCCCCCACGCTGATCTCTGTCCGCACGCCTAACCCCGCCCCCACGCCGATCTCTGTCCGCACGCCTAACCCCGCCCCCACGCCGATCTCCGTCACCACACCTAACCCCGCCCCCACGCCGATCTCTGTCCGCACGCCTAACCCCGCCCCCACGCCGATCTCCGTCACCACACCTAACCCCGCTCCCACGCTGATCTCTGTCCCCACGCCAAACCCCACCCCTGCCCTGATCTCTGTCCCTGCCCTGATTCCCGCCCCCACGCCTAACCCCGCCCCCTCTCCCAGCTCCAGCCCCACACCAGGTCCTAGCTCCCAGCCCTGCCGTATTTTCACCATCCCTCCAGACCTCCCCCTCTCTGAGGATGAAAGATCAGTCCTCAGCAGAGGCCTCACCTTCATTCCCCTACACTCTCGGATTAACGAGTTCAACACGTGGCGAGACATCGAACAATTCTTCCGCCACCTTCACCTCCGTGCCTACTTCTTCAACCAGGACTCCCGCCCACCCTCTGACGACCCCTTCTCCCGCCTCCAACACACCCCATCCACCTGGACACCCCGTTCTGGCCTCTTACCTGCCCTCGATCTCTTCATAGCCAACTGCCGCCGTGACATTAACCGCCTCAACCTGTCCACCCCCCTCACCCACTCCAACCTCTCACCCTTGGAACATGCAGCCCTCCACTCCCTCCGTTCCAACCCCAACTTCACCATCAAACCAGCAGACAAGGGAGGCACAGTGGCAGTTTGGCGCACCGATCTTTACATCGCTGAAGCTAGACGCCAACTCGCGGACACCTCCTTTTACTGCCCCCTTGACCATGACCCCACCTCCCACCACCAAACCATCATCTCCCAGACCATCCATAACCTCATCACCTCAGGGGATCTCCCATCCACCGCCTCCAACCTCATAGTCCCACAACCCCGCACCGCCCGTTTCTACCTGCTGCCCAAAATCCACAAACCTGACTGCCCCGGCCGACCCATTGTCTCAGCCTGCTCCTGCCCCACTGAACTCATCTTTGCATACCTCGACACGGTTGTGTCCCCCTTAGTCCAAGAACTCCCCACCTACGTTCGGGACACCACCCACGCCCTCCACCTCCTCCATGATTTTCGCTTCCCCGGTCCACAACGCCTTATCTTCACCATGGACATCCAGTCCCTGTACACCTCCATCCCCCATCATGAAGGACTCAAAGCCCTCCGCTTCTTCCTTTCCCGCCGAACCAACCAGTACCCTTCCACTGACACCCTCCTTCGACTGACTGAACTGATTCTCACCCTGAACAACTTCTCTTTCCAATCCTCCCACTTCCTCCAAACCAAAGGAGTAGCCATGGGCACCCGCATGGGCTCCAGCTATGCCTGCCTCTTCGTTGGATATGTGGAACAGTCCATCTTCCGCAGCTACACTGGCACCACCCCCCACCTTTTCCTCCGCTACATCGATGACTGTATCGGGTGCTGCTTCGTGCTTCCACGAGGAGGTTGAACGGTTCATCCACTTTAACAACACCTTCCACCCCGACCTCAAATTTACCTGGACTATCTCAGACTCCTCCCTCCCCTTCCTAGACCTTTCCATTTCAATCTCGGGCGACCGAATCAACTCGGACATTTACTATAAACCAACCGACTCCCACAGCTACCTAAACTACACCTCCTCCCACCCTGCCCCCTGTAAAAATGCAATCCCATATTCCCAATTCTTCGTCTCTGCCGCATCTGCTCCCAGGAGGACCAGTTCCAATACCGAACAACCCAGATGGCCTCCTTCTTCAAAGACTGCAATTTCCCCCCAGACGTGGTCGACGATGCCCTCCACCACATCGCTTCCACTTCCCACTCCTCCGCCCTTGAGCCCCGCCCCTCCAATCGCCACCAGGACAGAACCCCACTGGTCCTCACCTACCATCCCACCAACCTCCATATACATCGCATCATCCGTCGTCATTTCTGCCACCTCCAAACGGACCCCACCACCAGGGATATATTTCCCTCCCCTCCCTTATTAGCGTAACGAAAAGACCACTCCCTCTGTGACTCCTCGTCAGGTCCACACCCCCCACCAACCCAACCTCCACTCCCGGCACCTTCCCCTGCAACCGCAAGAAATGCAAAACTTGCGCCCACACCTCCCACCTTACTTCCCTCCAAGGCCCCAAGGGATCCATCCATATCCGCCACAAATTCACCTGCACCTCCACACACATCATTTACTGCATCTGCTGCACCCGATGTGGCCTCCTCTATGTTGGGGAGACAGGCCGCCTACTTGCGGAACGTTTCAGCGAACACCTCTGGGACACCCGGACCAACCAACCCAACCACTACATGGCTCAACACTTCAACTCTCTCTCCCACTCCACCAAGGACATGCAGGTCCTTGGACTCCTCCATTGCCAGACCATGGCAACACGACAGTTGGAGGAAGAGCGCCTCTACTTCCGCCTAGGAACCCTCCAACCACAAGGGATGAACTCAGATTTCTCCAGTTTCATTTCCCCTCCCCCACCTTGTCTCAGTCCCAACCCTCGACTCAGCACCACCTTCCTAACCTGCAATCTTTTTCCTGACCTTTCCGTCCCCACCCCCACTCCGGCCAATCACACTCACCTTATCACCCTCACCATAACCTCCTTCCACCTATCGCACTTCCAACACCCCTCCCCCAAGTCCCTCCTCCCTACCTTTTATCTTAGCCTGCTTGGCACACTTTCCTCATTCCCGAAGAAGGGCTCATGCCCGAAACATCGATTCTCCTGCTCCTTGGATGGTGCCTGACCTGCTGCGCTTTTCCAGCAACACATTTTCAGCACCATCCATGACAAAGCATCTTACTATCTTGGTGTTCCATCCACCCATTTCAACACTCACTCCCTTCACTACTGAGAAGACGCGCTGTGCAGGATCTCATCAAGCCCTCTTTGACTTTCCTAGCACCTTCCAAACCCACAGCCAGGACCATTCAGAAGGCCAAAGGCAACAGATCCTAGCTGCAGTTTCCCTTACAAGTCACACACCATTTCCTCATGAAGGGCCTACGCCCGAAAGGTCGATTGTTCTGCTCCTCGGATGCTGCCTGACCTGCTGTGCTTTTCCAGCAACACACTCTCGACTCTGATCTCCAGCATCTGCAGTCCTCACTTTCTCCTACCATTTCAACTTAGAACTATGGCATCATTTCTGTTGGACTGGATCAAAATCCTGGAATCTCCTTCTTACCATGACCATGGGTGTCCCTGTACTGCATTGATTGTAGCAGTTCAAGAAAATAGCTCACCACCACCTTGTCCAGAGCAATTAGAGATGGGTAATAAATACTGACCTGGCCAGTGACATCCATACCCCATGAACAAATGAAAAAAGTAGAATTATTTTGAACCATAGTTTTATTTTTAAATATATAAATGAGTTTACTCTGGCACCAGCAACAGTTTGAACTGAGGAATGATTCCATCCTTTTGATTTTCACCAATTCTGTATGCAATGCCTGACACCTAGTGGATATCACCAGTACAGCAGTGCCCTTGATTTAAATTTGCAACCCTTCTGTTCAATATTTGACTTCATGCATAAACTATTAAATCACAGGAACTGCAGTGGTTCAAGAAAGCAGTACACCACCAACACTGTCAAGGGTAACTATGGATGGGCAGTAAATGTAGGCCCAGGCAGTAATGTTCATATCCCACAAGTGAATTTAAAATATCTGAACCCACATCACAAAGTGTTCTTAAATTATAAGTTAATTATTTCCCAACCTCTTTGGCATAACGTAAAATCAAAACTGTACCATTTTGTAGGTCATACCTGTTTCCTTCAACGATAGGCTTCACCAGCTGGGGCCAGAATCCTTCAGTTCTGTGGTCATGTGGTACTCTTTAAGGATTTGCGTGGCTCCCAATCTTGATTCATTGAGTGCAGCTTCACAATAACTAAATGGTTTTTGTCGTTTCTTTGAACTTTAATGAACATTGTACTTGTGACAATCATGTCACTGGCTGACCAAGAGTTTGGTTAAAAAAGAAACTTTTAAAAAGTTGAAATTTAAGTTCATCTTGTTTTTTTCCTCAAAACTGGTTGTTGAGTAACAGCACTGAGTAACTGTGCCTTGGGCTGAATGCAAAATGAAAGGCATTTCTTTTTATCCAGGTTGCTAACTCCTGAGCTAAGCTGAACAAGAACTGCCTGGGACTTAATGATTCAATACCATCTACCAAATGAGAATATCATGCATCATGTTGTGACATATAATTCTGATCAAAGTGTTTGAAATCATAATGAGTTTTGCTAGAATAAATAAGGTGAAACTGTCCCCAGTGGCAGAATGGTGTTTGATTCTAAACTGGATTTAGCAGCACAGGGACCTGGGTGTACATGTGCACAGATCAGAAGGAATTCCTGATGAAGGGCTTACACCCGAAACGTCTATTCTCCTGCTTCTCAATGCTGCCTGACCTGCTGTGCTTTTCCAGCACCACACTCTCGACTCTGATAATCAGCATCTGTAGTCCTCACTTTCTCCTAGATCATTAAAGGTGGCAGGACAAGTGGAGGCATCAATTAATAAAGCATATAGTGCCCTGAGCATTATTAACAGGTGCATAGAGTACAAGGAGAAAATGAGGACTGCAGATGCTGGAGATCAGAGCTGAAAATGTGTTGCTGGAAAAGCGCAGCAGGTCAGGCAGCATCCAAGGAACAGGAGAATTGACGTTTCGGGCATCAGCCTTTCTTTAGGAATGAGGAAAGTGTGTCCAGCAGGCTAAGATAAAAGGTATCCGGGTGCAGCGGATGCAATAGATGACGTGTGTGGAGGTGCAGGTGAATTTGTGGCGGATATGGAAGGATCCCTTGGGGCCTTGGAGGGAAGTAAGGGGGGAGGTGTGGGCGCAAGTTTTGCATTTCTTGCAGTTGCAGGGGAAGGTGCCAGGAGTGGAGGTTGGGTTGGTGGGGGGTGTGGACCTGACGAGGGAGTCACGGAGGGAGTGGTCTTTTCGGAACGCTGATAGGGGAGGGGAGGGAAATATGTCCCTGGTGGTGGGGTCTGTTTGGAGGTGGTGGAAATGACGGCGGATGATACGCTGTACATGGAGGTTGGTGGGGTGGTAGGTGAGGACCAGTGGGGGTTCTGTCCTGGTGGCGGTTGGAGGGGCGGGGCTCAAGGGCGGAGGAGCGGGAAGTGGAGGAGATGCAGTGGAGGGCATCGTCGACCACGTCTGGGGGGAAATTGTGGACCTTGAAGAAGGAGGCCATCTGGGTTGTACGGTTTTGGAACTGGTCCTCCTGGGAGCAGATGCGGCGGAGACGAAGGAATTGGGAATATGGGATGGCGTTTTTACAGGGGGCAGGGTGGGAGGAGGTGTAGTCTGGGTAGCTGTGGGTGTCGATCGTTTTATAGTAAATGTCCGTGTCGATTCGGTCGCCCGAGATGGAAATGGAAAGGTCTAGGAAGGGGGAGGGGGGGGGGAGGAGTCTGAGACGGTCCAGGTGAATTTGAGGTCGGGGTGGAAAGTGTTGGTAAAGTGGATGAACCGTTCAACCTCCTCGTGGAAGCACGAAGCAGCACCCGATACAGTCATCGATGTAGCGGAGGAAAAGGTGGGGGGTGGTGCCAGTGTAGCTGCGGAAGATGGACTGTTCCACATATCCTACGAAGAGGCAGGCATCGCTGGGGCCCATGCGGGTGCCCATGGCTACTCCTTTCATCGAGTACAAGAACATGGAGGTGATACTGAATTTGTAGATGAACCATGTTAGACATCAGCTGGAGTACAGTACACAGTTGTGAGCGCCACCTCATGGGAAGAATGTGAAAGCACGGGAGAGAATGCAGAAGCAATTTCCAAAAATGGCTGCAGGAATGAGAAACTTCAGTGATGAGAATAAGTTGAAAAAGTTGGGACTGTTCTCCTTGGAGAGAAGAAAGCTGAGAGGAGAGCTAATAGAGATAGTCAAAGCTATGAGTAGATTGAATCGAGTGGGTAGGGAGTATCTAGGAGAAAGTGAGGACTGCAGATGCTGGAGATCAGAGTCGAGAGTGTGGTGCTGGAAAAGCACAGCAGGTCAGTCAGCATCCAAGGAGCAGGAGAATCGACATTTCGGGCATAAGCCCTTCGTAGGGAGAATCTGTTCCCACTTGTAAAAGAATTAAAAGTGAGATGGCATAGATTTCGGATCCATTGCAAAAGAAGAAACGTTTTCATATAATGAATCATTCAGGTATGGAACGCACTGCTTAAAAGTGTGGCAGGAGTGAGGTAGGTTCAACAGAGGCGTTAAAGAAGGCATTTGATGATGATTTGAATAGAACAACACGCAAAGGTTTGGGGAAAAATAGGAGAATGGCACTAAGTCAGAATGGTTTTTGGAGAGCCAGTGCACATACAATGGCACAGAAAGAGCTGAATACACAACACTACTGTGATTCAGTGAAGGATCTATATCCATAGGATGTAGGTTTACGGAGAAGTGAGGAGGAAATTACTGAAATGCAGTGAGCTATTCCCATCTCAAATGTGTTGCCTGATAGAGTGGAAGCAGATTCAGTGGTGACATTCAAAAGACATGTGGATAAGTTCTTGATGGGATCAAAGTACTGGGTTATGAGAAAAATGTAGGAGAGTAGATTAATCAGATAGCTCTACCAAAGCACCAGCACAGGCAATGAGGGGCTGAGTAGTTTTCTTCTGCGCGCTACACTGTATATTTAGAATCATGGAATCTATTGTGGAAAGAGGCCCATCAGCCCATTGAATCTGCACTGACCTCTTGTCAGTTGCACCCAGTTCAAGCCCTGTATCCGATTCCTGACACATTTGGGCACTGTGAGGCAGCAGTACAGGTGGACAATCCTTTATCTGAAACACCCAGGACCAGGTGGTTTTCGGAATTCTGAACTTTTCGAATTTCGGAATAAGTGACAGTATGACGGTGGAATTTTAAAAAGTCGTACTGAAAAGCAGACTCACTGTGAGTACTACGGGCCCTGAGATAGAATTGAGGCCCGGGGCCACGCCCACCCATGTCGCATCTGAGTGACACGCATCAAGTGGGTGTGGAGTTGGGTTAAGTGTTTGCAAGCCAAACAACCTTGTTAATGAGAAAAATATTTTCACGAGGAAACCTTCGGATTTCGGAGCTTTTCGGATTTCCGATAAAGGGTTGTACAACATGCTCTGTGAGCTCACTTGCAACTTTGTCACTCATGACTTACTTGTTTATGGCCACCTTTCTTTGGTGAAACCAACTATTTTGTTGCCTTCTACATCCCAATTCTACGGACAATAACGTACTGTTTGCGCTTTCTGAGAGGATTCAACAAGAAGCAGATACAGAAAGAGAGGACAGGGCTCTTAAATTTTTCAAGGTAAAAACAATGATTGCAGATGCTGAAAATCAAATACTGGACTATCGCTGCTCGTTGGATGCTGCCTGAACTGCTGTGCTCTTCCAGCACCACTAATCCAGTCTTAAATTTTTCAGTTGTTCTCTCCCAGATTCACTTGTTCTCATACATATATTGGCAGAAAAAGATTAAAAGTAGCAGGATGTTGAATAAATAAGCATTCATTTTATTGAATCAGGAATAATTTAAGACTGGTACAATACTAAATTTGTTCCCCAAATGAGGCATAGTCTTGCACAGGCCATATTGAATTCAATGGGCAACCAGACTTGATTCAAATGGGATGACACAGCATACAGTACACAAAATACTCATTTCCTAGTGTTTTAAAAATGGCTAGAAAATTCATCAAAATGCATCACTGTAATCAATTATTTACAATTTATGTTACAATGAAAAAATGTACATCATATTAAACACATTCAAAACAACTGTTCCACTTAAGTCACTAAATTCTACAAATAGTTTTCAATTGAACAACCATGTGAAAAATTATCACAAATAACAAACATGGGTTTGGTACAATAATCATTACCATGATCAGCATTTCATCATTAAACAGAATTCCCCAAAATTTACAGAAAACACCACCTCGAAGTCAAGCCAAAGCCATATACAAGTCTCCTTCAGCCTGTACAATTGTTGGCAGTTTTGAAAAAAAGACAACTATTTTTTGGCTTCCGTTAAGAATCAGCATGAACTTTGCATAGCATCTTAAACTTAGAGAACACTATCAAATAACTGGACACCATGATGTGAAGGGAAGTAAAAAAAGACTTCTGGAAGCATTTTTTTAAAAAATTAAAATTTGAAGAAAAAGGTTGAGTTCAGGAGCAGCATGATCGAATGCAGCCTTGCGCTCCAACAACCCACTCTGAACTGAACCATTTCCATCACAGTTTCAACATTACAATTGAGAGATTGTGACCAAGGTACCGTAACAATAGGATTATGGCAGCATAAAGAAACCCATTGAGGTATAGGGGAACACATTGATCAGCCAAAGTGTATGAACAACAGATTTTGTGTTAATACATCACATAAAAAGCAGGGTACAACAGCACGGCACAACAAGCACTCCAATTATTACCTATTACTCAGTCACTGGATGATTTCAATATTTATACACCATTATCTTTGTAATGTCCATCAAGAGTTATTTTTTGCAGCGATAGTATCGTCTTTCATACACCAAGTCCAAATTTGCAGTTCAGAGTTCTACCATAGAATGATTCACTGTCATGGTACAAACACTATAAAGTTGCAGACTGGTTATGAACCAAGAAATCATTGACTTTCCTCCTTATTTGTCTTGCTTCTAACAAATGACTTGCTTGTTATTTGAACCAACACTGATTTTATAAAAACAAAAGCTTGGCTCTTTTAATATCTTGAGATGAAATTCCAGCCCTGTCTTCAGAAACAATACAAAATCATCGGCAAAAGAAAATGCAACAGGAAAATCAGTATCAAGAGAGAACGAGAGTAAGGCATCATTTATTTCCAGCACCAGACGTTGTAAAAAAGGCTTGCATGGATTTGGCTGAAGGGTTGCGTTTCTTCGCTGAGGTACAGCTCAATCCAGCTTTTCTTCTTGTGTTTTTGCAAAGAAAAAGTGCAATTCCAGTGGAGGTGTTATGAGTCCTGGTGAGGAGACAAGCCTTAGTAACAATCAAAATGTTTGCGCGTGTGTTTTCAACAAGGAAAGTGAGAGCAGGAGAAAACAGGGATCTTCAATATCGATTTCTGGCTCAACCATGTGTTCCAAAGTCACAGCCTTGGGAAGCACCATGCTTCCTTTTGACGGTCGGCTATCGGTGAAGAAACCTGAAAATCTTCTGCGGAGACTGTGGATGAAATCGAGACCAAACACTCATGGCTTGGCTTGTTTACTTTTGACCCAGCCGACTGCAAAATAGCAACAAGTGGGTGGGTAACATAGCACCAAAAACCACATGCAGTTGAGAGGATTTGCGTTCACCCATAACAACACTCTCCCCAACCCACCCCCACTCCTCGCTCTCCTTTATTGAAGGGAGTTGATTGGGATGTCCAGTGTCTGCTGACTGTTTGGTTGAGAGCAGCATTAGATTCAGTCTTACCAGGACAGTACATGGCACAATGACGTTAGCTCCATACCTTGTAAAATCAGGTTTTGCTACTTCTGTATGCAGTGCTCAACATTTCTTCATTGGCTTAGCACTGATGCCTCCAGCAGTTAGGTGAAGAAATAGTGCAGTTTGCGTTCATAAAACAAAACAGGGAGGGGGAAAAAGCCCAAAATGTAGTCTCCCTTGGGTTACCTGCACCCACTAGGGTTTCAATATTTAACATTGAATTAAAGTGTCTCGTACTTGAAGACCCATTTCTCCTGTTATAACTGAAGTTTCTGTCCAACAAGGTGAGCAATAAGATTAGTGATTGATCTGACCGTCTATCTTTCTGAGTCGAGTGTTTCCGTCCTCATGTTGCATGGCAATATTCAGAGAAATGTTGGACAGAAATGGCAGGGTTATTTTGACAGAACAAATTGATCAAAGGGTCGATTCGAGAGATGAATCGAGAATATCGTCATGATGGCTGTTGCTATTGGAGTCACTGTCATAACTATGGGGACTGGAGCAATTTGCAGCTTCTTGCAGCCTCATTAACATATTCATCTGGAAAAGTAAAGAGAAATTGAACAGGTTCAGTACATTAGGTTTGGATTGAGGATGCATGTTGTCACAGTTTGTGAACAAGCAGTGGGGTGCCCTTCTGGAATGGCAAGAGTCAAAACTGTGGGGAATTCATTCGGCTACAAACCATTTCAGTTACAGATATTTCCCATTCTTTGTGTCCTATAAATAGAAGTCCTTATGCAACAGGCCTAATGCAGTTGTAAATTAATAAGAGCTATGAGTTTTGAAATTATTCCCTGCTACAAGATTCTTCTGTTCAGCCTTTTTTATTTTTATTTCACTGTGAAGTGGGCTTTCTTAGGTAGTGCCATGCTGCATGTGTTGGTTGGCATAACGTTTTGGTTAAAACAAGTCAGCTGAAATATAAGTATCAAGATTTAGTTAGGTCTAAATTTTGCAATTACATAAACTCCATTGAGCAATACCTACTGTTCACCTGGAATAAAGCTACCACACAGTGACCTCTCGAGCACCAACCTCCACTTCCCTGGGGCCAGTTTAAATTTGGCACCTTCCTAGAATGGATTGGTCTGCTCTGATGAAAAGGCAGGCAGCAGGGAGACCAATTCATCAACCAATTTGACTGAAGGATCGTCACAGACAGCAACACAGGAAGTAAAGGGCAGAAAGAACATACGCAAATAAGAAAGCAAAATAAAACATTTGGGATTAAGGGAGAAACTTAGGTAACTTAAAAAATATTTTGTCGTTAAAGGTCTTTAAATTATTTTGTTGAAGGAACGAACTTATTAAAAAGTTTCAAAATCAGAGAGGCTGTTCATTAGTAATTGTTAGTTAGAATGTTGTTAAAAGCTCTGTTACTCCTACTGAACAAAGCTTAAGCTTTCCATTTCTACGCACAGTGAAAATGATGGGTGATTAGGTTCGGTTCAGCGATTTCAGTGCAAGTTTTGTAAATGGAGACTGCAGCATCACATCCTTAGAGGAACAGACTATCAGGGAAAGGATGCTTGGATTTCTGTGTTGCTCATGAGTTGAATCCAGAAGTTGTCAGTTTTGCTCAGTATCACACCAGCGAGTGCCAACATGAGCACTTATCCACCTGATACCTCATCTCACTCCCTTGGCCAAAGTGTGTGACTTTGGAAGGTGCAGTTTGTTAACGCCCATCTAATCCTCTCTCCTTTTCCACTGTTTGTGTATATGGTGGAACACAACCCATCATTTCACAATATACAAGTCCTGGTGAGCTGTAGTTCCTGGGGTTGTTACAGATATAATACTTAATACTGAAGTGTAAGGGCAGCCTTGCTCAGTTAATGAAAGAGAGCCATGCATGGCAAAGCAAGAGGTAAACGATGGGAGGCAAAAAAACATGGAGAACCAAACAAGAAAGCTAATGGAACATTGGCCTTTATATCTTGAAGACCGGATTATAAGGGTGCAGAGGTTATGCTGTAGCTATACAAAACCCTGGTTAGACCCCACTTGGAATACTGTGAACAGATCTGGGAACAACACCACAGGACGGAGATACTGGCCTTGGAGGGAGTACATGTAGGTTTTGATGAATGACATCCAGACTTCAGGGGTTAAATTATGAGGAGAGATTATACAAATTAGACCTGATTTCTCTTGAATTTAGAAGGTTAGGGGTGATTTTATTGAAGTCTTTAAGATATTAACAGGAAAAGACAGGATAGATAAAAATAAACTATTTCCACTGGTTGGGGATTCTAGAATTAAGGGCCGTAGTTTCAGAATTAGGGCTAGACTGTTCAGAAGAGATGCTAGGAAGCACTTCTATACAGAAAGAGTGGTAGATATTTGTAACTCTCTTCCAATAATAGCAGTGGATGCTGGATCAGTTGTTAACTTTAAATCTGGGATAGATTTTTGATAAATGAAGGTATTAAGGGATATGGGCCAAAGCAGGTATAGGGAGTCAGCCATGATCTCATTGAATGGCAGAGCATACTCAAGGGGCCGAATGGCCTACTCCTGTTCCTATGTAGCATCATAGTAGTACCAAAGGCAATACAATGCTCCCATCTGAAGACCCATTTACAGACATCAATCAGTGGAGGAAAGCTCAGAGCCAGTATAGGAGAAAATGCTTACGGATGTTTTAACCAAGCATTTTATTATTTCCTTAATGAATTAAATTTTCCTTCAACTTTGTTTATCAAAAAGGGAAGACAATTCACTGCTAAAAGCAAACATATCTTAATATTTTCCTCCCCTCGTGCCTTTTTTCTCAACAAAATGGTAAGAAAACAAAGTAACCTCATTGCAATAACATCCAGAATATGATTAGATTCCCTGCAGTGTGGAAACAGGCCATTTGACCCAACAAATCCACACCAACCCTCCAGAAAGTAACCCATCCAGACTCATTTCCCTACATTTACCCCTTACTAATGCACCTAACCTACACGTCCCTGAACATTATGGGCAATTTAGCACAGCCAATTCATCTGACCTGCACATCTTTGGATTGTGGGAAGAAACCCACACAGACACAGAAAGAATATGCAAACTCAACACAGATAGTCACCCAAGGTGAGAATTGAACCCAGGTCCCTCGTGCTGTGAGGTAGCAGTACTAACCACTGAGCCACCATGCTGTAGCATTAGCATGGATAAAGTTAAGAAACTGGGATTAGGATAAAAACAAGAAAGTAGAGGGTTATCGGATTACTTTTGATGGGCTGAATGGCCAACTTCTGATTCTGCATTTTAGGTTTTGACATTTCTTGCCCCAGCTACGGAAACTGAGATTTAGAAAGTTTCCAACTCACAAGGGGGTCTCCCTCAGCGTCGCTCTGTTGAGGCTGTTTACTCGAACCACCTTCTCGTGTCAGTATAAATCCATCAAAGCCTACATCCTCAGGCCTCAGTTGCAGGAGTGGGGGCCACTCATGGTGCTGGGGGGTTGCTGCCCATGGATACGTATCCATCACCCACTTGGCTGGATCCTCCCAAGGAACCCGTCTTCCGTACAGCTACAGGAGAAGAAAGGTTGATTACATTGCAAGGAAATTATGGGAAGAGACGGAGACAAAAAAAGAATCCTTCTATCCACATCTTATCCAATTAGACATTGCCAACACCAAAACTACAAACTTAACTAAAAAAAAATTAAATGAAATGACTCCTTAGATGAGTCATTAAATAAAATTAATTCATTCCGAGTAGTAAATAGTTAACAGCTAAAATTAGCAGATAGATAAAATCAGCTGTAAACTATTTGATTTCCAGGGGATGGTTCCAGTCGATGTCCAGCCTGTAAAGAGTTAATGTCCAAAAGGATTTACAACAGACAAATGGTTAATAAACGTGCCGGAAGCGTGTAACCCTCACGTGAGCTGTAATCAATCCAATCTACTGGCCCATGCTCTGATTTGCCCTCTCTTTCAACCAAACACCTGCTGGGTAAGTTGCCTGCCTTTAACTGATTCGTTTAATGAAAGGCTATTTTTCATCCACAAGAGACATATTTAATGATTCATGCAAGGTTCTCCTCGAGATTTTGATTGATGAGAATTCAGCCGTAGCCTTTACGTACCTGTAGCCCTTCCCTGACTGCCTCCAGCAGATAAGGGATGATGGAGTAATTCCACAAGTCTGTAAACCATACCCGTGAACCATCAACATCCATTGGACAGGACAGGAATAGTCGAGGACCTTAACAATCAGAAATCAAATTCAACGGCTTATTAGGACTTTCTTTAACAAAATCCATAAACTCTAATCATCACATGCCTCTAAGTTCTAATATTGCCAAATAAAAGAGGAGCATTGAGAATGCTAGAGATCAGAAATAGAAATTGCTGGAGAAACTCAGCAGATCTGGCAGCATCCATGAAGACAGAAACAGAGTTAATGTTTTGACAGAATTGAAGAAGACTCATACAGACTTGAAACGTTAACTCTGTCCCTCCGGACCTGCTGAGTTTCTCCAGCACCTTTTGTTTTTATTTCTACAGCCGCCAATCTTCCACATTAAGAAGTGAACTGATGCCCAAGGTAAAAAGACTGATTTTCCTGCCCAACACCATCCCACTTTTATTCATCTTGAGACATAAGCATGACTTGCCCATTCCAAATTGCCCTTGATAAAGTGGTCATAGCTTTCTCCCTAAATCGGTGTCGTGCATATGGGGAGAGTGCTCCCAAGTGCTGCTTTGTGGGGCACTCATGAACGTTGACCCAGCAACAAGAAGGAAATGGGTCAGGTATGTTCAGGTCGGGATGGTGTATGACCTGGAGGGACACTTGTATTGAACTCCCTGGTCCTTCTAGGTGGTAGAAGTTGAGGGTTTTGGAGCTGCAGGACTATACACACTGGTATGCTAATGATGGGAGGATTAGGCTGACAGATGGGAATGTTCTGGACTGGTTACACGTATCTTGAGATTTTTTTTTCTTTTTTCATATATTCATTCAGAGGATGTGAGTCCATCACTATTTAGCCAGAAGGGCAGTTAAGAATCAACCACATTGCTATGGGTCTGGGGGCAGATGCAGATGGTCGATGAGTAAAGATGGCAGTTTCCTTCCCTGAAGGACAGTAGTGAACCAGATGAGTTTTTACAACAATTGACAACTTTCAATGGTTTACATGGTCATCCTTCAATTGATAATGCTTATTTTTATTGAGTCATATTCTGCCACCTGCTGTGTTGGTATTCAAACCCAGATCAAATATCATCTAGGTCTCTGGATGACCAGCCCAGTGACAATACCATAAGGCCATCGCCTTCTGATCCTTTATGTACTCTAGTCTTGTCCTGCTTTTACAATCACCCATGCTTCATACGCTGTGCCATTAGGATAGCCCACATGCATCCCATCCCATACATCCTCTCTGAATGACAGGATTGACCATTGACAATGGGCCCAGAAAAGATGGACTAGCTGAAGCTCTCCCGGACCCTGTCCTTTGGGTATATTTTGGCTCACAAACGATATTGGCAGCTAGAAATCGAAACCGACAAGGTGCCTAGCTTTAAATCTTGAGCCCAACCCAGAAAGCACTCCATCCCTTCCATATAACTTTGACCCCTTTGACGTTTAGTGCCTATATGCGCATTTAAACAACCAGGAAATGTAGACAATTAGTTAAAAAAAAGGCAGGTGTCCAAGGACATGCCTCATATATGGAATTTCACACTGGAGCTTCATCCCCCGAAACTGCAAGTCAGGTTCACCCTCGCCCAGCAATGTTTGGGGAATGGTTACTGGGGATGAAGACTACATGATCTGGATGCCTGCCTCCTCTACCTGTTTAAATTTCAGGCTAAAGGGTCAGGAAATTCCGTTTGTATCACCACTTACTGTGTTTTTACAAAATTGCAAAATACTGAAATCACCCTAAATAAGCCAAAAAAAATGCACCAACTGGAACATTGTTGTCAATTTAGGTTGACAAGTGGCAAAGAACATTTTATGCCACACAAATGCCAGGCAATGACCATCTCCAGTAAAACTCAATCTAAACACCACCCCTTGACATTCAATGGTGTTATCATCACTGAATCCCCAATATTACCATCCTTGGGGTTATCATTGACCAGAAACTCAATTGGATTTGTCACACAAACACAGTGGCTACAAGAGCACATCAGAGGCTAGGAATACTGTTGCAACTAACTCAACTCCTGACTCCCAAAGCCTGTCCATTGTGTATGAGGCACAAGTCAGGAGGGTGATGGAATATCCCCTCTTGCCTGAATGAGCATAGGTCCAAGAACACTCAAGAAGCTTGACACCAACTAGGTCAAAGCAGCCCACTTGATTGGCAGCACATTCAACAAGCATTTACTCCCGCCACCACTGATGCTCAGTAGCAGCAATATGTATTATCTACAACATGCACTGCAGACATTCACCAAAGATCCTTTGATCGTACCTTCCAGACCCATGATCACTTCCATCTAGAAGGACAAGGGTAGCAGATACTTGAGAACAGCACTCCCTGCAAGTACCCCTCCAAGCCACTCACCATCCTGACTTGGAAATATATCGCCATTCCTTGACTGCCGCTGGGCCAATGTCTCACTCATGGCATTGGGAGTCAACCTACAGTAAGTGGATTGCAGCAATTGAAGAAGTCAACTTAAGGGCAACTTGGGACAGGCAATAAAAGTGCTGGCCAGCCAGTGATGTCCATGTTTCACAAGTGAATAAAAGAAAATTCTTGTTTAACAATTAGGATGAAAGAGAAGCAGGTTTGTGGGTGTCAGAAAGTAGCATCGCATACAATGTGCCTATCAGACCAACAGATCCACGTCAGATGCCATATCACTTGTCCTTCACTCCTCCCTCGAACATCTTGACACCAGGAACAACTACGTAAGAATTCTACTCATTGACCACAGTTCAGCCTTCAACACTATTATCCCCTCGAGACTGATTACTAAACTTAGTGATCTTGGACTAAGCCCCACTCTCTCCAACTGAATCGTCAGTTTCCAGACCCACAGGCCACAATCAGTGAAGACTAGGGACAATATTTCATCCTCACTAATCCTCAATACTGCAACCCCCCAGAGCTGTGTACTCAGCCCCCTACTGTACTCGTTGTATACCCATGACTGCGTCGCCAAATACCAGACTAATGCCATTTACAAGTTCACTGATGACACCACCATAGTCGGTCGAATCTCAGATGGTGATGAAACAGACTACACACGGGAGGTGGAAGACCTGGAAAAATGGTGCACTGAGAACAACCTAGCTCTCAGTGCCAGGAAAACCAAGGAATTCATTATTGACTTTTGGCAGGATGTTACTCATGCCCTCTTACACATTAAAAACACAGAGGTGGAATGAGTGGAGAGTGTCAAGCTCCTAGGAGTGGTCATTCATAACAAGCTTTCTTGGACTGTTCATGTGGACGCACTGGTTACAAAGTCAAGATTAGAGTGGTGCTGGAAAAGCACAGCAGGTCAGGCAGCATCTGAGGAGCAGGAAAATTCATGTTTCGGGCAAATGACCTTCATCAGGCTCCTGCTCAAAATGTCGATTTTCCTGCTCCTCGGATGCTGCCTAACTTGCCGTGCTTTTCCAGCACCACTCTAATCTTGACTCTGATCTCCAGCATCTGCAGTCCTCACTTTTGCACTGGTTACAAAGGCCCAACAATGTCTCTTCTTCCTCAGGCAGCTGAGAAAATTTGGCATGACGGCGAATACTCTTGCCAACTTTTATAGGTGCCCATCAAAATCATTCTGTCTGGACGTCTGATATGGCAACTGTACCATTCAAGATCAGAGACAGTTATAGAGAGTGGTGAAATTGGCTTGGACAATCACCAAAGGCCAACATCCCATCTATAGAATCTACAGAATCCATCTACCAGGCCCGCTGTCAAGGAAAGGCCACCAGCAGTCTCAAAGATCCATCCCACCCTGGCAATGTTTTTCTACAACCTCTAGCATTGGGGAGAAGGTACAGAAGCCTGAACACACGCGCCAGCCGGTTTCAAAACAGTTTCTACCCTACTGTTGTTAGAATACTGAATGGACTCACAAACTCTTAACATTCGTCTGTATCTTGTTTTTATTTTGCCACTGTTGACCTATTATTTACTATCTCTGCTACTTTGTGATCTGCCTGTATTGCTTGCAAGACAATGCTTTTCACCGTGTCTCGGTACACGTGACAATAGATTCAATTCAATTCTATTCTATTCTTGGGCTTCAGTGCATGAAAAAGCTTATGGTATTCTTTCATAAATTCCTTTCGAATTTCATGAAGTCTTGAAGTACATCTGATCAGTTTCTATGGTTACAAGCAACATCCTCTCAGCAGTATGTCCACTGCAGCTATTCCACATACCTTGTGTAATTCACACAATAACAGAAGCGGTTTTTAAAAAATTCAGCCATAGGATATAAGCAGCACTGACTGGGCCAGCATTTATTGCCCATCCCTAATTGCCCAGGGGTCAGTTAAGAGTCAACCATACTGCTATGGGTCTGGGGTCACATATAGGCTAATGGCAGCTTTCCTTCCCTGAAAGGGTTGAGTGAACCAGATGGTTTTCTACGATAGTCATCAGACAATTATAATTAGGCCAGCTTTTCATTCCAGAGTTTTCAACTAATTAAATTGAAATTTTGTCATCTCCCATGGGGCGATTCAATCCCATGTTGCCAGAGGATTAGCCTGGAGTTCTGGATTACTATTCCAATGACATTACCACAGCATTCCTGAGGTTGAACAAGACCAGAAACAATATTAAAGAAAGCCATTCAGCCCACCGTGTCTGCACCGGCTCTCCAAGTGAGCATAAGTGCCATTCTCCTGCCTTTTCCACGTAGCCTTATACATTGCTTCTATTTAAACTTTTCTCCATTGCCCTCTTCAACACCTCAGTGAGGCTGTCTGCACAGTGCACTCGGGGGCTGAATGTCCTGCCTGATTTCTACCCTGTAACACAAATGCCAAGACCAATGTCCCTCAAACTACAATCATGCAAAAGTCACCCATGGATTCCACTAATTACTGGGATTTTAAAGGGATTTATACATTGGAAATTGTTATTATCTTGTCTTTAATCATCAGAAATCCTTTACATAAGACCTGATTTTCATTTGGAAAATACAAAGCTACAACATGATGCTGATTCTGTGCAAATCTTTTCTGAACAATGCCACGTTACTAATTCCTGGAATGCAGATAGTTACCAATGGTGACATCTGACGAGCTGTGAGCTTCCAGGAATCTGTTCAAGTGATGCCAGACTTTGGGAATCCAGTCAATGATCCGGACCAGTTCCGTGTTTCTCGTTCTGGTGCTGATCTCGGTTTCTATCAGTCTCCGGCGAAGATAGCGACCCAGGAAACCTTTGACTGGTTCAGTATGGTTAGCACACAGAACCCATCTGCAGTTCAAAAGAGAAAAAGATGAATTTCTTCTGAAGGTTTACAGACCTCTTTTGATGGGACGATTGCATTTAATTTGGCAGGGTTTTCAATTGGCAGAGGTTGGGATTAACCAGTTAATTCCAAGTCCCTGAGCAACGGGTAAGGTGAGAAGATCATCGGGATCTCTCTCCCCTTCATTTCAGATATTTACACCACACGCTGCACTCGAAAGGCTAAGAGCATCGTGGGAGACCCCACACACCCCTCACTCAAACTGCTCTCCCTCCTGCCATCTGGCAGAAGATACCGGAGCATTTGGTCTCTCACAGCCAGACTGAGCAATAGTGTCTTCCCCCAAGCCATCAGGCTCCTTAACCCACTGTATGATCAGACTATCTGGAATTCCCATCTGAAATTGTTTGTATGACTTCAACTTGCTGCTAGAACAATGTCTATTACTTATCATTCCTTTTTACACTGCAACTTGCGTGTTTTGCACTTCTTATGCACTTTATGCCGTGTACGATTGTGCAGTTTGGCTGTCCATGTAGCACCCTCGGTCCTGCAGGAACGCTGTCCCATTTTTACTGTATCAGTTGTAGATGGTAGAAATGACAAATAAAAAGCTACACTCCTGTACTCTATCTATTTCTTGGGGCAGTGCTTTCCCTGGAACCAGAATCTAGTGAGAGTTTGGACCAGGAGTCAAATGTACATTGACGAAAACCTGCTGTGATGCTCAGAAACCATATATAACACAAGATAGCATGATGTGACATGTCAAGGTAATTCTTTCCCAGACCATATACAATCAGCCCTATTGTTGAATCTACTTAATTGTGATTTCCTAAAACATCTGCATAAAGAGTCATAGACTCTCCAAGGAAAATGCCAGAATGTCTCTGTATCATTAGCATAATTAATGTCCCCACATAATTACCCAGCTAATGCACTGAACTGATTTGTCAATGCAGTGGAGAGGAATCATGTGTGTTGGGACACAAGTCATTGAAGTAGTGAGCTTATCCTTTCCAATGAAGCAGAAAAATGTGTTTTTTGCACATATGGAAAGGAAAGTGATGCCATTGCAGAACATTCGTTGCAGATGCTCAGGTTCAACTTTTGAACAATGTTGTTGAGAATTGTGTGAGAGTATTTCTATGGGCATGAGACAGCACATTCTTTCCTTGTACATTAGGACTTTAAATTTAATGGACACTTGTTTGAGGATGCTGACAAATTCTTCTAATTCTGTTTCTGTGTGAGTTCAAATAATTCGTGACAACATAAACACACAAGATGCTATGAATGTGTGACTGCATCATGTAACATAGGAGTTAACCAGACTGAAAAAAGAGCCCCTTAAAACCAAAAGATAGTACTCAAAAGGAGCTCTCGCAAAAACAAACTCTGCCCTGGCACAGGTAGTGCACTCAAAGGAAGAAAACAAAGTGGAATCTTAACAAAAGTGAAACAGAATCCATTAAGTAGCAGGTCCAGACAGTACCTGAAGTTATGATGAAGTTGGAGGTTAGGAGTGGAAGACGTAGCCTGGTTCATTGTGCCAATGATATAAGGACTGGAAAATAAATGGTCAAGTATTAGAAATGACATAAGAGATAGAGTTATAAGTTGTACAGTACATAAACAGAGTCTTTGGTTCAACTCGTCCATGCCGAACATTTATCCTAAACTAACCTAGTCCCATTACCTGCATTTGGCCCACATCCCTCTGAACCCTGCCTATTCATGTACCCATCCTTTTCAATGTTGTAACTATACTAGCCTCCACCATGTCTTCTAGCAGCTCATTGCATATACACACACACACCACTCTCTGCATGAAAACTATACCCTTTAGGTCACTTTTATATCTTTCCCCTCTCACCCTATACCTATGCCCTCTAGTTCTGGACTCCCCTACCCCAGGGAAAAGACTTTGCCTATTTACCCTATCCATGCCCCTCATACTTTTGTAAACCTCTATAAGGTCACCCCTCAGCCTCCGACGCTCCAGGGAAAACAGCTCCAGCCGATTCAGTCTCTCCCTACAGCTCAACCCCTCCAGTCTTGGCAACATCCTTGTAATATAAACTGAAAGAACTGTGGATGCTGAAGTCAGAAACCAAAGCAGAAGTTGCCAGAAAAGCTCAGCAGGTCTGGCAGCATCTGTAAAGAAGATTTGTCCCTTTGAAAACAAGAGATCGGAAAGGCAAGATTCGTGAATCGTGGATGACAGAAGACATTGTGCGACTAAACAAGAGGAAAAGGGAAGTGTACATAAGATCCAGGCAGCTAAGAACAGAACGGACCCTGGAGGAATATCTTAATCAAGGAATCAGGTGGGCTTAAAAGGGTTAATGAAATAACTTTAACGAGCAGAATTAAGGAGAATCCCAAGGCCTCTTATTCATATATAAGAAGCAAGAAACTAGAGAAAGGGTTAGTCCAGTAAAGGATAAGGAAGGAAGGTTGTGTGTTGAACCCGAGAAAATGGGTGATATTCTCAATGATGACTTTTAATCAGTGTTCACTGAGGAGAGGGACATGATGAATGTTGAGATTAGAGATAGAAGTTTGTTTACTTTGGATCACGTTGACATAAGAAGGGAGTATGTGTTGGGTAGGCTGAAGGATATTAAGGTGGACAAATCCCCAGGACTGGATGGGATCTATCCCAGGTTGCTGAGGGAGGCTAGAGAGGAAATAGCTGGGGCCCTGACAGATATCTCTGGTAGCATCCTTAAACACAGGTGAAATGCCGGAGGACTGGAGAGTTGCTAATGTTGTCCCCTGTTCAAGAAGGGTAGTCGGGATATTTCAGGTAACTACGGACCAGTAAGCCTGACATCAGTGGTGGGAAAGTTGCTGGGGAAGGTACTGAGGGATAGGATCTATTTATATTTAGGAAAGAATGGGCTTATCAGTCATAGGCAGCATGGTTTTGTGCGGGGGAGATTGTGCCTTACCAACTTAATACAATTCTTTGAGGAAGTGACCAAGTTGACAGATCAAGGAAGGGCTGTAGATGTCATATACACGGACTTTAGTAAGGCATTTGATAAGATTCCCCATGGTGAACTAATGAAGAAAGTGAAGTCACATTTTGTGCAGGATGTTCTAGCTAGGTGGATAAGGAACTGGTTGAGCAACAGGAGACAGAGAGTAGTAGTTGAAGAAAGTTTCTCGAAATGGAAAAAGGTGACCAGTGGTGTTCCACAGGGGTCAGTGCTGGGCTACAGTTTATGATGTACATGATCTGGAAGGGGGCTTGGTGATCTGATCAGTAAGTTCGCAGATGACATGAAGATTGGTGGAGTAGCAGAAAGCATAGGGGACTGTCAAAGAATACAGAAAAGAGATAGACTGGAGAGCTGGGTGGAGAAATGGCAGATGGAGTTCGATCCGGACAAATGTGAAGTGATGCATTTTGGGAGGTCTAATTCGAAAGCAAACTATACTGTAATGGAAGAACCTTTGGAAAAGTTGATGAGCTGAGAGATCTGGGAGTTCAGGTCCATTGTACCCTGAAGGTGACTGCACAGGTGGATAGAATGGTCAATAAGGCATATGCTATGCTTGCCTTCATCGGATGGGGTACTGAGTATAAGAGCTGGCAGGTCATTTTACAAGTGTACAAGACATTGGTTCGGCTGCATTTAGAATACTGTGTAGGGTTCTGGTCGCCACATTACCAAAAGGATGTGGAAGCTTTGGAGAAGGTGCAGAGAAGGTTTACGCGGATGTTGCCTGGTATGGAAGGTGCTAGTTATGAAGAGAGGTTGAGTATGCTAGGATTGTTTTCATTATAAAAAAGGAGATTGAGGGGGACCTGATTGAGGTCTACAAAATCATGAGGGGTATAGACAGAGTGGATAGAGATAAGCTTTTTCCCAGGCTGAGGGATTCAATAACAAGAGGCCATGTGTTCAAATTGAGAGGAGAAAAGTTTAAGGGGGAATACAAGCAGAAAGTACTTTACACAGAGGGTGGTAGGTGCCTGAAATGTGTTGCCAGCAGAGGTAGTAGAGGCAGGCATGGTAGATTCATTTAAGGTGCATCTGGACAGATGATGAGTAGTAAGGGGAGCAGAGGGGTACAGATCCTTAGGAATTGGGCAATAGGTTTAGACAGTGGATTTGGATTGGCTCAGGCTTCAAGGGCCGAAGGGCCTGTTCCTTGGCTGTAAATTTTCTTTGTTGCTCTCTTTTCTTTGTTTTGCCAGACCTGCTAAGCTTTTCCAGCAATTTGTTTCTGCAACGTCCTTGTAAATCTTTTCTGAATCCTTTCAAGTTAAACAACATCTTTCTTGTAGTAGGGAGACAAGAATTGAATGCAATATTCCAAAAGTGGCCTAACCAATCTCATGTACAGCCACAACATAACATCCCAACTCCTATATTCAAGGCACTGACAAATCAAGGCAAGCATACCAAACGCCTTCTCACTACCCTGTCTTCCTGAGACTCCAACTTCAAAGAACTATGAACCTGCACCCTTAGGTCCCTTTGTTCGACAACATTCCCCAGGACCTTATTATTAATTGTATAAGTTCTGCCCTGATTTGCCTTAGCTAAACTTAATTTTCTGTAGTGATTGGAACCATGGCCAGGTGGATCTCATTGACTATGAGATCCCTGATTGGGGTTGTTAACCTGGGTCAATCAGGGAGCCACAGGAGAATCAGAGAGGCTCTTCACTGTAGATGCAGGTTTGCTCGCTGAGCTGGAAGGTTCATTTCCAGACGTTTCATCACCCTACTAAATAACACCTTCAGTGGGCCTCAGGCGAAGCACTGTACATGATTCCTGCTTTCTATTTCTATGTTTGGGTTTCTTTGGGTTGGTGATGTCATTTCCTGTTCTTTCTCTCAGGGGGTGGTAGTTGGGGTCTAACTCGATGTGTTTGTTGATAGAGTTCCAGTTGGAATGCCATGCTTCTAGGAATTCTCGTGCATGTTTCTGTTTGGCTTGTCCTAGGATGGATGGGTTGTCCCAGTCGAAGTGGTGTCCTTCCTTAACTATATGTAAGGATACTAGTGAGAGAGGATCATGTCGTTTTGTGGCTACAGAAACATCTGGAAATGAACCTTCCAGCTCAGCTAGCAAATCTACATCCAGAAACTCAACCTCAGTTACAAATCTTCTCAAAACATGCTAAGGCTCTTCATTCTAGGGACTGGCTCTGAGCTGGCTGGTCAGAGCCCATGTGCACATGTAAATAAAGGGGGACTTGGTGACAGGATACTGGCCTCTGTGCAGTTATTTCATTTGCATTTAACTGAAAATTCTGGAAAAAGAGAAAACTAGACATAGGTTAAAGTGAGGAGAAAGTGAGGACTGCAGATGCTGGAGATCAGAGCTGAAAATGTGTTGCTGGAAAAGCGCAGCAGGTCAGGCAGCATCCAAGGAGCAGGAGAATCGACGTTTCGGGCATGAGCCCTTCTTCAGGAAAGGGTTAAAGTGACCTTGACTTTGCTTCATATTTTCTGGGAAAGGAAACCTCCTGTTCTCACCAGGACTGGTTGATAAGTTTGACCCATCCCACAAAAAATGGGGACTGTCCCTTCGCTGTCCCCTGAAATGGGAAAGCAAGTTATTCCACTGTTTCATAAGGCTGAAGTATTCACCATCAGGGCAAATAAGAAAAAATAAACTAAGAGGAGCCTTGCCAGCAAGAGCGAGTTCCAAACAAACAAGGTCTCTTAGCTGGGCATAAAATTTCCCACAACCCTACTGGAGAAATAAGTGGTGAGTTTCTCTGGTGCCCAGACCAACACTTTTCTGCCAAGTAACAGCAGTGATTAATTAACCGTGAAATGCATTATTGCTTGTTGGTCCCTTCTTATGTGTCATTTTACTGTTGTGTTTCCTGGCAATTGGGACTACGCTTGAAAAGGCATCGTGAGGTCTTGAAAGGTAGTGATTACGTTTCTTTCTGTCTTTATATAACAATTTCTGAGGTGTTAAAGAGCTCCAGAATGTTTCATCAAGTTTTACTATTTTTGAGGAAGCAACGAGGAAGACTGATGACAGTAGCAGAGTAGATGTTGTCCACGCAGGTATCCAACTGGTCAGAAAATTAAAAGCACATGAGAGTGGAGTGGTGAGCAGTGAGTTGGATCCAAAATTTGCTCAGTGACAGAAAGGAAAGGGTAATGATCAATGGACATTTTTGTGTCTGGAAATTGTTTTCCAATGGAACTCAGTGTTGGGTCTCTTGCTGTTTGTGCTATAGAACATAGAACAGTACATACAGGAACTGGCCCTTCATGTCTACGCTAACCATAATGCCATTTTAACTCATCCCATCTGCCTGCACATTGTACGTATCCCTTTTTCCCATCTGTTCATTTATCTGTCTAAATGCTTCTTATATATTGCTATCATAATAGTACATTAATGATTTAAAGTGGGAATCATGACTAGGACTGTTGCAGAATTGACTGAGCAGTTTATAGTGAAGTGAATGGTAGTTGAGTGCAGAATGATGTCAATTATTTGGTTAGGTAGGCAGAAAAGTGGCAAATGGAATCCAAAAAAATCCAAAAGAACAAAATCCAAGGAAATTAGGATTTTGCATTTGGTGAAGGCAAAAAGCAAGGAAACATAATAAACAGGAGGATATTGAGAGGGGCAGAGGAAGGGAGAAATGTTGGAATGCACATTCACAGGTTCCTGAAGTGACAGGCTCAATGGATAAGGTGGTAAGGTATTCACTGAGGTATTGAATACACAAGCAGGGATGTAATGCTGTACACAGCTGGTGTTTTGTGTACAGTTCTATTCACTACATTTTAGGCAGAACATAACTGCTCCAGACAAATTACAGAGAGACTTACAAGAATGATACCAGGACTTGAAAATTGCAGCTAAGAGATAAGACTGGATAGCTTATGGTTGTTCTTTTGGATCAGAGGAGGTTGAGGACAGCGGTTTTGCAAAATTAAGAGTGCCTTGAACAGAGTGGGCAATGAAATCCTGTTTCCCCCCAATTTAAGAGTTCAATTAGAGGGGGATCAGATTTAAGGTGGAAGGATTAGAGGTGACATGAAGAAAACCTTTCATCAATAGGCTGATGACTGTCTGGCATTTGCTGCACATTTTGGTGGTAAGACGGAAACTCATCTCACTGAAATCTGTGCAAGCAAGAACAGGATTACATGTGATACATCGCTGACATTCAGTGGCTAGACATGAACAGAGAAACATGCAAGCAAAGTACTGGAGAGCTGCCAGAACCAGTCATATTATACTCATCGCATGCAAGTGAATACAAGAAAACAGGGGCATACCACAGATTTTCAAACGACCCAGACCAAGGTTTAAAAACAAGACCATTACCATTTATGGTACTTGCAGTTCAAAAGGCCATTGAAGATCTCTCCCAGGGAGCTAACATGGTGCAAATTGTCCAGGATGATCACACTTGGCATGTCCACTGCATTGGTCTCGCTGTTGCACTGATCTGCAAGGTTTGAAAGATACTGCCGCAGCTCCTGAGAAACAAGAATGGCTTGTGTCAGTCTACAAACACAAACATCTTCATACAGCATGACTGATTATTGGTGACTACAACACAAGAACAGAACTTGATTCTCTCTGTCTTTCTACAGTTATATCAACTGAAAAATATATTACTTTCTTCAAAGGGAACTATGAAATCCACAATATATGATGGGTGATTGGAATCCATAATGTCGCATGAACTGTATGGCACTTTGGAGATTGTGCTTAAAGAAACCTGCCAATGCATGGGATGCCTTTGAATTGTGTGTCCTCCTGGTGCTCATTCTACCAAAAGGATAGAGGCCCCAGTGCAAGCATAGAGAAGGAAGGATGGGAGAGCTGAGGGGGTCAGATTGATCAGGAAAGATTGGGCAAGCTGGAGTTTTTTTTCTTGAGCCTGTAGGGTGACCTGATAGGGTGCATAAAATTATTACATGGTTTGAGCAAGCTAGTTTTAGAGAAGATGTTTATAATTTGGAGGAGTTAAAGCCATTAAGTAATCCAATGAAAAATTCAAGAGAAAGAGCCATTACCCAGATAGAGGTTAGCATGCAAAAGGAGGCATTGAGGGCAATTGCACAGAACCTTTAAGGATTTACATGATAAGCAAATGAGGGAGAAAGGAAAAGAGGGATACGGAGACAGAAGTAAGTGAAGGCACAAGGCTGGTATGGAACATAAACATTAGCCTTGACCTGTTGGGTTATATTTACATGAAACAACATACATCTGTTAGACGAAATACAAACAGAAGATGCTGGAGAAATTTAGCAGGTCTGGCAGCGTCGGTACAGAGAAAGACAGAGTTAACATTTCAAGTCCAACATAAGTCATCAGTACTTTGGAAGACACCTCCTTGCAAACCAAGCAATGTCCTGACAGGACAGATTGCTCATTTCCTGTAGAACCCATCCATTTTCCATTTCAATTAAACAATAATCAAGCACCGCAATCAACAAAGATAGTGAATCCTGAAGAAACAGAATTAACATTTTGAGTCCAATATGACTCTTCTTCAGATACTGTCGTTTCTATCTCTATAATGTACTGGCTTTAGGTTGGAGTTAAGATACGTCGTTCTGAACCTTGACTGCAGCTTAAAGTCAGTACATTATACAGATAGAAATGATGGTGTCTGAAGACTGGAAATGTTAACACTGTTCTTCTCTCTATGCAGATGCTGCCAGACCTGCTAAACTTCTCTTCTACTTCCAGTGTTCTTTCCCGCAGGATTTTAATTCTGTCGAAATATTAGACTGCGCATGATTTCTTACCTTGCTTGACTTGTGGTCCACATTAAAGGTAGCAATGACCCCATCTGTCAGTTCCCTCCCTTCCCTGAGCACCATGTGTTCAGCAAGCCGATTGGCCAGATAGGTTTTCCCAGTGCCGCTTGGTCCTGACAGAATGATCCGGCGGTGATCTGTCAGCAGTGAGACATACCGTTGCAGCATCGGCTTCGGGATCAGTGTCTCAAACACAAGGGAATCTAAACTATTTTCTGACAAGCCTGAGGGACAGAGCAGAATTGACAAAAAGAAAGTTAAGAAGGTAAAAACAATGACTGCAGATGCTGAAAACCAAATACTGGATTAGTGGTGCTGGAAGAGCACAGCAGTTCAGGCAGCATCCAACGAGCAGCGAAATCAACGTTTCGGGCAAAAGCCCTTCATCAGGAATTACTTCAGAGTACAGTGGGATATTGAACAGATGGGCCAATGGGCTGAGGAGTTGCAGATGGAGTTTAATTTGGTAAATGTGAGGTGCTGCATTTTGGAAAGGCAAATCAGGGCAGGGCTTATACACTTAACGGTAAGGTCCTGGTGAGTGTTGCTGAACAAAGAGACTTTGGAGTGCACCATAGTTCCTTAAAAGTGGGGTGGTAGGAATATAGGATAGTAAAGAAGGCGTTTGGTATGCTTGTCTTTATTGGTCAGTTCATTGAGCACAGGAATTGGGAGGTCATGTTGCCGCTGTACAGGACATTGATACAGCCACCTTTGGATACTGCATGCAATTCTGGTCTCCCTGTTACAGGAAGGATGTTGTGAAACTTGAAAGAGTTCAGAAAAGTTTTAAAAGGATGTTGCCCAAGTTGGAGGATTTGAGCTTTAGGGAGAGGCTGAATAGGCTGGGGCTGTTTACCCTGGAGTATGAGAGGGATGACCTTAGTGAGGCTTATACAATCATGAGACACATGGATAGGGTAAATAGACAAGGTCTTTTCCCTGAGATGGGGAGAGTCCAGAACTAGAGGGTGAAAGGGGAAGGATATAAAAGAGAGCTGAGGGGTAACTTTTTCACATAGAGGGTGATGTGTGTATGGCATGAGCTGCTAGAGGAAGTGGTGAAGGCTGGTACTTATACAACACTGGAAAGGCATCTGGATGGGTATATGAATAGGAAGGGCTGAGAGGGATATGGGCCAAATGTTGGCAAATGGGACTAGATTTATATAGGATATCTAGTCAGCATGGACGAGCTCGACTGAAAGGTCTGTTTCTGGGCTGTAGATCGCTATGACTCGAAGTGGTAAAGATGGAGTAGAACCAAGGTCTGCATTCTTTTCCTAAAAATAATACCAGAAGTGATATACACTGTTCTCCATTTCACTGAACGTCCAAAGGACAATCCAAAAATATCTTAAACATTACCCTTCCATGCCTCACATGGTCATGTATTGGGACTGAGGGAGGCGTGGCTGGCTAAATAAATACAGCAAGTGCTGGGAGAAACTCAGCAGGTCGAGCAGCATCTGCAGAGAGAGAAACAGAGTTAACATTCGTGTCCAATATGACTCTTGTTTTCCTTCTAACGTCCAGAGAACAGTCATATCAGATTCAAGACGTTAACTCTCTTTCTTTTTCCCAGATGCTGCCAGACCTGTTGTGTTTCCCCAGTATTGTCTGTGTTTGCTTCAGATTTTCAGCATCGGCTATATTTTGTTTCTATTACTCTGTTAAATATTGGTTTAATGACAGTCACAATTATATTTTTTCAGGATTAATTTTGGAAACTCGTCAAGTTATGATTTCAAAATAGGAAATAGCAGTTAAACTAGGTCAAAATTGCTGTGGATGTGTGGTTTTTTTTTTCTTTTTCTACGTGGGATGTGGACATCACAAGTGAGAGCCAGCAGTTAAAGCCCATCCTGAATTGCGCTGGAGAAAGTGGTGGTGAGCTGCCTTCCTGAAGCACTGCTGGTGAGTTAATGGACTGAATTTTGCCAGCCCTTTAGCAAGGGGAAGGGAGATGGAAATGCCAGCAAACTAGTGTAATAAGACATTGGGTCATGGATCCAACATATTCCTGTCACCATGCCATTTTGCCAGCAGTAGGAATGAAGGCTGACTAACTGTAGGATGAGAGACCAATCCAGCTGGTTCCTTGAGCAGGTGGCCATCCAATGAAACATAAGATGTAAGAACAGAACTAGGCCATTCAGCCCATCGAATCAGCTCCAACATTCAGTGAGATCATGATTGATGTGATAATCCTCAACTCCATTTTCCTGTCTTTTTTAGAGACAGAGGAGTCAAAGGATATTGGTGGTAGGTGAGAATGCAGATGTTGAAATGCAAACAGATCAACCATGATCCTGTACCGGGAATCATGTATAATTTTGCACATGATTCCCTGACTGATTAAAAATCTCATTCAGCCTTCAATATTCATAATGACTCGGCCTTAAGTGCCCTTTTCAATAAAGGATTCCATAGATTCACTACCCTCCGAGAGAGGAAATTCCTCCATATCTCTGTCTTAAATGGGTGACCCCTTGCTCTGAGATTATGCCTTTGAGTCCTACACTCTCTAGCAGTGAGCAACAATTTTTCCACGTCTTCCTTGTCAAGTCCCTTATGGATCATGTGTGTTCCAATAAAGTCATCTCACAATCTTCCATATTCCAGTGAGTGCAGACCCAGTCCGTTCAACCTCTCCTCATAAGACAGCCCTTCCATACCCAGGATCCGCCCAGCGATGCTTCTCTGGACCGCCGTGGGTTTCCTCCAGGTGCTCCGGTTTCCTCCCACAGTCCAAAGATGTGCAGGTTAGGTGAATTGGCCGTGCTAAATTTCCCATAGCGTTAGGTAAGGGGTAAATGTAGGGGCATGGGTGGGTTGCGCTTCGGCGGGTCGCGCTTCGGCGGGTCGGTGTGGACTTGTTGGGCCGAAGGGCCTGTTTCCACGCTGTAATGTAATGTAATCTAATCTAGTCTACCTTCCCTTAAGGGAAACATAGCAGCTGCCAGGAGGCTCCAGTGTGTTGGATGAGAGCAGAGTGGAGGATTCCTATTTTTTGACCATTCTTACATCCAGAGGTGATGCCCTTATGGCAAAGACTACCTTCCCAATGACCAAGCTTCCCGACATCAATGGGCCCTCATCCTGCAGTGCAAGAAAACACTGTGAGCACTGATGAGCTGCAGACTCCCTCTCACTAGCTGGTAGCCCTTGGCGGGTAGAGGTTTTTTGATTAGATTAGATTACTTAGTGTGGAAACAGGCCCTTCGGCCTAACAAGTCCACACCGATCCTCTGAAGAGCAACCCACCTAGACCCATTCCCCTACATTTACCCCTTCAGCTAACACTACGGGCAAATTAGCATGGCCAATTTACCTGACCTGCACATCTTTGGACTGTGGGAGGAAACCGGAGCACCTGGAGGAAACCCACGCAGACACGGGGAGAATGTGCAAACTCCACACAGAGAGTTGCCCGAGGTGGGAAATGAACCCAGGTCTCTGGTGCTGTGAGGCAGCAGTGCTAAACACTGTGCCACCGTGCCACCCAGGTGTGAGATTCATGGAAGAGATGAAGGAGATTGTCAACAACCCAGCGATGGAAGGTGACAAACGTGATCATCAAGGGTACAGCAGTGAATGTTGACTACATGGACTTTAGTAAGGCTTTCGACAAAGTTCCTCGTGGACAAGGCTTACACAGAAGATTAAGAATCATGGGGTCCATGGTCACTTGGCCTCGTGGATTTAGAATTGGCTTACTCATAGAAGGCAGAGGGTAATGGTGGAAGGGTGGTTTTCAGGTTGGAGGTCTGTGACTAGTGGCTGTAGGCAAAATATGTCCCATGTTCCACATCTGCCCCAACTGGAGTCAACTCCTGCTTTCGGCCTTGGCACTGGGACTTCTGCCACTTTAGAGAAGTTCCAGCCAATGTTCTGAAGGTTCTCATCCACTGAGGGCCACCACCATCTTGTTTCTCCTTGAAATGAACAAATCATTTCTGATGATTAGGCTGGTGCAGCATGTTATAAAGTACACTGACCCAGTGTAGGATTGGAGGATTGCTTAGCAGAGCATCATGTAAAATCTATAGCTTGCAGGCGATCAGCATGATAAAAACCTTTAGACAAGATCAAGAGGGATTAAGCTGGACTCTGATCCTTCTCATAATGGATTCCATCAGCTGAATATTTTGGGGGCTATTGTGCAGCTGAGTTTTATTCTCATACAGTAACCAGCCAAATGCTTGATTGATGTGACCAGCATAGTAACTTATATTAACATGCAAAATTTCAGTTTATTCCCAGTCTTAACATAAATTCCACAGTAGCAACTATGTTTGGTTGTTGGGCCTCTGCCTCCAGCTTGCAATAACTCAATTAACTCTCTAACAACACTTGGTAATACTGTACAAACATCAGGAATAGGTACAGATGTAGGCCATTCAGCCCCTTGAGCTTGCTCCTCCATTGTACAAGATGATGCTGATCTAATGCATTTCAAAATCCACATTGCCATCGAACACCAATAATGTTGATTCCTCCCGTCTTAAGAATATTCAAAGAACTTTGACTCCCACCTCCATCATCTTCACAGGCAGAAAGTTCCAAAGTTGCATAACCCTCAAGGAAAAGAAATCCACTCACCTCAGTCATGAAAGGATGTTCCCTAACTTGAAAACAGTACCCTTTATTCTGGACGAACACACAAAAGAAAATAGCCTTTCCCCATCCTTCTTACCAAGACCTTTCATGATCTTGCACACATCAATCAAATCACCCCTCACTCTTCTGAATTCCATTGGGAAACAAAGCCCAGTCTGTCCAACCCTTCCCTCAGAAGACAACCCATTCACTCAAGGTATCAATCGAGTAAACCTCCTCTGAACCATCTCCAATGCATTTACATATTTCCTTCAGTAAAGAGACCAAAACTACAATATGAATTTGAGACGTAATCTCACCAATGCCCTGTTGAATTGAAGCTGTAGATGTTTTATAATGACGGCAGTATAGAAACATTGACAACTTATTCCTCTGTTCAAGAAGGGAAACGGGGATAATTCAGGAAACTATAGACTGGTGAATTTCACTTGGAAAGCTATTGGAGAGAATTCTTCGGGATAGGATTTACACACAGTTAGAAAAGCATGGCCTAATTAGGGACAGTCATTGTAGCTTTTGATTGAATTTTTCGAGGAGGTGACAAAGGTGATCAATAAGGGTAGAACAATGGATGTTCCTCAGATGCTGCCTGACCTGCTGTGCTTTTCCAGCACGACTCTAATCTAGAGTAATGAATGTTGTCGACATGGATTTTAGTAAGGGTTTCGACAAGGTTCCTCATGGTAGGCTCATACAGAGCATTAAGATGCATGGGATCCACGGTAACTTGGCCTCGTGGATTCAGAATTGACTTGCCCAAAGAAGGCAGAGAGTAATAGTGGAAGGGTGTTTTCAGGCTGGAGGTCCATGACTAGTGGTGTTCTGCAGGGATCCATACTGGGACCTCAATATATATATTACTTGGATGAAAATGTAGACGGGTGGGTCAATATGTTTAACACTGAATATCAGCCACCTGCTATATTCTCACTGTGCATTAAAATTGTCAAAGTCCTACTGGTTCATAGGGCTGCTTGGTCATTACAGAGAGAGACAGAGAGAGAGAGAGAACTGGTGGCAGTTTAACCTGACACGCCTCAGCTTAGGGGAAAGGTAGAGAAGGAGAAACCTTCGTGGTAACTTCAGCTGATGCAGGAATTGTACCGATGCTGTTGGCTTCACTCTGCATCATAAACCAGTCATCCAGCTGAACTGAGTTGGGCAACCTTCCTACTGCACTCTGCACTGTCGTGCTTTATTCTTGTTAGTGCAGATTGGCAGATCATTCTGAGCTATCCATCTATTGAACTGAAAAACGTGAGTTGTCGTTGTGGAAAACTCTTAACTGCAATTTTGTATGGATCAGACAAGCAATACCCAACTCCATCAGCAGGGGGTGTAAGGAATCCATGACTCTGGGACAACTAACCTCCAGCAATTGTTAGTGAAATCAGTAATGCGTAACAATAAAGTTATTCAACGTTGTTTATCAAGTTAAGACCGAGAACAGAATCTATCATTTGTAACAAAATGTCTGTGGGTTACATTCTTCCTCCACTTCTGCTTCTCAAAATTCATCTTTTAAAAGCCAAAGAAAGCTACATGATGAATAATGTTGTACCTTTCAATGACATTGTGACTGTGTTGCTTTCTCCTACTAAATAGCCGCAGGGTAACAGTTCTGGTGTGTCCACGTTATTAGTGCGTTGGATGTCTCCTATGCTGTAGCCCAGCACGCTGTCGGAGTTTAGGCCTAACTGGCTCACTGGATCCACATGGATAATGTATTCCTGCAAAAGATAGTATCATCAGAAACTGTAATATTGTGCTTTCTGAACTAGACTGGGAAAACAAAAACTGGAATTAATTACTACAGTTGAATTGATAAAATGCAAGAACTGTGAAAAGGGGGGAAAGTGGGAACAGGGGATTGAGTTGGATGATCAGCCATAATCATAATGAATGGTCGAGCAGGCTCAAAGGGCCGAATGGCCTATTCCTGCTCCTAGTTTCTATGTTAAGTCAGGGAGACTGATTGATAGTATTTAGGGAAATGTAACAAAAGAGTATTGTCCAATTACTTCATTTTACAGCATGGGAATACTTTTTGCTCATGTCATCCACTGTACACAAGATTTTAAGGATTAACTCCAGTGATTTCCTGTGTCACTCTCCTCCCACAATAACAACATTAACTTTTCTGTATTGTTAGTAATAATAAAGTCAGTGAACCATATAATTTTATTTCATGGTTCTTTGCCAGACTGGCAACTGCCTGGACTATCCGAAAAATGGTCTGCAGGTTTGAACACCAAATGAGGACAAAAACAAACATTGCTCTGATTGCCCCAAGGCCGAATAGTCAGCTTACCGAAGAAGGCAAGGGGATGGCCAGCAAGGAATCGGAACGTTAAGATTAGGAAGAAGAGAATTAGAGCAAAAAAGAAAAGGGGAACCCGTGAAATAAACAAACATTTCAAAGCACTGCTATGGTTTAAACTGAATAGTAAATATCTGGTGACATCGATTCCACAGCATCCATTTACTGGCCTTCAGGAGCTACCCAATGCAGTGTTTAACACCCTAAAACAATGATAGCTACTGCAACATAACAAATACATTTGAAGCTCTCATTCCTCAACCTTCAAACTAATGGTAGAATATTTGAATCTTATTTTCATTAATGAAACTTTCTTTACCTTGAACAGACGCCGCACGACACCATCCAAAACATCCCATTTTGTCTTCCCGCTAACTCCAATGCAGCCGACTATATACTGACGAATTCGAGACTCCTGTGGTGAAGGAAAGAAGTGAGAAGTCAACCTGTATTCAATGGCTCAATGTACAATTAATCCAATTGCCATGGTTACTGAACTGACAAGACAAAAACCACAGACTCCAGCTTCACAGACGATGATCTCAATAGCAATGAAATTTGGATTGTGTCTTTTTGGCTGGTCATTTTCTACTCATTAAGATAAGAACTAGCTAAATGCAAAATCATGGAATTCTGTCTCTAATCAAATGCATTTCTCTCAAAGATTGCAAGAATGAAAGACAAGTTAATACTTCCCTATTTTGTCCAACTACCTGAGGTAATCCCGATCTCAAACACAATACTCATTATAGAATCAGGCCAACATTTCCATTTCTTGCACCCACTAACCTCTGCCTTCACTAAGACACACTGGGCTGAAAATGAAGGCAGTTCCACGCTGTGGGCTATTTGTGAAGATTTTGTTCGTGGATTGTCAGCATTACTGGCAAAGCCAGAATTTGTTGCCTATCCCTAGTTGCCTCCAGGATCATGATCAGGGACTAATTTCCTGAACTGCGGTAGTTCTCACAGTGTATGCACATCTATGATGCTGCTAATACTGGAGGTCTGGGACTTTGACAGCGATATAGTTAGATACCAGGAGACTGTGGGGCTTGAACAGGAACTTGCAGCTGATGTTGTTGAGGCATTCAAGAGGGAGGGAATTTAATGACTACTTTGACAGAAATGGTGTACTGGGTGTTTGGGAAAAGGCAGGAGATCGGCACTAAGGGATAGAACTGGTGCTGGCACAGCAGGTTGAATAGCCTTCCTCTGTGCTGTAACAATTCGTGATCCTATGCGCTCTTGCCTGTTCTTCTGGGGGTTAGTGTTCACTCATTTGAAAGGATGCTGGGCAAGTCACTGCAGTATATTTTGTAATCCGCACACACTGCTACCTTTATGTGCTGCTGGTGGAGGGAATCAGGGTGGGGGGGTGATGCTAGGGAGTCAATAAAGCCACAGCTTTGTCTTGCTTAGTGTTGAGCTTCCTGAGTGTTGTTGGAGCTGCACCCATCCAGGCAAGTGGAGAGTATTCCATCACACTCCTGACTTGCACCCTTGTAGTTGGTGGACAGGCTTTATGGAGTCAGGAGGTGAGTTACTTGCTGTAGGATTCCTAGCCGCTGACCTGCTTTTGTAGCCACAGTACTTACATAGTTCATCCAGTTCAGTTTCTGGTCAATGGTAAGCCCCAAGTGTTGATAGTGAGGGATTCAGTATTGGTAATGCCATTGAACGTCAAAGGGAGGTAGGTTTAGAATCTCTTGCTGGAGATGATCTTTTCCTGATATTTGTGTGACATAAATGTTAGTTACCCATGTAATCCATCTAGAACTAAACTCTAATAGTTTAGACTAGACAGGGTAAGCACAGGAAGGATGTTTCCAATGACCAGGCAGCCCAGAACCAAGGGTTACAGTCTAAAGATGTGGGGTGTACTATTTAGGACAGAACCCTTGAGAAATGGTCTTCACCCAGGAAGTGGTGAGCCTGTGGAGTTCTTTGTCACAGGAAGCAGTTGAGACCAAAAATATTGAATATTTGAAGAAAGAAATAGATATAGCTCTTTGGGCTTAAGGGATCAAAGGGTATGAGGTGAAAGCAGGAACAGGAGATTGAGCTGAATGATCAGCCGTGAGCATATTGAATTTTGGAGCAGGCTTGAATTGTGAAATAATTGACCCCTACTTTCTATATTTCTGTGAATGCTGTCCAGGTCAGGCTGTTTCAGAATTTGTCAAGTGAGGAATGGTATTGAACACTGTAGTCATCAGTGAACTCACTCCTTCCTGACCTTATGATGGAGGGAGGGTCATTGATGCAGGGGGTTGGTTCCAAATCTTGAACAATTCCTGCAACTACATCCTGGATTGAGAAGTCTGACCTCCAACAACCACTATCATTGTCCTCTGTGCTGGATATGACTCCAAACAGAGATTTTCACTGATTCCCACTGACTTTCAGTTTTTCTAGGGCTCCTTGATGCCATGCTCAGTCAAATGCTGTCTTAATGTCACTTGTGTCTCATCTCAGGAATGTAGCTCTTGAGACCAGGTTTGGACCGAGGTTACTATGGAATTTGAGCCGAAGGTCCAGGGAAAATCAAGCTGAGCATCAATGAGCAGGTCTCATTTCTTAGTAAGTACCACTTAATGAAACTGATGATGAGCACTTTCATTGTTTCAATCATGATTGTGGGTAGACTGATGGGCTCGATATAATTCATATTGTACCATATAGGAGATTAAAATTGTATACAAAGGAAAACAGAAAGAACAAGTGCACACGCTTGAAATAACACTTGAAACTCTGTACGTGAAAAGATACAGAGGATCGCCAAAGAATTACACACCAAGCATTCAAGCATGGCATTATGATGGTTATGATTCTAGACTAACTGAAATGCCTTTGTAGCATGTTTTGTGCTGGAATTTAAATAATGCGGTAATGTATGAGCAGGCATCAGAAAGATAAATGACTTTGGAAGCAGTCAACTGTTCGAAAAATTCAACCCATCAGCAATGTCCTTCAGCAAAGTGAGGTCTCCATCTCTATCCTGCCTGGTCACACATTGAATGATTCTAATTCCTTCTGAAGTGGTCAAACTAGTAACTCTGTCATTAGGAAGAATTCTCATTAAATGTGATAATGAACTCCAACATGTCCTGAGGCCAGCACATATTTCTGTCTTGGCTTCTAAGTCTTTTGGAAGCCAACTTCTCACAAGTAATACCAGAAACTAGTGTCACTTATTACCACGGGCATTTTCAGCAGTGGAATCATCCAGCTTGAATCTAATCTCAGAGTAAGAGGTCATTCATTAAAGACAGAGATGAGGAGGAATTTCCTCTCTCAGAGGATAGTGAATCTGTGGCATTCTTTACTGCTGAGTACTAAAAGGATAAAGTTACCATATCATACTGAACCCACAGCACCTCAGAAGATGGGAGAGGTTGAGAAGGAGAGTCCTCCACAGTAACCTCAGCTGGTGTGGAGATTGAACCCACATTGCAAACCTTAATTTACATTACAAATCAACTATCTAGTCGACTGACCTAACCAAGAGGGTTGGAGAGCCTGGATCATTAAGTGTATTCAGAACTGAGATACATTTTTAATCAATAAGGAATCAAGGGTTATGGGGAAAAGTGAGGAAAGTGAAGTGGAAGATTATCAGATCTGCCACGGTCTCATTGAACGGCGGAGTGGATTCGATGGGCTGAATGGCCTATCTGCTCCAATGGCTTATGGTCTAGCATACCTCTTTCCATCTCATCTCCTCTTGCAAGCGGACTACTATCTTCACATGCCTGCCTTCTTTGCGGGCTGAGCCATCTGCGTTGTCTTCAAGTAGCATATCTGCTCAATAAAGGCATCAATTAGAAATATGCAACAGCAAGAGGAGGCATTGACACTGTGCTGGACTCAGACAATGACATTTCTTAATTCTGATCTGAAGTTAATACAAATGGAACTGCATTGTTCCCCTGCTCGGTGATATTAAATTGTGCCAGAAGACTGGCTTGTCATACACATAAACACAATGGTACACCAGCAATACTCCCCCATAACGCAAAGTCACATTGTCCTACCAGACACAAGGTTGCTTTCTTATTAGAGAAAGATGGCAGGAGGTGGTTTTATCTGAGGGTCACCCCACCTCAGGTGAGGGGAGAGGTTGAGGAGGCAAGTCTGTCATGGTAACCTCAGCCAGTGTGGGAATTGAACCCATGCTGTTGGTATCAGTTTGCATCACAGATTGGCTGTCCAACCCATGATGATGTATTTTCAACATCGGAAGGTTGAAAACCAAACTTCTGGTCTCAGCCGGAATATTTAATCTAAAGTCTACAATATGTCCATGGTTGAGTACACAGCGTGGGTTCTACTGCAGCCAGAAAAGGAATTGGCTATTTCCGCAGAAAATAGAAGTTGTGGGGATGCTGGCAATCTGAAATGAAAACAATATGCTGGAGAAACTCAGCAGATTGGGCAGCATCTATGAGGCAGAAACAGAGTTAGCCCATTATGACACGTTTTATTCTTTTTGGCTAATGTTGAGTTGCGTACCAAGACTGGTGGATTCGGTCAGGTTGAGGCTGTGCTGGGAAAGGCCAAGTGACTGACGAGGGGACGAAGAGATGGAAAGCTGGGACTGGGTGCGACTGCAGCTGCCGTGGGTTTCAGACTTCAACCGGTCATTCTCTGCCTTCAGCTTTTCAATTTCAGTCTAGGAGGGAAAAAGGTTTAAACATTAAAACAAGCTGGACCATCATTAAACACTTTATAATCATGCAAAAGACCCTGCATTAAACAAACACTCTGGTTTCCCACTTATATCACTAAACATTCGAAGCATTTTGGGGGATGTATTTAAAAAAAACAGTCTTGCATCGAGTCATGTAGGCCTACAGTGCAGAAAAAGACTCTTTGGCCCATCGAGCCTGTGCTAATTAAAAGCAACCAGCCAGCTAGTCAAATCTAACCCATATAGTGACTTTCATGATCACGGTCATCACAAAAGCACTCTGTAGCTAAATAAGTTTTTTTAAAAATAAAAACCTAAAGAAGTGTGATGCTGTCAATCAGAAAAAAGTAGAAATCGATAGCAAAGCTCAGCAGGTCTGATAGTATCTGTGAAGAGAAATCAGAGTTAACGTTTCGGGTCCAGTCACCCTTCCTCAGAGTTCTAGGAGCAATAGTTTCCACCCACAGTCCAAAGACGTGCAGGCTAGGTGGGTTAGCCATGGGAAATGCAGGGATAGGGTAGAGGGATGGGTCTAGGTATGCTCTTCGGAGACGGGGTGTGGACTCAATGGGCTGAATGACCTGGTTCCACACTGTAGGGATTCCATGTGTTTTTATTCTATGTTTTTTCCCCAATGATTAGCTTTTAGCAGACTAATCTGCTGAATGAAACAATAAATGATTATTCATCAATGATTTGGAAACTGTTCAACATGATCCCATGAAAGAAAACCATTTCGAAAAAAAATTGACTTAAAATGTCACCATTTATTTCCATTGTTTAGCGAGTGCAGTTCTCTGAAGCAAGAGGTCACCTTCTCATTAGCTGAGTTTGAGGTGATTAGTCTGTCCCTCAGTCTGTACAGGGGTTAGTCTTTGGGAAAGTGTGGTATTATCTGTGTGCCTCTATGAGTCCAAAATGGGTTTGTAATGAGGACTAAGTGATTAAGGTTAGCTGTGCAGGAGCCTTGTCTTATCTTGATCCACTTCAGAAAGGACCATTCTTGTCATGGCGGTTTAAAGCCTCCCATTTGAAAGATTCTGAAGTCAGGTCCCTGGACTCAAAACCTCAACTTGGTTTCTCTCTCCACAGATGCTGCCACACCTGCTAAGTTTCTTCAGCAATTTCTGTTTTTGTTTCAGATTTCAAGCATCCACAATTCTTTGTTTAACTTGGCAGATAGATTTGGTCACAAGGAACTTATCCGTGACCTCCTGCTTTTCCCATTGCTGGATCCACAGGGTGTTTGCTGGGAGATGGTGCTCAGGAATGTTCAACCAAACAACCTCTCGGTCAATCATCAATAAACTGATGGAACAGTCCAAATCAGCAGTGAGTCCTGTTTGCTCCAAGATGAATTGATCACTGCAGCATCCCTTTTACTTGTTTGGTTGCTAGCTCGGGTAAATAATTGCAATGCAGGCATATCCGGCCACAACAGACAGCCTGTTGTTTTGTGTTCCTCTTGGCTGAAGAACAAATCTCAATATCTATCACACTCCACCCACCAAAGAACAGCTGCAGCAACATCTGGCCAAATATGGCCTCTGCTGAATACTGGGCTTCCCGACTATCCTCTGGCCAAATTATTTCACACACACTGTTCTCTGATGACCTGCTTATAATAACACCACCTTTCCACTTGGGAACTCGATCTATGCATGGATAGGTTGGCCAGTCAACAGAAAGTTGCTTTTGCCTCTCTGGAACAGCTCCAGAGACACCATATGTGAAACATACTCAACAATAAGGACTGCATTCCTTTTCCCAACATCTAGGCACCTTTTAAAAGATAACCACAATAGGAGCAACTTAACTGCAGATCGCAACAAAGCAAAGAGGCCTAACGCTCACCTCAGCATTATTGTCCAGGCAACTTTGTTGTTGAAATGGTTGGAAAGACATTAGAGTCTAAATGTTGATGCCTCCCACAAGAACTTAGTTCAGTTCTAATCACCGGACAGCGATGCAATAGAAATAGTCCACTTGGACTAAGCTGATACCGCAGTGTTGAGCTGGTTGCTCTAAGTGGAGCTTAACAGATGCTCCTTCCAGGTGGGTATTAAGAGGTCCACATTCGGCATGGTGGCTCAGTGGTTAGCACTGCTGCCTCACATCACCAGGGTCTCAGGTTTGAGTCCAGCCTCGGGTGACTGTCTGTGTGGAGTTTGCACATTCCCCCCGTGAGTGCGTGGGTTTGTTCTGGTTTCCTCCCACAGTTCAAAGATGTGCAAGTTAGGTGAATTGGCCATGATAAATTGCCCATAGTGTTAGGTGCATCAGTCAGAGGGAAATGGGTCAAGGCGGGTTACTCTTTGGAGGGTGGGTGTGGACTTGTTGAGCCGAAGGGCCTGTTTCCACAAGTAGGGAATCTAATTGAAGAGTGAACTGTGTGATCCTGCTTGCTGAACATACCTTCTTCCCCTGAGCTAACCTCAGCCTGTAGTCACCCAGAACAGCTTCAGGAACTAATGCAAATCATCACAGAGAGGTAACCCACACCCTCTCGCTTTGCGTGCCACAAATGTCTGCACTTTTGGCCAAGGAGTGTTTTGATCCAGAGTCCCTGGTTCCAGAGGGAATAGCTGGAATGATTCCAACCATCAAAAGCAGTCAGTCACTTGGGAGAGCAACAGCTATTTTAAAACATACATCCTTAGCCAAATTAAATTACATATAAGCGCACGTTCAGAAGACACATCTGCTTACCTGCATCCTATTCATGGCCTCACGCAGTTGATCAAGTTGGTGAGCAGAGCTCAGTGCTTCAAGTCGAATGTCTGTCAACTTCATCTCTTTCTCTCTCAGCTCACCGCGCAGCTGAATAATGGTCTCAGCCTCTCCATCGATACATTCAGAGATGCTGCTTGGGAGTGAACAGGAAAGGGAGGCAAAAACCACCAGGCACCATTATTAGTCCATTTACTCAGTAACCCTTCCATCACAACTCCCCATGTAACAAAGGTGACTAACAAACATCTTGCTGACACAAAATGATTGATTTGAAACCTATTTAATGTGCAAGTATATTCTTAAAAGTTAGTATAATGTTTGTGATTGGAAAACTAAAATGCACCAGAGGCTGACACCATGGGCTTTCTGCACCCCATCATAAATAGGGGGAGATGGTGGCATAGTGGCCATGTAATTAGATTGGTGAAAGTGTTGCCATGGAGAATGTACCAGTTAGATAATAAGCTTGTTTAAATTTAAAGCAGGCAAGTTGACTCTGATTGTCTTGGCATTGTGCTGAGAAAAGAACCAGAGAATACTGTCACCTATTTTGCTTATTTGAAACTGGGGCAGAGTGTGACACATTCTTGCTATCTGTAAGAAACAGGGCGCTGTGTACTGATACTCTCCGGATTGTTTAGCAAATGTTTGCCAATGACAAAGTGTCCTATTTTACTAGCTCACCTCAACCTGTAAAATCCAGCCCATGATACATGTTCCACCTAAAAATTTAACATGAAACCAATATAAAATTATAAGTTATCATTCCTTAATCCGGGCATTTGTTCCATTAGGCAGTTTGTAGAGTGCCATTGTCAAAAATGAGGATTGAAAGAGGGACTGCCCTCAGTGCTCTCTGTGACTCATTTAGGTCAAGATTAGAGTGGTGCTGGAAAAGCACAGCTTTTGACTGAAAGGTTGATTTTACTGCTCCTCAGATGTTGCCTGAACTGCTGTGCTTTTCCAGCACCACTCTAATCTAGACTCTGGTTTCCAGCATCGGCAGCCCTTGTTTTTACCTCATATAGGTCAACCTTTTTGTCAGCATCTCTTTGATGCTGTAGCATAATCAGAGTCAAGCCGATGACATTCCTTCTGTAGCTTCTCACAGAATAGCACAACACACTGAAGACAGATAGAGTTCTTCAGTAAACGAGTAAACTAAGCTTAAGTTTAAAAAGCAATGGAACAACATGATCATCAATTGAAGGAGAGTAATTGGCTTTAATAGTGAACAGGCAATTTTTTAAGAGATTAAAATGGTTAACAACATATTGCTTGCTTTGACACAGCTCAATGTTTAATCTGTGTGAATAATTATGTATCATTTCTGATATATCTTCAACAGCAAAACACATGTAAGTGATTATAAACAAGAGAAATAAACTGAACTAAAACACGAGTTTGAAGTGCTGCTCGAACATATTTCTCCAGTTCCCACTGAACCCAATGGAGAGGACATTCACCGAGCAACAACTTCTCAGGTGTTGTTCGAGCTGCAATCATCGAGAGAAGAGTAGAACATTCCTGAAGATATTCCTTGTTCATGGTGGACAGGCATTTGAGTCAGGAAGTGAGTTACTGGCTACAGAATTCAAAGTCACTGATCTGCTCCTATTACCATTGTATGTATCTGGCTGGTACCATTCGGTTTGTGTTCAATGGTAGCCTCCAGGAAATATTGGGATTGGGGGATGGGCAGTGATGGTGTAGTTGAATACCAGTGGGAAATGGTGAGATTTCCGTGTTGGAAGTGATTGCCTGACATGAATACTACATGTTGGTTATAAACCCAAGGTTGAATGTTACTCAGGCCTTACGTATTCAGGCAGTATCTGCATCAATGCAGCACTGATCATTGTGCAATTATTAGTGAAATTTCTCACCTCTGGCCTTTTGTTGGGGGAAAGATCATGGCACGCCTACAGTGATGTCCTGGGGCTGAGATGAGTGATCTCAGCCAGCACAAACCATCTTCCTTTGAGCACTGGGATGGGGCTGTCACAAGCAAGGCCAACATTTTAATGTTCTTTAGCTGAGTGATTTTTCAGGCATTTCACAGAGTGAGTAGGTTTAGTTCCAAAACGTCAGCAGCGAACCAGTTGGGACTTTTTTTAATGACAATCGATGATAATTTCATGGTCTCTCGCTGTCAATTCCGAATGTTATTAATTGAATTTAAATTCCTACTAGCCTGGACCTCTGGAATACTGGTCCTGTGACATTACTATGCCACTTTCCTCCCCACCTCCCTGATACCCCCTGATTTCAATCTTGCTGGAGTCCCTTGATTTTACACAGTCTTCTCTGACAAGACAAGGTGTAGCCAATGCTGGTCAAGGATGAGTCAGGTTGTGGGGTACGATTTGGTGAGATTGATTCATCAGGTTGTTATTTTTCTGGTATGTGGAGCATGCACCTTATGGGTTAAGTATATAACCGATACCCTATGGGATCTCAACTATTGATATACCACTGCTGCATTCTCCTCCATCAGGACTATATGTCTGACCCATGTGATGAAGCTGCTCCTTTAACAAGGTTATGCTGTCCTTGGTTTTCTTTTAGAAAGGTAATAAAAGAGACTTTGTGGAGTGACTCCAAGATGGATTCTTAGAACAGCTGGTGCTGGAGCCTACCAGGGAGAAGGCAATTCTGGATCTGGTATTGTGCAACAAACCAAAATTGGTCAGGGACCTCGAAGTGAAGGAGCCATTGAGAAGTAGTGACCATAATACAATAAGCTTCAATCTGCAATTTGAGAGGGAGAGGGTACAATCGGAAGTAACAATATTTCAGTTGAATAAAGGGAAATATGGAGCTATGAGGGAGGAGCTGGCCAAAGTTCAATGGTGCAATACCTTAGCAGGGATGACAGTGGAGGAACAATGTCAGATATTTCTGTGTATAACGCAGAAGATGCAGGATCAGTTCATTCCAAAAAGGAAGCAAGATCCTAGGAGGAGGCATGGGATGCCGTGGCTGATGAGGGAAGTTGAGAAACATATAAAGTTAAAAGAGAAAAAGTATAACATAGCAAAGATAAGTGGGAAAACGGAGGACTGGGAAGCTTTTAAAGAACAACAGAGTATTACTAAGAAGGAAATACGCAGAGAAAAAATGAGGTACAAAGGTAAACTGGCCAAAAATATAAAGGGAAAGTTTTTTTAGGTATGTGAAAGCAAAAAAATGATTAAGACTAAAATTGGGCCCTTGAAGACAGAAACAGGGGAATATATTACAGGGAACAAAGAAATGGCAGAAGAATTGAATTGGTACTTCAGATCTGTGTTTACTGGGGAAGACACATGCAATCTCCCTGAGGTAACAGTGGCTGAAGGACCTGAACTGAAGGGAATTTATATTTGCCAGGAATTGGTGTTGGAGAGACTGTTAGGTCTGAAGGTTGATAAGTCCCCGGGGCCTGATGGTCGACATCCCAGGGTACTGAAGGAGGTGGCTCGAGAAATCGTGGATGCGTTGGTGATTATTTTCCAGAGTTTGATGGATTCGGGATCGGTTCCTGCGGATTGGAGGGTGGCTAATGTGGTACCACTTTTTAAGAAAGGTGGGAGAGAGAAAGCAGGAAATTATAGACCAGTTTGTCTGACCTTAGTGGTGGGAAAGATGCTGAAGTCTATAATAAAGGATGAAATTAGGACACATCTGGATAGTAGTAACAGGATAGGTCAGAGTCAGCATGGATTTATGAAGGGGAAATCATGCTTGACTAATCTTCTGGAATTTTTCGAGGATGTAACTCTGAAGATGGACGAGGGAGATCCAGTAGATGTAGTGTACCTGGACTTTCAGAAAGCTTTTGATAAAGGCCCACATAGGAGGTTAGTGAGCAAACTTAGGGAGCATGGTATTGGGGGCAAAGTACTAACTTGGAATGAAGGTTGGTTGGCTGACAGGAAACAAAGAGTAGTGATAAACGGCTCCATTTCGGAATGGCAGGCAGTGACCACTGGGGTACCGCAGGGATCAGTGCTGGGACCGCAGCTTTTTACAATATATATTCATGACATAGAAGATGGTATTAGTAATAACATTAGCAAATTTGCTGATGATACTAAGCTGGGTGGCAGGGTGAAATGTGAGGAGGATGTTAGGACATTACAGGGTGACCTGTAGGTGAGTGGTCAGATGCATGGCAGATGTAGTTTAATGTGGATAAATGTATGGTTATCCACTTTGGTGGCAAGAACAGGAAGGCAGATTACTATCTAAATGGAATCAATTTAGGTAAAGGGGCAGTACAAAGAGATCTGGGTGTTCTTGTACACCAGTCAATGAAGGTAAGCATGCAGGTACAGCAGGTAGTGAAGAAGGCTAATAGCATACTGGCCTTCATAACAAGAGGGATTGAGTATAGAAGCAAAGAGGTTCTTCTGCAGCTGTACAGGGCCCTGGTGAGACCACACCTGGAGTACTGTGTGCAGTTCTGGTCTCCAAATTTGAGGAAAGACATTCTGGCTATTGAGGGAGTGCAGCGTAGGTTCACGAGGTCAATTCCTGGAATGGCGGGAGTACCTTACGCTGAAAGACTGGAGCGACTGGGCTTGTATACCCTGGAGTTTAGAAGACTGAGAGGGGATCTGATTGAGACATATAAGATTATTAGAGGATTGGACACTCTGGCGGCAGGAAACATGTTTCCGCTGATGGGTAAGTGCCAAACCAGAGGACACAGCTTAAAAATACGGGGTAGACCATTTAGGACAGAGATGAGGAGAAACTTCTTCACCCAGAGAGTGGTGGCTGTGTGGAATGCTCTGCCCCAGAGGGCAGTGGAGGCCCAGTCTCTGGATTCATTTAAGAAAGAGTTGGATAGAGCTCTCAAGGATAGTGGAATCAAGGGTTATGGAAATAAGGCAGGAACAGGATACTGATTAAGGATGATCAGCCATGATCATATTGAATGGTGGTGCAGGCTCGAAGGGGAGAATGGCCTACTCCTGCATCTATTGTCTATTGTCTATTCACTACTGCAAAAGACACAGATACCGAAAAGGCGAAGTTGAAAAGTTTTAGGGCCAGTTTGATTTTAGCCAACAGGCAAAAAGCTGTTCAAGGTTTTAGAAAAAAAAACTTGTATAATGAGACGGGAGTGGCCAGTTCTCCTAGCTCAGCTTTTCCCTGGTTTGGTTTGGTTTTAGCATATTCGAGTTGAAAAGAGAAGCAGGTCCAGGCTTATCTTATTCTCTCTCTCTCTCTCTCTCTTGCTTCTCTCCTGTAAGACCCTGTGTTAGATTTTACCTTTTGTGCCGGGGGTGCTGATGGGGATTGTTACAAGTATTGGAACAGCATCATTAAGTTGGGATAATCTGCTGGGTTTTTGGATAGGTTAAGTTATCCTGCAATCTGTTCTCGTTTGTTTGTGTGTCATTCAGTAATCTTGTAAATAAATTCTGTTTTGTTTAAAACTAAGTGGTTTGACCAGCTGAATCCCTCCTGGAATATCCACATTCCACCTGCTTTAAACAGCTAGCAAAGTTATGGTCTGTGCTACCTTCTTGAAATGTTTTGAGGGATCTGGCCTGGTCTATAACACCCACAACAGCAAGACATCTGAGTGTTTGCCTATCCATAGTAGGTAAAATTGTACGTACAGTGAGTTAGAGTGCGATGTTCTCATCAGTGGGGTTGTGGGAGTAGATCCATTATGAGCAAACTTGGGGGATGAAGGTAAGGAAGAATCAGGTGTATTCATTTCTTCAATATCTGAATGAGATGAGGCCGATTTAGGAGACTTCTTTTTGCCAAATGCTTGCTTGAAGGAACTTCTTAACTAAACAAGACAAATATTTATACAGGATGTAAAGTGTGCATTTAGAGGGAAATGCATTTGTGAATACCCTCATACATATGTTCCACACATTTTGCAGAATATATTAAAATCGTGCATAGGTCACACTGTAATGAGCTTACGGATGGCTCTCTGGCATGAAGAAAGATACCTCTTCCTTTCTTGCATCAACCACTTACAGAAAGCATGACAAAAAGGAGAACAGGTGTTAATCTCCTGCTTCCACATCAGTGGAAATCGTGGATGAACCGTGACAAAGACCATTCTCAGGCTTACCACCAATCTCCTGTTAACATGACGGAGCTATAGGTAGATTCGCCAGGCAACTAATACCTGATTTAGCACATGACATAAAAAGTGACAACGTCTTCAACGTACAGCCATAGAGTCATTGAGGTCTACAGCACGGAAACAGGCCCTTCGGCCCAACTTACCCATGCTGTCCATTAGTCCCATTTGCCAGGCTTTGGTCCATATCCCTCCATATCTATCCCATCCATGTACCTCTCTAAATGCTTCTCAAATAATGAAATTGTACTCGCAACATGATTGCCTTGAGTCTAACCTCATATTAAGGTATTGCTTAAAACCACAACTTTATAAACCAGAATATCACAAGAAAAATTTGCCCTTAGTCGTTCATCTTCGACTGTCATCCGTAATCTGGGAGAAAAGAATTAAGATTGAATCTCACATTGGCTACCAACAGCTTGCTGTGTTATTAAGGTGGACTACACTTCAACCTTAACGACTTGTTTTGAAGCATTTTTCACTTAAAGCAACTACTTTGCCTGATAATTCTGATCATAACATGGGTAAAGTACATTTCAACATTTTTTCCCCCAAGGTGAGTAGGTTAAATCCCTCTGAAAGTTCCCACTGGGTTAGAATATTAAACAGGCAACCAAAAGAAAACACATCATAATGAGAAGCACATCACAGCACACTCCAAACAAACAAGAAGCATTGAAAACGCAACATTGAAATGATTTGCAACATCAATAATGCCTGGATTTATGTATGATTCAGAGAAAATTCACTCATAAAAGCCAGAATTGAAATTAAGGTCAATACTGAAGACATCACTAAGAATGCATCGAGAGTGGTGCTGTCTACCCACTGCGTAGCCAGTAGTTACACTTTGCAAGGTAGACATGGATCTTCGCACCCCAACTCAAATTCTTTTGTCACCCAGACACAAACTTTCAAACATCTACTCGCAGAGACGTACAAGTGTTCAGTTGACAATGGGATTCAGAAATTCCAGTTTTGTAGTTTAGAGTCTGGTGAATTTTGCCAGTCTTACCCACCGCAACATGGCTTCACAGCAACAAAGAACACTCTTGCGCTTATGTAAGGATGAAAGTCAGCAAAGAGTTAAAAGTATCCAAACACTGCTGCAATATGTCTCACTAGTGACATTAATCTGACTGAAAATGCCAATTCTATGTTGCTTGTCCAATGGATGGCAACTGGGCGATTGTGGTCTAACACCTTGGGCCATACATGACCAGCCATGCTTCCCTGGGGCTTCCTCATGGACCTTATCAGGCAGAAAACTCATTCCAATGTATCAACGTGAATGCTCTTTCTCGCCTCAGAAACCTATTGTGGACACATCACCCACTCCACACTCCAAGGTGCTCTTGTCACCAGCCAAACCCATCCCCACCCCTCCTGTCCAAGGGATAAAACTGACCTCCTGCCCTAAATATATCAGCATTCATCTAACTTTGTTATCTTTATTAGAGGATGCAATGTTATAACATGACATTATGAATTAATTAACAGTTCAAGAAGGCAGCTCATTTACAACTTCACAATAGCAACTTGGGATAAGTACTAAATGCTGGAACAGTCCACATCCTCTGAATGAATAGAAAGAAACCAAATTGATTACATAAAGGTTTAAATATCATAAAAAGGATTCAAAGAGATATCATCAAAAACCATTTTTCCAAATATTACTCTATATTATATGATCAAACTGTCTCAAAATCTTTCTCTAAATTAATAAGCTGAAGATTACACTCAACTTCATTCCCTTTCTCACCATTATTTCGGGTTTGTTTGACCTTGTTACATCAAACCACTCAGAAAAAAAATCACAAGACAACCTGCAGAAATACATATCTTCTTATGCTCAATGCTACAGCGTGTAGAGTTATTTCCTTCCTTTCATTCATTTGCACCTCTTCACCAAGGGGACCTAGTCTAATTATGTATCTCTCTCAACAGCCAAGGAAGGGGAACCCGACATATCCCACATTAAAGAAAAAGACTTCTTGGGTTCTACTGTAACACTTCAAAGCAGCTCATGTTAAAAATTTTCCACATCCACTCAGTGTGCAACAGCATCCTTGAGGAATGACTTAACACTTATGAAATACCGGTGTGAATTACTTATCGGAAATTATGATGTGAAAATTAAGGCATGCTGAAGTAGTAATATTGCCACTGCAGTACAGAAGGGGACACACCATCAAGCACACACACAGGGAAGTTGGTAAGAACCTCTCCATTTAATTGTTTCCTGATTTCTGTGCTGACCAAGGGTTTATTACGTCATGCTAGATTTAAGGTGATCTGCAAGTACAAGGTTATACTTACCTCATAAACCTGCCATGAAGTGTGCAAGCACAGGGAAAAAGAAGAGAAGACAACAAGCTAATTTTAATTTTGAACAAAGTAAAAAATCTATTTGATAAATAAATTCTACAAAATGCCAATGGTGAGATTGGCTGCGAGCAAGCCAACTCGACAAAATAAAAGCAGAAATACCTCAGCAGGTTAAGCAGCATCTGTATAGAGAAAATCAAGAGTTAATGAAACCTTAATTCTGTTTCTTGCTTCACAGATACTGCCTGATCTGCTGAGCATCTCTATCACTTTATGCTTTTACTTCAGAACTCCAGCATCTGCTCAATTTTGCTTTTGGACAAATAAAGATCGAGTTTCCACAGTACTGTGAAAACTTGGGATCCTTTCTGGAATTCATTTGCAGCAATGTAGAACTGGCAAACCAATTATGACCAGAAGGGAAATGAATACATCATTTCCTGTTGGGATTCAATTACGAGCTGTATATTCTAAGTGATCAGAGCTACACTAACAGGAGACGGTTAGAATAGTTCTTAAAATGCACACATCACAATAACATTATTTCCTACTGAAATTTTAGTGGTATTTATTATATCTACATAAACAATCATTTAACGGACAGAATGGGTCACAACTAAACAACATGCAACAAGATGAAGTTTGCTATCAGACAAAATAAATCATAAAATGAATATCAAAACATTAAATTATTACATGTAGGTAACCCTTTCTGAACTATTAATGACCCAAAATGCTCACCATTAAGAATATCAGTCTAAGATTTCACAAGAATTTTGACACAAACCAAGCAGCAAACATAGCCAGCATAATGAATGTGCAACTTTCTGCACAATGAAGTTATAGTGGTGTCAACAAACACATGAACAGATTGATTACTCATACCTATAGATCCACACGCCATCCAACAGGTCTCTTACAGATACCTGGAATGCCTTCTTACAATGTCACCTTACTAAACAATTTTATAAATTGGCAATTCAAATTCAACTTCTTAAAAGAGGCCAAATAACCCAAATTCTGTGACTGACATTTTCATGTTCCAAGATCCTTGACGGAACCAGAAAGACTCAGAGAGTCGTAGATCCTGCACCTGCAGCTCCACAGGCTATTGGTCTTGTCTCAAAGTGAATGGATGGGACCATGTAGACAACTGGGATGTTTTGTGACAACATGGTGAGCAGAGATATAGCCCCACAACAATAAAATCAGAGCTGCATTGTTTCATGATAATAGAACCTTTCAGATTGAGGGGTGGGCAGAAGCCTCAGAACTCCAATAAGATTAAAGTGCAAAACCTATTACACAACCATGGAGATAATCTACATCTGTATCTACACATGGAGGTACCTGGTTATATGTGCAAGGAAGAAAGTAAACATAAATACTGAGGTAACCATTAAAATAACAGATTAACCATAGTGCTGAGATACTGCAACTTAAGTCACAGAGTCCAGTGTTTGATGCATGCAGTTTACCAGCTAATAGTGCAGATAGGATTCACTGAATTAGTCTGTGATACCTTGTTTTCACCAGATCTGTGTTTAGCATTTTGTATTCACTACAGATTATCCAAGACCATTATAATATACATTTTAATAATTATTCAATTAACTTGATTTTCTCTATTTTGCCTTCTCTCACTAATCATTTTTGTTTGCCTCTGTTGATTAATCCTAATTTGGAGAAACTGTCAATCAGGAAATCTTATAGGCACCAATGTGAGAAAGAAATCAAACCTTGCTTCACCAAGGAAATTATCAAAAGCCTTATGCAAAAATATTTGGGTGAAATATATAATCACCATATTGTCAGAAAGCAACACACTTTGCATTTGTAGCTAAACATGACACTACTTAATAATGATAACAATCTCCTTGTTTTACATTATGTTCATACCTGTATCAAGTCCACTAAAATAAAACTCCCTTGAGTTGTAAACATGGCCTGGATCATCTGTGGATTTGTGAAGGGCACTATGGACCGAAGCTTAATTTGAAAAACACCCTCAAACTTTAAAGTCATGGACTTACCCAGTTCTTCTTCTTCTTTTTCTTGGAATCGACCTCTGCACTACTGCCCACGCTGGAATGGCTGGTGGCACTGTTCACACTGGACACACTGTCTGATGAGTGCTGCCTCCGAATCCTCAGATCTGCTGACTGGGATGTACCATTTCCGGCTGTGAGGAAATTGCAGAGGCATCAGAACTCACACTGTCTAAATCACCGAGAGGGTCGTTTAGTCTCAGCCATATTGCTGGACTCACATGTAGGCCAGCCCAGCTAAGGACAGCAGATTTCCTTCCTTGAAGGACATCAGTGAACCAGATGGGCATTACAACACTTGGCAACAGTTTTGTGGTTACCATGGATGAGTTTTTTATTCCAGATTAACTAACCGAGTTCAAAAAGCACTGTCTGCTGTGGTGAGATTCAAACCCATATTCCCAGAGCAGTCGCCTGGGTCTCTACATTACTGGGCCAGGTCACATTACCACAATGCCACCACTGTTTAAGAAGGGTGGTAAGGACAAGCCAGGGAACTATAGACCAGTGAGCCTGACGTCGGTGGTGGGTAAGTTGTTGGAGGGAATTCTGAGGGACAGGATGCACATGTATTTGGAAAGGCAAGGACTGATTCAGGATAGTCAACATAGCTTTGTGCATGGGAAATCATATCTCACAAACTTGATTGAGTTTTTTGAGGAAGTAACAAAGAGGATTGATGAGGGCAGAGTGATAGATGTGATCTATATGGACTTCAGTAGGTTTCCCATGGGAGACTGATTAGCAACGTTAGATCTCATGGAATAAAAGGAGAACTAGCCATTTGGATACAGAACTGGTTCAAAGGTAGAAGACAGGGGGTGGTGTTGGAGGGTTGGTTTTCAGACTGGAGGCTTTGACCAGTAGAGTGCCACAAGGATTGGTGCTGGGTCCTCTAATTTTCGTCATTTGCACAAATGATTTGGATGCAAGCATAAGAGGTACAGTTAGTAAGTTTGCAGATGACACCAAAATTGGAGGTGTAGCGGACAGCGAAGAGGGTTACCTCAGATTACAACAGGATCTGGACCAGATGGGCCAATGGGCTGAGAAGTGGCAGATGGAGTTTAATTCAGATAAATGCGAGGTGCTGCATTTTGGGAAAGCAAATCTTAGCAGGACTTGTACACTTAATGATAAGGTCCTCAGGAGTGTTGCTGAACAAAGAGACCTTGGAGCGCAGGTTCATAGCTCCTTCAAAGTGGAGTCGCAGGTAGATAGGATAGTGAAGGCGGCGTTTGGTATGCTTTCCTTTATTGGTCAGAGTATTAAGTACAGGAGTTGGGAGGTCATGTTGCAGCTGTACAGGGCATTGGTTAGGCCACTGTTGGAATATTGTGTGCAATTCTAGTCTCCTCCCTATCGGAAAGATGTTGTGAAACTTGAAAGGGTTCAGAAAAGATTTACAAGAATGTTGCCAGGGTTGGAGGATCTGAGCTATAGGGAGAGGCTGAACAGGCTGGGGCTGTTTTCCCTGGAGCGTCGGAGGCTGAGGGGTGACCTTATAGAGGTTTACAAAATTATGAGGGGCATGGATAGGGTAAATAGGCAAAGTCTTTTCCCTGGAGTGGGGGAGTCCAGAACTAGAGGGCATATGTTTAGGGTGAGAGGGGAAAGATATAAAACAGACCTACGGGGCATCTTTTTCATACAGAGGGTGGTACGCGTATGGAATGAGCTGCCAGAGGAAATGATGGAGGCTGGTACAATTGCAACATTTAAGAGGCATTTGGATGGGTATATGATTAGGAAGGGTTTGGAGGGATATGGGCCGAGTGGTGGAAGGTGGGATTAGATTGGGTTGGGATATCTGGTCAGCATGGACGGGTTGGACCGAAAAGTCTGTTTCCATGCTGTACATCTCTATGACTCTATGACCTCCCCTGTATGTAACTACAGGCCAAAGATAGAAATGACAACATTGTGACACGGTGTGTGTTAATCTTGTTTGTTAAAGGATTTGTATTTTAAAGCACTGTCAAATCATTCACCACCTTAGTCAGACATGTGGATCATCGTCTCCCAGTGAACAATATCTGGTCTTATCTTCAAATAACAATGGTTTTTTTCACTAATCCTTGTGAATGATTTGTAGGTTTACATCAAAAAAGACAAAAACAGATATAACTAATTTCGGTGATATGGATCTTTGTTAATCAAAAAAGGGACAGGTGTATGTTGCTTATCTTTTCACTTTTGTTGTAACATTGACTTGTACACAAATATAATAAAAGCCTAAAATCCCTAAAGCAAACATTATCTTGGTAAAACTTTGCTAATTACAGTGAATTTCCATTGTGCTCAGACCTGGGAGATAGTTTGATTGTAAAGGACATTTTAGTTAAAGGTAATTTAAAACTGGGAAACCTGCCTGATGATAAAAGGAAAGACTCTACAACCCTTACATATCACAACTGTTTACTGGTGGGGTGGATCTGTGATTATTTATCATCAGGAAGTATGAGTAAGAGCATCGCAAACAATCCCTCGCAGAGAATTCCTTAAAGCAATACATGATAACTCTTTTGACAGACGTCCCTACCTTTACAGGACAGTTCTGGTGTGTTGATGACGCCATTGATTGCAGCTTGGGCTGCAGCATTCTGCTTCTTGAGCAGTTCGATGGTTTTTCGCAATTCATTAAGTTCAGAATCCTGAACATTGAAGAAATGGCAGGTATTAAGACGTTCCTTACAAATGAAAATATACACCATTTCATTATTGTCTTGTTTCACTGTACTGACTTCCTGGCTTTTCACAAAGCTGAAGTACTGCTTATTGTGGCAAACATACATGACTTAAATTGTAAACTATATTACTCAAAGTAGTTTAATTAGAATTAAACTTCTCTTTACTGGTTGTATGGTATAATGTGTTGTTGACATAATAAAAACAAAAAGTCCCAGGGGAAGGGAAACAACATCTAATGCACCTTCCTGTTGGTCCAGCAGCTGCTCATAATCACATGTTTTGCTTAAAGATATCTGGTGGGTTCTCATGCTACAGTGGTAGTGTCCCTATCTCTGTGCCAGGAGACCAGAGTTCACATTCCACTTGCTCTAGAGGTGTGTAACAACATCTATGAAATGGTTAATTAGAAAATACCAAAGATAGCTGGTCTAATTTACCCTGGAAGTCACATATCCCATAAAATTTCCACTTGTCCCAAAACAAGCCATCCTCTTGGTAAACCAAGCTTAATACACCACAGTACACAAATTAAACAGGTGACAGGCAACACTGACCTTCTGTTCAGCAGTCATGGTTAAACTTTGCAATCTTCCTGTCATGTTAGCAAGGCTTTGCTCAAAAGCTGCTACCAGGTGAGCCTGTTTGTTCAAAGCACAAAGAAGTTCCAATAAAATCCAATAAAGTTCCAATAAAATAGCAAATTACATCAGCAAGCCAGTAGGTGAGATGATGGAGTAGTGGGAATCCAGGAATCCAAGACTGGGGTGTGAGGGATGTGGTTTCATATCCTACCAAAGGAATAAACAGAGTTAAGTTCTTTTAAAATTCATTCATGGGACAAGGGTGTCACTGGTTGAGCTGGCGTTTATTGCCCGTCCCTAGTTGAGAAGGTGGTGGTGAGCTGCATTCTAGAACTGCTGCAGTCCATTTGGAAGAAATGGGGATATATTTTCATGCTTGGATGGTGAGTGGTTTGAAGGGGAACTTGCAGTTGGTGATGTTCTCAAGTATCAGCTGCGCTTGTCCTTCTGGATGGTATGTGCTGCGGGTTTAGAAGGTGCTGTGTCTAAGGAACACTAGTGAAATTCAACTAATAAATCACAAATTGAAAGTAATCTCTGTGACAATGGCCAGAAAGCTAATTTCAGTTGTCATCTGAGTCATGCACGTCCTTCAGGAAAGGAAATCTGCCATCCTTACCCGGTCTGGGCAACAGCAATGTGGCTCTTAACAGCCTCTGAAACGGCCTTGCAGGTCACTCAGTTTAGGGGTGATGAGGGATGGGTATCAAATGCTGACCTTGCCATTGCCTTGGAAACCTTCAGAGGCAACCAAAGGAGTTGCTGATGCAGAGGCAGGCTTTAGGAAAAGTCACCTTTGGTGTTCTGGAAATTCCAAAAAGCAAACAAAAATAGCACTCCATTTATCATGCCAACTTATGACCTCCCACCCAACCCTATTGCCCCATACAAATGCATTAACAACTGGATGAGGGAAATGCCAACAAATGTCTCCCACCCAACTCTCTGTGGCTTTACAACCTCCAAGCCAATTCACCCAGTGTCCCCTATGTGCAGATGTCAGATCACATATGGAAATGAAATTGAAAGCGTTCTAAGTGTCCACAGATAAAAAAAAACACTCTCATTGACAAAGGTCTGTTAACTATGTGCAGCCTCAATCAATAACTTGATCCCTTATAAAGTCAAGTATTTGTTTGACAGCTTCATTTCGAAGACTTTATATGCACTTAGAGGTGTTTTGGCTAATCCTGCAGTGTGTTCATCCAAAACGTCAGATTCTGGGTTGTAACACACAAACAAACACCCATTTCAAAGACTTCAGGACATAGTCACGGACATTGATATGAAGCTTCAAGAAATGTCTCAATATTCAACTGCTTTTGGTGAGAATGGAATTTAGTCAAACCTTCTAAGCATCAAGTGAAAGCAGAGTGAGGGAAAACAAAGGGAACTGTCCCAACTCAGGGTCAGAGGAATGCTGCTTAGATACACATTGGGAATGAAGAGAACCCTACACAAAAACAGAACTTCAACTTAAACCAGTGTTGCTGTTAATTAATTTAAGTTAATGGAAATGGTTTATACAGGAAACAGAATGAGAGATGAAGAGTCACATCAAACCTGTCTGAACCAGAGGAAGATTTTCAATATTATCTGTCTGAGGAGTCAAAAGAACATCATCACCTCAACACTTCTCAGATTTGGAAACTACGCTAATTCAAATGTTGGATTTATTCTGTTTTGGCACAAGTTACAAAAGTTAATATCAGGATGCCAAATAGAAATTGAGAATAAATGAACAATTGATTAACTTGTCTCAGTCGCCTGTAACAAAATGCTTCCACCTCCATCTGTCGATGAAGAGCAGGATTAGAATCCAGGTGTTACAAAAAGGAGCTGGATTCACTGTTTGTATCTGAGGGGCAAGATAGAAATGGAACGAGAACATGCAATAGAGATAGTGTGAGAGCTATCGCAAGGATGCACAAGGGAGAATGTGAGAGAGAAAATGCAAGAGAAAGCATGTGAGAGAACAAGCAAGAGAGATAGCATGTGAGACAGAGATTTATGGGAAAGAGAGCGATAGAGAGAGTGAAGGAAAACATGCAAGAATGAGACAGCACATGTGAGCTTGATACAGGAAGAGAGAAGGAGCATGAGGGAGATAAAGGGAAACCATGCAAAAGAGAGAGAATGTGAAAAAGATATGGTGAGGGAAATAGCAAGTAAGGGCTATGATTTGAAGATGCCGGTGTTGGACAGGGGTGTACAAAGTTAAAAATCACACAACAGCAGATTATAGTCCAACAGGTTTAATTGGAAGCACTAGCTTTTGGAGCGCTGCTCCTTCATCACCTGATGAAGGAGATATGTGAGGGATGGAGTGAGAGAAAGGGAACAAGTGAAAGGGGGAGTGAAAATTAGTGTGATGCAGAGAGGCTGTGTGAGAGAAATAGCATGACAGTGAAAGAAGTCCTGCAAGACAGAGCACTAGAGTGAGAGATAGCAATGACAGAGACAGCATGAGAGAGAATGTCAGAGATAGTATGAGAAACAGCAAATGAGTGAGAGAGAGATATCATGAAAATATAAGAGAGAGTGCGAGAGCAATAGCATGACAGCAGTGATAGAGAGCACAAGAGAGGAATTACAAAAGAGATAGTGCAATAGCAAGAGAGATAGCACAGAGAGATAGTCAGAGAGAGAGAGACAATGAGAGAGAGAGAGACAATGAGAGAGCCAGAGAGAAGTGAGAGAGTGAGAGACCAAAAGAAAGCGACTTGATGTAACCAGCAGTTAGGAAAGGTGCTAATGTGCCTGACTTATTATACTTAGATTTTAAAACAGTGTTTTTGGGTTGGTTACTTTTCTAAATGTTTTAAAACAATAATTAGTCCTTTTGGAACAGTGACCTTTTCTACTATCTGTCAGAAAACAGGGAACTCCTGGAGTATGAGTGCAACATTGTGTTTATTGCAGTGGTTTACGAAGGAAAAGTCACCTTTGGTGTTCTGGAAATTTCAAAAAGCAAACCAAATTAGCTTTGTTTCGGTCTGAGATATTCAGTGACTGATTTCAGTTTAGGAAACCAAGACAGAATGTTTTCAGGGCAATCCAGAGGAGATGACTGAGTCCTAAAAAAGGGACTTTTCAGAGAAGGAGAAAGTGAGGACTCCAGATGCTGGAGAACAGAGCTGAAAATGTGTTGCTGAAAAAGCACAGCAGGTCAGGCAGCATCCAAGGAGCAGGAGAATCGACGTTTCGGGCATGAGCCCTTCTTCAGGAATTCTGCTCCTTGGATGCTGCCTGACCTGCTGCGCCTTTCCAGCAACACATTTTCAGCACTTTTCAGAGAAGTCAAGGAAATAAATCGTCTCAGTGTAAAGGTTTAGCTTGTGAAACTTTCAAACCATTTGGTTAGAATTCATCAGTGTATTTGAAGCTGAAGAAGTCTAAGCTCACTTTTGATAGTAATCATGCAAAAAAACTCCATAGTTCACAGGATAAAAACTGGGATGAATCAATTAAATCAAACTTAGGTATGTAATTTACCTGGATTTGAATTGGTACAAAGTGATGGTGTTGGAGAAACAATTGTTTTAATTGGATACTTTTCCAATTTTGATCAATGTCTAGATAGTGTGGGGATTTTTTTGGGTAAAATCCTTGGGTTCCTTTGCAGCCTTGTGTGACTATGTTTCAATGAATGACTACCAAGTTAACTAGAATTAAAAAGGATTATGATCAATCAGACCAGATTTCATTCTGAGATTTGATTTGTTGAGTTGTACCATCAGCTATGATCATATGGTTTAAATGCACTCCTACGTTCCCACAAATAATTACATCCTGCACTTTCCAAGTCATTGGGATTCACTTCACAAAACATTTTGAAAACAAAATGTTGCAACTTGTTCTTTGTCGGTGATAAAATGCTCTCATTACTCCAAAATGTAATAACTTTAATCACGGATTCAAAACAATGTGTCATCAAATTAGTCAGAATTATGCAACAAAAAGGAGAGATTTTGGAACCTCCCACCCAAGGGAAACAGGCAATCAAGCTCACGAAATGGTGTGAATGAGCTTGCAGTAGGATGTTGCCAGGAAAGAAGGGTTTACGTTATAAAATTAGGTTGGGGCTTTTTTCACTGGAACATAGGAGATTGAGGGGTGACCTTATAGAGGTTTATAAAATCATGATGGGCACAGATAAGGTGAATAGTAAAGGTCCTTTGCCTAGGGTGGGGGAGTTCAAAACTAGGGGGCATACTTTTAAGGTGAGAGGAGAAAGATTTAAAAAGGACATGAGGACAACCTTTTTACACAGAGCGTGGTTAGTGTGTGGAACGAACTGCCAGATGAAGTGGTGAATACAGGTGCAGTTACAACATTTAAAAGACATTTGGATAAGTACATAAATAGAAAGGCTTTGGAGGGATATGGGCAAAACACAGGCAGGTGGGACTAGTTTAGTTTGGGAACATGGTTGGGGTAGAGTATTTGGACCGATGGGTCTGTTTCCATGCTGTATGACTCCATAACTAATTTTGCATTCCTCACTTGTATTGGTGGCCTGGGTGACCATCAAAGGAGAGCACGGCAAGCTTAGATATTTATAATTAAGAAATCTGTTGAACTACCCCACAACTGCCTCACATCATTCACCTCCCTACATGGCACTCCGTTTGACAACTGAGTTATGCCATTCGTGCTGCTTGGTTTTAAGGTCATACACAATGATGTCTGTGGAAAGTGTAATTTCACCACGTCTGCCGCGTGATACGTGAGTGCTCCCAGGAACACTCCATCGCTTTGAACATTTTTAACAAGCCTGCAGCTGAAACAAAGTGGCTGGAGCTACACACTCTCTGGGTGGTCCCAGACAAGGTGCACAAATTTGAGACAGCCTCCATTTCAAACATGAGGGTCCGTCTTTTCAAACATTCTTTAGTTACACATCTCACACAGCAGATAAAATGATAAATGCCGATTATTTTCAGGAGACCAAACAGAGGAAATAGTGATATCTAACCTTTCAATTCCATTCTTATGGGGTCTGTGGGCGGTTGGTTAGCTCAGTTAGATGGATAACTGGCTTACAATGTAAAGTGATGCCAACAGCATGAGTTCAATGCCTGCACTGGCTGAGATTATCATCAAGATTTTAACTCCTCAACCACTCCCCTTGCCTGAGGTGTGGTGACCCTTGTATTATACCTGTACCAGTTGTGTGTGTGTATCTAATGACACAGCAGCCCTGTGGTGATGATGGCGACTTTACTATACTTAGCCCACCCCATTGCCATTATTACCTTCCAAACACAGTCAAGCTTTGATCAGGAAAATGGAGCAGATTGAACTGTAATGTGTTGCTGGGGTACATTTTGTTATTGGGTGTTGCTAACCATTTGTTTCTCATCCCTAATTGCCCCGAAAACTGAGTGACTTGCTTGGATATTTCAGTAAAGAGCCAATCACATTGCTGGGGATCTGGAGGCACATGTAGGCCAGGACTTCCCCAAAGGACATTAGAGACCAAGGTGGGTGTTTGTCAACACTCAATAGTAGTTTCATGGTCACCATTAGTGAGGCTAGTTTTGAATTCCACATCCAGTAATTGAATTTAAATTCCAGCCGTTGCCATAGCAAGATCCAAATAGATGCTGCAGGAACACAGTTATCCACACTCTGGGTGGTCTGAGATCAGCTACACAAATTTGAGATAACCCTTATTTTATTGTCTCAAACTGTTGGATTACTACTTGAGTGACACTACCACTATTGTATCATCACATCACAGAAACTCGACAGAATGGCAACAGGCTATTCAGCCCATTGAGCCCACACCGAGCATCCAAAGAGTATCCCACCCAGACCCACGCACACCATCCCCACCTCCACCCCACTTCAATCCTATCCACATAATTGGGTATTTCCCGTGGCTCATCCACCATCCCTGGACACAATGGGCAACTTAGCCTGGCCAATTCACCTAACCTGCACATCTTTGTGAGGCTGTGTCTCCATCCTTGACAGCTAAGCTTTGTTCAGAGGCTGGAAGAAGTGCTTAGTCGAAAACAGTGGGGACATTTTTTTAAAAAGTAAAGAAAGATGAAAGAACTGAGTAAACAGTGCAGAGGGCAACAGTGTTCAAATGTTAGCTGTCTCTCTGATTTGAAGTTGGCTTGCAGAATTGAGATCCATCATCTCACTATGTAACCTACCAAACAATAAAAAATTGGAACTTATAAGGGATCAGTAGATTCATTGATCAGTATCAATAATGTAATGCAGCAAAAAGCCTATCCCAGGTGAAGATATTTTCTATTCGACATGTTACCAGATGTTCTTCCAACTCTTGAACACAGGCCTCCTGGCTTAGCAGTAGGGACACTACCACTGCACTACAAGAGCCTTCGGAGGTGGTGGAGGGGGGAACTATTATAGACATATACATATTAGATACTAATTTAATTCACATGCGAGGACTCAATTGTGACCAATTGTTATCACACTGTGGTATCAGATCGTGTGATGTTGTGTGAAAATTTAGTATGACCTTGTTTATTTGAATTCTGTCACAATAACATTAAAGCTTAATGACAGCTTTACTCACAGAAACCAGGCCCACACGTACTATTAATTGTTGCTTTGCCTAACTGAGGTTGCATGTGGGTGGAGTTAAGCACTTTAATTCAAATGCAAACATTCTAATGGATTGGTCACATTGCTTCATATTGGAAAATACTTTGTTTCATGGGGTTATTTAAACCTGCTGAGTAGCGTCATTGACTGGAAAGTATTTCTCTCTGTGGCTGGTTAGAGATGTCAGTGAGTGATGTATTTACAAGATTCAGATTGGTGTCAGAAATTGAGTGGGGAAAGCAAGAATGACTTATAATCATTTGATTCCGCAACACACCCCCTGCTTTGCGATCATTGATATTATTAATCTTAATGTGCATTTGTTTTCAAGGTCTGCCTGGATTCTTGGTAAAGGCTGTAATCTCTGATTCTGTCATGTATCTTATCAACATTCATTTGGTCTTCAGCCTTCCACAACACATGATTTATTACTTGGCTGGGTGCACATGTCTATACAATATCTATGCCACAGAGCTATGGTTACATCTTTGAATCAGACATTTTAGTGTTTTCATCTACAACTAATATGGCAGAAACTGGCCTATAGAGCAGGGATCCTTGACCATATTACTTCTATTTCTTGCTTTGGTTGAGTCAACATCACAGACTGTCAACATTGATATGGATGGTGCTGGTTACACAAGGCAAGAGCTACTGAGATGGTCATCCTGATAATGAAACCTTTAGCAGAAATTAACTCATTATGCATCTTGAAGATATGATGTGATGGGACTGTGAATGTTCCCTTTAGCAGTTTGCTCCATTATGGGATTGTCAAGGGGAAGGAAGATTGTTGATATATTAGAGATATATGATCTTTATAGTCATTTAGTTGGGAGCTTGGGGATTATGGTCAGCATGGACTGGTTGGATCTGTTTCTATGTTGTATGACTCCATAAGCATGACTCTGTAGGTTATGTGGATGGCAACCTTGTGTTTAGTCATTGTTGGCGGGCACCAGCCAGCTGTTTCTGAGGAGGCGATGGCCTGGTGGGATTATTGCTAGACGATTAATCCAGAAATCCAGGGCGACTTGCTGGGTCCTGACTTCAAAGCCCATAATGGCAAATACTAGAATCTGAGTTCAAGATTAAAAAAAACTCAAATTAAGAATTCTAGTGATAACTGTTAAACTATTGAGAATTATCAGAAGAGCCCGTCAGGCTCACTAACATCCTTCGTGAACCAGTGTGACACCAGACCCACAGCAACGTGGCTGACTCCTAACTGCCCTCTGGACAATTATGAAAGGCCAAAAATTCAGGTATGAGGAGGAAGTGAGGACTGCAGATGCTGGAGATCAGAGCTGAAAATGTGTTGCTGGAAAAGCGCAGCAGGTCAGGCAGCATCCAAGGAACAAGAGAATCGACGTTTTGGGCATAAGCCCTTCTTCAGGAAGGGCTGATGCCCGAAACGTCGATTCTCCTGTTCCTTGGATGCTGCCTGACCTGCTGCGCTTTTCCAGCAACACATTTTCAGCAAAAATTCAGGTATAGCCAGTGATGCCCAAAGCCTTTGCATGCTTTTTTTAAACAAATTGCCAGTAGTCCATTTCATATTTTACAGAACATCCTTACAGAACATTGGGCAACACGGCAGCTGAGTGGTTAGCACTGCAGCCTCACAGCACCAAAGACCCGAGTTTGATTCCCACCTTGGGCAACTAATTCTGTGGAGTTTACACATTTTCCCCATGTCTACATGGGTTTTCTCTTACAATACAAAAATGTGCAGCTTAGGTAAATTGGCCATGCTAAGTTGTCCATAGTGTTCAGGGATGTGTAGGTTAGGTGCATTAGTCTGGGGTAAATATAGGGTTACGGGATAGGGGAATGGGTCTGGGTGGGTTACTCTTCAGAGGGGCAGTGTGGATTTGTTGAGCCAAAGGGCCTGTTTCCACACTGTTGTAATTCTATTCTATGATCTAGATATCAATCTATATTCCCTTTGCTATCGTGATTCTCATTCCAAAACTTAGATCGAGGATGGGAAACTGGTTTCTATACTGACTTATGTAGAATAAGGCCACACCTCTTTGAAACTTTTTTTTATCTTTGTTGTATCTCTCATCATCTCACAAACAACTAGCAAACTCCAGGACTGGATAAACAAACACTCGATAAACTATAACTCTCTTTTGTTTTGTAAATGCGAAGGTCCCTTCTCTGAAATCCAAGAACCCAAGGAACCAGTCTAGGATTAAGTAAAATAAAAATGGAAAATGCTACAGAAACTCAGCAGGTCTAGCAGCATTTGTGGTGACAGAAGCAGAGTTAGCATTTCAAAACAATTATGACTTTTGTTCAGAACTGGGGAACTGAGGAAGAATGGTATTGGACACAAAACATGAACTCTGTTTCTCTCTTCATTGATACTGCCAAACCTGCTGAGTTTCTTCAGAACTTTGTGTTTTTAATTGCATTTCTCTAGCATCACAATAATTTGCTTTTGTTTCAGAGCTCAGTAACATTAGTCTACATTGAATGGAACGTTAGACTTGGAGCTTTATTTTTCTCTCAAAGATTCAAATGTGAATTATATTGCAGAAGCATTTAATTAAAATGTGGTTCAACCTTAACCTACTATCAGTAGTTGTTGTTGCACCTATGATAGAAAGGGTGGCTCCAGTAGGAACTAGCTGTGCTCCCTCAGATCAATTCAGATTTGGGAATTACTGTGGAATTCATCCCGTTCCGGTTCAACGACTGTCTTTAATTTGTTCGTGGACATTGTTAAAATAATCACAGGGTCTTTAATGCCATCTATTTGCAGTTCCGTTGTTGAATAATTTAATCACCTGATTATATTTGTAAAGAAACATCTTCATGGATGATCAATCCTGACAGACTGATGCACAGAAAAAATAGACAAATGTTGCATAAAAGTTTCACCGGATGAGTAACGCTGCAGGCTCTTAAACAAAATTGTCATTGTATCTGTGTAGATTGAGATCAAGCTTTCCCATTGTTGTGGGTTAGGCCCGTCATTGTTTCGGCAGACAAAAATCTGAGTATCAGTGCAGTGATAAACATAGACATAGCTGAGCTCTGTAAAGAAAACATGGTGTTATCATGCAATGAAAAGAAACAGATTAAACCATGGATGTAAAATTTGGTCTTTAGGCAAAGTAATAATTGCGTTAACCCTATTTACTTCAAGTGCACAGCAGAACAAGTTCAAGAGGCTGATTAGGCAAAGTCCCACTTGTTAATCCAACACTATTGTACACTATGTAGCTGGGGTACACCAACATCAATAAAATGCCACCGCACTTTCAACCTTTATAATCAGCTGAAGCACTTCAGCTAAAATTCATTGTTGTGATTTCTCAAATTTGTAAAGCAGTAACATAGGATCCTTTAACTCGAGTTTCAATTCATTGCTTTACTTTGTAACTGGTACTATTGCTGTTGTTTATGGATCTGGTAGGATCTGAAAGATCTATGATTCTATTGTGAAGATCTGGTGGGACAGAAAGGTAGGATTTGGTGGGAGACAGACTAGGGTTCGATCCTCCTAACTGTCTTTACCATAATGTAGACCCTATTCTTATAACCTGACAATTGTTCCAATGAAATACACTACATCTTGTTTATTCTCCAAACTCTTCTGATTAAACCAGATGGTGGTCACCCTTACATTCATTGGACCAAAAGGGGAGGTGATGGCCAAATGGTATAATCACCAGATTATTCATCTAGAGACCCAGGTAATTTTCTGGGAACTCATCCTTGGCAGATTGTGAAATTTATATTCAATTTTAAAAAGTCTGCAGTTAAGAACAATTCATGTTCCTGAGCTGTTGTCAGAAACAAACCAATGTGCTTTTGGGAAGGACACTGCCTTCCTTATTCAGCCTGGCCTACATGTGACTCTACACCTAGAGCAATGTGGGTTCTCCTCTGGACAACAGAGAATGGACAGTAAATGCTGGCTTGGCTAGTGACACCCACATCCTGAGAATGAATAAAACAAAGTGGAATTTAATTAAAAGATACAAATGGGATCACACATTCAATCACCAGCAATGACCTTTCTTATATAGCTCCATTAAGGAAGTTCTCCATTGGCTAGGAATAGTTCTGCCAATAAGTGAACATAGATCATATTTTTGTTTTAATTAAAGTGAAATTTAGGACAGTACAGTGGCTCAGTGGTTAGCAGTGCCAGGGACATAGCTTCAATTCCAGCCTTGGGTGTTTGTCTGTATGGAGACTGCACATTCTCCCTGTGGCTGTGTGGGTTTCCTCCAAGTGCTCCGGTTTCCTCTCTCAGTCCAAAGATAAACAGCCGAGGTGAATTGGCTATGCTAACCACCGTGCAGCCCACTTGAGGGGCTGAATTCTTCAGGAATTAAGAATTGTGGATAGCAAGAAGACAGTGGATAAAATGTAAGTTTAAGAGAAACTAACAACAGTTAGAATGTATTAAATGTTTAAAGTGATAGAAAGTAATTTAGACTGATTGAACCAGCCAAGGAAATATTTGGAACAAACATTAATTAAGAAAATTGGCCTGTTACCAGTAAGGAACAGTATTAACCAGTCCAGAGAGTTTGCTTTAAGTTTGCAATTACAGACTGCTCAACGATGTAAGCAGGCCAGGCTGTGCACAATATTCAGAAAACATTTACATTGCTGCTTCAGTTTTGTACCAATCATCAAATAGCAACAAATGTGCAACTTCCCAATAGTCATAGGCAATAATAATGTTTTAATCTCAAACCATGTGCCGGACAACAATCTGTACAATACAATCAAAAGAGTTTGAGAGCTACTTCAGAAAAGAATGATGGAATACCAATATCTTGGTGAATTCCGTGTCACTGGTCATCACAAGGTCCAAAATCTCCAAATGCAACCTTAATGCATTTCTTTACAATCAACTGACATAAAGCACACCAATACAGAAGCAAAAGACTAAACTAGCAAGTTTTTTTTTGTACTGCACAGGAGATGTAGTATTTTATGGTGCTGAGGTAGTATATCTCAGAGGGCTACTGAAAACATTTTTGGTTTCACAGGGGTTAACTCTTGTATCATTGCTATGTGAAAGAACTATGGTCATCCAATTTCCAACACACACTGCTACATAACATGTGAAGAATGAAAACATTGTTTACAATAAAGTTAACTAGTAAAAATGCCATAATCTCAGCTATATCCATGTTTACTGAAGTGAATGGTATCACTGCTGTGATTGGAAAAGGCAAGTGATCATTAAATTACCTGTGGCCAGGCTGTTACTTCTGAAAAACTATCACCTTTAAATTATTCACTAGATAAAATGCTATTCTGCATTATATTATATCAAACCACACACCCAATGTGGCTAATTGTTTAAACTCTCCCCATTGCTTTAGTTCATTATTTGCAGTAAAGTTCAGCTATAGAGTCATAAAGAACTTATCCATGCCTACCATTTTGGCCTTCTAAAAGCTTGACCATCTGTAGGATCTTTTAAGTTCCTTCAAAAACAATGTAAGTAATTCTACACTACAGCATGTGGTTCCTGAGCTCTACTGGGCAATCTGAGTTTGATGGCATTGAAAGACTTATGACCCTGTGTCGAGGGATGCTATTTTTAGGCAGCTGTCAAGAAATGAGAGTGTTGCTGGAAAAGCTCAGCAGGTCAGGCAGCATCCGAGGAGCAGGAGAATCAAACGTTTTGGTCTATCTCATTTTCCTTGTTAATTTCAGTGTGACTCCTCAATTAGAAAAAGCTGTGAGGGGCTCTTATGATTCTGTGGTAGAGCTCCTAACTGTGGGCTAAAAGATCCAGTATCAAATCGAGGTCACCCCCAGCTGGATCTCATTGAAAATGAGTTCACTGATCAGGGCTGTTAACCTGATCCATATTGAAAGTCCTGGCAGACAGATAAAAAGGGTGAGTGAAAGAGATACTGACATTCTGATACCTGACACTACAAGGTTTCCTGATGCCTGAAACGTTGACTCTCCTGCTCCTCGGATGCTGCCTGACCTGTGAGCTTTTCCAGCACCACACTCTCAACTCTGACCTCCAGCATCTGCAGTCCTCACTTTCTCCACAATAGGCAGTCAAGGACTGTTCATGTGTAAATAGAGGATGACTTGGTGATGGGATATAGGCTTCTGTGGAATTAATTTGACTTTCAAGACCCTTTTTGTATCATCTCCAACCCTTGAACCTCAGTCTTACACCTCCCACCTTCCCAAGAACAACGTGGGATAAGCGATAATGACTAGATTTGCCAATGATTCTCACATTGCAAGAATGAATGAGAAACGTTCCTCTAGTGACATATGCAACCTCAGCTCTGCTCGGTCCCAGTGTTCTCACAAGCCACTAGACTGATGACCTATTTTTTGTTGGTGTTTGAAAGAGGCAAACAGGATTTCAGGAAACTGTCCTGCTCTTCATGTAGTTAACGAGCTCTGGTGCAACCATATCAGATATGTAAATATTGTCATTTTACCACACTGCAAAATCAGCCCAGTGAGATCCTCAATTCAGGGAGTGGGTCTTGACCCCATGACTGAGTATTGAGCACCATCAATAGATCAACACTGGCCTTTAGTGTATTCTCACTCAGTTTGGAAAATAAATGGGTCCAGCAATTCATTCCCCTTCACGTTAATTCATCTATCCTGAAAATAAAAATGACAGACCTCCCCCACCCACAGTAACACTTAAATTTAGTCTTAACCAGCTGAAAAGTTGTGGTTTCCTTGATTCTGTTTATGACATTATATTGATATTTTCCTGTTATTAGCTGTAATCGACATTTCAGGTGTAACCCTTTCTTCAGGACTGGGGGTAGGTGTGGGGGGAGGTGCAGATAAATGGGGTGGTGAGAGCAGAGTGGTGAAGTGGGGATGGGTGAAGACAGGCAGAGGGTACGACCTGGTTGGTCAATGGGAAGAATGAATCCGGTTGGGGGCTGGGAGGGTTGGAAGGGAGGGGGAGGGACTGGGAAGGGAGTCAGGGGATGGGGAGGGAGGTTATTTGAAATTAGAGAACTCAATGTTAAGTCTGGGCTGCCCAGTACAATATTACCCACACTGAGTTCTCCAATTTCAAATAAGCTCTCTCCCCATCCCCTGACTGCCTTCCCAGTCCATCCCCCTCCCTTCCGCTGCTCCCTGCCACCAACCAGATTCATTCTTCCCACTGACCAACCAGATCGTTCTGTTTATTACTGAGCATTTTCCTGCCAGTTCTGTCTTGCAGTAGGCTGTAACTTCATTTGTACAAGTAGCACAATCTCCTCCTTAGAATACAATATGTCTCAATGCTGTCATACATCTAACATCAGCATTCCCCTCTTTCTTATCCCCATCCTTTCATAAATCTCTGCTGCAATCCATTGTGGCTATGTGGTAAAAGTGTTATTCTTGACATTGTGCATTACACTTCAAAGAAAAATAAGATCGCCCACAAATCAATAGAAATATCTCAGCAATAGACCGCAAAATAAAACAAGTCACAAAAATGGCTGTTCAGTTGAGTACCATTTCTTGTTTAGTTTGCAGTACAATGCTTTAAAGCTCTGCTGATCCTTTATCACCAGTAACATCTCGAGACATGTATTACCTGAATCATGTACCATTTTGAAAATTTTTTCCCATTTCTACCTCATGCGCTAAGTCAGTGTAGGCAAGTCCTGACTCAGATTTCTTAAACATCACTCCCAGAAAATTCAGGGAATCTCTCGAATACTGCAACATTGTCCATTCTAAAGGGCAAACTCCTGGTGACAAAACATTCAAACAAGTTTCCACTGTTCTCTTTCAATGGGTCAACAAAGGCTTGTTGTTTCTTAAAGGGCCATTGATAAAGCTTTTTAATTCCTCCTGTAAGCATGCAATCTCTATGTCCTAAACAAATCCCGAACATTTCACGTAAGAAAAGGCCAAAGGCTTACTGTTATTGAGAAATTAATTCACAATAGACAAACAATCCCACCTCATTCATATTTGCAAATGGATAAGACGATGGAAGGCTGGAACTTTCGATGTACTGATTGCCACTCTGTGTTCTACTGGTTAGCTCATTTTTGTTGCCCCTTTTCTGCACGGAGGGGTAATGGTTGAGGCTAGGCCAGGGTAGAATACTGACTTGCTTGTTAGGCGAGCTCACAATAGACATTTCAGTTCTGCTTTCTCACTCAGTGCCAAAGTAAACAAACAGCTAACAATCTGAACCAAAACAAGAAAACTGCATTGCTAACTCCAAACTACTTGCAACTTTATCTCCAGGAGTTCAAAGTGCCATTCCTCAAATCAGATGAGCTTCTGTCTCAGGTAACGTGCCAGACTTAAAAAGACTGTCAAAGCAATGATTTCCCACTGTTGACTTCAGAACTAAATCAGAACAGTGCCCCTTACACTTAACACAGAGCAGCTCTGCTGTCTTGTGAGGTTCACCTCTGCTGCTGAAGAATCGGGGATTGTAAAAACGTCACCACGGTTTTATTCTGTTGCTTCTCTGTATCACACATAAGCAGGTCTCGACCATCAAACCCCCACCCCCGCAAAAAACATTGTCCTGAGTGAAACAGGCAGGGCCCTAGACAGCATCAAGTTCTGTCAGGCAGAACCCAGAGGTTCAAATGTACGTAAACAGCTTCTACATGCGGGCGATAAGGAAGCAATCTCTAATCTCCCTGATGACATAAACAGGCTCACAGATGCTGGCAAAGTCATCAATTAACCAAGGCAATTAGACCACATCAATCACTATGCTGACAATTTAACATGAGAACTTTAAGATGATTTCCCAGTTAAACAAGTAAACATAGCTATCTTAACAAGTCATGCTCAACACAAAAGCAAAGGAAGCAGATTCGCAAAACAATGTACCTATTACAGCCTGCACAATAACACTGATCTCTGTTAAAGCAAACATGATACAAATACCCATGTTTCAGAGATTCAGAATGTTGACACATATGTGAATACTTGTTGGTGCAAATTGTGCCAGGTGCCATATTAGTGCAGACAAAAGTGAGCTCTGCAGATGCTGGAGATTAGAGTCAAGAGTGTGGTGCTGGAAAAGCACAGCAGGTCAGGCAGCATCTGAGGAGCAGGAGAATCAACATTTCGGGCAAAATGCCTTCATCAGGAATGTTAGTGCAGACATTCATGCGCACACAAGGAATGGGCAGAACATGGCATAATATCACTCAAACACACACACATACACACATTCAGTTCATTATTGGTTAATTGTTCCCAGCTGTTATACGTCCATCACTTTCTGCAGTTGTTTCAAGTGGATGCAGGCGCTTTCATTGACATCAAAGCTTTTGCACAAACTGGATCCCCTCGGAAAGAGATGTACGCCTTCATAAATAGCAAGACTTGGAAGATAGGAAGAGCCCAGGCAGAACAGGAGAAGCAGCCAGTAGAGAGAAGAGAAGAGGGATGGGCTCATAGCCAAAGGCTATATATACCCAGAGGTTTCAGTGAGCAATTCCATGGAGTTGGTCATGGTTGAAGGTTTGCTATCTGAGGAACCTTGGAGAATTTCTGCAGTGATTCTTGCAGATGGTACACACTGCTGAGACTTAGCCTTGATGGCAGAGGGATTAAATGTTTAAGTTGGTTGATGGAGCGCCAATCATGTGGGCTTTGTCCCGGACTACTGAACAACAAATTAATTCCTGAGCACATGGTTCGGGTGCTGACTGCATTTCAATCAATGTGTGCATATTTAGGGGTGATTGAGATCTGCTGCACAATCCTGAGCCTAAATTAGCCCCTGAGGTTTTAAAGGGAGCTGGAAGAAACACAAGCATTGCCTCACATATTTTTCCCTTCCCTATAAATTAACTAGAGCTCGTCATTTCAACTATTAAAAGTATGAGGCCAAACTAACCTGTTTTTGCATTTATTTGGCTTTGTGTGTCATGACTGTCGAGACAACCAAATGACTTGGCTATGGGCCTGATGCTGAAATGTAGGATTAGTGTAAATGTAGCATGATTTGGAGATGCCGGTGTTGGACTGGGGTGTACAAAGTTAAAAATCGCACAACACCAGATTACAGTGACTTAGAAGCACTAGCTTTCAGAGCACTGCTCCTTCACCTGACAATCATCTGATGAAGGAGCAGCACTCCGAAAGCTAGTGCTTCCAAATAAACCTCTTGGACTATGACCTGGTGCTGTGTGATTTTTCAACAAATGTAGTATAGCTTTGGTGGTACATACTTGAGGGGCCGAAGGGCCTCTTCTATACTGTATGATTCTATGACTGTCCTCTGAGAAGAAAAAAAGAATGATTTCAGCACAAAGTGGAAAGGTTCTATCAGTAAGGCATTAACACTTACAATAATGTCAGGTAAATCCGATTGAGTCTTAAGGGGCTTGAGACAGGGTAAATGCTGAGAGGATGTTTCCCCTTATGAGAGAGTCTGGGACGAGAGGGCATAGTCTTGAAATTTAGGGCACCAATTTAAGGACTGAGATGAGGAAGAATTTCTTCTCTCAATGCACTGTGAGTTTGGAACTCCTTGCTACAGGAGCTGTGGGGGGCAGAGTCCCTAAAATATTTAAGATTGAGATAGAGTAATTCATGATGAAAGATGGATCAGCCACAATACTTTTAAATAGTGGGACAGGCTCAAGGGACCAGATGGCCTACTCTTGTTCCTGTTCCTTATGGAGTTCTAAATTGACTAGTGAGTGTTCACTCTACAACCCAAAGGCTGAAACAGGCTCTTGCTTTCTCGTCAAAACAACTCGCTAATTTTTTTCACCTTCCCCCAAATGAGATGCACTTTCTCAAGCAGTGAGCAGAAAATAGTTTGGAGAGCATTTCAAGAGCTTCTCATAGCCAATATTGTCAATTACATTTCAACACACTGTAGGTTTTAGATAATCAACTTCTAAATATGAAGCAAAGTCTTGGCTTCATTGAGCAAAGGTGGTAAGAGCTCATTGCCAAAAGGAGGTAAAGAACAGTAGTGCTTAGAGTGCTTGACACCTAAGCTTGAAAGACTGTGTTTGTACAGCTGTTATTCCGATACTGCACCAATCATTTAAATCCTGCTCTTCTTCTTAACCTCTGACTGATGCTGCATTCCTTTTATTTCCTGGCAAACTACAGAGGCAAAACCTTCAATTAAAACAGTTCTAACAACAGGAGCAGGACATTTTTCAGTTGTCACTTCTTTCTCGCAGGATAGTGCATTAGTTTGCAACAGTCATATAATTCAATTAACCTTACTGACATCTCTTTGGGGAAAACTTGGTCAAATGATTGGGACATTACATGAAATGGATTTTAATTAATTCTGAAGATTGCCTTTTGTAAGTTGCCAAGCTGATTGCTGTGGCAAAGTTAAACTGGAAATGAAATAACTGATTTGCTTTACTGAACCAAATCAGTCAAAGCTTTTGGAGACTAGAAGCAACAAATATTTGCTGTACGGGTCCAGAGCACAGATTTTGTTCAGTATCAAGTTATGACTTGAATGTGTTTACAGTTGACAGTCAAATGTCCAATTGCAAAATCTCAGACATGGAAATCTATCACATGGCAATTAACACAACACTACCATTTAAGAACAGGTTATCAGGTTATGAGGCAATTATTAAGCAACAATGATTTTGGGAGCTTAAATATCAACCTGGGCAACTAGCCAGCGAGGTTACTGTGTGAGACCAGTTAGCTATACACTTTTTGGGTCTTAAATTGTAAATAAATAATTTTAAAAATTAAAAACAAGATATAAAAATCAACAGATGTTGCCCAACCTGCCAAGATCTTCTCCCCCAGCATTTTATATTTAATTTCAATTCAAGCACCTGCAATATTTTGCTTTTTAATTCGTCAACGAGCATTGCTCAGAAAATAAATGGCACCAAGTCCGTCCTGAACTTTACACTCATTTCCAAACCCATAATTACATAATAAAAAATGATCAGTCAAACTACTAGATGTTTTTGGAGCCTATTTCTCTGGCATGTAGTAACACATTCAATTCTGATTCAGATGTTGAACCTTTTACACTGTTTTGTTGCAAAGGGGGTCATTCTTTATCACCCATCTTGGTGTCTCCAGTAATTTCTAAACATGAGATACAAAACACACTGCACTTATCTGTCCTGCAAACATTTTTCACCAGAATGCCAAATAGATCATTCTCTGAATGAACACAATAGCAACAAGCCCCCAGGAAAGAAAACACCATTCAGCACTATCACCAGCTTGGAATTTGAGCCCTTTTATACAATTAAGCGTGCAATTTGCCATTTAAAATGACATCAGAAGAAGAATCGTGCAGCGGTTCAGACAAAACAGATCAGTTTTCCAGTAATTTCCTCCTTTTAACTTTCTACTTTTGAAAACGTTGAGATCCATTAGGGTGCGCTCCCAAAGGTGATTCTAAGCCATTTCCCACTAGTCTGAAGTGTAAGCTTTAGCAACTATTTAACTGAGGCAGCTAACATAAAAAATAGCCACGCCTGATCTCACCCAACAAAAAACACAAAGAGATTAAAGCTATGCGACCCAGACAAAAGTTGAGGAACTTCCACTCTCCTTATTATGACATCATCAAAACTAGTCCTGGCCAACCTAACTTACATCAGGTATTGGACCAAAGGCTGAGCAGTTCAGAGGCAAATAAATGTGCATCTACTCACCACGTTACAAAAGCATAAAATAGATCTTTAAAATCTTCCATGGCCGTAAGTTAATAAGCTCTTGCTTGTTCCTGAGCCTTAATTGGAATTGTAGATACAGTATCTGTGAAACTTTTGGGAATATAAGCATGCTAGCACAATCTTGATGATCCATTCAGTGAGAAACATGCAGGTTAAAATTTCAAACCGTCAAATGCTTCCTCCAGGGAAAATATGCATAAAAACAATTGCATGCAAAGTGTAGTTGACTGCTAATTATCAAAAACAGCATGATCCAAATTGATAAGTTACTTTAGCTGAAAGAAGACAGTGCACAGGTTTTGAATACAAAGCATTTACAATTATTTTACATTTATCTGCAAATTTCTCTCTACTCTTGTGATTTTGTCACAATAGAGCCATAGGGTCATAATAATTCACAGCACAGAAACAGACCTTTCGGTTCAACTGTTCCATGCTGACCAGATATTCCAGCCTAATCCAGTCCCACGTGTCAGCACCTGTCCTATATCCCTCCAAACCCTTCCTATTCATATACCCATCCAAATGCCTTTTAAATGTTGCAATTGTACTAGCTTCCACCACTTCCTCTGGCAGCTCATTCCATACATATACCATCCTCTGAGTGAAAACGTTGCCCCGTGGTCTCTTTTATATCTTTCCCCTCTCACCCTAAACCTATTCCCTCTAGCTCTGGACTCCCCGACCCCAGGGAAAAGACTTTGTCTATTTATCCTATCCATGCGCCTCATGATTTTATAAACCTCTATAAGGTCACCCCTCAGCCTCCAACACTCCAGGGAAAACAGCCCAAGCTTATTCAACCTCTCCCCATAGTTCAAATCCTTCAACCCTGGCAACAGCCTTGTAAATCTTTTACTGAACCCTTTCAAGTTTCACAACATCTTTCTGATAGGAAGGAGACCAGAACTGTACACAATATTCCAACAGTGGCCTAATCAATGTCCTGTACAGCCGCAACATGATTTCCCAACTCCTGTACTCAATACTCTGACCAATAAAGGAAAGCATACCAAACGCCTTCTTCACTATCCTATCTACCTGTGACTCCACTTTTAAGGAGCTATGAACCTGCACTCCAAGGTCTCTTTGTTCAGCAACACTCCCTAGGACCTTACCATAAAGTGTAAAAGTCCTGCTAAGATTTGGTCTCCCAAAATGCAGAACCTCACATTTAGCTAAATTAAAATCCATCTGCCACTCCTCAGACCATTGGCCCATCTGATCAAGATCCTGTTGTAATCTGAGGCAACGTTCTTTGCTGTCCACTACACCTCCAATTTTGGTGTCATCAGCAAACTTATCAACTATACCTCTTTTGCTCAAATACATCATATAAATGATGAAAATGCTTAACTTTTATATCACACAATATTTGATATTGACTGCCATTATCTAACATAGGAGGTGTCTCAGTCTTTGGCCTGGAGGTCCCTGGGTTTCAGAAAGTACATTACAATGACACTGACACCTTCCTCCTTTACGAATGAGTAAATTATATCCCTCCTTATTGTCCTTCTGCTTGGAATATCAATCTTTCATTTTTGTTTCTGGCTTGCTCGGCATATTTCCACACTTTCCCCTGAAAGCACAGATATTTCTCTACTTGCACTCAATATTATTTCCAGATCAGTGTCTTCAGAAAATCACAATACAATTGGCAAAAGAACAATTGTACTTATCCTGCACTTGTTCATTAGTACTTGCCAGGAAGTTGGTCCCTTTGTCTTCTCCCGATTACAAAGCCAGTAACTTAATGATCACACGAACAACGATAGTCATAGACAACAGGCATTCACTGATTGGACAGCCAGGAAAGGACATGAGCTCATTTTTGTCAGGAAGGCTTCGTCAAACCACAAACCAATGGGGCCTTCATGTGAACACAGGAACCACGGAGCAGGAGTCACCAATGTAGAGTTTCCAATCAGAGGCCAGGAGTTTGTGTGCTCTGCTGTGTCACTGGGGAGAGCCAATAGCTGCTGCAGGAAACCCCCTTGGATAGACAACGAATATTGACCTGGTCAGTGACACCCACGTCCCGAGCGAATGAATTAAACCAAAAGGACATCCACTGGAATCCTGGGATCATGCAATGGCCAAGGGAACATAGACATAATGAGAGCTTAGTGGTGGTGGTGGGAGAGGAAGTCGACTAGCACAGGCACTAAGGGGTAGTTGTGGGGAACTGGCAGCAAGACAAAGGGGGTGGCTCTCAGCCCTTGCCAATGTCCAATCCCTCAATAAGGCATTGAGTTTCTCTCATTGAGATAATTGGCCCATGCAATGGGGATACATGGTTTTAGCTGTCACAAATGCCACAAGGTAACAGACCCACCTGCAACTGGGCAAACCCCAAAAGGAATGGGATGAAACTCTTAAAAGTGGTCTTTAGTTTGCCATTTATAGGCCTCAGTTGCTGATGGGGCAGTAAAGCAGGATTCAGGTCACCAACCCTCTGCATGACATAACCTTCCCTACCTCCAAAGTGACTATGAGAAAGACCACAAATTCGACCCAATGACTTCTGTTTTATTTATTCACAGGGGGGTGCCACTGGTTGGGCCACCATTTATTGCCCTTTCCTAATTACCTCAGAGAAGGTGATGGTGTTCTGCTTTCTGGAAGTGCTGCAAATGCTGTTCTTACACCCACAATGTGGCAAGAGAGGAAGTTCCTGGATTTTGACCCAGTGACATTGAAGGAACAGAAACGATTTCCAAGACAGAATGAGTGGACCAGAGGGGAATGGTGTTGGTGGTCCCATGTCTCTGCTGCCCTTATCCTCAGTGGTAGAAGTCATGGCTTTGGAAGTTGCTGGGTGATTTTAACACCCAGTAAAAAATAAATGACCACTGCAACAGCACTTCAGCCAAAAACAAAACTGGCAAAAAAATGCAACATCCCCTCCAGACATGAAGCTGACAGGTAAGTCAGCAAGATCAGACACTTGAGGCCTGATACAAAGAAAAGTACTTCAATTATTAAGAGTCACAGAGATGTACAGCATGGAGACAGACCCTTTGGTCCATGCCAACCAGATCCTAACCTAATCTAGTCCCATTTGCCAGCAAATGAGAGATATCCCTCTGATCCCTTCCTATTCATATACCCATCCAGATGCATTTTAAGTGCTGTAATTGTACCAGCTCGTTCCATACACACACCACCATTTGCATGAAAAAATAACCCCTTAGCTCTCTTTTATATCTTTCCCCTCTCACCCTAAACCTATGCCCTCTCATTCTGGACTCCTCCACCCCAGGGAAAAGACTTTATATGCTTATCCTTTCCATGCCCCTCATCTTTTTCTATAAGGTCACTCCTCAGTCTCTGACACTCCAGGGAAAACAGCCCCAGCCTGTTCAGCCTCTCCCAATAGCTCAAATCCTCCAACCCTGGCAACATCCTTTCTACTTTGACAACATTCTTCCTACAGCAGGGACAGCTGAACTGCACACAATATTCCAATAGTGACCGAACCAATGTCCTGTACAGCTGCAACATGACCTCCTATGATCAATGCTCTGACCAATAAAGGACAGCATACCAAATGCCTTCTTCACTATTTTATCTACCTGCAACTCTACTTTCAAGGAGCTATGAACCTGCACTCCACGGTCTCCTTGCTCAGCAACACTCCCCAGGACCTTACCATTTAGTGGAAAGTCCTGATCTGATTTGCTTTTCCAAAATGCAGCACCTCACAGTTATCTATATTAAATTCTATCTACAACTCCTCAGCCCATTGGCCCATCTGATCAAGATTCTGTTGTACTCTGAGGTAACCTTCTTCGCTGTCCACTACACCTCCGTAGAACACAGAACATTATAACACAGTAGAGACCCTTCGGCTCTCCATGTTGCGCCGATCTATGGAACCAATCTGAAGCCAATCTAATCGACACTATCCCATTCTCATCCATATGCCTATTCAATGATCACTTAAGTGCTCTTAAATTTGGAGAGTCTACTACTGGTACAGGCAGTGGTTCCACATCCCTCCTACTCTCTGAGTAAAGAAATTTCCTTTAACACAGTGGTTAGTACTGCTGCCTCACAGCACCAGAGACCCGGGTTCAATTCCCACCTCAGGCGACTGACTGTGTGAAGTTTGCACATTCTCCTCCGGGTGCTCTGGTTTCCTCCCACAGTCCAAAAATGTGCAGGTTAGGTAAATTGGCCATGCTAAATTGCCCGGAGTGTTAGGTTTTTTTTTAGATTAGATTACTTACAGTGTGGAAACAGGCCCTACGGCCCAACAAGTCCACACCGCCCCGCCGAAGCGTAACCCACCTGCACCTGCACCTGTAGGGGTAAATGTAGGGGAATGGGTCTGGGTGGGTTGCGCTTCGGCAGGTCAGTGTGGACTGGTTGGGCTGAAGGGCCTGTTTCCACACTGTAAGTAATCTAATCTAATCTGTCCTATACCTATCCACCCCTCAATTTAAAGCTATGTCCCCTCGGGCTAGCCATCACCATCCGAGGAAAAGGGCTCTCACTGCCCACCCTATCCAACTCTCTGATTACCTTGTATGTTCAATTAAGTCACCTCTCAACCTTCTTCTCTCTAATGAAAACAGCCTCAAGTCCCTCTGCCTTTCCTCATAAGACCTTCCCTTCATACCAGGCAACATTCTAGTCAATCACCTCTGAACCCTTTCCAATGCTTCCACATCCTTCTTATAATCCATTGACCAGAACTGCACACAATACTCAAAGTGCATCCGCACCAGAGTTTTGTACAGCTGCAGCATGATCTCATGATTCCGAAACTTGATCTCTCTATCAATAAAAGCTAACACACGGTATGTCTTCTTAACAACCATATCAACCTAGGTGGCAGCTTTCAAGGGTCTATGCACCTGGATACTGAGATCTCTCTGCTCATCTACACTACCAAGAATCTTGCCATTAGCCCAGTACTCTGCATTCCTGTTATTCCTTCCAAAGTGAATTACCTCACACTTTTCCGCATTAAACTCTGTTTGCCACCTCTCAGCCCAGCTCTGCAGGGCTGTCTGTAACCTATAACATACTTTGTCACTTATCTACAGCTCTTCTGATCTTAGTGTCATCTGCAAATTTACTCACCTATCTTTCTATGCCCTCATCCAGATCATTTATAAAAATAGATCCAAAACAGATCTATCATTTTGCCCTCATCAATCCTCTTTGTTCCTTCTTCAAAAACCTGAATCAAGTTTGTGAGACATGATTTCCCACACACAAAGCCATGTTGATTATCCCTAATCAGTCCTTGCCTTTCCAAAACATGTAAATCCTGTCTCTGAGGATTCCTTCAACAATTTGCCCACCGCCGATGTCAGGCTCACTGGTCTATAATGCCCTGGCTTTTCCTTAACACCTTCCTTAAATAGTGGCATCACGTGAACCAACCTCCAGTCTGAACATACCTATTTACCTCCCCATTTTAGACTCAATAATTCATATAATGCTTCACTATTAAGATGTGTAATAAAAATCATCATTTTTGAAGAGCAAAGTGATTCCAGTTATAAAGCTACGTGCATTTTATCAGAGCAGTTCAGTAACTTTGGCATAATCACCTTCCACTTTCTATTCACCATCACAGATGTGTTTGTCGACAAACACATCGACTTGGACGCAATATACCGGACACTACAGCGGACAGCTGGAACTGACAACCGGAAGCGGCAGAGACAGGCCACTATAAATGCCGGAGGAAACAGCACAGAAGTGCTTCACAGGAGGCTCCCAAGCACTGAGGATGTCACCTAGACAGGGGACGAAACGTTTGCAACACAAATTCCCAGCTCGGCGAACAGAACCACAACAACGAGCACCCGAGCTACAAATCTTCTCCATGAAACAAGTGTTGCACAAGTTACTCTCTGAAAATGTGACCTCGCTGCTTCTTATTTTTAGCTTTGACCTTTGCAATTGGGAGCCACAGGGAAGTTGCTGGGGTAGAGGGATTACATTGACAAACTGGAATGTTTAGAAAGTCATAATTTGCAGATTAGATCAACGCTGCTGTGCAAATAATGGCCCACGATGTACTTGTAACGATAGTTGGGCTCCTGCACATGCAGTGGACTGAATGGCCACATTGTGTGCCCTAACTGTCCTTAGATTCCATAACTTTGTTCACGGAGCAAGGAAAGAACCATTGGGCAATCAGCCATACATGTAACACAATCTTCCTGACAGTGCTGAGGTCCCTTGAAGCAGCAGGCCAGCAAGCAAAAATCCTTAGAAAATCTCTTAACACAGCAGTTGCTCCTCCAAGGTAGGCTGTGATATGAGTGGGACCACTTATCTGCCCGGCAACACAGGGGAGCTAGTTATCAGTGCCCACACTGGTTCAAATCAGTGACAGCACAGGAATGTGAAACTTCTTCACCCACAGAGTGGTGGGTACGTGGAATGCTCTGCCCCAGAGGGCAGTGGAGGCCCAGTCTCTGGATTCGTTTATGAAAGAGTTGGATACAGCTCTCAAGGATAGTAGAATCAAGGGTTATGGAGATAAGGCAAGAACAGGATACTGATTAAGGATGATCAGAATGAATGGTGGTGCAGGCTCGAAGGGCAGAATGGCCTACTCCTGCACCTATTGTTTATTGTTTGCTGACAGTGAAGCCCAACAGGTGCCTTGAGACAGATTCTGGTATTGGGTGAGGGTGTGGGGTGAGAGTGGACTGGGTGGGGTGAAATGGGTGGCTGATTTGGGGTGCTGGTGAGGTGTCCTTCAATACCCAATACACATCCCTATCTGAGGACCGCAAGACCACCACATAGAACAGTTCCTACTCTGCGATTGCATGGACTCATGAAGTCAGATCAATTTCAGAGAAAACCCCTAGCTAGAGACACTGTTGTGTTACCCACCTACAGAGGGAGCACTTATCTCTTGTGGTGGAAACTCTCAGCCATGCGCATTCCTACTGGCCCTCCCACATGCTGTCCTTCAAGAGTCAGTCTGTGAATGGCCCGACTCCACCAGCCCACTATTGCTGGGAACATCATACAGACAGCAGGACCTCAGAGAGGACTGGATTTAGGGCGTGGAAAATAAGTCCTGGAAATGGTCCTGCTCTGCACTTAAAAATACTAAAGAAAATCACACATTGGTTACAGCGCAGAAGGAGAACATTTGTCCCAATGTGCTCTCATTGACTCTTCAAACAAGCATCATCACCCAGTGCCGATCTCCTATTTTCTCTCCTCTATACCCTGGACACTACTTCTGCAGTGATCGTAATGAGGTCAGCCAGGTGGACCTCATAGTATTTGAGTTCTGATTGGGGCTTATTAATCTAGTCCAATCAGGAAGCCCTGGCTGACAGATATAAACAGGAGTGTCAGAAGTTCTGTTCACTCTGAGGGACCTGGACCAGTGTCAAGAACTCTCCACGAGTTAATAAAGGGTGAGTTGGTGACAGGATGTTGCCCTCTGGAGAGTTATTTTAATTTCTATCCAAATAACCATCAAAGCCCTTTTGAATGCCTCATTGAACCTGCCTCCACCATATTTTCAGGCAATGCATTCCACACCCTAACTACTCACAAAAGTGTGAAAACAATTTTTTTTCACATCATTCTTGTTTCTTTTGCCTATCACTCTACCCTCTCATTTTACGAATGGGAACAGTTTCTCCTCATCTATGTTATCTGGCCCGCTCATGATCTTGACAACCTCAAGCAAATCTCCTTTCAGCCTTCATCGCTCCAAGGAGAGTAGTCCTGGCATCTTCAATCTATTGCTGAGGTTTCTCACTTCTGGACTATTCTTGTAAAAACATAACAACATTAAAATTCCACCCTCAAAGAGCACCCCTGCCAACCACTATTTTGAAGATGGACACATCTTAGATGGAGTTCTAAGCAGCACTATTGGAACCAGTCAGGGAAAGAGAAAGAGCGAGCCAGCTGAATGCCCTTTCTCTGTTGTGCAGGGATACAGAACATACGGGGAACTCAAAAATTATACACACGTCATCAATTTACTCTGTTTATTTACCCAAGGAAATCATACAATTCTAATGGTCAAGTAAATTGAACTCTCTGCCTTAGTCAGCAGTAGGGACAGAGGCATTGAACATTTTGAAGGTGGAGGAGGATCGATTCTTGTTTGGCAGGAGAATAAAGGGGATGAGAATCCGGAATTCCAAACTCAAACTGATTAACTCAATGAGATTACGGCTGATCTGACAATCCTAAACTCTACTTTCTTGCCTTTTCTCTATTACCCTTCATTCCCTTACTGATTAAAAATCTCTCTCTCCATCAGCCTCAAATATACTTAATGACCCAGCTTTAACAGCCCTGTGCAGAAGAACTCCACAGATTTACTCCCCCTCTGAGAGAAGAAATTCCTCCCCCTCTTTGTTTTATTCTGAGGTTATGTCCACGGTCCTAGACTTTCTCACAAGGGGAAACAACCTCTCTCTATCTATCTTGTCCAGCCCCCTTAAAATCTTCTATATTTGAATAAGATCTCCTCTCACTAATCTAAACTCAAACTCTCCTTGTAAGAAAATCCCTCCTTACCTATGACTGATATCTGACATCCATATTTGAACCATTTTTAAAATCTTTCATAATTTGCCTCATCTCCCAATGTGACAAATATTTGAAGAACCGGATTTGTGATGTGAAGCTGCAGACAGACTGCGTCATGAGTTAAAGTTGCAATGAAAACACGAGAGTGTGTCGCAATGACTTTGCTTTTGAAGAGAGGTCACACACAACATGATTTAATATGTTGGTATTTGTTTCTGTTATGTTGTGGTGTGTCAGATACAAACAAATGCATCACCCTGTGTTTGAAAAATAACAACTCAGCACACTCTCTCCTGGACTCATTTTTTTTTCAGGACTTCAGACTTACTCCAATAGAGTTTAAAAACCATAAATCAACGTTAGCTAATTATCGGTTGGTGATTTATTTAGTCTTCACAACTACCATTTGCAACCTTGTCAGTGTGGTACAATATGGGCTTTGGCCCTTAACCTTGTAGCATCAAATAAATAAGCACATTCTTGATTTATCACTGCCATCAATGGAAGACACAAAACAGAGGCCAAATACTCGCCATAAAGGAGGAAGGAAAAGCCAAGAGGTCATGTCATGCTCGCTAGCTCAGTGGCACTTCCTAGCAGTCGATTAGTCAAACAGAGATGCTACTTGGAACACGTCATGTGTGGGTTGATCCCATAAGTGTTGCAATTTATTTGTAAGAGATTTAATTGAGAGAGAAGAACAGCATTGTTATTTGAAAATATTAGGTTGCATTTCTGATAAAATCCTTAAAATTATTCACTGACAAAGATCTTACAATAAACTGGAAAGTAGTTTCAAAACAGACTAAGTGTGGATAACTGTCATACATTCGAAATAACTCCTTTTTTAAGAGTCACACTTCCTGTGTGCTTAGTAACAATCCTTACTGTATTCTGTAATATCTTTATTACCAACTGATTTTATTTCATCAAAATTAATAGCTGGATTAATGTATTACTCAACCAATAATTAACAATGTCATTACAAAAATAACCTGAATGTAAAAGAGCAATCAAACATTGTCCTGAGAGAAACATTACTCCACACATTGTTAACACTTGAATTTACAAGCCTTCATGCATTCATTCATGGGATACGGGCATCACTGGCGAGACCAGCATTTATTGTCCATCTTTAATTTTGTTAAGCATTAACCATATTGCTGTGGTTCTAGAGTCACATTCAAGCCAGACCAAGTAAGGATGGCAGATTTCCTTCCCTAAAGGACGTTAGTGAACCAGGTGAGCTATGCTTTTGACCATGTGACATGGTCCTCGATAAATGAGCTTTTAATTGCAGATTTTATTGAATGAACTTAAATTTCATCCTCTGCCATGGTGGGATTCAAACCCATGTCCCTAGAAGATTCACAGAGTCAAAGATATGGGTAACACAGAAACAGACCCTTTGGTCCAACCTGTACATGCTGACCAGATAAACCAAACCAATCCAGTCCCACTTGCCAGCCCTCGGCCCATATCCCTCCAAACCCTTCCTATTCATATATCCATCCAGATGCCTTTTAAATGTTGCAATTGTACCAGCCTCCACCACTTCCTCTGATAGCTCATTCCATACATGTACCACCCTCTGCGTGAAAACGTTGTCCCATAGGTCTCTTTTACATCTTTCACCTCTCACCCTAAACCTATGCCCTCTAATTTTGACTCCCCAACCCCAGGGAAAAAACCTTGTCTATTTATCCTATCCATGCCCCTCATAACTTTGTAAACCTCTATAAGGTCACCCCTCAGCCTCCGATGCTCCAGGGAAAACAGCCCCAGCCTATTCAATGTCTCCCAATTGCTCAAATCCTCCAACCCTGGCAACATCCTTGTAAATCTTTTCTGAACTCTTTCAAGTTTCACAACTTCTTTCCAATAGGAAGGAGACTAGAACTGTATGCAATATTCCAAAAATGGCCTAACCAATGTCCTGTACAGCTACAACATGACCTTCCAACTCCTGTACTCAATACTCTGACCAATAAAGGAAAGCACAGCAAATGCCTTCTTCACTCTCCTATATACCTGTGACTCTACTTTCAAGCAACAATGAACCTGTACTCTAAAGTCTTCTTGTTCAGTAACACTCCCCAGGACCTTACCAATAAGTGCATTAGTCCTGCTCTGATTTGCTTTTCCAAAATGCAGCCCCTCGCATTTATCTAAATTAATTAAAATCCATTTGCCACTTCTCCACCCATTGACCCATCTGATCAAGATCCCGTTGTAATCGGAGATAACCTTCTTCGCTGTTTTGGTGTCATCTGCAAACTTACTAATGATACCACCTACGTTCACATCCAAATCATTTATATATCTGACAAAAAGTAGTGGACCCAGCACTGATCCTTGTGGCACTCCACTGGTCACAGGCCTCCAGTCTGAAAAACAACCCTCCACCACCACCCTCTGTCTTCTACCTTTGAGCCAGTTCTGTATCTAAATGGCTAGTTCTCCCTGTATTCCATGAGATCTAACCTTGCTGATCAGTCTCCCATTGGGAACCTTGTCGAACACCTTACTAAAGTTTACATAGATCACACCAACACTCTGCCCTCATCAATCCTCTTTGTTACTTGTTCAAAAAACACAATCAAGTTTGTGAGACATGATTTCCCACACAAAGCCATGTTGACTATCCCTAATCAGTCCTTGCTTTTCCAAATACATGTACATCCTTACCCTCAGGATTCTCTCCAACAACCTGCCCATCACCGACATCAGGCTCACTGGTCTATAGTTCCCTGGCTTGTCCTTACCACCATTCTTAAACAGTGGCACCACATTTGCCAACCTCCAGTCTTCTGGCACCTCACCTGTGACTATCGATGATACAAATATCTCAGCAAGAGGCCCAGCAATCACTTCCCTAGCTTCCCACAGAGTTCTAGGGTACACCTGATCAGGTCCTTGGGATTTATCCATTTTTATGCATTTCAAGACATCCAGTACATCTTCCTTTGTAATATGGACATTTTTCAAGTTGTCACCTTCTTTTCTCTACATTCTACATCTTCCATATCCTTCTCCACAGTAAACAGTGATGCAAAATATTCATTTAGTTTCTCCCCCATTTTCTGCGGCTCCACATAAAGGCTGCCTTGCTTATCTTTGAGGGGCCCTATTCTCTCCCTAGTTACCCTTTTGTCCTCAATGTATTTATAAAACCCTTTGGATTCTCCTTAACCGTATTTGCCAAAGCTATCTCATGCCCCCTTTTTGCCCTCCTGATTTCCCTCTTAAGTATACTCCTACTGCCTTTATACTCTTCTAAGGATTCACTCCATCTATCCTGTCTGTACTTGACATATGCTTCCTTCTTTTTCTTAACCAAACCTTCAATTTCTTTGGTCATCCAGCATTCCCTATACCTTTCCTTTCACCCTGACAGGAACATACTTTCTCTGGATTCTCGTTATCTCATTTCTGAAGGCTTCCCATTTTCCAGTCCAGATTTTACCTGCAAACATTTGCCCCAATCATCTTTCGAAGGTTCTTGCCTAATACCGTCAAAATTAACCTTCCTCCAATTTAGAACTTAAACTTTTAGATCTGGTCTATCCTTTTTTCATCACTATTTTAAAACTAATAGAATTATAGTCGCTGGTCCCAAAGTGCTCCCTCACTGACACCTCAGTCACCTGCCCTGCCCTATTTCCCAAGAGTAGGTTAAGTTTTACACCTTCTCTAGTAGGTACATCCACATACTGAATCTGAAAATGTTCTTGTACACCCTTAACAAATTTCTCTCCATCTAAGCCCTTAACACTATGGCAGTCCCAGTCTATGTTTGGAAAGTTAAAATCCCCTACCATAACCTCCCTATTATTCTTACAGATAACTGAGATCTCCTTACAAGTTTGTTTCTCAATTTCCCGCTGACTATTAGAGGGTCTATAATACAATCTCAGTAAGGTGATCATCCCTTTCTTATTTCTCAGTTTCACCCAAATAACTTCCCTAGATGCAATCCCAGGAATATTCTCCCTCAGTACAGCTGTAATGTTATCCCTTATCAAAAACACCACTCCCCCTTCCTCTCTTGCCTCCCTTTCTATCCTAGAACATCAAGCTGTCTGTCCCTGAGCCACATTTCTGTATGCTATGATATCCCAGTCCCATGTTCCTAACCATGCCCTGAGTTCACCTGCCTTCCCTGTTAGGCCTCTTGCATTGAAATAAATGCAGTCTAAGTTATCAGTCCTACCTTGCTCTTTGTTTTGTCCCTGCCTGCATAGACTGTTTGACTCACTTCTTTTCTCAACTGTACCAGTCTCAGATTGATCTCTTTCCTCACTGTCTCCCTGGTTCCACCTCCCACCCACCTTATTCGGTTAAATCCTCCCAAGCAGCTCTAGCAAATCTTTCTGCCAGTATATTAGTCCCCTTCCAATTCAGGTGTAATCCATCCTTCTTGTACAGGTCACTTCCACCCCAGAAGACATTCCAATGATCCAAAAATGTGAATCTTTCTCCCATACACCAGCTCCTCAGCCATGCATTCATCTGCTCTATCCTCCTAATCATACTCTCACGAGCTTGTAGCACCAGGACTAATCCAGATATTACTAACCTCGGTGCTCGATTATAGCCCAGTGACACCATCATTTACACTTGAGCACAACAGTCGGAACATACAAATTCAGAATAGGCTACTTAGCCTTTCCAGCCTGCTCCACCATTCAATAAATTCATGACTGATTGGATCACTACACTCCAATGGGCAACATCTTAATTTTGAAACAGTAGCCCCTGGATCTAGATTCTCCTCCATGTGGAAACATTCTTTCCTCATCTAACCTGTCAAGTCCTCCTGAAAATATTTCAAGTTGAATCAATCGGTCACGTTTCAATTAATCAATATTCAAAACTCCAGTGGGTGCAATGCTAGTCTGATTTGACTTTTACTCACAAGACAACCACTCATTCGAGGTATTAGATTTATGACGAGCAAATTATTGCAGATGCTGGAATCTGTACTGAAAACAAAAAAAAAATGCTCGAAATCACAGCAGGTCAGGCAGCATCCATGGAGAGAGAACAAGCGAACGTTTTGAGTCTTGATTCGATTTATGAAACTTCAGTGAACTGCCTGTAATCTTTTACATTTTTCCGTACATCAGGACACGAACACTGTTCACAGCACTCCAGTTGTGAGTGCATCATTCCCCTGTAATACTGAAGATAACCTCCCTACTTATGTATCCAATTCTGCTCATAACGAAATACAGAATTCTATTCTCCTTCCAAATTAACCTGTTGTACCTGCATACCAACCTTCTGCAATTCATGCATGAGTACACTGAGACCCCTCTGTATGAGAGCTCTGCAATATCTTGCCATTTATATAATTTTTTTTATTCTTCCTGCCAATGTGGAAAATTTCACACATTCCCACTGTGTACGCCATTTGCCAGCTTAGATCTTTCTGCCTGCTGGAGAGAAGTGCAACAGCAAAAGCAGGTTTTCAATAAAATAGCCAAAACAGTTCTTCTGAGCAGCCGAAGACTACTTCAGCGATTGCTGCTTTCAGTCTCCACACCCTGCTCCCCCAGGTGTTACTTACATTAGCAGTAAGCTGCGTCGTAAGTGCTGCCACTTTCTCCTGGGAAACATCGAGCTCCCGCCGAAGTTTGCGGATCTGCAGGCCAGAACACTACAAAGTTAAACGTCATAATCTCTATTTGATTCTGTTCGGAAAAGTCAAGCCACTTTCAAGATTATTACCTAGCACTTTTCTGACACACTCTGACACCTCGCAGACACATTATGTACATCATCCAGTGGTTTTCATCTCAGGAGACATCTAATTTACATGTTTGTACTTCATACAGTCTTTATATTGCTGAATTAAATAAGAAACTAATTTTCTTCTAATAAGACTTATGAATTCTGCTTCAACAAAAGCTATACCTTCTAATATCTTGCTTATAAAAAGTTATTTTTTCTAACCTCATCCTTAATTCGTCTTTGACAGTAATCAGCTGTGGAGACTTTATCTGTCTCGATTGTATCATAATTAGATTCTCTACCGTGTGGAAACAGGCCCTTCAGCCCAACAAGTCCACACCACCCCCCGAAGAGAAACCCACCCCCCCCACCCAATATTTACCCTGAAATAATGCACCTAACACTGTGGGCAATTTAGCATGGCCAATTCACCTGACCTGCACATCTTTGGATTGTGGGAGGAAACCAGAGCACCTGGAGGAAACCCACGCAGACACAGGGAGAATGTGCAAACAGACAGACAGGAATCAAACCCAGGACCCTGGGTGCTGTGAGGCAGCAGTGCGAACCACTTAGCCACTGTGCCGCCCAAGGACTTGAAGAGTCTTATCAAGTCATCCTTTAAGCATGTCATCAGAAACGTTCTAGTTTGGTCAGTGTGCAGAATCATCATTGTTGCTTACATCGAGGGAACTGGCAGTAAACCTTTCTCATTACTTTAGTACTTCTCTGAAAGTGAGCTGTCAAAACAATACGCTGCTCTTACTACGCCCTGAATTTGCATGAGGAATGAGCCAATGGTATCTCTTAATTTCTGCATCTGTTTAATTCAACATAAGTAATACATTTGTTTGCCTTTTTAAGACCGAATTGACATCCTATCACCTTTAAAAGTTTATGTATGTACACATCATGATCCATTTATAATCCTACTGTTTTAAGATGAATTTCCTTTAGGTGACTTACTTTTAAACACAATTTCATATTGCTTGACACAATGCTGCATTTGTAGCTCTCTGACCTGTCTTTTCCTTATGCTTTGTGAAAATCTTTGGGATAATTTGCTGTACTGTCTCCTTCTTGCCCTCTTCCCAACCACAATCCCATTCTAGTTTGGTGTTGCTTTCGCTTGACAGAAAGTCCTCATACTGTTTCCTCAACTCTCAAAGTCTGACAGTTTGTATTGAAAAAGAATTTCCCCAGTGCATCCTGTGGGACATCATACCTAATACCAATCAGAGAAATTTTCTCACCCTACATCCCACCATCCACAGCTATTTGTTCTCCATTTCCTTATTCAAGTAGTCAAATGTGATTCTGATTAATTCTAAGTAACTATATTGAGATCTGCCTTAACAAAACACTGTTGAAAATCCAGATTAATATTAACTATATTTCTTCTCCTGCTCTTCCATTATACAATGATAGAGAAGCTTTGTAGCTGAGGTTTAGGTTTGTGGATTAGGTTGTAAGTTTGCTCACTAAGCTGGCAGATTTGTTCTCAGACATTTTGTCACCGTGCTGGTAACATCATCAGTGAGCTTCATCGGAGGTTCAGCGAGTAAACTTACAACCTCTTTACAATGAATTTGACAAGTATCATATGGACAATCATTTGGTAGAACATTTTTAAGCATATTGTATTCCTCTCATCTGGACATTTTGCAAGAATACTAATTAAAAGGCAAAACCAAAATCCATCTAGACGAGACAACAGTGCTGACTTGTATGGTAATGGACTCTTATTGGTAGAGCTGTTGCCATGAGGAGTAAGATTAATATTTAACTGCTAAGCTTCGTTTAAACTGTAAACCAGATAGGACTGTTTTTGGCTTCATGGCAACACCAGTAGCAACATAAAATAGCTAACTTCACATCAATCAGTAGTCATGTGAAATATTCTGATGAGTGACAAAAGGTTTCAACAAAACATATCCATTTTCAGTAAAACACAAATATCCTATTACAATTGTATGCATTAGCTCATCCTTCTGCTATTGCTTTGCAACTCCATTCTGTACCATAGGCCTTAACTAGCAATTTCAATTATTTGACTCTATGATTTTAAAGTACACTTACCTCTGACTGTGACTTTTCTTCAGGCTGAAACAAAGAAAAAATGTAATATTTTTTAAAAAGCTGTGTAGATAAAAAGATTACAAAGCAAAACTAAGTGTAGTATTATTACACAATATTTATATATAAGAAAAGTATCTATCTGCATTGGTTATTGCATCATGTTAAGGTGAAGGGGCAGGAGGTTTAGACAGAAGTTAAGGAAAATATTTTTCACCCAGAGTGTGCTGGGAGTCTGCCTGGGAGGGTTTTTTTGCAAAAAATATATGAATGAGCACTGCATATTTCATAACATTCAAGTCTATGGGCCAAGGGTACGAAAGTGAGATTTGTGTAGATAGGTTGACACAGACTTGATGGGCTGTAGTGTTTCTTCTGTACCGAATGACTCAATAACTACGATTAACTGCTTTCACAATTTTAACAATGACCGTAATGGATTTTATAATGTAATGTCCCCTTAGGCTTCATCGTTGAGAAATGGAAACAATTTTGGAGACATGGCAGGATTTCAGCATCTCCCCCAGGTTTTCAATCCTCCTGCATGAATTCGGAACTGTGAACGTAAATGCTTATTTAACTGTGGGGGGCTGTCACAAAGTTCAGCCAAGTCTGTCCACACTCTATACCCACTTTCACACAGACTGTCACACAGGGGTCACCAGATGGTGCTCAGAAGGAGGAATTCTGCCCAATGTTTCTTTACCCTTGGACATGGTCCTCTAATTCTAACTTCAAGACATTAGAAAAGAACATTGTGTTGGACACAATGTTAGCAATAAAACTATGAGTTGCACTCTCTTTTACAGAAAACGTACAAATCTACCAATAACATAATGCATCCTTTACAAATTCATAAACATTAGTATGACATTAAGGTTACAAAAATCTACTGTACTTGGCATAATGGTGCAAAGCAACTTTACATGCAACCCTTATAAATGATTCCATTAAATTTCTTAGCATCGTTGATACCTGGACTTTAGACTTGAGGAGAGATTATGCAAATTAGGTCTGTCTTCTCTAGAAATTAAAAGGTAAAATGGTGATATGATCAAAGTTTTAAAGATATTAATAGGAAAAGACAAATGGGCAGCAGGGTGGCACAGTGGTTAGCACTGCTGCCTCACAGTGCCAGAGACCTGGGTTCAATTCCCACCTCAGGTGAATCTCTGTGTGGAGTTTGCACATTCTCCCAGTGTCTGCGTGGGTTTCCTCCAGGTGCTCCGGTTTCCTCCCACAATCCAAAAATGTGCAGGTTAGATGAATTGGCCATGCTAAATTGCCCGTAGTGTTAGGTGAAGGGGTAAATGAAGGGGAATGGGTCTGGGTGGGTTGCACTTCGGCGGGTCGGTGTGGACTTGTTGGGCCGAAGGGCCTGTTTCCACACTGTAAGTAATCTAATCTAATCTATTTCCACTGGTTGGGGATTCTAGAACGAGGGGCACAGACTGAGAATTAGGATCAGACCATTCAAGAGAGGTGTTAGGAAGGGTGGGAGAGGTTTAGAACTCTCTTCCACAAATGCCAGTAGCTGCTGGATCAGTTGTTAATTTTAAATCTGAGATAAAGAAATTTTTGTTCAGCAAAAGCATTAAGGGAAGTAGGCCAATGGCAGGTATATGGAGTTAGACCAGTGATCAGCTGTAATCTCGAAGTATGGTAGAACACGCTGAAGGGGCTGAATGGACTACTCGTGTTCTGAAGTTCCAAAATAATGTGTAATTTCAAATGGAACCTAGAGGTCAAACAGTATATTCACTCCAGTTTAACTGGCAGGAGCACAGTAGTGTGGTTAAGTGCTTCTGCTGAATGATGAAGCAAGCAGCATGTGTTGAAATGATTGATCACCTTCATGCGGTCAGTTTCCATACCAGACACACTGCTTAGCTGTTCAGGTTCCCTTGAAATTCCCAGCATTTCGATACGTCCATGGCTGTTCTCTTTTGAATCTGCTCAGATGACCACCACCACCCTCCCCACCCCCCACAATTTATCTCCTGCCCTCTATACGATATGACACATTATTTTTATTGACGTGGCATTCCTTCCACAAGGTTTAGTGACAAACAAAAACCTGTTTATACTGCTGCTGTTAATTCAGACTGGTTTGCCTTTTGGAATTGAAAATGCACCATTGAAGGAGCCGCTAGTCAGACTGACTTCGATGAGTCTGTAGAAAACGATGCCTTTTTGGCTGTTTATAATTAATCTGTTTTCAATGGATTTGAATCAATCTATTATAGATGAACTGAAGAGGGCATAGGGGAAATTGAGGCTCGGGAAGAGGGGATGGAGAGATTGGGACTTGGGAAGAGGGGGTAGAGGAGATTAGACTAGGGAAGCGGGGATAGGGGAGATTGGAATTGGGAAAAGGGGCTTGGGAGAGATAAGGACTTGGGAAGCAGGGATAGGGAGATCAGGACTTGCGAAGAGTGGATGGGGGAGATCAAGACCTGGGAAAAGGAGGATGAGAGAGATTGGAGTTGGGAAAAGGGGGAATATGAGAAGGTGCGTGCAGCTCAGGTTTAATTTGCATATGTTTTATTGGAATGACATTCAAATACCGACCAAGCATGCAATTTATAGGCCTCGCTGCTCAAAAAGCAAGTTACTTGCTTGAAAAAAATTAAGTGATATTTCAAAGTATACAATGGCGTTTGGTAGCATATTGATTCATAATTTATTTAAAATGCAATTAGTTTTCATCTCATATCTTACCACTGATGAACTGAAGAGGGGATGGGGGAGATTGGGACTTGGAAAAGGGATGGCAAACATCAGGGCTAGGAAAAAGGATTAGATTAGATTACTTACAGTGTGGAAACAGGCCCTTCGGCCCAACAAGTCCACACTGACCCGCCGAAGTGCAACCCACCCATACCCCTACATTTACCCCTTACCTAACACTACAGACAATTTAGCATGGCCAATTTACCTGACCTGCACATTTTTTGGACTGTTGGAGGAAACCGGAGCACCAGGAGGAAACCCACACAAACACGGGGAGAATGTGCAAACTCCACACAGTCAGTCGCCTGAGGTGGGAATTGAACCCGGGTCTCAGGGGCTGTGAGGCAGCAGTGCTAACCACTGTGCCACCGTGCCACCCACAAAGGAGATAGGGAGATGGGGATTTGGGACTTGGAAAAGGGAATAGGGGAGTTCTGGACTAAAAAAGGGGCAATGTGAGAAGGCGCGTGCAGCTCAGAGTTAATTTGTATGTGTTTTATTGGAATGATATTTAAATACTGACCAAGCATGGAATTTAGACCTTGCTGCTCAAAGATCTTACTGGCTTTAAAAATATCAAGGGCTAGTTCAAAATGTATAATGGTGTTTGGCAGCACATTAATTCATAATTTAGTTAAAATGCAATTAGTTTTTTTTGCTCGCAGCCCCTGCCACTGAATAGAGCCTGTCAACAGAGTTGAAGAATTCCAGATGCGGTTTCAGTCATTACACAGAGAAAACAACTCACTTGATCCCTTGAAATACAATTACTGAAATCTATGTGGCAGAGCTAATTTATCAAATTATTTCAAAACCCTATTGCTCTGCATCAGTTTTATAAAATTATCACTTCAATAACTCTTCACAGCTGTTGCACAGTTCTCATTTACAATCCCACTGCTGCCGTATTGCAAGGTAAAACTACGATTGTTTACGAAGCCTAAGTGCTTTGAAGACACAAAATCTGGCTTCTGCAATTCAAAGGATAAGATGGTGAGCAGACAGAGTCAACGTTAGGTGAAAAACTTGGTCAAAGAGCTCGGGCTTAAGGATGGCTTTAACAGAAGACAGGGAGGTGGATAAGCAAAATATGCTCATGGGGAGATTTGCAGAGTGCGCAGGCTACCCAACTGAAAACATTCCCCAAGAGTGTAGGGGCAAAGGGAGGGGAATACACTGTGTGTCTGTTTTGGAGGGTCAGTAGAAAGTGTGTGTGTTGGAGCCAGATGCAGTCATCATAGGCGGATAAAGTTACAGAGGCTTGAAGAGTCTTGAATTAAACTACTTCTACTTTTCTATTCTTAAAGCTGGTTTTGCAGAGTGAACTGATTTTCATCTGCAGAAGGATTTATGAAGAGCTGAGGAACCAAACACAAACATCAGCGGGCTTTTATTCCCCAGACTATATTCCACCCTATCACTATCATACTTCTCTTTGCTTACGTGCCCAACTTGAATGGCATTCTCCCTCCCGTGTCATGGTCAATCTGCTCATCCTCCTTGCAGTCCCCCTCCTCATCAAATTGGATAGGAAACACCTCACATCTGCTGGAAAATGTTAGGGATTGAGACTCGTCTATAACAACTGATTCCCTGTATCTGCTTGACTCAGCCATATCCCCTTGTCCATGATCAATGATTCATTTCACGGTTAGGACAGCATGGTGGCTCAGTGGTTAGCACTGCTGCCTCACAGTACCAGGGACCCAGGTTTGATTCCCAACTCAGGTGGCTATCTCCCCATGTCTGCATGGGTTTCCTCCGGCTGCTCTGGTTTCCTCCCACAGTCCAAAGATGTGCAGGTCAGATGAATTGGCCATGCTAAATTGCCCATGGTGTTAGATGCATTAGTCAGGGGTATGGGTCTGGGTGGGTTACTCTTCGGAGGGTTGGTGTGGACCTGTTTCCATACTATAGGGAATCTAATCTAATCAAAGTTCTGCCTATATTAAGGGCTGAGACTGACTCCTGGAACAAAGTGTCCAGGTAACTCCCCCACAATGTATACAGCTCAGAATCCAGCATAGCAACTCCAAGTCAAAATTGCACACAGTCCATTCATTTGACTTTTGCGGGCAAAAAAGTTTCCAATTTCCCAAGGAAGGTGTGTACAGAATATCCAATGGCATAAGCATGTATAAACCTAACAAATTGCAATACTCAATCATTCTACAGAAGCAGTTCAATTCCAGTCTGCCATGACTCCTGTGAGTGGTGGTCCCTGAAATGTAAGTGAAAACCGACAAAGCACTTGCCTCTGTCGATATTACTCAATTATGTTTAATAACATGACCCTAGTTGCAAAGAAAAGCAAAAGCAACTTACAATATAGAAAGAAGAACAAATTTAAAATGTGGTGTGTGTAGCTAAATATATATCAGGCATGGGATACAGGGGAATTTGGCTGTCTGGATACAGAATTGACTGGCCCACAGAAGACAGAGGTTGGTGGTAGATGGAAAGTATTCAGCCTGGAACCCGTTGACCAGTGATGTTCCACAGGGATTGGTTCTGGGACCTCTGCTCTTTGTGATTTTTATAAATGACTTGGATGAGGAAATGGAAGGGTGGTTTTGTAAGTTTGCTGATGACATGAACGTTGGTGGAGTGGTGGATTGTGTGGAGGGCTGTTGTAGGTTGCAATGGGACATTGACAGGATGCAGAACTGGGCTGATAAGTGGCAGATGGAGTACAACCTGGAAAAGTGTGAAGTCATTCACTTTGGAATGTCGAATTTGAATGCAGATTACAGGGTTAAAGGCAGGATTCTTGGTAGTGTGGAGGAACAGGGAGATCTTTGGGTCCATGTCCATAGATCCCTCAAAATTGCCACCCAAAGTGATATGTTTGTCAAGAAGTTGTATGGTGTGTTGGCTTTCATTCGCAGGAGGATTGAGTTTGAGAAGTGCAAGGTTATGCTGCAGCTCAATAGTGCCCTGGTTAGAACACACTTGGAATATTTGTTCAGTTCTACTCACCTCATTATAGGAAGGATGTGAAAGCTTTAGAGGGGGTGCAGAGGAGATTTACTGGGATGCTACCTGGACTGGAAGGCGTGTCTTATGAAGAAAAGTTGAGCGAGCTAGGGCTTTTCTCACTGGAGCGAAGAAGGATGAGAGGTGACTTGATAGAGGTGTACAAGATGATGAGAGGCATGAATAGAGTGGATAGCCAGAGACTTTTTCCCAGGGCAGAAATGGCTGTCACAACGGGTTTTAAGGCGATTGGAGGAAGGTTTAGGGGAGATGTCAGAGGTAGGATCTTTACACAGAGAGCGGTGAGTGCATGGAATGCACTGCCAGCAGTGGTAGTAGAGTCAGATACATTAAGGACATTTAAGTGATTCTTGGATAGACACATGGATGATAGTACAATTAAGGGTATGTAGATTAGTTTGATCTTGGAGTAGGACAAAAGGCTGGCACAACATTGAGGGCCGAAGGGCCTGTGCTGTTGCTTACTGTTTTATGTTCTATGTATATAACATGTCCATATTATATATCTCTATATACCAAGTATACATGTCCAGTTAGGTGTGTAAATAATCTTTCTAAGATGCATCTGATTTATATAGATATGTGTGTGTCCATATTAAATACAGTAAAAAGAGTACAGTCACCATAGGATCACCATGCCGCAGATGTGGGGCAAGGTTGAGAAGGCAGAATCGTTATGATAATCTCAGCCAGTACAGGAATTGAACCCACACTGTCCATCGCAAACCAGCCATCCAGGAAACTGACCCCTTACAAAACATATACAGAAAGTGGCATTCACAGCCTGGGGGCCGTCTAAACGTCACAACCTATGAAGCACTTCTGTGGTTGTGTGGGTAAAAGATGACAGCCAATTTACACTCTGCGGTGAGCTATATGACCAGATAATCTGTTTGACTAACAATCATCGAGGGATGACTGCTGATCCCAGACCCTGTGAAATCTCCCTTGCTCTTTGTTTTTGTTGCATGGGAGAAATTAACAAATCAGTGAGTGAGTCGATTGAATTAAAAACAATCCTAAAACTGCAGCTCAATATGAGCTGAAGGCGATGACCTGTGGGTAATGACTCACTATGTTTTTGAAGGAATCATTTAATGGCAATACTTTATTGCTTGTTTTGCAGCAAAAGTAATTACCTTCTGCTGCAATACTGTCACACTGGAATGAATGAAGACCCTTTATGCCAAGAGTAGAGAAAATTAAGACAAACAATGCTAAAAATAAATAACGCATCATTGAACAAATGCACCAGGAAACAACACTGCTCACAATTGTAATAAGTTAAAAAATCACACAACACCAGGTTATAGTCCAACAGGTTTAACTGGAAGCACACTAGCTTTCGGAGCGACGCTCCTTCATCAGGTGATTGTGGAGGGCCCGATCGTAACACAGAATTTAACACAGGGCTTTAATTCTGTGTTACGATCGAGCCCTCCACAATCACCGGATGAAGGAGTGTCGCTCCGAAAGCTAGTGTGCTTCCAATTAAACCTGTTGGACTGTAACCTGGTGTTGTGTGATTTTTAATTTTGTACACCCCAGTCCAACACCGGCATCTCCGAATCACAATTGTAATGTTCAGATTAGATGCTTTCAAAGGTTAAAAACTTGCCCACACCCTGATCAGTAATTTTTTCTGTACCTCATCCAAAACACCTTCAAGCACTTGACAATAACAAACTTTATTTTTAAAGGCAACAGCAGGATTTATCTAACAGGGTCAATTTAACTTGTCATGAATCATTTTTCTTGAATGTTTATATTAGAACAGTTAATTAGTTCAATTGACATGCCATTCTGTGCTTTTAAGAGCCATCATTAAGGCCAGAATAGAAACATTATGAAAAGTTTAAATTAAAACAGAACACAGATACAATTAATGTAAGCATTACTTTGTGCATTTAATACTTTTTTACATAGTTTATTTATTAATCAAGTCACTGCAAATTGAGAACACTTCTTGATTTTAAAAAAAACTAACCAGATCATGTAAAATGAAATACCACAGTAAGTTCAGCAAGTTGCTCTTCCAGTTTACACTTGAAGCTATTTCTGACTGACATGCACAGAAAAACAGAAAGTGTTGAAGAAACTCAGCAGGTCTGGCAGCATCTGTGGAGGGTGAAACAGAGTTAATATTTTGAGTCCAGTGACCATTCTTCAGAATGTTTTGAGGAAGGGTCACAGAATTCAAAACATTAATTCTGTTTTCCTCTCTCCACAGATGCTGCCAGACCTGCTGAGTTTTTCCAGCAATTTCTGCTTTTCTTTATATCAGATCTCCAGCGTCCGCAGCTCTTTGCTTTATCTCACTGATCTACATTTAATTGAATGAAACCCACTCAATGAAAATAAAATCCTGTGCATAGATTTACACAGACTCTTCACCTTTCCACTACAACATTGAACACTCCAATTTCAGCAATTATAACTGACCAAAACTAGGACCACCACCTACCATCAACTCCCTGGGCGTAAGCGGCCTGCTGAGAGCTATTGTTGCCATCATACTGGAGCTGAGTGTTTAGTCACTGTCACTGATGTGATAAGAACTGCTCAGAGGGACAAAACCAGAGGACACTAACCAAGCTATCACATTTCTGAACCACCTCGCAACCTTATTGGGCAGAGACATTTGAAGTACGAGTCAAAACATAAGTAACAGCTTGCACGCAACTCCCAGCTAAAGTGACATCACGGGTGTGGTCACAAGATGTTAATGATCGTATACGCATGGCAAAATTAAATTGTATGAGAGTGAGTTAATGGTGGAACAATATATCTTTTCCAAAACAGTTGCTTAAAAAGTGATGAATCATAGCACAGAAAAATAACTTCCCCCTTCCTTGACAACCAGGTACACAACATTGTGACATGTTAACATTGCTTAATGCAGAGGCTAAGAAAGAACTGTCTGATGCTAACTCTGAAAACACTGCATTTAATTTAAAATTGTCTGTAATAATACCTTAGTGCCGTTTAATTTTCTAAATGCTACCAATGTAACAGCAAGGTGTGTACAGTAAAAACAGAATCTTTCAAGCAGGAATTCAGATGTGAAGACAGTATAAGGAGGAGAGCCAGGGAAAACATGAAATTACTGTATTATTTAAAAGTTCATGACACAGAAAGACTTCTTCATTTTTTTCCCCACGAAATCGCCTATCTGATCATACTTTAACTATGTAGGGAAGAAAGAACGAGCCAAGTGGTTAAAGTACTGGAGCTTACCGTTGAGTATATAGATGAGGTGCTGGAAACCAGAGATAAGGAAGAGCCATGAACTGTAGAACATTTCAGGTTGTGGCAGAATTAGCAGACCAAAAGAAAAGAAAAATAAAAACAATTAGTCATGGTAGGCTGTGTGTGAAAAACAGCTTTTCAGTAAATAACTAATGCAACTGATAATGGCTAATGAGCCAGAATTTTGGTATTAATAGTGGCAAAACCTTTAGTGTCACCATATTACTCTGTAAAGCTAAGAGCAATCAATCGTGCACGACTGTAAGTGGAAATATAAACAGGGCAGTCAGTAATATCCTGCACTTCCGTAGGGTGCACTGTTACAGTCTTTGCATACAGAACATTTTAAAATCACTGATTCGATGAAGTCAATGATTTTCCTACCATTTTCTTTGTAAAACACAATGTAAATGTTTAGCCTTGTTCAATTAGGAACACCTGAACACTGAATGGTGCATTAAATCACATTAACTCCAAACTTCCGCCCCACAAAAACCAATTACATAGCATTCCTTCTGAAGAACATAGAACATTTGAGATATTTTATTAAACAAAAAATTGCTTTTCAGTAAAACTATGATTGTTCTGAAGTCCACATTTCTCCTTTAAACTTCAATCATGACCTGATCTTTCTTTTGCTTTCTGTCCAATATTTATTTGTGATTTATATGTGATTTATATTCCCTGCCTTCAGAGTCCCTGGTTTTCTATTTGTGAGAGTTCCTTAATCTGATTGGCTGATCAACGAACCTGTGACCTGCTGTTTCACTGGAGCACAAAGGTCTGCTAGAAAAGATCAAATTCAACCTGATGTCAGAAAAGGGAAGATTGATGTTCTGGAGCTGCTGTATCTTTATGGGCAGCTTTTGTCAAAGTGAGCGGTAAATTCCTGCATTGCTGACAGTCCAAGCTGCCAAAATTAGCCAAGATAAAAGGCACATTTTCTGTCATCTCTTCAATCTCAAATGCAGCTTACTTGGTTCAGTGATGTCACCCCCCAGTTAAGGAAAACAAAATTGCTCCCTAAAAAAACACTTTTGTATATTAGATGATTATGGCAACAGAGCCGGATCGTATTGGCACCTGGCAATACCATAATTCAATGTTTCTTCAAAATGAGAAATTCAAAGCTAGGCTTTATATACATACAAAAAAAATCTCCAGGCAGTACAGCCCAAAGGTATTGTAATGGACTCATTTTTTTACTTGAGATAAATGCCAAGTGTGATTGAAAAGTATCTGCAGATTATCATCATCCACTAATAATTCCCACTTTCCCCTCGATAAAGCTGCTTAAAAGTGGTCACTAAAAATATCAGTGTCACTAGCTGAGTTTCTGCAGACTTCCGTCATATTTGACTGCAGCTCAGCTCTTCAAAAGTGAAAGTCTTTAACAATCTATGCTTGTTGCTTACATCAGTCAAGAGGTGATATCTGGATCAGGCACAATGGGCTGAATGGCCTCTTGCTACATTATAGCTCTCCTGTGATTCTGTGATTTAATTGGAGAATCTCTGAAATGCAGTGATGAGGAGGCTGTCAGGGTTTTGCTCTTGGTCTGTGTTGAGTTGACTCATTTCAGTAGACGTACAAGCCTCTATGGAAGCAACACGCAGGGAAATTTTGCAGATTGTCCTTCAATTCTTGGTTTACTTCAATCCTGTTTTTACCTCTGGTAACTGAAGGCCTAGTGGTGCCAAACTATTAATCAGGACGTGGGTATGGTAGATGGAACTTGAATTCAATAAATGTCTGGGGTCATCAAAGACCCCTCCCATCCCAGTTACACTCTCTTCCAACCTCTTCCATCGGGCAGAAGATACAAAAGTTTGAGAACACATACCAACAGATTTAAGAAAAGCTTCTTCCCTACTGTTATCAGATTTATGAATGGACATCTCATATTTCATCTTTCACTGCACCGAGCTGTCATACTATATTCTACACTCTGTTCTATTACACTGATGTACTTGTGTAAAGGTAGGATTTGTCAGATTAGTATGCAAAACAATACTTTCCACTGTATCTCAGTACATGTGACCATAATAAATCAAATCATTAGGGATAGATGACTGGCAGGGGTTTAACCTGAGGGTCACCAGACCTCAGACAAGGGAAGGTGTTGAAAACGGAGCCCCTCAATGTAACCTCAGCTGGTGTGGGAATTGAACATCACTCTACAAGGCAAACCTACCATCCAGCCAACTGAGCTAAACCCACACCCTCCCCCCACTGTATCAACATGACACCTATAGAGCAGCAGCAAACCTTACTGTTGACAAAGGTAGCAAAGAACTTGTAGCTGCTGAAGGAAACAAGGTGGTATATGTCATGGGGAGCACCTTCCAGAAATCTGTAAAATTAGGCAAAATGTTCACATGCAAGCTTAACTTAGGCTTTCTCCAGAGCATTTTAAATCTACCCGTGCCTCTCTTTAAGGTTTACAGGAAATATAAAATCCAGGTTGGATTCTCATCCCTCTGGCAGATTATGCCATTTCCCATTTCAGCAATGTTCCCCTGTTGTGTAAGACTTCACCACCATAACAGGGGAAAGACAAGGGACAGTTTACAGTACACAAAGTGTCAGACTTGTATGCATAGCAAACAAATCTCAGTCTCCATGTAAAAAACAAATGGCTTAAAATTCGAGAAATCTTCAGTACGTAGTCGCTTGCGTCCTAGGATTTGAAAAGACACAGCTATAGCAACACAGCGTGCATTGGTAGTGGTTTGGCCAAGTGTATAATGTGGTCACAGCAGATTGGAAGGTGGGAAGTGCAACTCCACTGTTCAAGAAATAAAGGCAAGAGAAATCATGGATCTACAGACAACTTACATACGGATTTATTAGCCGAATATCAGTCAGCAGCAAACTGTGGGATTCTATTATTAAGGAAATCTTAACAAGTACTTAGGAAGTCATTGCAGGAATAGATAAGGAGAACACAGTTTTTCACCACCAGCTTCCAAAGGGCAATGAAGGATGAGCAATACCCTGATTGGTTAACAGATAGCAAGCAGAGTTCGTCGTAAATACACACGTCCAACTTGGTAGGTTGTGGTCTATGGTTTGCAGCAGGGATCAAAGATGAGACAATAGCTATTTATCAACTACATTGTTGAAGAATTAGGTGAAGAGAGAAGGAGCAATGTTATAGTTGGGACATGAGTTGTAAGGAGGACACACAGAGGCTGTAAAGAGCTATAAATAGCTTCAGTGAATAGACAACAAGTTGGTATATGGGTAAAATATGGGGCAGTGCAAGATTATTCACCATGACAGGAGGTACAAAAAAATCTGACTTTTTTTTTAAAAGGACATGAAACCTATAAACATTCATGCTCAGACTCACTTGGGTGCACTTACACCAAGAATCTTTTTAAAAATCCAGATACAGGCAGCAATTAGAAAAGCAAATGAAGAAAACAAAGAATCATGAACATTGGATATCAGAGATTGCTGGAAAAACTCAACACGTCTGGAGAGAGAAAGCAGAGTTAATGTTTCAGGTCCTGTGACCCTCCTTCAGAACAACGAGGCAAGCAAATGATCCGTTAAAATTACTTGCAAGGGGACTGAAGTGTAAGCACAAGGAAGACTTCCTACAATTGCATGGGATTTCAGTGAGTCCTGAGCCCTGCGGACAGTGTTGTACTCCACAGACTTAATATTACAAAAGGCATGAAGATCCCAATGTCAGGGTAAAGAAAGGGTCCTGAATCCACTGTTGCCAGCAGTGGAAATTACTCTGCAAATTTACAAGTGACCTCCTAAACGGCTGAGTTCGGGGCCTTCCAATTTTGGACGGTGGGCACAGAGAGAGGAAACCTGCAGCCTCCAAGAGGCATGTCAAAAAGAAATTAAAATTCATGTGGAGACTCAGAGAGAGGTCACTGGATACACAGGGGCTTGCCTTGGCTCTTGACAAACTGCCACCCATCCGCTCCATCCACCTCTCTGATCTATCACCGTCACCCACCTATTCCACTCTCAGCTACCTTCTCCCCAGCCCCAAACCCCCTCCCATTTATCTCTCCATCCCCGAGGCTCCCAGCCTCATTCCTGATGAAGGGCTTTTGCTTGAAACGTCGATTTTCCTGCTCCTCAGATGCTGCCTGCCCTGTTGTGCTTTTCCAGCACCACTCTAATCTTGACTCTAATCTCCAGTATCTGCAGTCCTCACTTTTGCCTCATGACAAACTGCCTCCATTTAGCTGGTGAGTTTTGGACTAAAGAGCTTTGACACAATGGGAATGGGAGGGAGTGGGAGTGCTCCGGTGCTCGGAGTCACAGTTCGATGGTTGTGGTGGATGAAGGCCAAACATCTCAGATCCAAGACATCACTGTGAGTGTTCCTCAGGGTGGTGCAATATGTGGTAATCTCAAAAACATTCATGTAACAAAGGAGGAAGCAGAGACCGGTCTGCACCAAGTATATCTTAAGTGCAGACTACTTCTCTCTTCTAGAAAATAGACCCCTATCCCTATGTGGAAACTGACTCTTATCAGCACACTTATTGAATCAGCCTAGTCAGATATGTTTGGACACACCTGTGTAGTGTGTGTGCCCTGAACCCAGATCTTCAGGCACTGAGGTGGAGACACTACCCCTGCACCATAAGAACACTTATCTGGCTCTTACATACGAGTCCAAGAATTTTCCCAAACCATATCAGTTGATCTTCATCATAACTAGAATTCATCTCCTGATTCCTTAATGCCCATTCACCAATATACAAAGCACAATTCGGAAGTGTGATTATGCACATCAGGGCAAAAAATAAACACTTAAATATGAGATATACTGTAACAACTCTTTGATGGTATTTCAACAGTCCTTTCCAAACCATTTCCTACAAAACCTTGAAGGACAAGGGCAGCAGAGACATAGTCACCACCATAGACAGATTCCCCTCCAATCCATACACCATTTGACTTGGAATAATTTTGGGTCTTTGTCCACACAGTTGCAGAGTCAAAGTCCAGGAACTCCCTCCTTAACAACACTGTGGGTGTTCCTACACCAAAGAGATTGCAGCAACTCAAGAAGGCAGCTCACTATCCCCTTCTCGAGGGTAACTAGGGATGGCAATAAATGCTGGCCCAGTCAGGGTCACCTATGCCCTGTTAATTAATTTTTAAAAAGCCTAGATAAAGGGGGAGTTTTCAGGCAGTGGCAGTTATCGGTCAATCAGCTTGAAATTAACTGGTGCAATAAGTGTTAATTATAGTACTGGATGTGTAGTTGGGAATTTGGTTAATTTATTTGGGAACTTGGGTCAAGATTAGAATGGTGCTGGAAAAGCACATCCGAGGAGCAGGAAAATCACATTTTGGGCAGGAGCCCTTCATCAGGAATGAGAACTTGGGTGCAGAGGGATAAATAAATGTTTCTATTTCTTCCTTTTCCTCAGTATCTAGTAATTGTCAGAAGTCACATGACACCAGATTATAGTCTAACAGGTTTATTTAACATCACAAGCTTTCGGAGCACTGCTCCTTCGTCGTCACTCACAGTTAAGGATTAACAGCTTACTACTAAAGAGAAATAAAGCTGTCTTGTCATGGTAGGGTTTATTTATTGTAAATTAACTAAGAAAAATAAATGAATTAACACAAAATAAAGATGGCAAGGTAAGTGATGTTGTGATAAAATCAAAGCACAGTGGATGCTGCAGATCAGAAATAAAAACAGAGAGTGGTGGGGTAAAACAGCAGGTCTTTCCTGATGAAGGGCTTTTGCCTGAAATGTTAATTGTCCTGCTCCTCAGATGCTGCCTGACCTGCTGTACTTTTTCAGCACTACTCTAATCTTGACTCTAATCTCCAGCATCTGCAGTACCCACTTTCGCCTAGCATTCTGAACAGAAGACATACCAGACATGGATAAATTGGCATCGGGTAAATAAGACCAGAGAGATACGGCATAGCTTGAAGGCTAATGTAGAAATGAATTTTGCTTCATGGAGCATTGAAGTCAGTACTGGGGCAAGTGGGACACTCTGCAATTGGCAAGGATGTCATTTGAACTGTGCTGGGACCTGTATCCTGATAATTCATTTAATTAAGGTGGTAAAGAGGGCTTTACACTGAACCATGCCATGGGAAAGGACCATGTGAGGGGCAAGATAGTAAAGTAATAGGAAATGACAAGGTCACAAAGCAAGGTAACCATTTGAGTATTGACAACCACACATGGCTGGAAGGACAGAGTGTACAAACGTAGGAGTACAACAATAAGGTCCTCTTTTATTCATTCACAGGATGTGGGCGTCACTGGAACTTAGTGAGCACTTAGTGCCCACCCCTAATTGCCCAGAGGGCAGTTCAGAGTCAACCACATTGCTGTGAGTCTGGAGTCGCACGTAGGCCAGACTAGGTAATTCCTTCCCTCAAGGATATTAAAGAACCAGATGGGACTTTCCTGACAATCGGCAATGGTTTCACCAGACACTTAATTCCAGATTTTTAAAAATTGAATTCTAGTTCCACTATCTGCCACAATGGGATTCAACTCAGGTCCACAGAACAATACCTCAGTCTCTAGATTTATAGTCTAGCGATAATATGACTGGGCCGTCACATCCCAAATAAGGTCAGAGATTGAGAGAATGGGAAGAATAAGCATCTCTACGTGAATATGGGCAGCATTTGTAAAAAAAGGTGAATTGTTAACGTAGGTACACACGACATGGTAGTCATTCCAGAGAATTCACAGCTTTGGAGAAATAAATCTTTCAATTCAAAAACAGAAAGTGCTGGAGCACTCAGCAGATGTGGCAGCATCAGTGGGGAGAGAAAGCAAAACTAATATTCGATGTTTCGAGTTTAATATGAGTGTTCTTCAGAACAGAGGGTCAGTTTCTGATCAGACTGTCTCACACACTGTTTCTCTCTCCAAAGAAGCTGCCAGATCTGCTGGGTTTCTCCAACACCATCTAATTATTATTTCAGATTTTCAGTAATTTGCTTTTCCTCTAAATAAATGTTTTATTTACCTTTCCATCTTTCTCATATGCTCCAAAAATTGCAATGTGAATTTTCATTTTTGAGACCTAAATTTTTGATACATTACTTTTAAAAGTTCAAGTGGTTATGTTGGGATTGTACATCAGAATAATGCCACTGTTCTAAAACAGAAATTCTTTCATCGACTGGACTTTCTGGCAAAACCTTCAGGATTTATCCAAATAGTAACTTCTGTTTGAAATGTCAGGTTTCCTGAACGCTGGAATTCAACATTCAAAATAAAGAATTCCCATTTCAATTGAAGAGTACACATCCGAACATACGAATTGAGGATAGGAGTGGGCCATTCAACCCTTCAAGCCTGCTTCTCTATTCAATAAGATCATGGTTAAAACTCACACAACGCCAGGTTATAGTCCAATAGGTTTATTTGGAAGTACAAGTTTTTGAATTGTTGCTCCTTTGTCAGGTACTGCTATCTGTTGGACTATAACCTGGCGTTGTGTAAGTTTTAACTTTGTCCACCCTAGTCCAACACCAGCTCCTTCACATCATGGCCACCAATAAGATCATGGCTGATCTGTTTAGGGTTTCCAATTCCAAATTCGATATTTCCATCTCCCCTCAAAATGCCTGAGTGCTTTAGACTGAATGTACCTTTCTTCTTACCTCTACAATTATGTCATTTGACACAGCACGAAACAAAATGTGAATGACATGAAATAATGAGGAAAGCTTTATTTTATTGCAAGGGGAACAGAATGTAAGTATATGTTTCAGTTATGTGGGACATTAGTGAAACTGGATCTGGAGTACTATGTCGATAGTGTGGGTACACAGCAGGTCAAGCAGCATTCAAGGAGCAACAGAAGCGACGTTTCGGGTATAAGCCCTGATGATGGCTTATGCCCGAAACGTCGATTCTCCTGCGACTCAGACACTGACTGACCTGCTGTGTCATTCCAGCACAATGCTCTCGACTCTGATCTCCAGCATCTGCAGTCCTAATGTTCTCCGCCTGGAGTAATGTGTCTAGTACTGGTCACCGTATTTATTGAAGGATGTTAAAAGTGTTGGAAGCAGTTCAGAAAAGGTTTACTAGACGAATACTGAAATGTGTGGCAAGGCTAGACAAGCTCGGCCTGTATCCTTTGGAGTTTTGAAGAGTTAGAGGTGACTTAATGGAAACATACAAAATCCTGAGGAGATTTGACCGGCTGATAGTGGAAAGGATGTTTCCTCTTGTAGGACAATCTCGAACCCGGGGTCAGAGTTTCAGCATTAGGGGCCACCCATTTAAAACAAAGATGAGGAAAAAACATCTCTCAGTCTCAGAAGTTTGAGTGTCTTTGGAATTCCCTCCCTCTAAAGGCTGTGAAGGCACATCTTTTAAATATTTTTAAGGCCGATATTGGTAGATTCTTGTCCAAGGGGTGGAAAGATTATCAATGGATAGGCAGGAATGTGGAGTTGAGGTTAAAAACAGATCAGCCTTGATCATACTGAATGATGGATCCAATTAGCCTGCTCTTGTTCCTCATGTATAAGTTGTATCTGTCAGATTAACTTTAAACCTCCCCTCATGGCTAACATTTAGTATCACATGTAGAATTCAATGCCTCCATTGCTAACCTTCCTCAAATCCATCGCGGAATGATCCGGAACGACTCATAGTCCTGTGCTTTTCATCCAGGGACATAGAACTGTTCCGGAACCTGGAATCGCTGTATGGATCATATGACCCATCTTGGTTGGACACACTGTGACAGCGTAGCATGCTGGGATTTGACAGGCTCATCTGGGTGGCTGTAGTTGGACTCGCTGTTGAAAAGAAAGCTAAGTTGTGAAATTCAGCAAATTCAACAAAGAGTTCTTCTCAATGTGATTCCTCTAGATCTCGCTGAGATTTAAATCATTTCTCAAAAACTGGACTGTCAATTGTGGAAAGTAATAGTGTTGAGAGTCTTCCATTTTTGATATACCTTTGTATGTATACTGTGCCGTCTAGATGTAATAATGATATTGTGCATTATCTTCCTTAGCAGAGTAGAAGAGCAAGGAGGTGACATTGAACTTGTGTAAGATACTTGTTCGACCTCAGCTGGAGTACTGTTGCGGGCATTACATTATACAACAGATGTGAATACATTGGTGATAAAGTGTAGGAGTGATTTTCAGAAATGGTTCCAGGAGTGAGAAACTTCACTTAAGAGGATAGACTGAAGAAGCTGAGACTGTTCTCCTTGGAGAGCCAATGACTGACAGATCTGAGCTAGGTTTTTAAACTCATGAGTGAGCTGAGCAGGGTAGAGACAAGATTTCCCGCCCTACAGAAAAAAAGGAGAGAGTATAGATTTAAACTAATGTGCAAAGAAACAAAAATTTTTTTCACACATGCAGGAGTCAGGGTGTGGAATGCACTGCCTGGAAATGTGATGGAATCAATTGAGGCATTCAAGAGGGGTATTGGATGATTATTTGGACAGAAATAGTCAGCAATGGTAATGGAGAAAAGCAGGACATTAGCACTAATTACGGATGCTCCTCCTCGGATGCTGCCTGACCTGCTGTGCTTTTCCAGCACCACTCTAATCTTGACTCTAATCTCCAGTACCCACTTCTGACTAGTTAATTATGCTTGTTTAATGAGCCAGTGCAGGCAGATGGGCTGAACAGCCTCTTTCTGCCCCAATTCTGTGATCCTGTGATGTTGCTATTTCACTGTTCTGAACCCTATGAAGATTACAGGGCAGTAATGACTAGAACAGATTATATAGCTAGTCACCAGCATACCAGAGGAAATGATGTGTCGGAAGACCTGTCTCTTTGCTCTAAACTGTGTGACCTATTGGAGCTGCAGTCAATGAAAGATGGCTAAGGGAGATAATTGGGTAGAATGAACAATTCTTCTGAAGTTGATTTCATACAGTATGTTGAACCTTTCTGGTATTAATTTCACAGGAATATGGGATGGCCGTAATTTAGCATATTCATGGATGTAGCTTTACCAGTATTTGGAGATATGCCTTCAGATGTAAGACAAATAGACAAACCAACTTCTGGATTGAAACCTCACCTAGTTGGGAAAAGTTAAACCTAGTTGCGGAGGGTGACGTGATACTAGATCCTGGCGAAAATGGTGAATTGTTGATATTCTCCTGTAGTCCTACAGCAGAGTGCGAACGCAGCCACTCTTTTGTCTCTTCATTACTTTGCAGTTGAGATGACGGAGTGTACCTGCAGAAACATCAAGCAATTTCATAAGATCATGTGCTCATAAAATTTTTGTCACTTGAAGTGTTTTCGCTTCAGCTTCCATTTTTAATCGCAGGATAAAGCAGAAAATGAGGATTAAAAGAGAAACACTGGTATTGTTTTAAAACATGCAGAGGTAATTAGATATCACTTTGTAGTTCAGTTTTAAACAAATAACATGCAGAATATTTTCACTTCCAAAGTAAATGTTTTGTAACACTGTCCCATTTGTCACTGAGAAGGGGTGCAGGACTTAATCTCAAATGCCTGAATCTTAATTTTTCCAGTCCCTTTAATTGGTTCGGATTTAACATTTAAATTTGGGTACACAAATACATTTGACACAGCATGTGAAACGAGCTGGTGATTATTGCATTGTCTTAGCTTTAAATGCTTGAGCATTACTTCATGTGTTTACTAGGCAACTTCCCAGTTGCCGAGTATTTTAATAAGTACTCCAGCACTTTTTGAGTGTAAATTTGGCAATGAAAGATGTAACAATAAAACCTCTCATGTTCACAAGCAAAAGCACTGATCAACTGAAATTCTGGGCTATTTCCACTGTAGACTATGCCTGAGAGCCAAGAGCCAATGCAATATGTCATTTGGCACATTACATTTGCTCATGAACATCACCTCAGAATTTCTTGCCAAATCAAAGAGAATTAGATACAAGGATATGCAAAGCAAGCGATGTAATGGAATATGCCTTCACAAAGAGTTCATACATAAGCATTGGGTCAAATGAGCCTTCTCTGATACTCACTGCTATAGGTGAAACAGTTCATCAAGATTAACAGTGCAGGGGTAAAGCACAATCCAGTATATGCAAAACATCTCATATCAATAAGAGCACACTGGAATTCAGATCTCAATCACAGTTTAGAAGTAAATGATTCAATAATAGGCTTTGTGGGTTCAATAGTAGTTAATCTTTGTCATGAGCAATTTCAATGCTCTGTCCCCATCCAATAAATGACATTTATTTAACAGTGGGCGGCACGGTGGTTAGCGCTGCTGCCTCACAGCGCCAGAGATCCGGGTTCAATTCCAGCCTTGGGCAACTGTCTGCATGGCATTTGCACATTCTCCTCGTGTCTGCATGGGTTTCCTCCAGGTGCTCCGGTTTCCTCCCACAGTCAAAAGATGTGCAGGTTAGGTGAATTGGCCATGCTAAATTGCCCATAGTGTTAGGTGAAGGGGTAAATGAATGGGTCTGGGTGGGCTGCTCTTCAGAGGGTCAGTGTGGACTTGTTGGGCCGAAGGGCCTGTTTCCACACTGCAAGTAATCTAAGTCTAAATGGATAAGTTGTCCACAGATAAAGCTATAAGAATTTTCTCGTAAACCTGAGCACTGAAAGATAATTGCTGCTTTAAGCATAATCACCTTAGGTTCTATATTATGGAACGGCTGCACATTTCAATTATGGAATGTACAAAAGTGCATGAAATGGAGAAACATTAAATACCAGCAAAGAGCTGAGGTTATTCTGTCTTGTAGGAGGTGGAATTGAGTTTGGGGACATGCAAAAGCTAGTCCTTTTTGGCTGGGGATATTGATGATGCAGGACCTTTCTAGCCACAAACTATCTCTGCGTGGCTGGCTGTGTGGTGGATTGGGGAAGGGCGGGGGGGGGGGGTGGGGCGGCTGCTGGGATTGTGTGAAAGACACCTCTTATGAGGTTGGGATTACACTGCATGACTGAAAGGAAATGAGAATTTTCCCCCCAATCACTCACGTTGTGTTTCTGTGCCGTAGTGATGGCCCAAAAAGAAAACATGTTGTTGGAGGTTCGAGGTCACCAAGTGGTGTTGAAACTTCCTGACAGCCATGTGTTTGATGCTTTAACAGCTTTGAAAATCTGTATTTTGATATAGCTGCTTTTAATCTGAAGTGATTCATTATTGAGCTCTGCCCTGAAATTATAAACTAACTACAACATTAACTAGCATTGTTTAGGTGTTGGGATTGGCTCAAATGGCTTTTTCATTGAGAAAAATCATGGTACTCTTTCAAAAACTGAAGAAATCACTGCCTGAGAACTTGAGTGTATTGATCTGAAGAGACCCTAAATGTCCAGAATGCTTTTAACGTATAAAAGAAACCTTCAGCAGCATTTACTTAGAAAAAGAACACAGCCCTATGCTCCTAGACTGTTTGATTGGTGACATCTGTTGTCATTTAGAAACAAAAAAAACATTATCTATTCCCACAGTTTCAATAGTTTGTATTGAAAATGGTTTGACTTGACAGCTCTATCTATGTTGAATGCTTGGCTGAGTTTCAAAAGCTACAGAAACACTGAACTCAGCAAAGGGCTTATTCAGTTTTTGATTGACAATTTATCAGTTTATTAAAGGAAATTCCACTGCATTTGCTGAATAAATGTTTGTTTTTACAACAGATTAACCATTTGAGCGTACTTAAATCATTAAATGTTTCTTTGAAGGAGAATTTTTCTCACTGTGTAGATTGTTTGAACGCGAGGTCTATTTCATTGTTGCCAAGAGGTGTACTGAGGAGAACTGAGGGGCTCTGTCACACCTTCGAGGTGTCAAACACAAAGCAAGTTTCTCATTTTCTATTTCAACTGGATGAGGAGCATAGAGTGAATATCAAACAATAGAAACAGCCAGGTTTTGGAAGTGTGCTGCAAAGATGTATGTGCTTTCAATATTTCCAGTTTTCTCATTCATGCTCCTACTCCTTCTTTCTCAGTCCCACATTAATTAATTTCAGTAAAAAGGTAAATTAATGGCCAGTTAAGCACCTTGACTTGATACACCTCCCCCTTCCCCCCACCCCCCCCCCCAAACCTTCCCACATTAGCTGCCCTCCCAGTTGTCAAAAAAGCTGACTAGTTTATTATCTGGGAAACAAGGAAGGATTGCACGAGGTGGACCTTTCCATTATTGAGTTAATGCCTTCTCAATGGCTTCACAAGTGGGCACCATTTTAGGGTGAAAGCCAGGGGGTTTAGGAGGTGATCTGTGGTAAATTGTTTTCACCCAGAAGGTGGTGATTGTCTAGAGTCTACTGCCTAGGAGGATAGCTGAGGCAGGAAACGTCACAACCTTTAAAAAGTACTTCGGTAAGCTATGGCAGGATACTAGGACCAGTGTAGATTTACAGTAGCTTTTGTCAGTGCAGTTGCAATGGGCCAAAGAGCATCTTCTGTACTGTATGGTTAAAAGATTCCAAAAGGATAAAGGTCACCACTCTGATTTGATCTTCATCAAAATGGCATCTGGTGCAGCCGAGAACAAGTTTTCCAGCTCAGGAATACTGAACCTACAAAGCCTAGATTGTTGAGAGTGGAGAGAGGCCAGTGGAGTGCAAAGCAATAACCATCATGCATTGCACTTCAAATGTAGACGTTCCTGTGAAGTTTGTCCAAACAGAGACCGAGGAGTCACTTACATTCTGCTGCTCACATACAGACCAGCTCCTTATATGACTGCAAATTTAACTTGGTGGATGTACTGTCAGGAGAAAGTTCTAACACTCTGGAAAACTGTCCTTGAACCTCTCCACATCTTTTGAGATTATCCAAAAACTATACGGCCAACTTATTGTTCACCTCCTCATATTTCCTTATGTCACTTAGTGTCAAAGCTTTGCTCCTGTGAAGTGACTTGACATGTTTTACAATGGTAAAGGTGCCATCTAAAGGCAATTTATAAATACAAGTTGTTGCTGTGACAAATGGCAGGTTGCTAAGAACAATGCAAGTAATAATTCATTGTGCACACAAATATTTTCAGACTTTGCATCGTGCAGCATGCAAATAGAAATGGGAATAGTCAAAAGAATTAGAAAACACAATGATGCTATCCGGTATCTCCCATGCAAAAGATTTAGAGATTAATGACTTACATTGCAATAAAATGAATGGATTTGTCACATTTCACCATTCACTGCAAGTGATGGAGTCAGCACAATGCATTTCAAAGTTGTTTTATGACATGTAATGTTAGTCCTTTGAGAGTCATGGAGTTGTACAGTTTGCAAACAAGACCCTTCGGCGCAACTCATCCATGACAACCAGATTTCTTCCAGCAACACATTTTTCAGCTACATTTGACCTACATCCCTCTAAAGTGTTCTTATTCATCTACCTGTCCAAATGTCTTTTAAATGTTATAACTGTACTCACCTCTATCACCTCCTTGGATGCTGCCTGAACTGCTGTGCTCTTCCAGCACCACTAATCCAGAATCTATCACCTCCCCGGCAGCTCATTCAATGTCCACACTACTTTCTGTGTGAAAAAGTTGCCCCTTAGGTCCTTGTTAAATTTTTCCCTTAGCTTAAACCTATGCTCTCCAGTTTTGGACTCCTCTGCCCGAGGGAAAAGATCCGAGCTATTCAGCTTATCTATGCCCCTCATGATTTTATAAACCTCGATGAGGTTACTGAAATAACTCCACAGTGGCCGGTATCCCATCACCAAGTCTCCCTTCATTAATATATGGAGAGCCCTTGACACTGATCCAGCTCCCTCAGAGCCAGCTCCCAGATTGAACAGAACCTCTGACACTCCTGTCAGCCAGGACTCCCTGACTGGGCCAGGTTAACAGCCCCAATCACGGAATTCATTCTATTATGTCTACCTGGCTGACCTCATTACAATCACCATAGTCATCCCTTGGCCTCCTACGCTCCAGGGAATAAAATCCCAGCCTGTCCAGCGTTTCCTTATAACTCAAACCCTCCAGACTCAATACCATCCTTGCAAATCTTTTTTGCACACTTCCAATTTAAAAACATCCTTCCTACAGCCAAGTGACCAGAACTGTACACAGTACTCCAACAGTGGCCTTATCATAATTTTACAATACTGTACATGTCCATGTGAAAACAGTGCGCCAGACTGATGGGTAAAAATGATGAAGAACTTTTGCCCGAATCGTCGATTCGCCTGCTCCTCGGATGCTGCCTGACCTGCTGTGCTTTTCCAGCACCACATCCTCGACTCTAATCTCCAGCATCTGTAGTCCTCACTTTCGCCCTGATGGGTAAAAATGCCCATGAGGCTAACAGCACTATCTGCAAATGATACAGCAATCTTTTGTGACTAAATAAGGATAGTTAACTCTTTCATTCGGATTGCTATCCAAGATGTTGGAAAAATTCCTGAACAATGGGATTAGTGCAGTCAGATCTTTGTTGATGGGTGTGAATGTGATGTGCTGACTGGCCTCCTTTTCCGCTGTAAGTATCTATAAGTCTATGCAATACCCTGCTTCTCAAAATGACGTGGGAGAGACCTACCACTGAAAAACAGCTGAGTGGTGCAAAGTCTCTCTGTCTACCTTAAATATGTACCCAACAAGTAGTGGGGACTTCTCCATTGCAATCTGCAAGCCTATTTAACATAGGTCAGTTGGCTGGGCACCTTGTTTGCAATGCAGAGAGATACCTACGCTGTGGGTTCAATTCCCATACTCCTACTCTAATGTCTGATAACTTGCCCTTTGTGGGCTGGCTGTGCATGTGGATAGCATATGAGCATTCTCCTCAACAGGAGGTTGGCGTGAGGACTCTACATGTGCCATTTTCCAGATGACACTCCTGGTACCTTCTGCTATTGCCCCTGTGACCAGACCTGTACTGAGTAATGGTTGTTTGAGTAAGTCTGCTGCCAACGAGCCTTTGTTGTCTTTACTTTATATTGAGCCTTTCTAGCGATTGGTGGTTAGGGATACATCACTGCGGAGTACTACAGGATAGGCTCTGTTCTTAGATAGCCATAGATCGGAAGATGTAGGAGGTCGGCCATTCAACCCAGCAAGTCTGCTATACCATTCAATGAGACCATGGCTGATCTGATAATCCTCACTATCACTTTCCTGCCTTTTGCCCATAACTCTTGATTCTCTTTACTGATTTAAAATTTGTCTAACAAAAAGCATGATAAAATCCGTACAACTATATTTGTTCAGGTATAATAACTAGTACCTTTAGAGAGCTGGTCCAGATCCATCTGCTCCCGCTGAAAGCGAGAGTACAAATCTGTGTCTCCACCCAGGCATTGTCTGTCACATCAGGAGAATAGGTGGAGCCAAATGCAAAATGAACATTAACCCCTCCAGAACCACAACCTTCTACAGCACGATGCCTCCTGTTGGAAGCTGCCTCACTGCAGCCAGCCAAGAGACACAGCTGCCATCAGTTAGCCTGTGGAGGGGTTAACTTTACACTGTTTCATACGTCTTCCAAACCACACCTCCTGGTGGAGTTATCCTCGTGTGTTGCCTAACCTCTGGGCAATCTCTACCTGTGGCCTCCTGTCAGAGCAATAACAGCCTCTCTCCCAGTAGAATGGACCTGCAGCCTCAGAGAGCTGCCCATTCTCCCTAACCGAATGAACAAAGCAATGTCTGAGAGATCTCTCAGACTGACGCATTACCAACAAGACCAGGGCTTGCTGCCAGAAATAGTCCCAGCCTGCAGTTGTGGCCAAGAAGTAGACAGACCCGTCTTTGGTTCTTCTGAGTAAAATGCTCCTTGGTGCCACCATTAATGATGCATTGATTCTTCTGTGAACCCAAAGCTTGAATTGCCGCTGTCAATAGTTTTATCCCTTGCCTTCACTGGCCTAGAAGGAAACTTGGCAATGAAGAATTAAGGGGAGGGGAGGCAGGAAACTATGCACACAAAAACCAGACTCATCACACATGATTTACAGCCATCAGCCATTTTTGCAAAAGCACTAGCATTCATGCTCACAACAGCCAGTCCAGCGAAAGCCGCGGTCACGTCATATTCAAAAACATTCCAAAGTTCAAGCTATGTACTTGCACAAAAAAGCAAAAAAGTGGTAAAAGAAAGACAGTGAGAAGCTAGCACAAACGGAAATGGACTTGCACTGCCAAATTTACATGGTGCCTGATGCCAGCAATACAAAAAGCAATTACTTATGAGGGAAGTACCAATACCTGAATCCCTTCTTAGGCAAGGTATTCCTATCAAGCTGCGGGTCACTGTAGGAAAGTGAGAAGACAGCTAAGAAAAGTACCAGTTGGAAAGTTAACAGACAGCAAGATATGTATTCAAACACCATGCTCGTAAATATCAACATTTAACCAAAACTGAAATCCTCGCCAATGACATTTGTTCAATATCAGAAAACAAAATGGCAGTTTGTACCTGGAGACAAAGTTAATGACGTGAAAATCATTTATGCCAAAACTTTCCGTGTAACTAGCAGATCTGTGTAAAAGCAAATACAGAGACTGTACTTTAAACTGGTCCCTAGTCTCACAAATTTAAAATGCAAAGACTATGAGCAAGCATCTACTGACTGCTTATTAAAAACTAATAATTCCAACACTTTTCTTTCATTCGCAATGTGATATATAGACCTAACTTCAGAAAACACTGAAAATATTCAGCAGGTCTGCCAGTGTCTGACCTAACTCCCTTTCTCTCCCCGCAGATGATCCCAAAATTGCCAAATATTTCCAGCAGAATTTTCTGTTTCTATTTCAGATTTCTGGCATCATGCTTTTTTGAATTATCTTCCATTATTACTAACAGAAACGGCAGAGAACAAATGTTTTGTACATTATTAGGTGCGTTGGCTGATATAAGTCACTGGATTTGCATTGTTTAATTCATTGGTGAAGTTTTGTACTCACATTACCACTTTATTAGGAAGCAGCAAATGTACTTTAGGGTGGCACAGTGGTTAGCACTGCTGTCTCACAACGCCAGGGTCCCAGATTCAATTCCAGCCTTGGGTGACTATCTCTATGGAGTTTGCACATTCTCTCCGGGTGCTCTGGTTTCTTCCCACAGTCCAAAGATGCACAGGTCAGGTGAATTGGCAATTCTAAATCGCCCATAGTGTTAAGTGCATTAGTCAGAGAGAAGTGGGTTACTATCTGGAGGATCAGTGTGGACTTGTTGGGCTAAAGGGCCTATTCCCCCACACTGTAGGGAATCTAGTCATACAAACGGCACTCTATCTATCTAGTTAATCCAACTGACATCTTGAAGTATGGTAATAATCAAGTTGCTGTTTGATATAAACTGCACAGTGGAGTCACCTCTTGTACAATGAAGGAAACATAGCTCTGGCAATATTTAACATGTATATTTTCAATTCAGAAATTCAGGATAAGATATTCTGATATGATTTAGGGTTAGGCATTCTGGGCTTCATTTTTCTTGTCTGTAGCAGTGATAATCTCCCTTTTTCAGTCAGTGACTCCACACAGTCTATAAAGCATTGCATCCCACAGTTCTTGGTTGTAATCAGTGTTACCGGTGTGTGTTCAAACACAGAGCAACACATCTTCAGCAAGCACCTGACTGTACTGAGGAAACTACCCCCTGATTTTTGGAGATTTACATATTGGCATATTTCTCTTAAGCAATCCATGGAGGCACAGTACAAATTTATTCAAAACATTAAACCAATATCTAAGGGATGTTACCTCTGAATCATTTGGACCTACCTCAAGTTTAAAAGATCAATTGATGGTGTATAAATACTGTATATACTCGTGTATGGATAGAGTTTTGAAGACCATTGCCTTCAGCTGAAATTAGGGGTTGACTTATACATGAGGTATTGTTTTCGAGGAGATGAAATTCCTGCTTGGCATAAGTCAAAAAATGGACAAAGAGCCAGATCGCTACATAAAATAATAAACAACAAAATGAAAAAGAAGTATGTCCATTATTGAATTTGGGGGAATTTTACAATAAGTACAGAGCACAACTGCACACATGACACCTACTTCTAAGAAACTGAGGCAACAGCAGGAAGTCAAGGTCGAGGGCTACCATAAGTTATATGGATATTTATATCCACAGGTCAAATATATGTATGGAAATATTACATAAATAAATATAAACAGTTCAACTTAAAAATTTGAAAATCGTGGTGTATAAATGGTGTGCATAACATGTGATAATGTAGGTATTGTACTTGAATCAAAAATGTGCAACTCATGCTCTTTAATGCTGCATAAATGGTCAGGAAGAGACCCCTGAGAAATGAGAGTTGACTTATACATAAGGTTTATGAAAAATATCAGATCTTTTGGCCAAAATAAGGGGTGGACTTATACATGAGATCAACCTATACATGAGTGTATACGGCAAGTCACCATTAAGAAATAGTACATACACAAAAATAACACATAAACAGTCTATTGACAATACACAAATATTGCATACACACAAATAAGCACACCTACTACATTGCTCTCTCCCACACAACAGACTACACATACACATATTCACAGACAACTCACACAATATAGCATGCTTTATAAACATAGGCAAACACATACTCATACACTGCTCACATACCCAGATACACGCACTCCTCACACCACATACCAATTACATATGCAAACACACACATATACACTGCACAGATACATATAACACATTAACACATTAACACATATGTTACACACTTATACAACACATTTCTCAACTCAGACACACAACCCAGCTTTAAAATTGACAATGCATCTGCTCTGATGTGGCTAAATGTTGGTATGCCATTGATAAGCAATTTACACAAGAGAATACTAGTGTGATTGCACATATAGATAATTCAAGCATGGAAACAGACCCTTCGGACCAACCCGTCCAAGCTGACCAGATATCCCAACCCAATCTAGTACCACCTGCAAGCACCTGGCCCATATCCCTCCAAACCCTTCCTATTCATATACTCATCCAAATGCCTCTTAAATGTTGCAATTGTACCAGTCTCCACCACTTCCTCTAGCAGCTCATTCCATACACGTACCACTCTCTGTGTGAAAAAGTTGCCCTTTATGTCTCTTTTATACCTTTCCACTCTCACCTTAAAACGATGCCCTCTAGTTCTGGACTCCCCCACTACAGGGAAAAGACTTTTTCTATTTACCCTATCCATGCCCCTCATAAGTTTGTAAACCTCTATAAGGTCACCCCTCAGCCTCCGACGCTCCAGGGAAAACTGCCCCAGCCTGTTCAGCCTCTCCCTATAGCTCAAAGCCTCCAACCCTGGCAACATCCTTGTAATTCTTTCCTGGACCCTTTCAAGTTTCACAACATCTTTCCAATAGAAAGGATACCAGAATTGCACGCAATATTCCAACAGTGGCCTAACCATTGTCCTCTACAGCCGCAACATGACCTCCCAACTCCTGTACTCAATAGTCTGACCAATAAAGGAAAGCATACCAAATGCCTTCTTCACTATCCTATCTACCTGCGACTCAACTTTCAAGGAGCTACGAACCTGCACTCCAAGGTCTCTTTGTTCAGCAACTCCCTAGGACCTTACCATTAAATGATTTGCTTTCCCAAAATGTAGCACCTCGCATTTATATGAATTAAACTCCATCTGCCACTTCTCAGCCCTTTGGCCCATCTTGTCAAGATCCTGTTGTAATCTGAGGAAACCATCTTTGCTGTCCACTACACCTCCAATTTTGGTGTCATCTGCAAACTTACTAACTGTACCTCTTGTGCTCGCATCCAAATCATTTATATAAATGACAAAAAGTCAAGGACCCAGCACCGATCCTTGTAGCACTCCATTGGTCACAGGCCTCCAGTCTGAAAAACAGCCCTCCACTACCACCCTCTGTCTTCTACCTTTGAGCCAGTTCTGTATCCAAATGGCTAGTTCTCACTGTATTCCGTGAGATCTAACCTTGCTAATCAGTCTCCCATGGGGAACCTTGTCGAACGCCTTACTGAAGTCCATATAGATTACATCTACTGCCCTGCCCTCATCAATCTTCTTTATTACTTCTTCAAAAACCTCAATCAATTTTGTGAGACATGATTTTCCACGCACAAAACCATGTTGACTATCCCTAATCTGTCCTCGCCTTTCCAAATATAAGTACCCTCAGGATTCCCTCCAACAACTTGCCCACCACCAACGTCAGGCTCACTGGTCTATAGTTCCCTGGCTTGTCCTTACCACTCTTCTTAAACAGTGGCAACATGTTTGCCAACCTCCAGTCTTCCGGCAGTTCACCTGTGACTATCGATGATACAAATATCTCAGCAAGAGACCCAGCAGTCACTTCCCTTGCTTCCCACAGAGTTCTCAGGTACACCTGATCGGGTCCTGGGGATTTATCCACCTTTACCCGTTTCAAGACATCCAGCACTTCCTCCTTTGTAATCTGGACATTTTGCAAGTTGTCACCATTTATTTCCTTGCAGTCTATATCTTCCATATCCTTTTCCACAGTAAATACTGATGCAAAATACTCATTTTAGTATCTCCCCATCTTCTGCAGCTCCACACAAAAGGCCTCCTTGCTGATCTTTTGAGAGGTCCTATTCTCTCCCTAGTTGCCCTTTTGTCCTTAATGTATTTGTAAAAACTCTTTGGATTCTCCTTAATTCTATTTGCCAAAGCTATCGCATGTCCCCTTTTTGCCCTCCTGATTTCCCATTTCCCTCTTAAGTATACTCCTATTTGCTTTATACTCTTTAAGGATTCAATTGATCTGTCCTGTCTATACCTTACATATGCTTCCTTCTTTTACATAAGTGCAAAACATGCTGCTACTCCGTCAATATTCCAAGATTATATGGCTCAGTGACATTTGACGATCTTTTGTCATTTAAAACAAGGATTTGAGTAAATTATGTTTAATTAGTTACAGTGCCTGTTGGTTAATATTTCTTCCTGAAATAGAAGGCAGTGGCACAAAGCTGTTGCAAAATTGAAAGGGGCACGACCACAATTGGAAAGAATCTGGCTAATAATTCTTTTTCCTGGGATGTGAATTTATTTCCCATCTTTAACTGATTGCAGAGAAATTAAAAGTTAACCATAGTACTGTGGGTCTGGAGTCATACGTGGGTCTGACCAGGTAAGGGTGGCAGATTTCCATCCCGAAAAGACATTTGTAAACAAGATTGGTTCATTATAACAATTAAATGTGACTTTAATTCTTGACAAGATTTAACCCCCTATCGTCTGGATCTCCAGATTACTAGCCCAGTAAAATTACCAAATCACCACCACTCCCCTTGCTCTGTTTCACTTGTTAATTAAGGCACAATGCAAAAACATTGTGTGACAATTAAACCACATATTTTCATGTAACATTATTTTAATTAAAATACTCTGTTCTTCAACTCTACGCATTTACCTTCCTCCTTAATAACAAAGGTAGCGAACATAGAGTCATAGAGATGTACAGCATGGAAACAGACACTTTGGTCCAACCCATCCATGCCGACCAGATATCTCAACCCAATCTAGTCCCACCTGCCAGCACCTGGCCCATATTCCTCCAAACCCTTCCTATTCATATACTCATCCAAATGCCTTTTAAACATTGCAATTGTACCAGACTCCACCACTTTCTCTGGCAGCTCATTCCATTAACGTACCAGCCTCTGTGTGAAAAAGTTGCCCCGGTAAAATACCTTTCGATCCTTTAAAAAAAAAGGAAAATAACATCTTATGCAGGTGAGAGGGAATTGTTGACACAAAAATATCATATGGAAATTTTAAGCTGTTAGCTGATGTACAGGTAAACCGTATGATTACCATTTCTCTTTGAAGCATCAGCCAAACACAGCAACTCAACGATAAATGAGGAATGGCAAATAGAAAAGTATTTGGAATGAGATGGAAGTGCTGGTTTGTGCCAAGTGTGCATGGCACGCCAAGTTCCAAAACCTCACCTTGACCTTTGCTGAGAATAACAATCAGAAGTGAAAGGCCAGGGGGAAGAGATGGACCTAGCAACTAATCACACAGCAACAGCACAAACGTAGTGTGTCTTTATTTTGTCACAGTGTGTATTATAGACCCCCTAAGAGTCAGCAGGAAATTGAAAACAAATTTGTAAGGAGATCTCAACTATCTCTAAGAATAATAGGGGGGTTATGGTAGGGGATTTTAACTTTCCAAGCACAGACTGGGACTGCCATAGAGTTAAGAGTTTAGATGGAGGGGAATTTGTTAAGCGTGTACAAGAAAAGTTTCTGATTCAGTGTGTGGATGTTCCTACCAGAGAAGGTGCAAAACTTAACGTATTGTTAGGAAAGAAGGCAGGGCAGATGAGTGAGGTGTCAGTGGGGGAGCACTTTGGGGCCAGCGACCATAATTCAATTAGTTTTTAAATAGGAATGGAAAAGGATAGACCAGGTCTAAAAGTTGAAGTTCTAAATTGGAGGAAGGCCAATTTTGACGGTATTAGGCAAGGACTTTCAAAAGTTGGTTGGGGGCAGATGTTCACAGGTAAAGGGAGAGCTGGAAAATGGGCAGCCTTCAGAAATTAGATAACGAGAGTCCAGAGAATGTATATTCCTGTCAGGGTGAAAGGGAAGGCTGATAGGTAGAGGGAATGCTGGATGACTAAAAATTGAGGGTTTGGTTAAAAAAAAGGAAGCATATGTCAGGTATAGACAGGATAGATCGAGTGAATCCTTAGAAGAGTATAAAGGCAGTAGGAGTATACTTAAGAGGGAAATCAGGAGGGCAAAAAGGGGACATGAGATAGCTTTGGCCAACAGAATTAAGGAGAATCCGAAGAGTTTTTATAAATATATTAAGGACAAAAGAGTAACTAGGGAGAGAATAGGGCCCCTCAAAGATCAGCAAGGCGGGCTTTGTGTGGAGCCACAGAAAATGGGGGAGATACTAAACGAGTATTTCGCATCAGTGTTTACTGTGGAAAAGCACATGGAAGATATAGACTGTAGGGAAATATGGTGACATCTTGAAAAATGTCAAAATTATAGAGGAGCAAGTGTTGGATGTCTTGAAACACATAAAGGTGGACAAATCTCCAGAACCTGATCAGGCGTACCCTAGATCTCTGTGGGAAGCTAGACAAGTGATTGCTGGGCCTCTCGCTGAGATATTTGTATCATCAATAGTCACAGGTGAGGTGCCAGAAGACTGGAGGTTGGCTCATGTGGTGCCACTGTTTAAGGAAGGTGATAAGGACAAGCCAGGGAACTATAGACCAGTGAGCCCATTGTCGGTAGTGGGCAAGTTGTTGGAGGGAATCCTGAGGGACAGAATGTACATATATTTGGAAAGGTAAGGACTGATTAGGGATAGTCAACATGGCTTTGTGCATGGGAAATCATTTCTCACAAACTTGATTGAGTTTTTTGAAGAAGAGGATTGATGAGGACAGAGTGGTAGATGCAATCTATATGGACTTCAGTAAGGCATTCGACAAGGTTCCCCATGGGAGACTGGTTCACAAGATTAGATCTTACGGAATGCAAAGGGAACTGGCCATTTGGATACAGAACTGGCTCAAAGGTAGAAGACAGAGGGTGGTGGTGGAGGGCTGTTTTTCAGACTGGAGGCCTGTGACCAGTGGAGTGTCACAAGGATCGGTGCTGGGTTCACGACTTTTTGTCATTTACAGAAATGATTTGGATGTGAGCATAAGAGGCATAGTTAGTAAGTTTGCAGATGACACAAAATTGGAGGTGTAGTGGACAGTGAAGAGGGTTATCTCAGATTACAACAGGACCTTGGGCCAATGGGCTGAGGAGTGGAAGATGGAGTTTAATTCAGATAAATGTGAAGTGCTGCATTTTAGGAAAGCAAATCTTAGCAGGATTTATACACTTAATGGTAAGGTCCTAGGGAGTGTTGCTGAACAAAGAGACCTTGGAGTGCAGGTTCATAGCTCCTTCAAAGTGGAGTCGCAGGTAGATAGGATCGTGAAGAAGGTGTTTGGTATGCTTTCCTTTATTGGCCAGACTATTGAGTACAGGAGTTGGGAGGTCATGTTGCAGTTGTACAGGACATTGGTTAGGCCACTGTTGGAATACTGCATGCAATTCTGGTCTCCTTCCTATTGGAAAGATGTTGTGAAACTTGAAAGGATTCAGAAAAGACTTACAAGGATGTTGCCAGGGTTGGAGGATTTGAGCTATAGGGAGAGGCTGAACAGGCTGGGGCAGTTTTCCCTGGAGCGTCGGAGGCTGAGGGGTGATCTTATAGAGGTTTACAATTTATGAGGGGCATGGAGAGGATAAATAGACAAAGTCTTTTCCCTTGGGTGGGGGAGTCCAGAACTAGAGGGCATAGGTTTAGGATGAGAGGGGAAAGATATAAAAGAGACGTAAAGGGCAACGTTTTCAAACAGAGGGTGGTACGTGTATGGAATGAGCTGACAGAGGAAGTGGTGGAGGCTGATATAATTGCAACATTTAAGAGGCATTTGGATGGGTATATGAACAGGAAGGGGTTGGGGAGATATGGGCCAGGTGCTGGCAGGTGGTACTAGATTAGGTTGGCATGGACAGGTTGGACCGAAGGGTCCGTTCCATGCTGTACATCTCTATGACTCTATAAGTGGAGGTGGAAAGTATGGACAAGAAAATGGATGTAGAGGATTCCAATTAATATTATATAAATATAAAGCTCTTTGGCCTTAAAATAATCTTTCCCAAGTTCAAACATTGCAAACATATTCTCTCAGCCTTCTGAACTTTTAGAACATAAGAGGACCTGAAGCTTCAACTTGTTGACAGGATAATTCACAAATACTTCCATTTTGATAAGTTTCCATTTTTAAATGAAAAAGGTTATTTTTCCTGTGAAGCAGAATGTACTCTTGGCAATTCCCATCAGTACATGGACATGTGTTTCCACACCACTATAGCACCGTGACATGCTATTGACCAAAACCTTGGATACGGGTGGACCATGTATCAAGGATCAGCTGAGATTAATTTTAGGATTAAGGGGAATAATTTGTTGGAACACGTCAATTTGATTTGATTTGATTCCATCTTTTTTTCTGATAAGAATGTTTACTTTTAAAGTATCAGGGAGCAATTAATGTGTGTTAAGTATTCCAGATCACAAATGTACAAATACAGGCACAATTTGTTGTCAGCAGCAATAATGTTAATTATTTTTAAATGTCATATTTTAAAACAAAGGCAATTAGTGTTTGTACCATCACTCCCTTCACGAATCACTGCCATTCCACCCTTTGCACTTCCCTTCCATTTACTTTGCCTTTCTAAATGCACTCACTTATCCTCAAGTAAATCTCCATGGTTCAGTCACTCTTGCACACTGCATGATTTGTTTTCTAGTTAGCAGCCCTGTAAATGCTAGCATCCTGAATGATTCATGACCAAACACAATCATCATCTCACTTTTCCAGTCAAAGCCACAGGATAACGTTCACCCCGAAAAGGAACAAGTATTCATTTGGCCTTCTCCCTAACCAAAGAGGACTGGAACCAAAACTAAAATAATCCTGACCTACCTGGCAAATTTAGTGAAGTTGGGACTAGAATTGGGAACATTCTGCCTTTTTTTTCCTGGTTGAGTCATAAGGGAATCTCACATGTGCCACTTTCAAACTATTTTGCATTTAAGACAAGGTTTATTTAAAGTGTCAAATATTTATTTGAGTTCTTGGAACAATTCGTACATAAAGGTTATGATGATCTTTTCATTTCAAGTATGGGGGATCCTAATCTTGATGTTTATTTTAAAAGCCAACACACCATTTAAAAAACACTATTGCTCAAATAAAGCACAACACAAAATATCTGTGGTCAATGTTTGCATGTTACAAGCTTCGCACTAAACTGTACCAATTTAGAACATTGGGAGCAGGTTTGCCAAGGCTTTAATGATGAACACAGATGATCCTTGAAACCACAGACACTTTCAACCAAACTTTTTGTCTGATTATTAACATTACCTGTCTTGCTTCCTTGGTAATGTATTTCTGTTGAATTTGGGACTAGCAGTAGGGGAAGAGAGAGGGCTATGGATGGAACCAAGCAGTGAAGGGAAGAACAAAGAAGAAAAGATAGATTATCACATAGGAAAGAAAGAAATGAGAAAAGATAAACAATATTAGCAGATCCAAGAATAATTATATCTACATCCAACAGCAAAATTAGACATTTGGTTCAGTTAAAATTTCCAATTTCAACACTGCAATGTCACAACAGATCAGAAAATTAATTCTATAAACTACTGAAAAGGGAAAATATAGTAAACTTAGAAACAAGTAATTAATGGACAGAAGTTGTGACTCATGTGGAACTTGTTAAATGCAATGATCCTTCTGGACTGTTCAAAGAATGATAGCACATAAACAGTGATGTACAGAGCCAAGAGATAGTAGATACGGGGAATTGGGCAACAGCTTGGCACCACCAAGAGGTGGGAATGTAATTGCGCAGGTGAGTTGCTCCAGAGACTGGCAAAAGACAGAGAGCTGAGATCTGGCAGGGTAGGATGGGTAGGATGAAGCTGTTCATCTGGCAACAGTGGGGTGAATGACCAGTGGGCATGGAAGGCTGCTGTACAGTAACACTCAGGTGAGGTTGGGTGGGCATAGTGGCTTAACAATGGGCAGCCTCTGACTTATCACAGGCTGTAAACTGAAATGCTTCAAGCTGTAGAAAAGTTGGAAAATAAGCTCAGTTAAACAAGTCAACAAGTTTGGGAGCCCTGTGGAAATATAATCTCAGGAGCAGAGGAAGCAACAGACCAGTAGGAAGGAAAACATTTTCAGTCAGGGTAATTTTTAAATTTAATTCCTGGGACATGGGCATCACAGGAGGGCTGACCTTTTTGCCGATCCACAATTGCTCTGGAGAATTGCAGAGTCACAGAAATGTTATGATGAAGAGGAGGCCATTTGGCCCATCAAGTGCCGTGGTGAGCTGCCATTTGGAATTAGTGTGGTCCATTTATAATGAACATATGCTTAATGCTGTCAGGGAGGGAGTTCCAGGATTTTGATCCAGCGATACTGTGTGAACATTTTTAATCAGAGTTAAGGTCAGCAGGCTTATGCATTCCTCAGACACATGCATAATTCTGTTGAAGATGTCGGTTTTACACATACACATAGGTAAAATCAGTGTTAAGGCTACTGAGTGGATCTGATGATTTTTTTGATGGTGACGCAGTGTTGTTGAGGCACACTGGAGGTCTGGCCTGCCTGTTGGGAGAGTTGGTGAGACTGCTATGCTGCTGCTTCTGCCAAGACACACACCAATCAGGCATTTGAGAAGGCACCAGCAAAGCCTTTGCTCGGAACCAAGACCTTCAGGGTGGAGGGGTCAGTGAGAGCTTGTGGCCAATCAGAGGGCTCTTGCACACAGCAGCATCATGAAGAGACTGTGCCTGCTGCTGGTACAGCATCTCTCCCCACTCCATCCCATCCCATCCTCCAAATGCCAGGATGGTGGATTGGTGTAGGACCGTGGGTCTTCCTCTTGCACATGGACTGTGGCGGTTCAACAAGGCAGCTCACCACCATTTTCTCAAAGAGCAATTATGGACTATTGAATTGCCATTGAATGTTCATTGAACACTGGTCCAGCCAGCAATGCCCAGATGAATAAATAAAAAGGATGAAGGTAAATGATGTGTGAAGCAGTGGGGGCTTGTGATGAGATGTGTCCCATTTTCACACAATGGGGTCTCAAATGCACTGTCCAGAAATATGGAGGAGGCAGGCTCAGCTGAGACAGCTAAGAGGACAATGGATCTTTATTTGAATAGAAACACTGTGTGTGTAGGTTATGGGGAAAAGAGTGATACCTAATGGGACAGCAGGTGCAGACATGATGGGCTGAATGGCTTCTTCATGACTTATCTGGGATTCAGGTTTCCTGGAGTTATGGGATGTGGGAATGGGAGGGTGGCGTTTGTGTGTTGGTGAGCGTGGTCAGGGCAACAACCACCACCCGCCCCCAAGCTGGTATACATCTGCCTAATGTCTAATCACTCAATGAGATACTGACTGCCTTTGATTGAGAGGACATCTCGCCCTATCCCTCCCATAGGGGAGCAACAATCAGCGACACCATATGGTAACCGCAGCTGGGTCAATCACAACAGTGGTGACTAAGAATATTAAGTTATCCTTCACCAGTCAGTTATGGGCATCGACTGGTGATTGAGGGGGAAGGATGGTCGACCACGGGCCTTCCCACAAGATTCTCATTCCACTGGTGATGGGAAGGTGGTACAGTTTGGATATATCACTATCCTGTCTAATGAAGACCCTTCCTTCCTCCACACTTGTCAACTCCAGGAGCAGTTAATCCCATCCACTTTCTGGACTGATTATGGTAGCATTTAAAACATGAACCAATTAAATGTTTAGACTTATCACTGTCCAATTGATGTATTATAAGTTTGATTCAATCAACTAGACATTCAAACTCCTTAACATATCTAACTTAACAGATAGCTGAGGAATGTTTGTTCATCCATATTTGCTATGGAGGTGTGATATCTTTCAGAGATGCATCACCATGGATATGCGATTGATGCAAGCTTTTTATTTATATTGATCATGATAGTCTGTTGGCCTACTATGCATTAAATGATTTGCAAGTCAAAATTTACACTTAAGAAAATGCAATAATCTCAGACTCCTTGTAACCATTTTCCTTGAGGGGATTTAAAAGCTAGCAAGCACAAAATAATGGGGTATAAATTAGCTGCTGGTCTGTAGCCCAAAGTGGGAAATGGTGAATTGACTACCATGTCTAAAAGTTTTTTGATCCTTTTTACAGGACAAATTTATATCCCAATGTCATTAGCATTGGGTTAACACTGAAGTTGGTGTTCAGGCATGCATTTATTGAGAAGTACCTGCCAAAAACTGAATTGATGTGAATCCTCTAGTGTCTAAGTTTAGCATCATATTTCTCATGGCATGCAAGTCATCCTGGGTGGCACAGTAGCAAGAAATAATTTTTCATCCTGAGGATTAATTCCTTGAGACTTCATTGAGTCTATTTATTATTGTTTTCTCCTGATGCTCTCCCACTGCTTACACCCACAAATTTCTCATCTTCTGGTTGTGTCAAACCTTAAGTCCAATCTTTTCAACTTATCCTCAATCAATGGCACTCCTTCCCAAATTCTCCATGACACAGATTTTCAGGGAAGACTATGCAGTGGGTCAGGGTTATCATCACTGCCTCAATCTGTCCAACAGCTATCATCCCAAAAAAGTTTAAATGTAGTTTCAAAGCATGAGGGAAGCTGAAATAAATTCATGTCTCAAAGATATTACAAAATGAGTGAATAAAAATTGAGCAAATAAAACTTTTACTAAAGGAAATCAAATACAAAATAGGAAAAAGACAACACAAGAGACACACTAAGTAGACAGATAATATAAATAAATGACCTATTGGGCAAATTCATCAAGCATTCCACCTTCCTAAAACCACCACATGAATTGCGAAGCTGTCATGAATGACAATCCCATTAACAAGGACATTGATTGAGTTCATTTGTAAAAATAGGACTGCTGCTAATCTATAAAGTTTTAAAAAGATATACCATGTGTTTCCTACCTCTCAGACATAGCTGTCTTAATGCTGTTAGTCCTCACAAAGGGAGTAAGACAATCTTCTTTGGAAGAAGGGACCAAGCCACTAGTTGAGTTGTGATGACTTAGACCACCCCCACTGCTTAGGGAGATGTCAATGGATTCACAGCTGGTGTGTAGACTGTTGACTGACTGATAGCCAGGACCATCTTTACTTATGGTGGAGGAGCTGCTCTGACTGACGCCCCATGGTGCACCATTTGAATTTGTGGAATGGACTGATGCTGGACTGGAGGCCAGGGGCGATTGTATCATGTCTGTTGTCTTGTTGTAGAGTGGGCTGCTGCCTCCACTGCCTAAACAGGATGGAGGAGAGTCCAAACTGTTCTGCTGGCTCATGGTGGCATGAGGATTGGAAATGACTGTGGAGTTCTTCATGTTTTCAGTTGTTGTGACAGGAGCTTGCTTAGTGCTTGGCTTGACCCCGAACAGTCTGTTTTTAAAAAAAAACGCAAAAGAGAAAGATAAGTGATAGCTTTAATTTCTGCAACAATGTGCTATTGTTTCTCTCGTAAAAACACCTGGAGGCACACAGAGTGCAGAAAAAAAATTCAGTTTATAGAACAGCTCAGCTGAGAAGTGCCAATATAACTCTTGGCATTTTCCAACAGTCCTTTGTTAAAATGATTAAGTACTTTTTTCAAAGACATGCTAGTTTTGCCTGATGTCTAGACAGAACATAATACCTAATCCTGTCAGTCCATTATTATTTTAATGAAGTGCTGATAGATGAACTGAAAGACTTTTCATCAAAGTAATTTAACCTAGATAATGGTGAGGTGCAAATGTTAAAGTGATCCATAAATATAATTTTTAAAAGTTTTCTCATTTAAGTAATCAACTTCGTCTGCTGCAAACTTTATGAGTTTTGTTTTAATCTGTGGAATATTGACTGGTACAGGATCATTGCAATTTTTACAAGGATGGGAGTTTTATCAATGAAACAAATTAAAGCAAGATCAATTTTTAGTTTTGAACCAATTTCTCTTTTGTCTAAAAGGACTATGTTTATATTTCAAGAATTGCACAAAGGTAATTACTTTTGAAGTTTTGTCACTATTGTTATTGCAGGAAATGCAGCAATCAATGCACACACAATCAATTCTCACAAATAGCAACATGTGAATGATCAAATAGTTTTTTCTTATATAAAGTGGTGCTTGAAGCAAAAGATTTAAATAAATGTAGCACATAACGCTAATTGACTTTAGAAACACATATTTTAGTGTATTTGCAAATCTAACTTTCATGTTAATCAACAAGGTCGAATTTATTGATCACAGTTGAAATATGAAGATAAATAGCATTTTAAAGATCAGCTTTTACTTTATGTTTAATTACTTAATAGACACAGTGTGGAACATATTTCTTTGGCAACATTTGGAGGTTAAAGGCTGCTCTGAGCTGTGAGGATCGAAACGATACTTGGGTGAACAAAGGTCAGACTTTCAAAAAGGAAGAATGAGAAAAAACACAGCATGAGAAAGCCACTCAAATGAGGGACAAAATACAGGACTAGAGGAAGCAAGAAAGTGTATGAAGAGAACGTGCAAAAATGAACAAAAGGGGAAAGACAGTTGATAAAGTGTGATTCCATTTTGGAAGGAGATGACACATTGCACAAGATGGACAGATAGCTCAAAAAAATGCGTGCAGATTGACAAATAGTCAAAACAAGTGCAGGATTTAAGTGGAACACAGGAGTCAACCATAATGATTGTAAGAACTAGACAAAACAAGATAGGATGATGAATATCAATATCTGACAATACGTTTCTTGCATGCAAAGGCTTCAGCTGTCAAACAGATAGTGAATCATAAATGGGTTATAATATTAAATGTGGCAGAATTGAAAACAGAACCCAAGACATTAAAAGTCAGTTTCACAATGATGAGATTCCAAGGTAACTTTAATTTTCCAAATTAGTTTAGTCAGCTATCAAATTACCCACAACATATTTTTCACTTCAGTTTTCCATTTGGGTTCCTTTCAAAACTCCAATCAATGTTTTATGATTATTTAAACAATGATTCCTGTGATTTGAATTAAACATTGCAATTAGCAATGTCGAATACAACAAATTTGTCTCTTTTGGTTCTGTTCTCTCATACTTAAAAGTTGCTCCAAGCTTCAGATGATGTTTATTATTCAGGTAATACTGTTTTTCAACTCTCTTTCTAAACTGCTTAGCTTTTGACAGGTGTTGATAGTGATACTTTACTTCAGGTTACAGGTTATGAATTTGCTTGTTGAAATGTGCACTTGATGGATGTGACAAAGAAATACCTTGGAGGAAAGGCTGGACTGGCTAGGCTTGTATCCTCTGGAGTTTAGAAGAGTCAGAGGTGACTGAATTGAAATATATCAGATCCTGAGGGGAGTTGACTGGGTGGATGTCGAAACAATGTTTCCTCTTGTGGGAGAAGAATAAGGGCATCGCCCATTTAAGAGAAAGGTGAATAAACATTTCTTTCTCTCTGAGGGTCGTGAGTTTTTGGAATTCTCTTCTTCAGAAGGCAGTGAGTACAGAATCTTTCAATATTGTTCGACAGAGGGAGACAGATTCTTGATTACTCAGAGAATGAAGAGATCTTCAGGGTTTGCAGGAACGTAAAGTTGAGGTTAAAATCTGAACAGCTATGATCTTAGTTAGTGGTGGAGGAGGTTTGAAGGGCAAGTGGTCTACTGTTGTCCCTTTTTCTTATGATTTGGAGATGCCGGTGTTGGACTGGGGTGTACAAAGTTAAAAGTCACACAACACCAGGTTATAGACCAACAGGTTTAATTGGAAGCATGCTAACTTTCAGAGCACTGCTCCTTCACAATCACCTGATGAAGGAGCAGCGCTTTGAAAGCTAGCGCTTCCAGTTAAACCTGTTGGACTCTAACCTGGTGTTGTGTGATTTTTCACTTTTTCTTATGGATATGCTTATCTTCAAGATATTTCAAGTATCATCAGGATATCGCATGCTAAAATACTCTGTCTAAATTTGTGAACGATTTAACCCTTTTCCAGGGTAAAAACAATGACTGCAGATACTGGAAACCAGAGTTTAGATTAGAGTGGTGCTGGAAAAGCACAGCAGTTCAGGCAGCATCCAAGGAGCAGTAAAATCGACGTTTTGGGCAAAAGCCCTTCATCAGGAATACAGGCAGAGTGCCTGAAGGGTGGAGAGATACATGAGAGGAGGGTGGGGGTGGGGAGAAAGTAGCATAGAGTACAATAGGTGAGTGGGGGAGGGGGTGAAGGTGATAGGTCAGGGAGGAGGGTGGAGTGGATAGGTGGAAAAGAAGATAGGCAGGTAGGACAAGTCATGGGGACATTGCTGAGCTGGAAGTTTGGAGCTGGGGTGAGGTGGGGGAGGGGGAAATGAGGAAACTGGTGAAGTCCACATTGATGCCCTGGGGTTGAAGTGTTCCAAGGCGGAAGATGAGGCGTTCTTCTTCCAGGCGTCTGGTAGTGAGGGAGCGGCGGTGAAGGAGGCCCAGGACCTCCATGTCCTCGGCAGAGTGGGAGGGGGAGTTGAAATGTTGGGCCACGGGGCGGTGTGGTTGATTGGTGCGGGTGTCCCAGAGATGTTCCCTAAAGCGCTCTGCTAGGAGGCGTCCAGTCTCCCCAATGTAGAGGAGACCGCATTGGGAGCAACGGATATAATAAATGATATTGGTGGATGTGCAGGTAAAACTTTGATAGATGTAAAAGGCTCCTTTGGGGCCTTGGATGGAGGTGAGGCAGGAGGTGTGTGTCCAGGTTTTGCCATTCCTGCGGTGGCAGGGGAAGGTGCCAGGACAGGAGGGTGGGTTGTTGGGGGTGTGGACCTGACCAGATAGTCGCGGAGGGAACGGTCTTATCGGAAGGTGGAAAGGGATGGGGAGGGAAATATATCCCTGGTGGTGGGGTCCGTTTGGAAGTGGCGGAATAATTGCAGGAGCAGATAGATACTCTGCCTTTCTAGTTTGAAGGAATAAATTTTTACTAGCCTAGCTCTTTGTATGACAGAAGCAGAAATAGTTGCCCAGGAAACAATTTATGTGACAATTTGGACTCAGCTAAATGTGAACAGGATTGTGAAACCCATCATTAAGTGATGCAAAAAACACTGGGCCTAATTTTGCCATTTTCATTCGTGCGTGTAAATCTGAGATGGAGACTGAGAGGCCACTCTCCCTGGTGAGAGAAATCATTGCATTGTGTACCAATCAGCTCGTGAACAGATGATGAGCAGCGATTAGGTGAACTTCTCACCCTAACATGGGTCTTGACACAAACTGGCCAGCCAATCAAAAGCCCGTAATTTCTGGGCCCTTAAGTCCACTGGTGCAGTGCTTGATTATTAGGAGATTCAGCAACGTGAAGCAAAATCTTCTTTTATCTTCTTGTTGCAGGGTGGGATCATGGAAAGATGGGGGGTTGGAGGAGTAAGAGGCCATCAGTGTTTCTGACTGACCTCAAATGAGGGAGGACTACTCTCCTTCCCCCACCCCAGGTCACCCTGGTGTCTCAGTTGGGAAAATATCCTACTTTCGGTCCCACTGGGTAAGACAGGTGATCAGAGAGATAGCATGTGACTACCCATTGGCCCCTTAAGACTGCTGGTGGATCCACACAGTCCCTGCTCACAGAGAACTCAATTGATGAGGGAGCTAGAATTAAAAAGCCAACTCGCCCAATTATTTACCGTTCTCACCACTTCTCTTGCCAACTCCAGGGAAATGACATTTCCACCTACTTTGTGATGTTTTGTCAAAACCACACAAAGGTTTTAGATGTTAAGAACCATATCTTATTATATATGTTTTTAAAAACTGAAGACTGCAAGGAGAAAGCACTATTTTCAAAAGTAGCCAGGATTTACCAGGATGGCTGCATAATTTCACTGAGGAATTTGATACCTATTGTGAATTTTGTTTTTGTGGCTGATGGTTCCTGCAATGTGCAGGTGAACAGGAACCAAGAAGTTGTTTACAAGTGAAGATGATTGGTTCTCAGCTAACCAAGCAGGTTAGAACTGGAAGCAAGACACAGACACAGAGATGAAGGTACAGAATGGTGTGTTGGTTTTCTTCTCTGCAGAAGCTGCCTGTTTTCTGCAGTAAAACAAAACTAGTTTAACTGAAGGAAATTGGTTACCTTTCCTGGGGATTAGAGTTTTTAGTAAGTTGTGTTGAATGCCAATGGTTTACTTCTGTTTACTTGTAGCGATAATCAAATTACCTACTATAAATAATAATTCTAATTCAGTACAGAAACCTCATTTGTGTTTTCAATCAACCCTGGCTTGAAAGTCATGGAAATTGGAGCACTCAATATTTTGTACAACTCTGGGAATATCAGAGCTCAATTTATGGTGTGATCCCCCTGTGAATCATTTTAAAGGTACAGGTAAAGTTGCCATGTTCACAGAGGACTGCTCTTTCATTAGAGAGAGACAATTGGTGATGGTGTAACTGAGGGTCTCTACACATCAGGTAAGGGGAGAAGGGGAGAAGTTGAGAAGGAGATTCCTTCGTGGTAGTCCCAGTCAGTGCAGGAATTGAACCTCTGCATCACAAACCAGAGATTCAGCTAACCAACCCCCATGTCATTTCAAAATGATCAAATGAACACCGTCGAGTGAAATGTCTCCATTTATACCGTGAAATAATTTCTGGAACAGGATTGAAGATACACGAGTGATGGCCATGATGAAGTGGAGATACATTAGTGATGGCCGTGATGATTGAAGAATTGCTCCTTGTGCTTGTGACCATCCCCACACAGCAGGTGAACACAGAAACAAAATGATACATCCCTACGAGATAAACACTGGCACTGAGCTCTCAGTGCCTTGACAGGTAAGGGAGCATCATACAATACATCCTACAATGTAATCCAGCCAAAGCTTCCTGACTCACTGGGGCACACTTTCGATGTTATAGTGATTAGATGTGGTGTCTACCTACAAGGGGCTTCAGAGGAGCTATTGGAGAATGAGACTAATGAACCATTCGTCCACATCCTTCCACATCCAACAGAAACTTACCTATACTTCCACACAGATCATCTACTGCATCCGCTGCACAGGATATGGTCTCCTCTACATTGGGAGACAGGAAGCCACCTTGCAGATCATTTCAGAGAATATCTCTGGGACACTCGCATCAACCAACACCACCGCCCTATGGTTGAACACTTCAACTCCCCCTCATATTCCACCAAGGACATGCAGGTCCTGGGCCTCCTCCATCACCAAATCCTGACCACCTGACACCTCATCTTCCATCTTGGAATACTTCAACCACACTGATCAATGTTGATTTCACCAGTTTCCCCATTTCCACTCCCCCTACCTTATCCCAGTCCCAAGCTCTCAACTCAGGACCACCCTCTTGAATTGTCCTACCTATCCATCTTCCTTCCCAACTATCCGCTCCACCCTCCCCTCTGGCCTATCACCTTCAGCCCCACTTTCATCCACCTATCGCACTCCTAGCTACCTTGCCCCCCAGCCCCACCCCTTCTCCCATTTATCTCTCAGCCCCTTGGCCCGTAAGCCTCATTCCTGTTGAAGGTCTTATGCCTGAAACGTTGATTCTCCTGTTCCTTGGATGTTGCCTGACTGGCTGTGTTTTTCCATCACCACACTCTTGACTCATGAACCACTGAAACAACTGCCTTGGCTAACTGAAAGGACTGCTCAACACAAGGCATTTCTTCAGAGATTCCAAGGACTCTTACCATATCCAACAAAATGCAATAAATCTTAGTCTGCACACCACTTAGGCTCAATGGACTAAATGGCTTTTCTCTGTCTGTAACAATTTAGGATTCTATAAATTGTGTGGCCACCCGACCTATCTCCTGGTCAGGCCATACTTTTTTCATTGTACATCCATGCCCCCAGCCTCACAAATGGAGAAACCAGTCCAAAGCATTACAAACACATCCACCATCGTTTCTCCAACAAACCTCTGCAATGTCTCAGAAGTGAATACTTCTTCTCAGTGAAACTCCCATGGGAAGATGGAGAGAAAGTTAACGACTGAACATGAAGAGTTCACAATAGTGACAGTTAGTAATTTTGTATAAATAAGAGCTGTCCTGGCAGAGTTGTTCATTTTCTTTTCCTAAGGCTATAGTCATCACCTCTGGACAACGGAATTGGCCTGAATGCAGTTAGTCATCACTTGCCATGTTTTACACTCACTCATCTAAAGGGATTATACAGACAAAAAGGAAAAGGAGGCATACATAAGATTTAGGAAATTGAAGACAGGCAGACCCCTTTAAGATTATAAAGATAGCGGGAAAGAATGTAAACAAAGAAATAGGAGGGCTAAAAGAGGCCAGAACGTATCTTTGGTGTATAGAATTGAGGAAAATCTAAAGGTGTTTTATACAGATATTAGGAGCAAGAGGGTAGCTAGAGGAAGGGTGGGTCCACTCAAGGACAAAGGTAGGAATTTATGCATGGAGTGGGGCAAGTGGGTGAGGGAGTATTCATAAAGGAGAGGGACAAAGTGAGTAGTGAATCTCAGAAGACTTATATTGAAAATGCATGTCAAAATTAAAAGGGAGGAGGTGTTGGGTGTTTTAAGAAGCATTAGGGTAGAGGTTCCCAGGATCAGATGGAATATATCCCAGAATGCAGAGGGAGGCAGCTGAGGAAATTGTACAAAATCTTTGTACTCTCTCTAGTCACAAGAGAGGTTCCAGATGACTGGAGAATAGCCAATATTGTTCCTTTGTTTAGGAAGGGTAACGGGGATAATCTGGAAATTGCAGGCCAGTGAGCTTTATATTAATGGTAGGAAAATTATTGGAAAGATTCTGACAGATAGGATTTACTCACATTTGGAAAAATATGGAACTGAAGAAGAGTCACACTGGAATCGAAACGTTAACCCTGTTTCTCTCTCCACAGATGCAGCCAGACCTGCTGAGTTTCTCCAGCATGCTCTATTTTTATTTCAGATCTCCAGCATGTTTAGTATTTTGCTTTTGGACCATAAGATGGTGGAACAAAATAGGCCATTCAGCCCATCAAGTCTTCTCTGCCATTTAATGAGATCGTGTCTGAGCCAATAATCATCAACTCCATCTTCTCGCCTGATCCCAATAACCCTTGAAACCCTTACTGATCTAAAATCTTTTTTTAAATTCAAAGCTACAAAATCTGTCTTCAGAATTTAATCCATGTATTTCAATCCAGGCAAGATGACAGCCCAAAGGAGTCAGGTACTTTTGACAGGAAGCTGCTCTAATTGTACTGGGTTATAGGCATAGAGTTTAGGGCTGAAGAGATCAAAGGGGAGAAAGTGGGAACAGGAGACTGAGTTGGATGACCAGCCATGATCATATTGAATGGCAGAGCAGGTTTTAATAGCCTAGCCTTGTTTCTATTTTCGATGTATCTATCTTAGCAGGACGGAAGAAAACTTGACCCATGGGCATGGTAGCCTTTGCATTTCATTTCTGATCTCCCCTCTAACTTGAAATGCAGAGCTGCAGAATGCTTGAACCACTGTTAGCTGAGGTGTCCTCACATACTTTTCAATTCTTTACTGAGTCAAGGTTATGGGGTCATTTATAACATAAGTTTTGTCAAGTTGATTGGAATGTATGTAATAGAAAAGGATGCCAATCTATTTTATGGTACCCTGATTGGCTATGACAAACTCACTCACTTTTGTAGTAGATACTAAACTGACTGTGATTCTCCAAAAAATTTTGAAAGTGTTTCAATCTGCAACATCCATACTTCAAATGAGAGCTGATTTAATCTAAGTTCCTGTTTCCCCCAGTGAATACAGGCAAAGTGCTAATACAAGGCTTTTCCTGCCACTGATCAGAAGTGTTCACTGGCACTGTTCAAAGGTTCTCATTCCTCCATGTGCAACATTGGAATTCTGGCCAGCCAGACACATTATGAGGCCATTTGCAAATTGTGTGAACACTTTGGCAATGGCTCATTCTCTGAACAAAACAAATGGAATCCCAGACAATTAATGAACTTCAGTCTCAATTGATTCTCTCCCCATTTGTTTATGGGATATGAACATTGTTGGTTAGACCACCATTTATTGTCCATGCTTAATTGCCCAGACCAGTCAACCACATTGCTGTGAATCTGGAGTCAGTTGTAGCCCATGCCAGATAAGGACAAGAGATTTCTTCCAGAAAGGAACAAATGTTTTTTTTAAACAGCAATTAACAATGGTTCAATGATCACTGTTAGACAAGCTTTTTCATTCCAGATTTGTTTGTTTAAATTGAATTCAAATGTCACCATCTGCCATGTTGGGTTTCAAACCTATATTTCCTGAACATTAGTCTGGAGTTTCTGAACTAATCCAGAAACATTACCACCATACCACTGCCTTCCCACTATGATGCTGGATTGGGATTTATATTGGAAATACAGTTCACCTTTCCTAATTTGATGTTACTTAAATTAATCACTGAATTATTAAACAATAGATTCCCATCATTTTTTGAATCGATTAAATGAAATTAGTTGGTAACTTGGAATTTATTTAATCCAACATTCAATTTAATTTGAACTCCCAGAAGTGGAATCAAGTTTAAATGAAGCCCTATTTTGGAGTGTACATTGGAGAATTGTTTCTAACAAAAACATTGCCCACAGCTTCGTGCTAATAGCAGTGTCCGAGTACTTCAGAGGCCTGGATTAACACTCTGGAGATGAGCTCAAGTCCCACTGGGGTTACTGTTTTACTTATGCCAGCATGGGATATCAGCATCACCAACTAAGCTGACATTTGTTCCCCATCCCTAACTGCTCTTGACCTGAGTAACTTACTTAACCATTCCAGAGGGCAATGTAGGGTCACAATACTGCTGGGACTCTGGAGTCACGTGCAGAATCATAGAACCCCTACAGCATGGAACCATTTGGCCCATAGAGTCCACACCAACCCTCCGAACAGCATCCCACCCAGACCCACCCCATCCTGCAACCCCGCATTTCCCATGGATACTATGCAGTCCTGGATACAATGGGTAATTTAGCTTGGCCAATCCACCTAATCTGCAAATCGTGGGAAAAAACAGTGCCCGGAGAAAACCCATGCTGCCACAGGGAGAATGTGCAAACTCCACACATACTGTCACCTGAAATAAACCCAGGTCCCTGGTGCTGTGAGGCACCAATGCTACCCACAGAGCCACCCCACATATAAGTAAAGATTTCTTTCTTTAACAGACTTTAGTGAACCAGTTGAGGTTTTACAACAATCGATAATGACTACATGAATGCAGCTAGGCTTTTTGATTCCAGATTTTTATTGAATTCAAATTCCACCAACTACCAAAGTAGGATTCAATCCCATATCCATTGGGCATTAGCCTGGGGTTCTGGGTTAATAGTCCAGTGACTATTAATCCAGTTAGATTATCACAATGGGAGAAGGATACACTTACCATAGAGGAGCACAATGGACATTCACCAGAATAATCCCTGAGATGGTGTAACTGTCCTATGATGAGAGATTATGGAAAAGGCCAGTATTCTTCAATTTCAAAGTATGAGAAGTGATCTCACTGAAAATTACAAACCTCTTACGGGCTGTGACAGGGTGGATACAGATAGAATGTTTCCTCTAGGTGAGCCGAGAACTAAGGGATATAATCTCAGGCGAATGAGTAGGCCATTTAAGACTGAGATAGGAGTTACTTTCTTCACTCATCAAGGGTGGTGAATCTTTGGAATTCTCTACCTCAGAGGTCTGTGAAACCTCAATCATTCCACTATTTTCAAGACTGGGATTAATAGGTTTCTGGAAACTGATGACATTAAGAGATATAGAGATCAAGCTAGAAAGTGACACAGAGGTCGATGATGAGGCATGATCTCAATGAATGGCGGAGCAGGCCCGATGGACTGAATGGCCTACTCTTGGTCTTATAGTCCCATGGCCCAGGAAGTTACTACATGCAGCACACTAAAACATCTTCAAGGACAGTTGAAGAAGGCATTAAGTACTGGTGTAGCCAATTAACCTAATATGAAAGCACGTTTTTAAAAATCAGCTTGAATTGAACTGATATTCAGAGCTGCCTCACATGCTTACAATGTATCTGGAGCTCAAGGTTCATCAGACACCTTTTTAGGACAATAAAAACAACAACAATTTATAATTATATAGCACCTTGATCACAGATAAAACATTCCATGGTGTAAGTAAACCAATTACAATTGAATTGAGCAAATTAGACACAGAGTCAAACAAGGAGACATTAGGACAAGTTTTTGTAAACAACGCCTTTTAAAAAATATATCCTTCTAAAAATTCCTAAATGCTAAATAAAGATTTGGCTCCCTCAAGAATGAGCTGTGTACTTACCGTATCCATCCCGTTCAGAGGTTTCTTTAATTGCAATGAGATCATGAGTATAAATATAAGGAATGTGCTTGCAGTTTAACTACATATAGTAAGGGGTGGAATTCCCTTCAGTGTCTATGGCACATTCTAAAGCTAAATACTGACTGCAGATTGCAGATAACAGGCTAAATTGCAAGTGTAAACTGCAGTGTGACTTATTCTCAGTCCAGGGAAATTTTTCCCCTTGAATTCAGCCTGTGCGATTCTGCATGCATTATGACTGAAGGCTGTGAAGCAATCTCCCAGCTCAAAGACATCAATAATCTCCTCATCAGACTGAATTAAAAGATCTGTATTGACATGTAGCAAGTCAAAATTGAAATAAACTCTTTAACCGCTTACATATGCCTGAGTTGTACATAACATATCACTTGCCTGCGTAAGGTGGGGGAAGCTATGTCAGGATATTTGGATGCTTGCTGCCGGGTAGTCTGAGTGCTGTTGGTTCCGAGTTGTGAGGGATTCACCTTGACAGAGTTGGATGAAGTCACGCTCTCTGTGTCAGACGACACTCCCTTCTCTTTGTCAGTCTGGTTAGGTAGTGTAGGCACTGTGTTGCCTGGGGCTACCTTGGATGGCTCTCTCAGTTTAGAAACAGGAAGACCTGCTGACTTACTGCTGAGGTTGGAGTCTATGCTGCTAGTGCTTGAACGATTCCCAGTCCCACGGCTGTTTGATTTACTGGGACGAGGCAGACTGCGGTACTGCAAGTTGCTGCGTGCATTGAGGACCAGGTAATTCTCCTCCGTGCTCTGGGAGCCATCCACGCTGGCTTTCCGCCCCGGTGATCGACCTATAAGACCTGATGACTTGGGGATTTTTCCAAGAGTTGCTGAACCGCTGGTGATGGTGGCACCACTAGCTGTAATCATGGTGATCGGTCCAGAGGAGCCACCATGTTTCTTGAAGCCAAAGGTGTTTGTTCCCGTGGTTGAGCGCGAAGCACTAACTGGAGGCTTTTTCCCTTCATCCCCGCTGCTACGGCCCACATCGGAAGGAGATCGATGGACACTTGTTGACTTTGGAGACAGCCTGCCCTTTTCCGACACCTTGGCATCATCGGTTTTTGCTGCAAACAAAATGAAATACGCTTAAACAGCTGAGCACAACAGTATACCAATGGCAGGAGCAAATTGCTGCAGATGCTTGAATCTGTACTGAAAACAAAAATTGCTGGAAATCAGAATGGGTCAGGTAGCATCCATGGAGAGACAACAAGCTAACATTTTGGTTTGCCGTGCTCTATCTCCATGGATGCTGCCTGGCTCATTGTGATTTCCAGCATGTTTTTTCAGTATGTCAATGGCATATTGACTTTATTCTTAAAAATTCACCTCCAGATAACAACGACAGTCTCTCCAAGTCCAATTTTTTGTCATTTTTTTTCGATTTGGCTAGTGAATAGTTTCACTTTTCTTTTGGATTGGACAATAAGTTCAACCTGTAGAATCGTGTCAGAGGACTGAGGTTTGAAGGAAACTTGGGGAACGTATACCTTCTGACTCTTCAGAAAGTTTGACCTTGTCAATGAGGCGGATGAGGAAAAGCTACAAAACAACTGAGCTGTTTTGTAGCTTTTGTAGGTGAAGGCTGCTCCAAAAATAATACTCAACCTGCACTGTAATGCACCAGTTCAAACTGGTTAAAGGTAAGACCTGGACTGAAATCAAGAACTTGGGGTTACAAAGAGTGATAAGGACAAAGAATGAACGATACCTTTGAAAGCCAAAAATTCTGGACTGATGTTTTTAAAAATGGAATCTTTCGGGTTGGATCACCTAAGGTGACTGTTGTTATGCCTGTTTGTTGTGTGATCTTACTATTAAACCAAATTGTAGTGGCACTGTCTGTGTCTCAACTGCAAATGATAGAGTGGCATTCCTAAAATTCTGTCAACAGGCATCAACCCAGCCTCCAGTTATTGTTTCACCTCAGGAGAGGTACGTGTTCTGATTTGTTGGTTCGCTGGGGTTATCCCAATGGTTACGTTGACTACTTGGAATAAAAGCATAGACAGAGGCCACTCAGCCCAACCAGTCTATGTTGCTGTTTGCATCTTTTTGCTTATTCATGGAGCATGCAGGTCACTGGTTGTACAACATTTATGGTCCATTCCTAATTATTCATCTATACATACATTAAAACCAAGCAAATAACTAGGAAGAGGGCAGGACCACTCAAGGATAAAGGTGGGAACTTCTGCTTAAAGACGGAGGATGTGGGTGAGATCCTAACTGAGTACTTTGCATCAGTATTCACCCAGGAGAAGGATATGGAGGATAGTGAGATTTGCGTGGAGCATGCTAATATGCTACAGCATTTTGGGATCAAGAAAGAAGTGGAGTTGGGTCACTTGAAGAGCATTAAGATGGATAAATCCCCAGGCCCTGATGGTTCTACCCCAGGTTATTGAAAGGCAAGAAAGGAGATTACTGGGGCCTTGACCAAGATCTGTGTTTCCTCATTAGCCACTGAAGAGGTCTCAGAGGACTGGCAAGTAGTTAATGCTGTTCCTTTGTTCAAGAAGAGAAATAGGGAAAATCCAGGAAACTATAGACTGGTGAGTCTCACATTAGTACTTGGGGATCTAATGGAGAAAATTCTTAAGAGATAGAATTTACAAGTATTTGGAAAAGCACTAGTGACAGTCAGTGTGGCTTTGTGCAGGGCAGGTCATGTCTTACTAACTTGATTGTATTTTTCGAGGAGGTGACAAAGGTGATTGATGAGGGTAGAGCAGTGGATATTGTCTACGTGGATTTTAGTAAGGCTTTTGACAAGGTCCACATTATAGATCATAGAATTCTGACAGTGTGGAACCAGGCCCTTTGGCCCAACAAGTCCACACTGACCCTCCAAAGAGTAACCCACCCAGACCCATTCCCCTATCCTATTTCTCTACATTTTACCCCTGACTAATGCACCTAACCTACACATCTCTGAACACTATGAGCAATTTAGCATGGCCAATTCATCTATCCTGCATATCTTTGGATTGTGGGAGGAAACTGGAGCACCTGGAGGAAGCCCACATAGACACGAGGAGAACATGCAAACTCCACACAGACAGTCGCCCAAGGCTAGACTCGAACCCAGGTCCCTAGCACTGTGAGGCAGCAGTGCTAACCACTGAGTCACTGTGCCACCCACAATCGACTTATCCAGAAGACTAAGATGCATGGGATCCACGGTGACTTGTCTGCGTGGATTCAGAATTGGCGTGTCCATTGAAGCCACAAGGTAGTGGTGGAAAGGTGTTTTTCAGGCTGGACGTCTGTGACTAGTGGTGCTCCGCAGGGATCCATACTGGGACCTCTGCTGTCCCAGTCATATATAAACGACTTGGTTGAAAATGTAGGTGGGTGGGTCAGTAAACTTGCAGATGGAACAAGGATTGGTGAAGTTGTGGACAGTGTAGAAGGTTGTCAAAGGATATAGTGGAATATGGATCAGTTGCCGATATGGCTGGAGAAATGGCAGATGGACTTTAATCCGGGTAAGTGTGAGGTGTTGCACTTTGAGAGATCAACTGTAAAAGAAAAGTACATTGTTAATGGCAGGGCCCTGAACAGCATTGACATAGAGAGGGATCTTGGGATTCAAGGGCAAATTGTGCCCTGAAAGTGACCACACAAGTAGATAGGGTGGTATAGAAGATGTTTGGCATGCCTGCCTTTATTGTTTAGGGAACTGAGTACAGGAGTCAGGATGTCATGTTGCAGCTTTACAAGACTTTGGTTCGGCCACACTTCAGAGTATGGCGTTCAATTCTGGTCGCCACATTACAAGAAGGATGTGGCGGCTTTGGAGAGGGCGCAGAAGAGGTTTACCAGGATGCTGCATGGATTAGAGAGTATGAACTATAAGGAGAGACTAGAAAAACATGGGTTGTTTTCTCTGGAGCAGTGAAGGCTGAGGGGAGACTGGATAGAAGTCTGTAAAATTATGAGACTTTTGGAATTTGATAGACTCTGTCAAGGTTCCTGCTGACTATTTAAGAAAGGAGTTTAGTTATTGAGAAATCCTGTGATTTTGGGGGCTCCATTTTCGATATGTATGTAGCCCTTAGCAGTTTATATGATAAAAGCACCAAGGGCAAAATCCTCTTAACCCCCGAGCGATGTGGCAATTGGCAGGAATTTTTGGAGAATTGCGTGAGATTGGCAGTGAGGAGCTTTTCGCTGTTGAAGACAAAAAGTCCCATATTCCAACTATGTGCTGAACAGCGACATGGAATTCTTGCTAGTGATTGTGGAGAGTCCTATTTGCATGCATTATCATTTCATTATGGTGTCATCTCGCCTTATTGATGTGCCGTTTACTCTTCTCCCACCAACTGGACAGAAACTGGATAGTAACAATTCCTAACTGAGTGGCTCAGTGTTAGCACTGCTGCCTCACAGCACCAGGGCCCTGGGTTCAATTCCCGCCTGTCTGTGTGGAGTTTGCACATTCTCCCTGTGTCTGCGTGGGTTTCCTCCGGGTGCTCCGGTTTCCTCCCACAGGCCAAAATGATGTGCAGGTCAGGTGAATTGGCCATGCTAAATTGCCCATAGTGTTAAGTGCATTAATCAGGGGTAAATATAGGGTAGGGGAATGAATTTGGGTGGGTTTCTCTTCGGAGGGGCGGTGTGGACTTGCTGGGCTGAAGGGCCTGTTTCTGCACTGTAGAAAATCTAATCTAATCTAACAGGAATTGCAGAGTGGGTAACCTGGCAACTCCAATTTACCACCTGCTGCTCCAGACCTCTATCAATCACCAACATCTCTGGATATGCGACAGAGCAGCGACTGCACACCTGCACACCAGGACCATCAGTCTCCACTGGCAATGTGGGATGCCAAACGGGGTAGCACGTGGATCAGTGGCTAGCACTGCGGCCTTACAGTGCCAGGAACTCGGGTTCGATTCCAGCCTCAGGTGACTGCACATTCTCCCCGTGTCTGCGTGGGTTTCCTCCAGGTGCTCAGGTTTCCTCCCACATTACAAAGGTGTGCGGGTTTGGTGAATTGGCCATGGTAAATTGCCCATGGTGTTCAGAATGTGTAGGTTAGGTGCATTAGTCAGAGGTAAATATACAGTAATAGGGTAGGGGAATGGGTCTGGGTGGGTTACTCCTTGGAGTGTCAGTGTGGACTTGTTGGGCCAAAGGGCCTGTTTCCACACTGTAGAGATTCTATATAAAAAAAAACCCTCTGTCTGACATATCAGGGCAAATAAAACAAACCATGCAGCACAGCTTGACCCCATGGGTTTAAACCTGGTGCCAAAGCAGGAAACCTCTGGCAATGGTCAGCAATTTCACCTGCAGCAAGTAGAATATGACATGAGGTACTCGGTTAATGAGATGCGTTTGTAAAATAGCCCAGGTACACAGTTAGGGCTGACAGTGAGACAGCCTCCATGAAACTCCCCAAATCGTCACTTTGCCAATTTCTGGTTAAGATTTAGCCCCAAGTTTAAATAATCAGAGCTGGATTAAATTCCTTAATGGGTCTGAGTGAGGCTTTCTCTACCACTCTCCGGGAGTTTTAAATCTGGTTGCTCACCTCTCCTGGGAGATCACTTGATTCCCAGCAAAGCTGGGTGCACAGATGTGTTTCATCTGTCATCAGTTGTTCATACGGCAGAGTTGCTTCAAAAAAGGATCTTTGTTCCTTATTTGCTGCAACGTGCAAGTTTTGCAAAGGTAATGTTCAACATGCTCAACAGTAAAAATGAAGTTATGAGTTCACACAATTTGAAATGATTGGAAGAGTAGGTGGAATATTAGTGAATTATATTAATTTAGGATGACATTAAAATTACTCTTAAAATATTAAAATGATTCAGAGAGAGAACGAGTATAGTTGATAGGGGCAGAATTTAAGTGAGAATTTCATTTATTTGCTGGAGAAAAAAGGGGTGAGAGCATGTGCTGTGATTGTTATCCTGTGTATTACAAGAATATTTTGACATGTTCTCAAGCTTGACTTGCCATCAGTTGACTATAAATCGTTGTAAAATCTCATTCAGTTTTATGCATTTAGTCTAGGCAATGCAATACTTTTCAAATTGTTGATATCTCATTGAATAATTGCAGAACAAGTAGTTAATTTGTGGCAAGATAGAAAAATTTTGTTCCGTTAGCACATAATGTAAATTTCAACAATATTTTTGTCACTACTCACATCATTTACCAGTCCAGCCAAAGTACCAGGTAATTTGTGTCAACACATTTGGGTGTACACTTTGAAATGAGAGGTCCAAATGTTCAATTGTGATGTCAAATGAAGCACTGGGTTTGCGAATGGAACAGATGTTGAGCATGATCCCCGTTGGTTATTGTCAGGAGGCGAGGGAGAGATTGAGCTTTAAGTCTCTGGTGAGTGCCTCAGGATACATTAAAGTAATTCCACTGCTAAATGGAGACGTTATTCAAGGATAGCCCCTGGTCATGTGAACTTTGCAGAAATCCTTTTGAAAAAGGAGCTTGTGAAGCAAATGCATTGTTTCACTGGTTACCCGTATAACCAACAGGACTAGATCAAAGACCTGAGATTGAACTGAGCAAAGCCCTTTAAATGCCATCTAACTCTGAATGAAGAAGATAATTCCCTCTCTGTGACTGAGTAATACGGCAAAAACCTGACTCAGCTCCAAGTTTAGATGTTGCCTTTCAAAGGAACAGATCTGAACCATGCAGAGAGCAGTTTGGGTGTAGCCTGCTGAATCAGCCATGATCCCCTGGAATGTGAGCTTGTGCTTCACCTCAGAGAACATGTCAACAACCAGGACCTGTCAGATGGCAACCAAAGGTCAGGCTGCAAGGATGACAGCAGAACTACATCTCGAGTTCAATCTTTGCAGCTTTCCTTCTTCATAGGGAGTGACACAGATTGAAGCTCAGTTGGCTGGACAGCTGTTTGCAGTGACACCAACATTGTCGGTTCAATTCCTGCACCAACTGAGATTTCTCTGAAGGACTCTCTTTCTCAACCTCTCCTGAAGTGTGTTGATCCTCAGGTTAAAGCACCACCAATCATCTCTCTCTAACTGAGAGAGCAGCCCCATGGTCTGGTAGGACAATGACAACTTTATCTTTCGTCTTTTTCCCATCCAATCCCCAGATCCATGACGTCTTGCTTTAGTGCATTTCTAACTAAATCATGGAGTAGTTTGAGAGAACATGGAATAATCAGATTCAGATTGTGGGATTTCTGAAAAGTGCCCTGAGAGCATTTCAGTGTTATTTTAATGACTCACCATTTCCAAGTACATATTGTCTCCTCCCAGCAACACACAACTGGGGCAAGCAGCAATCTTCAACTGCCTTCTGGACGTAGACAGAAAGGGATCACTTCCAAATTCCTTTGGAACACAGCACCGTATCTCAATGTGCTCACATGGGATCTTGGTGTCACTGATGCCATTGTTGTGCATTTATTACTCCCTCCGTGCCCTGTCCTTTGGCACCCTGTTCTCTGCTTGAGTGCCCCCAATCCACCCCTTTGCCACCCAGCTCATGGCCCAGCCTGCCACTTCACATCAAGAGCAGGGTAGTCAGTGGGGTGATGGGCAAGAGGGAGTGATGATTCAGGGTATGGGGGCAGGCCAGTGAAATGCTCAATAAGAGGGGCAGCATGGCCATAAGCTACAATCAGATCAATGATGTCTATGCTTACTTGAACACAACTTTGAAGACTGGCTATTTTGATTTCAAAGGCACAGAAATTCTGAGATTGTCTGTCAGGGAACAAGGCTTGAAAATGGAGCCGGTTGTAAAAGTTGGGATTGGGACAAGAAGGAAGTTTGCAAAATATTTCAAAAATTG